>NC_045576.1:8400638-9755957 GCF_009819795.1 Aythya fuligula | reverse complement strand
GAAGGACACGGTTTCACCATGCAGAATGCCTTCCTTAAGGTCACTCTGAACTCTTTTCTTCTCTCCTTCGTATAACACTACAGCTTTCTTAACTGGCATTTTGCATGGCTCTGTAAAAGAGTACAGTTAAAAGCAATACATAAGGATAACTAGAGTGCCGTTTTGAGAAGTAGGTAGATTAGATCCCGTGATAAGTTTGCACAAGTGACATTTGAGAATGAAAAATACTGTGGCCACACGTATGTAGTACTTCTGCTGGTATTACTATGCTGAAGAACTTCTTGCCCCTACATGTAGGGACAGAAGTTTCTGATGAACAACCAGCCCCAGTAAAATTTCTAATTATATTAAATAGGAAGAGGAGAGGAAATATTCAAACATAATACATTTTTGTAGCTGATAACTGCAGTCAGTTCAGATACATCATGGTATGCCATGTTGAATGCTGGAAGCCATCATAGATTATCAAGGCCTTGAAATTACAGCTTCAGTTTACCTGTGAGAAGACAGCTCTTCCATGAAGGTGCCATAGCTCATTAATGATTAGAGTGGTGCTCTTTCAGGAAAATTAAATTTGATTAATTTGTTTCTAACAGCTGGAATATATATACCTTTACAGGTTGGCTTTGTGGACCAGTTTCCTGTCTTTTCACATCGGGAATACTTAGGTCCTTCCAGCACATATCTGGATTGGCAGCTGAAGCTGACGGTTTCATTGTAGTGATATGTTCTACGAACAGCAAAATTTAAGAATCCATTTTCTATTCCTGATGGAGCGGGACATGTGACAGCTGTGGTACAAAAACAAAACAAAAAAAACATTATCAATGCTGCATTTCTAAAAGATGCAGCATTAATTTTGAAGTATACTTAAAATTTTCGTGGTGATTCATTTCAGCCTCTTTCACAGGCAAACATAGAGGAAAATATTTTAAAATACAATAAATAAACAATTGCATTAACAATTCTGACTTTCAGAAAAACTGTACTGTATGTTTTTAATAACATTATGATACTTTTCTGTAAGAAAATTATGCATGTAATTTGATATACACAATTCTAGGATTCCTACTATATTTTTTAATGCTGCTAAAAGTAAGTTACTTACCTCTGCACTCCGGGATGTTGCTCCAGGTCCCGTCGGCCTGGCAGGTAGCTGTCTCATTTCCAATGAGTGCAAGGGGTGGTACACATTCAAAAATAATCATGTCCTTGTAGTAAGAAATATTTCCAGGTTTTACGTGACGGTAAGAAAGGACTCCAAATTCAGAAAGTGATGGAGGTGGACAAGTCACAGCTAGAAAAATACTATATTCTTAGAATTAAATCTTAAAAATTGAATTGTTAATAGTACCACAGGAACAACATGCTTATGGCCAAATAAACCCACAAAATACCTTATGGAAATGTAGCTACCAAAAAAAAAGATCAGATTTAAAGTCCCAGAAGCCTTAGAGTATGTAATCCATGATTTTTTTTGTATTTTTCATACAATATTATGCAGTATATTGCTTTTTTCAGTAAAGTGTTTGTGCAGGAAAGGTTACAGCAAAAATATGCATAACAGTTGTAAAGCGTGACAATGCCCTCTTTTTATGTACCTGGAAAATTAATTTGAATGGATAAGCATCTTACCTTCAGCTGTAAATAGCATCCCTTTCACACAGACCTATAAACTGTATTTCTCTGTAACCAAAATCCACACATATAAAACCAAACATATAAGATGCTTCTTGATTTTTCCTAATCTTGTTTTGCACAGCACAGTAGGAGGCCTCTGAACAAGAGTATAATTCTGAACAGCGTAAAGCAGCCCTCCTGTAAGGATAGAATAGTTTTTTTTGGTATTTAAACACGTACGTTGACACTGTGGGACACTTCCACTCCACTTGCCATCTGCCATGCATTGGCTTGTTCTTGTCCCAATGAGGTTGTAGCTGAAAACCAAAAGTCCTGGTTATCAGAAAACTTAATGAACCTTTATATGGAGAAAAATCAACTCGTTCTTTGCAAAAAAAAAAAATTTCAATTTCTGACAAACAGACTTAACAAGAACCCAGTTCTGGAATCCTTCTCTAATTCAAGCACTTATTAATTTCAAAGGAAATTTGGATTAAAATATGAAATATTTTTAAATTTTTAGGTATTACAATTTTCCAGAAAGAATAATTGATTAAAAAAAAAAATTGTACTTTCAACTCAATATTCTATTTTAATGTTACAATAATTTATACAACTGGTTAACATTATGGATATATGTAAATAGCGAGCATTGATCTTTGATCAGTGATGTTAATGTTATTGGTTCTCGGAAGAAATTCCCAGTTTTTTATGGCAATTAGGATCAGTCTATTTGTAACAAACTCAGCACTCCATACCTAAAAGTACTGAAGGGCTTTATTTTTTTTATAATACCAGGTAGCCCAGTTTAATTTATATGTGCACTCCATCTAAATGCTTCTCTAGTTCTCTGTATGCATATTACTACGAACTTACACTGAGCTTTAGAGAAATGCTCACTCTATATTTATCATTTCAATATCACACAGCTGAAGCCTAGTAAATTATCATTAAAAAAATTAAATCAATTCAAGTCCCTTTGCTACACTTGATGTCAGAGCTGAATTTATTTATTCCTTCTCTTGCTTCTGCAGAGGAAGAAGTAACTGAGGCTACTCATGTTCTTCATTGAACTCCAGATTGTGGCTCACTTAGGCTCTTCCCAGGTAAGCACTATTTATTAATTACTCACCAAGTAGTGTGACTGTATGCTGCTATCAACTATATCCCTGCATTTATCATAACTCTATTTATTTAAATGCATCCTCATTTCTAGAATCAGTAAGCAGCCTTCAGTAAAAGTGTGTTTGGTCCAGGGACTAAATGAGGATTAACCTCGTGTTTTCATTTACTGAGCTTGGAAGGACACAGAAACAAAATTTTCAGTCTCTAGAGCCTGACAGCATAACAACTTAGATAGTGATTATCCTTTCTTTGCTGTAGGATTTCGTCTCATGATGTACTAAGAGGATTTAAAAAGCAGGGGAAAGTGGTCTGGAATAAGTCTTTGTATAAAATCTCTGCTATTTTGATGGTTTTCCCGTCTGTAAGATGTTGCTTGTGAGTAACAAAGCCCTGGGATGTAATAATTGAGTTTGAACAGGGAAGGATCACTAAATATGGCCTTTTTAAGCCTCTGAAGTTCAGAGGGGTTTTAAGATGATATTTTCTAAGTTCCCTGGCTTGTAATGTTCCAACAGGTGATAGTAGAGTGTAAAGCTGTGATTTAGATTACTTATTTAGCAGCACAAGAGAGGGAGTCCTTACCCTGGTTCACACGAAAAACTTAAAGAACTCTGGTAATGAGAGTCTATAAAATCAATTTTTCCATGCTGCAGCTGTCCAGGAGTGGGACATCTCATTGCTGTTAATTAAAGATAAAAAGGATACTATTATTTCACAAGGCATGAAGCTAGGATAGTGGAAACAGAGTGGTTGTAAAGGGGTCTGGGTGCCTTTCAATTTTCTCTACTTTTGTGTGCTACACTTCCTAAGTGTAAATATTGTACATTTCTATGAAAACATAATAAAGGTAGCTTCAAAAATTTCATGATTAGATCATTTTTAATGATTGATTGTCTGCAATTACATGGTAAAAATGAATGGCAATGGATACAATAAAGGCAGGTGATGTTATCAACCAATCTGCATCACTTAGAGTACAAGCACTGCTGGGCTGAGCCATGTTAAGGTTTGCTGGATTCAGTCCCTATCACTCTCTGGCAGCAGAGGCATAAGGGAAAGCGCATGGAAAGCTCCTTCTCCTGTTGCTTTCACCTCTTTCCCTTCACACTCAGTTGTCTTCTGATGACTATTTATTTTTCAGGAGAAAACTTAGAGCAATCTCAGATTTTTTTTTGTTTGTTTTGTTTTGTTTTTCACCTATTTTGACTCAGGAAAGTGATAACAAAAAAACATACAAGCAAAATACAGCAAAACACACAGCTCCTTGGCAGGAGGCAGCAGCTTTGTGGGGAGCAAGATGGCTTCTGCATTTGCTCTTATATAGAAAACTTAGAAACGCAAGGAAAGAACAACCAGAGAACAAAAATATATCAGCTTTAACATTTCAGATCCATCACATGGACTGTAAAATACCCTTTTTGGCTCAGCGCATGGTATGTCAATGAGGTGGTGCAAAATTTGGGGGTAAGTTCTGCTTAGTTTTACTTACGCAGGCACAGGAGCGTGTTGAGAGGCCACTTGCCGGTGGGCTGGCAGGTGTACTTCCTCTGGCCATTGTTGGGGATAAAGCCAGGCCTGCAGGTGTACTCGATTTCCTCACCCACGTCGTACACAGGTTTGACCACATTGATTGTGGCGAAGAGCACTTCTGGTGGCTTGGAACAGACTGGAAGAGAGGAAACACTTTACAAAAAAAGAAAAAAGTGGGCAGAAAGTTTGAGATATTGTAATCTCTAAACTGGAAGCATAAGTTTCTGTATTAGAGCCAGCTGCTGGATGTCCCTACACTGAGCTAAGTGTCCATCTATCATCTACAGGTGACTTACTGAGGCAAGGGAGGGCTGTAATAAGCATCAGCAGGGAAAAATTGTATTCTTTTCCTTCTCTCTGGCAGCTCTATCATGGCCCCAGTTACACTTCTTAGTTAGGAGGAAAAAAGTGCTTTTGCTTTAAAAATGGATTTATGAAGTGTTCATATTTTCAAAGCGAGGCAATCGTGGTAAAAGATTTAGGGGAAAAATAGGGTGAGAGGGACTTAGAAACAAACTAATGCATTTCATTTTTAATCCAAGTTGGTTTGGTGAGGTCAGAAATTCCCCTCACTATAGAGATGAAGGAAAGGAAGTGAAAAAAGACAAGAAACAGCTTTCAGAGAACCCCCATTCAAAACAGTTGACCAGAAATATCCGAAGGCTTTATCCCTTGCTTTCTCCAGATTCCCTCCCTCACGCTCCAGGGTAGCAGTGGCTATTAGAAAGTGGAGGGCACTTACCTCTTGCTGCAAGAGCAGAGTGGGTCAGAGCAGCCGCACACACGACCAGTACCAGGGAGTACATCGCTGCCAGTCCACCAGCTTCCCGAATGACCCTCAATCCAGCGTTTCTTCCCCTAAAAATAAAGACAGCCACAAAAGGGTGGTTACATATTAACTCTTTGTATTTATTCCCACCCTGGTAAACAGAAGATAAAAGGGTCCTTGTGTAGCTGGAATAAAGGATGAAATAACCATCACATGTTGCACTGGTACATAATGCAGGAATTCAAACAGCAGTCTTGGCTGCAAACATCTCCGCTCCGGTTGTTGATGCAAAGCATCTCCTGTTGGGGCTGGTGGCTTTGAGAAAACAATATTATTTTCTCAGCATCTTTAAAGGATGAGGATGCTTGGAATTCAATATTGGATCAAATAATAGAACTGTCACTGAGAAGCTTTTGTTTCTCACTCGAGCTTGTATGTTTTCATGTACCAAAGACTGCTGAGAGTTATAAAGCTCTTTTTAAGGCAAAATGATTACTGTTGGAGTGACATTGGTGGTGTTATATGCCTCCAGTGATAATACCAGATAAATAATGATTTAGCTGATGATCTGGACTGAAACTTCAGGCTTTGTGGGCCTGTTTTATCTGATTCATGTTGTCAGTCATCATCTTTCAATTAATGGATAACCAGTTAACTACTGCATAAGTAGTATAGGGAAGGGTCACCATGCCAGTGCTGTGGAAAAAGTGAAATAATGGTTCTAGGTTGTGCTTATTTGCGATAAGGGCTCATATTTGAGTCATGGTTTAGGGTGGTATAAAAACTTGTTTTGATTCCCCCATTTGGGGTCATCAAGTCAAAACTTCACAGCTATCAGCTGATGTTCTGATCACTGCAATCCTCCTAATTTAGCAGATTTTAACTGCAGGAACATCTCAAGTGCAACCAAAATAACATTTGTGTAATCATTGTTCCACAGTTTGGTGTTTCTAATCTAAGTATCCTCCTTCCCCGCTGACTCACAGCCTGCGAGGGGGAGTGAGGGACATTTGAAGCTCAAACGAGAAGCTAGGTTATGTCAAACCCTTATTGCTGAGATCTTAAATAGTTTGTTTATTTTTGCTTCATGAAGTTTCCCTGTTTGCATGTAAAACACAAACTTTAGCCACAACATTAAACAATTAGGATCATGCTAGTCTTCTCAGAAAGAAAGTAATATGAATGTCTTGCTCAAAATATTTACCAAACACACAGTGCCAAAGGGCGAAGTACAACTGCTAAATCAACCAAGAAATATAGACTTTATTTTCTGTATTTACATCTGATTATTTTCCCATTTGTCACAGCCTACTTCCTCTACAAAATTTCACAAGTATATCACTTTTCCCTTCCCACCACGCTGCAATGCTGTAATGAACTTTCTTGCCTCTGGTTTAAATCCTTCTTTAGATCTGCCTGCTATTCTGACTACATTCTTTTCTGTGTTTAAAATAGCCCAGGAATAGAGGGTCACAATTTTATCCATTTCAATACTGACCATGTGAGCACTTCTCACTGTGCTCACCAGATGGCAGAATCTACTCTGCCATCTACCTTACAGCCATAAACTTGATCTGAAAAGTTTTTCCTATGCTACTTGAAGAGACCGGGGAGACATAATAGAAAAAGTGGGTTGAATAAGGGGCATGATGATCTTTGCATACAGTTTGAATATCTGTTGTGTGTGATAACTTTTCTGCTTCTAAAATTGGAAGTAAAACTTTGAATAATTGCATATGAAATTGAAAAAAAAAAAAATAGTTAAGTATGCATTTCATACAACGGGAAAATAACTGCCAATATTGTGACTCTTTTTAAAAATGTTTTTCTGCAATAGGAAACATCAGGATATAAGTTGCCAATAACTGAACATTTTTCCATACCTGGACAAGAGTTGTTCAACTTGGCAGAGTATCAGCAACCAATCTATTTCTTTCTGTGCTTGATGATGATGTGCAATTATTTATGTCATCTAGTTTTCCATCAAACCCAGCCCACTTTTTACCAGGTATGCTATTTATTGCTAGTGCTTCCATAAACCCAATCATGAGGTGGAACTTTGCATTTATTTGGTCACTAACAAAACAGAGGGGACTCCTGTTCTTTGCCACAAATTGCCTTACACTCCTAAAGGAAGAAATGCTAGCTGTGAGCAGAGGCAGGAGTGCAAGGACACACTGAGATGATGTTGGCTAGCATGATGTGCGGAGTATCAGTATCACAGTAGTCTGTTACCCGATTTTGTGATAGCACAACCTAAAAGGAGAATACGTAGGAGGGAAGCGAATGAACTTTGCAGAAGTTGTGTTGCCAAGACAAAAATATGAAGGGCAGCATAGCAGAGATCAAGAGCACATGTTTGAAAAGATTGCAGTTTAATGATGGAGACTGGCATCGCTGACTGATCGGAGTAGTTTCAGTAACAAATAAGAGATGGGGAGAAGGTGTGCCAGCAAAGCCTTACAAGTGAAGGTAAAAATGTGTCATGTTGAAGAGTTTAAAAACAAAAAATAGAGGGATGCAAAAGAAAAATGATGATGAAAAGTGCTCTATACAGCAGCATTCTTCATTGATATCAGGGGTCAACTGGAGCTGTCAAGATGAGGGAAAATACCTTGTGGTAATTGGGACACTAGCTAATAAGGAGCCAGACAAAGACTTCCAGGCAGGAAACAGTCTCTGAGCAATATTATGCAGAAAGTTTGCAAGAACTAGACAGACTCCAGGTCAGGTCACTGCAAAGTAGCAGCTCCCCCAGCTAATGAGCCAGACCTTCCTTTAATCTGTCTGCCTGCTTCTCTAGCTGATGCTCTAATTTTCATGGTATTGTAGGATATGTCACGCCTCTGATCCTGCCACAGACTTTCTGTCTGTCCTTCTGGATGATGAGTGTTGGGTCTGCTATCCACTGCTCTCAAGGTTTTATGAGTGTTCTTCAACCAGAAAATGCATGACACAGCTTAGTCAGTTCAAAATGCAAGTGTTTCTCACATCACCAAGAATATATTGGTTAGGGACACTGAGATAAAACATTAAAGAGGTTTGAATGCATTCCTCCCTTATGTGCCAACATCCACTTACTGAAGGCACTCTCCCTGGCATGAAAGCTGGGCTTGGGACTTGGTTGGACCACCAGCTGCATCCTTTTCCTACAAGGCTCAGATGTTCAGATTCCAGCTTCTTTCACTCTGATCCTCTTGATTCGCATGCCAGGTGCTGGGTTTTCCTGTGTACATCCATCCCTCCCTGGAGCACAAGGAGATGATGGTCAGGTGGCTAGCAGCTGAATCCCTGTTCCTCTGTGGGAGCAGGTGTTAAGTTACAGGTCCAATCATTGCCCTTCGTGTTGCTGAGATAGTTCTATTAATATTTGTTCAAAGTTCATTTATGCCCTGCACAAACATTTTTATCGCCTCCACTCAATACATCCGATATTGAAGTGAGTGCTCCATTGCACTGAAGAGATAACAAATAAAAAGTAAGAAGGTGAACTGCATCATTTTTGGTCTTAAAGAAAATTAATTGCATGCAGTTCTGGCCAAGCCAAGGCTGTTTCTGCTTCCTAAATATCAGTTCCATTTAATATAGAACAGTATCGATAATTTAGATTTATGTATTCATTACGAGCAAAATATTCAGCCAGCCAGAAGCCAAGATCCATCTGCACTGAATCATTTTTCCAGTCAATGTTTATATTTCCTACCTTTAGAGATGCTGAAAGTAAACACATGGTAACTGATATTGACCTGGAAGAATGTCTCGATGACATCAAAAGTAAACACTGTCTGAAGAACTCTTAAAAACATTGTTTTCACTTAGTAGCATATTTTGGGGTTAGATGGCACTTGGATTTACCGTTGATGTTCAGGGATGTTTTTTTCTGAAGTTAGTGAAATAGTTACCATTTTAGTCCAAGACGTTAAAATCACTTCAAGCACCCACTGATTTACTGAAAATCCAGCATGAGAATACCCAGTGCTGTATTAATTCCCAGTCCTTGCTTTTAAGGTCCTTTCTAACCCAAGCCATCCTCTGATTAACCCATGATGCTGGAGGTCTAGCAACAAGGATTTCTTCTGGCTTTTAGCTCCCTATGCTCCCTCGCAGAGGCAAGAAGGTGTTCCACTTTTCACATACATTAAACTTGCAGTGTACAAAACCAGAGAGCATTTTAAAGCCACTTCCTCCTCTCCGCCTTCTCATTTCCTGCACAGAAAATCCAGAGAATCTCTCTCGCAGTTGTACTGTGACCCAAATATTGTAAAACAGTCTGTTCCTCTGATAAAACTTGTTTAAATTCTGTCTAAAAAAAAGTCCTGCATTATATTTCTTCATCAGGAACGCTGAATTATGAAGACTTCAGGGCAAATTATCCTCTATGTGAGTTTGAATCTGCCATGAACCGCTCTGCAAGGGCCTAGTTTTGAGACATGGGAAAACAAAGGTACCATAGCAAGCCACAGACCCTCCCACCCTCTTATCTCATCCACCTTGTTGCCTTTTGCCTTTGTGCATCAGAAATACACAGATGCCTTCAAGGAAGATGCCAGCCAGGGTAACAGGGAGGTTGGAGAAGACAAGGAGCTCTCCAAGCTCAAACCAAACTCATTCTTTTCACCCACCAAGCCTGAAACTACGTTATTAAGATTCCCTTCATCATTAGTCTTCTGCTTTCTATTAAGCCAGATGCCACAGGTTTCCCTGAGAGCCTTGCTATGCTTATTTATGTGTGTTGCCTCAGGTTGTTGTCTTGTTTACAAGCTGGGGAGGGTTCAGACCTGGTCAGGACCAGACGCGAGCTCCCCAGGGGAAGCACAGTGCTGCAGAAATACACCTCACACTGCCAGGACATCAGAAATGTCATTAGTGTTCTTACCGCTTTGTGATCCAGTGGAGCAATCCTTGATAGTTTCCATCCTAGACTGGCTCCATCCCTTCTAGTAAGGGCTTCTGTGGGTAAATGAAAGTGCTTTTAACCTGGCTCTGTCTCCCTTGGCACGTTGCCGTGATACTATCAGAAAGCCCAGCTAACTCCAGATTTATTTACTGCCATTCCTTGGTCTTCCCAAGTGATGGATAAGAGGACCAACAACCAAGAAGCTGTTTGGTATATTCGTCTACATCAAAAACTTCATTGAAAAGTGCATGTGTCTAAAAGCAGCCTAGAATCAATGTGTTTTGGCTGCGTCAGAGGCCTCCACTGGTATCGCCAAATAAATCGACAGCTTCAATCTAGAGAGATCCTATGATCTCTATTAACCCATGGATATTATCTGTTAAATTCTCTCTGGGCAGAAGTCCAGAGTGTTCCAGATGACTAAATTTACTTTCTTTATTATTCAGCTCCTGTGCTCTGTATGGTGTAATCAAAAAGTAGATAGATACTGATCTCCCTCATGGCCAAAGCCCAAACCTTCACGAGCCAGCCAGAGGCTTTTCAGCGGTTCACTGGAGCTTTTCTATGGCATTTCATCACTGTTTATATACCTAGCTGCAATCAACTTGTCAGTTAATGACATGACAGGATTAGGGATTTATGCCAAATCTTGGTTAACCAACACAAATATTTGACTATAATTTTTCCTGACATATTTTTAATCTGGTATTCTTAGTAAATTTATTGCCAAAGTGAAAATTCCCCACTTTACTGTTGTCTGAAAAGGTTAAACATTCAGTCTCAGAACTGAAAACTTCACAAAACATTGGATCCAGAGGGAAGGCCATTAACTTCCACAAACTGATTTTTAAGTGTTCTTGAATATTCAAACTGAAGTTGGTGAGCTAAGGGCTACTCTGATAGGAAAGATTAGTTTGTCTTCAGCTAGACATTTGCAAGAAAATCCTGCTGCTATGTAAGCTCCTGCTACCTGATGCTCACATCACATCGTTCTGCATCTGGATCCTGTGCACAGACTCATATTGCACCAAGAAGTATGGTGCTTTTGTAGTGGGGACCATTAGAGAGTAGTAAGATATCAATAAACTAATTTCAGTTTGTGACAGCCTCTAATATTCAGCAATAAATCCAGGGCAAAGCCTTTCAAAGAGGAAGCAGATTTTGAAGGGGCCAGTATCAATAACTGGAATCAGATTTTCAGAAGGGCTTAAATTCTATTTAGACAACTAAATGAAGGTCATGCTTTCAAAAGTGCTCACTTTATTAAAATAAATTTTTGTCATACTGGGTTATTTGGAAAATGTAGCTACCTCTTTTGGTTTCCAGAAGGCCATTCCGCTTCTTTGACACTCTTGACATGTTTGTATATCACTGAAAACTTTGATTTGAGTGTTGTAATTTGTGTCATTACCTAGGTAGTCTTATGTTTAAAAAAAGTCATTTTTCTTTCTTTATTATTTGCACATGGAGGGACAAGGATGTTGCCAGCACTTTGGCATCAGAATGAAATATATTACAGTCGTTCTGACATGGCCAGAGCCAGAACCAGTGACATTCTTGTAAATCTGAGCTCTGAAAGGAGAAGATGTACAAATCTTTTGGAAAGAGCAGGTCACGAGCATTCTATGAAGTACATAATATTTATGATACAAGTTGAATACACTCAGAAAGCACACAAACTCAGTAGCAAGAATACCTACATTTCATTTATCTTTGTATTTCTAGAAATAGCCTCATTTTCCCACTTCACGTCGCCTAAGCATGTTGTCATTAACAAGAGGGTCACTTTATTTTTGCGTGGATATCAGAGTGTAGTCAAGTAATACTAGTCCACTGGATGAGTTGGCTTAACCCCTGCTCCAAACCTGTTCAAAGTGAGCTGGCTGCCCAGCTTTTATCTCATGTGTGCTATGGTGCAGCTGGAACAGAATCTGCTGGTACTTGGCTAAGGAAAGCCCTGTTATTTTTTTCCTTAGCAGCACTGTGGATAAGATGTTTGATTTTTAAAATGATATTTTATGTAACAAAACAATTTTAAAATGTAATTCACGGTGAAGGAGCATCTGTAGCATTTTGTATTCTCACAAGCAGTAATTGTGGGCTGTTAAGGTCACCCTGCCTTGTGGAACTGAATGGTAGCGTGAGACTTACTTAACGCAACCTGAAGAGATGTCCCTTGTTATGATATGTATTAGTCGGCTAATCTTTTCAGTCTTTAATCCACAATACTGGATTAAAAGACCAAAAATAGACTCTACTGTCTTTTAAGGACAGTTTCTGTTCTGGGGTTTTCTTTTTTATTTTGAAAATGAAAAATTCAGAGTGGAATCAAGTGAACATTAGATACTAATGTAGTCCTTCTTCATGTTATATTTTCAAGGCAAAGTACTTTCCCACACTTCGTTTTTCAGTTAATGGTCATTAAGTTTTTTGATTATTTTTTTTTCTTTTGAAATTAACATCAGCCTGCTTTGCATCAGTGTTTTCTCTTCTCAGTTCTTCTAAATTAAAGGAATATTTTAAAGTTGTGCTTGCCCAGACAAACTCTTGTCACTTCAATTACTAGTGTTCCCATAATGTAAACACTTGTGTAGGGCACAGACGGACGTGGTGCAATTGGAAATCATGCTATTGGGAGTGATATTTGGCTTCCTCTGTGTCAACAGGTCATAGTAGAATGGCAGCATGCACAAAGAAGTGCGTATCCTGTGTATTCCAGCTGACAGGATTGTTTTCTTCTCAGAGTTATTCTCTAGAATAAACCAACTGTGGTACGTAAATTACAGTTCCCTTTATCTGTGATAAATGATACTCAGCCGTCAAAAAAGGTATCTCGAAGTACAGCACATACAACATCTGCTCACACCTCATCTTCACTTGGCAAACTGAGTTTGTTCCTACAAAATGATCATACCTTTCAATACCAGATTTGTATGAATATGATAAATAAAATATACCACACCATGCTGTTCACATTGAAATAGTGGGAAATCTGACTTTGGTGTCAGCGACATGACATCACGTGGCCCATAACAAGTATAAAGAAACTTTAGGTGTTGTCCTGATGTAGCATGGGCTGTCTGATGCTAGGTGTACCGATATTCCAAAACACACGTTTTCCAGCTGTCAAGTAATATAAAATAATTTATTCATTGTCCTATTCAGTGTCAGAAAAGCACACTGGTGATAACAGCAGACTATCAGGAAGTGTAGTGATTCTGCTTCCCTATCGTTTTGATGGACACATTTTAATCTGTGAGGGATTGTGTATGTACACATCTACCTGCAAACTTAAACACTACCTGTATGGCTTACATTTGTGTTCAAAATGAATGAAGAAAATACAGAGTATTGAGGATAACTTTTCCTCTGCAGGGGTAAAGTAAAAATATATATGTGTTTAATTTAAGATGAAAATAAAATTCAGAAAATGGTGTTACTGGTGCAGGCAGGGCCCATCTAACTGAGTATTTTGTCTCCAACGGTGGCCACAGGTGCACACTGCAGAAGTGAGAACAAGGCAAGCAGATATGATGCTTCCTCCTTAGAATTTCAGTTTCTGACCACTTTCAGGTTAAGGAGCTTTGGGAGCCAGCTGTGGCCTATGGTTAGCAAAATCGTCTGTCCCTTCCAGAGACTTGCTCCCCCTGAGCCCCCTGTAAGCTGCTCGCAGCACCGCTGGTCCTTGTGCTTGGTTCTTCTGGGCAATTCCAGGGGACGATTGTCCATGGCAAGAACCACCTACTTTGTTTCCTTTGAACCTGTGTGCCATGGTTCTCTAAACAAAGTAATAGAGGCGCTCTTGTTTAGCTGGTACAAGAGAGGTTTGTTCTTTTCCACATGGTTTGAGTGCTTTGTTTGTATTTCAAAGTCTGAGTCTTTCTGCCTTTTTTGTGTGTGTGTACGGTTGAAGACTGAAAATTTGCCTACACAAGAGAATTGTTCTGATGCACTCAAAAGAATGTGAATTACTTTTTGGAAGTGATATTCGTAATTTTCCAGAGAGACTGCTGGTGAGGAGGCCAAAATCTGCAGAACAACAATGATAGCAAATATTCCAGCTGAGGCAGAAATTTTTATTTATACAATCTAGAAAGACAAAAACCCATGAAATGTCCCAAAGGACCCCCATCACATTTCAGCATGTAACAGCCTCAAGCTCTGATTCAGCTCTATAAGTAGGAGATATTTCAGCATGCTTCTAATACACCTGAGATATGAGAAAAGAAAACAATAGGTTGTCACTCAGTATTCTGATGAGAACATTGATATAAAAAAAAAAGATATATTTTATCCTCAATGTTCTGTATATCACCAGCCATTTATTTCCAATTCTATGGAGGGCTGCTGTGAGGATAACTCACAGGCAGCTGCCAGCTATCTGTATGGCAGAGGGCTTTGCACCACTTTCAAGGAAACACCAGTTGAAATAATGGCACCATCTAACAGGTAGCAAGGAAAGTAGGACTTTGCTAATGAGGGTGTATCGATGAACTGCAATTGCATCCCTGGCAAATGATCACTTATATCATATACCATTTTTTGTCCTGAAATTTTAAGAAGTAGATTTTCTGTGAAATTCCATTTCTCATAAGACTTTCTGTGGTTTGTCTTCTTCCTGACTGTTTTAATGCATACTCAAACCTTTGCATTAGTACTAGTATGTGTGAACAAGCTGTCACATGGAATACTTTAATAATAAAATCTGTCTACTGATCCAGTACTTCCAAACCTACAGCATGAGGAACTTTGAGGGAAAAAAGGCAGAAAAGAGAATCTGTCTAAGTACAGAAAGACACGGAGGTGTACAGACTCTACATGCACAGATGCAGAAAGACACAGATACCAGTGCTGCTATAGGAAGAAGCAAAATATTTCTACCTCCTTCTCACCACTCCAGTAACAGGCAAACTAACGCTCACACGTGTTTAGGTTACCACATCCTACCTTTTTCTAAGTTTTGGGAAAACTTAGGGTACATCATTGCCAAAGTGACTGAGTAAAAATAATGATTTTGGTGGGAAATGTGTAATGTGGTCTGGAAAACTTATAGATGTAGTTGACATAATCTCCTAATTAACAGCTATTGGACAAAATGTAGCAAACAGACTTGAGAAAGGGAGCTTCAAAACTAAAATCTATAGATTTCAAAGGGAGAAACAAAGAATGTGTTGTAAAGAGAAAGAAACAGCAAAACCTAATTTTGAAATTTGACTGAATCCTGAATTTCAGTGGAAACTCATGACTGATATTGATCTCTTTATGGCAAAGAGCTATCCCAGGGTTGTTGCCAATGCAAATGTCTCATAAGGTGACTGTGTGGAAATTCATTTGAAGGATAAGACTGGATGAAGCCAATCATTTTTAGACAACGTGTTTGCAATGATCAAGTAGCCCTTCCTAAAAGGGGTTCAGAAAGTAGCTACTTGTTCTGATAACTCTCTAGAAAAGGAAGTGGTTGTAATTGTTTTGAAATATAGGGAGAAATTAGGTTGTGAACTTCCTCATAGGTCTCCAGCAGGAAGTGATTCCAGTTTGTTGAATACTTCTCACAAGCAGGAAATAATAAAATAGAGCTACAACTGCCTAAGACACTGGTGAAGGTGTTCTTGGCTTTGTCTTTGAGTTAATCTGATGCTGTGCAGAGCCCATAAATCAGGACAGAACAATTCAGGCCCTTTTTTGTTTAGGGAGGAGACACCTTTTTACTGCTTTTTAATCAAAAAGTCACATAGGCAATAGCAAGTTGACCCAGCAGATGAGTAAAAAGAGAAGGCATTTCATAGGCAGCATAAATACCCTTAAGAAACCACTTTGAAAATGGACAAAGGTGCTTGTCCTTACAGAGCAGGGATAGTATTGATGCAAATATAGACGGGATTAGAGGAGCTGTGTGTGTTTCAGCAGTCATCTGAATTTTTCAGAGAAGAATTCATGCACCATCCAATGGGAACTCTGCAGGATGTTACCCAATATTCATACAGGAGTAAACTTGTTATCAGATGACCCCATAAACCATGCATTGGAGTCAGGAATTCTGAAAGCTGCTTGCTCGAAAAGCTGGTACTCTGATTAAATAACCACGTATATGCCTGAACACAAACAGCGATAATGCTGACTCCTTGTCCAGATGGCCTGACTCAGAAACAAATTGCAAACACTACCCTAAGCAGAAGGGCAAGGCAGGGGCTGCTGCTGGGAATGTGCGCACTCGGGAAGGGCTGGCAGGCATCTCTCCTCCAGTAATCTGCAGAGGAAGCGTGAGTTCCTGTATCACCCACAGGACCTGAAATCAGAGGGAAAAATGGGTGTCGAGGCGACTGAAATCCTCCCAGTAAGAGGATGCTGCTGTTAGGACAGCATGTACTGAAAGTGTCTGGTGAAAGGGACATGGTCATTGTGAGTGTATCCTGGGCATAGTGAAAAATTCTTTACATTTAAAGATGAATACATATATTTACAGATATCCATATATAAAAACATTGCATAAGTGGTGTTCATCCACAATACAATAGCCAGGAGAGTTACACCTACATACATCAAGGGAAGGTTACGGTGTCAAAGCAGGTTACCTGAGGGCTGCTGTGCACCCACAAGGGACTTTTTCCCTTGCCTCAAGTGCCTGTTCAAAATGTACAAATAATTAGGAGGGTTTGACATAAAATGATTGCTTTACAGACGCAAAGTGGTCCCAGCATGATCTCACAGTGTCACGACCAGCAGGGTTTGGCTTTTCCCTGGGGCCTAACGAGGCGATCAGCAGGTGCTGGAAATAGGAGCCTGGGACACGCGCCAGTGTTTCAGTGAATGAATCTTGACCGGAGTCACTCCCAGGAAAGAAACTGGAATCCAAAATGATTCAGCAGGTTTGTGAGATTGTAAACTACAAAATGTACAGACTCCCCCAAACCTGGTGCGATGGGAGTTGTCTAATTCAGGCAGATTCTCCAGTTTCGGTAGTTCTGTTTGTAACACTGCACTAAAGGAAAGGAAATAAATACATTCCATATTTCTTGATAGAGCACTTAATGAGAGTACAAAATGTTTCTTAGTGCTCCTCATGCTTTGGCATAAGTTAATTAAGACAAGAAAAATCCATTCCCGCTGAAGAGGAATAAGGGATTTGAAACATCTGTGCATGATAGGTAGAAACCAAATGAAAAATCTTTCCATTGTGTTGCATTTCCGATCAAATTTGAAAATAGTCACTTCTAAAATAGGAGTCTGTGAAGGAAGGGTATATGGCAACAGATTATAGGGCATATGGGCTGATTCCATAAGCTTAGAAAAAAAGCACATCTATCCTGTGCCAGTTACTTGGAGGCGGGCCATGGCCATACCAGTTCAGCCAGGCTGCACCCAGAAACCTGGGTTTGAAAATTAGGAACGGGACAGATAACGTGTAACGAGTAATTTCTGGTCCGTGGCGAATGCCTGTGTGCACACCTCCCATCAGCAAGACTCGAGTTAATTAGCCTTCTTTCGTTCTTGTGAAATAACAGATATGACACATGCTTACACAGATGTATGGGTGAGCAGTGGGGTGGGGGAACTTTTATTGGGCATCCCTTCTCCGTAGCGAAAACTTGTGGCCGAGGGAATGGCATTTATTAGAAGCAGGGATGTTTAGGACTTGTTCTCTTTGTTCAGCGCATACGGTGCAGTTTCAGGTCCATGCGGCCATGCTTGGTGGGCCGTTTTCCTGGGTGTACGAAACACTGGCTGTGTGCCAGGTGTGCAGCTCACATTTCCACGTCCAGAGACGTGTGAGCGCTGGGTGTGCAAGGCGAAGGGATTCCCGAGTGCTGTGTGTTGTACGGGCAGACACAGGTGAAGAGTTGGGCACGGGGGGCTGCTGCAGGAGATGGGGGCTGCGTGGGGGACGAGGTGGGGGTGATGGGGCCGGGGGGCAGTGCACCCCTGGGGGCTGCAGGAGGGGAAGGGGCCGGTGCTGGGGAGGGGGTGTCGGTGTCGGATCGTGCAATGGGTGAGCAGCGTGTGCAATGTGCGTGCAGTTTGTGCAATGTGTGTGCAGCCAGGCAGCCCCGCAGCAGGTGCCTGCTCCCCCCCGGCGTCCTTCCAGCCTCCCCCCCGCCCCAATCCCGGTGCCGCCCCGCCCCGGGCTCGCTCTGCCCCTGCGGGCGGAGCAGGAGGCGGCGGGGCCCGGGGCCGGGATCCTCCTCCCGCTCCCTACGCCCCGCTCCGACGTCAGGCAGGAGCGGGAGGCAGCGCCCACCGCCGGGGCCGGGGCCAGAGGCTCGGCGGCCGCCGGACGGGGCGGACGGCGGCGGAGAAAAAGAAGGAGGAGGAGGAGGAGGAGGAAGGCGCTATGGCCGACGTGTTCCCGGGCTCCGAGCCCGCCGCGGCCCCGGACGCTGCTCGGCGCTTCGCCCGCAAGGGAGCCCTGAGGCAGAAGAACGTGCACGAGGTGAAGGAGCACAAATTCATCGCGCGCTTCTTCAAGCAGCCCACCTTCTGCAGCCACTGCACCGACTTCATCTGGTGAGGATCCCCCTCTCCTCCCCGACCGCGCTCCGGGGCTCCCGCTGGGGGCGGCCGCCTTCCTCCCCCTCCTTTCTCATCCTCCTCTTCCTCCCTCCCCCGGAGTCCCCCGGTGTCGCCGTCCCCGGGCAGCGCCGTTCCCCTCCCGGCCGGCTCCGAGCCCCCTCCTGCCACCACCAGCGGGTGCTGGGAGTGGAGCTGAGCCCCCCCGGGGTGGGGGGGAGCCGGTCCCGGTGTTTAGGGGTGCCCCCCGCCGTGCTCCCTGCCTTCCCCTTGGCACCGCTCCGTGCCACCCTCCCACCCCGGCATGGGGAGCGCACGATGCCGCCCCCTTCGCCCTCCGCGGTCGTCCCGAGCAGATTAAAAAAAAATAATTAAAAAAACCCTGCAGCCGGAGCGAGGGCGGGGAGGGAGGGAGCAAAACTCT
The DNA here is from genome assembly GCF_009819795.1 of Aythya fuligula. Taxonomy (NCBI): domain Eukaryota; kingdom Metazoa; phylum Chordata; class Aves; order Anseriformes; family Anatidae; genus Aythya; species Aythya fuligula. Next base: position 9,737,087 of record NC_045576.1, on the reverse strand, counting down.
TCCTACAGCCACCCACCTCGCTCAGCCCAGCACCTCCCGGCCGGGCTCTGTGCCCAGGGGGGGGTCCCGCTGTCGCCCCGGGGTGACCGAAGCCCGCCGAGGGGCTGGGGGGGCTGCAGCCGGCCGGGGAGGGCGCCCCGCGTGTGCTCATGCGCCTGGGCACAGCCCTGTGCCTGCCCTCTGGAGTTCCCTTCCCTCTGCACGCCCAGGGAAAGGCTGTGCCTGCTCCTGAAACGCTTCAAAGGGGTTTGAGGTGTAAGGGGGAGAGTAAGGACGGGGAGCTTGGAGAAGAAACAAGGGGGAAACGGGACAATTTCTTTGCTTTTTTCTCTTATTTATTTATTTATTTTTTCCTTATTTGGAGGAAAAAATAAAAAAAAAGCGAAGTTCAGCGTTGTAAAAGTTAGACACCTCAGGGAAGTGCCTCAAAATGAATCCGAAGCAGGCTGAGCTGCAGGTGTGGGAACGCGGCGGGCTCCTTGTCCGCGGCGACAAGTGGCACAATAAAAAACAAAGCCAAGGGCTGCGGTGAGAAAAGGCACCTGACAACAGGATGGGTTTGAAAGTGAAAGGATATCCTGTTGCTGACAGGTGGCAAGAGGAGCTGCGCTCTAGCCCTTTCCTGCTAGCAAGGCTAGGAAGCTCCGAGCATTCATCAAAGGAGCATGTGACAGCTCTGAAACTTGTGTCGGTTCCTCGGCTGAAGATAGGCAGGTCTTGAATAAGTGCCATGCACCGTGAAAAATGCTTCATCTATTTCCAGAGCGACACGTGGCTATTAACATATGCTTTAAGGTATAAAGAATAGTAAAAACAGCCTTTCAATGAGCTGTGCAGAGACTTTTTCCTTAGATTACACTTGACCACGTAACATTTACTGAAATAATTCCGTGCCTCTCTGTCTTCTTAAACTGCCTGATTGGTTTCTGAAGTGCTGCTGTATTTCCCAAACCTTTTCCTTAAAACATGTTGCTCCTGCCCAGGGAGAGGGGTACTGCTCCCCGCTGACCTGGGGATGTTCAGCTCAGGCACAAAGGCTGGCGGGACTGTTGGAGCAGATACCGTAGCGATGCCCTTTACAACAGAGACCGTCTAAAAAGACAAAACAAACAAAAAACAACCTAAAGCCTGTTTCGTGTTCTTAGTTCTGTTGTCCCACAATTGCATTTGCACTCTTGCCTGTTCCTTGTGTGAAGAGAAGTGATAATAGCAACAGAGTGACATTAGGGTAGTGTTGCAGGCTGCCAAGTAAGCATGCAACGTTGTATTTCTTCTGGGTTTCTTCGTTTAGGCCTATCTATAACAACACCTGGGAGTCTTTTCAGTAGAAATCTGGAAGATATGTGAAGTTGTATAGTGTCCCTTTCCACCTGATGTAACAGTGTTCTAAAGAGTTTGTCCCTTCTCTAAATAAATTAATAAAAAAGTGGGAAAATGGATATACTTCTTAAAAATCATTTCTACAAAGTTCCTAATTAGACTGCGTGTTAAGTGCCAGCAGCCTCCTTCCTGGCTCCTGCAGTGCCTGCCTCTGGTGGATTTCTCTCTTGGCGTAAGCAGCTCCGGCTCTCCAGATGAGAAACATCCTACAAAGAGGGAAAATGCAGAGAAATGTTTATAGATCAGATACTCCAAACATTTATTTTTGTGGAAAGAGAATGTTGAATGTTTAAAGGTAAACAAATAAATACAAGCAACAATGGGGCAATTTGCTGCAGGTGTTGTAACTTTGGAGAGCATTTTGGACACGTGTGTGTGGCTGTATTCACTGGGGAAGGACTGTGTGCGAGTTTGTTAGGAAAATGAAGGAAGTAAGCTGGAAGAATAACCAGTATGAAACCAGTGGGTCTGTTGTCTTGCTTATATTGAAACAAGCAACCTCTTTAACCTGCCTCCTTTCCATACAACAGGCTGAGGCACTGGTGTGCATCACTAAAATTGGGATTAGAAACTGTCGCGTTTGTTTCCTAGGTCTTCTCTGGAACTTGGGTTAATTTTATATTGCTGTTAAGTATAGATCTGGCATTAAGTGAGTTGCAATATTATGCTGTAATCCCAGATGATGATAATTGTAGATCCAAAATAGCTTGTGAAATAATAATAATAATAATAAATTGTTGCCAGAAGCTGGAATTACGTAGCTGGTGACAGCTATTGTTCTCTGCTTTGCAACGGGTGGGCTGTTCTGTGGTGTACATTTTAAAATCTGTTGCTGTCGTAGCAAAATCTGTAGTAATTTAATAAGAAACTATTTTTGTGTTGTTATAGATCAGTGAAAGGAAATATTAACTAAACATACTAAGACAGGTGTCTTTTTTTTTTTTTTTCTTTTTCTATGCAGGGGATTTGGGAAACAAGGATTTCAGTGCCAAGGTAAGCCACAAACGCTTTGTTGGCTAGTACGCTTTGTTGCATCTTACTCTGAAGGTAGCCAAAACTTGCCTGCAGCAGGAAGGAAACAAGCCTGGAAAACATAAGCAGGCATCTTTGCCTGTACAAATTTTAAAGGAAGACAATTATTCAGTTAAATAACTATTGGTATTTATATTGTATACAGTGAACAATCAAGTCATTGTGATAATGCAAATAAAAAGATGTTATCTTTCTTAAATCTCTTCACAGTAAATGTCATATAATCTGCATACAGTGCAACTTCGAACTTTTCATGAAAATAATCTGTGCAATTTAGCTTTTGCAGAGACCATTTTTCACATCAGAAGCTCTCGTCTGTGTGGGCGTCTTGGAAAATGGATTCACTTTTTAGTCATATGGCTTCCTTTCATAACCCAAAGTCCCTGTTTTTAATTTTCATACGTTGTATGTTTAGGAGGACCTTTGGTTTGAATTACATTTTAGGACAGGCAGCATTTTTCTCTGATAATGTAATATTCAATTAAAAAAAAATACAAAGCCACCAAAAAACACACCAATTTAATAAATTCTGCTAACCTTGAGAAACTGAAAACTGATACAGTAGAAGATAACTCTATGCATGCAAACCAGAACATGAACTACTATATTCTCACATATTCTGTGCTACTGCCAAATTCTTATCATTATTCAGCATTTAATTGTAAAATAACCACACCCAACTATTGTTCTTCCTTTTCTATGTCACATGCGTACTGATGAGGCTTTTTGCTGTCCCTTCTCTTCCCCCACCTTCTCCTTCTTCCCTCCCACTTCTCCTGCAGGTGTACCTTGTGTATGCATTAGCTCACCTTTTGCTTGTTTCCTTCATTACATGTTTTAATGGTCACTTGCTAATGCTTTAGAGTGTATTGGACTATCCTGAATGCTGTGTTTACTTATTAGTTGGTGAAATTACGGATTCTGTGGTATTTTTGTGAAAATTTATGTTAGTTGGTACTTCCTGAAGTTAAGCCTTTGTGAAACTGAATGTAGATGAGATGCCTTTCAAAGATGTTGCAATATATTTTTCTTTCTTCAAGTAGAGACTTGCAGAGTGACTGTGGGGCATGGCTAATACATACAGTGAAAATGCTGCGTGCCTTGTTAAGGCATGGTAGGAATGCAACCACAGTTTTACCATGAATCTTGCACGCAATTTTGTCCCCATTCCAAGATCTTACTATGAAATTCTGTGAATATCCTGCAGTTTTCTGCTACTCACCACTTCAGAGCAGTGCTATATGGGTCAGTCTCTGGTCCTCCGTTATAATGGAGCTGCATTTCCTGCTGAATCCCATTCAGGATGGCTGAGTGGTTTCTTGCTAAGGAATTATTTAGATGTTCATTAGAGATTTCCGTTGGTATATAGAAAATAGTTGGAGCTGCGCTTAAATTACATAGTTACCTTTCTTATGATTTGTAATTCACACAGTGCTGACTTTCTTCCCTCTTCTCATCAGGCAGCTAGTACCTCATGGTGGGTGCAGTCCCCTGCCAGATTTAGTGTGGCAATTTCTTTCCAGAATTTGGTTCTCTGTGGCTAGAATTCCTTCCATCATTGTAGCAATGGAGGAATAGTTTTTCTCTGATAATAACTAATCTTTGTGAAGCTAGCTAAAAATTTTAGTTGTCCCATCTTCCCTTCAAATGCCATACATAAACATAAGCAGGAATGAAAGCAATAGAGCTGCCTTTTTTTTTTTTTTTAATGAATTACTGTCATTTTCAATGCTTCAGAAGTGATGCTTTTCAGCGAACTAAATAAGTTCTAACCTGACTTCTGTCTTTGAGAGTAAACTTTTCTGCAGTTTCTCTTTAATAGGGAGTGTTGCACTCCAGTGTTTTTTTTCTGTATTCTTACACAGTCAAAAACTGTAAGAAATATGGCTGGTTTTAATTCCAAGTTTCATGATAATTTGTGGCAAGTTATTGGTGTTGCACTGATAAGTTCAGCAAATGTTTTAACTAATAAGTTCAGGAAGTGGTGGTTTGGGTTCTTTAGTTTGTTTTTCTGAAATTCTCATTCATTATACTTGATTATAATCAAAGAGCATTTGTGCTCTTGGGATGATAATCTTGAAAATCAAACAAAATAAAACTTCCAGGACAGACAGCTGAATCAAACGTTCTCTTCAGTTTTCTGGAGCTTCAGTTAGCAAGTCACCAGCTAAAGCTGAAAGGACAAATGTAACGATAGAAGTCAGTGAGCATGTGAAGAATTAAATAAACCTGTGTGAAACTAGAAGGTAGGTTGCAAAACAAAACAAACAAACAAAAATAGCTTTTTATTTTGCTACCTTTACAGAAGAGAATGGCAAATGAAGAACATAATGGAAATTTCAGTATGACATGAGGGAAAGGAAAAAAATATTACAGTGACAGCTCATGGTATAGCTGAAGTCCTTGGTTTGTCAGAGTTTCCACTGTAAGAAGCTGTTCTAGCTCTGTTTTCAAGACTGTTGTTAAATCTCCCGCTAGACAGAAACCTGACACCAGGCAGGTTTCAGAGGTGGGTGGTTTTATTATTTCCAAAGTTGCTTTACGTTCCTCTGCCTTCGTTACCAAAGGGAAGAGGAAAGGTCTGTAATTATAATGCCCTGAAATTAAGTGATACTCGACTCTTCTAGAACAGAGTAGTTCAGTTGGAAGGGACCTACGGGGATTGCAGGGAGCAGTGAGGCCTCCTCTCAGCCTCCTGGCCTCCAGCCCAGACAAGCCGAGAGCCCTCGGCCTCTCCTCTCAGGACTTGCCTTCCAGCCCCTCACTGGCTTCGTCGTCCTCCTCTGGATGCAGCCAAGCATCTCCAAATCCTTTTTGTATCCACACTGTGCTTGAGGGGAGGCCACACCATACTCTTAGGAAACTGCAGTTATTTTACAAATATTTGTGCCAGCAGTTCATGATTTGAAACTCCTAACTTAGTGCTTATGTATTATTAAATATTGTAGCTAACACGGTATGCTTTTAGATATTTTAAAACTTTATTTAAAAAAAAAAGTCAAATGCATTTCACATGTTATTTTGAAACCACACCCTCAAAATAAAATGACTTTATATATATACATATATAAGTTGAAATTTAGTGTTTTACCTTAATGATATTTTTTTAGCCATTAATGCTTTTTCATTTGGGCTTGCTTTGAGCCTTGGAACATGCTTTCAGTTGTATGTAATCCTTTTATATTTTCTGATTTCCATGCCTGTATTTGTGATGTAGCATTCAGCTTCAGCATTAAGCAAGAACCTTTAAATGCGTCCTTTGGAGTCAAAGAGAAAAATTTCCATTTATTATGTTAAAAAGCTTTTCAAAACTTTTTTTATATATATATTATTACGGGATCCCCATAAATTAGCAAAGGACAGCGAATTCAATTTTGGTATGGCTTTTAATGCCCTTAATGTAGCAGAGGTTCAGGATACAATTGCATTATTACCATGCAATTGCTTAGCAAGAGACAGTCCAGGTCCTAAGTAGTTTTTCTTCCTTAATGTGAGTTTTCTAATGTAACTACTGTATATAACAGCAAATAGACATTCAGAGTTGCTACTTGGGTGTACAACTAAGTTGCAGTATGTTATTTCATGGGGAGGCTGCAGAATTCTGTTGCGTTTTGATATGATAGGAAATTTGTCACAGAGAGGGCTTGGAGTTAAGAAGTATCAGTGGAGAAGTTCAGAGCCCATCTCTGGTAAGGTGTGAATTCAAAAATGAGCTTGAAAGAGCTGGATTAACTTTTTCCTAGGTATAATTTTCTTCCTTACTCCTATTTGTAGGATGCATTCTGCTGTTGTTGCTGGTTGTTGAAATTTGTGCTTTACTGTCTGTTTATACAAACATAAACTGTTCTAAAATACTGTGCTTTTGAAACAAGAGCTCGTGTTCTGCTGGTTTGTTTTTCTGTTGGTTTGTTTTTCTGTTGATTGTCTTTGTGGTAGTGAAAACATGAAGGTAAGACTCCTTGAGAGAGTTATGGCTTTGTTTGGATTTCTTAAGTTGTCAAGCAGAACAGCAAGCTGTCAGGGGCACTGAAAGCTTTCTTCTAACGTGCACCTGGAAACACTGCAAGGGAAATGTGAAAAATGGAATCATCTAAAACGTTTTTCTGAGTCTGCCACAGTACGATCGTTCCTCTTGTAAGAAATCAGACTTTAAATTAAGCAAGCTTTTAAGTTAAATTTTGGCTTCATTTTAGTTTCAATATTCATTGTTACATTCTGAGTAGAATCTATATTTGTTCTTTTTGGTTTGATTTCTAAGAATATTTTGTGGGTTTTTTGGTTTTGCTTTTGTATTGTTTTGGTATCTTTTTTTTTTTTTTTCAGTGAGCAGAGCACAGCTAATAATGATTCACTAGGATATGAAGAAGGCATGTGGAAGAACATGTATTCACATATGTTCTGAGGCTGATTTAAGTTTGGAACTGAAGGCCCAGCAAGTTTCTTGAGATGAAAATATATTTAGTTGCAGTAATACAAATGTAATGAACTCCTGCTCCTGCTCAAGGGCCTGCTGTTAATCCTCTCCCAAACATTCAAGATTTGTAGTCATTAACTGCACAATTTCCCCCTCTCATGTGATTTCTGCAGCATCTACTGAAGTGCAGTGTTCTGCTGTAGTCCAGCTCGGAAGTACATTTGGCTTGAGGATAATAATTGGCCAAGGAAGAGTTTCACATGCATTTTCTAATTTATGTAAATAGAAATTAGAGAAGTCAGTTGAAGCAGCTGATTATATTTAGCTAATCTGCGTAACTATTGCTCTTTCCAATTTTGTTCTCTTAATTCTTTCTATTTATTTTCAGAATATCTCTTTATGAAAGTTGGATTTTAACTGAAGTAGCCATGGCAAGCTTTTTGAGACAGCTTGTATCATGCTAGGTGCATTTCCTCATGCAACTGGTGCTGGGCTAGTCAAACGTCCATCGTAACTACTTCAATAGAGATAGAAAAAAACAAAGAACCCACTGGTGCCTCCTCCTTTTAAAATCTGTTTTCATTCAAAATGTTGTATTAAAGATCTTGTGGGGTGTGTGTCCAGAACTCATTTTTAATGCCATATCTGTGGTCTGAAGACTTACAGCAATGAAACCTGAACACCTGTGACCTGGTTTACATGTACGGTTTTTATTAATTCTCAGTTCTGTTATAGCAGGCTTGCAGGGGAAGCAGCACAATTAATTCTTTATTGTGGATAGATCAAGGGTTAGTTCTTAGTTTCCCATCCTGTTATTTGTGTTCCCCCAACAGTTTCTTGTTCATTTCACTACATTGTTTTCTTTGCAACAACAACAACAAAAGAAAAGTTAATGAAAAAAAATGTGTTACATTGCTGTGCTACTTCCCATAAAAATGTTTTCTATCTTCCTTACTTGGAAATGTTTTTGCTGAGGGTGGATAAGCTACAAAGTTCCCCCCTCTGTGCCAGAGCTGTTTCTCTGGTATCATTATCATTTCTATGGTAAGAGCGGGTATTACTGACTGCAGTTTGAACAATGTGTGTGTTTTGCTGTGTGCTCTTTGTAGTAATTACTCATGTGCCTACAGTTTACATTATCTAAGGTTTCTATAAGCCTGAGACTGAGAAATGAATTCCATGGAAGTTGTTGTGAGTCCGTGGCTGCTGATACTTTCTGCATAGCTTAAAGGTCAACATGAATTCTTCGGAGAGGGAGACTTAATATAGATATACTTAAAGCAGCTGACTTTTTAATATATTTTCATGCATTTAACTTGGAGGTATCTGTTCAATAATGGAACCCAAGAGCAAAACAACAAAAGAAAACCAAAAACAACAACCAAACTGGGAGTAAAAACTGTGTTTGTACACAGATCATTTCCATCATTCCTCTGGCCAGCTTTGTCCTTCCCATTGGCCTTCTTCCCTCAGTCTAATCTGTGGGCTCCTTCTCAAAGGACAATAATTTTAATGATCTGCACTTAATCTGACATGCAGATTACAAGCACGGAGATGAGATGCTTGTTATGCGTTTGTCTTGTCAGCTTTTATTTATCTTTTCTTCCCCTCCTTCAGCTGTCCCTTTCCTTCCCCTTGCAACATATGTCCCATATTGTGAGGAAACATGGGCCTGTTAATTGCCTGAGTGTAAGTCGCGATTCTGTTCCTGTTGAACTCTGACAGATCTTGGAAAAACTACTCATGTTCCGAGTTTTTAGTGGGAACAGCCGTGACAGATGTAGATAAAACTCCTGAGTCCCGATGAGTGTGGGTACACAAGGAGTGCTGGTTTGAGCCAGGAAAGCTGCTTGGAAAGATGCATCCCAGTCATCCCTGCTGACTGTGCCCATAGCTGGTAGCACTGGGTGGCTCGGAGCACTTTCTGGGGAAACTAAAGAGAAAGGTGTGTTTTAGGAGCATGTTTAATGCCTTCCAGGTGCTAAAAGGGCTCCTGGACCACACTGCAGCTAATCCACTGTAACACTCCTGGAACATGGGTGGTGTGGGTGCTCTAGCAGCGTTTTCCTCTACAAAACTGCTCCTGTTGGAGCATTAATTGCTAATTAATGGAGATGTATACGTTACTCTTCTGGCAGTTTTTTTTGTGCAGGGAAGGGGGTTTGTTGCTTCTGAGCATTGCTGCTATAGAAAAAGGTCTGTAGGGCACCTGCCTCAGAAGAGGGAAGATTCCCTGTTACTGCAATCATGCATGCCACACACAAAAATAATAAATCTATGCATCAAATAAAAATAGGTGTGCATCTACAATTCATTCAATGTAGACCATGACAATAAAGGAGAGAAATGTGCCGTTGTACTACTTTTTTTTTTTTTTTTTCCTGGAAAATTGCTTGATATTGTTCTCGTCAAAACTGGAACATAATTACATTTTATCTAGCAAAAGTTTTTTGTTTAATTTTTTTTTTCCCTCTTGTATTACATTTCAAGGGCAGAAACATCTTCACCCTTCCCACACTTCTGACATGTGAAGTTTTGGTTTGTTTACTTGAATCTGTTCGATATCCCAGCAGTGTGTTCCAGTTAAAAGAAACTGGCTGTTCCAGTGCCCTGGATGCAGTTCTGTGAAGCTCTTCAGCTTCTAATTAAACAAGTGGGAGTGATAGCTCATTCAGAGTTGACAGATAAACCAGTTTGAGACCTGGGGAAGATAAAGTTTGGCATATTCTTTATTTTCCCTCGTGTTTGAGTGTAATACTACACATCAACTGCTGCTACGCAGCCACATATGGTGTTAATTTTATACAAGATTTTTGCAAATGTAAATGACTTATGCCATGAGCAGAATTTAATGAAATGTTGGAAAGAGAGTTGCAGAAAGATGAAGAAAACAGATTTCCCTCTTGAGATGCATTGAGAATTATTTATTTATTTTTATTTTGTGTGTGTGTCTGGAGGGGATTGTTTCCCTTCAAGGTGAAGGGTGAAAATAATAAGTTATTTAATTAATACTTCAGGCTCTGTTCCCCAGCTTTTACTTCTGCAGTAGAAGGCATAAAAGTTTGAGAAATGACTTGTGTATAGGGGGTAACAGAAGCCACTTTTATGTGTTTGTAGTTCCTGTAGATGCTGCAAGTCGGAGTGCTGTATGATGAGGATGTGTAGGGCTCTAGAGTGCCTGGGAGGTGGTTATCGGCTGTTAACCTGTCAGTCACAGCTTTTTGTGAATATTGCCTTCCATGAATGCCATTCGTAACAATCACCTTGTGAGCCAGGCAGCCTAACCCATGCACAGGTATCTCTCGGTGGGTTTCAGTCTTATTTACTTCGGTCTTTTAGTTATAATTTGATTTACATGAATACTTTCTCATTATTTACAGTCACTTTTATAGACTGTTGACCCTGTCAGAAGGGTGGCTATGAAAGGGCAATGGTCAACTCAACTTGTGTCACCCATTCATTTACCTCATGTAATAATTAGGTTTTCTTAATTTTTCTTGCTTTCTGTTAAGAAAATTACCCATCTTCAAAACACCAGAATTGTAATTTTGAAGTTGTGTTGCAGCCATCACTCCTCTTTTCTTTGGTTTTAATCAAAAGAATTGTATAAAGCTATTAATTATTGTATATCTTGTAAACATTTGCATGTAGATAAATGAGGCTTCTGATTGCATTAGAAGTCACAATTTTTAGTCTGCAGCAAAATTTTATGGAGATAATATTTCTGAAAACTATTTTCCTCCAAGTGATCCTTAATATGATAGAGTAATGAATAGTGAATATTGGTAACAATTTAATTAACAGTTGTCAAGTTATAAACCTACATAAGTCTGTTTAGAAATTAGCCTTCCTTATGCTTGCATTTCAAAGGCACTAATAATGTACATGAGTATGTCTACTTGGTATATGTTAAAAATTAAATAGTAACTCAGATTGGATCAGATATTTTGCTTCGTTATTTTTCTATTCAATGTGGGGAAAAGTACATGCTGCAGGGTATGGACAGAGGGTAGACATTCTCCTTTTGAAGAGCACTGAACTTCCTTGTGTTCAGTGGTTCTCTCTGTCACTGTTTCCAAAGCACAGACATTTCACTCCTCATTTTCATTTAAAATTAACAGCGATTTAGCTTCCCCAGAATGTGTGATAAATGCATTATTTTAGTTCTTAATTAAACAAAACATTTTTCATGTATTAGCATGAATTGGAGGAAGTTTCTTCTTTCAACTTTTAGCTCATGTCAGGTTTCTGTTTTGCCCTTTACTCACCAGCACGTCCACCAGAATCCACTTCAAAACATTGTTGTCTCGAGGAATTGGTCTTGTTAATGTTAAAACATTGGTAACTTTTACATTTTGGTGAAGAGTGCAGGAAGAAGCCTTATCTTGTGGTCAGCTGTTGTGTATGTTAGTATTGCAGTGGGTTGATCTTGAGATTTTCTCAAGTAGCACTAAATCTTAGGAAACAATCGTGGTCTGCATGCTTATCTTCCCTCTGCAGATAAGCTGAAACTAACTTCTGGCAAGTGCAAAAAGCTCCCCCTTATAATTGCTCTTCAAGTTAAATGTCTTTGCAGTTTCACTGTTTCCCTGTCCATTGCAAAATTCCCCGTGCACAGAGTTTTTTGGTGTCCTGTGTTCGGGTACCCCTGGCTGCCCAGTGCCTGCCTTTTTCTTCACCCTGTCCTGCTGCCCATGGGGCTGATGTCCCCAGCTAGGAGCCAACTTCCAGCCGGAGGTGATGGGATCTCTGGGTGAAAGGGATGGAGGAAGGAACCTCATTGGGAGAACCCTGGGGATGTCCCTGAAAACTGAGCATATTACTCAGAGCTGTTCTGTGATTTCGAGAGGTAGTGGGGGGGGGGGTTGTTGCTGTTGTCTTAGGGATTTTTTTGTCTTATTTATGCGTTAAGATTACGTGAATCATAGGTAGAATTGTACCTGAGGCATTTCTGGTTTGGAAGTGTTTAATGGGTGCTGTATCCACCTTTGATCCCCAGAGGATTTTTGTGTGCCTGAAGATGACATCCTGCTAGTTGGTGGCAGCTTCTATGTATCTTGATTTTCTCCTGTTCCCAGATCTTATAAAACTAATAGATATGAAGCTAACAACTCCCTGAATTTGACTTAGGTTTTTTATATTAGTTTGTGAATTGCCTATGCAGTAATATTCTTGATTTGCCTCTAAAAGGAGTGTTGTCCCACAACATAGTTTCTAAAGAGAGCTTTAAAATGCAAGTGGATATTTTTTAAACATTTTTCTTAGCGGCAATGTTTCCTACAAGATCATATAGTCATCAAGTCAACTGCACAGCATGCTATCATATTAGATAACTTTACTCTCAGCTATAATGTATGCTGCTGCCAATTGTTTCTCCAAATACTACTTCGAAGTGTTTTGTTCTGCCTTAGGTACCAGGTGTTGACACATCTTGTAGGCTGTAAAGCTGATGCCTGCCCTTGCCGACTTGCAGAAGGCAGGGAAGCTTATTGCTAAGATTCCTGCAAAACTCAAGTCCTGCTTCAGCTTCCTGGGGCTGTGTAATGAGGAACGGTTCATTTTTAATGACTCTGTGAAGTTCTGTTCATTTGATTAAGCTCAAGCATGGGTTTGCTTGGCTGAACGTTTTGCAAAACCAGAATTGTAGTTTGTCTATTATTGGTGCTGCTACAAGGCCAGGTGTAATTTTCATTTTACTATACAAGTACATTATGTTACAAACATTTAAGGGTTGTATTTTATTCATGACTTTGTTTATTTTATATCTGCATTTGGTGGAAGCAAGTGTTTTACATAATTTCTTCGGGTTTGGCTACTGTAGAACAAGTATCCCTAAGAAAAGAAGGTACCTTAAGTTCAGGGTACTTCTGAAAATCTGCAGAACAGAATATGGAAGGCTGCCTTAGTATCTGTGGCAGATATGAAACAGATTTTTTTTATTATTATTATCAGTAATAGAATAAAAAACATAATAATACTGTAAAATGCTCGGTAAAGGAGATTTCTGTATTGGGAAGACATATCTTTATTACCACTGCATCCCCTTCCTGGTTTCTCTAGAAGATCTTTGATTTTTGTTTGCTGCCCATGCCTTAAACGTCTCTCTGGGTCCATGGTGTTGTGCACATTTGTATTCATCTGCTGCAACTACAGCTCCAGTATTTAAAGTACCCAGTTGCTGTAATGGGCATACTGGGACACAAGAGTCCCAAGGCTTTTTACTGCTACTGTCATCTTAAGTGCTTTTGAATCCTGACAGCTGTATGATGAAACGTGGGTGGCCAGGTTAATGTTACTGCCTTCATGTTAGAAGACATTTAGTGAACGAATTCATTGATGCGAGGCCATACATTTATGGACGCGTCATAATTTTGGGGTATTGATTATTTAAGTAAATGTGTAACTGAAGATGGATGAAGGGAATAAGAGACTTCATCATACATCATTAACGTATCGGGGAGGTCTAATTGGGTTTATGCAGGTTTTTATAAACAAGCTTTCTGCAGACAGCATTGACAAATATGCTCAGTAAATTTTAATGAAGTCCTAAACACTCTCCATGAGGCTTATTTTGTGATTTAAATCAATACATTAGAAGAATACTAATTGTAGAACTTAATAGAGAATTTGATTTTTAATAAATCTTGTTCTTTCTTGGCTTTTGTACAATTTATGCAAATATTGACCTTTGAATTCTCGTTGCCTGTGTTTCACTGAGCCTTTGAAGGGTGTGTGCGTGTGTATGGTATCATCTTCAGGCTTTTGTTGTAATAATTAAAAGGGCAGTGTCAGACATACAGATCATTTGACATCTAGCGTGGCAAAATGAAGAGGAAATTGGTGATAAAATCAGCAGGGTTTAATTTTAGAACCATCAAATGTGAAGTGTAGAGAATGGAAACTAGGTTGGCCAGCGGGCAGCGTAACTGATGTATTTCCAGAACTTCCAAAGCACAATTCACATCAGTCCTGCATTCGGACTCTTTATATCAGCGCGGGATCGCATTCACGTTGAGCTAATAAATGTTCCCCTTAATATTTTAAAACCTGGATCGTCCAAGCTGCTTTATGTGAGTGGATCAGTATCACAGTCAACAGAACATCTATCTATTCCGTTGTTCTATATGGAACACCTATTGGGATCTGACCTTAATCTGCAGTTACCACTATAGGCTTTAGTACTTATTTTTATTTGCCGTGCAGAGATCTTCTGAATAACCAAAGCCTTGTATTACACAGAATTCTGTATTAATATTTAGTAAAGTAAGACTCCCTTCTTACAGAAAATAAAGTTTTACAGTTTAGTAATCTAAATGGGTTGGTGTTTGGACAGGTTATGCTATAATTTCACATATATTTTTCCCTGAAGTGGAAATTATTTGCATGAGCTGGTATTCAAATTTTAATAGCATTATAGTCTATTAATTTTACTTCAAGATATTATGTCACATAAATAATCAATATCATTTAAATCATGCTGGTTATGTCTGTAAGGGCAGAGCTGTAAACTCCATCTGAAAGATTCATTGGATAAAATACATGCCCCGTCAGGAGAGAGCTGCCAATTTGCAGACCAGGCACAGCAGTTCTCATTATACACACCCCACTTCTAACAGCAATGAAGAACAAGCCAGGAGAAGACACAACCCTTACTTCAGAGGTAACTCATAGGATGGCTTTGTCCCCTGCACACGTATAATGCCTAAAACCTCTGAGTGAAATCACCTGGGCGTGCTGTTCTTTGGAGTTCAGCTGTCTATCAAAGCACAAAGCCTGGCCTTTGGGACGGGTTTGTTGCCACGTCCCAGCTAGCATGTGCCATCCTGCTCTTTTCCACAGTTTTTGTTGTGCTCAGTGCATGCGTAGTCCCCAGGGCCACTGCTGAGCACAACTTGAAGAGGCAGAGCTGGTGGTTTGTCTTGGACTTGGCTGCTTCAGCTACCCTGTGTCGTGCCTAAGTAGGTTGTGTATAATTGCTACCATGCTACACCGTGTTAATCCTGTTAGGAAAAAACCTCTGATTCTCAGCAAACAGAGATCTGCCAGACTTAACGATCCCAAGATGCCTGTTTGTTTGCATTTTCCCTCGTTTAAAAATAGTTGTCAATGGAGCAGAATACAATACACTTGAAATCTGTTCTTGGCAAGGAAGGCCTCACCACTTAAGACACAACTTTCCCGTAGTGCTGTTGGATTGTGTGTAAGGAAGGCTCAGCTGATTGTGTTTTGTGGAGGGAGGAACTTGCTCCTTAGACCAGGTTGGGTCTGCAGTTGCTGGTGAGTGTCAGGGAGAATGAGTTCTTCCATTCAGGTTATCTTGCTGTATGCAGTTAATAAAAATAAGAGGAAATAGAACAGGTGATGGGAAAGGGAATGACCTTGCTTGAGAAAGTGATCAGGAAGTTGTTTTTTTTTATGTGCTATCTGTAATATTGATAAGAAAATGTCCTCCCCCCCATTTCAGGCTATCTCGGAAATACAAATCACTTCATTCTAATTCTTGTTGCATGGGCAAATTATTTAGGCCTAGGTTGAGGCTTAAAAACAGAGACTTATTTGTTCTGTGATCTCTCTTTCAGCAGTCAGAAATTCATTCTGACCTGATGGTGAGATGCAGGGTAACAGATGCAGCCTTTGGATCAACCAGCTCCAGCTTTTGTGTTAACCAGTCATCAGGAAATATCACTAAATTACTGGAGTACAAAACGCATCTGTTGGAAATATGTTTAAGTCTTTTGTGAAATAAGATGGGAGAAACCTTGCTAGGGGGGGAGCTGCTTTAGTACCAGCTTTGCTGGATGGCAAAGTGTGGTCTATGTGAGTGAGCTCGTCAGAAACCTGAGCAGACCTGTTTGGAGTTGGGCTCCTGTGGCTTCTCTCCAACTGCTTTGTTCTCTGACAATCACCCCAGTGAATTCTGTGATTTACTCTGGTTTCCATCAGTTTGAAATCTGCCTGTGTGCGAGGCGAGGGGCAGGAGCCTAAAATGTGTCTGTGGCTTTCCGAGAGTTAGAGCTTGCAGTTTTTAGGTGCTTGGAATTCCTCATTTAGTCTCAACCTCACTGTGTTGCCTCCTTATTTTTGGAGGAACATGATCTTAATTTCTGCATTAAAAGGACAGCCTTAGGACTGTGAATCAACCCTTTAATATTTCCTTAACCCTCACCTTTGGTATTTTGTTAATTTGTTCTAATGACATAATCCATGTTGCCACAAAGACAGTTCTCAAGGCGTGCTCTTAAAACCTGGTGCCCTGCGATGTTTCGTAACAGTGTGTCCCAATTCTGAAGCCTCCTGTCCTGAGGCCCTGACACAAGCACCCCCAGCATCTTCCCTTCACCACAGCCTCATGCTCTGCATAGATACTGGGAGCATCGCTCCTCCAGTGGCAGTTACAGCACAAGGGCTTTGCAAGGTGCTGAAAGATAATGAGTGCTGTATTCCTTGCTAATCCAGCATAAAAAGCCAGTTTCTTTCATCACTCTTAGTAATGAATCCTTCCAAAAGTTCACAGGCTGAAAGTAGAAAAAAAAATCTTCTGCTAATGCGCCTTTTGGACTTGGGCTTAGGAGAGGTAGAATGCTGGTTATTGTGGAACATGTGCAGCGTCTGTGTAATAGTCCTAAAATTAGGCACTGCTGGTTTTAAAATGTGAAGTGCTTTGAAGTTGAGTTAGGATGTGGAAACCTCTCGGAATATCTTATTCGGTAAGTTGTCTCGTGAGACCAGTTAGCCCAGAGCTTCTATTGAACAACTTAAAATGTCAAAGCTTCCTTGGCTTCAGAACAGCTGTGTCCAAGAGGGTTTTTGTGTTGATGGGAAACTCTCTCCCTTCTGTAGCAGAGTGCAATAAACCATTGGATTTTTTTTTTTTTTTTAAATTCTGTTTTCTAATTCCAGATTATTTCCCTAATAAGAACCTTTTGCAGAGGTGGTGTTTTCCTTTAGGGTTAAAAAAAAAATAATAATAATAATAAAAAAATCTGCATACGTTCTCTTGAGAAAATACCAAGGTTTCTGATAACACAACATTTTACTTACAGATTCCTGATATATTTAAAAGGCAGCAGTTTATCAGAGATCCAGAAGTTCTAGTTCTCATTTATAACCTGTGTCTGCATACCCTTCAGCTTTCTTTTTGCACGTGCACTTGCAGAGCATAACATGCTTATGGGACTCTGAGCTAAAAGTATCTCAGGTTTCCTAAACATTGGTTTTCCTCAGTAACTTTGCATTTCTGTCTTCATTCAAGATTCTTGAAAATCACTGAAAATGCAACTGCATTATGTCTCGTTTAAGTGTTAGAGTAATATTTGCTCCACCCATAAAACAGTGAAACTTAGCAGTGCTCGGGTGATAGGTTGTGGCAGAATCAAGGACATAAGATAAATGTGTAACAGACACTTTGTTTATGAGCACAAGCACGACGTCTTGTGCAAAGATGGGTTTGTTTTTACCAGGATCTTTGTCCTGAAGAGTTTGAGCACTGAAGGGCTGAACCACTGTGGGACAGAGCAGGGCAGTTTGGAGCAGTGCTGCCTGTTTCCAGCCCCTCCTGCCTTCGCCCTTGCTCTTTATTCTGTGGTGTGTTTCGAGGGAGCTGCTGCCTTGTTTTCAAGCTGAATATTCCAGAGGAGGTCACTGTCTAGAAGCAGGGTCACTTCACATTGCCTTTCACTGAGGAATTGTTATAATTTTTCTGCTTTACCTGAAGAAGGAGTTATCTCTCTCTTCCATCCAGCTTTCTGTCAGGAAAGTGTATTCTCTTCTAAACCTCTTTTGCCTTCTCTAGGATGCTGTGCAAGTGAAGCGCTGTTAAAAGGAGAACAGATGTATAATGTATCCCTTTCTCCATGGCTGCTTGCTCTGGAGTAATCTGTCCCTAGGATCATCCGTTTAGTTGGCACTAATTCAGTTCTGTGATGAGTTTCTGTAAACTGCAACAACCCTGCCCATGCCAGACCCCAGCTTGTCACTGCTCCAACGTTGTCGTTTTATCACTTGCTTGACAGGTGTGAATTTAAATTCTGATTTCTTAGTTAAGATTTTATGTGTTTAGGTTGGGAAGTCTGTGCACTGCTCCCTTTTTTCTAGTCCCTTTCAGGATCTCACTGAGGAAATCCATGCGGGTATAAGAAATTTTGCACATCGTTTTGTACCCCAGCAGTGTCTGCCATGCCAGCGTTGTTAAATTGCAGCTGAAAGGCCACAAGCAAGGGCTGAAGAGGTAAATCTATGGTTAAGTCGCTGTTATTTGCACTCTATTTCCGAAATTTAGACTCCTTGTAGAGCATGTCGCTGTTTTTGGGCCATGGTTAAGACAAAAAATTTTATCCAGTCACGCTCTCAGAATCTTGTTATCAGGGCTGGGTTCTGTTTTCAAAGAAGAAGCATTTTAAAAGCTCGTTGCAGATGGCGTTCCATCTTTTGCAGATAATAAGGTTGCAATGTGTGACCAATGTGTCTTCAGAAAAAATGGGATGGTGGTGGGTACTGCCACAGCCTTTGTGGAACAGACAATGATGCAGCAAATCAATATCTGTACAATTTTCATTCGCTTTCTGGTAGAAACTTGGTACAGCTGTGTCTTAAAAAGCCTGGAAAAACTATTTATAGTAGCGGATAGCAACAAATTCAGCATGCTATCACCATCTTTGGGATGTTTCCTTATTTGAAACTGATGGAATGATAGAGATGTATTAAAAATACAGACTCCAACGTGGCTACAAACCCTCTCATGCATGGAATAATTTGCTCACCTTGACTTTGTTTCTTTCATCCTGGAATGGCTTTTTCATCATCATACCCAGAGCAGCTTCTTTGAGCTCTGTTCGGGTCTGATGTTGCTTTGGTGGCCCTCAAGCTGGAGGGAGAGCACACAGGGTGTCCTGGGGGTTGCCAGATGTGTGGCAGGGCTGTGTTGGAGCAGGGCTGTAGGGCCAGAAATGCCCTGCCCCTGGCACAGCTTCTGGGGTGAAACTTGTGTAAGGGATTTTCTTCTCTTTGCTCCTCTCCCAGCCTGGCAGGGATTTGTGCCTGGCAGGGTTTACCTGCCCTGAATTCCTGCCATCAGGACAGGCATGTGGAAACGTAGGAGAGGGCGATGAGAAACAGGAAGAGGAGAAGAGGGAGCAGGAGGAGCTTTGGCAGAGGGTGAGGGACAGGAATGGGAGCTGGGTGCTGCCGGGCATCCTGCTCCTGGCAGCGGGTGGCAGCTGCCTGCACGCCTCGCTAAAGGTCTCCCGTGTTTTTTGAACACTGGATGGCAAGCTGCAGGAACTGATGTGTTCCAAGGAGCTAAAACTTCCACAGGATGTTGTTTTGCAAGTATTTGAAAAAATTCAGTTTTTGTCTCACCGCATTTTCACAACTTGGATCTTATTTGAAAGGAAGTATTTCCTTCTAGGTCTCACTGAGTCTTCAGCAGGGCCTTAGGTGTGGGTTGGCTTTCTTCAGTTACTGATATTTTATTATTAGCAATAAGTGAAAAGTGCGTAGTGATATTTTATTAAAGACTACTTGCATCAAACTACTTGCATCAAAGCTGTAATTAGTAAACGGCAGGATGCTCAGATCCTATTATTTTGCTTTGCCACTAGTTGTCATTTTAGCGTACGCAAAAATATTTTAGCAATGTATCCTGAAGCAGTTCTTTTGATTCTTTAAATGTGAAGTTTATTCAATATTATGATCAGAAATCAATTTATAATGAAATTCCAATGCCACTTGCATCTTCTCCCGGGAGACTTCATCAGGTTCTTTTTCTTATTCCCAACAAATTGCACTCTGAGCTACACCAGTTAGCTATATGGGTTGAAAACAACCTAGAAACCCCTTCCCCATGTGTTGCATTACAGCCTTTTATTTCCAGATACCTTGCATGGAAGAGTAACTTCCATGACGTGAGGAGTAGGAAAAGTCCAGCACCGTTTGCAGGGCGCTCTGTGCAGGAGCAGGATGTGTGTCCTGTGCTGTTCTGCAGAGTAGGAGCTTCTCCAAACAACCCAAAGTCAGGCCCATCGTTGCAAGTGTTGGATGTGTCTGAAATACTTCATACTAATGGAAGATTAGTGTGGTATGAATCCCCAACATTACAAATTCCTTCAGGCCCTGCTGCTGAAACCTGATCATTCCCTGATGGGCAGTGGAGGGATGAGACTGGGGGAGCTGTAGGGGAGCACCCCCCCCCTGTTGTGGGGCCAGCAGCTGGGCAGTTTATTCCTTGCCTTTATTCTAAGAACAGTCGCCAGGTAACAATTTGAAAAATTAGCATTATCATAGAATCCTGGAATGGTTTGTGTTGGAAGGACCTTAAAGCCCATCTCATCCTACTCCCCTCCCTAGCCCAGGCTTCCCGAAGACCCCCCAGCCCGGCCCTGGGCACCTCCAGGGAAGGGGCACCCATAGCTTTTGCCTAGGCCAGGGCCTCATCACCCTCACAGTAAAGAATTTCTTCCTTACATCTAATCTAAACCCACCTTCTCTTAGTTCAAAGCATCATCCCTTTTTCTGTCACTATTTATTTATATATATACTTGTAGGTAAACTACTTACAAGCATATGCAAGTATATACTTCTTATACCTGCAATCTATTTTGTTTCTCCTATTTAAATAAAATACTTAGAACATTTGGGAACTGGCACTTCAGAGCCGTGCCATTTTTAGCTTGCGAGGGGAATTTCTCACTTTTCCCTGCAGAACACCTCTGCCAAGGGAAGTGTCGTCTTGTTGGAAGTGGTAGGACTTTGCATATCTTGCTTAGGAAGATTTGGAGCAACCACTCCACCTCCCCCAGACATTAATTATTACTCTTTAGAAATAATTAACCGAAGATTGTTGATACTGCCAGCCTCATCTTGGTACCAGATAATCTCTCCTTGGGCATTGGCACGTTTGTTTCTGTGCAGATCGTGCTGGATGAGCGTGAGCTGCCCCTGTCCTCTCAGACTTCCTCCTCCCTGACAGTAGCAGTGGATTATTTTATAGGGTTACATGTTCCTTTAATGAAATCGTGGAAGAAATTAAAAAGAAGATTTAAGACACCTTGTTTCACTGCTGTTAGCACTCTCAGAGGTGTTGGTTGTTGGAAATTTTGACTGGACTCTGCATTCTCTGTGATGTGTTGTTTTAATACTGGCACTTAATGCTCTCATGTAAATTTTTTTCTTTCCTTTTTGTAAGTCATCCTGCAAGTAGATTACTCCAAGAGTGCTATGGTATTAAAGATTCATTATTCTGAATTCAGTGTGGTGGTAATAAAAACTATACACTGCGGCCTGCTTTGTGGTGACCATATGTAAGATGTTAGGTGCAAAGAGTTCACTTGCCAAAAAAGACAATCTCAGAAGGATCATTTTAGGAAACTGAAAGAAATGCAGTGATTACATTCTGATGTGAATAGAGCAAACAAGTTTTTATTTCTGTATTGTTACTACTTTGCATTACTAATTAGTAAGTGTCCTGAATGTGGAAAAAGTCCCATGGTCTGTTCCTGCTGTGATTTATTTTTGTCACCTTCATTTACATGAATTTAGGAGCAAGGTAGTTAAACCCATAAGATTATTGTTGAAACTCAGTTTTTCTGCAAAATGGCTCAGAAATTTGCACAGAATGCTCCATTTATACTAGCTAATATTCTATTTTTAGGTAGAATATTCCACAGCTGAAGCTGTTAATTCTGTCTTCAAATCTAGGAAACAGTTTTACCAATTTAACTTTTAAGACAATTGGTGAGTTTAAGTGCTGTCATCTCATCATTTTTTAAGCTTACAGAACTCATTTATATTCAGCTTATTGTGTAATTATAGCTCTTAGAATAAAATAATATTCATTTGAAATCATAATTTAATCAAGCTTAAGTCACATTAGAAGAAACTTCTATATTTGCCCCCAAATACCTAAGTTCCTAATCTGAAACGCGTCTGTTTAGTTCTTGATCCTTTGTTTTAATTTTAAATAATGTCAAAGCCTTAAAAGGGTTTAGAGCTGAAGATTTCCTTTGTATTAGATTTTGGTGATGAGCCAGTGTCTCTGACCCTGTGGTACATAAGTACATAGTATTTATTTGTCTCACAAATTCACATTATTTATATTTATATAAAGTTTGACAATATAGATAAATTTATGCTTTTATATATATATATATATATATATATGTACACATACCTATTTTTAATTGTAACTAATTTTTGCTTCTCTTTGCTTTTGCTGGGCACCCTAGAAATGATACATTTCACAATTAAAATGTAGAAAAACCTTGAAATGAGGGATACCAAAAATAATGTTCTCCTGCCTGAATGCCAGGGAAATAAGGTATATCCCCAGATGACAACGAGTTGTAACATTTTTGGTGTTCTTTGTTTTCAGCTTTTTCATTTTCCCATAAAATTAGTTAGTCTCTTAAGTACTTTATATGAGAAAATCTTATTCTTGCTAAAAATAGTCGTGGTTCTCATCCCCTCGAATGCGTTTTGTTGAGTATTAGGTATCTCTCCTGGCTGATCTGTGTGGTGCTTATTTTTAGGGCCTCTATTAATATCCTTAAATGTATGATGTAAGAAGAACGCAGTTAAAGTAGAAAACTTAATTATTTTATTTGTAATTTTCATTGTTAAATACAAGTGGAAATCCATACCAGTGTTTAATATGTGGTTTTAAACAGGAGAAACTGAGTGCTGGTATTTTGAGGATTTAAAAAAGCTTGAATTTAAATATGAAGTGAAAGTGCCCGTGTTTGTGACTACTTCCATTGTGTGACCGTTTTGCATTATTTCATAATTTTCATAGGAACCTGCGTGGCCAAAGTAGTAGTTGACTTAATTGAATGGGGAATTTCCCAACAAAACAGTCAAAGTAATGCTCTCTACAAATGAGTGTAAAGGTTTTTGTAATTATGGTTTGTTCTGAACTGTCTCCTTCATGCTGTTGCAAAACCTTCTGTCTCTTCGATGATGTGCTCTAGATTTTTCACTGGGTTCTGCCACCCTTTAATACAAATAATAATTTTAAAGGGAAAGCTTATTATTATAAATGAAAGTTTATGCTTTTTTTCTTCCCTTTCAGCAACAATTTCAGAAATTTAAAAAATGAAACAAAACACCTTTCTTACAGTACTACAGCTTGCTTTTATCCTGTACTGTTTGTTTCCTCCTGTTTTTGTTCTGCTTTGTAGTTATTGGAATTAGTCAACAAATACTGAAGATATACTTTTTTTTTTTTCTCCATCAAGTACCTGAAGACTTTAAAAGGCAGCCTGTTATTTCAGTGCTAAAATGCTCAGTATTTCTATCATACTCCACATTTTTTCCTTTTCACTTATAATGAAATGCCTCAGTGGCCTTTGTACCTCAGAAGTGCTCGTATCATTTGTGACAGTGATCCTGTGTTAATCTGAGGACAAATAAGTGTATGTTTGTCATTAATAAGTTTAGGATGAAAATTGCAGATTTTCTGCCTAGTAGAAGGAGGCTGTCCTGGAATAGCTTTCTGAAGAGATTAGCAGACCAAGAAACCAAGTTTTTTTTTGAGATGACCTTCTGAAAGAATCCTGTTCTGGTTGCCAGTAGCAGCAAGGAGCTGGATTCAATTACCCTGGAGGTTCTTCTCAATCCTCTGTTCCCAATTAAGTAGATTTTGCTATATTCAGCTAATAAGTTTTTCTTGAGCTAGTAAATGCTGATAATATGAGATAAAAAAAAAAAATAAAAAATCCTATGATTAGAATGTATAGAAGTTGCTATGTTAGTGAAAATATAAAACTATGATGATATAAAGAGCCAAGTATGAGTAGAAAGGTTCTAAATTTTTTTTTTTTTTTACCAGATTTTGTATTTTTTCCTCCTTACAGGCTGTCACTGTGTCAAAATCTGTTTTGTAGGTTTTTTTATATGATGCATTTCAGTAATCTTCTTGTAATCCCATGATAAACTGCTTAGTTTGATGGAGAATGGTAGATATTATTGGTAACATAGTTGGCCATGTGAACTCAGTTTCATTTTGTAACATGCTTTCAAAGGATATACTCTTAACAGCTGTGTAGCTGTCCTTGCATTAACCTAATCAACCTCTTTTTGAGAAAGGAGGCATGTCCTGGATTAAATGCTTAAAATCAGGCCATTAGCAGCAATGCCAGACAAGCTATGTGGTTTCTGAGTGTTTAATGTTCTTGTGTATGTTCTGTGTTGATGAACCTTTGTCACTTCTGTCTTTTTAACCTTTCATTATTGTCTTGCTATAGAGACTTGTTTTAGAGCAATTACGCTGCTTATCATTTGGAGAATTTAAGAGCCTTGTAGGTAGGTGAAAGCTGCATACATTAGTCTCCTTACTGATGCCTTTAGGTCTTCTAAGCAAAATAAATACCTTCCTTAAGTTGTAGAAGGACAATTTGGGCCATAAATACATCTCCTGAGCTTGTAAAACCATGCACAGAAGGTGTTTAAAGTCCATGTTTGAAGTCACTTTATATTCATTAGGATACAGCCTGCTCCTTTATTCTGCTTTGATGATTTCTTGCTGAATTTATTCCAGTCCTTTCATTTTCTTATTCCAAAGAGCTCATTCCCTAGCTATGGGGATGGAAGTGCTCTTGTTCCTAAATGGTAGCTGTGGGGGGAGGGAGGAGAGCAGTTGTCAAAGGACTCTTCTTTCTGCTAAAAATACAGCTGGGATTTAAACTGTTTGCTAGAGCTTATTTATTTTTGTGTTTTCTTTAAATATTTCCTCCGTTACCTGTTTCAAGGAATGTATTTTTTAAAGAACTCTGCATTTAGAGTGCTGCACCCCCACCCACCGGGTACATCAGAAACAAACTTTGTGCTGTTTTTAACATGCTCAGGTGATGTGGTGTCGGGAAGAGAACTGCCCCGTATCATCTGCACTGAGCACGAGGTCTCAGGAGATGGCAACTCAATGGCCTCGGTGCAGGCTGTTTTCTCAGATTTGGTTTTAAGTCATATACTTCGTGCAGTTAGCTCCAGGCAAGCTGATGCTTTTCACCTACCTGCCCTGAAGCTGCCAGAAAATAATATGAAATTTGGCTGACCTTTGTAGCAGAGCTGCTGTGTTGCTCGTGTTGTGACAAACACTCTCCTTCTCTCCTTGTGCAGGTGGGTTTGAATGCATACAGCACACTTAGGTCATCTCCAGAATACCCTACGTGAGCATTTAATTCTAATTAGTTTTAAGCCTTTGCTTCCAGTAACTGAGGTAGCTTGAGTCCAAGTTTGACCTAATTTTCGATTTATAAGCCCAATGAACAAGGTCCTAGGTCCTTAAACTTTGTGACCCTTTGCGGGTCTCCTGGGAGTGTGCGGGGTGAGTTTGGGAGCAGCTCGGGCCGGGCTGCTGCTGGCAGCACCAGCGTGTGAGCAGGAGTCCAGCTAAAAATCTATTTTAATTTCAGGCTCCATTAGTGACACAGAGAGAAATCGTTATTTGTTAAACAGAAAATAAGAGCTGCTACATTTTGAACCATTTGTGCTTCAAACTTCAAAGTGCAATGGAATACCGACGTGTTGATTGATCTTCGCTTTTTTCATTATTTTGTTAGCGGCTTAAAAATGAACCGGGAAAAATAACTAGACTTGCTTTAAAATGAGAAAATGTACTGTGGGCAAGCACTGCGACAGGAGGTGGGAAGGTCAGGAGAGTCGATGTGGCCCATGGTTCAAGCTGTGCGTGTTGTGTAGCCTTTGGAGCTTGAAATAACCACTGAGCAACTAGTCAGCAAGGATAACACATCCAAACCAGCACTTACAAGCTTTTAGTATTCAGCAGTCATCTATTCCTTAACTAACTGGAGAATTTGATTGTTTAAGACTTGACTTGCCTGTTTAAAGTCAGCGTTATGTACAGCTCAGAGCAGATTTCTCTTCCGATGCTTGACTTTTCTGAGGAAGAGGAACATATCTTTGGACTCAGCAGTTTTTTGATTATTGCCATACTTGTTTAATTTGAAAAATGTACCGCTGGCTTTTTCAAGCTGTAAAAACAAAGTGAAAGCATTGTGTCCAAAGTGACTGTTTTTCATTGCTTGGAACAGATCTTAAGTAACAGAATTCAAAATAACTGCATCCAAAACTTTGGGCCTAGCTGAAGTGCTTGGAGGGGGCTGCCGTAAGGACACCAACCCCTCTCAGTAAGGAAAGGTAATAGCAGCATGCACTGGGTGTTGTAAACGATGCCCAGTCTTCCATTATATCACCTTTTTTTCTGAAGAGGAATCTCTTTAGGGGACACCGTCCTGTCTCATTTTAAATTATCTGACTACATTTTTGCCTCCAGAACCTCCGGTGTTTATTTTATTCCGATTACACAGCCTCTGAGCTGTGGAATAGCTGGTCCTGATCTCGAATCTGCAAGATACTGGATGTGGTGCCTGTGACCCAGCAAATGGATTTATATAGGAAAAGTTCAGCTCTTCCAAGGAACTGGGGAGAGTAATTGGAGGCAGTACTCTCTGCGCTGCAGAAGATGCATGGCCAACTGTGGAGGTGCCCAGGCTTTAAGGTGCTGCTGGCAGTGATGAGACAGGGTGCGGCGTGGCTCCTCATCCACAGGTTGGGTAGCCTCTCGCATAGGTGTGGCAACTTACACTGAGCTACCTTCTCCTGCAGAAAAAAATATTTGTGGTACTTAAGTGTGGTAGCTTAAAGGCAAGTTTGGTATTGCTAAGTGAGCTGCAGTCATCTAAATACATCCTAAGGTGTGTTTTATTCAGGCTCCTCCCTAGCAGAGTCACCACAAATAATTACAGCAATATATACAATGTTCATATGTATTAATGTGCCCTAATGTAGTTTTTATACAGCACAATTAAGACCTTGTTTTGAAGACATAGGTGCAGGAAAGTGCTCTCGTGTACTCTTTTTCTGTTATTATTATTTAATTGCAAGCAGTTTTTGCATTTGTTTTAGAAGAAAATAATTGTTGTTTTTTTCCTTTGTTTTTAAATTACTTATATTGACAAGAATATGTTGTATCCCCTTATGGGTACACCAGGCAGATTTACCGTTTTATGAATGTTTTTGTAGTTTGCCGTGCCTGAATTATGTCTGCATATATTTGCATCTTGTAACATCTCTTAAATGTAAATGTTGTGGTGAAGGTAATGTAAAACATGGTTAAAAAACACCCAGCACAATTATGGTGCTTTCAGCCTTAGAAAACTATGTCAAGCCATGCCCTGCTTAGCTGAAATGTCAGCAATACAGGAAGTAACGTGCACTGACATTTTTTCTGAATGTTAGGCAAGTATTTGTTTTAATGCATAAAAATTGATGTGGACCGAGAATAAATGCCTCAGCTGGCTGTTGCCATACGGCTGATGTTACAGCATCTTTGCTGTGGCTTTCCATGGACTCTTTTTGTCATCACTCAGGAAAGAAATTGCCGTCCTGGGTTGCTCGAACCGGAGCGACTGTGCTACGGGGGTATTTTTACTGTGAAGTTTTGGCAGTTCTTATATGTGCTGAGTGTGTGACTGTTTATAGCAGCTTATGGGTTTATAGCAGCTTAATCCCGAGGCTTATGGGTGGCATGTTACCCTGGTATTCACTAGCAACAGAAATTAAAAAGGCCGAGCTGAGGCCAACGTGCAGTGGGTGCCTGCGAGGCTCGGGGCATCCCACGGAGCCAGAGCCAGCTGCAGCAGCATCGTCTGTCCGTGCTATCAAAGCACCAATTTTCTGATGTTTTTAGACATTCTGTGGTACATCAGCAATGCTAATAAATGCCAGTAATATGTTTAATAGTAAGTGCATTAAAAAAAAAGTTGAATGCTTGATAAATTCAGTATTGCAGCTTGAAATGGAATAACGAACGGCTCTAATTCCAGAGATAACACAGCTTCCCTGAGCTTTACAAGAAGTGGGTTAGTAATGTGTACCTTTCTCAAAGACAGGGAAAAGGGGGAGACAGTGAATGAGATGTAAGAATACAACTGAACTGTATTATTGTGCTATTACTATCTTCTCTAATTAATAGGTAAGCAAGTAGTACAGGCAGCAGCAGCTCAAGATGAAGCTTTTATCTGAGTCTTCATATTCTTTGTGAATATCAGTCAACTGTGAAGTTACGGTGGGCGGTAATGAAAGTAGAACTTGACATTTCTTTCCTCTCCCCAACTAATAATCTGACCTTTTGAATCACTTGACTTTAAAGCTGTGGAGTAGTTTGAGAGTAAACTGTTCCCCCCCCTCCACCCCCAGCTTTCACTTTTCCATGAAACTGTGATGGAAAGTGGGCACCCAGAATGAGCAGAGCTGGAGGAGACCTCTGCAAGTCCTTTCTCGTGGCCCCCTGCTTGAAGCAGGGCCATCTTTGGGCTCAGATCCAGCTTTGAAGTTTGGTCAGCTTGCTCAGGGCATAGCCCTTGGGTTTAGGACATCCCCAGGGACCAGGATTTCTCTTCCTCTGGCCAGCACAGACCTTTTGTTCTAGAGGCTGACCTCCCTTGTCATTAAAGTCTTTTTCCTAATTTTTTTTTGGAAATTTCCCTAGTTGAAGCTTGTGTATACCAGAGGCTGCCTGATGTACTTGGCTGCCAGCCACCACCCAGTCTGGTCCCAGTGCTTCCCATTCATTCAAACTGGGCTGACCGCAGGCGTCTATGCTGGCACCAGGATGTGAGCCGTGTGGTGCTGCTGCTCCGTAACATGGCAGAAGCTCACGTACTTTGGGGCCATGGTCTGCTCGTGTCCCTGGGTGCTATGCAAAAATGCAGGGCTTGGTCCTGAGGAAATCGTTTGCATGAGGAGGTGGCTGGGGTGCATGGCTGGGATCTTTATCGCCTCTGCAGTCCTGGGTATATCATCAAGCAACCAGCTATAAAGTTAGTTTGAATTCTTTGTATTCTTTCTGTTTACTTTACCTGGTGTTTTCCCTTTTTTAATTATAGTATTTTTACTATTTTATTGCTCTTTGAACTAAATTATGATTTTTTTTTGTTTGTTTTCAGTAGCACTCTTGCAGAAATCAGGAATGGTCTGCTTGATTATATAGCATTGTAATATGTTTGCTTATAAACTCTTCTGGCTTTTTGCTGCATCTTGCATGTCCTCTGAGCTGTCACTTTCTTTGAGCTTAAACAGTGATGTGACACTGTTCTGAGCTGTGTGGCCACGTGTCACCCCTGCCACCCTGGGCTTTTGTTGCCTTGTTCATCTCAGGGGACATCAGGAATTGGTGAGGTTTTTTGATGTTGGCCTAGTGACTGAGTTTTACTGGGCTGTTGAGAAGAACATTATTATCCTTCGGTTGCTTGTTTCTAACAAAGTAAGCAGTAGGGTCCAACTAGAAATGTATGCTTTTTATATGAAAGAAAATATTTTTAGGAGATAATGTAAGCAGACTGTCAAAAATTGTCGGAACTGGTATAAAAATAAACTCCTGGTTTATCCTGAGAATTTCATTATCCAAAAAATTTAGGCAACAGATTTCATAAATCTGTAGTCTTTCTGTATTATACCCCTGAAGAAGTGTGTTGGTAGAGTTTATTTCTACAGTAACTATCATTGTTTTCCATGAAGTTGAACCTAAAATGCCATCGCTGGTGTGCTGAGCTTGGCCGGAGAAGCAGGCTGCCATTTGGCTGGGAGTACGGACTGCCTGAGCTCTGTAAGCTGCTTTTGCAGACTCGCCCATATTTCTCAAAAGTGCTTTTATATGCAGCATTTCTTGCAGTGTGTTACAAAAGCATTCCCTTTCAGCTGTTTACTCATACGCTAAATTTCAGTCCTGCCATTCTAGGGTGCAAAAGTCCTTACATTTGATGTTATAATTTCTCTCTTGCAGTGCATGAGTTAGAGAAGACAAAGGAGCTGGCTTTGTAAGTCAGATGACTCACAGCTCAATATTTGGGTCCAAAATGCTCAGTTGAGACACTATCTTTGGTGGATCCACCGAAAACACCGGCTTATGATTAAAACAATACTCAGTCATCTTCTTTGCTTCTGAGAAACAGGAGAATTTTCAGATGCAATGTTAGCACAAGATCAACTTTGTTTCTTTCTTGGAAACACATCAAGACTCAGATAAATTCACTTGTTCTCCCCTCTCTTGTATCTTTTTTGAATACCTGGATTTCTACCATTCTTCTCTGACTTTTGTACTGTGTAATGTCAGCTGGGACTTTTGATGTCTGAAATAATACACATTGCATTTGTAAAATGTATTTTTCCATGGAACTAGATGCACATTCCTTCCTTCTCTTGAGAAGAGAAACCAAAAGCAATACATTGCAGCTGAAATTAATAGAAATAAGTAAATAAACTATTATTTTCTAGGTTTGAGGTACTTAAGATGTATGTATTTTTTGTCTTTGTATTAAAAAAACTATGCTTATTTATTTGAAAATAAAATATACCCCAGAATCTTTCCTTAAGAGAATGAAATTAATCTTTCCTGTTTTCTTTAAATTTCTAAACTTTTCTTGGAAAGAAATGTGTGTGTAGCTGTAGAAATTACCTTTAAGTATTGAGTTGACTTAAAAATCAAGATGGCATTTTGTCCCTGCCCATGGCAGGGGGGTTGGAACCAGGAGATCTTTAAGGTCCCTCCCAACCCAAGCTGTTCTATGATTCTGTGCGGTGAAATGGCTGATGGCCATTCTTACTGCCATCGTGCATGATATGACATGCTTGTATGGCCAGATTTTCAGCTAAAATACTCCAGTTAGTGCAGTGTCATCATCTTTCCCATTCCTAGCTTTTTTTTGTTATTGGAGGTGAGCAGCAATTGTTTGCCGTCCCTGTGTGGGGAAGCAGTGGTGATGCTGTGTCCAGCAGGGTTTTGTGTAACACGATTCAGGAAATTCTGGCCTTTCACTCCACTAATTAAATATTTATAGGGATGTAATTGTTATCAATCTTTATTAATTAATATTAATATTAATATTTAATTGAATTTCACAAAGATGAAATGAGCAAGAATGTATTAGCCATCCTATGAGGAGTCTGTGAATACTTACACTTGGTGCTGATTGATCGCTTTTTAGTCCATTCAGGACAACCTTTAGAGGATTAATTGTTAGGGAAGAAATGGTTATCCTGTTGCTTGGTAGATGACTTTCTGCACATATGCATGCCTCTTCTTCCCGTTCCTCCCTATCCATTTTATTACGCACTAGCAGCTCTAGATGCAAACCGTGTGGCTTCTGCAGTCCTCTGCAATGACACCCAATCCATCCACTTTCAGGTTAGCAGCTCAGAGAGCCTACATCTTCTGGTTTCATTTTTGAAACTATCAGAGAAAAACAGTGTTCTTAAGGAGCAGAGTAAATACTGTGATCTGTGTGAGGACTGGGAACATAACTGGAGTTGGACTTGGATTGAGGCTCGTTGGAGGGTAACATTCTTTGGCATTGACATGCGGGTAGAATTTTGGCAAGACGAGTTGTGTGCTTGTTTGTCAGCACATTTTTACTGTGTAATGATTGTGACCAAACTGTTTTGCATAAGTCAAGAAAAAGGTTATTTAGCATGGAGTACAAATGCTTCTCGACATTAAAAATACAAATGGCCTGAAACTATATGCTCTTGATTTGTATTAGATTGAGCTGTGAGCCCTGGCAGGGCTGTTTCTAGACAACTCACATTACTGATTTTCAGATATGGACATGCTTGCTGTTCACTTACAGCTCTCTTTAATGACAAACACTACTTGGAAATGGCTTAATTGGATTGCCCGCTTAATAGCATTAGGATTGTTGTGCTGGTTTAGCTGAGCTCTCACGGTCCTTTGCTGGTTAAAGAGATCAGTAAAGCAGCAAAATGGAAAGAGAAAGTGCAGCTTTCAGGTAAGTCTTTTGCTCCTTGGAATATTGCTACTTGTAAAAGAGAAGAAGGGGTCTATTGAAGAAGCTACTTATATTCTTATTTTGTTTGATGACATTTAGCCAGAGTGCTTTGTTGTTGCTTTCTGTCCACCAGCTGTATGCTTAAACAGCTATATGTGTTTTGGGTTCTGGTCAGCCCAGGGTGGACAGAGGGAGTAGTGCCAGCACGTGAAGGACTTTCTTGGTTCTGTGTCTGGTCCTGAGCCTACAGCTGTAAGGGGATCTCTGTCTGACACAGCTTTAAAAACCTGTGGGAAGGAGGCAAGGTAACCTCTTGTTGCTCTTCGTCATTCTTAATGCACTACCTCTGGCAATACACATTTTGCAAAATTTGGTGTTCTAGGTCCTTATGGGTCCTTATATATTGAGGAGAGAGTTGGAAGAAATAAACAGATGAGTGTCATCATGGAGTGAAGGATTAAGTGAAAGCAGTAGAGCATGATATGGACATTTTTATTGAGCAAAAGACTATGGGTTGGGTTTGTGTGGGGGTTGTGTGTGTGTGTTTTTTTTTTTTTTTTCCTTGATTTCTTGTTTGGTGGGATTTTTGTGTATTTTTTGTTTGTTTGTATGTTTTTGTGGTGGTGGTGGTGTTTCGTAGCTGGTTAATATTCCTTCCTGGCTTTCAAAAAAGTTGCTGCAAGTTGTTTGAGGTATTCTCACCTGGTTTCCCGATAGCTGTGTTCATGTCCCATGGCTTTGATGGATCCAAACAGGGCAGTCTCTTTTCTTTGGGGTATGTTTCTGTGTAACAGAGAAGACTTCGTTGGTCATGTGCTTTAGTATGATTAGAGAAGAATACATGAGATGATAAAATACCCTTTTGTTAAAACTATATAATACATATTTAACAAAATTTCAAGAAGCAGATGGCTAATTAGGTAGTTTGGTGAAGCTAAGCTGATCATATGTTCTAGCTCTAAATAAAAATGTAACAAAACTTGATTTGAATATTTTAAACAGACTTACATAATGTTTTCTAATTAATATTAAGTAAAGCGAGTGCTTTGGGGATTGTGCATATTAATGCGACACAAAATTAACGTTCTGCTTCTGTCTGAATCAACTTTGTCTGGTGTTGACTGATTCTGTTTTCTGAGGCAACACAAACTGAATGTGGCATTGTGGTTATCAGTTCAGTCTGTATAATTCTTTAAAACCACATCCACAATGAAATTGGGTAAATACTAAACATGCGTGGAAAACTTGGTTATCTTTAATAACATTTCTATCTAATGAAATTCAAAGGCAATAACTCATTACCCACAATAATTTAATTGTGCATGGTGTCTTTCAAGCTGTATGTCAAGTTGTTTTCACAGTTAAATACAGAAGAAATTACTACAAGAAAACTTTATGAATAAAAACATTCAGTTACACAACTAATTAGAGAGTTAAAAAAGGAGATGAGAAGCATTTGAAATTTTGTTTTGAAAGTGAAGTGAATCTGAGACAGTTCACTATGGAAATCTGAAGAAAGGCAGTGATTTCCCAACAGAGGGGATGTCATAGGGAAGATGAACATGGTGTCATATAAGGGGCGGGACACAGGAAAGTAAACAAATTCAGTTAAACAAATGGAGAAGAGTTTTAAAAGCAGCGAAGGGCGGCTTTGTAATTGGACCTGGGAATGGAGAAGATGTTCAGCTGCTCTTAAGCTTCCTTTTCGGAAGAATTTGGTTTCCAGAGACTGATCAAATTACATTGTTCCATGTAGGCCTCTTTGGATTAAATACTGTTGTATTTGTCAGATGCGTGGAACTGAGCACACTTCCTAGAGAGTGCCGTGTACCACATCCGTGGTTCTGCACAAAGACCTGGAATGGGAAATGCTTTTCTCATCAACGTGGTGCGCAGAAGTCAGCGATTTTTTTCTCCTTCCTCCTCTTCCTGATCATGCCTTTTCTTTTTGGTTTCAGAACTGATAAGCTAAATGAGTGTTGATTTTGCTTTTCTTTTCCTTTTATTTTTTTGTGTGTGTGTGTGGAAAGGCTAATGTCTATCTGCAAAAATATAAAGTACGTAGTGCTGTCTTTGCACTGCTTAGCTGGCTGTAGAGTTTTTGAAGGCTTTTTTTTTTTTTTACAAGGTAAGTTAAAATTTCTACAAGGACCTCAAAGTAAAACAGAGTTACTCTATGCTTGCAAACCAGTTATTTGCCTCCCTACAGAGGATTTTCTAAGTCCTGGTTGCAAAAGAACTGAGCACTGTTGGCAGACAAATTAGTGCTGCATTAACATTTTGTTTTTGCTGAAAGTCATCTATCGAGGCAGGGTCAGGAGGGGTGTTTGCAGTAACCTTTCGGCCTTGCTTTTTAGTGCCAGATGACTCAATGTGGCTGTTGCCTCAACGTACAGTGCATCGTGGCTCTTCTGAATGATAGGAGAGGAGGAGGAGAAGATATTTGCCTCTCTCTTTTAATTGATTTCCTCTACCCTTCTCCAGCAAGCTGTCAGATTTGAATGTTTGCCTCAGTTTTCTTTGTCATATGTAGAGATAGTGGGTTGGTTGTTCAAAGCTGGCAGGAATCAGCAGATATTCTGCCAATAAGGAGAATTCAGTTACGGTGAATGTCTTGGGATATCAGCGGAAGTGGTGGGATTCATGCAGTGAGTTGCATTTATAGGGCCATCGCTGCTGAAGGAGCTGAACACAGAAGAATGTGAGTGTTTTCCCATATGGAACTTCCCACAACGTTATTCTCTATAAATTTTGAGCCATTGGTTCTGTGACTCCTTCTACTTCGGTTTTATTTCTCTGATTCAATGACTTTGGTTTTAATATCAGCTAGGACTGGCTGAAATAAACTCCCTTACCATCTGAAGAGACTCTTGTGTGCTGGTTTTGTATGAACTCAGCTCTGACATTTTTGCATAAAAGAACAGATTGAAGTTAGAGGAATAACGTGAGTCCATACAAAACACCCAAGACTGTCTCAGTACACGTTCCTGTTTGCTCCTGCTACCTTGGAAACAAAGGATGGCATGACAACAAAGGCAATTCAGGAAAAAAGGTTAAATCTCACAAACATTAGAAGCATATTCTTGTGGGGAAACTCTTATTATTTCAGAATGGTGTTTCAAGTTTTAGTGTAAGTAAAAAATTGTCAGTGTGTTTTTTGAACCTCATCTTTGGTTGAAATCACAATTAATATCTTAAGGATAAAAAATGCTATTTTAATCTAACAACATTTTGTAAATCTTAATGTTTTAAGAACAAGACAAACGTGTCAGGCTTATCTACAGCTAAAATTGTTTGTCTGGACTACTGTTTGTTTTTTGTTTCTGTTTTTGAGAGAGAGAGAAATTTGTGGTTTAAGTTTCCTAGAAACAGGCCAAAAGCATTTCTTGTATGGATGGAATTACAGGTAGGGACCATGCAACATTGGTTCTGCATGTACAACCACACTCTTAGCTAAGCTGCTACTACTTTTATTTTACCCCGGCAGGGTTCTGTACCCTGGCATGGTAGAGCAGTGTATTACGTGGCTTGTGCATCATCTCATGGAAAGACCTGGAAATTATCTTCATGCTTCTGGTCCATCTGTGTCCTAATGAGTCTAACTAAAGCTGGCGTGGGCAACCCCTGCCGTGTACCCTGCTCGTGTGCAGCGCTGCTGGTGGCCTTCCAGGGATGACATTCTTCCTGATACTTCTCCCTGGTTTGTTTCTCAGACCTATATTCTGCAAATGTGTCTGTCTCGATTTCCATAATAACCCAGTTTAGCCAGGATTTTAAAGGCAAATATGTGCTGAAAATGGTATGCTTGAGCTCACACTCAAGTTATATGTAGAAGAGTAACAGCAAGAGAGTTTTTCAGAACAGCGTAATTTTGAAATTTCTTTTTATAAGCTAACTTCTATAGGTGTAAGTTCTCAAATTCATAATACTATGCTTTGCTGTTTAGTAGGTCCTTCTAAGGCTATGCCAAATAAGAAGAAGAAAGAAGGTATTTATTTTCCAAGTAAATGCTTCTGGTTTAGTTCTGAAGCTCTCTTTATTCATGCTAAGGCAGCAATGAGGTGAACAAATAGTGTTTGCTTCCCTTTTCAGTTCATCTTCAAGAAGTGCTTTTCTTATTTGGTTAGACTTTTCCAGTTCAGTCACCTAGCAACTTCTGAAGGCCTTTGATTCAAACATTAATCTGTAAATGCACAAACAGTAAGAAAACAAGGGTCCTTAGAAATGCTGAGCTGAAACATTAAGAGTCTTAAAGTTAGCTTCTACAACTCAATAATAAGCCATTAGGATTATACTTTAATTCTTAAATATGTATTTCCAATAAGGAAAAAAATATTAAAAAAAAAAAAAAAAAAAAAAAAAAAAAACACACAAACATTTGCAAGTTACCATGCAATTAAATGTACTTTGGGAAACATGCGGATACTACAATGTAATGGTGCATCTCACTGTATGTCCACGTATTTCCTAAATTAAGATAATCTGATACTAAAACACGTGTTTAAGCCTTAAGTCCAATATAGAAAAAGCTTTCTGCAAGAATCTAAGTATTTGTACTTGGTCTTCCACATTTTCAGAAACACTTGCATTAATTTGATTCCAATTTTGACTACTGCATGTTCATACTCAAGCATTTCTGCAAGTGTCAGAAATAAATTTGCCTTTTTCTTGCCCCATGCCACAGCTGCACAGTACTGTTAGCCTTCAGATCTTCAAAAGTATTAAAAGTCAGTATTAGCAGGTCTCAACCTATATTTAGAAAAATATGAAGATGAAAGATGGCACACAGATTATCAAATAATTAAAAAAAAAAAAAAAGAAAGAATTATTATGGTAGTATATGGTATTATAGCATCCATCTTGGAACTGCCATGTGCTGCGTTCCACCAGTATTATTTCATTTTAAAAGTTAGACATGATCACCACCCCTGGGACCCTATCATCAATAACTGCATCAAAATCCACAGTAAATGCCTTTTTTTTCTCTTTTTTTTTTTTTTTTTTTTTTTTTTTTGAAACAATAAGGGGATTACTGATAGCCTGAGGAAGCAGAGTGCAATACAGCCAGAGAGCCAAGCACAGAAGTAAATAAAAATATCTAAACCAGCATGTTCCTCAAGATGAAGAAGCAGTGATGCAGTCAGCTTGCATCATTTTGATTTTGCTTGTTTGTAGTGACAGTAAAAAAAAAAAAAAAAAAAAAAAAAAAGGTGTAGCAGTTGAAGTGATTTGTTTCCAAGTAGTCCACAAGAAACAGAAAACTGACAAAGTTTGCTGGGGGGCTACGTAAGAAGGGTCTTAATCCAAAAATGTGCCTTTGCTATTTAAGAACATCTGATTATTACTTCTGCAAAGTATTATAATATGCACGATAAAAAGGGGGCATTTAATATCTTGTTAGTATAAGTTTGAAATTCTGAATCACTAAAGAAAAGAAGCCCACTTTATGTAGCTCCTCCAATTTGCTTCAAGGCATTTTTCATACAAGGGGCTTCCAGTGCGAGAAGCTTTTATTTGTCCTCTGTGGTCATACCTGTCACAGCAGCTTCGCGTCTGGGACTGAAGTCTTGATGAAAATGGCACACCGCTGGAAGCTGTCTGCTCAGCTCAGTGTAACGTGGCCATTGCTTCACGTCCTTGATTCAAATGCTTCATTATTAAATTAAAGCTGCATGTGTAGTCTTCTGGAATGGAATAAGTGAGTGTTAAACTGTTGGGGTCTTTCATCAGTTTGGAGTGGTAAAAGTAGTTTCATCCCCATACCTAACAACATTCATTTGTATTTTAGAAACTTTGTGGCAGTCATCATTAAAGGAAGTTAAGAAAATGCTTAATCTCCCTCAGTAAAACCATTAATGATGGTCTGTGTTCTGTAGGAATCACAGAAGTGGTTTGTGTGTTGTTGGAAGGGGAGAAATCACGAGAGTCATCTCAGCCTCTTCTCCCCAGTGCTGAAAGACATCCCAGCCCCCAAATCCTTCAGCTATTCTGATCTCTTTGCAGATCCTTCTTTTCTTATTAAACTCATCATTTTCCTTTCATTTCTATGCTAGCATCTTCCTTTTTCTAATAAGAAGTTAATTCCACCTAAGGAATGAAACTTGAATTCTGTGCTCCACACAAACTTCAATATACAGAATTCCTAATTAAGGTTTCATTACCCCACAGTCAAAGTTATGGTAGAAATGTTATTCAGAATACTTTATAATGGTGAAGGACTTGTAATTCAACCACAAATAACAAAAATATTTCTTAAAATAGAAAGCTTTTGATAGGAATAGTAATATCAAATTCTTCAGTTCCTTCCCACTCCAGTCATTTCAGATTTGTAATACAGCCTCTTCAGAATGAAGTTTAGAACAAGTCTATTACTAGAAAATATTTAGTACTGTGTTTAACAATAATACAAAATGTTGATTTAACAATTTCTACTGGAAATCAGAGTCGAGTTAAAAAGGGTCAAATCAAAATTAGCAATTCATGTAATGGTATTAAAAAAAGTCTGTGCATGCATTTCTTCAAAATGTGTGCTGTCACAATGATTGTTCTGTACAAACACTAAGTTTTTAAAAATAAAATCTTATTTAGACCAATACCAACACACTTGATGTGTTTCAGCGGAATCCCTTGAGAACATCTTTGCTGTGTGGTACCTAAATACTGGCCGCAGCACCCCTTGTCCCCGTCTGGAGCAGGCGCCAGCTCCGTGCCCCAGCAGGATGCAGCTGCCAGCAGGCTCCGTGCTGAGACCTCTCGCCTGACAGGATCTGGGCTGGCACACTAAACCTGTACACATCAACTGCTTTGGAAACTACAGGGAAGCCTTCCTGTGTTTTAGATGCAGACTTTTTCTATTTATATTTTCCTGGAATCATTTCTAGCATTTAATTATTAAAGCACAAACTGTAGTTCAAAGTAAATCCTAGCTTTAGGATTCAGTTTAGGAAGCCAGACACCATTCAGCAGTTTAGCAAACTACCCAAGCAGTATACATATACTCCTAGAGAGAGACTCCTCTGGTGTAATCCTGCTGTGGATTCCCTGATGTGAAAGGAGCTGTGATCAGCCACACCAAAAAAAGGATTTGCTGCCTTAGAAATGAATACATTCTTGAGAAGATGGTAAGGGAAAAATACAAGCATGAGGAGCCAAAGGATTGTAGGCATTATTCTTTTCCAGGAAAGTGCTTAAACTAGTCTGAGAGAGTATTATTCACGATGGGAGTCTGGTGGAGGAAAATACCCAACTGTATGTTCTGCAGTAAAATTCTTTATCGGGCTGTCAAAGGCCGTGAATGAGATGTTCATACTTTGAATGAACACGTTGTCCTTGAAGACAGCCTTGTTTTGAGCAGAATAAAAATAGTAGTTGAAAGGATGGAAAAATGTGTTATGTGTATGGAGTAAAGGAACAAATATTCTGTTCTACATAGCGCGGCTTTCTTCAAGTTTTCGTTATAATGTGGATTTGGGATATTTTGTTGCATTTTCTGTGTGCATGTGTACTAGAACGGGCTCATAAAATCCTAAAGTGTCTTCAGTGGATCAAAGATCTGAAGAATATTCTGGCAGCAAAGTCACTGTGCTCCCACGGAGGAAGCACAGAGGGAGAACACCAACTGCTGTGAATGGCTGCACCCTAAATCGAGGTGAGCCACCCTAAATAGAGATGAGCTGTCTGTCAGTGCTGGATGATAAGGATGCTTCTTGCCTGTGTTGCCCAGGCCCTGTGGTAGTAAAGTCCTCATGCTCTGCTTTAGTTTGGAAACCTGGGGGACCTTTAAAAAGGAGCTTTAATTACTGCTTACACTGGGCATTACATAGAGAGGGGATTGGAATAAAAGAAGCTAACATTACAAACTGTTGATCCCTTTTGTATAAAAACCTATTATTTAAACTGTGGAGATTCCCTAGAGCTAAAACTATCTTGTAAATGACACATGATAT
The DNA here is from genome assembly GCF_009819795.1 of Aythya fuligula. Taxonomy (NCBI): domain Eukaryota; kingdom Metazoa; phylum Chordata; class Aves; order Anseriformes; family Anatidae; genus Aythya; species Aythya fuligula. The sequence continues at coordinate 9,697,518 of NC_045576.1, read as the reverse complement.
ACAGTGTATGCTATAATTTTTATAAAGTTCTTGATACAAAAAAAATACATTAACAGTTTAAATGATTAAAACAAAATTTCATTAACAGGAAGCAATCAGTGAAATGCATCCTCACTTAAATCTGCTAATACTTTTTGGCTTTTAGTGCTCACTGACGCAGCAGTGTAAATTTGATGCAACGCACGGTCCAAAAGCTTCTTAGGCTCTTTTAATCTTAAAATCACAAAATGTTGCATCTGCTGAATGTGTTGCTTCATTTGAGAGTCAGGTTCCTTGCTACAAATGAAGACCTTTGATGTGAACACAGATTTTCACCTTGAGATTCAAATTCTGTACCAGTTAATCTAACAATTTAATTGTTAATCCATGCGGTGGCTGGCTACATTTAGGCATTTGGCAAGCCGTGCAGAAGGAAAATATGTTAATTGTCCCCTTGAAAAACAATACCCACAGAAGTTATACCACAGTCTCTGGCTCCATTCTATTTTCCTGTTGTCATTTCTAGTCCAGGCATGGCGTGAGAGTGCAGTTGGTTTTGTCACAGATAACGTTTGTAAAGTTGGACTCATCTGAAAATTATCAAACATCCTTTTCCACAAAACGTAACTGTTAAAATAAAGACCATGTAAATGTTCAATGCTGACTAAAAAACATACCTGTAAATAGCACTATTTAGCTTATTAGTATGTTGTAAAAACTAGTAAGATTCATAGATATAGCCACTAATTGTCTAGTAGCAAAGAGACAAAAAAAAAAAAATCTGAAATCCTGAAAACAAGCATTTAAATGAACAGAGGTTTCTTGTAGATCATGTTAAATCTGTGATAAATGCTCCACATACTGGGTCTCAAGGAACATGGAATATAACTGCTTTTCCATGAAATTCAGTTATTTCAATTTTGGTTAGAAAACTTATAAAAGATTGCAGCCTGGAAAAATTAGAGCGTATTTTTCCCATCAGATAGAAAAGAGGCAATTAAGACATCTTCTAGGTCAATGAATGAGTCTAGACATGCTAATAGCCGCTAGGGAATTTGCATCTACTCTTTCAGTTTGCATAATATGTCCAGAAATTGGTCCAAAAAGGGAAGGAATGAACTGAAAATGATGAAAGTCAGTGTGCTCTACTTACAGAGGATTTAGGTCTGACAGTCCTTGCACACACGCTGCTTGGCCCTAAATGAGCTTTTTGCTACATTTCCTGCATATGCAGTGAGATGTAAGTTGACGTGATTAAATGCCTAACCACTCACTGTGTAGAAGGAAGGCAACACTTAGAGACAAGAATAAAGATATAACAGTTTTTAACCTGAAATCCCTAGGAAGGAAATCTTCAGTAAGTGTCCTACTAATGGGAAGCAAAAGGCACGAGGCAGTGCATTAGCTCTCCTTCGGTCGCACTAGCACAGGGAATTCTCATTATTTGAAGCAGCGTGCTCAGACAGGCCAGCTCAAGCCAGGCAGCAGTAGCTGGCTCTGAGCACAATGCATATACAGATTATGCTATTAATTTAAGCCTTATTTTACTTCATCCAACATATAGGATGAGCTTAATCCACTCGTATCTAAATGCCAACACTGTGAATTTGAAACTGAGAGATGCAGTGAATCCTTTTACAGCCTGCGTGGAGAAATGGGCTCTCCTCAGATGTGATTAGTCTCATCCTCAAGCATTTTCCCAATAGAGCCCATTTTTCTAAGAGGACACCTGTCCACGTGATGCAGGCATTTACACCAGGATGTGATAAAACACTTCTTTTCAAAGTGTAGTGCCTGCTTCCCTCCAAGCAAGGAGCTCAAACAGCTCTGAACTCTCTGAGTGCCTAAACATGTAGGTGAGATAAATCCACTGATGCGCATTTATAAACCTGTGATAATCAGGAAACCCAATGCAATTCCCCCTCCCACTGCAACTTGGTGAATCATAATGCTTTAGTCAGGAAAAAAAGATGACTTTTTCTTATTTACAGATCAAAATCAGCTGTAAATGAAGAATAAAACCAAGTGATACCTCACCCAGCAAAAGCAAGTGAAGAGCTGGGTTTGTGCTGTACTGGCAGCATCCCTGAGCTTCAAAGGGACAGCTCTGCTGACAGTATTTGGAGGAAGCCAGGAGGGTGTTAACCTCAATGTAAGCCCTTGTGTGAACAGAAATGCTCTTTTCTCTTAAAGCAAAACAGATTTTATTGTAAATTCCTCTCAAACAGAATGACAAATATGTACAGCGTTACTGGAAGTGGAATTTAAATGGACACCGTATGCCTGAGAGGAGAGTTGTGCTCTGAAAAGGCTGAAAGCCATTTGAGTATGCTGGGGTTTTAATAATTCTTGTATCAAACAACTATCCTGAAGTAGAAATAATTTTCCACATTAAAAGGATGGTATGGGGTTTCATTTCTTTTCTTCTTTTGCCACAGGTAGTTTTTAAAAACCATTTAACAAAGCCTCGCATGTAAGGTCCTGAAAAGAAGAGGCCAGCATAAAGCACAGGAGACTGACTTGTACTGTACAAAAGCTCCTGAAAATGAGCTAAAATAGGCATCACTGTAAGGCAGAACAGCGTGTGCCATGGTCCCGAAACACCACCAGTGTAATGGAAGCTCTGCTGGCTTGGGCTGCGTCTTGCTTCAAAACTTTCAGATAGTTAATGCGAGGGAGAGACTCTTAGAAAGTTAAGCTATCACATTAATATTTAAAATTTCTAATTTTTGGCTTGCATTGAATGACTAAGGAATTCATAAATGCAGTGAAGTGTAAAGAGCTGTATTTTGGGTCTATGACAGTATTTTGAAAGGGGTAGATGTTTTCATGCCAAGCATCGGCTGCTTTCAGTACCCGATCTGCTGAATTCCCGGTGCCACGTTTGTTCGGGCAGGAGAGGTCAGCCTACTTTTTGTGTCCCTGCACATTTGAAGGGACCAAAAGCACAGCAGACACTCTTATTCCAGAAGGCCACAATCCATCATTTCAGCTGGGATCTTGGGAATAGTACATTTTTGGTGCAGCTTTCTACAGACGTGTCCTCATCTGTTTTGAAATAAGGGGTTGAGTGGGTCGTGTGCTGTGGAAGTACTTTCTTCCATGTGCTAAATGCTATCAATGTGAGCTGGGATGAATGTTTTCTACAACTTGTGTTATAACCTGAAGTCATTATAAACATCTTGCCGTGAAAGTAGCTTAATATTTTTGCCTTATTCATGACAGCAGAAGTGAAATTATGAAAGAACTAAGGAGAGCTGAATAACGGATTCAACCAGAATTTCTTAGTAATATAATATGTTCTTATTAGATTAAAGTATTAAGAAGGGAAAAAAGCTCAGATTTGCATATTCCTTTAATGGGTTATTTTCAGCTTCCATTGAGGCAGATACATTTTTAGCAGATTGACTTAAATGCCAATTGGGTAATAGAGCAAGAAAAGCCATAATCTTTCTTTAGAGCAGAGAGTCATTTAAAGCTGAAATAATGACTAATTACCACAATTGAACTTGTGAAACCCCTTGCATTTGTTAATAGACTTACTGTGTTAATGGCTCTATGAATGGATGTAAAAGCCAAACTAGGAAAAACTTTGTGTACTTCGAAGACGTTAATAAGAGCTCTTGTTTTCCCCCAAGAACAGGAGGGCACGAGGTATCAGTTTACTCTATGTAGAAGTAGCTTAAAGGAAAAGCTTTCAATTTTGGTAAGATTTTTATAAAAGCTGGAAGCAATTGAAATAGTATCTTACTGAAGAAATTTTGTATTCTATAAAACAGACTTTTGAAAAGAATGAGATTCCATTATGCAGTAGGAAAATTGATACCCAATTCCTGGTCCTATTAATATTTGGTATTGCTATTATTGCTAGCAGTATTATCACTATTAGCTTTAACTTAGCAGAAGTACACCCAAGAAAAGGAAGAAGAAAACGTTGAAAACAAACAAGCAACAAAAACAAAACACAAACCCCACCTCTCTATTCTGCAGTTGTACTGTAAAGCAGCGAGGGCACAGAAGGAAACAAATATCAAGGCTTTGAAATCAGGAGACCAGGGCTGTATCTTCAGCTGGTTCAGTCCGTGCTGTCAGCACTGCACATTTCTAAATGAATAGAACACATTTTTTCAGTTCCTTTTTTTTGTTACTCATCTTTAATTTGTTCCAAATTCTGAGTCACTTTCATAAATCTGTTTCTAATGAGTTCTATCCAGTCAGTGAGTCGCAGAGCAAATAGATCGATGGGGTTCTCAGCCGTGCAAGTTCTCACCAATCACATTTAATGCAACTCAGACTCTGTATTTTTTTTCCCTAGAATTTAACAATTGATATTCCAAAGCAAAGTCTTAGGCTTCTGTGCTACGTAATGCTAAAATAATGGAGTAGCAGATGGCTGGGGAAATGGGACAGAACCAGAAAGTGGAATTTTCTTCCATCTGAGCTGGGTTGAGAAGATGCTGAGCCTTCCTGGGCAGGCGTCGTGGTGCTGTGCCAGGGTCGTGTTGCTGTGCCAGGGCTTTCCTGCAGTTCCCTGGCTGAACCCACACACAGATCCATCATTGCTTGTGCAGGAAGGGGCTTTGCTGCCTCAGCAGGGGAGCCCTGATGTGACCAGGAGGGATTCCAAGTCAAAAAGAAGGGTCTGGCCCAGGGGCAGGGAGGAGCAGCCACAGAAGCATTTTGTTAAGCAGTGATGCTGATTTATACTTGGGGGAGGTAGATGTGAAGCTACAGAATGACCTTCCTTCCTCTAGTCCAGAGTGGTATGGGTTAGTGATGGTTGGCTTGTGTCAGAGGAGAGCTCTTGCTGCAGAGGCAAGGAGCTGTTCTAGGGTTGTCCTCTGAGTCCAGGGAGATGGTTTTACCCTAACCGGTGAAGAAACTAATTTCCCAAAGAAACTTCCTATGGAAAGACTCTGGCTGCGGTGTGTTGTGACCTCTTCACATCCTCGCTCCCTCTCTCCTGTCCACATGCCAAAGACCCAGTTTAATCTAACTTTAACACTGCACTGGATTTATGAACAACACGTTTACTTGTTAACCATAACAGCTTTAAGGCGAAGTTCCTGCCACACCGAAAATTCACATTGTTGTCAAGTAATACTGAAAATCAGGTTTCTTATAAAGCAGTCTGTTGATGTACAATCCTATTGTATGTGGGATTCACTTTTTCAAAGTTTGGAGCCTGGAACTCATTACAGCACTTCAAAATAATTCATGTCGAATTTATCTCTGTGCGCCAGTTGGAATCTACTTGGAATTTGTTATTTTCCATCCGCTTCTGTAACAGTTTCACATTGTTTACAAGGAGAACATGCAGTCTTATATGTATCTTGCTTTCATAGTTTTTCTGCATTTTTTTTTACTCAATTTGTGAAGGATTTAAGCACCCTGCAGTGTGCAGCATTAAAGGCATAAAATAATTGCAAATAAAAACCATTTTTGGCTGCAATAATGGACTGTGCATGATCAGAAATATTAAACAGCATTTAAGAAGTGTGGGTGAGATGTAATGAATGAGCTGCATTATATGAAAGTGTGTTATTCAGGCTATTGAGTATGAGGTCTAAAATTTGAATCTTGCAAGGGAGAAAGGGGCTTTTTTAAGCCTTGCTCTAAACTTGCTGTAGGATCTTTGCTACTAAACTGAGACCTAAGGAGAAAAAGTTGCCAAGTTGATCTATTAGGACTTAGAGGCAGCATTGAGTATCTGGTTTATGCCTGACTTGGGAAGTAAGAGATGCATAAACATACGTGGTAGCACTGGGGAAACTATGTAAGCAAGGTGACTTGCCACAGACTCTCTGGATTGTTTAACAGACCTGGAGGTTTTGTCATCTGCACTGAGTTTTTGCTGTTTTCCATCAGCATTGGATAGGCTTTGGTAGAACAACAAGGAAACCTTGTCCCCCTGAAGTGCTTTAATTACGGCATCCATGCCTTTTCTCTCTGTGGGCTCATGGAAATCTCTCAGCAGTGCTGTTTGTGCATGACATTTGCTGGGACTGGGTGCATGTTCTTGAATTTGTGGCTGGGCATTGCGTGCATGGATGCAGGCAGTTCTGCTCCCACAGCAGTGTCATTTAGAAATGTGGGACCCAACTGCAGCCTAGAGCCAAGCTGTGCTGCCTGGTGGGATGCAGCTTTGTGTTTGGTGCATTATGCACCTAGTGACCAACTGCTCCCAGATGTCGTGTTGGGGCTCGGTGCCAGGCCGAGGGGCTGGTTTTCCGTGTGTTTTCTCCATGCCCAGCTCACTGAAGTGCTAGAAGAGCACTAGGGTTAAGCAGGGAGTCTGATGACACCTAATTTTTGCCATATACTTTCTTCTTCTTGAAGAAAAATTAAATAGGTCCTTTTTAACTGACCCAAGTATCTAGTGGGGTGATTCATACCATGCCTCTAGCAACAACTTCTCCTTAAAATTAATTCATCTACCAGTACTTTTAGTGGTCTTGAAATAATACAGCATCCCAGGTGTCCGTGAGTGCATTGTGGAGACTTCATAAATGACTAATTTATAATGATGTTAAATACATCTTACAAAAAGGCTTGATTGCTTTTTTTCACTGTGTATAAGAGGAGGGACAGTTGAGTTAGTGGGGAAAATGGTTATTTATGTCAGAATTTCAAAACAAAGTGATTTGAGCATTTTTTTTTTTCTCAAGAGGTATTTGTGTATTTTTTTTAACACAAATGGAAAAAAAAAATAGGGCAATTTCTTTTTTTTCCTGTTAGTAGTCTGTGCTTTTAAAAACTCTTGACTGAAAGATGGAACTCTTGAGTTTGACTTTTGGATGTTGTTTTCCTAAATTACGGATTTGAGGTGCACTGATCTAGCTTTTCAGTTGCCGTTATGATCTCTTTTATAGTGCTAATATGTCATGTAGTAAAATCTTGAAGAAAAACGATCAGAAAAGGCAGTATTAACAGAAAGTAGTTTACATCATTTTTGGACTCGACCCTTTCTTTTTGTGTTTCACAGTCACAGCTCGGGTCTAGGACACACAGTCAGTAGAAAGGAGTTGTAATCTCAGAGCTCTGGTAGAATGCTTCTTTTTGGTTTCTTGGACTTGAATGATGGCTTACTCAATTCTAGTCCCTCACTGCTGCTTGAAATCCTTGTCCTCCAGTAAGCAATATTCTCAGACAAATGTCTGCTAGCATGTCGCTGACGTTTATGCCTTGCTTATTACTTACACTAATATATTGCTTTTAGTAAATGTAGGGCATAGAAAATAGTATTTACCTTGCCACATCATGAGAAAACTACTCATTCTGTGTGACATAAACTGAGAAATACTGTTTATATTGCTGCTTCAGTGAGCCAAGAAAAACTGCACAAATATGTCATGACCATACAGTGGAAAACGCTTGAATACTGTTCCTAGTGTATTTGCAGTCAAGGTTCTACCTATGATGTAATAACAAGACATAATAACAACAATATGTCATATGACATAATGAGAATAGCTATCATTGTTTTTTAAGAACTCAAGTTTAGGCTTAATTTTGAGGAATATTCTGAAATAAAGATTGAATTCTTGGAGAGTTTTCTGTGCTTGAAAAATGTTTTGATATCTTTGTCAACCATCTAGACAACCTGAAGAGAGCAGCTCTGTTCATTGACTTTGTCATGCAGAATGGATTGAGTTCTGACATTCACATAGGTCGTTAGCACGTGGCTGCTCTATCTGGTATAAATCTAGCATAAGTCTAGGCTGCTACGGAGGTCTTGTATCCGTTTTTGTGCTCTGGGAACATTCACGTTCTGTGCATTGAGCTAGCTCGGGGAATGGATCCAGCTAAAATCCAACCTTGCCAAAAAAAAATTGGCTGCCTAAATGTTAATACATAGAAGCAAGCAGACAGGACTGCTGGTTTTGACAGTAATGTGCCATATGTCAAATGAAAGTGGTCGTGTAACCCTGACTGAAGAAATAATCCCTGTGCCAGCTCTGGCTCCCGATGCAGTGTTGCCTTGAGTGTGCAAATGTTTGAGATGGCAAAGCACGAGGAGCCAGGATGTGGGAACTGGTCAGGGCTTTACACGAGTGCATGGTGCTGAATTAGTAGAACGGGGGGTACCAATGGTTTCATTTTCCTGAAGTCATGCCCAAGTTGTAAGAGTTACAGTGACTGTGTGACGAGATTCCTCTGACTGTTGTCATATTAGTTTCCTTGCTGCAAATCTCCCATCCTCACCTACTTCTTTGTTTTGAAAAATATTTTTCTTTGGAAGTTCTACTGCAAATGTAAATAATTCATTCGTAATTAAATGACCTGTTTCCATGGTTTCATGTTTTGTTGTGTGTATTACCTACTTCGGAACCCACAGGCATTTCCTATAAATACCATTTTTGCTATTTGGAAAGAATTGCTGTAGCTTGTGTCAGTCACTCAGCCATGTAATTTTCATAACTACCAGACCTAAGAAATGAATCTGCTTCTTGGAAGTGAATAATGTGCCCTTCAAACATGCTGGGGAAAAAACCTGCCACCCATTGGCTAGGGGTGAATTTTCTTAATACTTTAATTGGTTTCTCTATGAGTTTGTTGTCTTAAGTGGTTTAAATTACTTTGGCAATAGATTTCTGACCGTAATTGGTCTAGTGCAGAGTTTGTTGTTGTTGATTTCCTGGGAGGTGGCTGTTACTTTGGGGTGTTTTCCGTGAATGCTGAGAGGAGGAAAGTGACATTGAAGCTTCTAGCAGATGACCCTTTGTAAGATGTATTTAATTGGATAAGACTTGCAACAAATATTGGCCATCTGTTGCATAACATCAAAAAGTGGAGAGAAACAGCAACAGGAAGAATCTTAAATGAACAAAATAGCTTCACTTTCGTGATACAATACAGTGCAAAGCAGGATGGATGTGGTTAAGTTGTAAAACCCAAGCCTGAACCCGTTGTGAAAAGTGTCCAAACCCACCATCAGTTGGTTTTATTAGTAACTCTCGTGTCCAGAAGGAGATGAACTTCTTTTTAATTTGTATCCTTTGAAAATTTCAGCTGTATTTATTGAACCTCTCCACTTTTTAAAATGGTTTTGTGCTGTTCAAGTCATGCTTTGGGTAGGTTGAGAGGCAGAGAATAATTATTGCCATCAAAGTCTGTGTTCTCTTGGCGTGGAGCTTGCAAGGCCTCGGGGCAGGAATGGCAAGGGACTGCTGGCACTTTGACCATGAAATTGCAGTGGTCCGAAATCCTGGAGAAGAGGAGGTGAGAGCTTCATTCTTACAGGGTGTCATGAGCTGCTGTTGTGTGACACCTTCTCCCACCACACGTCCCATTCCCTGCTTTGTACCCTCTGCATTTTCTAGTACGCCACTGTGAAGGCTGCTTTGTATGAAGGCAAATGAAATTACATTATAGCCAATATAGAGTAAACTATAAGACCTGAATTTAAATAATGATTACAATCTGGCATCAAATTGGGAATGCCTTCATATCTTCTAACTAACACTACTAAGTTTTGCAGTGCAAATCCAGTAATGCAATGAATACTGCCAGTTTTGTTATATCCAAATTATTTTTTTTGGCGACAGCAAGAGACTAAATAATCACAGAATTATCTAAGTTGGAAGAGACCTCAGTATCATCGAGTCCAACCTCTGACCTAACACTAACAAGAGTTTTGTGGGCACAAAATTAATATCTTTCAGTTTTAATGCAGTCATGTTAGCACAGAATACACCACAGAACAGGCCACAGAACTGATGAACTTTGCAAACAGGAATGATCTGATTGTTGGAGTTAAGCTTGCTATCTAAATGTGCTTTAAACTCTTATGGAGATAATGACTAACATTAGACAATATAAGATTAATTTTTTGTGGCAAGATTTAAGAAGTTTTATAATTATCTTTTCGATTTAAACTTCCCCAAGCTGAAAGGAACTGGAAGGAGCAAATGAAGTCACACTGATGAGAAGGGAGACTGTCTGGGCTGGTATTCCTGTAGATCAAGGATCTTGATTATTTTCTTACTTGAATTTATGTAATTCTATGTCAAGCATAAACATTAAATAGCATTGAAATGAACTGCTCTGCTTTTAAAAATAAATGGGCAAGGCATGAGTATTTAGCTTTAATGCTTCTGAAGCCCCATTGCACTGCTCTGGAATCATGATGGTGTGAAAGTTAATGTCGAAGGATGCTATAATCCTTTTAATAACTTTTATATATGCAAGTAAATGCAAAATTGGATGATTATGCTTGTTCTGTTAGTAATGGGAAATTAATTCTCTTAGCATGATTGTGTCTAAGGAAGCAGAATTTTTCAGAATTCTGAAAGAATTACAATTCTAAGCAGAATTACAGGCATCCTATTTCTATTAGTGTAGTAGTTGGGACATGGTTCTGTTCTTATTTTAAACAGCTTGTTCCATGTCATCGTGGCCTCACTTGTTCACATCCTGGAGAAAAAAAAGAAAAAGAAAAAAGAAAAGCAACAACAAAAAATCTTTTGGCAATAATGGAATTAGCATGTGGATTGTGTTTACTGGCAAGTAAGGTTCATTAATTTTGTTAGTGTGTTGTGAGGTTTCTCAAACACAACTGAAAACACAGACCTAAATTCAAAATACACTGAAATACTTCGCATGCAGCTCTTGGCATCCAGCTCTGGTGTTTCACTTGTGTTTGTGTCCATTACGAGCCATGCTAAAGGAAGGAACTGTTTTGGTTTACAACTACCCGTAGCTTGGTATCATTAATTTGTTAAGTTAAGTGTTGAGAAAAACAAGCTATAAAACTCATACTAAAATAATTCAAAATATTTCTCAAGCTCTAATGGTAAAAAACGTTCCAGCTGTGTGAGGCCGACCTCTGTCTTTCCTCCGATTTCCACACTTCCAGCTGGGAACTGATTCAAACATGACCGTGAAGCATGGCGCAGTCTGCAATAAATTGACCATGGGGGTGGCTGAGCATCAGGTGAAGAAATCACCTGCATCCCTCGGATGGTTGTCTTCAGCATGTTTAGCATCTCATGGCTGAGCACGAAGGCTTTCAGGTAGAGTTCAGGGCATGGGAGTGATGCCCATGTCAGAGGAATGCCCACGTGATGGCTCTTGCTCCTGCTGAAGGTTTACTTATGTAGGACCATGATCGTTGTATGTGAGCAGCACTGGCAGAGGCGGTTTGCGGGGATTTCCAAAGGCTATTTGCTTTCTGTTGGCTTCCTGCAAGGAGCCGTCCAGGATTCCAGCTGTATTACAGAATAAAACCCAACAGCTGCATTCTGGAGATCGGTTTCACATCGCATCCTGTTGGTTCAGACAGGCCTGAAATACGGACAGCCTGTGCTGCTCCCTGCTACTCACCCTCTTGGCCCTTTGTTTCTACACTTGGTAATATCCCAAGCTGAAGACAGCTGCTTTGTTTAAGACATCCCCTTTCTGAGGTTCAGCTCATTGCTGAACGAGTGAAAAACCCAAAGGACTAACGTTCAGTCTTCACAGGAAGCATTTGTGGTCTTTGTGTTGTGCTAGTTGTCTAATTGCGAGCGCCGTGCCCTGCCTTGCTGCTGTGCCTGTGCACCGCTCAAAGCAGGGTACAGCAGGCACCTGCAGCGTCGCTGGTGCTGGCCTGCAGCCTGGTGAGATCAGGTTTTTAAACTACAATGGATTCGAGGCTACAGAAGTGATATAAAAAGTCTGGTATTGTGGGTCATCTTTTTTGTCATTGCAAGTTCTTGAAATAGCTATTTCAGTTCTGGTTTTGATGGATGGCTCCTGTGTTATTATTCTTTTATAAAATGGGACACCTCAAAGGAACAAGATTAATAGCTTCATGAAATTTTAGCAAGGACTTTTCATAGAAATGGTGATCTCTGTCTTAGAAAAAAAAAAAAGTACATAGTTTAACAACTGGGTTGAAACAGTGTTGAATACTTTGTATTCTGTATTTGAAAAATTCTTTAATATCTTGAAACTCTTCTGTTTTGCAAGCATTGCAGCACAGTTTTCAGGAAAAAAACAATATAAGGTACCTTTTTTTCTTTGTAATTGAAGGTAGAAATGACAAATCTGGGAAATAAGCTATGTGAGATATTTTACTATATCCCAAATGTTTAAAAAATGTTCCATATGTAGCTACAGGAAAATATTCATCACTTTATCCCCCGGCATTGCTGTAAATGAAAATATACATGCAGTCTCTCCCAGGCACGCAGCCTGTATTTGCGTACTGCTTGAGATCTTGCAAAGCCAGCTTACCGGCGACGTCTGTCTGTTTTGTACTTAGTGTAAAGGAGTTAATGACCTGAGTAGTTAAGACTGTCCAGGCGATCTGTATAATCCTTTCACGCAAATAAGGTAGTGTTGCAGTTAACCATTACTTTCTCTTAAATTTTGTAAACCTTTGGAGTAGAGGTTTTATTGCAGCCCCCCGTTTATTAGCCTAATTGAACTTGACAAAATTGAAAAATTGTGGGGAATGAATGGAGTATTCTGTAGGTCAGACATATGAACCTGAGGATATGCAAGCAATTATTGGCCAACAGACTCTTGGAGCTCACAATGAGGAATCAGCCCAAATTTATCAATATTGATTTCATGTAGGCTGTATACTCAGACTTCAAGGTAGGTTTCTGATGCTACTTCAAGGGCTGCAGAAATGGCAATGCAAATAAAGATGATCCATGAAGCAGGCAATGCATAGCACTACAGGTTGGCACTGTAAGGTGCTCCATGACCTCATGCTGCTACGAAAGAGTTTTAAGAAGCTTAGGGTCAGGCGATGGTGACGGGGGAAAACGCTGTTTTCCTTACAAACCTTGTTATCCTGGAACAGGCTGCATCTCGCTGGGCTGTGGGCTGTTTTAGTGAGAAAGGCATTATAAATGCTAAGTGAAAAGATTGCAGGTATCAGGTACTCTCTTGAGATAGCCCTCTCTTGTAGATGGGGTGAAATGCTGGCAGAAAAACTAGCTGATGTGTTATAAATTACACATGTTGGAAAAGTTAGGGTAATGCAATTTTTAAAATCCCCTGTGGATTCACTATGTTAATAACATTCAGAAGAAGTACATCTGACTTGTGTGTTTGATATATAGTAACCAGCCTCATTTATATTAAATGCAACCAAAATAATGGATTTTTTTTTTCAAGTCGTGTTCATATCGTGTTCAGAACAAGAGAAAAAGGAGAGTTGCTAAATCATTCTTCTTTAAATGTTACACGTTGTGCTCTGGACATATTCTGTTCACGAGTTTACTCCATTCCTAGTAAATTTATTTAAAGATCAGTATATATTAAAAAATAATAATAGATGTAGTTAATACTTAAATGACTTGTCTATTTTGAAGTAGTACCCTATTTCCATGTAATGTAATTGTGATATTCATTCTTAGAATGAACTAATGCATGCCATGTGACAAATTCATTCATTGCTTGGTGTCGCGCAGGAAGCACGAGAAAAAGTCAGCCCATAAAATGGGTCCCTTGGGGAAATTCTGTGGCCTCACTGAAAATGCAAAGCATGTAAAATAGCAACATAAAAATTATACAGTGCTCCAAGCTACTATAGAGGCCCTTAAAGTTCTCTAGTACGCTCGGAGACTAATGCAGAGAGTGATTTCATGCTTATTTTGGTTTTATTGTAACTCCTTAGTCCAATTTGGAATCAATTCTTGTTTTGTTAGACAATAAAAGTAAAACCCAACAACAAATATTGTATGCGCAGAGTAATTTCCCCACTGCTGCCAGTCGGACCTCTTCTGCCATTTCCTTTGAAAGAATCAATACTCAAAACCTAGAAACAAATTATGTGGGCAAGTATATGTATAGCTGTTGATGTCAGGCAAATAACTGTTGTAACAGTGGAGACAAAGCTTCAAGCTTTATGTGCTTAGATATAAAGTTAATATAAAATTTTTATGGTCCTTAGGATTTAAAAAAAACATATATAATTTGAGTTGGGAGAATAATCTTGACCACTACAGAAATAACTCAAAGATCACTTGAAAAAGCTCACTGATTTCTCTATAGGCAATAACTGGCAGTTCAGTTAGACTCTCTTAGAACTGCTTGTTGTTTTTTTTAATAAACTTGCATATCATTTTTTTATGTGATCTCTCTGTGCAGTTTAATTTGTTTTATTGAATATATCTGGGGTATAGTATGGAAATACTTCTGTTGGGAAGGCTCATCTAGCCTGTTTTTTGTTCATATTTTGTTTTTTGTTTTCCCAAAAGTGGGAGTATAAAAATTTTTGTTTGTTTGTTTGTTAATATCTTTTTTTTTTTTTTTTTTTAAGTAATTCCAATTTGTAAAATGTGCATTTCTGCCCTGCTAGTTTTTACCCCAGTTATCTGGAATGCTTGCGGCTGTAAAGCTCTTCAGATGCATGGCTCCACGTCGTGAAAGAGACTAGGGTTCAACGAGAGCTTTTTTCCTTTATAGATCATCTAATAGAGAAGATTGCTTCTGTTACTTGCTGCAGTAATATTTCATTTCTGTTTCATCAGTCTGTCATATATGAAAGCTACTAGTAACAGTGTTTTTTAGGGGATAAGTCCCATAATGTATCATACTGATAACCTCCGCACATCAGATAATTTAGAAAGCAGCTTGAAATTTACAGCACCGCCCTGTAACTATAAGTTACTGCTGGATTTTTATATACATTTATGTATTTATACATAATAACAAGACATTTTTCTCAGTGCTGTGAACTGACAGAATAAAGTTGGCCGGAATGAGTTGTCCTCCGCTAAGTATCATAAATCCCCAGACCGTGCGGTGCATCTTCTGGTTGTGCTTTGAGAAAGCACGGAGTGCTCCTGGCCATGCTCTCCCCTCTTTCCTGGCAGCCACTTGGCATCTCCTGCTCCCTGCAGCCATTCTGGGGATGGAGACAGGGGGCAGCCAGGAGGAACAGTGACCATGATCCCACAGCACAAGGCTGGGTTTGTTCTCCCCATGCTCCCAGCCACCCCTCCCTGGGCTGCTGTGAGAAGTATTTGTCTCCAGCAAGTCCAGAGCTGGAAAGGATGGAAGTTCGCACCCATGGTATGCATACCCCAGATCAACATCACGCTGTCGAAACATGAAAATACTTCAGTAATTTTCTTTTTAATCTTAGCTGCCAGCCCGGAGTTGCTTTCCAGCAGCTATGCATGATGTGTGCCAGCTCGCTTCTGCTTATACTCTTGTTAAAATGTAAAGCAACAAATTTCCTGGCAGTCTCTGCAAAGTAGTATAATATAACTTTCATTAGGAGAAGGTGATGAGCATAATGTGACTTCTTAACAGCTGCAGTAAGTGATGTGAAGCTATTAACATCTTTTCAAAACAAGTAACAAGTGAAAGGTTACTTTTCATCTTTATTACTAAAAATGTCATGGTATTTTAAGCAGGTAATATTTTGTTTTCACTTATCCGATCTAAGTAAATTTTTATTATGAATTCTCTAGCTATGTGTTGCTTTGAAACTAAGAAAGCTTGAAAGATTCTGAAGTGTGCTGTAGTGGATGAATTTTAAAATGAAAATTTAGACAAATTTTATGTATGGAAATGACTGCTGCTAACAAAGGATTTTAGCTCACTCTTATCCTTTAACAATTAGGTTTACAATTCACCAAGAGTAGCCTATCCCACTGTTTATCCTTACATCAAATTATTTGGTTTTCACTTAAGTGTTCTTGAAAGGTGAAAGGTGAGACAGGAGTGATGCTTTGGAATTGCTTAATAAGTAACTAAGCTCTGTGGAGATGGGTAACCCACTGCAAGTACGAATGGGAAATGGAAGAGAAAGAATGAAGACCGTCAGTGTTGAGGTGCACAACCCAGTCAATTAGTAGGTGAGCAGAAAGGTTTAGGAAGTTGAGTATTCCATATTAATAAGTGTGCTTGAAGTGTAGCTTGAACTCCGGAAGGACAGACGGGATATTGTTCATTTTGGCATCTGAATCGTAGTTTGCATTGTAGTGTGACTGGCATAGTTCTCGTGGAAGTTAGTGGCTACGGTTTGTAGCCGTAGAATGAGGTGGTAGCAAGGAATGGCAGTGGTTCTCCTACATGTCATGACACTTACTACATAGTGGTACTAAAAACAGGGTCAGCATTGCCTCTAGTTGAATGAATTCCTTCATATGCTGGAAAAGGTTATCAACCCAGAGGTAGGATCTGACTAGAGTATTTCATAAATATTACCCCAAATAGATGCCCAGGCATGCAGACTTGTTCTAACCTATGTTGTAGCTGAATAAAGGCAGAGCTGCACTAGCCAGTCTAGGATTTCAGTTTATCAGAAAGACATCAGCAGTGCAGCTCAGTTCTGCAACCTCACCAGAGATATTTTTCAGATCTTTTGCATAGTTTATCTTGTATTTCTGCAAATATGTGATCACTGCCCACAGAAGTAGTGATTTAACTTTTTTGTTTTCTGGAGGATGTAACAGGATTATTTTTCTTCGTGTGATTTACTCCTGCAAACAGAAATCAGGCTATTGTCTTCGAGAGTGGAAAGTTTGGAACCGAAAATACAATTTGGAAGTGAAACGTGTTTCAGCTGCAAGTAATATTAATAGTAATTGCCACTTAGTGATCTTTCAGTTGGTAGAAACAAACCATCAAAATGATAATTGTAGGACTGATTGGGATTTAGACTGATTATCAAACTAGCCAACCAAGTGGGCAGCATGTGTTGGGCCAGAACTCTGCCTCTTGTGAAGTCAGCAGAGCTGAACTGGAATCAGTGGAGCAAAGCCCATTTTACACCATTTGTCTGCAGAATAAACATATGCCATGTCAGAAATAGAATGGCTGGAAAGAATTGCTGCATGGGCTGCTGCTGAGAAATAGCTGGAGAGGGATGTGAGGGGGATCAGGCTTCTTCACAGCCAGCTGACTTAGGGGTGCAGATGAGGCCAGTATGGCATTGTGGTGGGATCGAGAGTTGGACACTGTAGTGCCACCAAGATGCTCTTGATATCATATTTCCTAGCTTGCTTCATTGGGTGAAAGAATTTGGTATTCATTATAAATGGGAAAGAAAACTGTTAAAGATTCCACATGAAATAAGTTAGTTTGAAAAAGTGCAAGAATTTAACTTGGTTTCCATTGAAGTTGAGGAAATTCAGTGCTATTTTGCTATTGCAAGTCAATTGAAATCTATTTGATTTTTTTAAAAGCTCTCCTTTAAAACTGTGTATTTTTATTTATTGGAAACACAGCCTAATATGTTCAGGGAATGTATAACACACAGTTTCTTTACAGACTACTTTGGAATTTTCGTTATAATCTTCTGAGTCACTGTAAAACTTTGCCTGATAGTACAGTGTTTACTTCGACCTGTTCACCGTCTTAAATCTTGATTATTCTATTTTGTTCACATGTGGACTGGTTGTGAAATACCAGAACTAAGCTTAGCACTAAGAAAGAACCTCTGTAAGTGTGAAAAGCTAAAATACCTGGCTTTTGAAGTATGCTCACTCAAGCAAATAATCCTGTTTATGTGGTTTTGAGGCACGTGTGTGACCTCCGTTGTGTGACAGCCTATAGCCTCCATCACATAAGTAGATTAAGCTTTCCTTATATGAAAAAGTTTTTAGATCATTCTTAAATTCTAAATGGGAATTGTACTGTAATCAGAACCTAATTTTCGTTTCTCATTACCTCCTGCCACTCTGTGATACGAGAACACTTTGTTCTCCGCAAGAGTCTTCACTCAGAGCTTTGGTTTGTCACAGAAGTAATTAACTGGTAAAGACATGGATTTTCTTAGACATCTTCATCAAGGCATGCAGGTGAACAGATCCCACAGCCAAGGATGGGTGTCCTTCCAGCTTAATGTGCCTCATTTACAGCCCCTGCTCTTGCCTGAAGGCACACTGACAGCCTTCCAGTTACAGATGTGAGTTTGGATTCAGGAAATGCATCATTCATCCCACACCAAACTTTAACACTATGGGTGGTGTTAAATATTAGAAAATTACCATTGTAGAGTCTTTAGGTTTTTAAATGTGCCTGCTTATTTCCTCTAATTATATAGTTTACTTGATGTCTGTCTTTTTTGTGTGTCTATATTTAACATTACACTCTACTTTCTTTGAATGACTTACAGGTGAAATACGTGGCTATAAGTTTTATTTCCCATGTAACTGCATTTGTTTTAACAAAAGAAAATGAAACCTATGCAATCCTAACTGTTGTTTTCCCTTTTCTTCCTAGTTTGCTGTTTTGTGGTTCATAAGAGATGCCATGAGTTCGTCACTTTCTCATGTCCTGGAGCTGACAAGGGACCTGACACTGATGTAAGTACATTGGCATTTGATATGCTGCTCTTATGAATAGTTTTATGTTGCTGCACCTAACAGTGAGAACACATTGCAAACAATATCAGTAAGTTCTTTATGGTAAATATTTATAATCCTAGTTATTTTTAAGTGCTCTGAATTGAATATTGAATATCTATGGACTTTAAACATTTATTTTTGGTTAGAAAATTAACTACAGATGAATGTGAGACCAAGATCAATATTCCTCAGAATGTGACAACCCTGAGGTGCTTACCCAAGCTTGAAGTCAGTATTTTATTTTTGTTTGGTTTGTGTTGAATGTATTTGATGCTAACAATGCCCAGGAGAGGCTGCACATTTTTCTGAGCTTGTTTGTGTATCTATCATATCTCAAGGTATAACCTCAAAGGTGACTCTGGTCCATGTCCTCTCTGCACACAGGGATCTGTAGCTCCAGCTACGTGCCAGTGATTAGATCCAATCTAATCTTGAGTCAGCAGACATATCTCAGATAGGTTGTTTGAAACTTGAATTATCTTTGTGCCTGAGATAGTACACCGGTCAGGATATACCCCTTCTATCTTGCCCTGTCAATACTTGCATATACAAGGAGCATTTTCAGTCAACAATCAGTCTTTACATTCAACACAACTGCCTACATGGAGAAGCATATATACAAGAATTTTGTGTCACCCTGCTGAAATAATAAACTAATTGTTTGTTCACATAAAAATAACATTTCTTTGGGATTTGTAAATTCCACTTTACAGTGAAGTAATTTAACATCTGCTTATGGGAACAATACATTCCAAGTGTTCTTTCTCTAAACGGCTCTGTTTTGTCTCTTATAACATATTCATGCTCTAGATTGTAGGCTATTATCTCCTCTGATGAAACACACCAGAAGACTTTTCTTACTAGGTTTTAATGAGCTTCTCATGAATTGTTTTAATATGCTAGACATGAGATCAATGAACAATATATGGGTAGAAACTGCAAGAGGTTCTGGAAAATTAGAGATGTTAAAAACTTTTCTTATTTTTAAGCTCAAGTACAGGGAAATGTCCAAGAACTGCAAAGTATTTTAAGACAGCTTGTTTTCTAAACACATTTCACATAATCTAAATTTAGGCACATAAGAAATGCTTAAGTTAAGAGCTGTGTGGCAGCAGACTGAAGTTGCTGGCAGAAACACTGCAGTCCTTAACACCCATTTCTCCTCTTCCTATCTTTCCCCCTTTCCCCGTCCCCACTTACTGGGAGTCCTGACCCCTCTCATTGATCTGCTCCTAACTGGTTTAACTTGCTGCCCTCTGAAATTCTACTTGAAAACTTGGGGTTTGAGGAACTGAATTCAGAAGTAGAGAGATGCAGCAACTTCACGGCAGCAAAACCCACCGGGGCATTGGGTCTGGATGGCAGTGGAGGGAGAGTTTCTCTGCTGTCTCAAAAGGCAGATTAGATTTGTAAAGTTACATGACATGACTCCAGTCCTAGATCCTTTGTATATTGTTCAGGTAGGTAAGCAAGAAGAAGTGAAACACTAAAAACTGTTTATTTTGGGGAAATGAAAGATGCTGCTTGCTTAACGGTACTGCTATCTTAATGACAGGTCCACAAATGCGCCATAAAGTTTACAGTATGATGTCATGAAATAGATATGCTAAATTTAAGTAGTTGTAATCATGAAAATATTGAAATTATTACAGTAGAACCTTTGTTTAGGAGTTCCAAATGCAGCTGCATTTTAAAGAAACTGTCTTTCTCCAGAGATCACCTAGCTTCAATTACTACTACTTTGGCAACAGCTTAAAATGGAAGAAGCTTCACAATATTCTGCATACCATTGCTAAAATCAACTTAATCAGATTAAAAATATAATTGTAACTGAAACCTTTCTTTTCACCTTTCCATCTCTTTCCATATTCTGTTCTGATCTCTCACAAAATGTTCCATTATGGATCTGTATCTGTATCTCCAGACATCTTTTTCTTCCTGTTCACTTTCAGCTCTTAGCCTCTCTCCTCATCTCAAATTTTCGTCATCTTTCATCAGCTGCTCCTGCTGCAGCCCTGGTTACATACTGCAGTTTAAGCCTCGTGATACCCCAAAAGTACATTTGCTCCAGCAGTGCGATTCAAAGCATCTGTGCCAACGGCCTTGCAGCGTACAGGTGTAGTCACCAGAAGTGAAGGAGATCCAAAGATCAAGTCAGGGTATAAGACTCAGCAAATCTGGCTCCAAGCACAGAGCAGTTACTGATTACCTGTAAAGAACGTGGATGGTGCCGAGGTTTATTAGGCATGGTGAAAGGGGCCAGGGGATAGGAAATGCCACTGCAGCTGCAATGCACTCCTCG
Organism: Aythya fuligula; assembly: GCF_009819795.1. NCBI lineage: Eukaryota > Metazoa > Chordata > Aves > Anseriformes > Anatidae > Aythya > Aythya fuligula. The sequence goes on along the minus strand of NC_045576.1, from coordinate 9,676,935 downwards.
GGAGCTTTGAGGGTTATTCTGAGCTGTACACAAAGCATCTCTTTCCCTTTAGTTTAGAGCACAGCTTCTTTGTAGGAAGTCACTTAACAGAGCCAAGGTCAATTTTTCTGACAGGAGTCAAAGGAAGAGACTTTAGCAGAATACTGTAGCGGTCAGAGCCCTTGCGTGGAAGATAAAGCAGGGTTTGCAGGCGTTCGTGCAGCCTCCCTTCCTGGTGCAGCCAGGGAGCTGGTCTGCAGCCTGGCTTCGGCTCATCGTGTTTGTAGCAGGCAGGCTCTTGGTGCATTTTATTAGGCAGGTGCATTTTATTTAGCAGGCTGTGCTGCAGAAACAATTGTGAAGGCAGGAACAAGAAGCCGAGATTATTTTTCATGCCCGTCCTTTTCTGAAAGCTCCTGAATTATTTAAACGTTCGAGGGATGTGTGGAAATTGGCTCTGTCTGAAAGGTGTGGCAATTAAAGCTGTCTTTTGGACTTTGGAAGTTGTGGATTTGAACTGCCCTGCGCTGCAGATGACTTTAGGCGTGGTCCAAGCACGCCTGCTCATTGGGGTGGCATTTGGGTGATTCTCCGACTTTATAACCTCATGTACACCTTCTGTATCAGGTGCCGGGCAGTGCCAGCACTGACGCTGCGTGAGCTGCTTTTCCAGAACCTCTCACCTGGACTTTGGTAGGAGCCATTCACATATCAGCTGCTGTTGGTACCAAACCCAGTAAAGGGCAGCGTTATCAGTAAAAGCCAAAGCAGGCAATAGTGCCTACAGCATTAACGCTGACACGCCTTCAGCCCAGCAGTCTTAGCAGCCATCAAGCTGAATGAAATGCAGCATCACCAGTATCAGTGCCAAAATGTTAGTGCTAAAGGGGGCCAGCAAGTCAGCAACACACTCCTCTGCCTGTCCAGCTCCTCCTCCTCTCAACACGGCTCATACCATTGCTGATTTGCTTTGGTCAGTCCTAAAAACGAAGCAGAACAAAACAAAACAAGTTTTGTTTTAACGCTCAGTTGTGAAATAAGATGTTTAAAAACATGCATTGTTGTTTGAAAATTTCAGTGGTGACACTTGTGGCTTGTTCTTCCGTATATGCAGTGAACGGCTTGATTCTTGAATGGTTTTGATTTTTGTTAACAGTTTGTTTTTCCCTGGAGTTCATAAATAAGAATGAACATTTATGACACCATTTAAGTTTACCAAGAATCTCTTCCCTGTTTTAGAATCTGCTACGTGGCAAATTTTTAATAGTCTTTAATATTGCTGACTGTACTTCCTGATTTTATTTATTTATTTATTTTTGCCTTCATGATTAAATATATAAACCAAATGCCTTATTTTAGTATTAGGGTTGCAAAATGATCATTTTCAATATTTACACAGAAGTGGTATCTGAAAAACGCTTTTAAGATTAAAAGCAAACAGAAAATGTTTTATTAAAACTGTGGTACATTAGTGGGTCCTATTAAACAAAGAGGATTGTAGAATGTTATACTTTAATTTACTGAAATGTTTGACTATTATGTCTGCCCTTTTACAGTTCAGTAACTTATTCCTATCCTAGTCAGTACAAGCTTAGTTCAGAAAAGTAATGTACTATGGAGCTTATCATAATATTTAGCAGATTTTTAAATATTTTAAAAGTCCTTTTCTAAATTGTTTTGTGCAAGTGCACCATTCATTTGAATATTCAAATTCTCCAGTGTCTTTGCCTTTCCATTAGTTGTAGGAGAGTGCAATATTGCCGTTAATGTAAGAAAATTTCCAGGGCAGTGCAATACACAGGTTGCAGTTGTCTCTCTCTTGTCAAACATGTATAAAAAAAGAGAGAGAGAGAGAGAGAGAGAGAAAGATAAACATATCCACCTGCATAAATATATCTTCCTTATGTTTTTCTCAGGTGAGGAAATTTCTGTTTTTTTTTTTTTTGCAATCACACATCTCCTTGGAAATGTGCTGTTTTTTATTTATTTATTTATTTATTTATTTATTTATTTATTTTTCCTGTAAGCTTTTTCAAGTGATAGACATTTATTATGAGAGATGGCAGTTTTTGTCTTACACAATACTGTGATGTTCGTAGCAAGAGCAGAGCAGAGCCAGCAGGTCGGAACCAAGGGACAGTGCGGGTCTGCTAACGAATGGCTTGGCATACTCTGTGCTTGAGCCTTCCAGGGAGTATTGTTCTGCTTCAATAAAAGTTACAAGCTAGCACTCACTGCACTTTTCACATAGAGCAGGCAATCCTCACAAATATTTCATTGGAATAATTATCAGTCATATTTATTCTACTTGACAAGGAGACCCCAAAGTCTACCAGCCAGATAGATGCCTCACAGCCAGTTAGCCAGGATTAGCATAAAAAAAACATTTCCATGTACAGGTTTTCCACTCAAACAAAATTGCCTTTTACAGCCACAGGAGGCAGTACTTGAAGGTGCGTATTCCCAAACGTCCTGCGGAGGTCTGGGTATGTAGGACATGATGGCAAGGATTTATTTATAGATTTGTCTTGAGGCGAGATGGTATGGCATTTACACTACAGGCCTCAAGGGATGTGGAGGGTTCCTGAGTGGTGAAGTTTGTTAGTCGTTTACAAAGATCCAAAGGGGGGAAAACCCTTAGCTTTTTTAAGTGGTGTTCTGACTTCCATGGAAGCTGAATGTGTATACAAGGGAGAGGGCTAAGCATATCTTTAATTTTATTTTTATTTTTTTGGAAGAGAGAATTGGATTACTTTAAATCATGTGCAAAGAAATTTCTGTCATGTAGTGAAGTTTTTGTCAAAGCTGTGAAGTTTTTTTGGCAGCAGCAATGCCCTGTGGAAAGGCAAGGCTCTACTGGAAGTGTCAGGAATTTCTCCAAATGTACTGGACAGTTGCAGTGAAGCTTGGTTTTAAATTCTGGATATTCAGAAAACAAAAAAAAATATTTTCAGACTATGCTATGCACAACCCTTTTCTTATTTCATAGCCTTTCTTACTTGCCATACAGTATTTGACAGTAAATTTTGACCATGCAGCTGTATAAAATCCTGTAATATGCTAAAAATAGTGGTGTACAAATATTGTCTCCTTGTGTAACATTTTTTCTGCAGTACTCTATAGCTGTAACAGAGAAAAAAAGTCATTATTATTACTTTCAAATTAAGTGCCTTAATAAAGGTGCATGCAAAAAAGAGGGAAGCCTAAAATCCCCTCCTTTTTGTTTTACTCAGGTTAGCTGAAATGAGAGGTTAAAAGAGCTGGGTTTGTGCCAAAAGGAAAATATTATTGGTGAATAAAGTGGTCTTCTCTGTGGCAAGTGCTGAAGTGATGGTGCCTGGGGAGCAATATTTTGTTTCAGTTGGATCAACAAGAATTCAGACAATCAAAAAAAATGTAAGTCTGTAATGTCTTAGCAAAATAACGATGCAGGAACTTATCACTATCTAATATGTCCCTGTGGTTTGAATAGAAAATATTCATCTTTTCTTCATGACCAGCTTTGAAGGTGATGCTACTGAGTACTATTTAACAGCTCCTGTATTTCAAGCCTGCTGCTGTTATGCTCTACTCGAAGCATCATCTCCAATTCAGATCTTTTTTCTTTTATTTTTGGAAGCTTACTTACTGTTCATAAAACTGTTCTAAATTGTTGATGAAATACTTTAATTTGAGTAAACTACTGTAAATATATGAGCAACCTCTAAAATTGACTGCGATAGTAACTAGCTTCACTAAGATGACTTTAAAGGACCACTAATTGAATTTCTTTCAAAAAAGATACTTTAAAATTGAGTGTTAAATCTTTTCTTTGTTTCTTAAAGAAATGTAGTAACCAGACTGTTTTCAAACTGAATTAGAATTAAAATAAAACCCCAGTACTTTAAAATACTGTCTGAATATATTAACTTTTTAAAACAGTGAGTCTATAAAACAACATAGATTGCATGAGAGCTCACATATTGCAGTCTTTGTATCAGTACTATTCTCCTTTCAGACTTGGAATAATATAGGATTCAAAGGAGGTTGATAAGCTAAATAAATAAATAGAAATTAAAAAGTCAAAAAGGGGGGTGGGGGGGAGAAGGGACGCAAGTGACTATACTGTCGAGGGAGATTAAATCTGACTTTCCTACTCCGAATTGCAGTGAGTTCTTAATATTTAAGCACCTGGGAGAGAATGAAGTGATAAGATTATGCTTACGCAAAACGAACCAGCAAAGCCATCTCATCTCAGCCAGCAGAGTAACTGACCTCTGGGATGGTGAAGGTGACATAGATGGAAAAGATGTTAACGTGGATAAACCTCTTGATATTGAAATTATTTGGGAGTTTTATTATCTTAAGCGCATTTGGCAAAAGAAATCATTCTAAATTTGAACAACTGAGGTTCCATGGGATGCTGCAGGAGCTGAATATGCTCACAAGTAGCTGGGATATTGCAATAACATCACTACACAATTCTCAGGAGGGTGGGCTGACAAGAACTCGGGAGGGCAATACTAAAAGTTCAGATTTTTTTCCACGTGTAACGGTGTGAGGTAATAAAATGGGGGTGAAGGATCAGTGTGAGCTGATGGTGAAGGCAGCAGTGCGGGAAGGAAGGAGCCAGGCCTCCTTGCAGGCGCTCCTCCAGGAGCCTCGAGGCCTCCTGGTGGGCCGCACGCAGCCTGCGTCTCACACCAGGGTGCTGAGGGGAGTGTGGGGATGGCTGAGAAGTGAGAACGCCGATTTTCAGTGCTTTTTGTAGAGTTCTGCAGCCCTTCCAGAGGGGAATTTAGGAAAAAAAGGAAATGCTAAATGTCTTTGAAGGTGTTTGGCTGCTTTCCCTGGCTGCTAGGATGTAAGAAGGATCATGCAGGCAGCTTGTGGAGGGGGCCTTGGCTACTGAACAGTGATGGCTTTGGGGGCAATGAGGGGTAAATGCTGCAGCAGGTTGCTAAAAAAGCGAAGGCACCTTGTTTGGGGGCTTATAGTGCTTTTCCAAATGGTGCTGTATGTTTAATTTTGCACCCGGACAATGGGGAGAGGCAAGATGAGTCCTGTGAGTCTGTGTTATGCTTTTCATGCTCTAAGCCCTGTGGTTTTAGAATTAGAAGAAAAGCTGAAGCTCAGGTACTGGGGGAGCACTAGTGGAAAATGACCCAGCAGTGGGCTTGGGGTCGGCATTAGGCTTGGAGCGGTGCTCCTTGGCTGGGCAGTATTACCCCAGGCAGTTCGGGAGCTGCTGTTGTGATAGAAATCCTTCAGGAGCCACACTACTGTGTTAAGCAGGGCTAAATGGGGGTAGGTGGGCTGTCCTGAGCTGTGTAGTCATCTTACTGCTTGCTTTTCCTTTTCTGTTGAGTGCCAGGTGCTGAAATCTTCAATGATTTTTGTGATTCTTTTTTTTTTCCTTTGCTCATTTTTTTGTTTTGCTGGCTTTATTTATATATCCAGACTGTTTATATGTTAGGAAGACAGTTTCAGAATATTTCCAAGTTTTTTTAAGAAATATTTCCAAGTTTCAGAGTGAGAGATGAAGTTGCTTTACCAGTCTTTGCTGGGAATTTAAAAAATAAAAATAAAAACAAAACAAAACAAAAGTCATGGAAAACGAAGGCAGTAACAAAAAGCATAGTATTAAGACTTACTGTAGAACGTAGTTAAGAAAGGATTTTAATCAGAAAGCTTCGCAGCCGTTTTTCCAGGGATAATGAAACACGGCAGCAGGCTGCCTCTGATTTGCTTTTAACCATTCGGTTGTTTTTGCAGTGAAATGCGACAATCATCTATGTTTCACATTGCAAGGGACTTGAACAACAAACAGGCATCACTGACAAATATTATAGCCAACAAGAATTTTCTTCTTGCTAATCCAAGTTTTGGGCAATAGACAATCTTATACCAGAAATATTTTCTTTTTAATTAAAATAAAAATCTGCTCACTTTATTACAAAAGATACACAAAGGCAGGCAAATCTGTCAAATAACAAAGTTTACTGCCTGCCAGAATATCAAAAACTCTTTCTTAAGGAGATGCTTTTATGAATTTTTTGTTGTGATTCTTAAACAGCTCTGATGCAATAGAATTATTAATCTTGCACTGTATACCCTAAGGAAAGAAAATATAGAAATCTGTACATGTATAAGTTGAGATATCAACTTAGTGTGTATTAATCTCTGTATTAATCAGAATAAATTTGTCTACAGTAGACATTAGTAGATATTATAAAACATTTACAATGCAAACATAGCTTTTGTCAAAATATGATATTCTTTACTATATTCCTACTTCCTTTTCCCCAAAAGCTAGTCCAAGTTACCAAAATAAGATCACACTCAATGCAGTAAGTACTTTAAAAAAAAAAAAAAAGTAAAGTACAAGAAGAATACTTTTATTATAAAACCAAATATTTTATTTCTTATGATTACTCTGACTTCTTAATCTCCGCAGAATATCCAAAGTAGCATATGGCAAAATAAAAGTTTCATGCTACTGGGGTACATACTTGTGGTTTTGATCTCAAAACCATACAAACTAACTGAAGGGAAGATTTGCCTATCAAAACTCTTAATTATTTAATAATCATTTTTAATCAGCTATTTTGAAATGCAGATATTGGAGTATACTGACAGTGAATTGCACTTCAAACAGGATCACCCAAGTCAAGGATCCTTTTAATGACTGGGAGGGAAATTTAAAAAAATAAATCTCCAAAACCAAATAAAAAGATGATGTGTGCATTGTGTGTACAGTCTGCACATACTCTGCTGGCACCTGCAGCTGGTTTGTGTGCTTCCTTGAACCCCACTCCTTGTGCTCCACCAAGGTAGTTCTTGGATTGACTTTCTCAAAGGAGCTCTTGAAAAGAGCCATGCAGGTCCTCTCCTTCCCCTTTTTATGGGACATGTGAGATGGGTGACTGCCTACACCTCATGGCAACTCTGAAGCCACACTTACCTGGATCTTCCATCACATCTTCAGTGGTTCAGTTCACAGGGCTGGCACCTGCGACATGGGGCAGGTGCAGTTCAGCTGTTCTTTGTTATAGCCTGAGCTTTGGACAATTCACAGCTTTGAAAGCTTTGGATTTATAAAGAATATCTTTCTGATTTTTCTCCAGCCAAATCAATTCAATTGCCGAGAATTGTATCATTAAAGAAATTGAGTTTACATTTTTCTTGATTTTTGCTGTGCAGTATACAGTATAGCACAGATGATCCTTGAAAGAGTTAATAACTGAAGAGAAAGTACTGCTGAGAGATAGAAAATTTATATAAATGATGAATCTAAAAATATCAGTGATTTTCATAAGAAGTTAGCATTTGAGAACAATTATTAGGCAGTGATATTATAGAAGGAGAGCTCTCAGCAAAGTTATTCCCAGTAGTAAAAAGAAATCTTGTTGATAGGGTTGCAGTTTTAATGGCAGTAAGTACAACTGATTAAGCGATCTGCTGGGTGCTCATTTACAATCAACACTTTTTTGAATCCCCAAAACTGAAGTTGAAGTTTTTCCAACAGCCCTTATTTTCCCTGTCCAATTGTTAGAGGGTATTTAGTTGTGCAATTTAAGTAGAATTTAATTATTTCCAAGGAAACCCTTTCCAAAAGTTTGTTGTGTCAATCTTTAAGCTGTATGTAAATATTAATGATGTGATATTAGGGTGTAGAGGGGGGAAAAAGCGTCAGGCTTACCGATAATGTTTTGTTACGTGAGATATCATGTGTAAAATATAATATAACCATTTCTATCAGGTTCCACCCCCACAATCACATGTTTAAAAATAAAACCTGATTATGGCATACTGAACTTATTAGCTGGGAGGAACGTACGCAGGCACAGACCACTGAGAAAATTTTGCAGAATGCCAAACGCTTTTAGCACTGTCTGTTTTTGAGGTGGCAGTTCTTGCACCAAAATTAGATGAAATCTTAATTTGGAATAAAATGAGTGGGCTAATTTTGAAAAGCACTGTAGATCCCATATGCTACAAATAATTCTGGGATGTGTCACCAGGGAGCATACCTATCTTTGTAAATTGTTGGTGGCTGTTTCCTTGGGGTGCTGGGAGAAATTTGCCAATGCTCTCTGAGATAAACTGGTGTAGGCTCTGTCTCTTAATTTAAATCACAATTCCGGGAAGCTGCCTGTGGGGCTGGGGGAACAAGAAGCACTTGTGCTTTGTAGGAGGCAGCGGGATACTTTTATCATCGTGCTTTGATCACGGGCTAGAGGGAAGAGAGCGAGGGGAGGTTGGGTCTGACCCTTACCAGCAAGAGAGCCGCCACCACCCTCCTGTTTGCTGAGCTCTGTTTTTCTGTCTGGTCCTGGTAAAGCTTTTCGGTAGCTTTGCATAAACAAGCTCGGTTTTATGCTTGGGCTTGCTTTTGTTATTTGTTCATTTCCTCTTCCTCTTAGCTGTCCATCACTGGGGTAACATCCAGGTAGTTCATAGATTTTCTTTAGGCTTTGGAAAAGATCAGATTGTCTTGAAATAGCCAGTGATATCAGGGAGCGTGCATTATATAACATCACTGTCAGAAAATAATTATTTGTTTTTATAATTGGTCAGATTTTTGTGACATGCTGATGAAAGTTTATGCACACGGATTTTAAACCAACAGCGTATTATCTGCAGTGAAGAGCAAAATACTGCTGCTTCCATTGAAGTACCGTTGTGCCAATCATGATTCCTTTCATAATTTGATTTCAGCTATTCCCTTGCAGATAAACAGGAGTGTGACCCATGTGATTAATGAAACTTAATCCTTAAAATACCAGCGATCATAAGCTGAGCTCATAAAGTAAAAGCAAAAGCATACCATAAATTCTGCTAATGAGAACTTAATAGATATAAGAGTCTGAGATTGATTTATTTGTTTTTCTTTTTGTCCCCACGAGGAGGGTACCTGCTGAACTAAGGCGTGAAAGAAATTTCTCTGTGTTGGGAAAACCGTTGTAATCTGTAACAGAGCTACCTTCAGGTCTGTTTCTACGGCAACAGGAGCATCAGACCAGCAAAGAATGGACCAGAAGGGAGATAAAAGCCTCTATAAAAATAGTTACAAAAAGCATATGCATAGATTTGGCTACTTTTGTTTCCTCTTAAAAAAATAAAAAAAATAAAAAATAAATGAAATCTGGTTATTCTGGTAGCTATTTAGGTTGGACCCTATTGGTATTGAAAGACTAGCAGAATATCAAATGATTAGCTTCATGGACAATGATTAAGAAGAGTTTATAAAAAACAAACAAACAAACAAAAAAACAACACTCAAGGCTGAGCTTACTGGAAGTGATACAATTTTTAAATCAGTTTTTATCTAACATCTTAAAAAGGCATTTTCTGAATCTTAGGGTTTTCTCTTTTTTATTTTTTATTTATTGGAAAAGTTATTCTGAGATGGATTATATATATTTAGTTTGCAAATAACCCTTCTTCCTTTCTTACTAGTTGATTTATTATCAATGATTTCTTTTGGGTGTCTAATTGTGAAGTATGCAAATTGGAAGTTACTTATTGCTAGTCCATGTGGTCAGTATTATTCTTCTCTGTGTCCCTGTGTTGTCAGAGAATGGGTAAGACCAATGTGAAGAAAAAAAGAAAAAAAAAAAAAAGAATTTAAAAGCTCTTTTCTCCATCTCTTACACTTAGCACTAACACTAATTAAAAACACATAGAAAAAGCATAATTACATCAGAACTTGACATTAATACTGTGATACTTCTTGAAAATGAAATCTTCTGATCTCTTTTTAGCAAAACCTATTTTTATAATGTTTTTCTTATTTCAAAGAAAAAAATCTGGTTAAAAAGAATGTGATGCATATTTATCTGCTTTAATTTCATTGATGAATTTAAAAATATTTTTTCAGAAAGAAAGAAACCTTTTGAAAATATTCTAGCTTTTGTCCTTCAGATATTCCTAATGCATGGTTCTACAGGTGCTTTGCAATGCATTAATGTTTAGAAGTCTGACTTTCAGAGCTTTGAAAGCAAGCAAAATAGCCTAAGTATTATACATAAATAACAGCAAAAGACTGTTGCTATTTTACTTTAAAAAGTTAGCATATCACTTTATAGAAGTGTGGCACCACTTTCTTTATAGTTTTTACTTCTGATCTTTGTAAAGTATATAAAAATGTGCACTGTCACATTTCAAATGTGCATTACTAATACAGTGATTTGGAAAACAGGGCAACGATATAGTTGCACAGTCTCGATTACTTGAAATGAAGAGCACTGTGTAAATCGTGATAATTTTGTTGAATAGGAATTCAAATAAGCATAGGTGAATGATTACTTTTAGAGTGTTTGTATAGGTAGTAGTTTATAAAAATTCGTATACACCTTGTCCAGAAATAAGGCTAAAAAGCAGCTTTCCTGCAGAGCTGAGGTTAGAGGGAGCTGGGAACAGTCAGGCATCAGAATGTATATAAAACCTGTGCTAGGAAGGCAGTTTGTATATACATGTTATTTTTATGAAGAATGTTCTTTCTTTCATTCCCACAGATTTTTCTTCAGTAGTTTTCTAGATTTTTTTTTTTCTAGAATAACTTGAAATCTAGAATTATCTCAAATGGTTTTCTTCCTGAGAAAACAATTTGAAATTAATTAAAGGTAATTTGAGCCCTTCAGTCCTTGCACACAACAGGCAGAAGACCTGGATATCTCTTATAAATAGCTTTATGAAATCCTTCCTTAGTTCAAATCCACTTTTATTTTTCAAGGTCTATATTAGTACCTACAGATTGACCTACTTACAAATAAATGAGTCATGTTGTATTGTTAAATCTCGGAGCCTAAAATCCCATTCCTCACCACACATTTACGGCATTGCTTTTTGAACATACTAAAAAGCTTTTTACTTCACTTAATTAAAATAAGAATTTTAACAAGCAGAGATTTCATATGGTCGTCCTCAAAGTTTATTCATTTTGTCCTGTTGACTTTGTTCTGCAGAATGAAATTCATTTCTCAATCTCGAGATTAAATTAAGTCAACACCAATGTATAATTTTGACTACTTCTTCATTAAGATAGAACACTTCTACACATATGAGTGGTAGGTAATATAAAAGAGGAAATAAGAATTAACCAAGGAAAGGTGGAAGCTGTCGATATGGAAGGTCTGAACTCAAGGAAGTGCTGAGGGTGAAGGAACAGGTGCCAATGGCAAATTGACTGCTCTGGCTCAGTTCTGGCCTCCAAGGGAAAGTGCTTTAGGAGAGGAAGCAGGAAAATAAAAAAGGGCTGTGGAAAATAAAGGAGAAATTAAAGCAGTCCTGTAACTTTTAGGAGATATGTTCAGTCCCTCAGAGTTTTAACATCTGTCACTTGTGTCCTTGTGTGCCAAGAGCATGATTGGGACCATTCATGAAAACCAAAAGAGCTGTGCAATCAACAGACTTTGTTCAATATTCCTGCATAAGGGGGATTTGCAATAAATAACATGAAAGACTGCAGTCAAACACAAATGGCTTTATTTTTAATATGCCTAATTTAGAAACATGCCACACAGAGGTAAAATTAAGCAAAATAGAAAAACACTTTTTTCTTTTTTTTTTTCCTTTTTTTTTTTTTTTTTTTCTGGAAGCGCATTATGCAATGAGTGGGGTAGAAAATGTTCTATTCTACCATTCCAGACTAATCCTTTGCTCTTATGTGAGAAGGTGCAGCTGTTTACTGAACTTACAAGCTCAAATCAAATCAAAGTGTTTCCCAGTGCTTTGTATTTTGTAACAATAAAGCCTTCAGGTCAAGTGAGGAGACCGCTGCTGCGCCCAGACAGATGCCGGAAGGCCTCAGGCCTACCTCAGGGAGGTACATCGTATACCTAAATTAAGTCGGAGGTACATTGTAGACCTAAATTAAGTCACTTCGGTGACTTAATAGGCCAAAAAAGACTACTAAAATAGAAGTTTATTTTCAAGTAGTCCTAAAATGGATGAAGTGCCGTTTTATTTGTTTCTCATTAGCTGTCATTGCACAGCACTTTTTTTTAATCTCTCTGCTCCTGTCAGAGTACAGTCCATTCACTCAGGTTCATTACTGCTTGTTTTGCCAATACTGTTGGGATACGCTCCAAGAATTTGGGTTATTAGTCATTGCAGTAAGCGACCAATGCATCTTAATCAATACGGGCTTCCAAAAATTAAACATTTCCTGAAGTTGTGGTTCAAAATGATCGCATTTAAAAATAAAGTACCTCCTTAATACACAGATTATCTTTTTTTCTCTTCTGATAAGGGAACCTTTAACATGACAATATTTTTTGAATGAAGACCATTTGGTAAAATTTGCCCTACTGTAAAGAGGATATGCAATTCCTCATGGACACACATTTGACATATATGCACAGATATTGTGCAATCTATATGCCCCTTAATATTTGTGTTCACCATCAGAGTCAGCAGGAGCTGCAAGTAGGCACTCAGAGCTTTTGGAAGTGGGGTTTATAAATCACAAACACCAAATGTGGGAACGTGCGTATTATACCTGGTTTAAAATATTTCACTAAGACACATGCTGTTTGCACTGGCTTTTGTTCATGCAGTTGCATGCCTATTTGTGCATAAACATTGTCACTACTTATCATTAAGTATTTATAGCACCTGTGTATTTGAAAAGCATTATATTTACACTGATATGAGGTAGAAAAAACTCAGTACTGCAAGTTAGTATAGCACAGCATACAAGTTTTGAAGAAACCACTTTTCAAGGGAAAATTCTATAAACAAATGAAAGCTTCTTTGAATTGAACAGGCTAACAGTTGTTTTGTAAAATGTACTGGATGCAAAATACTGCTTCAGAAACCTTGATGGTAAAGACAAATTTAGAAAAAGGTCACAGAAACAGTGGGTTTCTAGGCATTTCTAACATTAACACAGAATTTGCATTTATGTCAGTGGGAGTCTTTTCAGTGCCTAATGAACTGCGCTTGATTTATGAACTTGATATTGAAGCTGTTTCTTTAACACAAAAAATAAAGAGTAAGTAAGATTATAACTGTAATGAAAACTAAAGCGTCACAAATCTACTGTGTTGCATCTATAAAATTGAGAGTGCTTAGGAAGACATTGATTGTGTAGGAGTGCTCAGTGCATCTTCCAGCAGGCAGAAAGAGGTTCGGCCCTGGTGGCAGTGGAATGAGCACACCCTGCTGCTGTGCTAATAATGCTGAGTGAAACCTGTGAAATTGGATTAAAAAAATACAGTTTTAGTGGGAAAGGGAATGTGAAATGTTGTGCTCCTGCTGTCCTGTTGTAGGAGACTCAAAGAGCCACAGCCTGGAGAAACGTTGCCTGCAGGGGATGTGCCAGGATGCTGTGGTGCTGAGCTGTGCCAGTGCTGAAGTTGTGTTGAGCTAAATGTGCACATGAGCACCAAACACTTCACCTTAAAAAAGCATTACACAGTCACTCCCATCATTTTTTTATAAGCTTTGCATTTTTTATATAACTTCTTTCTGATTAAAGAGAGGTGGAGGTATCGATAAGTCCAATGACAGGAAACCATAGGTTACAAAAATTTAATAGAATTTCAGAAAAGGAGATAGGAAAAAGTGTTTCAACTTGATTCTCTGATGTCCAAATCCTTGTACAAAATCATGCAGTTATAGCTAGTTTTAAAAAAAAAAAAAAAATTGTTTAAGTCTGTTAGTGTTATTCTAACTTCAAAGATAACAACTTAAAAGTGATGTCTGTCAATAAAGGGAGAAAACTAATAGGTAATAATCAAAATAAATGGAATTAGGGCCTTGCTAATGATATTCCATAATTAGATCTTCTTAATGGATGGGTAGAATAATCTATTTAATTGTAACTATAGTTTGTGGTAGAGTACTATGCCTTATTGTATTATGTCTCTATAAAGAAAGAAGCAGCATTACTTTTGGACTAACTACATTTTTCTCAAAATGCTTTCATTTCTAAATTTACTAGATATTTAGCCACCTCTTTGTGAAGTGTTTCCTTACTTTTTCCTCATGTCACCAATGCTTTGATGGAAAGGGATGTTTCACCAACCTTCTGAATTATGCAGCGTGGTTTTTTGGCCTGACGTATTTTCAAGTTTACACTGCTATCTAATGATTTATCCTTGACTGGCGTTCCATATGTTGAGATGTTCTTTATCTGTGGCCTGATTAAATGAAAGCATATACTGTCTGTCTCTGATTCAATTAAGACGAATTGGACAGACTGGCCTCCTTAATGCTCTTCAAAGCACATTATTAGGCTGTACAGTCCCTTCAAGATGACTTGTCAGACAATGAATCACAGAACAACAAAATGTTTTGGGTTTGAAGGACCCTTACAGTCCCCTCAGTGCCTCCCGCTGCTGTGGGCAGGGACTCCCCCACCAGTCCCGGTTGCCCAAAGCCCCTTCCAGGGATGGGGCTCCCACAGCTTCTGCTGCAACTTTTCTGATGAGAAACAATAGCATTGAAGTATTTCAGTAGAATATACTACATCTATGCTTTGGTAGCTTCCTAAATTGTAGCCCTATTTAAGAGATTTTGGGGCATCTCTCATGGACTAGGTAGCACAAGAAAATCAGCAGAGCCCATGCACTGCTGGTAGGTTTTTAAGTTACATCCTGCCTCCGCTGGCATGGGCAGTCACGTGCAGTAAGGTGAGATCGGCTTGTTGATTCTATTTACTTAACTGGACATCGATTAGTTATATTTTCCTTAAGTTCACTGCAGTCCTTGTTTGCTCTCTTTGATTAATTAATTATGCTTTTAACACAGCAATTTAGCCTTTTATTTCTCTCTCGAGCCCTTACTCTCCTCTCACATTGAAGGTCTGACCAGGAGCTCATCTTTAATGTAAATCACCATTTTTCTCTTCTCAACACATACATGCAGATGGTGTTTCAGTTCTTGCTGGAAGTTGTCTCTGCAGAAGATGTTGCCAAAGTGTCATCGTTAACTAGCTGGCAGAAGTTTTGAGCTATTGGCCACCTTTCCTTCAGATGATCACAAATTTTACCCTGCTATTTTTTTATTATTATTTTCAGTGACCGTTGGATTTCCTTTGTAGCCTTCCTTTGATGAGTGGGTACAGATGAACACAGCAGTGTGCTACAGGTCTTGTCAGCCAGAATGAATTTGTTGAGGTTCTGCTGATAGCTTGTGCAGGAGAGGGAGGTAAAAAGAAGGAAATAGGAAAAGACAGTTACATACACGCCATGTTTTAATTCTCCAGATTAATTTATTGTGAACAACTGTCCAACAGACTTGAAACATTGTTTGTCTTGAAGCAAAACAGTCCTTTAGCAGCATGGTTCAATGTAGGGCACCTTGTGAACTGCGCTTCCTCGCTTTGCTGGGTTTTCCTTTGGGATGTTTCACTGTCCTGACCTGGCATAAACCTGCTGCAGCCAGAAAATCCTCTGCGATTACATCCTGAGATGCTGTGACTGTACAATAGTATTCCCCAATTTCCTTTAAAAGTTATTTAATGATATTTTAAAAGCAATTGGATTATTCTGCAGAAAAGAAGAACATTTATTTGTTTGTGATATAGAACAACAGAGAAGGCACATAGTAATTTTTGCTGGCTGTTTGGGTGATTCAGTGAAGGCTGATGGAGTATCTGTAAGTACTTCAAATTGAAGTTTGAGATTTAGCTACAAAATTCATCATCCCGCAGTAAAGAGGAGAATTTAATTTCATTGTCAATACGTAAGATGAAAATTTACTAAAGCTAGATGTTACTGTGAGTAAATTGAATTTGAATTCATTAAGAACCTAGAAACAATCAGCAAGTCAGTAATGAAACAGCAACAAATGCAAAAGCAGGCATTTAATATTAGCACAGGTCTTGGTGAGCTTGCTGCAAGCTTCTTACTGCTGCCTTCTTATTCCCCAATTCCTAGCCTGACTTTGTAAGCAAGCTGCGTGTGACTTGTCAGGACATTTAGCCCATCCTGCAGCTTGATCTCTGTGACTTAAATAATTCCCTGCTCTACCAGATAATTCATCCAGCCACTCCTCTCTCCTGGCTGCTCCCCTACCCGTTGTAAACTCAGGATCCTGATCCCTGGCCAAGCACCCTTGCAGCACCTCTTGCAATTCTCTCTGGGGCCCTACAAGGTAAGAGCTCCTTAGCACAGGTATTTTATAAATTAGTAATTAGACACAAAGCAAATGAGTCCTGCATCACACCGGGAAGGGGACAGAATTCCCGTTCTAAGCTCAAATTCTTCCCAACCTCCCATGTTGCAGAGCAAGCGTGTGAGTAGCTCTCCTTGCCTTCACAAAGCACTGTGAAAATAAATGGTTTCCTCAGGAAATGTTTACCAGGATAGCGTTTATCCTTTTCAGAGGACAGGGGATTGAAGGTAGGGGAAAAAAGATTTCTGATCAAGAAATTGAATCCCTTCCTTAATAAGGGCTCCATTTAGGTTATTACAGCGTGATATTTCAGACATTTATTTTAAGGCCATGTGAGAAGATTGTGGCTTTAAAAGATATTGAATATTTAAAAGAAGTGTTCTAAAATGTTCCGAATTCTCAAGGGACAGATTAATAACTTCAAGCTAAAATATTTCAAAATAAGAAAGTTATATTCCAATGAGTTTTTTGCCTGCTTAAAATAACCCAGCTGTGAAACTGGAAGTACGTGGTACTAAGTGTTCTTTGTTCAGAGTTTAAAAATAATTCAAAACCCCAGAGATCTGGAAGCAGATGTCTGTGCTTCAGGATTCAGAGGGCCCCAACAATGGGAATATCTCATTGTCAG
This sequence comes from Aythya fuligula, assembly GCF_009819795.1. Classification (NCBI taxonomy): domain Eukaryota; kingdom Metazoa; phylum Chordata; class Aves; order Anseriformes; family Anatidae; genus Aythya; species Aythya fuligula. The sequence goes on along the minus strand of NC_045576.1, from coordinate 9,660,221 downwards.
CTACTGATTTCGTATTCATGTGGCACCCATTTATTTGCAGAAAAGTTTCTTTTTCCAAGGGTTAAGGCATAGTCTTCAGACATATGGGTTGGTTTCTTTTTTTTATATTTTTTTTTCATGCTGCGTGTGCTTGGACTAATTGTTGTTCCAACCCAAATCAGCCCTCTCGGGTGCGTTATGGGGAACCAACCTGTGCATAGGTGTTAATCAAGGTTTTTATCAAGGAACATTATGGAAAGCTTTAGGTGTTTAACACAAAATGTTTCTTTTCCTTTAACACTAGAATAATGAATACTTTCTTGTAGTGTTTTTCGCCCGTAGCTTTTGTCTTTTAGCCTGCGGTTTACACAGACAGTTAATTGTGTATGTTATTCTCTGCAGAGGAGCTTTTTTAAACACAGAATCTTAGTTAAGAAACATTCTGTATTCATATTTCAGACATCATTTCAGCCTGTGTATTCAACACTTCTATGCTTAACAGAGAGAGCTTTGATTAAAAAGTACCTCCCTGATTCACAGTCTTTGATTAGACAGACTCAAGAACATTATCCCGTTGTTTTTCACGTAGTTATTTAGTGCAGTGTCAAGGCAAGCTGAAAATAAACTCTTACTTAATTGTGTTAAATTAAAGAGATGTCTTTTTTTTTTTTTTTTTTTTTTTATTTTTTTTTTTTTTAAGGGAAAGACTTGAGTGAATAGCAAAGCAAAGCAAACTGTAGTTCAGGTAGGCCCACAGCAGGCAGCTTTGTAATCTCCTGGGGTCTCCAAGCCCCTCAGCAACCCCCCAGTGCACAGCTGCTGGACTTCGTGTTCGAGTTAATATCCCTCGATTGTGCGTGATGCTTGAGTTTTTTTGGGAGGAACATTTGAGATCTACTGCTCTTGCAGTGGTTTGTCGAGTGAAACTTCATTTACCTGCTCTTTGTAATGTAAAACGTAAAAGGAAAAATGAGAAAAGAGAAAATCTGGCTGACGACATCGGAATTAGGGCTGTGAGATAGGCAGCGCAGCAGCTTCACTTGCACAGGCAAATGCTGTGTTTGACCAAACCCGTTGTGTTTCTGTCTCTTCACTGTGGGTATTTGCTGTTCGTTGACAGCCAGCCCCACCACCTGCGTAATGTACAATCTTGGCAATACTTCTGTGCTTCCCAAATTAAAAAAAAATATATATGTTAATGGTTTAAAAAACACAAACTGGGAGACATTTTGCATTAATTTGGGTGATTTTGGAGTTCTAGAAGAGCAGATACTTGAAAAATCTTTAGAAAACTGGATATGGCAGGATAGCCTCTGTTCAGAGAATCTGACATGGCATGTCACAACCCAGGTTTGCTCCAACCTTTGAAACTGCCCAGATGACTGTAAGAAAGGCTCTTGATGTGTCTGGTGTTAGCTAATAACTTAACTGAATTGTGCTGAACTGACTTGGGCTGATTTCTGTAGGACGATGTATTTTGGAATATCGGGGATTGGCAGGCTCAATATTTACTCTATTTGGAAAGGACTTTCTGATGAAAAATTAATAAATATCATCACCAGGAAAATAAAACATCTCCAAATGCTTTAATATAAGCTTTGCAAATAGCTAGATTACATAATGTAGGGATGAGGATGCGCCTCCCCTTTATGTGGAAAATGGGCTGGCTGGTTTTGCTGCTTCTACAATAAAAATAAAAATGCTGAATAAATGCAGCATAGAGCTGTGTTTATACTTTGTGTACTTAAACTTTTATTACACTGTGATAAAAGCCTTTTTTTTTTTTAATGTTGTCTTGCTGTTGCAGAGTAGCCTCATTTGTTGTGCCTGACATGAAATATGTAAAAAATAAAAAATAATAAAACAAGACCTTGCTCTGTCATGCTTAAAGTAGCCGTGGGAGTTGAATGGAATGAGACTTGATAAATTAATGATGCTAAGTGCTGAAGGAAAATGGAAAAGTGATAAATGTAAGTAGAGAGGTGCCAATCTGTAATACTGTGATTGATGGGCCAGGCACATAGGTAATGGCAGAAACTGTGGGCAAGGGTATAAAGCAATGAATTGAATTTAAAGCAATTGGGTGAATTTGGGACTAACAATAACTGGGCTCACCAGAATAGTGAATCAATTCCATAGAAAATCATGTGTTTAATACACACATTTGTTGTAATCACTTTAAAAAATATATACGTTTACTTTAGGGGAGATGATGTGATTTTGTAAATATTTAACACGTTATTCATGTTTATCTTGTAACTGTGTGTTTTGTTTTGCTACAAGTCTAGTCTTTTTCTGACTGACATTTATTATGAAACTTCATTTTTGTTCGAACCTGCACTAGTACTATTTCTGTTTTTCAAATCATACTTTCTTAAATAATGTATTTTTATAGATTTCTGTGCCAGATTCAGTCAGCCATTGTCAGTTTTTTGTTTGCTGTTTGTTTGTGTGTTATTTTGTCTTGCTCGTAGTAACCCACGGGCACGTTGGTTAATTTTCAGCTGAAGCCTGTTGCAGCGCTGTGTGCCTGTCTGAGGGCACAGGCATAAAGCAATTGGCTTAGGTGCAAGAGCAGCCTCCCTAGTTTGGAAGGTGAGTTGGACTTTTTGTGTTGCTTGCATCTCAGAATAACTCCGCATTAAAGCAGGTCAGACGTCTTTGCCTTGCCACCGTGCACACATGGTGGGTAGGATGGACGGCTGCTCTTGGTGACAGCAGAAATTAGGAAATAATTTGTGGTAGCTGTTGCTAACTCTGTTGGGTAAAGCAGAACTTTTCTCTTTACCAACCTCAGCTCCTTTGGAGTTTGTCTTTCTTATAATTCTGTTGTAACAGGAGGATGTTACAAATTCTCAGATAACTTCGAATCAGCAGAGCTCCAAGGAGTCACCTTTCAGTTACCAGCAACTGATTTGCAGAAATTGGTCAAATATCTCGTTCTTAGCAGCTTCACCACCGCAGTGCAGCAAGACTTCGGTGTTACTCACTGCTCGTCACGTCACGGTGTGTGCCCAGTGGTTGAGCTGAGGTTTCTCCTTCTCTAAGTGTATCCCAAACAATTTGTTTCTCCAGAATGAATCAGGAGGGTGATAGATGCAAAAACCTCTACCTGTGGCTTGAAAAATGTGTCAAATTACAAAAGCACTGGCAAAGGCTGGGGCTGCTCTAGCAAACAAGTGCTTTGCATTATCCACTGTAACTGCTGCCAGGCTTTCTAGCTGCCCATAAATGCCATGGAAGGGAGATGTAGAGTGCTCTAACTAAAATCACAGGGAAATCAGCATTCAGTGATCTTGACCAAACATGTGTATCCAGGATATGCGATAGAGATCAAGATGTGGATTATATCTGAAATATATATATATATTTTTTTTTGTACTAGGATTGCTTTTATTTGCCCAGCTCCTCCTTGAGTTTGCTGGGCACTCTGCTTGGGGCTGCAGAAGGCATGGCAGGCTCAGCCCTCTTCCTAGGTTGTGTCCCCTCTGCTTCTTAACTTTATGAATTTACTGCCTGCCCGGTTTGTCTTGCATCAGTGTGGCTAGAGGGCATTTTGCGTCCTTATCATTGCTACATCATGCCAAGCACAGTCATTGGACACTGCAGAAAAATACTTTGTCTACTTGATCCAATACATCTTTTTCTTTTTTTTTTGAATAGATAAAGTACTTAGTGTAAGTCTGAAATTCTTCTATTAATTTCTTTTCTTTTCCAAATATCAAACTTCCAATGAAGAGCAATATATGAGACATATTTCTCCTGCGTATGAAATTCTCAATGTAAACTGTACCAGAAGCACTTATGTTACAATTTCAAGTAACTTCCTGCTAATTGCATTATACAGCAATCTAATAACTTGGAATATGTACGTTATAACACTGTTATCTGAAGCAGTTAGTTTCCTTTAGCATGTAAAAGTTCATCTGGAGGAAGTGTATTAATGCCTCCTTGTGTTTGTTTCTTTTCGCGGTAAGAAGAGGTTTTTGTGGGCTGAAGTGACTTCTGGAGACAAAATGTAATTTCTGGCTGCCAGGTTTATAAATATGTGCTTTACATTTATGTTTTTCTATGTTCTCTGCTTGATGTAGTCTGTTATGGAAGGATTTTTTCCCCCCAAATCTAATATCTTATCTTCAATTAAAAATATATATATATTAATAATTTCCTCCAGGTTCTCCTAGATAGGATATAAAGGTCTGAATTGTCTCCAAAATGGGTGCTACAGAAGGAAGGGTTTATATTGTACTGAAAAGTTTATTTTTCATGTATTCCTACAGGCCTAACACTTGACCAGTGCTAGCAAACCTGGTTTTCAAAGATATTTTTTTTTCCATTTCCTTGTTCCTTATGTAAGTCTGCTACATGTTTATCATATCAGATTTTTTCTTTCAGCAGGATTAATATTGTGCAATTCCATTTGTTCCTGGGATTAATTTTAATAATTGTTTTTGATGCAGCCTTACAAAGGCTTAGCCAGCAGTGCTAGAAAAAGCCTATGTTGAGCTACATACTGGATTATAGAGGAAGGACAGTTTCTTCTATTCTTCTTTTTAAACATTATATTACTTGCAGATTAGGAAAAATGCAATTATTCTGCTCTGGTAAATGCCAGACAATTTTCACAGATGCATTTTTTGTGTTCCTGGATTGAACAAGGCACTGTAAGAGCTTTTATGAATGTGACTTAAGATCTTTCCAAATTCTTTATTTCCTCAATGGCGGTATCAGCCTGCAGAGTTCCTAGCAAAAGGCCATGTCTGTGCTGTGTGGTGAACGATGCGTTGAGCAGGCAAGGGTCCTGACTTGCCTGATGTTGGCAAATTAATTAGAGTTGCGATTGTTGTGGGGACTCCCACCATGTGTTTGGACTGAATTTCGTAATAGCAGGACAGAGGCACAGTTTTTTCATTCATTTTCCATTCATTTCAAAATGGAAAAGGGTTTTCTCATTTGTTAAGAGAATGGAAAAAGCTATTTATCTATTTCTCACTCTTCAGTATTTTTGTCTGTTGCTCCTGGATATGTGTTTTCTGTACAAAATTGACCCAGTAGTACTCATGGCGATGAACTTTAGAAATTATGTGTGCCAGCATTTAGGGCACTATTAATTCATGCTGGCTTATCTTCTGCCAAACAGAAAACGAAAGAGGAAAGGATGCAGAAGAGTCTTGCCTGTAAGTATGTGAGGTTCTGCAAACACAGAACAGGCAAAGCTGCTGAGATTTGTCCCAGGCATGCCACACACTTGGCAGTTTGTCCTGGGTTTGTTCCCTTACCTAAAATCACCATTACAAGGAGATTTTAATATTTGGAGAGGTTTCCAGTGTCTGGTAGGGGTAGATGCTGCAGTGCTTTCTGGAGCTGTGCAGTCTTCATGGTCTGAGGCTCCACCAAGGAATGTTCTTGCCCACCAAAGGTTTCTGAGAAATCAGGAGTAGGACTCAGGACTCATCCTCCCTCCTTTGGAAGTTTTCTGCCAGCAAAGTGCTTCTGTGCAGGCTTTCTTCCAAATGAAAACCTTCAGTGTGATCTGGGAAGCTCCTTTGCCATCAGCAGCCTTGAGAAAAAACACTCTTATTAAAGGAGGAGAAGGGAAAATGCGTGGTACTGAGTGCTCTCAGGATGGGCATAGTGGAGAGATCGAGCTAGGAAGTTATCTTCCAATGTTCCTGAATGGTTTGGGGAGGTTTCTCTATCTCCATATTTTTTTCTGCTTTGAACAGCGCACAGTTAATTGCAAGGGATTAAATATTTATATATCATATTACTGTGTATTGCTGAATGCGGCAGGGACTTTTCCTAATGCTGCCAGGTGGTGGAGGCTCGTTCCCCCCAGGAGCAACGCTGGGCTGGTGGCCCCTGAGCACTGCTCCCAGGAGCTCGCTGCTCTTCTAATGCCACCACGGCTTGTCTGTGTCCACCTGTTTGATTAGCAAACCTCAAAAGGGTCCAATTCAGCCCAAGGGATGGCAGCTTGGTGTCAGTTTTTATTTTTAATGTAGCTGAGCTCTTTTCTGTGGCCACGGTGAAGCATTTTCCTCCCCAAAGTAACTCTGCCTTTGGGTTTTAAAATACAAGTAATGCTGCCAAATGTCTGAGGATCAAGAGGCTGTGCTGAAAGCAGACCTGTCTTTCAGGGGTTTGTAGAGCACTGCTAACTTTTCCTTAAAGTTTTAGTATTGGTTTCTGAATTTATAATCAGCTAATAATTTTCCACTGCCATGGAAAAATGCTATGGGTAAGACAGCTTGGCTGTGAGCTGGCATCATAAGGGCAGGGTTCGAGGACAAATAGAGCATCTTGTACAGTCAGATTTATAATAATTTTTACAATTATAATAATTTATTATTTTATATGTTTTTTCTTTACTTAAATGAATAGGATTAGTGACTCAGAGGAGGAAATACTGACTTTGCTATAGGAAATATGCCCCATGCTCTATAAATGCTAATGAGTCTGCCTCCGTATTCCTAGGTCTGCAAAATTTAACGTGCCTGAATTACTTTTCTGAAGAAGGGTTATTTAGACATATGGAAAAACATCTGTTCAAGGCATAAATAAATAGTTTTTCAGTGGTTATACAATTTCAAAGACCGTTCAAGGACTCTGCCTCCATATCTGCCACGGTGCATTTCTGGCTGTGGTTTGTGGAGCGCAGCCTTTTTCACGTTCACGTTCTGAGATAAGCTTCAAACCCTTCAGTCAGTAATGGCATTTGCCTGTACAGTCCTTCACTGGGATTTTTGTCTCTGGAGAAGGGAATGTTAAGAAATGCCCATGTTAAGAAATGTCTGCCTAATTTATAGGTGCTCACTTCTGTGCTTCTGAAAAGGCAGAGCTGAAATGAGCCCCTGTGCTTAAATTACACATATTTTACCCTCCTTTCTGCTCTGTTTTTGGTGATTAACAAATGTATAAAATATCAGACAAAAAATGAATTATTCAGTGAGTAACTTTGAAGGCAGTTTGCTCAGGTGTTTTAAATTCATGTCTGTCTGTTAAAAAAATAAGAAATAAATGTAAAAAAAGTCAAATTAGGAGTAATAGATCACCCCACAAGTTCTTACGTGAGGAAGCTGCTGAGTCATGAAAATTGTACTGATTTTGAACTGAAATCTTCCCCGACCTTTCAAAAATTGCCGTTTCTGATCATAGGCACTGTAAGAGCACATACCAAAAACTCTGCTGGTGTAGCGGCGACGCAGGATCGCAGCGAGGTTTGTCAGAAAGACAAAAATAACCCCCCCGATGCATGTGTCGGCACTTACCCTGCAGTGAAGGTGAGAGAGCTGTAGGGTATAGATGAGGCAGTACCTATATATAGGGACCGACACATATCTCAAGTCCATGGTGTAATAGTTGTAAAGACCTTAATTCAAACCACACAAGACAGGACTGGATGAGGTTTGGCTTCACAAATAAATACTGGATTTTTTTTTTTCTTTTCATTTTTGCAGTCATGAAGTTTGGGGGTCACAAAACCACGTTTTTAAGTCTTAACATGCCAGAGAAGATTTGAAGTTATGGCTGTGATGGCTTCTGGGAAAAAAAAAAAAAAAAAAAAAAAAAAAAAAAAAAAAATGTTTGGAGTCATTCGTGTTCTTCCATACCTTGATTCTGATTATTTCTTGGAGAAACATGTATTGGTTATCTGTTTGAATAGCGTGCAAACCATGACAGATGTTGAATTGTTTGACCTGATACCTCTGCACTCAGGGTCACTGCTTTTACAGAGAGACCAGAGGATTTCAGGTTAGGTTAGTTTTCAGCCTTTATCTCATTTCATCTTGTGCTTAAATGAATGAAAGAAGGATAATACAAGCTCCAACTCAGGATATTGGGGGAAAAAAATAAATCACATCATGTCTAGAATAAGCAAGGTGGCAGATAGTGAAATGTTTAAAACCTGAGGAGAAGTTATTGTACACAAATAAATGAAACTGGTTCACGTGTGACCCGATGTCCCCCAGCCGAATGACAAGGACAGCATTCCCTCTTTATGTTAAGTCCTCCATCATGTTAATGATGCCCTGCACCTATAACTGCATTTCAGCTCCACTGGAAAGCACAAAAAGTGCATTGTTTTTTCTGCTGTTCAACAGTTCAGCACGGGAATTTGTTTAAATTACTTCCTCCATCTGGTCAGCGTTGAACTATGTACTGTAAAAAGTATTCTAGGTGTAAAAAAGTAAAGGGTATGTAGTGTTTTAAAGGATATATGTCCAACAAATATATTAATAAAATGATTATATTTTTTAAGGCTCAGGACATCTGTGCATCTGTTTTTCCAGTACACCTTTTGAATCCAGATCCTTATAAGCTCTAGACCATCCTAAAACATTTGCTTAAAACCTCTTAAAACCAAAGAGAAAACTAAGCATTAAAAAAGGGGTTATTACATTTGTATCTTGAGTTTTTAATTTGTGTCTGTTTTGCAATGATTGATACGCTGGAACATTTTGTTGAGTTGTATCCGAAACAAAATTTTGCTTCATTTCCTCCTAGTCATTAATAAGTTTCTGACAGGATCTTTTGTTTACGTGCTTTCTGTAATTATACTGCAGTTTTTTCATTAAAAAAGAATGAAAAAAAAATAGCCGGTAAACACCAAGTCCCTTCTGAATTTAACTGTATTGATAGTAATTAGGAAATTATAAATCCCTGTGAGTACTGTTATGCAGATCTTCTTTCTCCATTTGCCAACTCAATCAGAACTATTCTGTGCCAGAAGAACATGAACAAAAGGCAGCAATCAAAATCAGTCGATTCAATGACCACCTGTTTCTTTTAATTAAAAATAATAATTTAGTGTGAATTCCAGGAGGGACCTGAAAAATCTGCTGTTCAGTCAGTTTTGAACTGGGGTGAAGTTCCCTTCTGTACAAGTATAGAGAAGGAAGTGGTTGATAATTGTCAGTATTAACTAAACATGAGTTTTTTTCTTACTGTATTTTCCTAAATCCCTTCAGATTAATAAAGCATAGAAGTGGTATTTAGTAACAGTGGTGAGAAATGGGAATTTTTGCTGCTGTTGTCAGCTGGAGAGTGTTTTTTATGAAAGACTCAAGTTCTTCTACAGAACTTGAGACTCGCTCCTACCTGTTAGTTCTGAAATCTGTCATGGAAAGAGCCCGTCCCTTCTCTTCACTGCATCCATGTTGTACAGTCTTAAAGTCAAATTTACATATGGTTTATGACTTATATTTTTACTTTATCTTGGTTTTCTTATCCCACCGCCACCTTTAATACCATTGATTTGAATGCTGCTATTGCCTATTGCCTTTGTTAAGGTGTGTGTGGATGCCCACCTTGGAGATGTGAATGGTATTAGTGCATCCTTTAATGTCTCAGTCCACCCAGTGAAGCTCCTCATTCTGCCTGCAGCCAGGATTCCTGAGAATAGCCAGCTCTGTGCCAGCAGGGGAGCTGTCTGCAGGTGGATGTCTGTAAAACACTAATTTGAGTTCATGCGTCTTACTGAAAGGAGCTCACATATTCATAAATTAACAGAGCTTACCAGAATAAACTCTTGCATTTTGCTTTTGAAGATTTCTTGTACTATTCTGATTTCTTCCTCAAACTGTTCTGCACGTCCTTATTTCAGGCTACCCTCTTACTTAATCAAGAGAGGTGGTGTGTAGTTTTCTACCATCATTCCTCTCCTCCTTCTCTGCTGGCAGCTGTACCTGGGGCTGGAGGCGGTGGAAGCCTGGCATGCCGCGGTGCGCTGTGAGCTTCTCTTGTTGTGTCCTTTCCTTCTCTATGCTGTGGCTCTCAGAGGGAAATACCAAATAAGCTTTAAAGATTTGTACAGTTTGTAGTAAGTGGTGTGATCGTTGAATCGCTGACCTTGTCGTGACACTTAATCATTCCTGAGAGTCTCTGGCTCCCTTTGCTTTCCCTTTGCCAATTACACAGCCTCATGCAGGCAGGGACAAACAGAGCTGGGGACCGGCTAGGCAGTGACCTGATGTCATTGCTCCCTTCTGGGCTACAATCCTGGGAGCTGTATTTTAAGCCCTGGATGTTATTTCCAGCAGAAGCACCTGGCTCCCTGGTTCCCTGGCTCCTCGAGGTTGAAGCTGCTTCCTTGCAAATCCCCACCTGATGTTTTTGTTTTCTCAACAGGAAAATAAATAGCACAGGAGAGCTGCTCAGGTAGTTGTGGTGTCTGGGTGCAGGCTTGGATGTTGCAGTCACTGCCTGTGAGGTGCTCAGGAAGGCTGGAGTCTGAAAACTTTCCCAAATAAAACAGAAGTTTGCCTGAGGGTGGTGTGGGATGAGCGTGGGATTCATTTCCACACAGAGGCAACGCGCTGAGTTCTCCTCAGATATGTTTTATTAACTTGGTATTCACTTGGGGAATGGAAAGCTCTTTTAAGTGAATATATGGGTACAAACCGCAGTGGGTTAGTCAACCTGCTGGGATGGCGTTGCTCACGATCCAGGCTTTAAGGACGTTTTGGTGGGGACAGAGGATGAGGATGTAGGATTTGAAGTTTCTGTTCCAGTAGGAGGTGGTTTAAAGTACTATGGTGAGAACAGAGCTGCCCTTCTTCTGTCTCTAACCACCAGGTGTGCGCCTCCTGCATATCCCTACTGCAGCATCTCCCCTCCTGTGCTTGACAGAAATGCAGCCAGGCAGTACAACCATTGATGCCACTGACACTCAGGAGTTTTATTTATTTATTTATTGTCTATGCGAAGCACTTTGGGACACTTTAAGCTGACTTCTCTTTTATATCTTTTAACCTAGTAAATACAGACATTTATAATCATCCAGGCGGGGATGAAGAACAAACCTGTGGTTGTGTCATGGAGGCAGAAACAGAAAACCTGGGTACACCTACCTTTATTGACATCAAGTTGTTCCTTGGGTTGCAGGCCCTGATGCAGCCTGAGGACCTCACGGTCTTGCTGTGCTGCTGCAGAGCAACTTGCTATTATTTTTGTAGTGGAAAATGCAATTTTCACCATCTTTTGAAATATTTTTACACTCAGTTTTTCCATCATCCGCTTCTTAATGATCACAAAAATAGCAGTTCGGATGAAGAAAAAAAACTTCCACTAAGCATAGAGATTAAAAAAAAAATCTTAAATCCTGCCTAAAGCCTAATTCATGTGTGTGTCTTGGTATAAATGACTGAAAATATTCATTTTTCCTCCACCTTAATAACTAGAATGGGAGAGGCTCCAGCAATGGCAGATCTGCTTGTGGTGGTGGTTAAATTTCTGCTGAAAAACCTTACCAGTTCTAGCTGTCACCCAGAAGATGCTGAATTAAATACAATTTGAGTAAAGCATCACAGAATCGATATCAAAGTTGGTCTTAGAGACATAGTTCTGGGGACACAGTTATTGATATTGGAAGTCACATACTCTGAAAGGACTTCAGTAAGTAATAATGCGATGCTGCTTTGTGTACAAAATGCCCACGGCTGCAACCTCGCATGAGGTGCTTTTTCTGTGTTTTATGCTTAAAAGCAAAGTGATTATTTAATGCCTGCAAAATTATAGAGGGTTCAATGTTGCCATCAATGGGAATAAAATACTAATCAAAAGGGAGCTTTTAAAAAGAATTCAGAAGGATAATAATCATAAGCTGTTTTGTAATGTGTCGGAGCACAGTTTGACATCTGCTGCTGGTTAACCATGCGCTTTCAATTATTTCCCACTCCCATCTTTGATCCAGAAAAGTGACAGAACGATTTCTGGACAAGGGGTGCTTTCAGTTGGTGCTGAAATGGATTCATTTTTGCCAAACAAAGCCAAAAGGCAGCGATGGTGGCAGTAGAGCTGCAGGAGGCCCAGTGCAGCTCAGCACCCAGGGGGAGATGCCGCCGTGTTCTGCTTCCCTCTGCTGGAGTGAGGGAGGAATCCGGCTTGGGAGCAAATCTGATCCGCTTTGGCAGGGCCAAAGGTGTCTGGGGAAGTCAATTCTGAATATCTATGGATTTATGACCAGTTTCTGCTCAAATTTTCAGTTTTTCCTTTCATAGGTCCACACAGTGCACCTCTGTGTACAACACATTGCCATGGATGTCAGGCTCCCTATAAGCATGCCTCAACTTTGAGATTAATGAATAGGATTTTGATTTTTCACATTCCTTTGGGGCGTATGTGCTGAATCCCTATTCATCTTTATAGGGGCTCAGTGCCCACATGTGCCACGACAGGCCCTAAAACTCGTCTGTTGTGCTGCCATCAACTCGCAAACCCTGCCTAGCTTTCTGCCAATTTAAAGGTACCTCAAAGGCAGATATTTCAGTGTTTGTGATACTCGCAGCTCAGAGTTCCTTTTCCCTTTTAATTTTAATATATTGCATACAGTTCTACTTAAAAAATTTGGAATTGCCTTAGTAAAAGCAGAGAAAAGAAAAGCACTTCTCAGCATGAAAATAACAGGACTTTCAATACAGCATATCATTCATCACTGCTTAACAAGTGCAGTGGTAATGCTTTCCCAATTGCCGCTTTCCCCCTTCATAATTTTGATGGATTTTGGAAACAGAAGTGGGTTTTCCCTTTGGAGTTTCACAATTAATCTATGCCAAGTTTAGTGCAAAGTTCAATTCTCTTGCAAATAGCAGCCATTATTTGGCAGTTCATCTGTCATATCCTGGCTTGGCTCCCTGTGTTTACTATGAAATATGACTGCCAGCAACGCTTCAGGAATTATTGAAAGTTTACATTGATTAAAAAGGGATATTTGAAAAAAATCTCCAAGAGCTTTCTTCTAACTCACTAGTTTACCTCTAGCTGAAAAGTACTGGCAAAAAAATGGTGTTATTTCCTCAATTATGCACATAGATCCCTTAATGCGTATTTAACATTGGGAAACATTAAATCGTATCAGCAATTAATATGTGTTAATTGCAATTAATAGTATAAGCCAGTAATTAGTGATGGCAAAATAATTATTACAAAATAGTTACAATTAAAGTGTAAACTATAGATTTCAAGTGCATGAGAAGTCCGTGTTAGTACAGGGAATAACATGGGCAGTTTGATCATCTTTGATGGGTGTGCAGAAATCTCTGAGCTTTCTCTATTCATTCTCATATTTGCTTGCAAAACAATATTTTGATGTTTTTAATTCTTAAATTTACCAAATGTAAAAAAATGTCAAGGACTGAAACAGAAAAATAGGGTTAAATACTGATGAAGAGTTTGATCTCTTATTTGTTACCCTTTAAATATTTCAGAGGTCCTTCTATTTACTTCTGTTAAAGAGATGGAAGTAGTTGCATTTCCTCCATGCAAAGTTTCCATTTCAGCAATAGTTTTGGTGCTGTTTTACTTCGTCCTCTGAATTTTTATGCTGTGCCTGGAAGAAGTGACTTTGTGTGTGTGTACAGCATAATAAAATATAATAGAACATGCTTGTTTCTCTTAAAATCTAATTCATATCGAATTGTTCATTTTAAACATTGTGCAATGAGCATTTTCACAGATTTTGTGTGAAAAAGGGTTTGACCCAACTTGATTTATTTACGTGACTGTTCTAATTTCATTGTTTCATACAAATGCTTTGCTGTTACCGAGTGCGGTATGGTTGTCCTCAAATGTCACAACATTTTTAAGCCCCACACACCCCTGCTAAACTTAATTACCATGTGTTTCCATTGATTGGAATGGAATTATTTGGTAGTGCTTGTTATATAATTTCGGTATAATACACAGGTTCAATGTATCTATTAGACACTCACTGTAATAATTTCCCGTTGTTCTTTCCACCTCCGTATCATTACATGATACTCATAAACACCACTTATGTCACATGTTAAACACAACTTTACAAATCTGTTTATTCAGTGTCATTCTTAGTAGCTGTGGTTTTTGTCCTTCTTAGCAACAGATGTGCTTACCAAAATAATGTTTAAGTGGATATATTTATAAGGCAACAAGTTCCCAACAAGTTTTGTTTGTAAACACAAAATTACGGAAGAATTAGCTTTGAAAATGCGTTTTAAACCGTTTGGTAGGCATATATCTAGTCCGAGTCAGGCCATCAGATATCCGTTTACTGAAGCAGTGTTCCCATGACCCCACACCCATTGGTTATATCTTTAATAAATAACGAAACAGATGTTCTCTGGAGCATTCTGAATGTCATTCCATCGTGGTTAACTGCGTTTACAAAATAAATATGGTTGTTAGCAGTTTGCATTTCATATCTCAGGCTGTATAATAAATAGAACGACTGAAATACAATGCCAATTGGAATTCTTGCTGTAAAGTCCTTACTGGTTTTCCCAAGTAATAAGTAGTTTCTACCTGTGCAGTGAAAACTACTGCTTATAAATTCATTCTAAGGCTTAGAGTCAGTACAGAAAAAATAACCAAAAACATTTACCAAAACAAACAAAAAACCTTCACAAATTATAGCATGGCAAAGCATTACATTTTCAAGGCAAGATTCTGCCTTTTCACAGTCATATTTTCATTTAAATTTCTGTCAGGAGTTCCCAAATTCCTTGAGGAATTATACTACATTTTTTAAGAGAGTCAGCGTTTTGTATAACGTGTTTTGCTTTTGATTTTTCTTGAGAGCTTTTATTGGTAAATGCAAGTTGAACGCTTGGTTTATTCTTGATGACAATCTAATAATTCTTATCTAATGCAGAGGTTTATTAAAACCAATATAAAATGTAAACAGGAGAAAACTTTGCAGTTTTATTTGCTAAGGATGTTTAAATGCCTGCAAGACCTGGTATCACATAGCTCCTCTGTCCTCATCTTCTGTCAGTGTATAAAGCTGTAAAAATCTGAAGGAAAAAATAAAATGTTAGCAAGAATTGATTTAAAACCCCAACGTGTTCAATTAAGAATTGCAGCCTCTCCCAGCTTCTGATGGAGATTGTGCAGTGATGGTTTTGACTAAAATGCAGAGAGAAATCATGCTTCCCAAAACTGTGCTGAACCATGAAGTTGAAGCTGGAGGCAATCACGAAGGATATCAAAATACCTGATGAGCACAGAAAGTGTAGGGCTGTTGGGTTGTTTGTTCTGGCAATACTCATCTTCAGGTGTTGGGAACAAGCTGTGCGAGCTGGATGCCCCTTAAATTCTGTACCTGTGTCCATGCCCGAGGCAGGTGAGAGTACTGAAGTTGGGATTTCCACCTTTTTCATATCAACGTTCATGATTCTCTGAAGGGGATTTCAGCCCCTAAAGGAACAGAATGTATCTGGACCTATCCGCAGAGTTTGTTTTTAAGGGATTTGGGTGTATTCCATTTCACTGCTCCTAAATTAGAAACCATTTCCAAGCTGCTGGTGGCCTCAAAATGTCCTCACCGTGAATTTCTCTGTTGGAAAACCAGGCAGGAATAGCGATCTGTGTAAAATCTTAATACTTGCCAGGTTCAAATTTGTTCACTTTCATTTCCAAGAATATAGATGATAAATTTGCAGGATTTCAAGATGATCCCACCTTCAAGATCCTGATTTTACGGTCATTTTTACTTGTTACTTCCACAGGCTACTTTTACAAGTTACTTCCCTTCCCTTCTGTATTTTGTATTGTTCTTTCAGAGTGGTGATGATAAATTTTAAATAAACAGGCAATGTATGACAGTTCAGCCACAGGATGGATGCCATCATTGTTTTTTATGTTTATGTACAGTCACTAAATGGAAGTTTTAGTGTGGCTGAATCATCAGAACAAGCCTGGGTTCACTAAGCTGACATACTCTTTCTGACAAAAGCAAAGCAAGGGAAAAATAGGAACTGAACACTAAACCTGTGGCCAATATATGAGCACTGATGTGGGCATTCTTACAGGGGTTATGAACAAGCTACATGCTGGAATATATTTTTGTAGCATAGGTTGCAGAGCTGGAAGGTTTTCAATATTTGAAGTGATGTACTAAAGGTGTGCCAATCTTATTTCTTATGACTTAAGAATCTGTTTTTGTTTTTCTTTCAGGATCCCAGAAGCAAGCACAAATTTAAGATCCACACATATGGCAGCCCAACCTTCTGTGACCACTGTGGGTCACTTCTTTATGGGCTTCTACACCAAGGGATGAAATGTGATAGTAAGTTAAATTTTGCTTTGTTACGAAAGAGTATTTTAAAAAGTACATGGAAACACTCAATAACAACTTCTTATTTCTTTTCTGTGGAAAATGCCACTTCAAATGTGAGCTCTTTATAGTACCAATGTGTTTCAAGTGGATATTTCAGTATGCTAATAATATACTAATGAAAACCACCTCCGTTGCTGAGAGTGTGCTGTATGGACTTTGATATGACTCAAGTGCACTGTCATGTCGCTTTTGAGGAAACCTGGTTTTGGAGTGGACAGATGAACACACTGTTGAAGTCTGACATTTCAGTTCACTTGGTAGCCAAGGTCCACTATTTTCCTTGCATTTCATTTGTCTTGGAAGTCTTCTGCTAGAAAACCTAATAATCAGTTTAAACCTAACTCCCTTCATTGCTGCTGCTGGCAGGAGTGCTCTGTTTTCTCAGTCATATTCCCATTCCCAGCAAGTCCTTATTCCATGTTCACTTTTTTTTTTTTTGCACTTCATTAATACATTTAGTTGTCTGAAGTAGATTATTTTATGCAATGTTCTATTCACCATCTACAAAATGTAGATGGGAACTAGCCGTGTTGGTCACTCAAAAAGCATTGCAGTTATGATCTGCAAATCTTGCCAACAGTTAGGCATGTCAGTCTTTAACTTCCACTTTGCTCAGTGTTTGCTGTGTAATCATATTATTAGTTTCTCATAGCTGCCTGAACCATTTTTATATTCACAGCTTGTGATATGAATGTGCATAAGCAATGCGTAATAAATGTCCCGAGCCTCTGCGGCATGGATCACACAGAGAAAAGAGGAAGGATTTATCTTAAAGCTGAAGTCACTGCTGACAAACTGGAAGTAACAGGTAAATAGCTCACTTTGAAACGTTGCAGGTTTTTTTAAATGTGAAATATGCCCTGTGGGTTTATATGCTTTGGTCAGCTTCTTTGGGAACTGAAGCCCACGACACAGTATTTCCCTTCAGAAAGGAGAGGATTTCACTCACTGCATTCTTGAATCAAGAAACACTACTGGCATTCTGAAGAATCCACATTTGTTAAAGATAAACAGAAAATGAAAGAAAATAATAGCTTTAAAGTTCAGCAATATTCATTAGAAAAACACTATAATGTCAATTTTCCTTCTAGGAAACATCAAAGGGATATCTAACTGGTCAGGAAGTTAGCCATCATCTTCAGAACACAAGAAATACTCTGAACTTTCATCAACTAAGGAGTTATTTCCTGCATTTCAGAGTATTTAATAAACAAAGGAACTTGGATTCAATCCCAAATAGTATTCCCAGTGTATTATAAAATAATAATAATTTTTAAAAGATCAGATTCTGCAAGGTTAAGGTTCCCAAGATGGGGTGGAGGGAGGGAAAGGAAGGAAGGAGAGGGTGGTAGTTAGTTTCCTTGGAAATGCTTCTCCCAGAATTTATCAGTAAGCTTTGGATCCACACCCCCACAACTCATTCCAAGTCTGAAGTTGCAGGAAAAAAATATGGAAAATATATTTTTCAAGTGGAAGGACCGTTTTGTGCCCCCAGAATGAATGTGTTGTTTAGCTCCGGCAGAACTTCCTTGTGCCATATCAGAGAGCAGAGTTTATCGCTCAGGATCCACTTAAGAGTTTGTATTTACAGCGTATGTTTTGTTTGCTCTGTATGTGCTTTCTGTTTTAACTGGGGTCAACTGATAATTAGTATCTGATATCTGAAGTGCAAAGCTGGTAGTGAACTTCAGGGTTGATTTTTCCTTTCTCTTGGACAGAAATATGCAAAAATGTTCTTCGCCGATCAGATTACAATAATTTACTCAAAGGGAAAGCACAGGATGGGAATTAGGACAGAAAAAAATTGGCATACAGGAAGGAATAACAGACAATTTTAGTTGTATTTTTTCTTAGGTAGAGGCAAGTCTTAAATCTAAATTCTTAAAGTAGTATTTTTTTTAATCAGTCAGAACTTTCAAGAAATCACAGAATCATGCTATAGTAAATAAAAACATAGGATGATATAACTTAGGAAACCAAGAAGAAGACAGTCATAAAACACAAAGTTATAAATGCTTTTACTTCAGGAGAGGGGTGGGTTTGTGCGTTGTCACAGGTGACCAACACTGCTTTAATGAAGGAAACAGCAACACATCTTAATACATCTTCGTGCATATTACACGTGCACTAATACTTCAAAATTTGTACCACAAAGAATGGAATTGAGTGTCCACACAATGAAGCAGGAACCGGGTGCTGCTATCAGCACGTGCTTGGTGTTGCAAAAGGGAATCAAATTTGAGGGTAAAGTTACAGCAGGACAAAGTAGGACATTTCTCAGACATCTCCACTTCTGCTTTTGGTTTTTGACGGGGTTGTTGGCAACCTGTGGATGCTGAGGGTTGTTAAATTGCTTCAGCATCGCTCAGTTGAAAGGCTAGAGCCTAACTTTTGATTATCCCTGAAGTGGCCAGGCAGTTGGGCTCGATGGCATTTGCAGGTCCCTCCCAATTGAACTATTTTCTTCTCTTTCCTTCTATTATCTTGTGCACCAGAAGGATGTTCCTTCTACCTCTGCACTTCTTACATGGGGAATGAATCACACAAGCTACCATAGCCCTTGTAGGCAGCATAAAGGAAATCAGGCCACCACGCTGGATTTTCACAGCTCACACAAGTAGCAAACTTCTCTCCTGTCACCATTCATGCATGCTTTTGTTATCTCTGCATCTGAATGCCTCCAGATTCTCCTGTCAAACCTTGTAAAATGCACTGAAAGGGAGAGGTATGATGAAATTTAGTTAGAAAGGACTAGAACAGATCCCAAGTGATACTTAATTGTAGCAAACTTTTCAAATAGCTTCCTGCTGGCGTAGGAGGGGTAAATTTGTCCAAGATGCTGTCATTAGGAGAAAGGTGCTTTCACTGAGTAGTGAAGCATTTCAGAGAGGGAGATGCGGGTTCTGAAAGTAATTGTACCAGGAGAAAGAACTAATTTGAAAATCATCCAAGTGAAAAAAAAATAATATATTTGCATTGCTCTAGGCCATTTTGCAGCAGGGCTCTTAAATACGACCTACAATTTCTGGCAATGTACATAATCATACAAGTAATGTGTCTTTTGTGATGATTCAGCAGGTTCATAGCCCTTTTAGGGACAAAAGGGTTCTACAAGTCTTTGTGGTACCGAAGTGTTGTAAAACAATTATACAAGTAGGTTTTTTTCTACATCAGAATTTTAGTTGAAAAGGTCTTGTCTGAGGTATGGGTAAGGTAAAGTTGTTGCAGATGTTCTGTAGATGCTCTTCCTCAGCTCTTTTTGATGTGAGAGCACTTGGCAAATGCTGCTATTTGTGTGTCTACAGATCAAACATTTCCATCCAACATTCAAGTGGGTTTCTGGACCACAAGAAAACTTTTTATTACAACCTTGTTCTGCATGGGACAGCTATGGTGCTGTTATGTTCATATGGTTGGGGCTTGTCAGCACTTCCAAGGCTTCCGAAAATTTCTTTAAATAAAAATGAGTTTCCTTGAAAGTAAGCTTTTTTAAATAAATAAATAAATAATAATATGCATTATATATATATATATACCAAGCCCATACTAAGGGAAGGGAAAGAAAGGGAAGGAAACCCCCTTACTGGGGGTGCCACATGCTGAATGATGGCAGGGACCGATCACTTGGGGGACACTGTTCAGTGCCTGGCCTGTTTGCTTCTGCCTCACAGCTTTGAGGGTTTTGTAGTTGTAGTCGCTTTTCTTTCCAAAAAATGGCCACAGTACGTGCTTGGCTACTAAGTGTTTTCCCAATAAAATCTTGCAAATAATATTGTTTTTTATTTCCCCAGTGAATACTGGGAAAGAGGCCAGTTGCAGCTGGCCAGTGGCTCAGTTAGACCATCTAAAATATATAAGCATTTTGGCCTGTTTTGAATTGAACTAATCATGGGAATGATTCAGTCCTATACATAAATATAATTTAATTAATAAATTTAATTCCTGGGTACGTCAATCCGTACTTTGGATCTTCAGTGTTGGTACTTAAAGGTAGCCACAGTCTTTTCTGCCTGTGTGCTAGAGACTGCAATGCTTTTTCCTAAATTAATAGGAATTCGGTAGTGTTATACTCTGCCAAAACCTCACCATCTCCCCAGTGCTAGTCAGTGCCGTTTCCAGTGCTGATTTGTGTTGCAGTTTTTAAATACCTATTCTTTATTTTATATCTACTACCTCAAGAGTTGCATTGGATACTAATAATTTATTGCACTTGGACTAAATCAGCTCGGTAATTCTCTTGTCTAAGGAACTCATAGAATATTGAATTGTTGGTTTTTTGGTTTTTTTTTTTTTTTTTTGGAATTCACTGAATTTGATAGGTTGGACTGATGGGTTTTTGCTTTTAAGTATAGTAAAGCAGTTTTGCCAGTCTTAATTTCTGTTTTGTTTTGTTTTTCACTTAAATGTCTTCCTTCTGATGTGTGTTAGAAGTTTTGTCACTCTTACATTTACTTGTCAACCCATCGTATAATTTGGGGGGCTTCTGAGTGCTTTCGTAGGTGGTTGAATCATGGTTCTTATTTTAATTTTATTTTTGAATTATTTTTTTAGTGAGCAAACAATAACCTTTGTGAGAAAATAACCCCATCTGGTGCAGTGACATATAAAAAGCTGCCACATTGTTGGGATCCCAAACTGCGACCTGTCAGCTGCCAGGAGCTGGATCTGACAGCAGCTGCCAACAAAGATCTGCCCTCCTGACACGGGTGCGCGGCTGGAGGCAGGCTGGTGGCGACTCCTTGTCATCCAGTGCACCCTTCTCTTACATAAACGGTGTTAAAATACACATACGTACATGCAGCCCAGAGCTTTCAGGTTTTTAAGTGTATTTTTCTTAGCTGAAAGGATAACGAATGTGGTTTTATTCTTCCCTGATGCCTCTGTTATTTAAAAGACGAGGAAACCTGGGCGTGATTTCCACAGGGGCTGGGAGCATGGAGCAGGCTCTCCAACAATAACCTCCCCAGGAGTTCTCTACTCCCCGCTGTACATTTTTCAAATTATTTATGAATGCCTTCTGCTGAGCCACCCTATGGTACCACATATTAATGTTTTGTCACTCTGCTTGCTGTGGGGAGCTGGGTGAGCAGCCTCTGCCCAAAGGAGCTGGAGTGACAGACAGAAAATTTTGGCAAATTTTGAGATACTCATAAACTGCTTCCTTAAAAGATCCCTCCACACACACTTGAATAATTTCATTTATGTTTGCCTAGGTCAGTACTAGTATATTTCTTTTTTAGCATTAATTTCATAATATTGTGCAACTGATGTTAAAAGTGGAACACATAGGAATATTCTGGCGATTTGACCAGCTGTTAGTATGAAGTACCTATAAAAGCGATCCCAAATAATTACTTGCATGTGGGAGGCTTTTTAATATCTCAGATATGAATTGCACATTTTATCTCGCTAATATCATTTTTTTTTCTTTTTTATTTTTCTTCTGGCTTTCCCAGAGTCTGCAGGGTTGCTGTGCTCGGTACAAAGAGGGCTGTGCCTTTAGAAATGCCAGCCTGGGTAGCAAACAAATAGTTCCCATTTCATTCAATAAATTTTCTTTACTGTGAAAGAATAGGCAATGCACAGTATTTAAAAGAAGCATTAATTTTTCATAGATGTCCATCTGCCTGCATAGAAAAAAAAATAAAATGCTACAGATTTGTATAACAATGTAAACAGGTAGGAATATAAATTCAAGCCCTTTTCAGACAGTTTGATACAATAAGAGTCAATTTTTTGTGTTAAGGCTTATGATTTATTAAGTAGCTATCCTTCTCAGTACTAGGTATTTTCTATGAAAATATTTTTATATAGGCAATCATTTTAAAAATAAAATGCAGTTGCTGCTGTGAGACTTCCAGTTGAAACTGAAACTGGAGAACCTACTGCAGGCACAAGCACTTATTAAGTAGCATTAGAGTTGACGGTACATTTTTTATTAGCAGGAGAGACTGTCTTAATAAAAGACGGAGGAATAAAGCATCAGGAAACTCTAGTTCATTTTTCATGTTGTAGTAGCAAGGAAATTAATCACTCATCCATTTCTTGTGTGTAAATCACCTGTGAAGTGCAGCATTCCCATAGCCTCCATTCATCATGTTGCCATCCATCAGGATTCGGGAAATTGGGTGTAATGAGCAGGCACTGGTCTCAGGAGGGATATTAAAAGAAAATTTAGCTAGGCAGGGGAATAGTTATGGAATAGAGAAGTCACATATCAAGAAGTCCTTTTAGTTACCAAGCACTGTATGGAATTTGACTGAAAAGCAGGATTTTTATGGAAGTCAGTTGTACATGTGAGTCACAATCAGCTCCAGAAAGCAAGCATTCAATGATAGTTTCAATAAAACCATCTTGAAAAATCTTGAGTAAAAGCTGAGCAGTTCTGGAGACAGCTTTGGATTTTGCATACAGAGAGTATAAGTACACAGCTTGGAAGAAAAACTATTTTTGATAAAAGGCAAATCTTTTAAACTGTGATTAAAAGAGAATGTGGTAAGATGCAAGGGAGAAAGTTCCTTGGCTGGGAGTACAAGGTCCTCTACCTCTCACCTAATTTATCTGTGCTCTGGACACATCACTGGAGAATGTACCAGATACTTTTTCTGGAAGTAATGAGAATTATGAAATAATTTACTAATGCTTTGCTGTGGGAAGACAGAAACTTTAAGCTAACAATGTTCTCCCTTTTCTTGCACTTTGCTGGATAGCTTGCCAGGCAAGCCCATTTGAGACTTAAACAAGCCTCTTGTAAAAGCACCTACTTCATGGAATATTTGCTTCCAGTTGGGAAATTTCTGCTCCTCTAAGCTGCCTGTAGGGAATTAAAGATCAGCAAGAAATGGTTGCTGTGATTAGTAAACTGTTTTGTTATCAATACTTGAAATTTCAGGAAAAAGGTAACTGACTCACTTGAAAAGGAACTGAGTGAACTCATGCTGCAAGTAATTCTGCTTTCTTTTAGGGACATAAATATTTATTTTCTCAATCCTGTAACTAAACTTATCTGCTGATACCACAAGAAGTTATAAATCCATAACTGCGTATCATTTGCCATGTTTGACCCGTATGTTCTATAAAAAAACTTCAAGTTTTGTCATCTGCACTTTGAATTCCTCAAAGTTCTGCTTGAATTTCTTCTCTTTACATAAAGTGTCAGTTCTCTGGCAGCCCACTCTGTCATATTTAGATATTTATTTAAAGTATGAGTACCTAAGAACCATCTCTGTGTTTGCTTGTGTCTTTGTACTATTCCTGGAAAGGTGGGCGTCCCGGTTTTGGGCTCAGCTTCTGGTTACTACCGTAATACCAGTGACACGTAATCAAATAGGAAAGTCATCAAATATTCCATGTTTTCTGCTGACTAAACACTTGTGGTCTCTTAATTATGAATAAGGAGGAAAATGGTACCTTTTCCTTATGGCATGGTGACAACTATTTCTAGTTTCTAAAAAGAAACATGGGCAAATTTAGATGTGTTAGGAACTTCAGTACATGTTTCTCTTCACTCCCTGATTGTCTGTGTGTTCTCGGTCCCCATTCCGAGTTTAATCTGGACAAAGCATTAGGAGATTTAGCTCATACCAGCTACTTTGCAGCATACAGACATCATTATCATGCTTAATATTTATGTCATAAAGCTGGCAAAGTGCTGTTCTAGGTTTCTGTCCAAGTTCCTCAAGTGATGCAGCGCTGCACCTGACTTGAACCAACTGTAAATTGGAACAACGTCTCTATCACAGTGCTGAGTTTAATTAACTAATAATTACAAAGCAATGAGAGATGGCTTGCTATCATTACAGCTATAGCAGAATTCAGCCTCGGTGAGCTGATCTATTTTCTTGGAGTTCTTTTTCATTTAACTTACTCGGTTTCAACCACACTCAAGAGAGAGCGCCTGTGATGGGGAGGGCAAACCTCTTCTTGTCAGCCCCCTAACAGAAAGCTGACCTGTCTTGGTAAAAATAGGATGCCCTCAAAGAGGTGGACCACTGAGACATTAGTTCTTTATAAACACTGTTCGGCACAAGTATTATCATGCTGTTTCCTCAAGAAAAGAAGTGAAGAAAGATGTCTAAGGGTAGTAATTATACAGACAAAAATACAAATGGGCCAGATAAGGAGTGAGATAATGACTTCTTTAGCAGCCTGTATTTAGTATATGTTGCATCTTTCCATACTAGTTCATCTTTGAGGTTCTTTTTGTGTGTTTAGAGGGCTTTTTTCTTATTCTGCGTTTCCTGCAAAAAGAAAGTATCCGTACACATGCTGCCAGGTCCTCCTGCTGTCAGTGGTGTTCTTGAGACTCAGCAGCGTGTGCAAAGGCTGATCAGTGATGGCTTTCTGCAGGGAGCCCTCCATGGCTGAGCCTCAGAGAATGGCTTTGCATCCACATAGCCAATTTCTGAAAAGCCTGCTTGGGTTCCCACTGAGCCTCCCCACACAGAATTTAAACATAAAAGATTACACTGAAGACACCATGCTAAAATCAAGCCATTTTTGTTCAAGGAAATTTAGTAAAGGAAAAAAAACCAACACCTTCCCTGTGTATATTTCTGGGAAGCTGTAGGACACGTAGTCAGTGCCTCTCCTCACTTACACCAAGTTGCAATATAGAAACAAAAATCAAAAAGTGGATTTTGAAGTAATAGCTCATGTGCTGAACCTGGCAGTGCAGTCACAAGTGCTGTGCACAAGACTAACAAGCAAGAAGAGTGCAGGATGGGAAGGACAGTGCCTTGTGTGGAAGTCTGCCACTTCATCCTTCACTCACTACGTGATGTTTAGCCCTTTGGGGATTGAAAATATTTAACTGAGTTATTTAATCTTTATGTTATTTCCTCAGAATAATTTGAAGATCAGTTTCATTATGCTAAATTTTAATATATAATATTTAATAATCCTTGAATCTTTTTCAAGGATTGAGAACAAATATTTTTCTAGCCTAATTTTGGGTGGGGAAACCTTCAAAAGGCAAATGCAGAGTGCATGAGAGTGTAGACTTATGAGAGTGGAGGCTCTTCTCTATATCAAAAGCTATCGTTTTCCCCGGTGCAAGCTCCTTCCAGCGTGATATAGGGATTGTTAGGAACAACAAATGAAATGCTCTGCAAGAAAGATGCTTGCTTCTGTTCTGTTCTTCTGAAATACGATATATTTTTTTCTGGTACAATTATGTGGGAAATTTAGTTAGTCAATGTTAGTGCATTTGATTTTAAAATTTTAGCCAATAAGCATTTTCTTACTCTCATTTTAAAGGCACAAACTTAGGAAAAATAACTTAATTATTATCAAATGTTGGTTCAAGTTAATGCAATTCCTTTCCAGCCATGATCTAATTTCAATAATTAATTTACAGCAGGATATCTGTTCTGCATGAGAATTATCCTGACAAATGCACTCAAACTAGTGTATCCCAAAGAAGTAGCTCTTGTAGAAAGAGCTTCTTTCTACAAGTATTTTGGATATTCCTACCAGAAAGGTACCAGTTATACTTGGTATTTCCTCTTCCAGCTTTTTCTACCACACCTAATGCTCTCATTAAACAAACAGCGCTGTTGAAGCTGTTTGAAATGTTGCATTTTCCATGGCAGCAGCCTTTTTTTCCTCCAAGACTTTTCCCTCCACACCCTAAATTAAATGGTGAGTGGTATATTTGCACTAAAAGATGACTTAGCGGCTATGTCATTTGGAAGAACACAGTCATTCTGAGCACTACAACTTTCGCCACTGTGTAAAAGAAAAATATCAGCCTAGGGCTAGATGCATGCGACTAGCAAATATATGAGGTGCACAGGGGATGGAGCGTAACCATCATATGACTTTGCAGATCACCTTCAACACTCTGTTATAGCAAGGGTGTTGTCAACATTTCACAAACCTTCCTCTCACTGTCCTCAAGTAAAGCACAGTAATATCTGTCCTCTGCTTCATTGTCCTTCTTTTTCTGTCTTTCAGCAGCAGTCAGGCAGTTGCCAGTCCAACACAACCATGCCTTTATTTCTAAAGGGAGGGCAAAGAGCATTTTGATAAGATGTGCTTCAGCTAGTTGACACGTCATTTCACTGTTGTCCAAAAACTGCCCCTTTCATTATTCTATACCTAATGAGAGGAAATAATGCACTATAAAATGTCTGTGTTGCTTGGATGCCTTTCAGCCTCCATGCTAGGAAATAACTGCTGGAAATCCTGGAGATTTCTATAATTTGTGTTTAAAATGTGAAAATGCCATTCACACCTCGGAGGAAAGGAGGAGGGTGCCTTGAGCCAATAGTAAATATCTGTTACTGAAGATCCTGATTTTTATATTGATATACCATACATATATATATATATATACATTATTTATTTTTTTGCATTAGTTCCGATTGAGTTCTTAAGTGATGCTAAAGTTCAAATTTTTGTGAGAAACGTTCTCCATCAAGTAGTATTAGGGGACTTCAGGGTTGATCTTTCCTAATTTTCCTTATAGATTTCTTTTCTTCAGTTAGGTAGATGAAATTTAAAAAAATCCTTCAGATGCTGACACTGTGAAAGCAGTAGCTGTGTGCACTGTCAATCCAGGATAATCTCTCTAGTGACTCACTCTTAATTGCTGGCCTTTCTTCATACCTTGGGAACTATGTCACTCTCAAAGCTGCTTGAGATTTTCCTTCCAGGAACAATTTTGATCTTAAAATAGGAATCTCACAAAGGAATCTCTACATGAAAGCCATTTCCTGCTCTCTGCTGGCCCAGTCGATGTTGAGATGCCCAGTTATGGACTCTGAATTTCACATCTCCAACTCGATCCCCCTTAGCTGTGGTTCGTTGCAGCCTGACCGGTTTGGGTGGGACTTCTTCACAACACGAGTGAAATTCAATCTGCTCTCAAGTTCAGCAGAAGCTGGTGGCTGAATGCCATTGACACACAATAAAGCCTTACATGCCTTGTAAATGTTACTGGGCGTTAGGCTGGTCCCCTGCAGGAGGGAGGGAAGTGCTGTCTGCTTATCCATGGAAATACTCCACCCCTCTACGGTGACTTCTGAGCTACCTAATGAAGCTCCACAGCTGCTGCTGTAACTCCAGCCAGACTAAAACCCAAAAGTTACTGAAACCCCCAATAAATGTGATCATAACCCACCAATGCTTCAGTTCCTTGTTCCACGCAGGGATGCAGCCTGATGGGGTACATCACCCCAGGCAGGTTGCTGGCTGTTCTTGTCTCAGGATCAGTGAGATTTTTTAATTCCCTTTGTGCTTTCTTTTGGCATTGTGAAAATAGAAGCTACCTTAATATTTTGGTGAAGCCAAAGTTAAATTCCTCTTTTCTGTGTTTTTACTTTGTGTGCTGTTGTGGCGATGCTCACAGTGATTCCAGCTGACAGCTAATGAGCAATGAATCTGAGGGAAGTCTGGTATCGATAGCTTCCAGTGATAGATTGTATAAAACAACCTGTCCTTTGAAATCTGCTGGGATCCGACAATCACTTGTAGAGTATTTGGCTGATAGTCCTGTAGCTGTATAACCTAAGATTGATCAGTAAATCAAAGCGTAAAGAAACGCTCCTGGCTTAAAAATTTACAGAGATGGATTTGGACATTTAATCATTCCATTGCAGAAAAGAGGTGCCCAGAAGCAGCATGCCATTTAGGAATTGCTTCTGTCTCCTGTCACTTCTCTCTATCATCCTTATAAATATCACCAAGAGCAACCTTACTTTACAACAACTAGTTTCTTCCATGCCAGGTCTGACAAATGGGTTTTGCATCTTATTTGTTTTATCTTTCAACATGTTTCTTTCCTCTGGTTACTACTTTGTTACTACTTTGTTAATGGTGATTTGTAATCCCATGCAAATCAGCTGGCTGTTTTATATTGACAGTGCGAGAAGCAAAAAACCTAATTCCCATGGATCCAAATGGACTTTCAGATCCTTATGTTAAACTGAAACTTATCCCTGATCCCAAGAATGAAAGTAAACAAAAAACAAAAACCATTCGTTCTACTCTGAATCCACACTGGAATGAGTCATTCACGTTGTAAGTTTAACCCCTTTTAATACAATACCTTTTAAGTATTGAATCATTTATTTGAGTTTTGCATTGAAAATGCTTCTTCTCTGCTTCTTTTTAGTAAATTAAAACCTACAGACAAAGATCGACGGTTATCCGTAGAGGTCTGGGACTGGGATCGAACAACCAGAAATGATTTTATGGGATCTCTTTCATTTGGGGTGTCAGAGCTTATGAAAATGCCAGCTAGTGGATGGTAAGAGTTTCTGGAGAGGCTTTGAAATGGTACTTTTCTTCAGTGTAATTACATTTTTTGTAGCTTTTCACTGTATCTCATGCTATGAGATCACTGAAAATACAACCAAAACCAGGAAATATAGGCTATACACGTATATAACAAAGAAGGATAATTAAAGGAATTCTTTTCTTTTGTCATGTTCATGAAGCTTCTGCTGGAGCCAGGAGATGCTGTAAACTCAATTCTATGTACATAGTCTTGTGATATTCATCTTATTTTTATCACAAATATGATATATTCATTATGAAGCATATCAGTTATATATAGCTCCACAAGTTCAAAGTACATGGGAACTGATTTTATAAAATGCCATCTTATTACCTACCAAACCATGCATAGAACTTATAAAACCTTCTCAAAAAGTACCTCTCATTGAGGAGAATTGTTTAGGGCCTTAGAAGTGCTGGAGAAAAGGTTCTTCAAGGTTGATTTCTCCACTATATTACAGGATGATTGGAATGAAATCCTTGTACATTACACTGCCTTGACAGATAGTTTGTGATTAAAGATATAAGTTTAGGTGAAATATACTCTGTTTCTCTGTTTGCTTTAGAATTTGGCAAGCAGTTCTTTACATACAAGTGACGTCGGTACAAACAACTAAATCAGATTTTAAATCTAAAAGGAATAAATAAAAATGTAACAACATTTTCTTTTCTCAAATGTTTTACAGGTACAAGCTGCTGAATCAAGAAGAAGGTGAATATTATAATGTTCCGATTCCAGATGCTGATGAAGATGGAAATGCAGAGCTTCGACAGAAGTTTGAGGTGAGTATCAAGCATAAATATGCAACTGTATTTTGTATACAGTTGTCACCTTATTACCAAAAAACAAAACAAAACAAAATGTTCAAAGTTATACAGTGTTATTAGTTCTGTTGCTTATGTCAGCAGTATGTACCTTTGGGTTTCTTGGAGATTGGGCCAAGGGGAAAATTCAGCACTAGCATTATTTGTCTGACAGTTCTGCTTCTCTGTTACGACACTTATAAATTGGTATTGTAAAATATTTTATGTCAGGAATGTGTAATGGTTTCAGTGTATCTTCTAATGCTTACTCCAAAATCTGCAAAAGTGATTATTGCCAGTATCCTTAATAATTTGTAAAACAAAGGTCTCAGAAACAGCAACATTTTATTACCTAAAATGTTTCACAGTGAACATTTTTTTTAAAGAGAAAACAGTTACAACTGCTGATTAACTGGAGCCTTAAAATCTCTGTAGAAGGCTGGCACCTGAAGTTCTGATCTCTCTCATGTGGGTATGGAAGCTTCAGGAGGAGTGGTATTGCTGGTTATGTACAGAAAAGAACCACTGAAGAAAAACAGTATTTTCGGCAGAGTCCTCCTGCCCTCTGCAGTGCACGTTGGAGTGGTTGGTAGTCACAGGCATGGTCTTACCGTGCCTTCCAAAGGAGTCGATTCTTAATGAACAGACATAGCCGGCCTCTCCTGACAACTGCAGTGATACTACGACAAAATACTTGCTGTCCATTAAACCCAGCAACAAGAATGGTTTGGGGATGGAGGTGTTTTGGCAATGGTTGTACTGGATTCAGCTGATCCTAGTACTCCTTCCAGCTGCATATGCAATAATGAATTCAAATATTGCAATAAATACCGATTTCTTTTTTCTAGTTGAACATTTACGTTAGTCTAGCAGTTTATCCAAAAACTAATTAATGTACCTGTTGTGCTTAACAAACGCTTAAGGCTGTTTCTTTCAACCTGAAATGGCAATTTTTTATGTTCACCATCAGGCAGAATTCTACATTGTTATTATAAAAGATGGGTTAACCCAAGAAAGTGAGGAAAAACGGCATATGTTCAACTTTCAAGAAAGAAAAAGAAAAGGTGCTTCAATTTCTTCTGAACACATTTGGATCAGCTACCATACTTTTGTCTGCAGCATGAACTATGATTTTTGTTTTACATTTGAGAAATACTTTAATCTCCATTTCATTTTCCTTTCTTTACAATTGTGATCTGACCAGTGTGATTTTATTTCACTGCACTAGGTCATTTTCTATTCAAGATCATATTTACCTTTTATCCTCCCTAGAAAGAATAACTTCAAAAGTAATTCTTTTCACCCCTTACATGTCTCTGTGCAATATACGGAGTCTGGAATTGGGTGGACGTGTATTTTAGTGGTGAAGCTATGGAAATTGCCTATTTTTTTTTTCTCAGGACAGAGACAGCAAAAATACAAGTCTGTTTTAAAATGTCAGTAATTACATGTGGTATGTTTGCATATTGAATTTATAATCTCTTAGTGTTTTTTTTTTTTCTTTCTAGAGCCTACTGTAAATGCAGAATGAATAGTCAGGGTTTGTTATCTATGTCCTGCGATGAAGTGGTGTAGAAATCCTGGGAGGCTGCATTGTGTAAAGCTCCTAGACTGGGTCTGAGAAACTGCAGCTTCACATAGGGTCAGCTGTGTCTCAGAAATAATTAGTCTGTCTCAAAGTCTAGTTAGTTCAGCTTCCACACCATGCACTGGAGGCTCTCTCTGTTCTGAAGTTAGCAAGGTTGACACCATTTTAATGGTCCAAATTGCTCAGGGAAAGGGAATAGGTTTTCAGCAAACACAGTGTCTCTGTAATATTGGTACTGATTTGCATAATGAACATTATGAAACCTAGCGCTGCTATATGTGAATATTTGTAGCCAGACAAAATGTGTGACTATAACTGGACCAAGGCTAGTATAACACATATCACACAGTAAAAGGATTTTGGTTCAACCACTTGAAGCCTACCATTGTGAGAAGGAACAGAGGAAAGCAGCACCTTCCCAGTAATGTTCTTAGCTGGTTTCAAGGGGAAATTACTGTCATGACATATAAAAAGTAACAGCACAGATGTCTGAATGGTGGTATTTAACTTATTAGCTATTCTGATGTGGTACATAAGTGGTGCTGGCTCTGATTATCTTTTACGTTATGTTTCTTATCATTTAGATCTTGGCTTACAAAGTCATTTTATTTTAGGTACCCTGTGCTAAGGAACAAGTAGAGAGCACTGAGAAGTGTTATTTGTGAGTCAACAGCATCTTCTAAATAAATATTTCCACTGTTCTGAAATCAGCTTTGAACCCTTACAGGAAGTCTCTTGACAGCCATGTTACCAGGTGGGGGTGTTGGCAGGAAGGTTAAAAATATGGATAGACCAGGAGAGGTCATACCAAGCTATCTTCTTGTTTATCAGTTTATAGAAAAGAGTAATTTAAGAGTTCTTGCTAATCCAAATCTCAAATTGTGGTTCTTGGTTCTGCTTTTCAGTATATGACAGTGTGATTGATAGCCAAGCAACATTCATTTAATTTTGAGAACAAAATTACAACAATTTCTACAGTAGTATTGGATTAATAATACAAAATATTTAAAATGAATAATGGTAGTCTTCAGAGTGAAGAGTGCTAACGAACCTAAGAAATAAAGAAGAACAGGAATACAGAAACTTCAGGATGAGAATTTCATTAGCTTGTATTAAGGAAGATAAAATATTTTCATATTCTTTTCAAAATTATTATTTTAAATCTTAAAACAATCTTAAAACTGACTTTGCCCTTAAGACTGAATTTTAGCAATATGCTTAGTAGAACCTCCACAAGCTCTTAGGAGCTACGTCCCATTTAAATCAATGACGATTTTTTTTTAAGTCTGTCCATGTCTTTAGTTCCACAAAGATCCTTAAGATGTGGCCTCGGGCTCAGATTGATTTCAGCTGTTTACACACTCCTATCACACCCTTCTGGCTCCATTTTAACAACCCAGACTTCTTACAGAAGTCACCCAAATCTCATCAGTATGCTGCTTTACTTACCGGATCTCCTGACACAGAAGTCATTTATCAATGTGAGTCTACCATAAAACAGCAATGCAGGATTGATAATAATACTCAAATAGTAATAGTAATAGTAATAATAATAATAATAATAATAAATTCACGTGCATTTATAATATGAACAGTAAAATGTATTTTGTTACTTTAAAAAGTCTGTTTGTGACCCATTCTGCCAGATCTAAAACAGCTGAAAAACAAGCACCCAACCTGTGCCCAGTAGTTTGGGATTCTGCCCAGCAAATGGGCCAAGTTTGGGAAGGAGGAGTTGAGGACGATGAGGGTTTCGTTAATCGAGTCATGCAGTGACCTCACTAAGTATTTTTAGTTACTGCTATGAGGATTTTCTTTTTATATACTGTCTATGTATTCCTAGATGAGGTTGTGCAGTAGATGGAAATTGAGGTGTGCTCTGCATAGGTGCACTATTTTCTATACATCCAGTTTTATTAAATCTACATATTTCTGGATCTCACCTATCTCTAAAAGTTATGAATCAACTATGTGTTCACTCAGCAGTATGATCAAATCTGTCTTCAGTGATTTACAGATGATACATCATTATTAATATTTCGAGATAAAAATACTCTCCTGTAGGAAGTGGAGGCAGGATAAAATCTGTCACTGTTTTTCGTTTGGTTTTAACCTTCGCTTGTGAGTTTTCTCCCCGGAATGGCATTATTGGTGGCCATCTCAAAACGAAACTGGATTCTCAACAGGCATATTCAGAATAATTGTGGCTGCTCCGTAATTGTTCGGGCTGAGGTTTCCAAGGCAACTCGCACCAGTCCCAGGTGGCTGCGTGAACCCAAACTGCCAGGGCTTTGCTCTCCAGTAGCACTATTTATCGTATCCTTATTTTCCTCATCCAGCATTTTGCTCGTCCTAGAATAAAAAAAGCAGAATATTGAAATAATGCAGCCTTACTGTAGTTTTAATACCTCATTACAATTTGAGCAGTAAAATATTTTTGCCATTTCTGACATTGCTCCTTTTTTCATTTGAGGAAAAGAAATGTGTAAATTCTGAACTTCTCCTGTAGGAAGTTATTTCTGATTTCTGAAGCCCTGTTTCCTGTAATTTGCTGCTTAATAAAGCACTTCTTGATACTTAAATATCACCTTAGAAGAAGAATAGAATCATCCTGGCTTAATAATAGCCTGGTTAATTATTCTGTCTGTCCCCTTCTTTACACATCGCCATCATGGAAAATGTTATTAAAAATAAAACAGCTGCTGTGGTTCATAGCAATGTTCATTTTTTAATTAAAGAGAACAGGGTAGCTATAACCCTTATGTGTGGATATATTTACCAAGTATATGGTACATTAAGTGACGTGAGCCACCCGAGTTTGGTAATTAAAGTGACCCAAGCAATTTGTTAGAAGGGAGCGGGTTGCTGCTCACAGAGCCTTCATTTTAAGGCATCCTAAGGGAGGATGCATAGCAGTCCTCCTCCTGCATATCATTAAGATGCTGGACATTTTATTTTGTTCTAGCTGTTCCCATTAGTGGAGCTGTGTGAGGGTTTTCAGCAGAGCATGGCATTCCCTTGATTCCCAAGAGAAAGCTCAGAGCAGGGACCCCGCTGGTGCATCCATGCCGAGCAGCTCCTGGGGACCCTGGGAGGCACTTCCTTGGGGTCTTCCCTGTGTCCTCTCCGAGTCCCACACTGGGACAACCTGCAGCGGGTGGCTGCTCCACTGAGGCTCCCCCCAGTGCCTGGCACCTCTCATGCGTGGACTTCGGGTATGCTTGGGACTTGGCTCTGGAAATGAGGAGCTGTTCGCTGCTGTTGCCGCCTGTGCTTTTTGGGACTGCTGGTTTTGTACCAGTCCGTTTCAGACAGTGAATGACAATGACATCACCCCGTAGTAATCAGACAAAGCTATCCTGATAAGTGCTTTTTCTGCAGAGTAATTTCTGGTCAGCGTGAGGAAAAGCAGGAACCATTTTCGCCCACCAGCTGATGCTGGGGGCCAGGCCTGTAAAACTGTGTGGTAGAAAGGTCAGGCAGCGTACCCAGGGAAAGGGCTCATGCTGGCTTCACGCTTTGATCCAGGAGCAGCTCCTTTGGTTCTTGGCCAGATCCTGATGGGCTTTTTGCTGCCAGGGGGGTGAGCTGGCCTGGCTGTACAGTTCCCTACTCATGGGGCTGGGCTCCCCACGCTGTCCCAGCTCTTCTCAGGGCTCATCATGAGTTGCTTTTTAGCTGCTTTGTTCTGCCAGAATCAATGAGGAATGCTGTATACAGGCTACAACCATATTTTTCTTTTGCAGACTAAGCAGAACAACATAAGGAGAGAGGAAAGAGAGTTCAGATGAGGGTAGATATTGTATCTGAAAACTGGAAGCCTACAGTCAGTGGCATTTTGGTGACATCTCAGTGCTTCTAAACATAACCATTATTACCATGCTAAAGAAAATGTCTTTTTAAATGTCTCACCATTTTAATTACGAGAACAGGGACAGTGTGGTGCTTGGCCATCAGGCTTGGTTATAAATACCTAGCCCCTCTCCAGTGACGCAAGAGCTGAGACATTTCTGCCTGTGATGTGCCACTAACCTCCCGCAGTACGCAGGGCAGCACTCTGTTTGACCAAACTTCTGTGTTAATCCTCGAGCAAGTGTAAATGCAGGCTTGAATTCCTGATTAAGTAGCCGATCTTGATCAGCATGTGGACGTGCTGTACACAGAGCAAGCGCTCATTTACAGAGTCAGGCCTCTCCCCGTGCAGCACAGCTGGGGTTAAATGCTATTTGGAAACGTCTGCGGGTTTCCAGTCATGTTCAAAGCTCTCTGATGAGTTTCAGTGTTGTTATAGTCAGTGCTAAAGAAACTCATTTATTTATCATTCCCTTTCTGAACATGGGTAAATCATTTCGGTTTGTTTCGCTGCAATGCTGCCTTTCTTAGATCTCTACCACTCCCTTTCGTTTCATTTTTTCCAAGCAGCTTCTGGCTGCGTTATTCGAAAGGAGAGGGCCAGTGCTTTCTGCATTAATCTGGCATTTTTTTCTGACGTTCATAACAGTTTTAGGTCAAAAGGACATCTTCTTTGTTTCCTTTCATCAGCAGCTGGGACATGCTGGAGCTGTGTGGGCTGTGGACGAGTGCTGCAGCCCTGTGGCCAGCGCCTCAGCAGGAGGCTCCGGGGACTGCTTCAGCAGCTTCCTCAGAACCCAAGGAGCTTCCTAATTAAATTTGATATTTTCATTCAAAAAAAAAAAAAAAAAAAAAAAAAAAACCAAACGTAGCCATAGGGGAGCTTCAGATTTTGCTAATTTGTGAGTTAAATTCTTCTGTCTTCTGGTCTCTGTGTATAGTTCTGTAAAGGGCTGCAAAGGAGACATTTCTTCTAAGCCTTTGAAGGATGCTTGTGCTTTTGCCCCAGAGCTGTTATGCTGCAGCCACTTTACTCTTTGGGGTTTTTTTTTGAAATAAATAA
The DNA here is from genome assembly GCF_009819795.1 of Aythya fuligula. NCBI lineage: Eukaryota > Metazoa > Chordata > Aves > Anseriformes > Anatidae > Aythya > Aythya fuligula. The sequence continues at coordinate 9,624,557 of NC_045576.1, read as the reverse complement.
AAGATATGATCTCTGCCATATCCATATCTAACTTGTATATGTTCCCATTTTGAGGCAATAACCGTAACTTCAAGCAGTTCAGCAAAGGTGACAGGGAAAAGAGAAATAACATTGCTGATGCTTCAAACTGTAAAAGAAAAGATTAAATTTACTTTCCAGGAAACAGTATACTAAGTATACTGAAATCATGACCAGCCAAAATATCACTGGCACATCAATCCACACTCTTTATGTATATAAAAAGAGGAGCTGCTTTTTTTGGCTGTGGCACTCGTTCCTATTTTTAAATTGTGCATATTTAATCATTAGAGAATGGATTGCTGCTGCAGTATAGAAATGCTGTTAGATGACTCCATCTGTTCCATACTATCATTTGGCATGGGGAATTCCCATATGCAGTTACCGGAGGTTTCCCATCCACTCACCATATTTGAAAGTAGAGAATTTGAACATTCTTAATCAGAGGACATACATCTTCAGCCCCTGTTCCTATGAGGTGGTGAGTTGTCTGGGAGGTTTTTCTCACTATATGTGTTGTTACTAAGATGAAGAACGTAGAAAATTACATTGGTAACAGGGATTTCTTTATCCCATATATAAAGACAGTTTAAATGCATATTTCAAAACAAGGCAAAAACTCAAAAAGCACTTCTGTGCTAACCCCTGTCTTCAGTGTGTGTTTGTTGATAGGAGCCCAGACTTCACACATCTGTGCATTCAGCTTTATGCATTTCGGTGGTTTAAGGGCGTTAGGAAACACATGGATGCACAAGATTGCAGTTAACATTGAATAGCAGCTGACAGAAAGACCTGTATTTCATTGTGCTCTGCTGCACTGTGCTCCTGATTGCTAGGGTGATTAATGCCATGGTTTCTTTTTCATGAGGTTTCTGCACACAGCAGGTGCGCCCATCCCTGTATTCTCGCTGCCGTGTCCTTATTTGTTGCCTTGTGCTACTGATGTCGCTTGGCTTTGCAAGCCCTTTACTAATGCAGCAGTTTTTCTCCTTGCCTGCCTCTCCCAGGACTGTCATGTCAATGCCTGCTTCTTCAAGGTAGTTTCCTCCTCGAAGTTCTGCACCTTTTTTTTCACACACCTTTCTCTATGAGCATTTGAAGCTTATTAATAAATTCAGTTTCATTCTCACAGCGTTTTAAGGATGCATTTTTTTTAATCTCTGATTTAAGCTTTTATAAAGAATAATGATAGTTTTAAAAAATTGAAGTATTCATCTTCCGTAATTTGCCACAAAGTTTCCCCAAATGAGAAGTTGACTTACAAAAATGGGTCAGCAAACCTCGGCAGTTGCAGTGTGCCTTTCATTCTGAAGGACTTGGTTAAATGAATGGCACCTTCTCGTGGAAAATGGTGCATCTTTAATTTGAAATACACTTGTGGAACTTTAAATAACTTCCACAGATCAAATAATTCTCACATTCACTGGACAATTAAGTAAATAAATTTACATGGTATATAGCATGTGTGTATCATGATATATACTATATACTATATACTGTGCTATATACTGTATGTAAGTTGGGGTATACTATATTGTAAGTGATATTACCCGTATGCACAGATGCTGTGAATAGTAATCCACCTGATACTTCCCATTTTACTTCTTTCACTTCCATCTCACTGAAATACTGCCATAAACAATGCATATCAGCATTAACAATATACACGTCTGCACTTGTCATTTGCATGTAATGTCTCTCCAGCAGGTTTTCTTGCTTTATTAGGGCAAAAGTTACTGACACAAATCACACTTTCAGTCTCATATATGGGTTTAGTTACAATTTGCTGACATTTAAAAGAATTAATTTTAAAATCTTTTTTTTTTAAGTTGTTTGTATTAGTAAAGTATGATTTTAACAATTATTTTAATACTGAACCAGAAAAAAAGAGAGATGATTTGTCATTGCCAAATATTTCCTAATGCAGTAATCATCGTATTTGTCACACAATCAGTAACTTCTGTTCTCTTAACCTTCATCCTTTCTCTGGTATCTTTATCTCACAAAAGATTTTCAGAAGGTGAGTTACCCTTCCTCGGTCCTTTCCCCCTCCTCTTATTTGAAAATAAAATCACTTGTTGGTTTCATTGATGAAATTTGTTTAATGCAGGGAAGCTTCAAGCTTCTCTGTTGAAATATATTTTTAAACAATTTTGTTTGAACAATTTATACGTAGCATTTAAATAACTATCAATACTTTTATGCAGTATATAGTGGAGTATTTAGCTGTAATAATTGAGGGTAGAACCCCTCAACATGAAAGCATGACAGAAAAAGTAGTAAATGAAAAAATCTCAGCAGTGGGGTATTGCAAAGCCCATTTAAGCTGCACTGACAGAGCCAAACCTACCCTGAGAAAATGCAGCTGGGATAAAAACAGTAATGTCTAATGCTATGGTGTCACTCCAGGGTAAAATCCAGGCCCTGAAGTGCACTGATCTAAACCGACAAAAGTTCTTGGTCCATTTTTGGTTTCATCATAGGAGTGCACCTAAAAAAAAGAGCTGAACAGTTTCATACACTGCTGCTTCATAGGCAGAATTCATACTTATTCCTTGTGAATTAGTGAATCCCAGCAAAGAAAGTTGGCAGTCTTGTGATACAAGACTGAGGAATTCCATTTCTTCATGAAAAAGAAAAATGCTTTCTTGTTTGTTGTCTGTCTTTCCTCTCTGGATTGTTCCAAATCCCCGTTCAGCTTGCTGCTGCCAGTGACAGCATTACCAGCCTAAGCTCAGAAGCATCTCTGCATGCTGCATTCTGCAAGCTAATCGCCACTGCCATTAGCATATCTTTGGTAATAATTCTGTCAATAATCAGTTTATGTGGGACTGCTGCGGAGGTTATGTTCCCAAGTTTACAAGACTGGAATTGAAAGGAAACAGCAGGAGCAGATGAAGAAGGAAGGCTGTGTTCCGGAGGATAATATAACACTTCTGAGCTAGAAATAAATATAATGTACAAAAATGATTTTAAAAGATCATAGAAAATTTGAGAATGCTGTGAACAAGGTCAAACAGCTTAGTTATTTATAAATTGTTTATCAAATACTGGGAAGGATCGTGCATTTATGCTGCTTTTGTTCACCCAGCAAAGTATGCATTTAGATTAATTTATTTTCACAACATCATGCAGAAACCACCTTGATTTTGTGTGTTTGTGTTAACTAATCACATAGTGCGACCTGGTTACAGGATCCCCAGGTCTTAAAATCACTACTTATCTGCAGCTTTTCGTCCCTAAGGATTTTCTGCAGGGATTTGCACTCAGATCAGGTAGAACTGAAGTCTTTGAAGATTGCTTTAGAACGGAACTTTAGTTTTTGTCCATATTGAAATGAGTTTTATGCTTAAAGCAAATTCAACACCCTATTTTTTAATTATTGAAAATTAGCAGTAATTTGCATAATTTAAAAATGAAGGAGCATATATAATAGCAACTCTTTTTTTTTTTTTTTTTTTTTTTTTTTTTTTTTTTTTTTGATACTTAGGGATTTGTTATTCCAGTATTGACTGGAAAGCCAGCAATATAATTATATTCACTGTTTGTGTTTTTATTGCCACTATCACAGGATATTTCAGCGAAAATTCTTGAATATTATTCCTAGGCAGCCTCTTTAATTACATTCCATCTAGTTAGATGCTGTTCTGTTGCAGGGGATGGTGTTTTTGGCAATAAAGGCAGAAAACAAAGTAGACTCAGGTGGCCACAGGATTATTAAACAGATTAAACACGTTGACGGTGCCAAGTGGGTAGCTGGAAACTCTTCCCTCTCTAGATTTGGCTGCTCACAGCCAGAAGTTCCTTGTACAAGTTTCTTGTACAGTTTCAGATACCCTCTGAAACTGGTATTCGTAGGATAAATGTATCCTGTTCTTAGGATAAACGCATCCCTTTCCAAATGACTGCTTTCCATAGTCTTTTGACTCTGTTGTCTACATTTTCTAGGGATGTGGTTACCTTTATCTTGTCCCTGATAAATCTGATTAGAAGTCACTTACTGAGTATTTTATACATTTTCAACTTGTTCACAGCAATACTGAAAAAGTAAAAGCAAATAATTTAAATAGGGCATGTGGTTATAAACCCTCCAAAGTAGCAGCACTGCCGAGATGCTGTATGGTATATTAAGCTGTAGTATTGTCCTTTAGGATTCTCTTATAGCTTATATCCTGAGTAAACTTCCCTTGATCATAATGTTGATCTCGAGAAAATAATTTCTGCTCTGAGTTAGGAACCACGAGGGGTCAGTAAAGAACACGGAATAGCAGCCAGAGCAAAAAGCTGGCTGTAGCAAAAGTCCTGAAGGACATGAAACGATGCAAATTGTTGCACCTATGTGTATTTGTAAAGATCCAAACCTGTTACATGAAACAGCTGTTTTGATAAAATTCACTGTAAGTTTTTCATTGAGCCCTTTGTACAAGTCTCTTTACCTTGCACTGATGATCATTTTTCCCCAATCAAAATATTTAGGAGCTTGCAGCTGTAGGCGTGAGTTCTGCCTCTGACCTCCTTGGTACTGCTCAGGTCACCTCTGCCTGTGGGTGATATCCGTGATTCCCAGCCCTCTGCCTACCTCCTGCCGTGATTTATGTGCTGGGGGACACGCACAGGGCCGGCAACCTCTGAGTCATGGAGTGAAACAATCTCAGCGCAGGCTTGTGAACCTGCAGGGTGTTAGAAGAGGCACTGCTTACCATGAGCAGTGCCTATGGAGAATTAGGCAAAATAACTCGATTTTAGTGATCACGCAGCAGCCTTTGTAGGACACGGTGCTTTCTCTTCTGTTATTTGTAACCCAGGTCATTGATCTACACTCTGATATCATCATTCCGGAGCGTTGCAGCATGTGGGTGGGCTTCAACAGTGGGTTTCCTGTCCTCTTGGTCAGGCTTTCAGCAAAAAGGCATTCTGAATCCTCTTCACATATGGCCAAAAAACAAACAAACAAAAAAAAAAAAACAGTCAAATCCTTTAAATAAATTTTCTCTTAGTAACCTAAAGGGTAAGTATGACACAAGCTTAAGGGGGGTAGGGAGGAAATGGGGAGAAAGTAAACAAAGGACACAAAGTAGTCCATATTAAACCCTGAGTCTTAATTACACACCTCCCATTTATATTTTTATGAAACATCCTATTTGCATGTGCCTTTTTACTAGCAGTGGGAATTATAAGAATTTTTAAAGCTTTTTTTATTCAATGTTTAAGCTATAGAAGTAAAAATTCATTTTACTTAATTTTTTATATATAGCATTTTTATTTCTTAGCACCTGGTACTGGTATGGTGTCCTTGCTAGGCACATAAGTACGGGTGTATGCATCCACTAGCACAATACATTTCTGTAATTTAGTTTGTTTAGCTCAGGAACAAAGACGAATCAGCGAGAATGCCCAGTAGGATGGGAGAAGCCAGGACTGGGTTGCTTCGCTCTTCAGAAGCATTTGTTAAGCCACAGAAAGAAGCGCAAGAGCCAGACACTGTGTCTGCTGTGCTGTTCCTCAGGCAGTGCAGTGCAAAACCATCTCCCTAGGTTGCTGAGCACACATTTCTTAGGCAGACAGGTGAAATGGTGAGGGAAGTTCCCTGTGTCCTTCCTGACCTGACAGCAAGATCAAGAGCTCAGGCTGGATCGGGAGATAACTGATGCCATCCCCTCACTGGTTAAAGCTGCTGGGCTGCTAAACCATCCCAAGCCCAGGCTGTAACTTTCTCTTTTCTGGGTTGTTTCCATGGCTACAAAACTCTCTGCTAATGAGTTATAAGCTTGCATTAAGTTATGTTATTGAGCTTAAAACTCAGTCTGGTGAAGTATTAGGCCTTGCTGGAGCTTAGAAACGAACTCTTCTCATTTCAAGTTATCACCATCCTGACAATTAAGTCGTATAAAGTAGGAAATTGATAGCCCTTCACAACATCTATAATTACATGGAATTGGAAATGCAATAATATAAGAAACAAGCTGCCACAATGATGGAGCACATTTCACTGAGGAGAAGGTTTTTTTCCTCCAGATTGTGACTTGAAATTTATTGGCTTTATTTAGTTTATTAAAGGCTTGCTAATGGCTCAACTTGTTAGGCTGATCAAAATCCCCACCGAGTTTTCATGACTTGAAACCCTAAGAGGGCTTTTTGTCCTTCCCTGAGTTTCTGATCAACTATTTCAGTTTCTCCTTTCTACATCCCAAGCGTGAGCTTTGCATTTCTCTCAGTGACATCTCTGAACATCTGCTCGAGATTGGAGCTGCTCCGATGCTTCTTGCGCTGAGTCCAGGGGGCGTCAGGCGTGAGTGGGCATCAGCTGCCACAGTGACACCCAAACAGGAGGGTCCGGCTGCTCCTTCCCTTGCTTCTCACCAGTTGCTGCTCCACATTTGGAAGTGATGTGCTGAAGCAGAAGGTTACCCACGGCTCTGCAATGGCTTTGGACTAACCTCAGAATTAAGAAAGGAAACAGTGGGAGCAAGGTGGGCTGGCCTGAGACAAGTTGTTATCTGAGGAGCGTGCTGGGGTCTAGTGAGGAGCTGGTGAAGCCTCACTGCAGGGTGAGAGGCAGGGATTTTGTCAGTTTTACAGAGGGATTGAATCATGATAAGAAGACGTTCCTGCTTGGCTGATCTCAAGAAAGCTTTGGGACCCCTGATAAAGCCTGCAGCAAGCCTGGGCAGTCAATCGTTAGACTGCTGGCCTATCAAAATTGTGATTTTTTGTGATGGAGGCTGACGAGAGTGCTGCTCTCTGATGCAGCATCACTCACGTGCTGTTGACAGCTGAACAGGGCAGAGCAGCGTGTGCTAGGTGGGCTCTGCAGTTGAGGAGGGAAGACGAGGCTGGTGTGCAGTGAGCAGCAGCGATGCTGGCCTCCAGGAGGCTCAGCTGCTGGCAGTGAGGCTCTCTGTTTCTTCTCCCAGTAGGTGTCAGTGGAGCCAACAAGTAGCAGATGAAACGTGGCCATAGGGGTGCTGTTTCCAAACAGAAGTGGTGTGTACTCAATGTCTATGTACCTCCCCACAAGCAACATGAATTCGGCATTGTCGTTAAATATTTTTTTTATTTACCTCTTTCTCCTCTTGAAAACCTGTTACCAGTAGATCTTCTCACCGGGCATCCGGGAACTTGCTCAGAGCGAGTTACCGTGACAACCACGAAATACATCCTCGGTGCCCTGCGTACTGCAGGGTCTTGTGGCAGCTGGAACTTGTTGTCATGGGGAACGATGTGGCCTTGCCCTTCTGCAGCTGCGCAGGGAGGGTGGCGGGGGCTGGCAGCAAGATTTGGCAGTTTTGGAAGCCAGCATTGAAAAGGCTTGATGAGAACATAGCGCGACTGAAAGCTGAGTGCACTGATGGATTACTGTTCCCTAAACCACTTCTGTGCTTCACACTTCTCAGTAGGTTTTGGAGAACAGCTATACATATAAATTAAAAAACAATTTTTCCACGAAGCATTTATTTTAAAAGAGCATTTTTTACTACAGAACCTGAGCTGTCTTAGAAACCGAGTCTACCGAGTCTGAAGAGACTCTCCAAACTTCTATAAACTCTATAACTTCTATAAAACTCCCTAAAGAAGTGCATTTGGGCTGAATAGATAACGTCTCACCTGTGGTTTCAGGGCAAAAGAACTGGCCGAGATAAGGTGCGTCCAAGCCAAAGAAGTAAGATGATGTGCATGTCTTGTTTTCTTTTAAGATTAACTCTTCTGCTCCCAGTGCAAACTAATTTATCTTTAACGTGCCTTTATTCTGGTTTGTTTGCTGCAAGCTGACTTGGTTGTGAAAATGCTGTGCTTTTATCAAAAGTAGTTTACAGTGTGCTGGGAGAGTTTGTGGACAAATTTAAGTAAGCAAAGGCATTCCTGCTATTGTAAAAAACCCTAATATATATAATCAATAAAACAGTTTAAATTGTGGTACTCATAACTCTATAAGGATGAGTAAGTCCCAAAATAATATGGAGCATTTAAGTAACTTTGTAAAAATTGCTTTTTATGAAATATGCTTCTCTCTAAGACAACAACCAGTAGGTTGTGATCCCAGTTCGCTCTTCCTCCTTTCACATCTACCTCTTCCATCCGTTCCAGCTTTTGCCACATCATTCCTTTTTTCCAGCCATATCTGACTGTAAGAAAACCTGCTCCCATTCGAGAAACTGGGTGTAAACACCTGAGAAAAAAAATACATTGTTTGAGCTGTTTATAAGACCAGAGTTTGAAGAGGAAACGATGAATCTGTGCAAGATCCAGAAAGATCTGGGCAGCATTTCACAATGTCAGCTTTAGGGAACAAGGTCTGTGGTATCGTATCTGGGGCCTTCCTCTCTGTGTGGCTCAGGTCCCAGTGCCCTGCTCTTCAGCTGTGCGTTTCTAAGGCTCTGCACCACAAATTGCTCTCCTTACGCACAGTCTATCTATCAAACAGAGCCCTGGGTCTCTTTATTCCTCTGTGGTTAGCACTATTGAAACAGCATTTCCCAGAGCTCTGGAAAACATTTCTATCCAATATCTGTCCTATTTTCGGTGCTTAAATTGGCCTTAACAAAGCATAAGCCTCAAACAGATTTTCCTCCCTTCCAATATATAGTGAAGTTATTCATCATGGGCAACCCTGGATGCAGAGGTAATGGTGAAAGAAATGGTGTGTGGTTTTACATTTCATTTATGCAAATTAAAATACATTGTGCTTCTCACTGGGACTGTATTTTAACAACAGTTTTGGTTTGTAGCTCCACATCTGAAGTAAAAAGAAAGATTGTTTCTCATATGAAGAAACAATGACCTCACATGTTAAGGTATGCAAGAAGCTGGAGAAAAGTGTTTTTCTAGTGAAATGTATTTTCAGCAAGTTATTTCCCATGTGGCTCATACCAAGAGATTAGCATTGCTGTATGTGAAGAAAGTTTGTACGTACATGGTTATCCCATTGTATATAGCACCATTAAACAACTCCAATCAGCACAGCCAACAAAATGTTCAACTAGGGGGTGAGATGAAGGCACGGGCAGATGGTGGAAACTCTTCAGGAATAGCTACAGCATGGGGGCAGGTGAGGTCTTCTCCAGGTTCTCTCCTCAATTCTTTACTAATCCTGTAAGCAAATGATTGTTTCCCAGTACCTCCACCTAATGCTCACATTAGGGCACAACGTTTGTTTGTAGACTTTTAGGCAAAACAATTTTGGTATTTGAAGAAATTTTCCTAATTCTTTAGTCATAACCAGAAATCATTAGATGAGTTTCTGAAGTACTTCTGTCTTGACCTGTATTCTGGGTAAGGTTCTGCAAAAAGTCAAGGTTAAAGTAAAAAACTTGGTCACACAGGTGGGATCTGTAATGACTAGACTGTGCTTATCTGATTTTATTTGCATGCCCACAGTTTACTTTTGTTCCAGTAGCTCTGGAAATTTTTGTAAATAGTACTAAGAGGAAGATAAAATGATATGCCTGTGGCAAAGTCATAACTGAAGCATTTTGTGGTGGTATTTTGGGAAGCTCTCAATGGATCATCTGTAAAATGTTTTGTCTGGGATGAGTATTGTTTCCTATTTTTCTCTCGCTACTTGTTTACTAGCTTTGAAACTCCCACTATGCTTTCACTAGGACCTTAAGCCAAAAAGCTCTGAAAGGAATTCACATGGTAGCTGTGAAAACAGGTTTTGTTCATGCTCATGAACGGATGGTCAGTGGCCTGTCTGAAGGGATGTGGACCTTTGGTAAGGTGATGGTAATTTGATCAGGTCCTTAGGCCATTCCGTTTGGGTCCATGTGCTTTCTTTGGGTCAGTCTGGTCACTCTTGAGCATTTCATGGGTGCCATTTTCCTGTTTTCTCATGTACGGTTTGCAGCAGGGTTCTCTGTTTGCTCTGGGATGCAGCTGTGCTTTGGATTGTCTTTCTAACAAGGCTCGTTCCTCGAGCGGGCCAAAATTTGCAGCAGGATGCCGAAGGCATGTGCTCAGGAGAAGGTCTGTACAGTGCAGCATGTCAGGCTGTGAGCTCCTCCTGCCTCGTGAACAGAGGCAGTACTTGGGGGCTAATGAGGCAGCACTTGGGCTAACAAGGCAGCTGAGGCTGGTGGCACGACGGCGGGATTGCCAGCTTCCCGCAGTGCAGGCCACAGCCGCCTTGTGCTCTGGTGAGTGCAGAGAGGCCTTTGCTTGGTTCTCCAGTATTATTTTAGGATGCTGCCTTCGTATCCTGGCACTTTCATCTTCCGTGGCCTTAATTGGGGTGAGCTGCAGCTCCCTGGGAAAGCACAGGTCACACTGAGCCCCGGGGAGCAGTGCTCGAGGATGGACGGACAGAGCGAGCAGCCTCAGAACAGAACTCCCTTTGTGGTTCTGAGTGGTACATTTTTCAAACAGGCTGCCCAGTTGGTTTAAAGTATAAGGAATAAAACTAGCATTTTCCAGTCAGTGCCTGATTTGGATCTCTTGCTTGGTGGCAAAGCGGATATTGAAATTTCTTCTCGTATCACAAGAACAAGAACTTTTATCTGATATCACATATGTGAGAGTCACAAAAACATGTCCAGCAAAGCTGCTTGTTTAAACCATTTCTTCATCTTGTAAAAATACAGGATATTAGGATTTTTTGTTTGTTTTGTTTTTGTTTTTTACTTCATTTGCTTAAGGCTCAGTCTTACACAGGTCTTGCACGAGTCTTAAGGCCTTGAAAGGCAAAAAGCTCCATTAAAGCCCCTGGATTTGCACCAATAGCAGCACCTGCCAAGGGACAATGCCTTGCAGAATCAGGAACCTAGGCTGATGCTCAGGACTTGCTCTTCCTAAATGTTTGTGCAGTCCCCCATCCTGACTGGCATCTCCAGATGCTGCTTTCATGCACTCAAATATTAATGATGGTGGAAGGAATTCCATGTTTTAAGCTGTACTACAAAAAAAAAAAAAAAAAAAAAAGGAAAAAAAGGTCTAAACTGCTAAAACCCATATCCATATGGCCAGTAGAAGATTTTCTGCACCTATGAATCCTAATATGCTCTTGCAGATGTGGTTAGTTTATGCAAGGGTTACTTGACATGCCTGCCCGCTGCAGTAGAGGGCTGGAGTCTCTGAATCAAGCCATCCCTTCCAATGTTAGGTTTCTAAACTTGTCTGGAGAAGGGAAAGTTTGTATTTTCCAGTTTCCAGTGAAGCTGCAAAAGTTATATGCCAGGCCAAGCTTTTAAGGTGATTTATTGTGTGACTCTGGATACACTTTGATTTCTAGATTTATTTTTTTTATCTGTAAAATGAATAATATGCAACTACTGTCCTTTTATGGCATAGTGAGAAAAGTAGTTATCCTTAAATGTCAAGCATATGTCAATGGCACAAAATAAATTAACTATATTAGAGATTATTTACATGCCAACTCACTAGATTCTTGGGGGAAAGCACTTATATCCCAAAGTAATACTATTATTAAACATTCATGGCTTTGCTCCTGCCGGTATGTGGGATAAGTTTGAGAAAAAGAGGGATATTGTGTTCTAGCCTGCATTATCTTTTGGTGAGTCTTACTTTTTTCGCTTTTGTTAACTTCAAGATTTGAAATGCAACTTACCTGAGCAACTATATGGTGTCTCATGTGAAATACTGAGACTGCTGCAACCTTCTACGAACCAGACTGTCTTGCCAAGACAGAACCTTTGAATGAAATAGAATCATAGACTGGTTCAGGTTGGAAGGACCCTACAGCCCATTATTCCACCCCCCTGCCATGGGCAGGGATGCCTCCCACCAGCCCAGGCTGTCCAAAGCCCCCTCCAGCCTGGCCTTGGGCACCTCCAGGGATGGGGCACCTCCAGCTTCCCTTCCTCCCTTTTCCAGATCAACGCTTGATTGAAAATCAAAGTTGATTGTAATGCTAGTTTGAAAGTGCCCATGTTCATCTGCATTAATTCTTTTCTCTCTCTCTTTTTTTTTTTTTTTTTTTAAAATGCAGGTTATTTTTTTTAATGCATGTCAAAGATTTCCTAACTCTTGCTATGCAGAGTGTCTTTAAGAATTATGTTTTAAAAGAGAACGTGCTGAAGAGAGTGTTTATATCTAGAATACCTTATGTAGATTATAGCATGAAATCTTTGAAGAGCATTTTTTGTATTTTGAAATAAAAATGCCAGTTAAGGCTGCTTTTGGCATGAATATAAGTGTTTTGTTTTTTTCCTTTGGCTTTGGTTTTTGCTTTGGTTTTGCTCTGATAACCAGATAAGTCTATCTGCTTTTATCTGGTTATACATGAACACAGTTTTCCACTTTAATTCACTCAATAATGTCAAAAGTATTGTTGGAATGAGTCTTTGAACTTGTGTCTGTGCAAATTTTGTTATGCAGCCTTTCTCTCGAGAATGCCGTCTCAAATAAGGTCATCTCCGATCTAACATTAACCAGTTCTGCCAAGAAGACAGGCTACTCTTCTCACTTTCCCATTTTTGTGTGTATATGTGTGTATATGTTCTTCAGAAAGCCAAACTTGGGCCAGCTGGTAACAAAGTCATTACTCCATCAGAAGACAGGAATTCAAGTGCGCCATCCAACAATCTGGACAGGGTGAAGCTGACAGATTTCAACTTTCTTATGGTTCTTGGAAAGGGGAGCTTTGGAAAGGTAAGAATTCTTGACAACTTGCCTTTACTACCTAGGTCACTCTGCCAGTTCTGGAAGTCACCAGCGTTGGTAGGGCTGGATATTGGGAAAAATCATGAATAGTACATATATATGTATTTGAAATCTGTTAGTCAAGAGAAAGGACTGCTATTTTTCTGACATTTTATCAGATACTTATATGATGATGTGCCCTTTACTGGAGAAGTCCTCAGGGATTTAGCATTTTATCAGCCCCTGGGCAATATGCCTGTGATAAACCAGCGAGTTTTGGCTCAGGCATTGTCTAAAACGACTGGTACATCCCATTGCAGTAGGTGACTAATGATGATATTTTTGGAGTTTTGATCGAGTTAGTCTGTACACAAGAGCTGGATTGCCATCTATACAATAAATGGGGCATATGAGTCACCTTCTCCCATTGATAGGAAGGAAGATTTTCACTCTTGTTTCTTTTTGTGCAGGTGATGCTGGCAGACAGGAAGGGGACAGAGGAACTCTATGCAATCAAAATACTGAAAAAAGATGTGGTGATTCAGGACGATGATGTTGAGTGTACAATGGTTGAAAAACGAGTGCTGGCTTTGCAGGATAAACCACCATTCCTAACACAACTTCACTCTTGTTTCCAAACAGTTGTACGTGAGCTCTCTTGCAACTGTGATGTTTTCTACACTATGTGATCATGAATTATGTCAGTTCAATAACTTGTATTATTATGCAACCTGTATTCCATAGGTTCTTCACATAGGAAACGGTGAAGAGAGAGACACCCCTTAGAGTTTTAAACCTAAATTCTAGGATTACAGATTTTTCTCCATATAGTAATTCCAGCAGACCAGTGGGAAAATTTGTAAATTTAATAATGTGTGCTTTGCTAAGTCAGACCCTTAAACCCAGATTCTCAAAGGTTCCTAAATACATTTAAGGATCTGAGGATAGTACTTGTAAAGTCTTAATGGTGCTTATTTTATCACAAGAGCATTACTCATGAATCAATGTTGATGGATTTAATTTGTTTTGCTGGTACCCCTGGCACAGAAAAAAGCATTGGGCTTTTTTTCTTCATTTTCTATAAATAAACAAAGTGGAGATTTCCCCATCACATTGCAAAAAATCTCCCAAAGACAGACTCCAGGATGACTCTGACAATCCAGCGGCACCGTACTGGTCTGAAAGCAGCATGGCAGGCAGTTGGCTCTCAGTGGGTGCTGGCTTCTTGGAGTTGCCTTTATTGACACAAAGTCAAGGCTCTTCTTGTCTCGCCTTGGAGCTGTCTTAATGATGATAGCCCTGAATTAGTGCCCCAGCAGTGGGCTGTAGCTTAATGGGGTGACAAAAGGACATACGTATGTTGTTTTTCCACTTGACTATTCCATATCTTCCACATCAGATGGTTTGAATCAAAACAACAAACAAAAAACTAGTAAGTTTGAAGTAATAACATCGTAATATTCCACAAACACATCATGTCATCCTGTCACCATTTCATAGTACAATTGTCTGTGTTGTTAGGGGCATTTTCCAACTCTTTTTAGTATCTACAAATCTCTGAGCAGAAAATGGCCTGAATGATTTGCAAACATAATTAAGCACAGTAAAACATGAATCTGGGAACTATTGCATTTGGTAATTTTTTGCTTTCTATAATATTCTTACTGCCTCTACTTAAAAAATGAAGATAGCTGTAATAGGATGAAAGTTAGTAAGAAATAGACTTTTTTCCCTGCAAGTATGTATATCTTTATAATGTTTCATTAGTAATCAAAAAGCTTAGTGTCATCAGTAATTGAAAAACCACTTTGATTAATCTTATCTTTCTTTTGGGCAGCTTCTTTTTTAAAATGTACAAATGTCTAGTGTTTTCTCGCTAAGGGGAATGGGGGAAAAAAGTTGAGATTTTTAGTATTTGCAATATAATTTTTCTGGATGATCACATACAAGAACAACGTGGCCACATAAAGGTCTAGACAAATATTGCAAACACCTTTACCTCGTTTACTTCATGTTTTCCTAAGTGTAGAGTACTTTGCACTTGGTGCTGTGAAATGCTCTGAAGGATTAGCATTAGCTACAAAAATGAGAAATTCAAAATGAAAGAGAAGAAAAAGCATATGCTGTTTGGCCATAGAAAAAACTGATTAATTGTTGTTAATGTTTTTAGCTGCTCTTTTTCCTTGCAGGCTTCTGTTGCCATGGATTTTACAATAAGACAATTCATATAAAAATCTAAATTTTATAGTTCAGATCTGGACAATTAACCATTTTGCCTATGGCTCATCTGTTGGACTTAGCTTAGAAAATCAAAGCTTTTAAATGTATGTTAATGTTATAAAAGTAGAGACTCTGGACAAGTAGAGACTTCCTACTTCCAATTGGTGGTTCTGAAGGAAAGAGTGGGAATAGAGGTTATACCAGAGCATCTTAATAATGAGTTTCTTTTCCATCAGATTATTGGGAACTTTCATATAAATACTTCAAGATAATGCTTCCATCCAAAATAAATAAAGGAAAATCAGAGGAAGCCAAAAATATCTCTTCTGCAATTGGGAGGAAGACTGTTAATGCATCTGACACGCTATTTGGATCATGTTGTGACTGCAGAAAACAAGCTTGCCATAATGTTGTCTGCCAGAATTTTCAAAGCTAGGTGGCCTAAATCATCCACCCTAAATAAAAGATGTTTGCAGAGTGTGAACCAATATATTTGTACAGAAGGCACTTGGAAGAGGTCAATTTTAGTCCTCTGGAAAATGGGCAACAGATTGCTTCAAGTCTTACTGTCTGAAGGTCACTAAGTGGGGAAAATACTACATAAGTGCACTCCAATATGTTGTGGTCCTGTTTCACTTGAGATACCTGGGTGTGAATTTTAAAAGTCTTAACTGTTGAAGAAAAAGCACCCTTCAAAATACTTTATTGCAGTCCTTCTTTAGCTGAAATAGGGACTTGTGAGAAAGGAACTTGGTGTCACTGGTGAAAGTAGAAGATACTTTTGTAAACCCTTTAACTTCTTTTCTTGCCTCCTTTTAGTTATGAGAAGAAAAATATATACTTCCTAAGAAGGAAAACTTATTAGGAGGCATTAGGAATGGGCTGAAAGTAAGAATTTTCAACCATCTTTAATGCTTTTTCACATTTCTTTTTAGCAGACAGAACTATATGTGAGTAATTATGGGAACATTGTAGACAACTAATATATAAAATTGCATCACTAAAATTGGCAAAACTAGACAGGTCCCATCAGTCATTTACTCTTGCAGGTTTTCCAAAACATCCCATTTCCATTTCCTGATCTATCAATTCTGCCAGAATGTACAACCAGTCCCAATAATCTTAAAAGCTTTATAATATCATATCAGTGATTTTTTTGCCGATCAATGCATATCTAATATTATGTCTAAAGTATTTATGTGCATCTTTAATACTTTATCCTAGGACCGCCTGTATTTTGTTATGGAATATGTGAATGGTGGTGATCTCATGTATCACATTCAGCAAGTAGGAAAATTTAAGGAGCCACAAGCAGTGTGAGTGTTCATGTTTATATATTTAAATTGTGTCATCATCTTAATTTTACCCTGTAAGAGGGTTAGATTTCTTTGTCACACTAACTCGTAGCATCTTCCTAGGTTTAGTCTGAAGTCTAGGCTGTCCTTTTTTTGATTGCATTTTTTAAGACCCAAAAGAAGTTTATTTTGAAAATGTTATTTGCACACACAGGCCAAAGGTAGTCGTACCTTTATTAAACAATACAGCAAAACAAAGGCAGTGTGTGCTTTAAAAGTGACAATTTAAACAAGGCAACAGGAAATTAAAAGTATTACTTAGTATTCTCATGTTGCTTTTAAAAGCAAGTATATAACAAAAGCAAGAACATTTCAATCTGAATTAATATTATAGGGAAAGTTTTAGAAATACACTTCACATTTTGATAGAGTTTATACAAGATAAATTCAATGTATAGCTTATAAGAAGTTCTGTAATTCTACTTTTTATAGAAGTTTTATTTGTGAGAAGTTACTAAATGATTAGAAGTTGTTTATATACATGGTCCCTTTTAGATTATTGTACATCTGGCATATCAGTGAGTAACTGATAATGATCTGCAACATACTCAAATGTGGATACCATCAGTACCATTTTAGTCATGCTTAAAACATCTCGTCATCATTTATTAGTGTTTCATAAATCATTTACCAGTGAAACTTTAAAATGAAGTGTGACCGATTCTGTTTAAGAATTTGGCTAAAATAATTTCTCATTTTGATTTAAATAATCAGGGCTTGTTTAAATGAGAGGCCTTCTAAATATAAGCATTTGATATAAAACAGAGTGTCAACAACTCGCTAAATGAAAACTCAATGCTGTCAGAACACCCTTGGTCCCCAGCTAATGTAACTTGCTGAACACCAGTTGGAAACAGTGCTTTATGACAGCTTATGCCTGTGGAACATATTCGTTCACACACGTCCACAAATAGCTCTGGTTTCAGAGCTAAGCGTTCATTTTCCTTATGCTAGCCTAAAAAATAATCTTGTCTTTGGATAATCTTCTTGCCTATAATTTGTGCAGCAACAGGCTTCAAACATCCATCAATATTATATATCCTTTAACTACATTCAGCAATTATATTTTATATGGTAATCATTTTAATTAGTTTTATGTAATTAATCCATTAACAGCCTGTATAAAGGAATACTATTTCTGCAAATGATTTAGTGCCATATGAATTGCAATGTAAATTGAATTGCATCCTGAATTCAGCATTGATATGTGATTAGAGATAATGACCTATGCAGGCAGACTGATCAGTGCAGTAAAAATGCTGTACTTCAGCTGCAGAAAGTTTTTTTTCTGGTCTAGGGAGAAGTTTCCAATTTAAAAATAAATAAATAAATAAAATCTGTACCATCTTATCATCAAATACTCAAAATTAATTGTATCTATTAAAGTAAATTTGAAGTAATATATCTTTTATGTCTACCTATAATGTATATTTCTATACTTATGTTATCATTTTTTACCATGATGCATTTCCAAAGTATTTTGTGAGAGGGAAATCATGAGGCAATATGAAATCTGTTGGGCTTTTTTCATACAGGTTCTATGCAGCTGAGATCTCGGTTGGGTTATTCTTTCTCCATAACAGAGGGATTATTTATAGGTGAGTATAATCTGTTGTAAGCCATTTCTGAACTATTTTTAAAACCCTTAAATGATCAGTTTCTTGAATTTTTCAGTTCATTTTTAAAACGTGTTACAAAAAGCAATCGCAGCAGCATTCTGTTGATTGTATTGTTGTTGGAGCACTGTAAACCAAAGCCTCTGCTTTACCTGAACTTTTCTGTGCTCTGCCCAATCAATTCAAGTGAAAACTCTCAAAAATGTGAAACATCTTGCGCTTTCCTGTTTGGAAGTTCATAAGGGTCAGTGAGAGTGTGCTCATTATCATCCACAGCTCTCTCTTCATTATTTGTTGGTTTTCGATGCTTATGGCTATTCTCATATATCTGCAGGGAGGTGCCTGGCTCCCTTGGGACTGCAGAGTGCCATGTACGCACATCCCCCGTCCCTCCACCCCCAGAAAGCTGCACGTACCCCTCACCTGGCCACAGAAGTAGATAAGTTGGCCCTAATTGATCCTAAGCATTAACATTAAATCCCTGTGATTCTTTATAGAGATCTGAAATTAGATAATGTGATGTTGGATTCAGAAGGACACATCAAAATTGCTGATTTTGGAATGTGCAAGGAACATATGTTAGACGGAGTAACAACCAGGACCTTCTGTGGCACTCCAGACTACATTGCACCAGAGGTAAATATTTACCTTTTCAAGAATCTTATGGTCTCTCAAATGAGAATTGGCAGCACTCACATCTCACACCTCCCAATGTCGATAGCCGGAGCTGTGGATACTCTGTGGATGGTACCACTTGTATTTCTATAGGTGTACTGAATAACTTCATGAATTAATACAGTTACATCAGTAAGACCTTACTATTTTAAAATGTATCTAGTTGATGGAAAATTTTATTTGATATGAGATCAGTATTTCAAATTTTGTTTGTACTAGCAAAGACTAAATAAGCAAGCTCACCCCCTTGTGATTTTTAATTTGTAGCCTGAAAATGTTGTTATACAAAACTGTGCTTCAGCGTGAAGTCAGAGAAAGTTCGAGGGGGTTGCTGATGAGATCGGCAAACATTTTATTGATGAGATCAGCAAACATTTTATTTGCTGATTTATCAGCAAACATATTTTATAACATAGTTTCTTTAATGTTTTTGTCTATAGGTTCACACAGCTGCCAAAATACATATCTTTAAAGGTTGTTCAGCATTTTCAGGAAAACACAAATCTCATTGATTTTTGGAAAGGGACTGATGAGGCTGTGAAACTTTTCAATGACCTCCCTACAAAGCTACTTGGGTCCGCTCCAGGCCCTGTCTTACAGGGGTTGTGTAGTTGTCCTGGGGTCCTGCTTTTGATCTCGGGAAAACGCCAGTCATCAAAAGCCTCAACTAAGCTGTAAGATCAGGACTTGAACGAAATTGATGTCATAAATCCATACTTTGACTAGGGTTTTCCACGACTTACCAGTACCTCTGCTGCATTCAAGCCTCCAAAGTACTGAAAATCCCATTCAAACACGAACCTAGCTGCAGTGTGTCTAAAATGCAAATTGGGTGATGAGAAACACAACTGTATTTTAAAGCACTGAGATAGAGAAATAGGAGCTTAGAGTTAAGATTTTTTAGTCTGGATATGATTTGTATTTCAATAGTCTAGGTATAAGACATGAAAAACAAGCACATGTGGTGATTTGGAAATTATTCAAATATATGAATATTAAAATCTGGTGTTTGTGCGTACTGAGCTTTCAAGAGTCTTGATTTGTTTGGCTGCAAATTCAAGGCAAGAGGCTGTATCCTGATCCAAGAGACGCTGTGTTTCACCAAGTGCTGAGCAAGAGGCAGCGCTGGCTGGAACATTTCTGGCTGTAATTGAATGTTTGTTGGAATATAGGAGATTTATACATGGACAAGTAAATTAGTGTCTAAGGTGAATTTTGTCATCTTTATGAAATTGGAATGAAAAATAGTTTATTTTTTTCTAGTTGCTAATTCATGCTTTTCAGAGTGAAATAAAACCTTTTTTTTTTTTTTTTTCCACAAATCGCTGTTGCTTGCTACAGGATATCAGAACAACCAGAGCAGTATTTCATTTTCTCCTGTCAAAACATAGATGAAGCCAATATGACAAATCAAAAAGTCTCCTTTCTGTGGCAACCAGCTTGTGCCAGCTAATACCAAAGAACATATTATCAGTGCCAAAATGCTCAATATGGGTCAGTGTTGGAATGATTTATTTTAATTTATTTGGAAATGCAATGTGAAGAAATAAAGCTTTTACCAAAACATTCAGTCACTGGGAGGAAATTAGTCTTTCCGTTATCTTACAAACAGATTTTGTATTTATTTATTTATTTATTTATTTTTGGTTAGACAATTTTCTTTAGTTTCTGAGGACATTATTGTGACTAACAAGTTGCTAACTAGGCCTGTGATAAACTTCAAAGTAAGGTTGATGTCTGGCTTCCAGGGGCATGTTCCCGTGGGCTAAGATGTATAATAGATTATAATGAGGATGCGTTTCCAGAGTATTATTCCCTGCTGCATGAAGATAAACGGGCTAAATCTAAATAAACTGTTTGAGAAATCTGGAGTAGAGCTGTCCTGTGAGTGTGGGGCACTCAAAACTACAGAACTAGCTCTTTTGGTCAGTGTTAGGGAAATGGCATGACTGCAGTGGGTTCTGAAGGACCCCCGCTGTCTCTCCGTGAGTTAACCCCAGGCAGTTCAGAGGTAGCATGGCTGGGGTGCAGGGGTCAGATGGGGCCACGAGGACATCTCAGCTGGCTTCACATGGATGACCTTGGCACAGAAATGCGGGGGAATAGTGGCACAGCATTCAGAAAGGTGGATGTGCATTTCCATGCACTCGCTGTAAAATACTGCTTTCCTTTTATATGCTTGGGGATTTGTTGTTACACACTGGTGTATAACACACTGATATTAATATTCCTTTTTTTAATCATACACAATCTGGGAAGTATGCAGAGGCTGAACTGGCTGAATCCTGGGTTTGACCACATCTGTCAAGCAAACAGTGGTTCTCTGGTATTTATTGATGTGCTGAACTTAAACATAAATATTTATGATCAGGGCAGTATAATAGCCTTGAAATCAATTAATACTTTGTATTTCCTTGACTAGTCAAGAGAGACAGAAGCAGATGGATGTCGAGGCTTAGTGGGGATCCTGGCAGCACCACCCACTGCCTGCGGTGCAGTACTGAACCCTACCATGAGCGCCCTGGCAGTACCTGGAAGAATGATTTTGAATTTCAGAAGACTTTAAATTAAAAATTCCTTTTCCCTTCTCCTCTATCAAATAGCCTCAGACCTTAAGTTCTAACTGCAGTTGCCAGGATTAGGAGAGGGTAGTAGGTATTGCAAAGGTTTGGAAAGTGTGCGTTTGACTGTTTCTCATGCTAGTTATATTTATTTCTTTTAATAACTGTGCTTTAACTTTTCCAGTAGACGTAAGAGATGTTCACAAAAGACTTTCTTTTGCCTCAGGGATATAATCTTTTCATCCCAACTGGCTACCAGCTGCAAGTGGCAATGATCTAAACATTCCTACAAATTGCTGGTATTAATCTCTGTGTCCTGCTCTTCACTGTGCCTTCCTTGGAGGCAAAAAAAAAGAGGAAAAAATGCAGTCAAAATTGCTCAGCCAGTTTGGCTTGATGCAAGAAATTCCTCCTGAGCTCTCAAATCCACAGAACCTGAACAGACAGAACCCTTAAAAATACAGTCATCAGTAGGGGAAATAGGACATTTGAAATGCAAAAAGGCAATCATTTAAATAGTGATGGAGAAGGAGGGGAAGGAAGGATCTTATCAACTTTCCATTCCTGCCGGACCAGTAGAAAACAGAGGCCATAGCAGGAGGAGAGGATGGTTCTTCATTTCTGGTCCCACAGCCCCCTCACTGCTCTGTGGGTCTGCTCTGCTCACTGCAGTGAGACAGGAGGTCAGTGTTAATATGCCCCTCGTTAGTAATGTGCCTGTGTTTATTCCAAGAGATACCAAAGCCTGTACCTGCAGATAGGCTGATATTGGCAGCTGCTGCCAGGCTGGCAGTGCTGGCTCTGGGTGCAGCAGCTGGGAGGTAATGCACAGTGATTGCAGGATGAGGAGGGAGCTGCTGAAAATACGCCGTTTAGAACTTGCTGACTTTGTACCGCTGCGTTTGACTGTATATTCAAAACTCATCTGCTTCCTCCCACATGTAATTCCTTCCTTGAAATGAGCATCCTTTCCTCTCCTTTGCATTTTCCAATTAATGCTTTGAGTAACTCCCAGTGTTATGTGTGGGTATAGCTGTTGGTTTCTGTGCGTGACACACAGGTTGGAGCATGAACGTGGCACATAGGTTTGCTGTGTTTCACTGGTGTCATATCCTTACCGGGGTGCAGCAGGTGATTCAAATGTGCATGTTTAATTAGGATTAAAGGAAAACACCTTATAGTGTTACATACATCAATGGACAGTGACAGCAAAGTATCACCTTTTCCTACATTGCAATAGGGACATGAAAAGTGTTTATATTGCATTTGCAGTGGGACTTCTCTGAAGTGGGCCCTTTCCAATCCCAGTAGAACTCCATGTCTGTATTTCTTTCCCAAAATCCCACTCTTTCATCATGCGATTGGTTCCACATCAGAGATGCATGCTCTCTTGGAAGGGCCACTGCTCCTCTTGTCGTGCACTTCTGTTGATGTTGACATGGAGCATCAACTGAATATTTCAGCCGATGACATAGGACACAAATTTTAGTGCTCTCGTGACTCTGACCATATGTTAGGTTAACTGTAGGAGATTTTTTCATGTTCATTCTGTCTCTCTTGATGATTCTGCTTGATATGCTCTCACAAAGGCAAATTTAATTGGGGCAGATTGCATTTGCTGATGAGAATGCTATTTAGAGAACAGCCCAATCTTGACTTGCTTCTTGCTGGTTAAGTAAATGGCATCCTTAGGTCCATGCTTTGTTACATCTTTCATTTTATGACATTGTGTTACCTTCTTGAAATATTTCCTCTCCTCAGTGCTCCCATCAAACTCTTTGACACTAGGAGGAGAAGTAGATTAGAGCATGCTGGACAGACCTGAGACCATGCCTGTCTCCTAGGATTTCCTTTTGCCGTGCTGTGGATCTATCTTTCTCTCTCATTTGCTAATTTAAATATGCTGTTCCTTCCAAAACCACTTAAATGCAGTGCGCTTATTGTACAAAATGTTTTGCCCTTACAGATTAATGACCTTCTGAAAAATATCCCTTTCTGTTTTGGTAACACACCTTGCCATTCCATCAGGCAAGGAGGTATTGTGGGAGAGGGGTTGAGGATGAAATGTTTTAATGTTTTCTTTGTGTAAAGGTCAGAGTTTTTTTCTGGATAAAGTTCTGAAAGTGTTTAGTCTTTGAAAAAGCAACATTGATTCCACAGGACCTCTGGGAACTTGCTGGTGATAGAATTGATAGGGAGGGCAACCAAGTTTGTTCACCACCGTAACACGAAATGAATGTCCCAAATATATCTTATAAAAGCTCAATGTATGTGGCTACTGCTAAAAGACAATTAAGATAGCCTTTATGTAACACCTTTCAGCTGAGAATCTTGTCACTACCTCTGGTTGTGTAATGCATTTTGAAGTGTGATTTAATTTCAATTTTTTTGCTTAGAAACAGTGCAGTAATTTTAAATTCATGTGCTGCTGTTACCCCAGCAAAAAATGTGTATTCATATAGAGGCTCTAATTCTGTTTCGTAGCCAGGCAGCCCTGAGAAACAACAAAACTCGCCAGTTCAACTTCTATTTCAGGCAACTAAGAAATCTGGCATATGTGGTCTGTACTGGTCTTAGCAAGTATTTCACAAAGACTAAAAACATCAAAACATATTGGAGGCCCCAGTCCTGGTTTCCCCAGCATAGGTGGGATGTCCTGCATCCCTCCACCATGCCCACTATCACATCACAGTTATTTAAAAAGAGATATGAGAGGGTGTCTGAACCTCTGAACACTTCTACAGGATGCCCAAATGCGTCTCTTAAATAAATGAACGCTGATCTTTGAACAGGTCCTGATAATAGAAAATGACGCACAAGGGGACCTGCGTGCTGTTTGCGCTCGCAGCCTCTCATTGTTTCAGCACTCAATTTGTGCTTCTGGGTGAGTCAGATGCGAACCCAGAGGACGCAAAACACTTGATGTTTCCATTAGGCTGAACAGCAGAAACCGCTTTCTTTTTGATGTAACTGGTATCTGGTTTCATACTAAGAGTATCTTAATCATGCAACTTGGGAAAATGTAACTGAGCTTTTCGGGGTTTTGCTCTTAAATTTTTATTCCTCTTAGAGTGGAACAAAACCATAAATATTGAAAATAGAAGCTTAATTATTAATAATCTGTAAATTAGTGAGTCTCATGACTTGAAGCTTTGACATGGATGGAAAAAATTTTTGTCTTGTCTCCTACATCGTGCTACTCTACTTCTGTCTTTGCCTTCAAATGCACATCTCAAGATCTCCTAAGAGCTGAATTTCCCACGATATCAGAATACCAAACGATGCAGGTGGGTTTAGAATAGCATTTGCAAAAATGTCCAACTCCAGCTGGAAGCAGTGATTAGCTGGAGTGAGGATTACAGTGGTGGCTTTCTGGGTCCTTGCAAAGAACTATGTTTGTCTCTGTGTCACTATTTATCCAATATGTCACCAGACTGGATGTTGGATAACAGGATTTTTGTTTTTGTGTGTGTGTGATTATACAGATTATTGCTTACCAGCCCTATGGGAAGTCTGTGGATTGGTGGGCATACGGAGTGCTGCTCTATGAGATGTTGGCTGGCCAGGTAAGAGTTACCCTCCTGTGCTTGCCATGACCTCTTCCTGCCTGTCCAACACTGCTCTCTATCAAAAGTTGCTAAAGGGCTAGACCCCTAGGGGACAAGCATGGGGCTTTTCATACTCATATTATGTCTGTGTACTCTTGACTGTCTCTGACTTCACTGAGAACGTGTTTAGGTTTTAAGCTCTTTATATTGCACCCACATAATAAAGCACTGCCTTTGAATATGGTTCCTTTGTACTGTAACGATGTTTTAAATAGCCATCTTCAAAATTGAATGGGAGAGAGACGCTTTAGCAGGAAAATGCATGTCAAATGGAAGAAATATAATTTAGTAGCTTGAAACCGCAGGGAGACATAATAAGACCGTGCATATGCTCTGCATTGCAGTTAAGTCACACGAATACAGCTTTTGTATTCTGTGTCCTGGGGGTAAAGTATGGGTCTCACTGCTTGAAATAAGCTTAGTTACAGACCCCTTATTCTGCACAGTTACTGAGACACTGTTCTCTGAGTCACTGAAGTAGGAAAGCAACTCTGTACTGCAGTAAATGGCAGATAACTACTGACTTCAGGAACTCGATTCATCTTGAGTTGGAAAAGATTTGTGCAGGTGGCTTTCATTGAATGTTAGCTAGACGTATGCATTTCCTTAGTGATATGGTTTAGTGGAGGACTTGTTAGACTTAGCGATACGGTTTAGTGATTTAATGGTTTAGTGGAGGACTTGTTAGTGTTAGGTCAGAGGTTGGACTCGATGATCTTGAGGTCTCTTCCAACCTAGACAATCCTGTGATTCTGTGATTCCTAAGCTTAAAACATACATTTTAACCAAACGCATTTAATAGTTTCTCTACTAAATTCCACTCAATATTTTCAAAAAGTTTTTAAAGGGTTGCAATTGCAGTCGTTAACATTTACAGTGTGCATTGCAAATATTAGGCAGCTGAGTGCTTTTTAGACAGTGAGATTTATTATTAGCTCGAACTTACATGGTGTCCGTATCCTGGGGGACTCACCCACAGGCACTTCCCTCATCACCTGTATTTAAAAATAAAATGCAGCCCTGTCTGGTGATACAGCCTGCTCCTCACAGAAGCAGAGCCTACGTGCATGTCTTGTAAAACAAACTGGGGTTTAGCTGGAATTAAGTGAGGAGTGGATATACTTTAATACAAGGTAACAGCTTGTATTAAAAAAGCTACAGTCTCCAGACTTTACCCCTTAAAGTGCTGCTGCCTGCCTGGTGCACAGTAGCTTTAAAAACTATAGATAATTGTGAAGATAAGCTCATTGAAGATAATCCAGCAAACCTTTCATTAACCTTGCTGTCATGTTGGGGACAGAAATGAAGATCCCCAGGCTGCAGATGGCTGCAAGCTTGGTGTGTATTCCTGAGCAAGGACCACAGCTTATACTGATGTCTTTGGGCATCTCTGCCTGACTGGGAGGCAGGTTGCTGGGCTGAATGCACCTCTAACATGACCCAGTATGGTATAGTATTGCTATGCCATCTCATAAAATGTGGAAAATTAAAGAAAAAAATAGGAGATTAACTTATATGTGCCTTATTTTTAACAGCCTCCATTTGATGGAGAAGATGAAGATGAACTTTTCCAGTCCATAATGGAGCATAATGTTTCCTATCCAAAATCACTGTCCAAAGAAGCCGTCTCCATCTGCAAGGGGGTGAGATAGATGTTTCTTTATCATTAAGCTTCTTTTTGGCAGTCTTTATGAATAACTAAATTTGTCTGGCTTTGCTATGGCACTGTAGTATTTTAAGTGCAACTTCTGTCAGGCTGTGCTAAGTTATATTGTCATAAAGTGCTCATCGCTTGGTGTCACTGATAAGTATTCAGCTCCTCCTGCTGTGCCTGCTTATTTTATGGTAAGAACAAATGTCAGAGTCAGTAGCTGCCAAATCCAAAGCAGAAATTATAAACAGGATGATGGTGTGAAACGTCTCCTCCCGCCTTGCTTCTCAGCCCTTGGCAGCACAACCCCAGCTTTGCAAGGTGAGGAGATTTCCCAGTTTAGATGGATGCCAGATATTCCAGCAAATGTGCTGTGGTCCTCAGCCCAGTGGGCCTAATCACAGCAGCAGAATAAAGAGTTAATAAAATTCATTTTCCAGCGTAGATAAAGATGAGCCTATGTGAAAATCTGCAGCATAACCACAAGCGAACTGTGGAGAAATGGTATCCCAGTTGTAACCTGTGTGGCCAACAATTTATCTTAGATTCAAAGTTGTTGTTGTTGTTCTCAAGGAAAAGAATGATTTAATTTGAAGAGATTAGCTCAGAAAAAAAAATATCATCTGACTTTCTCTTGACTCCCTAGTGATGTGATTCCCTAGAGTACTGTCGTTCTGCAGCTTTTCCAACCCATCCCCTATAAAGCCTTACTTTGATGTCTTACATCACTGTACTTAGTGTCAGTTAATTTGGTCATTACTTTTTTCCTTTCCTTCGGAAGAATTTAAGTAGTATTGCATATAACTTGGATATTAATCCTGAAATGAAAAATCATCAGGAAAAAGAAAAGATGCTTAGAACAAAGTAAAATGAAAGACCACTCTAATTTTGGAGCCTATATCAATGTAGACATGCTGCTTCTGGTAACAAAAACTAAACGATGTATTTTTGTAAAGTACACGGAGATTGATGCCTTGTTGTGAAAATCATACGTTCACCCAGCACAGTTTGAACCTGATCCAATTATCCTGTTTGCAGCTCTCCTGCTTGCTGCTATTCCGCTAGCTGCTTATGCAAAGGGAGTTCAGAAAGTCGAAACTGCATCGCGCCACTAGGTGTAAGGTCAAGTCTCTGTGATATAACATCTTCAATGTCTGCATTAAGCTAACAAATTAATCCCAGACTTCAGTGAGCATTATACCTGAGCTAAGAAGTCAGTGCAGGAGCAGCTGTGTTGCTGGTACTCAGCAGCAGCTCAGCAATCCCAGGCCATTGCACGGTCGGGCAAGGCGAACGTGCCTGCTGTGCTCCTCAAATTGAATTCTCTGCTTGACGGCTTTTCCACTGGTTCAGAGCGTGCTGAGCTTGGTGATCTCAGTGACTTTGAAACAGAATTACATCTGCTAGAAACGTTATTCACATTTTCTTATATCACCTACTGTTAAAGTGAGGGGTTTAGAAAAGTTAACAAAAGTGGCAAAGTTGCTGTTAAGCTGGAAGAATGACGTGATGTGATCCTAGCCCGGTGCCTAGCCGGCTTCCTGAAGTCTGCTTCGGGTCTCTGCTAATTTCAGAGTTGGAATGTGATCAAATGAACATTTGGAGGGAGACTAAAGTGGTACAGCTGAGGTTTTAAAAAGATGTGTCAAGGTATCACTGCCTGCAGTGTATTAATCACATACGATTTGTAGAAGAGCTTTAAAAAGTCCCCATAACACTGGAACTGAGAGCTGAAGGCTGCCTTGCTCAATGCCTAATGTACGATATGTACAAGGGACAAACAAGCCTTTGAAGGAGCTTGTTAATTAGGGAGCACATTACTATTTCCAAGCTGGCAATGCTGGTGTTGTGTTTTGTTTTGTTTTGTTTCCCATGTCTGCTTAATCTATGCAACTGGGTGTAGTATTGACCAAGATGTCATTAAGGATGCAAGGGAGGAAACATGGATGAGATGTTGTCAGCTGGGTGCCAAGAAACTGTAGGCTCCATAATGAGATGTCTTCAACAGGCCCAGAAAAATGTACTTCATACAGCTTCGGTATACTGGGATTTATTAAGTTTAATTGATCGCTGATGTCGGGCAGAAGCTGTTCTGGAGATTTATAAGACTGAAATGAAAGACCAAAGGCAAAATGCAGGAGCGAGCTGTGTTGTGAGCCAACGGGACCATGGTGTGCCCAGGGCACCGTGTGCCCACCCAGGCCTGCAGTGCTCGCCTCTGCTAATGGGAAACAGTGCACAAGCACGACCTTTAATTTGGCTGCTGGCATGCTGTCTCCAGCAATGAAACAAGGAAACTCATCTTCAAAAAATAAATTTTAGCTTTTCAAAGCAATCTTATTAGCAACTTGCATTTTCAGGAGAGGAGCAAGAACATTGCAATCTGGGGAACGTCTGTCTCGCTTCCACTCCAGCACTCAGGGTAATCATTTGGTGTTTTCTTCTTTGGTAGCTAATGACTAAACATCCTGCAAAACGCCTCGGCTGTGGCCTTGAAGGTGAAAGAGACATCAGGGAACATGCTTTCTTCAGGAGAATTGACTGGGAAAAACTGGAAAACAGAGAGATCCAGCCACCTTTCAAGCCCAAAGTGGTGAGTGAGGGGCCAGACATGTCCCTTGCCACACGTGTCTGTGGGTATGCTTTCCTGCGGGGTCAGGGTGGTGCCAGCTTGGTGGTGCTCAAAATCTGCTAAAACAGGAAATTTTGTTGGTGGCTGAGCCGTCTGGAAGTCTGCTAATGTTTTGGCAGCCTGCGGCATAACCCAGTGTTGTTTGTTCTTTGTGAAAAAGTCTCACAGTGGTTGGAGTCCTGACTGGACATTCACGCACTGCATGAGATGCTGAAAAGAACACACAAGACTGGCATATTCACATCAGCTGCTTGAGGCATGTGGTAAATGCCATTCCCGACCGTCTCCTCTGAACAGCGTCCAAAGTCAATGACTAAAGGTGTCTGAATTACTGAATTCCCTCCTCAGCGGGCTCTGTTCCCCAGGGACTTACATTCCCCAGCCTAGAGTGACAGAACCCAGATCTGCTGAGTTTGCAGGAATGGTACATGATTTATTTTTCATGTCTATTACTGTTTCACACACGTGTATCTGTAGGAATATTTTAGAAATCCAAACAAGTGCCCTTAGTGCAAGAACCATTTGCATAGCACAATTTGAAGAACTGCATTTGTTGACACAGAAATTCTTTCAGCATGTCCTGCACTTTATTGACAGGCAAAAAAAATTATTTGAACACAAGAATATAAGCTTTCAGGAACAGCTATAAATTGTTATGTCTTGACATCAAATCTTTCTTCTCTAACACTGTTTACACTTCAGCTGAGATGTGTAACAGTCTCTAGCACTGCAGGTATAGGATCATTGCTCTGTGCGCTGATTTATTTGTCAATACAGACATGCTAGTGGGGTATCACAAACTAATGAGCAGAGGCAGAATATATTTCTCCCTTATTGCATACAAATCCCTTTTTCACCTCGCCAGGAAGGGAGTCGCATGGTGAGAAGTGTTTAGTGCTA
Organism: Aythya fuligula; assembly: GCF_009819795.1. Lineage (NCBI taxonomy): Eukaryota > Metazoa > Chordata > Aves > Anseriformes > Anatidae > Aythya > Aythya fuligula. The sequence continues at coordinate 9,594,727 of NC_045576.1, read as the reverse complement.
GGGGAAATCATCCTTTACATATAATGTGGATTTTGCATGCAGGGAGGAGTGTAAGTACGTAAAAATCCATACCTGCTACTGCCAAGCCTGGCCAGCCATTCCCAGAGCTGGCTGTCAGAGGGGGGCTGCACTTATTACAGAACATTTTATGTAAGATTTTCATTATGTGTTTTTTAGGTCAAAATTACTGTTGATCATAAAACAAGTCTACCTTCACATCTGTAAGTGTAATTAGCTTGAGAACTGAGTGCTCAGACTCTCCTTGAAGTTAAAAGTAATGCCAGCACAATGATACTAAATGCTGAAATATGGTCTGGTTCCATCGTAGCACGCTTGGTGGCAGATCCTGGCTCCTGTTCAGAGCAGCTGTTATCTTTCTCTGTGGTTATCATGACCGGTTTTGTTTATACAGGCTGCTGTTGAAAGACACCAAGGAGATTCAGGCATTCACATGGAGCTGAACTTTCCCAGACAAAGATAATTTAAAATCCAAATCTGATATTTACATACCCTATGTATAACTCATTTATTGTGGTTGCTGATTTTATTTATATTGATTCTAGAAAACAAAAAACACACAAACCTTAATGTGTGTCAAGACATGGACGTATTTATAAGCTTAATTTTGTTCTGTTTTCAGAAAAACACTCTAGGTACATCTTTTCTGGGAAGCACTTTGCTGCAGGAATAATCCTGCTGCTTTTGCACACAGGCACAGTTCTCACTCCAGTATGGAGCTGCAGATTTGGGGTCAGCAGTCAGTTGGTTTAAATAATATTTTCCCTTCCAAACTGACATTTCAGAGGACATAGGCATAGAGTGACTACTTGTCAGGAAGGATATTTTCTCATGTTTGTAAGTGTAAGAGTTCTGGGAGTCCCAGATTTTCAGTTCTGTTTTAATACCCCATTAACACTCATGGTAGCAGTGGTGTTCTTTAATGTGAAGAAAAATATATAATTGAGATGCAAATAGATTGATAAATGATTAAATTTGTTCATATTACATTTACATTTAATGAGTTATTCCTCCATCTCTACCAATATAAGCAGTAATGAGATACCTAATGGAGTCAGAGCTTCAGTTTCAATATGCAGCTGGTTTGAATAGCTTCTGTTTATTGGGGGGAAAAAAGGGAAAAAGATTGAGCATAATTTTGTGGAAGCATCACACATCTCTGTAAAACATCTGTTAAGCAAAAAAAGTCTTCCCTGTGGAAATATCCTTTCGGTTGCTTCTCTGAATCGACTGTACAGCCTCAAAATAAATTTGACTGTTAATTTGGAGATTTTCTGACTTTCATCCAAATGATGGGGAGTTTTCCCCTTGTCAGAGTTCAGCTCTGTCCATTCCGTGTCCCAAAAAGCATTGGCTTCAGTGGGCACCAGGGTACTCAGTGAGCACAGAACCTCAGGTGAAAAAAGCAAACCACCATTAGCCTTTAACCTGCTCAAGTGTCTTTGGAGATGGAACAAGCCTACTTTTATTAGCACTACGGTGTAGTACCTGAGCATGCATTTTTCTTCTGAAATATAAAACAACTAGTGCCTGGGGCAGCAGCAGTTCTTTGCAGCTCAGACTGGCTGGCGTGTCCAAGTCCTTGTGCCAGGTGCTTTGCAAGGAGGTTGGAAACTGTACGGTTTTCAAGACAGGGCACGAGCCACATATCTCATCCTTGAATTCCCTTAAACAGTCCTCCCTTCCGCTTGTTCCTCCTCTAAGTGAGAGGTTTTATTCATGTTAAATTAGTTCAGAAAAATCAATGTTTAATAGTGGTCTGTCGTACAAGTCATCTTCTGCCCTTTCAAAGTTACCCTCTAAATCTGAAGCTAATGGTGTAACGCAGTGTTACCCTCCCAATCCCAACGTAGATACATTCATTAACGCAAATAGTTGATAGTGCAGCCATCCTCCAGGGACAGGTAAAGAGGACATGGTCAGGGATGATGAGAAGTGTTCACTGCATGTACAGTACATCCAGACTTTGCTTAAGAATTTGTTACAGCAGATGGTTTTGAGATAAACAGATTTACCTTTGAACCTCTCCACAATACTCAATGTCTGTTTTTCCCCAGATGCGAAGTCTTTCTTGTACCCAAACTAACTTTGTTCTGCTCCCACCTTCATCCTCTTTTACTTGCTGCTAATCATACCCTCCTGCCTTCCAGCTGTTTTCTATATCACCCCCAAACTATCCTTTTGCAAACCTGATTTCTTTTGTTTTCTGTTCTGAATGAGTTGTGTTCCGTGTGTAGCTATATATAACCATGCTTCTCGGCTGGGCTTCACGAGACGATGTGTCTCTTCTCTTAGACAAAAAAAGAAAGCAAGCTGTGATAGCACATTTTGTAATGTGGACCTGCTCCCAGGGTACGCTCCCTGCCCCAGTTCCCTTCTTGGGCAGGCAGCTGGAGTTTGCTGGGAATTTGGTGGTTTAGCTCTTGAGAGAAGTTTGGAAAAGAGAATCGCTTCCATTTTGTTTTATGGAGCTGCCTGACATCACTGCCCTGTGAGGTGACCTGGGGGTTAAATCAGGGTGAAATTCAGAATGCAAGGATCAAATAACTACCTGCTGTACCTGAGCATCTCTGCAGTGTGCATCCAGCAGAGGTACTTTATGCAGGGTCTCATGGTGGGGAACATTGGTGAGCATTTTGTCCCAACTCCTACCTCTAAATCCATGGTGCAGTGACTCTTCAGGTAGAGCTAAGTAGTTCGTTTTACTTTTATGTGCTTGTTCTTCTTCCTAAGAGAGTCACATTCATCTTCATGTCTCCACTCCACACTTAGAGGACTGTCTGGTCGTGCTCGCAGTTTTTTATGCTGTCTTCTGCGAGGTCGCCCAGGTTTTCACTACCCTGCAAGACTTTATTTCATGTCTGCTTCGTTCCAAGTGGGACTGAAGTGTGATTTAGAATAAATATCTTCTGCATCTGAGCGAGAGCTAGATCTGGGAATAGACAATTGCATTATAATGTGCTATAATTTCAACAATAATAAAGATTATACATGCAAACACACATGCATGCAAATATATCTATATGCCTATGTAAATCTGTTCATAATTTTCCAAGCTTTATATCCAACTTTAGCTCATACTTTTAGCGCACATAACATTTCCTTTGGTAAAACCTCTTTGCTCTTTTATGTTAATGTTATGCCAGTATAGCTCTGTTCAAGTTTATGGATTCACAGGAGTTTATGTGCTATACAAGGAAGAATTGAAGTATGTAAATGAATTTCATTAAGCTTTCTGCAGATCATGAAAGGAACAAAGACTAACACAAAATTTAATTTTGTGTTGTAAAAGTTTTATGGAGAAGCAAAAGACTTGACAGATAAAGTATCTCTTGCCAATACGTGTCCATAAAAATATTTTGTTTTTCCTTTTTTATCCCACTGGTTCTGAATATTTACGCCTCTTTAACTTGTCACCTCATGCTGATGGATGGGAACATTTCTAACTCGGCTTTTCATCAGAATTTATCTATTAAATCCTCTCTGTTTGCCTGAGATTTTTTTTTCTTTAAAATATCTCAAAAGAAAATTTTCTGTAACTAGTTGTAAGAAGTGAGGGAAAGCCTTGGACTCACCCTGATAAATCTGCAAACAGCTGGGACTGCCAATGTATTGTTGATTTTTTTCAGTCTTTTTTTCTCTTTTTTTCTTGCAGTGTGGCAAAGGTGCTGAAAACTTCGATAAGTTCTTCACACGAGGACAGCCAGTGTTAACACCGCCGGATCAGTTGGTCATTGCTAACATAGACCAAACAGATTTTGAAGGGTTCTCCTATGTCAACCCCCAGTTCGTACACCCCCTTCTACAAAACGTAGCATGAAACAGCAGAACAGGAAGCAATCCCGCAGTGGGGAACAGTCCTTAACCCTACAGTTTTTAGGGTTTTGCCTTGTTGATTCCATTTGGGCCTGAAAATTGTAGGGTTAGAAAGTGTATGATGGGGGGAAAGGCCACTTTTTCAGGATTTTGGCTTTGCAACAGAGACATTGTCTTAATGGGAGATAAATTACTATACAGTGCCCATTTATTTCTCCTAGAAGTCACCGCTGACTCGTCTAAAGTTACCCATTTTTGGTACATAGCATAGTTTTGCAATTTCCCCCTGTCCTTTTTCTCCCTTTTCCACTCTGCTATCGTTAGAAATAATCTGAGACCCCGGGTCTGAGAAAACACCTCGAACACTGAGCCCTTCTGCGGGGATGCTGTGCAACTGGAGCCCGCGGCCCCGAGGGACCACTCCTCCCTGGGTCTTACGGTGACTTTGGGGAGAACAGCGGCACACGGGACTGAAATGCGCCGGGGAGGAGAGGCATTGCAAAGCATTGTGGAAAGCGGTTGTTTCAAAAACTTCACAGAAACAAATTTGGGAGGGGGGAGGATAAAATCAGAGTAGACCCCGAGGCTTCGTGAACCAGTCCTGTACGCAACACCCCGTTTAAACACGCTTCAGCAGTGGCCAGATCTCTAGGATCTTTGCTAAGTAGCATGTGATAAACTCAAGGGTGAAATTTTGTCTTTAATAATAATAGTAATAATTTTAATAATATTTTTGTGAATTTTAATCTCCATGAGATTATTCTGTGATCCAGGGTGCCATTGTGTGTTCAGTTAATTTAATTTACACAACTCCTGAAGTTTACTGTTAACCGGTTCTACTAATACCAATATTTCACTAAGAAATTTGTTAACCTGGAATGTAAAACAGAACTGTAACTCCTTAAATCTTATTTACATGTGCGTGTTTGTAGTCTGCAGTGTAGGGCAGTAAATCAAAGAAAACTTTGTGTATACTAAATTAACAAAAAATGCAGCCCCAAGTGACTTCCTGATTTCTCCAGAATAACTCATGAAAATCAAGTGAAATTTACTCCTAAAATAATCAATTTTAACTCAGACAACTTGGGGCTGTAAAATAATCAAGTCAGAATGAAGCACCTAAAACTTGTTTTATCGATAGAATGGAATTTAATACATTTTACGTATGCTTCATGCAATGAATTTTACATCTTTAGTAATAACTCTTAATAATAAGGGTTAACAATAAGCAGATCTATATTACTGACATAATCATATCAAGCATAAAGAGTATTATAAAAATTTTATAAATCAAATTGTGCTTTATTTGTGAAAGTTCTTGTTCTGAATGGCATCATTTAGGTTTAGCTAAATGTTTTATTGCTGTTGTTTTGGTTTTGTTTTGGGGTTTGGATTATTTTTTTTAGTTTTTGGATATTGTTAATGACTTAGGGTATCATCTGTTTTTTTAAATGTAGATCTACTTTTAAACAATAATTGCTACCTGCAGGTTTTATACAAGGTTCAATTAGGCTTTCATTTCACGTCTGCTTATTACTTACAGGGAAGGAAATAGACTTTATTTGCAATGATGAACACTGTAATTAATGCAATCTTCTCCTCTCCTATCACTTAGATAAAAAATTTGATATTTCCTCCTACAACGTACCAGAAGATATTAATTCAAAGATCAGTAAATATTTCTGTGCTTATTTTGGTTTTGTTGCAGCATGTAAAATAGTAGTCAGTGCGTTTTCCTTTCTTTTCCCTTTTGCCTTGTTCATGGTAGCAGCCATAGGCACTCTTTGTCTGTCAGATGTGCATGACGATGCCAGAAGCATGATGTCTCTGTTGCTGCATGCAGACTGATTACAGTTTTTCCAGCATGTAAACATACTCAAAAAAGTAAGATATTTGCCATAAGAGACTTAAATTTATACTAGAATATGTAACTGGGGGAGGGGGGGAGGGATCTACTTTCTAATCATCTTTTATTACAATAAAACGTCAAACCTGTGCCAAAGATTCTATCAGAAAGATCCAGTCCTGCAGATCCTGTAGCCACGTGGAAGGTCCCGACTCACGGGAGTGACCCCAGAGGTGCACTGGACAATTTTTGAGTAAAGTGCGGTTGGCTGGGAAAGGCAACTGTGTCATGCTTCTGCACCCGTGATGCCTTCCGGAGCCAGATTTTGGTGCCTAGGACGTGGGATTTGGAACACTCCAGACGTTTGGCTTTTGCCCAGCCGTAGTCTTTTTGCAGTCACAGCTCTGAGCACGGAGCATCTCCCCGGTGAGAGGGGTCAGCCCTTAGCGGCTGGACGGGACGGTTCTAAGGCACGGGGTAGCATGCTGCTAACGAGGGGCATTCACCACCTAACCGTTTCCCAGATTGATGCCTAAATAAACAGAACTCAAAGAGTAATTTTAATACGTTTTAGGAGTAAAATTTTTAATCCATTCTGTGTCAAATATGTTAGCCACGTCTGGGAGTTGATTTTCTTGTTTATATATTATATACCTAAAGATTGTGGTATGATTTTCACCATAAGGCATGTGGACTAGTACAGCATTCATGACTGTGTTTTTCTAAATATTACTAGCCTGCCATAGTTTAGGAATATCTGGGTGTCATGCTGTAGAAGATAATAGAGTCAACAGATTTTTGAGGCTCAAATTTTGAGTAAAGAAGAGGCTCTCAAGTGAGTAAATCTGAGAGCGGGCATTATGCACGTTTTAAGAATGTGAAATGAAAAGGGAACTTCTGAAAAGGAAAATACAGGGAGAAATAGCAGAGCACAAGATATTGAAACCAGAAAAGCAGCACCTGGGTGGACCTAGCCCAAGCCAGAAAGAGAAAACCAGTAGATGTGACTGAGTGGTTCTGCTGGTTGTTTTCCCAAGGAGTTGTAGGGGCGTCCAGCCAGGCAGTTGCTGCTGGCACAGCAGTGATGTGATACTGCCTGTACCATGGCAGTGAGGAGCTGGTCCAACACCTGAACAGAGCTGCTCATTTGGTGACTGCTTCTCATTGTGAGTTTCTTAGGCACTTGCGTTTGTTCCACAGTTTTGCCACTGCAGAAGCAGGAATTCCTCTTTTATGTCCTTACCTCAAGTTCCTGAGCTTGCGGCATCTCACGTCTCCTTCTGCGGGTGTCTGTAGTGCTTCCTGAATGGTACTGTGAAATTCTTGATGCTGCAAGAATCAAGTGGGTCAAAAGGGATTGAATTCTTGTGGAACTCCTCACTGCTCTTTGCTGCGCGCTTGCACGTGAACGCTTGGACCAGCCCTTTAACAAGAACTCAAAGTGCACCAGCTGGCATGTTTGTTACCCAGAAATTTATGTCAAGTAAAACATTACATATCCAGCAAGCATGTTCCTATCTTTTTTTTTCTTTTTTTTTTTTTTTTTTTTTTTTTTTTTTTTTTTTTTTTAATGCAGGTGTTATTTATATAATGTTTTTCACAAAGTCTGGCTTCTTAATGTTTGTCAGCAGAGGCATTAGGACTGCCTTGCTTTCCCTTGTAGTCGATAGCAACAGCAATCCAAGCACCCAGCATATTACAAAGATTTCTAGAAGTAAAATCGAATATCACATTGGAGAGAAGCTGGGTGGGAGTCATGGGATTTGGGTCTGTCCCACACGTGCTCGAGCGCCCTGACCCCCACGCACCCCTCGGGGGGCACAGCTCTGCAGCCACCCCGATCCCAAGTGCTAAAAGTTTAGGTTTGTGTGGAGCTTGAATTGTTTAGAAGCTTGGGATTCACAAAACTACAATCTCTCTGGACTCAACTGCTCCAGTTTCTCTCAAATTCAAGACAACCTCCAAACCCTTCTGTACTGCTGATTTTGGTTTTGTTTTGTTTTGTTTTAAACTATTTGCTATGTTGCTTTTTGTACAAGCGATGTGTGATTCCATAATGTTAGAAACTCCCCTGCTCACTTTGTGGCCTTCTTCCTGTCCCCCAGGACGAGTCACAGGGCATCTGCAGCAGGGATGAGTTGGGGAATCGGTCATTTCTCTCTTTCCCGTTCACTGGAGCGAGGCCGTTTCCCACAGAGGGCATGGGTAGGGCCTTTAGGCCACGTAAAACTTCCAGGCTGTTTTCAGTGAATAAGCAAGACTTTATGTGCTCCTAGATAAATTATTTCATCGTCTGGGCAAAATCTTGTGTGTCTTCATTCACTGGGGAATGACTGCAGGTCTCCAGGACAGCCTCAGTGCTCTTAGCGAGGATTGCAGAGACATGGGAAGCAGAGAGCACACTCCTGTAACAACATACTCTGCCTTAATCCAGTTTAGAGGAGAAATGCAATTTAACTTCTGATCCTTCATTCCTCCCAGAACTACAATTGAATTTCTTTTTATATACTGAAGAAAGTTCTTCTAGAAATCAGCTGTTAGTTTAAGAGATGTTCATCATACATAAATTCTGCTGGCCTTTGAAATCCATCCATTCTTGTGGGGCAAAGATAATGCTGGGCTCTTGTAAAATTGAAAAGATTAAGCGAGAGAGGAGCTTGCCTTCTAGCAGGGAAGTTGCTGTATCCAAGGCCAGGACTGACCAGTACCACTTGCATTATTTTTGTTCTCATTTGGTGCATCCGGGTGCAGTCCCAGTGAAATGCCACAGCAGACGCATGCAATTAGCAGAGGAGAAAAGTCCTTCATATTAAACAAAACACCTTGTTGGAAATAATATTAATAATAATACAATAATAAAGCTTTCATATGAGTAGAAAGCACATTTGCAGTATTGAGTTTACAGTGGGCTTTCTGACCTGCCACAAAACTTCTGGAAACCTTTAATGTGATTTTGAGTTCTTTTACTCATTAGCATAACTTATGGTACATAGGTTCTGTCTGCAAGCGTGGGTGTCAGCTATAGGCCATGTGTTACCTGTGTGCTGTGTGGTAGGCAGACACTGAACTGCAAAGTAGTAGAAAAGTAGAGAAGCTAAAGCACTTTGTTCCTCAGCTCCGCACACTTAGACGGGACCTGAAGTAGTTGAGTGGGAGACATAAATAAGAACTGACTCCATAAACGTGTGATTTCATATCAGCCAGTAACCGTGCCAGTGGCGATTGGTAATTCAGCAGCCTTATAACAAATAACCATGCACTAAAGCCCTTCTGTTCCTCAGAGAACCTGGACAGAGAGGGGTACCAGGAGCACAAGCCTTGGCCTCCCAGGGTGGCCCCTGATGCCCATGGTGGCCTTGGCGAGTTGGTGACTTCTCTGCCTCAGTTACCTCATCTGTAAAATGGGGATAATAATACTTACTTACCTCGCAGGGAGGTGTGAGGGCTTCTTAGTTAATGTTTCTAATACACTTTTAACCTGGAAAGAGTTGTGTAAGTATTATTATAACTTTTACTATTATATCAGCTTATTTGACTCGCATGGTATCACTGGTTATACCATGGTATTTCTACTTTTTTATATAACTTTAGTAATTCTACTGAAACCATTTGAAGAAAAAATAAAAACAGATCTGATATGTTTCTTACAGAATCTGGAGTACAGCTTTTGCTAATGGGGGTCCGGGTGCAGCGTGAGGATGCGCGTGCTGCTGGTGTGGGTCAGCTGCACTTCCCTCTTTTCCATTACTGAGATTTCTACGTGCAATGTAAAAATTCCATGTAAATGGAAGTCTTAGCAGAACTGACCTTGTAGGGCATGATTCCCTATGGGTAAATAAAGTCAGCACAGCTGTTTTGTAGTAATGTTTATACTGACTCCTGTTGAAGGAGGAGCGCTTTTTGTTACGCAGCTGGTCCATCCATGACAGTTTAATTCCATTGATGTTTTAATGTATTCCTGTCGTATATCCTCACCCTTTTCTTTTGCTAATATGTGACACCACAGTTCAAATCTAAAAGCAAATCACCACTGTAGTTCTGTTATTTTTGTTCCATTCATGTCCATTGACCAAAAAGTGATCGGCAGCCAGTTATTAATTCTAATCAGTGGAGTATAGGAAAAGTAGCAGCAGCACTGACAGCTGGCCCCAACCTGCTTCCATTGGGGTCACCGTGCTGGGTGTCCACTGGGTTTTGGCAGGAAGCCCCCCGGGTTCGCTGGCAATGTGTCTGGCTGCCCGGCTGTGGATGCTTCCAGCCCATGGCAGCAGATCTGGCCGCGTGGTCAGCCCTTAGTGCAGGGCATACTGCAAAGTCTACAGCTGACATTATGGTTTTTATAATCATGTAGGTGGCAGGAACGTTTTCATAGGAAGATTAGGTTTCTGAGGTTCATAAGCCTTTTCCCATGAATCAGTTGACTTGGCATGGTTGTATTTATTGCCTTCCCATGGGAGCAGCAGAGGCAACGCTGCTGACAGTGGTGGCATCACGGCGCAGTCCTTGCAGAGGTCAGAGCACTCCTGTCCTGGAGCAAGGCAGCACCCCCGGGTGCCTGGAGCCCAGTCTGTGCTTCGGGGCTGTCCTGGAGCAGAGACTGGTGCTGGGAAGCCCCAGCCCCGCACAGCAGAGCCTGTGCAGTTGTGATTCCTTACAGTAGCATGGCCTCCAGTCCCAGGGAAGGCAGCAGGGCTTGCACACTTGGCCGCCTTGCTGACTTGGGGCACGCAAAAATGTTCTCGCAGCGATAACACAAACTTCAGCCGGGGGTGGTTGCCCACAAAGCCTTTCATTTGTTCTCTCTTGAACTATTAAAATGAATGTAAGAAAAATAATGTCAACAAACTGAAGCTTGTTGCCTCCTTTAAAAACACTTCGGGCAATCCCAACACGTGTACGATTTTGCACGACAATACAGAGTACACCTGAAATGTTTAAAATGATTGCATGTTATTTTAATGTTACCTTTTTTAAAAAAGGAAATAATACTACCTTGAACTCATTCATATTTTTGATTGTTATTTTAAGACCCACATTTTGTATTTATAAAGAGGAGAACATTATTTATTTTCTCATCATTTATCTGCAAGATGCTACTAGAAAATTTGGAGACACCATTAATTAAAAAAAAATAATCAAAAAAATAATTGGAAGTATAGTGGGCAAGACTGATGTATAAATTACAGCATCTTTTTTTTTTTTTTTCTTAATTCTCAATATCCTCAATCTTTGTTTGCATGAAATGCTTTTGTTAAATATTAATTGTAGTTTCAAAGCAAGTGTGTATGAATAAAAATACTTACCATTACTTTGTGAGAGTTTGCTCTGGCTTTTTTGGGATTTCATTTCAAAACCCACTCCACGGAGGCTCCAGCAGTCATGGTGTGATTGGCCCCAGAGCTTGCACAGGTGCACACTTTGATCAGCAGTGACTTGAAGTGTTGGCGTACAGAGTTTTAGCCTGGGCTCTTTTTTAAATTCCTGGTAATAATTCGAGAGAAAAAGAGGCTTAACTGGGAAAAGGGTGTGTAAGGTCAGCAAATCTGTTACAAGTAGCAGAGTTATTAAAAAAAAAAAAAAAATAGGTGTGGAAGAACAGAGATTTCCACTTGCAGGGGCCATGGGCTCCTGGCCCCACCAGCCGTACTTGCCCTGAGCCTGGGCACTCCCCCTGCTGAGGCTGATCTCATTTTGTTTTCAGATTTTGAAAGCAATGTACAAATGCCGTGACAACTTGATGGACAAAATCTTTTTCTGTTTGCTCTCAAACGTATTGCATCTCCTGCTAATTCAATAATTGGGTTAGTTTAATTTGCAGAAAAATCTGGCTGAGTTTGCCCAAAGGAATGGTTGAAATCTTTTTTTTTCATAGAGACAGCATTTCCAGGCTGCTGCACGCTGCTCAGCCTTCCTCTGGCAAGTACAGCTTCTCCTGCAGCCCATGCAGCTCTCCTTGCTCCCACCTTGGGAGCTTTTTGCAGAGCACCAGAGGGAGCTGGTGCAGGGCAGCACTGCTCTGAGCTGGTTCAGATGCCCAGCACAAGCAGAAAGAGGTCCTCAGGGCTCTGTGCTGCTGTGCCTGGATCCCTCCCAATCCCTTGGCTGTTCAGACAGGGGCTGGTGGGATTTCCACCCGCCAGGCTCATCCCTGGGGAAGGCAGGCACAGGTGGAAAACTGCAGCCTGCTGCTGCTACCTGTGGTGGCACCTGAGGTGCAGTAGGTGCAAAGCTCAACCTGGCTGGTTTCATCTGACTTCTACACAGGGCTAATGTGCTCTCTACCCGGAGTGCTCCTAGCACACCATGCTCTGTAAATCACAGCAATTACCAGTGGCCGGCTGAAAGCACGTCCTCCCTCTCCCTCTCCCCCGCCTGGCTTCTCTTTAGAGATTGGGGTATTTGGTTTAGCGATCTCCAAATATTTTTACAGTGCTGGTACGTGAGCAGCAAATATAACCACCTCTCCCGAGAACTGCTAGGGTAGCTAAAATGCTGGTTGCATTAATTACTGTGAGGTAATTGTAATCCCACCCGGTTTTTCAAAGGCAACCCTCACTGCTGGGCTGAGAAAAAAACAAGAGTGAAAAATGAGTGAGCCCCATCGAGCTGTGGTAAAGCAAAGACAAATCAAGGAGGGACCCAGATGAGCGCTGTTCTTGCCAGGTGAGGATGGGCTGACCTCGAAGGGCTCTTTTCCCCAGGTAAATCAGGCAGGTGTCACCTTCCCACCATGCTGCTACACCCAGAGAAATGGGGAGGGATCTGGCCAGGAGCAGGCAGTAGCAAGGCTGCAGCCACAGAGCTACCTGCAAGGGTTTTGTGTGTGTGTGTGTGTGTTTGTCCTGTGTTTCCTGAAGGAGAGGACAAAAGGAGGCAGATCTCATGGGAAATGAATCAATGCTGTCTCCTTCCAAAGGGATTTGCTGTATTTGCTGCCAGGGTGGCGGTGTCGGCCCCCAGCTGCCACTTCACGTGCCCGTTACTGGTCCCTGCATCAGCACCCTGCATCCTGCCCTGGGAAACTTGCATGACCTAAGGAAGGGTGGAAAAAAATCCCAAAATAATTTAAAGTACAGTATCTGATTGAGGAAAAAAAAAAAAAAATAAAAAAAAAATAAAAAAAAAGTATGGAAAGTTTGCTGAGAAGTGTTTGATATCTTATTCTCACCTGACAAGGCTGTCAAAAATCACCATCCGTTCTTTCTGCCACTGGTGCTGCAGAGGCAGTGATTCACATGCTCGGGATGAATTTCCCTTTGCTCTGAGGGGCCCAGCAGCACAGGAGCTCCGATGGGAGCAGAAGAAATCCATCTGCTCCCCTGAGGAAATGGACGTGTGGCTGTCTGCTGGCTGGTAGGGGGGTTCATATCATTTAGGGTATTTGATCTGTGCAGCTTGTTTCTACATGACTGATGGTTTTGTCCCTGTTCCTGGAGGCTTTTTTCCCAGACATTCCTCCTCTCATGCATGTGTGTATTACCAGGCTGTACCCAGGGGATGCTCAGGGGGATCAGGACACTCGGATTTTGTAGCAACATCTGAGCTGCTGGCATTGCACAGCCAGGCCTGTTTGCAGGGATCCGCCTTGTTGGTAAACTTCACTTATTCTCCATTTTTCACTTGCACGTGCCTCCAGGAAGCCCAGCTAGCTGGCAGCCCCCACACAAACTCCTTGTTTCTCAGGCTGCGAATGTGGGACCACAGCTCTGCGATTTGTTGTTCAGCTTTGAGAACTTGATCCACCCCCTCTTATCACACTCCTCTACCCAGAGCACTTCATGCAACTCAGGGCCTGTAACAGGTAGACTTCCTAACCCATATAAAACACTGCAAGTTATATTCAACTTCCTTAAAGCTTCAACATTTTCAGTGGCAGAGACACTCTTCTTTTAATAGGATTCATTTACTCTTCACACAAATGTAACTGTGTCTGAGACACTGAGTAGGTGTGATTTCAAAAAAAAAAAAAAAAAAAAATCAACTGGAAATTGTTATAAAAGCTACCAGCAGTGACTGCAAGGGCAGAAAGTGGGAAAGAGCCTGGGCCAGCAATAACAGCATCCCCAAACTCCTTGGCTTAGTGCCTGGTCCTTTTGGGATAAGTCATTTAGTGTGCTTGTGCCTGACTGACCCTAACATCGTTAAAAGATTGGTAACAAGTTCCAGTGTCCTGCCTGCTGGCCGGGGGCCACCGTGTGGGATGCAAGCAGCTGAGATGCCGGGACAGAACTCCGAATCAGCACCTCCTCATCTTTTATTAGCTCCAATTAGTCCCATATGATTACAGAGGGTGTTTTATTTTAATAAAGCGTGCAACTTCCGTTCACACGTGCGCCTTTGTTGTTCCATGAGTCAGAGCCCCTCAGGGGGGCTGTCTATGAAAGGCTCCACACTTCATCTTTTTAAGCTTTCGCACAATGTGTGGGTGCGGAGCTAAAAATAACATTGCACCTCTTCTTGCACTTCCTCCTGAACAGCTACGAGGGGGCTGCTGGCTGAGCCCGAGGGATGTGCAAGGGAAGCAGCGAGCTGAGCCCCAGCTCCAGCAGCGCACGAATGCTGATGCCTTTAATTTAGCGACGGCGTGAGCGGCATGTGAAAACCCTCCCCAGAGACTGGGGAGGAGCTGCTGTCCTTCGGTGCCATGAATTTCCCTTGTTCCCTACTTTCAGTGTTGGAAAGATTTAAAAATGAGGCTGGGGTAAGGAGCAGCGATCACACAAGCAGGTGCTGCCTCATAGCACAGCTCCCAAGGCCGCATCCTGCTTGCACAGGAGCCGCGGCTGCGACCAGGACCAACACCCGAAACCCAGGCTGCAAACATTGCCAAAGCTCATGGAAGGAGAATATCTCAGAAGCCTCCATTTTGAGCGTTTCTCAATCTTCTCAAGCTGCAGCAAGGATGGCAGCGGGTTCCCTGAGGAGCCAGGGCTGCCACTCGCCTCCTCCACCATCTCCACAGGCCTCACCCCGCCATGCGGCCTACAGCGCGGCAGAAATAGCAGGCGCTGAGGCAGCTGGCAGGGAGCGCCGGTCACCTCCCACACAGGCACAGCAGCTTCAGCATTGCTTTGCCACTTCGTTGCTGCTACCTGCTCCCCTTCCTCTTCCCTCAGGCAAACGCCAGAATTTTTGGCTGGCACAGACTTTTTCCTTCCTGCACCCAAAATGCTGCTTAAACCCTGCTGCGCAAAGCCTGGTGGTCGGTAGCACATGGGACCTCTGTGAGACTGATGCTCCTGAGCCAGCACAATCCACTGTGTAGTCAGGAGCAGTCACCACAAGTAACATCAAATCCATCTAGAGCTTTCTTTCCCGGTGTAAGGATGGTGACACCATCAGCCGCTGAGGAACTGCTCGTTTCTGACCGCAGCAGGTGTCTCTGTGCATTGCACTAAATGAAGGGTCAAAGCCAGCTGTGATCATTTGGCTGGTGTGTTACCAGCTGCGCCCTGGCTCACCAACAAATGGGACCTCTGGCCCATCCCAAATGCTGCCAGCTCTGATATCTGTGGAGCCTCATGCTTCCAGGCTGGTTCTGAATGTGCTGGGGAAGGTGGCTCCGGCAGTGCATGGGCTGGAAAAGCTGTGCTGCATCCCCTCACCTGCACACCCCAACCACAACACCTCTTGCTCCTGGGGCTGCAGGGCATGGTCCTAACTCTTGTGAAGGGGAGCAGAGGGGCAGAGAGAGAATTGAAGTGAGAAATAGTAAACAGTGGTGAGGTTAAAGAGAATCTGCTCAAAAAATGCTGAGGTGGTACCATCTCACCACAGTGCTCAGTGGGTATTAAAGCAAACCAAGAAAAAGCAATAAAATAAAATAAAAGACAATCCTGTTGCTGAAGGATTTGGCAAAGTCCTGCCCCAAGGTTTGCAGGATGCTGAGAGGACACAAGGTGCTAATCGCCCTGCCTGAGACTGCCATGCCAAGCAGACAGCCAGCAGAAGAGCTTTCCACCACATTCTCACCACTTTATGCAGTCAGAAAGGAGATGCTGCTACAGGGAAGAAATTACAGAGGGCTGCTGGTGAGGTAGGAGATCTCAGCTGTGCTTCTGGGGCTGCACAGGGTGTTTGGGTGCCCTCCCACAGCCCGGTCCTGGTGCCCTGGTGGGAACTGCTGGCGGTGTGAGCGCTGCACGAGATGAGCAGCAGTGGAAAATCCATCTGAGTGTTTTAGCCTAAATACGTTTGCATTGAAGCAGAGGGGGGGAAAAAAGAGACTGAGGCCCAAAATGTGTATTTCTAATTGATTATATGCATGGCTGCTGGGGACCTCTTACACTGTAATGGTTAATTATGTCACTGGCTGCATGCACTGCAGCCTCTATTTGTATTGTATTCAAATAACCCTGCCCAGTGCCCAGGCAGCTAATATAGCAGATTGCCTTTCCGGAGAAAAATGGGATTGGTTTCGTTTGCTTCTTTCTTTTGTGTTGCATTGTTTTCTTTATATCACTTTAAAAAAGAGAAAAGAAAAATTATGAACTTCAGCCAATTACTGCATTAAAATAATGTCCCTGACAGAACATGATGAACATCCAGGTCTAACCTGCTTCTTGCAGCTGTGTGATTTCCCTGGTAATTCCCTGCTGATCAGCTCCATCCCAGGGAGCCTCCTCCTGGGGGGCTGTGTGGGGACCTCCCCAGGAGGACATCACCTCTTCTGCCCCCTTTTTCCAGCTCAGGACCCGTGCTGCTGACTGAGTGCCCTCTCTGTCCTTCCTGGCCATCCCCAATGGATTTACTGCCTTCAGTCCTCCTCAAATGCGAATGAAAGGTGTCTGAGAGGCATTTGCTGTATTAGGCTTCACCACATGGCTGGAAAAAATCAAAACTTACACACCTGCATCAGCTTTTGTTATTGCTGTAAATCAAAACAGAGCTCAACAAGCCAGAGCACACAGCTCCATTGACTTCAAACCAGCTATCTAGCCAACACCTCCTCCGCATCTCATATCTCACTTTATTCTGAATTATTCCATCAGGATATTCATGCTTCACTAGCTGAGGATGTGGCGGGCAGAGATGTGACACGCTGCAGCAAGAGTGCTGGGAACCAGGGAAGCGTGGTTGAGGTAAAAGCAATGTATGGGCAAAGCCATGCAGAAGCTGTGACCAAGTATTTATTAGAGACTGCATTTATTAGACTTGTAATTAATGAATTGCTTTTGTTATTTTCCTGCTGGGAGACCTCAGGGGTGCCTTCCCTTGGGGCCACACCATGGAGCTGCTGCCCTGCTCTGCTGCCACAGCCAGGATGGGCCAGAGGAGCTCCCCAAAGCCCTGTGCAAGGGGAGCTCCGGGGCCAAATTTGTCACTTGCCCCTAAGCCTCCCGTGCTGCAGTGGCTGCACACCCAGCAGTGATCACCTGCATGGCAGGGGGCACCTGCATGGCCTGTGACCCCCTTCTAGTCCTCCCCGCTGGGACTGAGGAAGTGTCCCATCGCTGGATACCCAGACAGAGCCGTGTCCTTATTCCCAGCTCCGCCGTTAATTTTCTGTATTCTGGCTGAATCACTCAGTCTGGCGAAGGTTTCCAGGGCCCACAGCATCTGCCCCTTTGTCCCTCTCTCCTTTAGCCCTGGCTTTCTCCCTGCCCCGGCCCGAGTCCTGCCAAGTTGGCTTTCTCCAGCATGCTGGCTTTCTGCCCACCAATCCTCCCTGTTGTCTGCCATGTCCTCGGATGTGGCTTTGTGTGACACCGGTGGCCACAGCCAGATTTCCCTTTCCCAGCTCCCAGACGAGTGTGTCCCAGGCAGCACAGCCCTCCCCACACTGGTCCCAGCCCAGGGGGTCCTGGGGTGCACGGAGGGGCAGGGGCAATGCTGGGTCCCCGATGGAGGGACTGGGGACAGATGGGGAGGAGGGAGAAGGGATGTAGGGAAAGGAAAAGAAGGGGGAAGAAGGGATAGGGAAAAAAAAAAAAAAGGATGAGGGGGGGAAAAATTACAGGCGGTGGGGTAAAAGGAAAGGGTGAAAGGGGATGGAGGGATGAAGAAGGAGGGATAGAGGGGAGGGAGAAAAAGGAATAGAGGGGAGGGAGGTGGAAGGAAGGATGGAGAGCGGGAAGGAGGGATGGAGGGAGGGGGAATGGAGAAGGCGGGAGGGGAAGGAGGGAGGGATGGCTGGAGGAAGAGACGGAGGGAGGGAGGAGGGGAGGGAAGGGGGGCACGGAGGGAGGGAGGGAGGTGGGCTGGCCCCGCGGCGCCATGTGATGCCCTCCCCTCCTCTCCCCGGGCTCTCCCGGCACGGCACGGCACGGAGCAGCCCCGGGGCCGGTGAGTGCCGGGGATGGGGGCACCGGGAGGGAGGAATGGGGGAACACGGGGGTGACTGGGGACACGGGGGGCATGGGGACACCGGGGGACCCTTCCCATGCCGCCCCTGGTGGGCACTGGGGCGCACAGCCCTGCGCCCTTCGCGGGGCTCCCCGCGTTGGGTGGGAAAGCCAAAAAGTTTAATGCCGAGCAGAAGGCTGGGGGGGGGGCTGGGGGTGGGGATCGAGTGCGGGCGGCAGGTTGTAGGGGATCGGTACCGTTATTTTCCCCATCCCCGTCGGGGTGGGAGCTGTCCCTCCGGAGCTCCCCGGGGGCTCAGACCCTGCTGCGGGGCAGTGCCGGGGGTCCTGGCACCCACAAGATGCCCGCAGCCTCGTGTGCCCTCCTGCCTGGCTCTGGCCCAGCAGCGATGGGACCTTTGGGTGGCACACAAGACCCATCTGAAAGCCCCACAGTGGACTTAGCACGCCACGAACCCATAAACCCAGGCTCTTCATCCCAGTGCTGCTTCTCTTCCAGGCTGAGCAGGGACACGGGGATGCTGTGAGCAGCCCCGGGCTTCACCCAAGACTTTTGGACATTATCTGGGGGAAAGAAGTGTGTTTTTCACAGGGAATATAAAATCCACTGGAAGTCATGGGCTGCCAGTGGTTTCCAGTGCAGCAACCCCCTTGGAGAGGGCAGTGTAAATTCACGTGAGGCTACATGACATAAATCTGACCTGGTTGTTAAGTGAAGTAAAGTAGAGGGGGAAAAAAATTGCTGGATCATGGGTTGCCATATGAACAAGCGAATGGGGATGTGAAGCCAGTCTTCACTTCTCCTCACACCACTTATTCATATCCTGCGAAAGGTGGTGACACATGAAATGTGATATTTCAGCCACCAGAGCAGTGAGCAGAGAGGGTTTCTGACACCCAGCTTGGCTGTTGATTAATTGCTTGGCATTTGGTGAAACTTCATCAGCCCCCGACGTGTGGCACTTTTAGGGTTGTGGCTTCCAGGCGTGATACAGCAGGAGGCTCCCTGGTGGTGTACCAAGCCCAAAGGGTCTGACTTGTCCCCATTGCTGTCCTTCACACACCCCAGCCTCCTTGGGGCAGAGGGCACGAGGCTGGTAGGTGGCCTGCATGGTGCAGGCAAGCCTTGGGAAGGGCAGCGAGGGCATTGAGGTCACTGAAAGCAGCACAGCTCCAGCAAGGGCACTGGAAAGCAGAACTGGAGCTGAGTTTTGCGCAGTAACAGCAGGTGCCGGTGGCGTGACCCCAGCAGGCAGCTTAGATAGGGGACCGTCCCCCTGTCTCTATCTCATCTGCCCACCAATTTCATGTGCTGCTGAATTTTAGGGGTGGTTTCAAAACCTTCATGAGCCACAGAAAAAGCCAAAGGGCCGGGGCTGGCTCCCAGCAGCCTGTCTTGCTGCCGTCTCACCTTCCTCTCGTCCGACGTGCGGCGGTTCCCTGTGGCATCCAGGGACAGGGAAGGTTCTGCGTGCTTGCTTCTCCTGTTCTTTCTTGTATTTCTGTAGCTGCTGAATATATTCAGTGAGCTGAATGAATCCCCATCTGGCAGCATCTGTCCTGCAACATTTGCAGCTTCAGCTTCTGTTATGGAGAGGGAAGGGAATAGAAGATAAGAAAGGGAAATAATTCACAAGCCCACAGAGGCTTTAACAGTATCGGCGAGCTGTGATCTGCGCAAGTGTACAGCTACAGAAAGCACCAGGAGCTTTTTCATAAGCCAGCTGGAAAGATTTAAAGCCCTGGTTTCAGGGTGGCATTTCTAAAATAATTAGGTGATGGAGCCTAGGTCCTGGTTTCAAAAGTTACCTGTGAGTCTTAATCTTGCTGCAATTAAAGGAGGTTTGGGTTCCAGGTGTGTTCTGGGAATGCGATTTGGAATAAAGTCACATCAATTTTTACTGCTGCTCAGCCACAAGATTCTGACATTTACAGTAAAATATTTACTGGGAACATGGGATTTGTCCCAGAGCCAAGCTAATGCATTGTCAGGCTCAGAAAATGTGCTGTTACAGGTGAGTGAGGTTTGTAGCCAGTCCCTTTGGGGGATGGGACTTGCTGCTTTTCCTTTGTTATAAAGATTTATCGCTGCTCACTGGTGAAAAACCTTGCTGGAGTGGTGCTCAGGGCCACACTGAGGGGGTGTTGTGTGGGCAGATGGCAAGCACTGACCCAGGATAACTCGCAGGTGATCCATTTTCCCACTCTGTGCAGGGCCAGTGCTTCTAGGGAAATCCACATCCACGGGGACCAGTCAGCAAGGATCAGGGATGGCAGAGCTGGGAGCACGGCAGGTTGAGGCTTCCCACCTGGTGGCAGTCAGGAAGTTGGGTGGAGAAGGGAGGGAGGTCTCTGAGCACGTTCAGCTATTAAATGCAGAGGGCAAACTCAAAATCAGCAGCAGAGGCTAGTGCCATAACGTCAGGCCTAGGTGAGATGTTCCCACTGGTGTGCCATGGATTAGGAGGAGATGAAGCTTCACCTAGTGGAGAATTAGAAAAGAGGGAAAAAGGCAAAAAAACAAAATCACCACCCATTGCTTACACGCATGCAGATCAGAAGAGTTTTCCAGTGTTCCTGTTCCCAGGACAAAGTCACTCAGCAGGTGCTGTGTCCCATGCAAAAGCTTTGCCCTCGGCATTGCCAAAGTGCCCAACCTGAGCAGTGTCTTTGCTTTAGTTTCTTGCCATCCTCGGCCCTGCTCTTATCCCTGGTTCCTGCTGCTGTGGCAGCTCAGCTGTGGTGGCTCTCGGGGGGATGTTCAGAGCAGCACTGACCTGATGTTTGGTAGAAAATGGTCCTCTCTCCCAGCTACGCTGGGACACCCTGGAAGAAGCAAGGCAGCAAACCTGACCTAGGAAACTGGGTGACTTGGAAAGTTGCGCTAAATCGTCCTGATGCTGGAGCTGCTGCTTGGAAGCAGCTTTCTCTCCAGCAGTACGGAAACGGTGGGCTACAGGCAGGAAGCAAATCTGCACAAAACTGCCCTTTTTCCAAGCGAAGTGGGGATGGCTGAAGAGGAAAGCGACCTCCCTGGGTCACTGCCGTGTGTGCCAACTGTCCTGCAGTAACCTGCAAAACACCCTTCAGACCGAACGGAGTGGAAAACATCAGATCATGCAGAGGTGGAGGAGAGGCGCTGCAGGAACAAGCAGTGATGTTACGGAGGGAGCGTTTGGACAGGAGCAGGGTGCAGGTGAAGACCACCTCCATGCACTCAGACCAAGTTTCACCTGCTGGAGGTGCTGGCCACGGAGGAGTGACACCGAGCCTCTCCCCCAGCTGCTCCCACAGATGTCATCCCCAGGCTGGGCTGGCTCCCCCCAGCTCCGCTCCTCCAGCCCCACTGCTGCTGCCTGGGCACAGGCTGCTGTGACCTGCGTGGTTTTCCCTATCCTCTCTGCTGGGTGTTCAGCTACAGCCCGGCACTG
Source organism: Aythya fuligula (assembly GCF_009819795.1). Classification (NCBI taxonomy): domain Eukaryota; kingdom Metazoa; phylum Chordata; class Aves; order Anseriformes; family Anatidae; genus Aythya; species Aythya fuligula. The sequence goes on along the minus strand of NC_045576.1, from coordinate 9,573,311 downwards.
GCAATGAATCTTTGCTAAAATCAGGGCATTGGAAAGCTTACCACCCCCAGATGTGGTGTAAATGATTATTATGTTCTTCATTATCACATAACTTCCTTATTAAACCCAACAAGCCACACAAGGCAAAGACCTTCCCTGTGTGAAGACGGGACCAAACTTCTGCAGCAGCTCCGTGGCTGAACGTGAGGACTTGTACACCCAGACAACACTCCAGGCGTATCAGAAACTGGGTCCCGAATTCCTCAGTATTTGGTAAACAGGTTTAATGACAGCTGCTAACGGCCTTTGAGATGCTCATCCAAGGTGTGGATATTGCAGCCCTTCTCTTTCTTTATGGGATGTTTCGGAACTCGGAGGCTTTGTGGCAAAGCTGGGACAGGCAGGTCTCTGCAGCCAGCACGCACACAGCCTGCGCATCGCACCACTGCCTGCAGCCTTCCTCACTCAGAGGTGAAAATGGTGCTTGGGGGATTCCTTGCTTTGTCTCACTTATCGTATGGAAAATATCCACAGGAGCCATGCAGCCGTGGGCGCTGCGGAGGAGAGCTGCGTGTCGGGGAGCTCCCGCAGCTGCCTGTGCAGGTACCGGGATCGCCTCTCCCAGCACAGGCACGGGGGAGGCAGAAGATTTGCTCCTGATGCTATTTTTTCCTCCCAGCACTGCTTAATTTAGCTCAGGCTGTCACGCACTGCCATTAAGGGGAGAAAAAGGAAACGGGGGTGCTGGCCCCGCTCTGCTCAGCAGCTGGAACCTGGGCTCGTACCTGGGGCTTGTCCTCAGATGTCCTGCAGCAGTAAAAGCTCGCAGCCCAGGGAAGCTTCCTGCAGTCATGTTCATAACTCATGGTGCCTGCAGGGCAGAGGGAAAACCTTACACTGGTACGTGCTCTCTGTCCATACTCACCTCAGTTTAAAACATGTATATCTTACAGAAAAGGTGCCCAAGATCTTCAGCTGCATGACCTGCCTTGCTGCTGGAAGGACACAGAGACACTGAAAAGCTGTCATATGCAGGGAAGAGATTTTTTTTTCCTTTTTAATACACATGATTGTTGCAGGATTTCATACCATCCTAAATGACAAGTGGAAGTGAACACAAACCAACTGTTAGAGATCCAGTATTTCACCCTAGTCCCGCGGTGAGCTGGATGCCCGTGGCTGAGCCAGCTGCTCTGCCCCAGCGGCTGTGTATGCAGGAGATCGCGTTGCCATCATTTATCTGTGCTGCTGCCTTTCCTCAGGCTCCATCCGTGCCAGCCAAGGTGAGCTGAGGGAAGCACCAAGCTGAAGCCAGAAGAGGGTCACAGGATCATCAGGTTGCATCAATTGCAGCCTGTGATTTACGGCATGCAGAAGTTAATGGGCAAGCACAGCTCCACATGACACTACAATGAGATTTCTGCTCATCTTATAGCAAAGTCCCCAGCTGATCTGCTTTCCAGCGCTAAATATCCCCCCTTTGTAGCTCTTTGTAGAGGATAGAAGCCAGTGGTTTGGGTCTTGTCCCTGACAGGGAGCACTGACACAGTGCAGTGGGTGACTAATGGGTGCCAGCTTTCATATCCAGGGGGTGAAAGGGTGTTGGGAAGGGTCCAGCAAGGTAAGGTGTCAGCTATTGCTACTGATAGAAACTTTGAATGTGTATATACACACAGTTTGTTCCTCAAGAACAGGAGTTGAGTGCCTGGGCAATATTCCAAGCTCTGTGTTTCACCTCCTATTTCCCTCCTGAGAAACACATTTCATGTGCTGCTTTCCTACAAAACCACAGGGTCAGAGCTGCAAGACCTGCCTGCCATCTGCCTGTCCCCGTGTCCCAGCCTTGTGCCACCCTCCTGTGAGTCAGTTCGGGGCAGAGAGCCTCTCCCGTGGCCCCAGACCTTCACCAAAGCCTCACTGTGTCCAGCTGCTTCCGAGCACCGCGCAGCCAAAGCACCGGCTGGGGCCCCCTCCTCACTGTGAGCTCCCCTCCTGCTCTGCCAGCACCTGAGCTCGGAAGCAAACATCGCTGATTTTCCACTTGTGACAACATTGCTTCGGCTGGCGTTAAAAGAGGTAAGAGCTGTAAAAAGCAGAGGAGAAATGAGGCGTGCGGGCGCTGCCGCTAGCAGGAAGGAGATGCTCGGTGGGAGGTTTGGGGGGGGGATATTTGTGGGTCCTGAAAGACCGAGTGAATGAGTGTGTGCAGACGGGCTGTGCTGGGGCCGGGGGGGCCATTCGGTCGATGGTTTTATTTGTTGGAAGTCGCTGGCATCATCCAAAGCCATTAGTGTGAATGAGCTGGAACAGAGCCAGCGCTTCAGCGAGCGTGGCGGCGCGGGCACGGCGGAGGCGGCTGTTTCGGGAAAGCATCTGGTTAGAGGTCTGGGGCTGGGAGGTAAATCTCAGCTGCTGCTCCTGTGACCTTGGGAATATCATTTTATCTCCTTGTCTTTGGTTCTCAACCCGAAGGTGGGCTCAGCTGCAAATCTGGTCCACACAGAAAGGGCAGTTAAAAGACAAATCCTAAGTAACCCCATCATAAAATTTGTCACTGGTGACCATTAACAGTGTGTGGCAGCCACAGATCTTAATCCTAATTGTTTTTCAGGTGTTCCTTGTGTCTGATGACAAGCAAAAAATTGATAGGATTATCAGTGGTGTAACTTAAGCTAGACTTTAACTCATAACCAGCCTTCCCTTTTTTTTTTTAACAAACAAACAACTCTCTTAAGAGCCTGTGAGCCCAGCGTGCTTGATTGAGTCAATGCTTGTGTTTCTACCCCGCTGTAATGGCTATGCACCGTGCCGGGCTGGCAGCGCAGCACCACTGTTTGCAGCCAAGGGAAGCTTTCAAGTCCGGTATTGATTCTTTTGAAGTTTATGGCTGCTGGATGGAGCAGTTACTAGCGTTTGTTCACACTGCCATGAGCTGGACTGCTTCATTTCTTAATATCGGGCTAAACCTCCTCCACATCTAAAAGATTTATTTCTGTACTTATTTTTTCCAATATGCGATTTCTTTCTCAGAAACCGAGCCGACACATTTCTTTGTGACACTAATGCAGCTCTGTAAAGCTGCCTTATATATTTATGCCCTCCTTTACAATACGTGTCGTGAGATCTGTGCTGTGGCCAGGCTCAAGCAGAGCACCAGTGCGGGGCCACATGCCCTGCAAGCTCAGTGGCCACCACTATGTGGTTGCACCACCACCTTCCTACTGCATTAGGGTCACAAATGACCAGGTGAGGCTTTGGGGCATTAGCCCAGAGGGAGCAGCATGGTGCTGGGCAGCCCGAGGGCTAGTGACCACCCATGCCTGGCTGCCCCCATATTCACAGCTGTGAGCAGTGGGGTTTGAGCGAGCCCCTCTCCATGACCTATTTGTTCTTGCCCACGCCATGGCCTGCACTGCGTCCTGAGGAGCAGATCGTGCTACTTGAAGGCCCTTTATTTTTAGCCAGCCCAGTTTTCTCATCACAGCTTGGTGGGCGCTGCTCTTTTCAGTTCAGCTCCGCCACAGCTCGCTCTCCTCTTGTGCCGTTCCCCGGCGCTCTTTGTACATCTCTCATGCACTCAGTGGGTTTCCTATCCCCTTTTCTCCAGGTTTCATTCCTCCTCCTTTGTGTTCTCCTCTCCCACCACTCCAGATCCATGGCTTAACTCCGAGCTGCCTCTGCCTCTGGCTTGCAGCGGGGCTGTTGGAGGAGCGGGCTTGTGTAGGATCCCAGCACCCCGCCGCAAACCGAGCCTTCCCTCCGATAACCTGGGCTGTGCTTCCCTGCGCTGCAAATGTCAGGAAAATTAGAAATGGTGCTCTAGCCTCCTGGAAATCAATAGCTGCCTGCTCGGCCTGGCTCAGCCCTGCTCTTTATCCCCTCACCCAGGTGAGGAGGGAGCGCTGTTACACTGAACTCACCAGCAGAGAGGTATTGATACGGCTCCTCCAGCCCAGGCAGCTCAACAGTGGCATTTACTTTTCCCAGCCCCTCCACATAGCCCAGGGCAGCGACCTGTACTGAGTTGGATCAGTGAGGGCTGGGCTCAGAAATCAGGATGACATTTTCTACCTGTGACCACAGAGCAGGATTCAAAGTTGCTGTTGGACCTGGGTGGCTGCAAAGCCAACACTCACTTTGGTTTCTGCAGGGCTCAGTCCCAGCAAGGGGCATGTGAGCTCCCCATCAGAAGCTGTGGCTCCAAGACAAAAAGAAATTCATTATGAGGCCTGCAGGCTACACCGCAGGCTGCCTTTAACATTTCCTGGGCTACCACAAGCTGGCATAATGTGGTTGAAGGAGCAGGAACCGTTCTCAGGTCCTGCTTCTTGGACATCTTGGTGGTGATATTAATTTAAATTTAAAATACAGATACTGTTGGAAGCCGAACAGCATCACCTTTTCATCTGTATGGAGCATTGCACAAATTGTAAAGGTTACCAGGAACTAAATCCCTGCTGAAAACCAAGCCAGCTTCTCTTTTTGTCCTTGAAAAATCTTTCTCTTGGGGCCCAGCTAATTCCAGCAACACTGGACGGGGGGAAGCGCTGTGCTGGGGGCACCATCCCTGTCTCCCCGGCCCCCTCTTCATCAGCCTTGATTTTATTTGCCAGCTCGGCAGTAATAAGTATTGCTCTCTAATGAACCCGTGATTACATGGAAATTGAAGTGTGAGAGTGAAAAGAAATGAGGCAATTGAGAGGCGTGATTCTGCTGCCTGAGCCCTCTTCCTGCTGCTAGCGTCACCCCAATGACCAATATAAATGATGCCAAACCAGTCTATTTCCTAATCCCTGCTGTTGGTAGACAGCAAAAGAGTCACGTATATATCTATTTCCCTCTGAATGGCTTTATTTGGACTTTCACATACTCCCTGCTTTTATTTTTGGTGCCTTATTAACAACAACAACAAAATAAGTGCAGTAAGGACCTTTTTTTGATGATACATGAGCCAAGAATAGATTCCAGCTCCTTTTACCATTTTGGCATCGAAATGCCAAGAGGGATGAGGCATCCTGTAGTAAACACTGCTCGTTTTGATGTGGCAACTAGAAAATATGGTCACAAGTTAGGGAGGAGAACAGTTGAGCCAGAGGATCTGCGTTTTGCATGGTCGTATTGTTGGACCTGTGCAGGGCTGGGAAAGGACACATTCCCATCCAGTAAAGCACTACAGTGGTGTCCTATCTACTGCAGCTTTATGGCAGCCCATTCCCTTGACAGTGAGGTTATTCTATTTGCTGCTGGACAATCAAGGTGCAGTGCTACCTTTGCAGGATGTGCTTCTCTGCCCCAGAACTTCTTTTTCTTCCTTAGCTGCTGCCTACTTGTTCCTCAGGAAAAAGAAAGAAGAAAAAATGAAAAAAAAAAAAAGAGAGAAGAAGGAAAAAAGCTCTGGGCTTCTCCTCAGTGCACCTTGTGCAGACAGCAGCGTGTGCCTGGCTTGAAAGGGACATTGTGGCAGGGACACGGAGCTGAAGGTAAATAGGACTAAAAAGGACCCTATGTCCCCACCACAGCACCTCTACCAGCCTGAGGGCTGTGCCCATCTGCTGCCGTGCCCAGCCTGTGGACAGAACACAAATACCCACAGTCACTGCTGGGAACACGTCCTGGATTTCTTGAGCTGAAGAAAACAATAACAACATTAAAAATGAGCCTCTTTAGCAAAGGCAAAGGTGGAGAGCTTGCAGGAGCAGGAGCATTTGCTTGGGCTGTCTGTAAGTGACAGCACTCCCCTTCCCGTAGGTCGGTACCTTCTGGGAAGCAGCTCAGTGTGAACGTAGGAAGAGCCAAATCCTTGATTTCAGATGGGAGAGGACTGTCAGAGCGGCTGCAACGCTTGAGGGTGCAAGTACATCTGCTTCCTACTGAGATGTACTTGTCTGCTTTGCCCTCAGTGCGTATGTGATAATAAAAGCCTCTCTCCTTCCCTCTCGAACTCTCCCAAGACTTTGCAAACCTCCCAGCAGCACTCCCAGCTTTTCTCTCCCTGTCCCTGCCCAGCAAGGTGGAGGTGCAGGCAGGGCTGTGCGTAGGACCAGCTGCAGGGGTGTATGTGTATGGGGGCTACCCAGGGGTGTGTGCTACAAGAGCTGAGCTCCCCAAAAGAGCCCGGCTTGCTGCTGCTCCGAAATAGCTGTCAGAGCACCGTCTGCTTCTGGGAGGGACCTATGGCAGAGCAGCATCTTCGGAGGCTTTCAAGTGTGAAAGTGCAAGCTGTGAGGATTTTTGGCATCTCTGCGAGTCACTGTAAGTATTGATACCTTTACAGCAGAGGTGCAAGAAAAATCCAGTCTGCTCACCTACCCAGGTGTGTCGGCGCAGCAAGCACTGCCATCTCGGCTACTACCCTCTGGCTCCCATCCCTTTTGCCACAGCAACAGCAGCAGGACCTCCCTTCCAAGCCAGCCTCATCCCCAAAACAGCTCCATCCCCAGCACCTGCTGCAGCACTGAGCACAGGGCGTGCATGCAGACAGCAGCGAGTTATTCCTGCGTGGGCACAAAATCTGGCACCTGGGGAGATGCACGACACAGCGTGCCCCAGCTCTGCTACTTAGCCATCATTATTTGGGAATGGCTGTTCAAGTACTGTGTTTGCTCAGGAAGGCTCTGCCTTCCCTGCCACGCTGTCAGGTGCAGTGGGTGGAAGCTGTGCTCGGCTCCAGGTCTGTCCTCAGCCATCTCCCACTTGTTCCACAAAACTTCCCGCAGCGGGAACAGTGCCTATGCCATTTTTAAAGGAATCTGCCCAAGGACAATGTGCCTTGTTGCTGCTGTGTTAGGTTTGGTGGCTTTGTTTTCCAGCCATACTTTTTTTCCTTATTGTCTGGAGTGCTGAACAACAAGATGTGCCTTAGAAAATAAACACAACCCACGTTTACCTGTGATTCGTGTCATCATTATAAAAGCAGTCAACAGTGCTATCTGCCTTGTTCCCCTCCCCAGAACACCATCTCGCTCACGCATCCTTTCCTTCTTGCTCTTATTCCTCCAGTCTTTCATTAGTGTCTTTTCCCCTTGCATCCCTCATTATTAATTATACTTCTCTGCTGCACCCGAAGTCCAATTTCTGGTGATGCTTTATCAGCCTGCAAGGCACTGTGAGAATTGCTAACTTCCACAGATTAGCAAAAATTAAAGAATTAAAAACTAGTGAAAATGAAAGAAAAAAGGAATATTCCACCCATAAGCAAAGTAGGGAGTGAGGGAAGGTTTTCTGCTTCCTTTCTTTGTGCTTGCCCAGAGCCTGGCTGCAGCATCTTGGCCCCATTTCCCCATCTCCCCCTGAAGCACCAGCTCCACTTGTGCCTGTTCAGCCTGTGCCCAGCTGACACTGGCACTTGTGGCTTTTTACCCTAGAAGAGGAAAAATAGCAGCATTGTGGTGACCTGAGCTGTGCAGGAGCATGTGTCGGTCGGGCAGTGATCTTGATGATGTGTTAATGTGGTGCCCTCGAGCCCCAGCAGTTCCTGTGCCAAGGCACTCTGGCTTATGCTGCCCCTGTTGCAGGAGCTCTTGGACACTGAGGTTTGGCTAAACCCAGGGCAAGAAGCAGGGGCTGAGGTTGAGCAGCCACTGGCCTCAACCCAACTGCTGCTGCCAGCTGCTCACAGCCAGTCCCCTGCTCCACAAACCCACCAGCCTACGTGGGCAGGGTGCAGACACGGGTGGGATGCAGTTCACTCATTCCCCATCCATCAGAGCCCCCTGTGATTTGTTTAATGGCTTATTTCAGCTCCATCTACATCAAGGGCAGAGGGCAAAGCTTTGGACACTTCTGTTCTCCCACGGAAGCGGCGGACGCCAGTGACCCCAGCCCCTCTCCCCGCGGTGTTGCCCCCTCCATGCTTTTGGGGATGAGTGCATGCGGCAGGAAGGCGCTGACCCTGCTCAGCAGTGTGTTCGCCGTCTGCGGCCTCGGCCTCCTGGGCATCTCCGTCAGCACCGACTACTGGCTCTACCTGGAGGAGGGCATCGTCCAGCCCCAGAACCAGACGGCCGAAATCAAGCTGTCGCTGCATGCAGGGCTCTGGAGGGTCTGCTTCCTGGCAGGTATGGCTTCCTGACCCAAAACGTCCCCTGCTGGGGCAGCGTTTGCTGCTTGTCATGGGGAAGGGCTGGGGAAAGCTGGCTTTGAAGAGGTTTGTGCCTGTTTTACTTCCAAAATCAGGCACAGCCCCTGCAAGTGCTGCGGTCACCCCATGGCTGGCTGGAGCAGCCGGATGGATAAATCTGCCTTTCATTACATGCAGGCACTGGGATGATTTGTTGCTGCAGTGCAGGACCCTGCTGCCCATGAGGCAGCAGCCCTGCAACCCCTCACTCCCTCCATCCATCCCAGAATCTGGGCAGCTGCTCAAATCTCTTCTTTGTCCCTGTGACATTGGGATTCAGGTCAGATGAAACGTCTCCTCCGCTCATGCTGGTTTTGATGAAGCGGTTTGGCTGAGGGGACGGAGCTGGACAAAATGCAGTGAATTGGAGTTTCAGGCTGACAGATCCAAAATGTCATGGGGTTGCAGCCACTGCTTTGGGAAGCTGGGAGAAGATGAACAAATTCATCCTAAGCTCACTGGACAGGGCAGTGTGAGAGGAAGGATTTTACTCACCATGCTGTTCAGTGTGCCACACGAACATCTGAGATGGAAGCAGCGCTAAACAGCGAGATTATGTTCTTGCATGCACTGAATCTTAAAGTCACTCTCTCCCCACCTTCCCCCCCAGAAAACAAGCAGATACTCAGACTGCACGCCTGACTCTGTCTCTGCTTGCTGCAGGTGAGGAGCGTGGCCGGTGTTTCACTATAGAATACGTCATGCCCATGAACATCCAGCTGACATCCGAATCCACAGTCAATGTCCTGAGTAAGTGATTCTGTGGGGTCTTTGCATCCTGTAAGGCATCGAAGGGCTGTTATCTCCCAGTAAATCCCTTTGTGCCATTCCTGAACATGCTCCATCCACCCACCCACGCACCCACATCAACCTGGCAGCAAGGCAGGACCCTGGGGCCCTGACCTGTCCTCTGCTCCTCTCCCACCAGAGATGATCCGCTCTGCCACCCCCTTCCCTCTGGTCAGCCTCTTCTTCATGTTCATCGGCTTCATCCTGAGCAACATCGGCCACATCCGCCCACACCGGACCATCCTCGCCTTCGTGTCGGGGATATTCTTCATCCTGTCGGGTGAGTAGTGCAGAGCAAAGTGCTCCTCGGAAATCCCTTGGGCATGGAGGATGCTCTCTGGCTTGTGGTGAGGTGGTCACAGAAACTTCAAACTCCTCAGCCGGGATGTTTCTTCATGAGCCAAGAGGGTGTTTTATTTATGTGATTATGTGAGTGTTAAACAAATAGCTGTGACAGCCGAGCTCTGAAGCCAGCTCCTGGCTGTGAATAGGGAGCGTGGGAGGACACGCTCAAGCACGTAATGCTCTGACTGACATGGGAGAATTGCCCTGGGTGAGCTCTGCGGGAAAGCAGCCTCCTTCCCTGGTTATTTCAAGCCCCCTTCCACAGTTTTACATTTTCACCTGCCACTCTGCTCCTAAAGGCAACTGCTGCTTCACCACCTTCATCCCTGAAGTGTTTCTCACTGCCTTCCTCCTTGCTTTCTCCCCAGGTCTGTCCCTGGTGGTGGGGCTGGTCCTCTACATATCCAGCATTAATGACGAGATGCTCAACAGGACCAAGGACTCAGAAACATTCTTCAATTACAAATACGGCTGGTCGTTTGCATTCTCTGCCATCTCCTTCCTTCTCACGGAGGTACCGGTGGCTCTGGGACATCCCTGTAATGAGCATTGTCTGTTCTCAGCCATTGTGTGTCAGTGTGGGCACAAGCTGGGAACAGAAAGAGGACTGGGAGGGGTGTTAAGGGTAGACTATGGGGGCAATATATATTATGGTGGAATAGGCTGCCCAGGGAAGTGGTTGAGTCACCATTCCTGGAGGTCTTTAAAAGACGTTTAGATTTAGAGCTTAGTGATATGGTTTAGTGGAGGACTTGTTAGTGTTAGGTAAGAGGTTGGACTAGGTGATCTTGGAGATCCCTTCCAACCTCGATCATTCTGTGATTCTGTACATATAATGGGGCACATGCCTGGAGCAGTGAGGGGACGGCTGATCATGATTTGATGCGGTGTGTGAAAGGAGAGGAGCAGGAGATGGGCTTGGGCCTCCACGTTTACTGTAGGGCCCTGTGGCACAGAGCAGGGAAGCAACATTCCTCGTGAGCACTTGCGAGCCATCAGCAGGGCAAAGGGAGCCATCTGTTTTTCTTCTCTCCCCTCCAGAGCGCCGGGGTGATGTCCGTGTACCTGTTCATGAAGCGATACACTGCCGAGGACATTTACCGGCCTCACCCTGGCTTCTACCGGCCCCGCTTGAGCAACTGCTCCGACTACTCAGGGCAGTTCTTGCACCCGGACGCGTGGGCACGGGGTCGCAGCCCGTCGGACATCTCCAGCGAGGCGTCTCTGCAGATGAACAGCAGCTACCCAGCTCTGCTCAAGTGCCCTGACTATGACCAGATGTCCTCGTCCCCGTGCTGAGCATCGCCTCCCCTGTGCCTCCCCGGGCCCACCAGCCGATGGTCACTGTCCTGACTCCACTCGTCATTTTTAGGCCTCTCTTTCAGGGCAATTCTCTATTTATAGGAGTGTAAATATAACCATAGAGATTGGTTATATAACCAACAATGTAACCTAGGGAATTGGGATATTTTCTTTTCTTTGTTGGTCTCTTTTTTTTTATTATTATTTATTCTTCCCTACATAACTGAAATGTCTCCGAAGCCCTCTTCTTCCAGCACTTCCCACTGAGCAAACAGCAGTTCTGCCTGAGGGACAAATCCAGGGCTGGACTCCAGAGCAGGAAAAAAAAAAAAAAAAAAAAAAAAAAAAGAATATAAAGTAGAACTAGGAAAAAAACAAGTGTATTTTTTTGGTTTAGGTAGGCTGCAAAAGTTTGTGCATTTGGCTTTCATTTAATTGTAGATTCACTGGCCTCAGCACCAGCAGGCCTAAAAGATCTGTGTAAATTTCCAAGACATAGTCATCACTAGAAAAATCAGAATTCTGTCTTGATTCGATGTTTACTGGTCGATACCTCTCGTTGCTGGATATCACTTTTAACCAGGCTGCAATGGGAAATAGCCATCTTTCTCGACTATACCTCAGCAGGCTCAGATCCAAGCAGGTTGGGTTTTCTCGGTGGCCATTTGCAAAGTGTCGCTTCCCCATCCCACGCGGGCCAGAGGCACTGCAGCCAGGGGTGCCCGTGCTGCTGGGGTGGCTCAGGCACCCACATCTCCTCCACCATCCCATTGATGAGGTCTGAAGAGTGACTGGGAGGATTTCAGTGCAGGGTTGAGTGGAAAACTACCTAAAACCTTCCCATAGGAAACGTTAGGCACAGGATTTAGGAAAATCACAGCCATCTGAGCAAGGCCCTGCAAGTTATTTCAGTGAAAGGCAAGACTCCAAACTGGTGTGAAGTGACACAGCTGAAATTAATGGCACTAGTCCACAATAGCAAAGTAGTTAGTCTATGTCTTACTTTTGCAGGAAAAAAATGCAATTTTAGCTGCTTTTTTTGTGTGTATGTGTGCGTGTATGGAACTTATTTTGAGGTTTAAGTTTTAAGCTGTCATATGATGCACTTTGGTCCTAGAAGACTGATCGCTGCCAGGCTGAGAGCATCCATCAGACAGGGCAGGGGACAACAGCGTGGCGCTCCCTCGCGTGCTCTGTGCCAGCTGCAAGCTCATCGCCTCGCAGAAGGAGCTTCCTCCAACCTTGAGTTCTGGTCTTGTTATTTTGAGCCTTTCTGAACATTTCCGTTGTGCAAAACAAAACCCTCTGGGGATTCTTGGTATATTTGAGCTGGTTTTGTCTTACTGTAATTAAAACAAATAGAATATATGCACGCATTTTTGACCTCATTTGTAGCATACTGTTTAATGAATATTTGCATTGCTTTATTATTAGTTGTTATTCACATGAACTACTCCAAAGTTGGATCCAAGTCTTGAGCAGCAGCCGCTATCCGCATTGATGCTGACACCTGTCCTGTGGACCTCGCTGTAAGAGTATATCCAGCCAGCCCTTGAACATGACAATGTCCTCTCCAGTGCCTTCAGATAAGCAAGTAAAGTCATCTAGCATCTTCTGCTCCTGATTTGCTAAGTTATAAAACCAGGGCAGCTTTCTGTGAACACAGTTATGCTTATCTGTACTCTTTGTGCTTCCCCCATGTGCCTGTGTCCTTGTACTAAAACCATGAGTGTGCTGTGAGGGATTAGCTGCCAGGAAGGGCCAAGCGTGGGGGCACAACGTGTCCCCATGCTTCTGATGCAGCCCTACTGCCAGTAGGAAGGATGGCTTCAGTCTAGTTTGTTTGCTGGGCTTGATGTTACTGCTTGACGGTGCCTCAAAGGCTGCTGCCTTTGCATATTCCTTTTGATGGGTCCCTTATATTTCATCTCATCTTGGAAGGGAGACCTTCAGCACTGCACAGATGCAGAATTACATCACTGCTGCCCAGGGGCACATGGGCTGTCCCAGCTGGCTGCCTCCCCATGTGGGCACACTGCTCAGCGTGGTTAATCCTGCTCAGCATCCTGGGACATCCCTGTCCCGCTGTGGAGCTTTCCTTTGTAGTGATTAAATACAGAATTACTCACTTTAAAGCATCTGCCTACACAAACAGAAGGCATGGAAGAACCTCACGTGTTCCTTGAGGCCCTAGAGGGTTTAGCAGAGCCTAGGAGTGAATTAGAAAAGTAATTATTTTAATTCGCTGAGGAGGTTGTCATCATCTGGCTCCATTTGTGAGCCTGGGAGTTCACACATTCACCTGGTGAGCGTGAGCCCTTCATAAGCACAGGACTGTGGTCATAAATTTGTCAAAAGAATTGGTTGTTTGCTCAGCAAATGCTGTGTTTGGATAGGAAACCTTGATCCTTGGGGAAGCCCAGGCCGTTCAGTGGGTATTGCTGCCCACATGCTGGGCAATGCCATCACAGGGTATATGAGCACGGCATGGCTGGTTGGGCAAGTGAGCCACGGAGCCTGGCCATGCTGTGATGTCCTCAGAGCATCTCCCCAGGGCAGTAAGTGCCAAAATATAACATTAGTACCCAGGGGGAACGCCTACTCATTATTTGACCACCTCTCCCAGTCCTCACTCCACCTTAATCTCTGTTATGCCACATTCTCAAATAATGCTGCTTGCCTTGGTCTCTCTCCCACCCTAATTTCTGTGCCAGCCTCACACTGTCCCGTGTCTGTCTCTTGAACTGCAGTAGATGAAAAGCAAAGGTTGGGGATAAGCTAGCATTTAAATTAGAGGTTTAACACCTACAGGATTGGGGTGCTTAAACTCACACCTCCACTGCTGTACCCCAGCAGGATGAGACAAACTGCTCATGGGGATGCAGGAAGGTAATTGCTCTTGTGATGCTTCATAGAAAACTGTCTGCACTCTTTGAAGAAAAAAATCTGATGTTTTGCAGGAACAACATGGGTATCAGACCCTTTGTGCACATAGCCGTGGGTACTTGAACCATAATATTACAGCAAATTACTGGGATTAAAGGCTATAAAAACTCCAGTGCTGCCTGATCCGCACCCAGCTCACTGTGTTCCCTGCCCCTGCTGAATTCTGCAGCTTCCTCATGGAATCAGAATCCCAGGATTACATGTTTCTGGCCAGTATCTCCTGGGCAGTGGAAGCTCCCCTCTCCCAGCACACAGGCTCTGCTCCTGCCCCTTGCCACCAAGGTGTCCCTGCACCCCAGGTGTAATGGGGCTCAGCAGTGAGCAGCTCAGGCAGCTGTTAGCAGAGGACTAAAAAACCTCATTGATTTGTGGGGAGAGGATACAAGAGGTTCACCAGAGACCAGTTGTGAGCAATAATTAAGCAGCTGGGAATAACGAGGCTGTGCTGGGGCGTGCTCTGCTTCATTTGCTGCTCTAGCAGCTCATAGCTCCAGAGCTCCTTTTTGTGCAGCGGAAGAAGTATCTACATGTATGTAGATATATAAAAATGTGGCTGAAATGCCCTCCAGTGCTGTTGTTTTGCACCTGCATGTGCCAGTGGACATGGAGAGCCACTGGGGAGGTTAAGGTAAGGTAGGAACTCCAAACCTGCAGGAGTGCAGACCAGGCACCCTGCTGGGCTGGCTGCTTGTGAAGCTGTTGCTATGGGGTGGGGAGGTTTGGGCAAGTTTTGGAGCAGCCCAGCCCTGCTCTGATGCGCGAAGTCACTGCTGTAGCAGGCCCAGGGAGAGTGAACTCCAGCCAAACTTGCTGCTGTCTCCACAGAATCAGGGCTGGGGACCTGAGCCCTTACATCCACATTGACCAGCCCTGGAGGGACTGTGCTGGGGTGGGTTTCAGCCAAGCTTCACTGTGGCAGGGTGAGGAGCTGGCCTGGGCACACTGTGCGCAGGTTGGAGGCTTCCAGTGGAGAAAGCCCTGCTTGTGAGCCCTTGTTCTTCTGCCTTATAAATGCTATTTGTCAGCATTGTGTATGCATTTTCCCAAACATGAGTTAGCCCCATGGGCTATTCAAGGTATGCTAAGAAATTAAATAGCCTTGTTCCTCCCTGCTGTTAGCTTGTTAATGATGCAGAACTGATGTGTGTGTGGTGGGAGCACTGTGTGAGCAGACAAACAGCCACCCAGGTCAATAGCCCTCCACTAATAAGGGAAGAAGAAATAATTGAGAGGATTTGTTTTTCCTTTCTTCTTTCCTTATGGGATGTATTTATTTCAGAATAAAAAATAAAATAAAATGAGATAGGAGTCTGACATCATGCCTGACTAAAAGCAGCAGTGTTTTCCTCCCCACTTTCACAGTTTCAGGGCCTCCTGCTGGGCTCTTCCATACCCCTCTGCAGCATCGCTTGCTGCATGGGCTGCCTTTGTTCCCCCATCTCTCCTTTAGCTGAGGACCAGTGCAGCTCATTAACTTTTCTGTCTGTAATTTGGCTGCACCACAGCTTCCCCATACGTGATAAAGTTGTGACATGTGGGGTGCAGAGGAGGGTGTCCCCAGCACCCTGAGTGCCCAGCAGTGCCACTTGTGCCCCGCTGTGGTCAGGGTGCTCCGCTGACCTCTCCCTCTGCACCGCAGGTCTTTTGTCTGTCACTATTGTGTGGCTATCAAACTGCATCTGTTCCCATGGATACAGTACCTTATAGAAAGGGAAGATCTGCCTCTGCTTTCTTTTTGTGTAAGGTTTTATGTACCTGACATTTTGGATCATGAGGACCTCAGTGGGCAGCAGTCATAATGGGCAGGCGATCACTCTGCATGTCTTTGGTTGTAAACCAGGATGCAACAATTTTAAAGGACTGGAGAGATTGCTCCTGATGGTGTGGCATTGCTCATCACCCAGCCCTCCCCTGGGGCTGCAGGTGTGTGCCAGACCTGCAGGCCATGTTGATTTGGGGTAGGGTCCTCTGATAACCTTGTCCCCAGCTCATTTTGGGTGGCACGAGGAAGAACCTTTAGGCAGTCAGCTGTACTGGATTGTGCCACAAAGGTGAACCCAGAGCAAACATGAAGAGGTCGTGATGCTGTCTGCATCCCTGACCTGGTTGCCAATGCTAGTGCAGGTCAGAGCAGCTCTGGTCGTGTGCCAACCTCCTCCCTTTCTCTTGTTTTCACACCACTTCATCCTTGAGCCTCTGGCCAATTCACTTTGTAGGGGGAAAAATGAATTTATTATTATCTACAGATTATTTACAGCAGTATTTCAACCAAAAGATTAGCCCCACTTGCCTGTATTGCCAGACTCCAGTCCCGAGGGCTGTACTTGATAAATATCTTGGCTCTACCAGGATGCTTTCAAGCCCTAGGCAATCTGTAGCACAGTGCTCTGCAGGCTCTGTCCAGCATTTTTATTTGAACAATCTCAGAAATCCCTAAACCTCACCCCTCTCTCCACTTCCAATGAAAGGTGGATTATTCCCATGCAAGTTGTGATTTATATGCCTTGAAAATACGCAATGCCAGCATTCTGGTTTATTCCCCAATAAGCCATCATTTTTGACATCGGCTCCCAATAAATCTTCTGGCTGTGATGAGATGCAGCTGCTTTTAATCTTTAATGTTTGGGCAGAGTGCATTCTTTTTTTTCTGAAAGGAAAACCACATGTGAGGGTGCAGAGGAGGTGCTGGGTGGCTCCTGCATCTGTGTAAGCTCAGGTTGCTGTAGCTCAGGCTGCTCACAGGGCTGCACAAGCCAGCCTGTTTGCTCAAGCCAGGCTTGCTTGGTTTCTGTTTAAATTGCTCGTTTTAGAGCAAAGTTCACATTGCCCTAACTAGTACCAGTGACCATCGAGCACCTGCAAGTCTGCAAATCACAGAATATCCTGAGTTGGAAGGGACCTACAAGGATCAATGAGTCCAACGCCTGGCACCACACAGGACCACACAAAAATCAGACCATGTGTCTGAGAGTGTTGTCCAAATGTATCTTGAACTCTGACAGGCTCGGTGCTTTGACCACATCCCTGGGAAGCCTGTCCCAGTGCCCAACCACCCTCTGGGTGCAGAACCTTTCCCTAACCCTTAACTTGACTTTCCTCTGTCCCAGCTCCATGCTGCTCCCTCAGGTCCTGTCGCTGTCCCCAGAGAGCAGAGCTCAGCGCCAGCCCCTCTGCTCCCCTCGTGAGGGAGCTGCAGGCTGCCATGAGGCCTCCCCTTGGCCTGCTCTGCTCTGGGCTGAACAAACAAAGTGACCTCAGTTACTCCTCACATCTTCTACTCTAGACCTTTCACCATCTTTGTAGCCCTGCTTTGGACACTCTCTAGTAGTTTTAAGTTCTTCTTATACTGTGGTGCCCCAAACTGCACACAGACCTCAAGGTGAGGCTGCGTGTGAGGTTCAGCGCTCTGCTGCTAACCAACAAAGTGTGCAGGCACACGCTGACATCCCGTCAGATGTGGATCATGGCTAGAGCCAAGCAAAAGCAAAACACTCTGCTAAGCACGTGTGTGTTGGCAAGCACCAGGCTCTGGGCTGCTGCGAGAGAGGAAATGGAAGGCACAGAGAGGGTGTTAGAGGGAAATGCCCTCTCATTTCTGATTTTGCTGCAGTGATAATGTCTTCAATGGGGTGTTTGTTCACAAAAATACAACCCCGAGGTCCTCATGTCCACCTGGCATCCTCACACGTGCCAGCTTCCCACTGCAACTTCAGGGGGAAAGTCTGTGAAGGAAGCAGAAAGGTGTTATGTAATTAATGAGAGTTAATTTGATTAAGTACCAAAATGTCATTCTGCTTATCTGGAGATGAGCTGGCTGGTTTTACCTCTGGGGGAGAAACGGGATGTTTCCAAAGCAAGGGGGAGCTATTTGTGTTGTGTATGAGCAAGGAGCAGCCGTGTTTGGAGTCTCAGTGTGCCGCCATCCCAGCACAGGTTGTCAGTAGTGCTCCCATTGTGCCAGCTCTTGCAGGAGGAAAGGTGTGTGAGCAGACTGTGACCCTTCCCTGTGAGTTTGTCCCACTTGGGACAGGTGGCAAGGGACAAATGCAGGAATTATGTGGGTTTGGAGGCCAGTGACAGAAGCCAGAGCAGGGACCGGTGACCTCCTCCTCCCCAGGAGCCATCCACAGGCCCCCAGGGACATTGAAATAACACGGCTTTGAAAACTGCTTTGCCTCAGTGCTGGACAAGTTCAAATACCTGAGTGCAGTCTTCTATTTAGCCTTAAAAAGCAAATGGCAGTTTCTGTTTTCGCAGGAATTACAGGGTCTGTATTTTGACAGAGCATCCCCAGTTCCTGCAGTGCTAAATGAATTTCAGAGTGACCTGTGCTTGTCCAGGACAATATAAATATATATTATTTAGTATTATTATTTATAATTTAGGTACGCAGAGAGGATCTTACTAGCAGTGCAGAGCATGTACATGAAAACCCCTTCTCCCCACCCACATCAAATAATTTATCCCTGTATAAATTATATGCTGTCAAAACTGCTCTACTGATCCAAAGGTTACAGGCTGCATCATGGAAATGGAGCAGCTCACAGTCATCTCAATCAAAACGTGATCACTTCCAGAAGAAAGCAGCCTGACGGTTGTGGGTTTCCTATTGATCTGCTTCGGCATCTGTCTGACAGAGAACAGTTGAAATAAATGCAATAAAAATAAAACCTTCAGTTGTTTTATCATTCCATATAAAAGTAGGTCATATCCCCAACTGAGCTGTATTTTATTCATGTAAATACATTTCTGCAATTAAAAATGCAGCAGAAACTCTGTTCATGTCAGCAGGGATGAGCCTGGTAGAACTGGGTGAGGGCTGATTCCTGGGCCACCATGGTGTGAAGCTTCATTGCCAGCCAGACAAGATCATTGTCCCGTCTGCCATGGACATGGGGCCCCAGAGCACCCTACAAAAGCTTCTCTTTGGGGTTTTGTGACTGTCTCCTGTGCCCAGAGCCTCCAACAGCACCAGTCTGCCACGGCCCCTCTGGATTGAGCTCTGTACAGGAAAATTCACGGCTGCTATTTTAAGGAGTTGTTTAATAACGTTAAACCCATGACAGCCTGAGATTATAACACTGCCACCTCCACACTCCTGGAGGCTTTTTCTTCCCCCTCCCCCCCCCCCCAATAATTCTTACATATTTGCATTTTTCCAAGCGTGTGTTAATAATTGTCATCTCAAAAGAAAGCCAGGAATCACTTTGTATGAGGAGAGAAGATGGAGCATTGAAGTACAGCAACAAAGGCATTAGTCCCTCTCCTTGTGTATTATGAGGGAGTGCTCAGGAGCAACATCCACACTTTAACTTGGCCCAGGAAAATATGTGGGGGCGAATCCAAGCTGTTTCCCATGGGAGACTGCACCAGGAGGTGACTGCCACATGCAAAGGATGCTACAGGGCAAGAGGGGAAAACACCCCTCCGCATCAAACCATGTCTGGGCTCTCTGTTTTCCCATTTATAAAAAGTAGAAATGTTCCTCATAGGCACACTGGTACATTGGGAACTTTGGATGAAATGTGCTTCCTGTAGTATGCATACAAATAATAATATTTTGCTGGAGGTTTCATATTTTGCTTGCCCTGCATGGTGACTAGCACTAAGCAAGATGCTCCCTCCCCATGTTACTGGTGCAAAAGAAATTGAAGCTGCTTATAGAAACTGCCGTAAGGGCCATCCTGGGGACCTGTACCCCCAGGAAAATGAGGAGCCTGAAACAGAGACAAAGGAAAAAAATTAGCTACAAAGAATTGTGGTTTTACCATATCTTCATATTTTTCTGGTGCTTTATTTGTGATGTGAGTTTAAAAAAAAAAAAAAAAAAAAGAAAAAGGGTTATTTAGCTCCAGGTGGCCTGTGTTAGAGAAGGACCATGGGACGGTGATGCCCTGAAGTCCCCAAAAAAGGCTGTGTGAGGGGGCTCAGGCAGATGAAATACAATGTAAAGTTCTGTGCAAACAGATCTACCAGCCCATCCCGTTTGTTTGAAGGTCTTTGCTTTTTTGTTTGTTTTAAGATGTCAGGAAAGATGCTTGAGAATAAATTAGGTATAACTTTGCTTGGAGTAATAATTAAGACTTGGAATGGCTGGAGCCTGTTTAGGCAATTCAATTAAAAGGCTGGCACATAAATGATGTGGACCTTTGTCTTTTCCTGGTCAAGGCTGTGAGACCTTCAGACTGGGATGTTCAAAGGTGAGGCCATTAATTGAACTCCAACTTCCATCATTGGGGGAGTCCACGGGAAAGATGCAAGGGTAATTCCAGTGGATTGGGGGGATTTAGAAGCCCTTAGGAAGCTTGGTCTCTGTTTCTTACTCCCTTAGAGAGGGGGGTTAACATTTTTCATGATTTGCAATGAAAAGGAAACAAAGCACCAGCTATTTAAAACATCAGAGGGAAGCTGGATCGCAGCACAGAAGGCATCAGACACAAAAGGACCCTTCAGTCCAGCAGACAAAAACACTGCTGGGCCAGAGGAGGTGAAATGGGACAAAATCCAACTGAAAGGTTTGGCAGAGGGCATGGGAAGAGCCGTGGCTTCTGCGGCATCCCAGCTGCAGCACTTGTGGCATCAAATATTCATGATGCAAATGGATGCAGAGAGCTCCCCACGGCCCGCCTCTGCGCAGCATCCAATCTGCGAGGGAGCTTCGCTGACAAGGCTGAGGGAAGCCCACGGACTGAAATATTTAGGAGTAGCCAGGATGATTCCCTCGTATCCACCCTGTGGAGACTGATTCTGCACTTTGCATGCGCTTACATCCACAGCTGGGCAAGAGCAGCCCCCAGAGCAGCCCTGTAGCAGAGATGGCAATGGGCAGCACACACTGAAGCATTCACGGGGCTGGTCTCAGGCAGGGCTGGGTGGTAGCAGGCAGCATCACGAGGCTCTTGCCACTTGCATTTGGGAGCTCTCCCCTCCCCTAAACACCCCATAGGATTTTTTGCTCCTTCCTGTGCAGGGAGCTGCAGCACAAGCTGGGCTAACACCAGCTGCTTCAGATTCAAGGCATGGGAGTCTCCTGCCTGCCCCTGCACCCGTGGGCTCCTGGCAGCTGGGATCCACAGGCAAAGCAGGGGCTCAGCACCACCCCTTTGCTCCCTGCCCGGGCTGGGATGCTTTTCGGCATGGAGCATTGATAACATTTGCTTTTCCTCTGCAAACTGTGTCAGGGGGCCTGGATGCCAAGCGCCCAGCTGAGAGGTGCTGTCACTGCCGGGCTGAGAGGGGAATGGCACCTGGCAGGGTGATGAATGCTGCTTTGGCAGCTCCACTGCTTGTATTTAGGCAAGGCAGGGATCAATAATTAAATAACAGTCACAGGAAAATACCCATCCATTCTTCCTTCCTGAAAGAGAAGGAAGGTTGTAAAGTTCATTGTTAATTTTACCAACACCTGGATCTTCTTTTTCTTTTTTTTTTTTTCTTTTTTTTTTCTTTCTTTATTTTTTAGAGTTAAAAATATTGCAGAATGAGCCTGTGGAGCAGGTTGCCCCCTGCCCTGCTCCTCACCGTGCCGCTGGAAGGTTTTGCAGCGGAGCCCCCCGAGCCCCGCAGTCCGGCAGCGCAGCTCCCTCTGCTGGCCCTGCCGCACAGCAGCTCCCCCCAGGAATGCTGTAAGGGCTCCTCAGCTGCACCGAGCCCTGCTCTCGGCAGGTATGACACGCTATTTTAAATCGGAGAAATGAACTGTGCTCGAGAATAAAGAGGGAAGCGAGCCAGGAGGCACCTGAGCAGCTCCGGCAGCGCGGCGCACAGCAAGCATGGGATGCTCCTTTTGGAGAGGCAAAAGTGGTGCTGCCCTCTATAAGTTATGTTCATCCTGCAGAAAGTAGTTTCTTCAGATTCTGAATGCAGAGCTTGAGCTGTTGTTCGGGTGTAATTCCACAGGCTATTGGGATTTTATTGGAGCAAAAATACTTTAAAAAAAAAAAAAAAAAAAAAAAAAAACAGACCGGGTAGACTCAGCTCTCTCTATATATACATGTATATACACATATATAGTGTTATTTAAGAACAGGAAGGTGCTAACTTAACATGGTCAAAACAAGGGAAACCTGCTGCAGAAGTGGTCCAAGTGCACAGTCGGATCAAATAATTTGAGCAACAAAGGGTGAAGTCAGTGGCAAAAAGTGTTGCTGTGGGAGTAAGCAGTGCCCAGAGCGGAGGTAAGTGATACCATCACCATCCTGGCAGTGCACCCACTTTGGTGCCGTGCTGGGCACCCTCATGGTGCCATCTCCCACAGATGTTCCTGCTCTGAGTTAAACCAGCCATGCTGCTGAATCAGCAGAAAACCTGGGGCTGTGAAAAAAATCACATTCAAGGATGTGAAAAAATTTATTAGGAAAACTGATATTTTCACAAGCCATGAAACAACAAAGCAAGCCTGGTTTCTGATGGATCCAGGACCTGTGCGTTGATTCAATGGCTGGTGGAGGTGCGTTCCCACAACAATCCTTCCCTAGGAGGGGCATTAGCATCCTCTGCTTCTTTTATCTAGCTCCCTATTTTTCAGTGACTTTGTAGTGCTTGGATATTGTTCCAGCTTGTATTCTACATCAAGATGAAATGTCTTGAAGGTTCAGAAGGTATGGAGCCAGAATGACAGGTCATGCAAAGTTACATACACACACAAACACCCGTAGTCAGCACTGCAGACATTGCACAAACCACTTCTTAGGAAGAAAGGGAACAACAACAACAACAAAAAGCTGAAAGTTTTATGAATTGTTAGCAGACAGAGAAAATGTTGTTGAATGGGAATAGAATATGAAAGGTCCTTAGGGCAGAAAGAAGGACCTTTGAAGAGATACTTGAGTAGTACTGTGACGGAGAAAATGCAGCAGCTTCGAGTAGGCAATGCTAAACAAGAGGAAACGGAGAATGCAGAAGGAAAGGAGGCAATTAAAGCAGCAGGGGGAATGGGGAGATCACAGAGTCTTGTGCTGGATGGGGCAGACGAGGAATCAGGAGCTTTCTGAGAAACAAAGGTAAAAATACAGAAGCAAATACCCAGGTAAAAGCATCCCTGCGAGCCTGACAACCTACCTCATCTGTGGCCTCAACAACTCCAGAAAATCTGCCCATCCCTCCTACCCCACATACCATGGATGGTATTTTGGAGCTGAATAACCATTTTTGCTCTATATTTGTGTTTTGCCAGTGACTCTGAGCACACAATCCAGCCCCTTGATGAGATGCTGACTACAGGTGCCAGGTTCCAGTCACCAGATGCTGTCAAATATGATTCCCGAAGACTTGCTGTACCCTATTTCCCATTCTGTAGGAATGCTGCTTTCATGCTTTTATCAAGAAAAAGGTACCATACTCCTGCCTTTGCTTAGGCATTGAGGATACTCAGTGTTCACGTTGTTAGATATGAGACCCGAATGGGAACAAATGCCCCAAAGGAGGAAGAGCCTGCTAGGGAGACTATCCTGCCCTTTTGCAGGTCCATAGCTCCAGGACTCAAGCTTTTTCATATAATGGAGCAGCTTTTATTCTGGCAAAAGGGATACATCAATAAACACCTCTTTGGTGTGATTTCTGGCAGCTGAACTTTGATTTGCGGGGCCTCTGCAACTACCTCGGGGACACAGCTACACACAATGCATGGATTTTTGTTGATAAGAATTGAATGGCTCGGTGTGGACAGAATTAACCCCTTAGTAAATACTGCCCTTGCATCAGCTGCAACATTGGGCAGAGAAGGTGGGCAGCAGCTTAGCTGTGGACAGTCTGGGACAGGGAGAACAAGGGAAATGACCTGGCCAAGTGATGTGACAAAGCTGGAGATGAGGAGATGGGACAGAAAGCCTGTACGGGGCCTGGGTGAGCACATCCTCCCACATCCATCAGCAGCTTGCTGAACATGGCAGGGGCAGAGAGCTCAACAAATTCCTCATAAACTAAGGATGTGCTGAGACCAAGAATCCCCCTGAGTTTCCCTGTTATTATTTTGAAAAGAAAACAAATGAGAATATTGTTCTCATTAGAAGAGCCCATCTCAGGAAGCTGAAGACCTCTTCAATATCTGCTTGTATTATTAAGGGGAATGAATCATTAGATGCATCTTGAGATGCAATCATAGGTACCAGGGTAAATCAATCCCTGGGAAAGAGAAGCATCAGCAGAGGGGCTTATTTGCAATTCCTTCCCAAAGCAATTTTGAGGTCTGCAGGCCTCTGCTGCAGGAGGGCACCTGGGTGCTGTGGCAGGAATCACAGCAGGCAGGGCCGGGCCATGCACAGCACCCACAGCCCACCGGGACCCAGCAACCAGGGCCAGGAGAGGCGCAGCACCCTCTCTTCCTAACGGTGCTGGAGGAAAAAGCCAGGCATCAGCGCTCAGCAGCGGGGTGTATTAGCATGACAGATGGCTTGCCAAAAAAGAGAAGCTAGCTCGGGTTCTGAGATTTGTGCTGACTGCGCTGCAGAAAGGAACTATTCCAATTAGCATCTGTACAGAGCAATCGAGGACCATTTAGAGCACCAACCCAATTTGCCGCCATTGTGGAGCAGTCATTGTTCCTGATTATTTTTCTCAATTAGCTGTTCAGTCACTGAGCCTGGGGATGCAGCAGAAGCCTCTCGGGTTTGTGCCCGTCCCCGCTCCCCCCGAGGACACTACAGCAGCACTCCTGCATGCCCGCTCGGCAGCAGCCGGGCTTATTCCTGCCTGATTAAGCAAGTCCATCACGAAGCAAGCGTTGTGATTCATCGATATGGCTATAGGCAACCCAGTGTTTAGCCATACGGCTATGTGCAGCCGTCAGTTTGCATTGCTGTAATGCAAACCCACGCCAGGCTTTGTCCGGGAGGAAATTCCCATCACTATCAGACGTACCTGGGGGAGATGCCTGGGCAGGCACGCTGGAAACCATGGCCCTGGCACTCATCGTGTATCTGTCTCCTTCTGTTTGCCAATTATCACTTAAATGCAAGTGCCTCTCCTGCTTATCGTGTCCAATTAGTGTGGCTGTGCCCCTGGCCAGGTGTAGGGAGCCAGAAACCAGCCTCTGGTTGGAGAAATCCTCGCATCGCTCCCTACCTACTGGAGCTGCCTACAGGCACAAAGGAAAATCGGGAAATATTCTTCCATGACCGTAATATCCCTTCAGGAACAGAAGGTGGCAGACGAGTTTGCTTTGAGTGCCTGGCACAAGAAGCTGTGGTGTTACCCAAAACTTTACAAGCTTTTGATTTCTCAGTGCACAGCATCACGGCAGTGTGTCTGCACTGAACCCCACAACTAGACAAAATCCCTCGGTTTTAGGGGTGAAATCCCTCAAGTTTGGTCGTATCTTAAGAGAGGGGAGCAAGTAGTGAGGCTATAAAAGGTCTGCAGTGACAAATGAGGCACCTGTGATGGGGTTTCTGCTCTGGCCAAGCAAAGCAGCAGCAGGCTGCCCTGCTGGGAGGGTGGAGGCAATGGTTCAGGTAATGGTCCTCTTCTCTGGTCTAGCACTGGTGCTTTTTAATTTAGCTTTTAAAAAATAAATAAATAAATAAATAGATCACATGTTTTGAAATCTGCTTTTCTCAGGAGCTTCCTCAGGCTTCAGCTGAGGTCTCCTGTGGTGCCCTGTGCTGCTGGAGAACCCACTGGAGCTGCTCTTTGAGCCTCCACAGGTGAATTTCTTGCTTAGGAAAAAAAAAAAAAGGTCAAACTGCCCACTGAACTGTGTCTGATGAGCTCAGCTGCTGTGAGCTCCCTGCTTGTTGGGGCAGGTGGGAGCCTCTTTGCCTTGGATTATCCCAGTGAGCCTAGAAGGAGGTAAGAGGGTTTGCTGGTATGAAGTGAAAGCTGCTTTCTGCTAACTTCATAAAACCTATTTCTATGTTTCTGCCTTCACAAGAAAAGCTCTCCTGATATCAGCATAACCAGGTTGTGACCAAGGGAACAGAAGAGCTCTGGGAGAAGGTTTTCTGTGAGAGGAGGGGGGAAAAAAAATAAGGGCTTATACTCTTGTAAGAAGGGAATAAAATGCTACCTGATGAGGCAGGTTCAGCAAATTCACTCACTACACATGGAGAAAGAGCTCAAAAACATAATCCTATTTGTCTCTTGGTTATAGAGCATATGTGGATAGAAATGAGAGATGTTGCCCGCTGAACAGGAGCAGGGTGGAGGAGGTGGGCTGTAGTAAACCATTATGGCCCTAGTGAGGGATACCTTGATTAAAAACATTAATGAGTTCCTCCACCTCTCAGCCAGAGAATGCTGTAATCAGGTGGTAAACTCCTGTGTGGATGAGCCGTGCTGCAAATTCCTCCATCCATCTTCCACTGCAGCAAGGCTCAGTTACAGCTGGGGCTTTGGGGTTTCACCTCATCCCTGGATGCTGCCCACTGCAGGACCTCTCCAAAGCTCCGTGCTCCAGACAGCTTTAGCTAGAGGAGACGGTAAAACCCTGATGTCCCAGGAAACTGTTTCCCTAGCTTCAGAAAAGTCTCCTCAGGTTTTTACATGGGGAGGGAGCTGCAGCTCCTGCTCTGCTCTGTGAAGAGCTCAGCTGAGGGTTGTTCTCTGGATCCAACCCCAGGAAGTCTCTGGCTGCTGCCTCCCAGAGCAAGCCTTTCTGTGCTGCCAGGTCACCATGGCATGTGCTTTCTCTCCATGCTAGAATTCTTTTTTTCCTTTCTTTTGTTACCTATGGCTTTGTCCAAATGAAGGATAAAAGTCCCAACCCTGGTGCAGAGTTGGATCCTCTGAGATCCGTGTGGAAGCTTTTGGCTCAAATCCTTATTTCTTCACTGCTTATCATGATCAGATAAAGGTAGGTAACAAGGCTTCCCTCCCAGGTTAGACTAATTACTAGTAGTTTAAAGCTTTAAAGGTGAAAGCTAACTTCCCAGCCCTGTACCTTCCTAAAACTGGCAGGTTGTTCTCCAAGCAAGCAGGACAGCAGTGGGGGTGTATCCTGCTCTCCCCTGCTAATACCCAGCTCACAGGAATACCTTCAGCTGGGAAGTGTTTTCAACTGGCAAAATGAACTATATTGCATTAATGTTCTCATAAAGATTCAGAAATGTTACGCAACAAAAAGATTGCCAATTCACACCGCTTATTTAATAGACTTTCTAATGTACACTTTTATATTAAAAAAAAAACCTCCGTGGCAGAGTTTTCTTCTCAAGCTGTCTAGGCTTGCTATCAGGAGCAGCTTCAAAGCAATTTTTCTTTTCATATGCTTGTCTGGTGTGTCTAACTGAGCATGATTACTTTTCCTAAATGAATAGGTAATTTTGCCTTATAAGTAGAACACCGGGACTTTTTCTTTGACACTATTGGGCTGAATCTCAGGATGGTTTAGTACAGTGAGTGTTCATTATTTAATGAAACTTGTTTTTTTCTTCCTACCTGAATTTGCTTCTGAGTAATATATTTTTTTGCCATAGTGCATTCAAACACATCTGAAATATTAATGAGACAAGTAGCATCCCATTTCAATTGAAGTTTGCCATAACAGCCACATAATCCTTAATAGGTCTCTGTTTTACTAAAGATGACAATGGAAATGTCTAATCTTCTCCCCAGTCAAATATTCTAGTTGGGTTTCAGTGTTCCCCAGTCATTAGCTAAAGGATTTTCTGGCTGAACTCACTACAGCTGCCAGGAACAGGGCTCTCGCTGGTCCATAAGCTCTTGACACAGAACTGATTTTCAGGTGATGTGCTTGCTTTTGGTCAAATTTTCAAGGCCCTCATTAAGCAGGGTGGCTGCTAGAAAAAAAATAGACTGACTCATTTTAGATGGTGAAATGCTTTCATGGACATAATTATTCTTGGTCTAAAGCCTGAGATTTTGCCACCCTGGCTCGGGCAGATCTGGTTTTGTTTTTTTTTTTTTTTCCCCAGGGTTGACAGGGAGCTGGGGCCTTGTCTGGACGTGCCAAGGGGTGCAGGGGAGGAGGCAGCAACCCACAAGTCTTGCTGTGTGTTGCCTGGCCCAGCTGCTGCTGGCTTAACATTATCAGTATAAGGCCCCTGCGATGAGGTTACCTTTGGAGAATGTGCCTGAGGGGTCAGGATGAGTAAAACCAGAGTACAAAAGCAGCCTGTGGAGCTCAGCATCACCAGTGGGGATGGCTGCTTGATGCAGTGGTCAGCTCAGAAATGAGGGCTAGTGCCTGAAAGGAGGCTGAACACAATGTGGAGAGCTAAGTCTGCTGGTTTCACTAGCAAAGGTCCTGCCCCAGCTGCTTGTGTCATGGCTTTCCAGGAGTCTCAAAACCCTCAAAGCTGCCTTCTAGGAAACACAGCCTCCTTTGTGACCCGGGCAGAAAGTAGGTTTTGCAGACATGAAGAGGCTCAGCAGCTCCAGCGTGGATCTGTGAGAGCTCTGCATCACCTACAAACCCATTTTCCTCAGATCACTGACTTCTTTCAGGACTGTCGGGCTGTCTTGTGCTTAGGCTTTGTTCAGGCCTTGCTGTGAGAGATCTGTGTTTTGGCTGTGCTGCTGTGAACTTGGAGCAAAGCTGCTTGCACAGGGCCAGGCCAGCATTGCCATGGCGAGCCCTTTGCTGCGGCCCTGCCCATGGGTTTGCT
The DNA here is from genome assembly GCF_009819795.1 of Aythya fuligula. Classification (NCBI taxonomy): domain Eukaryota; kingdom Metazoa; phylum Chordata; class Aves; order Anseriformes; family Anatidae; genus Aythya; species Aythya fuligula. Next base: position 9,545,267 of record NC_045576.1, on the reverse strand, counting down.
CTAGTGAGGGGTGCCCTGGCCAATGCTCACAGGCTGGGCTAGCCACCAGCACAGCTGGCTAGCAAGTAGGCCTGGGAGCCTTGTTGGGGGAGCTGGGCACCTTCTCTAACTCCCAACTTTGCTGTTGGTTTGCAATGAGAATTTGTGCCACAAGGAGGCATGTTTGTGGGAGATGTCCCGAAGCTGAAGGGTCCCTGAGAGAGCTTGGAAACCTACCCCAGAGGCCAGCTACCATCCTGTTGTCCTCCCAGAAGCACCACTCAGACAGCAGTGAGCCATAGTTCTTGCTTCTATTTTCTATTTTTTTTTTTCCCATTTGTCACTGCTGGCTGATTTTGATGAAAATTCCCACCATGCTGTTTGTGCTGCAGATGCATGGCACGTGCACCACTGCGCTTGCAGAATTACCACGGGGCTGAGCTGGTGAGTCCGTAGAGTGCTTGCAAGCTGGCAGTTTGGCTCCAGAGCTGTTGTCTCTTAAACTACCACTCAAGAGGATCTGAATGGATTCATGGCAGAGGTGCAAACACTCCACCTCCTTTCTGAAAATACCTTATGCATGGATCTTTGGGGGGGATGTTTCTATGTTGTTGTTTTTTTTTTTTTATACAAAGCCAGTTTTGTGTTTCTGCTGGTGGGCATGGGTGCTATTCTGGTCTCATTTACGCTGCCATCAACTGGAAGTAACCCCTCTGAAGCCAGCATATCAAATGAAGCTCTTTGCCACGTTTACATATTCTGCTCCTTACAGCATAGTTTGTCCTAGTTCTTAAGCACTGAATGCCTACGTAGGAATTTCATTACAGAGCACAAGTTTTGTCGAGTGCATTCTGCTAGTTTTGCTGGAGGTGGCTGAACGTAGTCTATTTTTTTCTGAATCCCTTGTACTGATAAGTATCACTGTATCACTAGAAAAAAAAAATGCGGCACATAAGAAAATACAGCTTGGTGTCATGTTCCCGGAAAAAAAAGACAGGTTGTTCTTGTAGGGGAAGGGCTTTCTGTACTTGGAAAACTGTCTCCAGCACCACTTTGGGATGCAAATATGGACAATCTGAGGGTAATTTGGAGGATCTCAGACTTCTTGCCCAGTGGTACAGCAGTCAATGCTAATAATTGATTTCAGCCCATCTGCAGATGAACACCTGCTGTGCAATATGGCCCTGCTAGGATTACATCTCCCTGCTTTTAGCTGGAGCAAAATCTTTAATGTTGACCACGAGGCTGGGAGTGTATTCGCTAAAATCTGAACCACGTCCCAGAGCCATGTTAGCAGTGCAGTTGCAGCATTTTAAATGCATTGCCTTGACACTTCTCATTAAAATCCACAGAATGCAGTTTCTTTCTAAGCAAAATTAATTCCATTACTAAATAATGTTTTTGGCCTCCAACCTGACTTGTGCTAATTACTCACGTGGTGACTGAGTGTTAAATCTTGTTTGGAAAGACGATAGAGTTTTTCTTATTAAAAGCACCTAATGTGAGCTTTTCCTTTCTTCTTTTTTTTAAGACTGCAATTGGTCTCCAGTTAAACCGAACAGATAATGCAATAATTTTTCACTAAACTAATTATCAGAGCGGAAGAGGCTAATATGTTTTGCCAACTGTGTCTCACGGCTCCTCGGTTAACGTGCAGCACGGTCACGGCTGTTCAGCAAGGCTTTGCATCTCCAAAGGCAGCAAGCTGAGGCTGTTTGAAGCTCACCCCTTGCTCACTCTGCTCTGCAGCCTTGCTGAAGTGCTCAGGCTGTATTGCCTCTGCCTGCACTCTGTGTTAATCAAATGTTGGCCTTCCACAGAGGACTTGCAGCATTTTCAGGCATTGATTTACCTCAGTTCCTAAGAGCATCTCACTTCTGAGCTTCCTGCTTGCAAAGGTCCCAAGTATCCAACATTTGAAATTCATGCTGCTTCAGCTGTGTTGGATGCTTAGGTACACAAAGTCAGTAACTACTTCTGCAAATAGTCACAAAACATTTCTTCAAGCTTAGAAATGGATCTCAGTGTACAAATGTGTTATTCTGACCATTTGGGTCTGACATGGTACGAAGAACAGTTTCTCACTTCTATTAACTGCAGTATACAATAAGGGTGGGCTTTAAGAAGTGACTAAATGAATAAAGAGTCTGCAGAAATTCTGCCCTTAAAAGTGCCCTGGGTGTTAAGAAAAATACCCTCTTCTTGGAAGGGGAAAATATTAAGACTGAAAGAAGGAAAGTAATGTTTTTACCTCAAGCATCTACAGCATGTGCTTTTCTAGCTCTCTTTATAGCAGGCAACATTTGAAAACAGAATTACAGCTTTGGTAAGGACTGGGATTTGCCTGTCTGATTACCATTACTCCCCAAAACAAATAAACAAAACACAATTATCTTTGAATGTTACTCAGGCTAATGTGTAGAACTGGCACTGGGGAGTAGAGGACAGAGGGCTAAAATCATTAATTGGTAATGGAGTTTGTGTATTTGTCATCAAGATGCTTCGCTTGGAGAGCTGAACAAAAAGAAAGCAAGCTGCAGAAAAACAAACTCCTAGTAAGCCTTGTCACTTGTATTTATTTAACAGCCTGTCACAAGCAGAAAACGTGGATCAAAGGTAGTAAATGCAAGGAAGGAGCAGTTTCAGTCCAAGGCATCTGCTCTGCCTTGCATCAGGGTTCACTTCTGGATCAGGGTATGTTCTGCCACATCGTGTTACATCAGGGGAGCTGTGAAATGATGGAGCCTAATGCAGGATGAGTGTTGGGAACGGGAAGTAAAACAACAACCCGTTGTTGTCTTATTCATTAGTCGCTGTGGGTTTGGGGGCTACCAAGGAACAGAGCTGTTTTGAGTGAGGTATAACGTTGCTGAGCTGTGCTTGGCAAGAGCACTGAAAACTGCTTATGGGATTTGATGCCCTCTGCCTCCAGAATAAAACACTGTGGTAGGGAGGTTGGGTTTAACTTTTTTTTTTTTTTTTTTTTTTTTAGTAATTTGGAAAAACATTTGTTTAAAAAAAATGTAACTAAACTAAACTAAATCTTTCTACCTTTATTTCCCCTTAGCATAAACAGGTAGGGAGAAGCTCATAGACTGTGGTGATGGAGGTGGTGCTGCTGCTCCTCCTGGGGCCACAGCTGGAGCAGTGCATGTGTCCCCTCCGGCTGCCTGAGCAGAGGTGACTTCTGGCCCCAAAGGACCTGCAGCCCTCAGATGTGCTTTCTGCCAAGCAAGCTGAAAATTATTCTTAAATAGAGAATAAATGTGAAAAGATGATGGGGGAAAGAGCTGGAGGTTCCAAGGGGGAGAAAATGCTGGTTGAAAAATGAATATTCATCTATCAAAGAACAAATTGAACATGAAATTCAACTAATGTTCATGTCTCTGCATCAGAAAATCTGGGGTAGGAGGAAGAGCAAATAAAATTATTGGAGTTTTTCAGACGCTTTAATGGCAAATTCCTTCCCTCCAGCCAACCCCATTGCTAAGACCACCACTCATCAATTAGAAATTGCCACAGGTAACAGAACCAATTATACCTTTTATTGTAATGTCAAACGCTTCATATGTACAGTGCAGCTTTTGAGTATTGTTCTTTGTTTAGCACATCTGCATTCACTGAAGATGAGTGCACAGGTCCAGCAGCAACAAGCGGACTCTGGGTTCCTGCTCCCAGTCACAGCTCCAATGGAAGCACCGAAGCTAGGGTTATTAATCCCATTCTCTAGCTGCATAACACACACATCTTGGTTGTTCTCATGTGCCAGAGTTGTGGCCTCCAGGATTAACTGGTGTTGATAAACTTACTTAGCAACTTGCTCTGCAGCCCCACATCTGCTGGCAGCTGGCCCTGGGGATGTGCAGACTTTCCTTGGCCAAAAAGACCAAGCCCATGGCAGAATGAGAGGTGAATGGGGATGGACTTGGGCCATGTTTTATGCTTGAATCCTGTTTACCCAGTAAGCTTGGGCTGGATGCTCTGACATCTAAATGCTGGCTAACTGGAGTCAACCTCTGGTTTCAGGAGTGTTTTTTTGCATTTCCATTAAGCTGATGGCTTTGAATGGGAGTTGCAGCACTATAATCCACACAGTGGTGAAGCCCCTGAAGGCTCAAGCTGGGGATAATCACATCGTTTTTATACTGCTGATAATTAACCATTAGAACAATTTACTAATGGATGTAGTGGATTCTTTAAATGATAAATTGATATGTTTTAGCACAGCTATGAGATACAGGGTTGATGCAAACATTTCTGAGTGCAAAGCCAGCCTGCGTTACAGGCTGTTGAGGTCAGAATCTATTAGCAATAATTCCTCTTGGCCTAAATTCTTCGTCTATGTAATAAGGTTTTCCTACAGAAATTATTCTAAGAACTTCAAAACCAGAGCTGCGTGTGCCCTACCATATGGCAGCGTGTGGCCTCATTCACTAAGTGGAGGAGAGAGGTGCTTGTGTAAACTCCAGCCAAATATGTAGTAATATTACGCAAATATATTAAATTCATTGGATCTCTTGATTTAAGTGGATGAACTCTGTGTGCATGTAGATGAAACTGTACTTGCTGGTAGGAAGTGAATAGGCCTGATCAGAGTAGTGGCTGTTGAACGGCTGCACCATCTCCTAACTGAATAGGAAAAATAGTTTTTACCTGATTCTTTAGTTTTAATATAACTTCAGTATTTACATAACACAGCTGTCACAGAAAGTTTAATTAGATATCAGAGGTATCCCAGATCTTGTCAAATTAATTTCTGAACTCTTGGCATTTCTGCAACAACGCTGTCCTAATTCTTCTTGTAGCATTTTCTTAGAAGACTCTAATAACTAAGTCATGTCTGTTTGACAAAATAAAGATAAGCTGTTATTTCCCTCTAAGAGATGACAGTTCCATTTTTCAAAGGAGAAGGAAAGGTTGCTCACCGCTTTACTTCCTGCAGCAGCAAAATTTTCAGGCGTGGGACTGGCAAAACAAAGAGTTACTTGCAGTAAGTAAAGGGTTTTTTTTTTTTTTTTCTTTGCATCTAGCCATTGTGCTTGGTTGGAAAGGTCAGGTGTGTCAGAGATGGTTAAGGCTTTGAAGAAGACAGATGTGTGTATGCAGGAAAAACATAAAGGGGACTGGAATAGCTTAAAGGAATGAGCAGAATGGGAAAGATCTGGGCTTTAAATTTTATTCTGTTATTGAAGTCATTGTTAGTGCTCTCCCCCACTGAGGAAAAAATGCCTTGGGGGTGGGGAAGCAGAAAAATGGAATATTAAATGTAGTTTTCTGGCTATCTCACTCCTACAATTACAACACTGCAATTTACTCCAAGCTTTTAGCAACTGAATAAAATCTACTTCACCTTTCTTTCCTCCCATGGAGCTCTTCCTTCTCCAGTCCTGGCTTGGCACTGTGGGATGAGCACTGGCCATACTACTGAAGTACAAGAAGCTGGTGTGTGCAGCCTGCGAGCCCCCTGCAAGCCTTGAAGGTAGGAGAATGAGTGTGTGAGAGTGTTTGCAGACAGATCTGGCTGTTACTGTAAGCAAGGCAGAGTTCTGTACAATAATTGAGGTGGTTATACGCAAACTTTTAGTAACCAAAGCTTCCTGTCCTTCACCTCCAGCCCATCAGAAGGCAGAGAGAGTCCCTGTGGTCCCCACAACATCCCCTATAGCATCCCGAGTGGCTCTGGGATGCTTGTGCAGGATGGCACAGAGCTTGTGCATCCCCAGCCCTCTGTCCGCAGGGCTTTCAGCAGCCCTTAGAGCAGCACCTTGGGAGGATGGCACTGGGCTGCTTGCTTGCCTGTTACCAAAACACAAGGGGTCTATGGTTTTTACTCCATTTAATACCCTCTGTTACAGTGGGGCTGGGAGGGCTGCCAGAAGCCCAGCACTGCCTCGTGCTCTCCAATTCCCACAGCACTGCATGGGAAACCCACGTGCCCTCTCCTGCATCTACCGGGCTGCAGATGTGCAAAGAACCATAAATAAAGCTGTACGGTTTGTCTCAGCAACGAGAAAATCCCCAGCACATAATCAGTTTATTGCAAATTGGAATGGCTTCTAGCACTTTCTTTTGCAAGGCTGTGGTCCGGGGTGTCTGTGAGTGTCTCATCAGCCAATACTCATTAAATAACCCTTTCCGCCCATGCTGCCCCATTTGGTTCGTCTGCCTCTACAATGTTGCATGTGGGACTGATTTTGGAGATTGAAAAGCTTCTGCATCTTCTCATTACCCCTGCAATGTCCCCTCTGAGAGGGGATTTGAATTTCTGATTGTTTGCATGTAATCTTTGGCATGCAATGTTCGCCATTCCTATTTATTTTCCATTTTAACACTTGTAAGACGGGAACGCACCTTTTTACAGAAGCATTACAGGCACCACAGTTACAAGTAAAAAGTCTACATCTGCCAGCCTGTTCAGTCAAGATGCTGTGGGTTTTTTCCTTGCTACCTAGAAACCATTGTATTAACGTTGGTCTTGTTGGAATGCTTTCCTGTGAAAGATTTTTTTTTTTTTAAATAAATCCAGTAAAAAAGATGAAAACATTTGATATAATCAGTCACCCAAATAATGCAAAAAAAGGGAATGTAGGGCAGAAGCAGAGGTTTGTATTTAGGGTTCCTAGTTCCCTCTAAGAACAGGTTTAAATTTCAAGCAAAGCAGGCCCTTTCTGCCAAAGGAAAAAAAAAAAAAAAAAAAGATCTTGTTGAAAGTGTTGTTCTTCTTTCAAGAAAAATATACGATTTAACATGACAGTTTTAATGAGCCTAATTGTGAAGTCTGACAGTAGATGTTGACCTCGTAATGGGTCTCTGCTATGAAAAAGAGGTTATTTACATTTCCAACCAGAAAAGCTATTGTTATTTCTCATTCTATTACGTAAATTATAGTAGCATTGGTCACACGGCACCATGGTTGTGTGGAGCTCAGTGGAAAGCTAATTCCTTTTGCTTTTTTTTAGGTTTGGTGGATTGCTATTTCATGTTGTTTTGTTGTTGTTGCTTTTTTTTTTTTTTTTTTAAAAAAAAAGCCTCATTCTTGAACAGCGTTCTCATAGACAGATATTAAAAATAAATAAATAAATAAATATAATGTGATTAACCTAAAAGAGTATCTAGAGATTTATCTATTGAATTTCCTAGGCACATATTTACTGGATACATCACAAAATAAATAGCACATTACTTATTTTGTTAATCAAATTGAATAATTGAGTCTCATCTGAGAGGAATTTTTTTCTATTAGCAGAGCTGAAGGTACACTGAAAACCCGTAGGTGTATTCCAGCCCTTCCTTGCACAGATCGCTCAGAAAACAGCGTCTCTTTAATAGCAGTGCCAGTAACCATCTAATAATCTGAATTAGGAAGGCTCTAGCAATTGGCAAGTGTTCCCTTTTTTTTTTCCCCACGTTAAATATTTTGTCAAGGCTTTTCACAACTCAGGCTGCTGCAATTTGTCATCTTTCTCCACAAGCAGTTTTACCTTCCAGCCACAGAGACTCGTCCTCCCTTGGGCAAAGCCTCCTGCTTCCTGAGCGCTCTGCTCAAGCCCTCGAGGGCAGCGCTGGCCCAGTACAGCACCCATGGGTGCTGAGAGCTTTTGCAGGTTCTGTCTGGTGTTGCCCTTCTGCCTTTGCTGCTCAGGGGCAGGAAGCATGTGGTTTTGTTTGTTCCACTGTGGTTACTGGTCTCTGCTGTCCCCAGCTCCTTTGATGTCCCCTAGTCAGCACTTCCCAAACTGATGGCATCAGCTTAGAGTAGCCAAAATGTTCTGTATTTACAGTTTATTACTGAATGTCTATTATAGAGCTCTTTGTCCAAAAAATCCCACAATCCTGTCACTACGGGATATGGCAGTGTTTGAGGTGTGAATAGACCTAAAATCAATAGATACACCATTTGGCATTTACTCAACCCAAATAAAATACTTCATTGAGACACCAGCATAACTAAAAATTCACAGCACGAATTACAATTCTGCTGAAATGCGTGTGGCAAGGTTTTATGGCATTCTGCTGGCCGTATTTATAGCTCATTGAAAACACGATGTCAGTGCATTGTTGTTACTATTGCTTTTCCTCTCCTCATTGCTGCTATCGCACAGTAGTCAGCAGAGAAGGATTTCTCTGTCCGTGTACATGGACATGATCGCTAAACAGGGAAGAGGTGCGTGTTCCACATCTCTGGGGCTCCATAAACTCGTGCCAGGCTCCTCCTCCTAGTTTTTGGGCTTTGCTATTTCCTACTAAGGCACCATGAAGTAGAGCCTTAAACACTAGGAGGCAGCAAATCAACTATCTGAAGCATCTTTTACTCATGGCCAGATTATATATATAAAGGCAGATGCATTCTAACAAATAGTCTATTAATAAGCTCAGAGTTAATGTCGCTGTTTACAGGCGGTGTTGTGCTCCAGCTGGCTCTGGAGTGGAGCAGGGCAACTTCTTTGTAGCAGGCAGCAGAACTTTTTAGGATGCCTTCTCTACTTGAGGTTGGAGGGAGCTTCTCTAGCTCAATTTTTTCCTATCAGCATATGTGAATTTTGGTGCTGTTCAGCTGTTTCAAGTCCATTCAGGTTTCCTCCATGTTGAGGCAACAAGAAGGTTTGTGGACCACCTTCACCTCTGATGCTTCAGATGTGACTTCTGGAGGCTGCCCAGGAGGGCAAAGTGTCAGTGTCAGCATGCTTTCAGTTCAGCTTCATCCAGTTTCAGTTAATATTGAGATTAACTGGAATAGTCAGGATTTAGAATGAAAGCAGAAGTGCTGGAAGAGGCTGTGCCTTCAGCACATCTCAAAGAGCTGATGATTAGGAGTGGTTTTCAAGTTCTGCTTTTCTCATCGAGACAATGGCAAAGCTTCCCCTGGGTTCCCCGTGTCTCACCTGCCATCTCCCTCTCTCAGGCTGGTGTCTCTATCAAAGCACCGATTACATCAAGTGCTGAAAACAGAAATGCAATGAGGGATCCTTGACAGAGCAGCTTAAAGCCTCTCAATTCAGATAATCTCAGGCCAGTGGAGTTAGGAGTTTCTCAGTACAGCTTTATCTGGTTCAATATCATTTCCTGGGCAAAGATTCAGATGGCTAAAGAACTCTTTGGACACGTGTTTGGCATGTCTGATCAGGACCATTTTTTGGTAACTTGTGCACAGCTGCAGAGGCTGCAGTTCTAGCTCTGGCAGCAAGTTGATCTTAAATGATTTCCTGGTCCCTTTTGTAGAAATAAAAGGGTCAGAGCAAAGGGAAGATCAGATAAACCTTGTACTTTTGGAGGCTTGTTTGATCACTAACCTCTCAGAAATAATGACTAGCTTTAATTCCACATTCCAATTTCCTTTCTTAGTAGATAGAGCTTATAAAACGTTTCCAAGTGAGCAACTGGGGTGTGCTCCCAAAAGACCATTTCTCTTGTGAATAATCGGCTGAAATCCTAATAAGAAAATCCTTCCACTGGGCAACAGAATTTCAACTTGAATGCTGTATTATCAGCTCAAAATTATTTAGACAGATCTCAGGAATTTACTTCAGGCACTTCAGCGGACAAATTCAATGTAGAACGCTATGATTGATTTAAGTATTTAAGACTTATCCTAAAAACCTGTTTCACTTAATCCGCCTCCTAACCCGTTTCCATTGGAGACCTCCTTTTCAGGTTAAAATGCAATCTAAGTGCAGCAGGCAATTTCCCTTTCAGTGGTCAGGAGGGATTCTCCTCCATCCTCTGGGCGTGCGGGTGATGCATTGTTTTGGAGACGCCGAGCTCCCCGACAGATTGCCTCATTTTACACTTGATGGGACTTGAGCAAGCATCGCTGTGCCCGTCAGCCTGCGGTGGTGCGCTCTGCCACAGCACCTTCCCCCTTAGCGCTGGGAGAATTTGTTGGAAAGAGGATTTTTTAATTATTATTTTATATATATTTATATAAAAGAATATTTAAGAGCTTAATGGTTCTTTGTTTGTGGAATGATTAGGGACTGGTGCTCAGGAGTGCCGACAGTGAGCAGCAGGATGTGTACGCACAGGCTTCGAGACCTCAGAAGTGCAATCAATCACAGTGCCATCTGACTTCCTATTTCATCTTTTAGTCTGTCTGAAGTCACGTACGTTTGTGTGGAGTAACAGTGTGTGTTTTTGTGTAATATAAATAGCCTGTTGCTGGGGTATGTGCAGGTATATAATTATTCCTTAGAACTGACTGATAACGGGTGGAATGAGAAAACCTCGCATGCTTTTTTTTTTTTTTCCTTCCCACACTGTACCATACTCCCCATTCTGTTCCCAAGGAGAAATGACTGGTGTTTTGCTCTGGACACTGCCCCGAGGAGGAGCGCAGTTCATCCCAACATTACCTTGCCTGGATAAACCCTCAGTCAGCCCATGCATTTCTCCTTCATCAAAAAGACAGTGAGTTTTTTTCACTGCCCTTCAAGCAGACCTGTTGTGCTAGAAATTTCCAGTAGCATCTCATTGGCATGCTGTCTCTAAGTCCTTTGGAGCATACTGCAAAATGAAGGCTCAAGCCCTATCGTTCTTCCTCCTGCTCCCCTTGTAACTCTTTTCTAAACATCCTCTGAGTAACCCCCCACTCATAGTTTTAACTCACGCTCCAGGTAATCTGTAATGCAGCATTTAACACCACAATGAATTTTCCAGCCATTGAGATATGGACAAGAGGTAGGACTTGAGAGGTGAAATCGCGTGACAGGTAACGGGCACGGTGAACTTTAGATCTGAGAGATGTGTGCAATATTAGTTCATTCTGTAGCTGAATGTGAGCACTATTGATATTTAATCTTAGCAGGAGGGATGAGTATTTGAAGGACAAGCATTCATAAATTGCTTTGACATTTGACATGATCAAGCAAGTAAAAGACTAATATTCCATTTCTCCATTGTCAAAAAGATAATGAGTTTCACAACTATTGGTATTATGGGAAAAATACAGCCTATGCAGTGTAAAATGAGTGAGAGCTTCTATATATTTTTATATAAATTGTGTATGTTGTGTTCTTCTGATGGCCCCATTCAGACACAGCATGCTTATCCTTTTTAATTTTCTGGTTTGCTGTGCAAGTCTCTAGCAAAAGAGACTTTTCATTTTTTGAAATGAAAAAATGTTTTCTTCAAATTATTTATAGAAAGAGCAGTGCTGTCATCGAGTCTGTCTCATCATATCATTCTTGGATATCAATTTCTAGGCTCGGATGACAAACCATGGCAGCTACTTTTCCAATAGCAGCATCTGGCTTCCTGGCAAACTCAAAATGCAGTTATCTGGAAAGCTTCAGAGTTGCTTCTGAGCACATTCTATTTATTAGAAAGCAGTTGTGTTGCTTCGCTTCCCATGACTAAGCCAAAGAATATTTAATATATTAAAAGGAATAACAGGATCACAGCCAAGCTGTTGCCCCTCAAGTGGCCAGTGAGTGACAATATTTTTTCCTTTAAGACGTTCCTTCACTTCTGGAAGACAACCTGAAACTACTGGTGCTGATTTCAGATGATCTTTTATAGGACTAAAGAAGAAAGCAAGCCTTAACTCCACAAACAAAATTCAAGTTCACCTTTTTCTAGGGTCATCTCCATGAAATGTGACGGTGACTTCTGTCAGCCTTTCTGTGCTGGAAGAAGCAGACCCTCCAAAAAGAGCAGGGTCCCCAGACAAAAGACACTACATCCCTGCAGTATGTAATGAACAGTAATACAAGGAAAAGATGGGTCAGTGGGTCAGGTACTTTACCAAGCCTCAGAAGTTGAATTCAGCCTTTGTTTTGTCACAGACTGTCTCTATGAACTTGGCGAGTCATTTGGATCCCGCTCTGCAAAGGTGTCCCAAATGTAATTCAGTAGGTATCACATTAACATGCAACATCTGAAGCAAAATATATGAAAATATAGCTCCATAAACAGCTTTAATATTTCTCCTTCTTAAATATACCTCAGACATAAATGATACCTTCTGCCACATCCCATAGTCCTGGAAGGTTCTTTGCTGGGGCTGGAGATCTTTGCTAATATTGTGTGTTGAAAATCCCACCACTATCCTGTGTATAAAAGACCATCTGACACAGAACAAAATGTATAAAACGTTTCTCCCATTCTTCATATGCAGCATAATGTAAAGGAAATGATTAAGAATGATTTCTTTCCTAATATCAGTATCAGGTTAGACAGGAGAGATATGAAGACCTGTAGGAGATGACAATATTCAATTATAGTGATGCGCTCATAGCTTTAGGACATTCCTAGATGCTAAAAGTCATTCTCACATGCACAGAGCTAAAAGCTGAGAAAGGACAAGGGAGAATGAAATATCTGTTCCAGGCTTTGATGGCAGTTAGGCTGTATCTACATCAAAAGCTCTATTTAATTGAAGTGATTATTTTCATTCTGAGAAAGAACTCCCTGGAGTTTTTCTTCAGCAACTTCCCAAAGTTTCTTGCAGTGAAATCCTAGTGTTATTTTTCTAGACGATAGATTTAAAAAAATAAAATTAAAAAAAAAAAAAAATCCAGTGTATTAGAGCCAATGTTTGGCAATTAGCAGCAGAAGCAGTAATCTTAAATGGAAACATCTTGCAGTTTTTGATATTCTTCTGATAGAAGTGGTGTCTCTGGGGCAGAACTTTGTTAGTGACAGCTCTCACTGAATTCACTTAAATCCAAAGTTTCATCACCAAAATAACTGCTTTTCAGTTCAGAAATAAAATGATCAGTCACAGGATTTCATTTAAAGCTTTGAGCATCAACAACAAGGAATGAAAACACTTCTCTTGTGTAAATATATATATATATATATATATACACACGCATATTTCTGGGTTTGAACACATGCCCTTGCACTGTGAAGCCTGGGGGGAGGAGGGCAATATTACAGAGAGAAGACATGGGGCTTACTCTTCTCCTTGCCATGAGTTTCTGCGTCTGTTCTGAGCTTAGAACAATTGGGTCTTAATTCTGATTGAGGATGGAGGATGCTGCTGCAGTGCAAAACACCCTGCCAAGGCTGTTTTACTGCTAAATTCAACAGCAGTATTATAAGGCTGTATCACAAGCAAAGTCTGCAAATCAAAGGTTTCATGACGGGCAACCTTTACTACATATAGTGGGTCAGATAGCTTTCACATTTAAGAAAAGACTACATGCTTTTTTGCTATTGAGGAGCATAAGCACTTTTGCCTTCCTTCCGCCACGAATGGAGATTATTCAATGGTTGGATTTAATGAATTCAAAATCCTTAGAAAATCACTAGAGCCAGACATCAATGTAAAATACTCCACCAGCTTTCAGTAGTGGAATATAATATTAGCTCTCCCACAATCTACTTCATGCATTTCAAAAGAATAGAGAACATTTTTAAACTAAAGAAGATAGCTTGGGCAGAAAATGATTGCCTGTCTTGGATGCTTCTCTGTAACCCTTTAGGAGTCTGAGAGCTCTCGCAGGGTGAAAGAAACAGAAACAACAGTTTTATTTGGAAAAGTGCTGGGGGAGGGGGAGAGGAACAAGTGATTTTTTTAATGATTTCTGTTAATGTACTGTTACCTCACGCAACCATAGGACTTCACAAGATGGGTGCCGCGGGGCTGGTGGCTCCCAGCCCATGGAAAACTCCCCAAGTTGTGTCCCCCCTTTCTGCTGGCAGAATCAGCTGAGAAGCCACCAGACCAACCCCATTTCATCCTGCCTCTGATTGCACATCTGGACTGGGAGCACGAGAGGCTATTTTTGCACCAAGCAGGCATGCTGCCCCAGCTACAGCTCGCTCAGCCCTTCCACTGCTCCTCGCCGGGGAGAGCTGGCCATGAGCAATACTGTAATGCAAATAAATAATATTAACTAAGGCTCAATAGGTTTAAAAGCTATGGAAATAGCTTCTCTCCTGCTGTTTCACTATCTCATTTTCCCTCTCTGTCCAAACCCCCAAAGCACACAGGTACAAGCATATATTTTAAATGAGAAGTTTGTTGAACCTCATTAAATTTAAATGCTCGATTCAGTTTTTCTGAACGAGGCTTTGCTCTGCTTTTGAGTTTACCTGCCTTCATTCTTCCATCCCTAATGGAGACATTAATTTAGAAGGTGGTTTTGCAAAGGCACCATTGGACCTATAAACTGCAATTGAAAAGTAAAGCATAATTTATACACTTAAACCTAGCATCTAACTTTGGAGCATTTCTGTGTTTATGGGCTTTGTGTCTGAGCAACTTGCCGAGTCTCTGTGAAGTGAAGACCGGCTTTTAATTTGTATTTGCTTTTTGCTTTCCCAGTTTTTGTGAAAAGGACGAGCAGCTGAAAAGCATCTCTGCGTTGGTATGCTGAGCGGTGGAGTCACACAAGCACCTGCAGCCATCCATGCACTGCTCGGGAAGAGCGCTGTATTTCTCAGGGTTTGTAGCTCTTGTCCTCCCACTCCCTAATTCATATACATAAAACTGGTGTGCTGCCACGTTCCCTCCACACAAACGCATTAGCTGATCAGGAAGGCTTCCCATTCATCTGGCTTGTCACTTGGATGAGGTGGAGGCAGGACCGACTTGTCAGCTTGCAGTGATGGGAGTCAGGGTTGGAAGGCAGGATAACGTGGTTTAAAAAAAAAATAATAAAAAATAATAATGTTTAGATATTTCTCCCCTTGGTTTTCCAAAAGAAAACATTGCCAGGTGCCGGTTTCTCTCCATCCCCTCCCAAAGAGGAGAAAACCAGCAAGCCACCCACTTGCCTCCAACCTCCTTGCGTAACTGCCAGCGGAGCGAGGCTGCGGGAGGACGGCGAGGCTGAGACCCCCGTACCATGGAGGGGCTTTGGGGAGGGGGGGGCTGCAGCACCTTTAGCCCCGACCCCTCGCGTTCCCAAGGGCTGCGCGCCCCCAGACCCCCGCGCACACCTCCGGACACCCCCAGCCCCTCATCCCCGAGCCGGGGGGGGACCGGGCCGTCGCTGCCCACCCCCGGGGCGGGGCGGGGGGCGGCTGGCGGCGGAGCCCGGCCCCGTGGTGGGGCGGGGGGCGGCGGGCAGGCAGGCAGAGGCAGGCAGGAGGCTCCCCCCGCCGCCTCCGCCCCCCGCCCCGTGACTCGGCTGCCTCCCGCGGGCGGCGGCTGCTGCTGCTCCCGGTGGTAGCGGTGCCGGTGCCGCTGCCGGTGCTGGTGCCGCTGCCGGGCGGTGCCGTGCGCCCCCCGCCCCCCCCTCCCACCCACCCACCCCGGGGACTATGAAGCACCATGGGGTGGTGTGACCGTGGCGTCCAGATGCTGCTGACCACGGTGGGCGCCTTCGCCGCCTTCAGCCTCATGGCCATCGCCATCGGCACCGACTACTGGCTCTACTCCAGCGCGCACATCTGCAACGGCACCAACAGCACGGCGGACGAAGCGCAGGGACCGCCGAGGAAGGCGAGGGGAGACCTCACGCACTCGGGGCTCTGGAGGATTTGCTGCCTCGAAGGTACCGGGGCCGGCCCGGGGGGAAGCGACTTAACCTGGGGGGGGAACCGGCTCCGTGCCTGGGGTCTCCGGGCAGAGCCCAGCCGGAGCCGGAGCGGGAGCCGCTGCCTCGGACACGGCCGAGGAGGAGGAGGAGGAGGAGGATGGCGTTGCCGTGGCAACCGGCATCTCCGAGATTGCCATGGGAACCGGGCGGCGGGATGCGGAGCTCGGCCCCGGGGAGCTCGGCCCGGGGGGGCGGCCCCGCTCCGCGGTTGTCTGCGCCCCCCTCCAGCAACAGCTCCCGGCTGAGGGACCCCGGGGGCTGCGAGGCTCGGGGGGATCCTGAAGGTTTGGGGCTTTTTGGGGTTCCGAGCCCTGCAGGCTTCGAGGCTGGCGCGCCCCCAGGGTTTTGGTTTCAGGGGTTTGGGGGCTCAGCCGCAGCTCTTGGGCAGGACAGCGGGAACCCAAGTTCCTCCCTGTCCACCCTCAGAGACACCAAGAACCCGTGTGAAGGTGTTGCTGCTGTCTGAGTGCTTCAGCGTGGGCTTGGGGTTACTTAACCCGGCCCAAGGGTCGGGCACTGAACAATTTTAACCAAAAGATTGAGGTGAGGGTCATGATGCCCCGCTCCCCGCAGAGGCCAAACATGTGGCTCTCTGAAAATGGGCTGGTAGAGGAGGTGTGGCGGGTAGCTACCGGCACAAAGAAGCACATGGGTGTTCAGAGGAATTGGCAGGGCTGATAGGAAAGCCCAGATGGGAAGCAACATCTGCCTGCTGAGTGTGGAGCTGTGAGCGTGGGACGTGGGCAGGTCCCCATGGCACTGGGTATGGGGTCCAGGGTGTTGAGCCCCCTCGCTGCTGGGTTCATCCAGTGGTGCTGCTAACAGGCAGCACAGTGAGGAAAGCTGTTGGCTTTCCCTGAGCTGCTTTGGGGCTTGTGGGGCGGGGGTATGCCGGAGTCTGCCTTGGTACAATAAAGCGCCTGGCACAGTGGCTGCAGCGCACCTAATTGAATCAGCACAACTTAGCACACATGAACTTTCCAGACCTGGTTCTCTGCTTTATTCTAACTGACAGACGGCTCAGCCCAGAGGAGTCCAGCTGGAGCTGAGGGACTGGCAGATCTATTCTGAGGGCTTTTCTCTCAAAAAAGGCCGTGGCATTGTAGGAGCACCCAATTGTCGCATCTCTTCACATCTCCTCCTTTTCCTAAGCATTCAAGGCTGCAGTGTAAGAAGTAATTTTCTCTTAAAATATCAGATTTGCTACCTAGTTATAGTATGCATACATAGAAAAGCTGCAGGTCACAAAAGTATTTTTAGACAAGGAAGAGGGAAAGAATTACCAAAATGTTAAGTTGTTCTGGTGATGATAACGCTTGGCTTTGTGATGCTTAAAGGAAATGTAACTCTCGGCATGGGCTTTTGCGACACCTGGAAAATGTGGGTTTGCCTCTGAGAGCCTCTGAGTTAGCCTGAGAGATGCTGAGCATCCTTCACTTGAACCAAATCTTGTGATCTTAGCTGGGCTTGTTCTAGTGTCCCCAGGCTCTGCATTTCACGGAAAATAAGTTGGTTTGCGTCTTACGGGAGGTGCCGGGCATGCTGTGCTAGACCAGGCCTGCTGTCTCCAGGAGAAATCCTGGAGGTTACCGCCGGCAGGCTTTCTGCATGGTCCTCCAGGAACCTCATTCATAGAAACCAAGTGCAGCTTTTGCCGAAAGCAATGGAGTTTTCGCCTGGATTTCCACTGAGCTTAAGTCAGAACTTTATAAAACGAGAAGTAGGTGAAGTCTTGAGGAATGGGCAGGGTTGCAAGCGGTGCCCTGTGATGTTCTCTGAGCTCCAGGGCACTGCCTTAGCCTTCCCGAGCATGTTCAATCCACGGGGGTGTTTGCGGAAAGGTTGCACCTAGCAGTGGTGTGCGGAGAGACCTTAAACCCTCATCAATTCAGGAGACAAGAAAGTGTTTCATGTGACCCCCTCAACATCAATTGAGCTTTTCTTCGCAAAATTCAAGTGCTCTTAATCAAATTACAAAGTTGTCAAATATGTGCTCAGAATGAGTAATTTGAGAAAACCATCGTCTGCTCACAGATAAGAGAAACAGAGGCTACGTTCTCTCCTACATTTTCATATGGCCTGTCGTAAGATAAAATATACAGATACATGAAAATATTAGTGTTCTAAACCATGCCATAGGACCTTGATTTCAACATGGAAAGGTTCGTCTGTTTCACAAAAGAATTTAACCATTTCTAGAAGCAAATTTAAAACACTGTCTCCTGGGTTGTTTCAGAATGCCACTCGTTGTGAGTGGATGGCTCTTTTAGTAAAACTGAAGAAACCGTTACAACCCTGAGAAGACAAAACAAGAAAATAATTATAGATTTATAGATCTGTTATAGATTTTTATATAGTTATAGATTTTTATATATGATTAAATGGTCTGGCTTCAAACTTTATATATATATATATTTTAATTTTGGAATAATAATTATGAAAGCCAACTTAATTTGTTGTAGTGGTCTTAGGCACCATTTCACTCTCACCTCAAAAAAAGACATATTTAAGACACAAATGTGCAAAGGCTGGAAATATCTTGAACAGCCTCTTAAATTGCTGTTGACATGAATAAAGCATTACACAGAGTAAATTTCAGGTCAATTGAAAATTTCCATTAAAATGTTTCTCAACTATATCCATGAACCAATCCGTGTTCTGTGTGTTTGAACAGTCACCCATTCAGTATCCCGAATTCCAAGATTTCAGACAGAATTGCAGAAACAGAAAGGAAAAGAATAGCCTTCCAACCGATTTATTAGGTGTTCCTCAGCATTTTTCTTTTTCTCTTCTTTGGGATAGCACTTCAAAACTGCTATCAAAACTTGATAGCAATCAAATTGGCATCGTAATGATGACTGGAGTGATAGAGTTTGGGGATCCAGCATATTGTCTTTGTTTGGGGCTGCGGTTGTCTTGGGGACAAAATCATGTTTCAGCACTCGTAGCCGGTACTACTATGGAGCTTAGTCACTCAAGAAGCAGCATTAATGATACATTAGTCAAACTCTCGCCTATACAATCCCAATTTTGTTCCTTTAGTATGTTTGTCAAAGGTGGAGGTAGGAGGCTCATTGAGTGGATTTTAAACAATAGCAGTATTTCTGCATGGATTTAAAACTTACAGCTAGGGTAATTATTTAGGTAGGAAACTGTTTAAAGTAATTCTTGGTATGAATGTGCGTGCAGCACACTTGCTATTCAAGCAAGTCTTTGCAGCGGAGCTCAGTAAAATGGTCAAGGGGTTCTCTGGTGAAGTTGGGTTTTGGTTTTCTGGGGCCACACTGGACCTATATTAACTGCAATTTTGATGGCTAAAGGCAAATTCTCACTGGAGTGAGGTTTCTGGTGAAGTCCTCATGTATCCATCCTGGCCACAGCCGAAGTCTGCACCCCAGCCCACAAATAATAAGAGCAAATCAGCCCCATTTCACGTGGCTCACTGTCCAGGAGGTGAAGAACAGAGTCTTGCAAATGCAGCAGAGGGTGATGCTGTGTTTTATGAGTAATCCTGTTGTGGTAAAGCTAACCTGGAGGATTAAACCACTATAATTTTCCAGCAGCCCTTATTCCTACGGTAAATGTCCAGCACTACTATGTAAGCTTCACACAGTCTTACTCATAAGGAGGATCTGCTATTAAAGTATTTACCTAGAAGGAGAGAAAAAAAAAAAAAAGATTTTAAAGCACTTTATCCACTGAAACTGCTTATCTTCATGAACAATCATGCTGAAGTTAATAGGACTGCTCAAACAGAGAGCTCTGCAGGCCCCGTGACATCTAGATATGAAATCAAGTAATGTACTTGTAATTTAAATTTATTCAAAGAGTATTTTATTAAACACTTCAGAATATGAATTGCTTTGAACCCATTGTGTCTACTGCATTCGGTATTCCCTGTTTGCCGTTTATTTTTAAGTGGTGAGATTGGACGTTTAATTCACATGGAACCATTTGTCCTTCCTGTCTGGGTAGCTGAAAATCTATAATCAGGAGAGAGGATTCGGTGAATCTTTTATAACTTGAAAACTTGCACAAACACACATTTGCACAATTATTTGCAAGTCTTCTGGCTTGGATGAAGGTGCACAAACACAGGGCCTGTGGCACGCGCATGCTCTGCTTCCATGGATACTCTTGAAAACAAAATAAAAATGCTTATATAAATGTTTGAAGCAAGCAAATAAAGGAAGCCTGCCATCCATCAGTGCTGCAAATTCATGGTTCATCCAAAAGGAATGAATATTCTTTAGTATTCTCAAAGCAAAGCGAGGAAGTCATAGCATCACCACTGTTTATAATAAACTAAATACAATGCAGGCTTTATTTTCAAATGCTATTTCCAAAGTTGTACATGTCCAAGAGCAAATTTTGTATCACTTTAATATCAGACAAGACCCTTGAGGTTATATCCACAGGCCCAAAGATGGTTGGGCTTCTCAGCCTTTGCAGGCGTATGAGCCTGTGTTCACACTATGAAACATAGTGACTGCACATGGAGAATACACAAATGGGTGTCTCTGCCATGGAAACTCGTTCCGTGTATGCCAGAGCCTGTTTCTTGGAATATATATATATACATACATATATACGTACTGCATGTTTTATATATATATATATATATATATACATACATATATACATATATATGTATTGCGTGTGCTTCATAGGTCCCGAAAGGTGAACTACTTTCCAAAAATCTTTCAAAACAAATTTAAACACATTAGAGAAGGACTCTTCTGAGCTTCAGCCTGTGTTTTCGTTCTTTATCTGCTCATACCATCTCTGTTTCCTTGGTAAAACACATGCTGCTGAGAAAGTGCTCGTGCTGCACTGATTGTTTTTAAATGCAATTCTTAGAGCTCCACCGACATCTTTTCAACAGTGTTTGAAGCAGTGGGGTTTTGTCAGAAAGTGATTGAGTGATTCTTGACAGCCTTTTTAGGTTAATTTCTTTCTGTTGTGTTCCATTTGCTAGAGAGAGCTTCTGAGTTTGGAGCAATCTTTGGGGAAACAGAGCTCAATCTCTTTAAAATATTGGCCGTAGTAAAACATATTTTAAAATACTGAGAAATTTTCTGCTGGAGGAACTGTCAGCAGAAGATGGATTAAGGGATTAGCTATTCTCTTCTTCAAAAAAAATAAAACACATCTCCTAATTACACCTCTTTGAACATTTGTAACAGAGGATCTCAGATGACTGTATTGATGTAACAAAACATCCATTCTTTCTGAGACACTGTATGAAACAGAGAGCTGAGGCTAATTGACTGAATATATGTCGCTTTAATGAATTAATTTGCTTTCTTGAACTTGATCTACTATATAGCCAGTAGGGAGCTATCAGGCTACACAAGGGTTTGGGTTTTTTTCTGTGGCTCTCAGTGTGCCAGCTAGCCCAATGCTAAAAGTCTTTGGAACCCAAAGACTTTCTGTGCATTAGCAATACTCCCTGAAGGCTGTAAACCCACGAAAGCGTATTTGTAATCCAGCTGTAAAGCTTTCTCATCTGTGCAAGATGTAATGTGGATAATAGTCACTTTACCTAAGTTTCAGAAATGTCATGTGAAAAGAGTCAGGGATGCGCTGGGCTATGCGCATTGGATACCTGTGGCTGTGGTGTGCTGTAGCTACTTTTTTTACTCTGTGTGTAATCATACTGCGTGTTGCATCTGGTTGGCAGATGGCATTTGTGGTAGCATCTGTCAAAGCCATAGTAAGTCATTTTGGGGTTCTCAGTGACCTTTGCAATGTAACATAATGTAATCTTTGGGCTTCTTCCAGCTGCCATTACCTTTTACTGACCCCTCTGCCGTGGGCTTTTATTACTTATTTTAGATAGTGGCAGGAGCTCGTGGCCATTGCACCCCTTCAGGGCTTGCTCTGCCACCTGGCAGCTCTCTCTAGTGTCAACTGGTAAAAGAGGCAAATGTGACAATGTGGTTTAGTTCCTGTAAAATTCCAACACAGGAATTATTTCTCTAGTGGATGCTGTCACATTCGTGGTGTCAGCCCACAATGCTTCTGCTCAGATCACACTGTCGAAGCTATAGCTTTGGTCGCGGTCTTGCCAGGTGCAAAACACGTGAACCTCCTTAAAAAGCAGGGGGAGAAGGAGTGCATGTCTGGTACCTCCATTCCATAGCTCTGTACATCTTTACAGAAACAGGGAAAAGAGGAAAAACATCAGGAGGAGAGGCTAGCGTGTTCATCTCCTTTTTTTAATTCTTTTGACGCAGTCAAAGCACTTATGTACTCGGTGTAATTTGAAGTCTGTTATTAATACCTCTGCGCACCCAGATATTGAGTTGGTGGCTGTGTGGTTTGTGTGTGAAGGAGCTGAGAGGTGACTTCTGCATCCCAGAAATGGAAATGGAGAGGGAGGAGGAGGCTGGGCTTTGCTGCATTTCCTGCGTGATTTGGGGCCAGTTGCTTTAGCTTTCTGTCCCTGACTGGGAGGGACGACTGCCTTTTTCCCATCGACTTTCCTCCCATACTAATAATAAAAGGGAAAAGATGATGTGGAGAAACTGGGACGTGATGGTAGGGCTGCCCAGCTCAGAAAAGGCGTGTGAGCTCTAGTTTAACTGGTTTTGAAGCGTTTTGCTTGCAACTTATGTTTTATACATGCAACATTTTGTTTAAGCATGTCTTCCTTGAGGGACAGGATTAAGTCTGGTTTTCCACCTACGTCAATTTAAACTGCTTTCTAGGAAGCTGGTGGAATTATGCCAATAGCAAGCCAATATAAGAGGAGGGATCGTAGATCTGTCCCTTCAATTGGACCTTTTCCTGCTGCTCCATCTTTTCTGAGCCAAGAATCATCTCAGGCAATAAATCATACTTTCCAACATTTTTGTCACCCTGAAAAACTGGTCCCGCTTCAAAACATTACTTTGTGCTTATCTTCATTTTGGATTTCTGTTTACTGGTATTTATTATGTCGCAGACTTACGGTTCAGCATCCAAATTCTTACCAACAGATGGCAAGGCAGGATGCACAGGAGTAGTAAAATAAACAGGACAAATGCACAACTGCCCATATGTCTGAGAGGCTGCTACACATTTATGACTTCAGAACAAAAGGTTGTTTGCTGTAGACAGCCCTAATGCCATGCAGGGCTCCTCTCTATTTTCTGCCTTGCACTAAAGTGTCTTACTTCTTCGGCATATTTTGATCAGCTAAATTACAATGCAGTTTGTCCTCCCTCTTCTGCTCCCACATCGTTATTGCCTTTATTTATTTGTCTTCACTCCAAAAGCACGTCAGTTTTTTACCTTAAATATTCTAGAGTGGAAGGTGGCTCTTTCCTGGCCTTTGGCTTGTATATGTTCTTTCAGAGTAGTGGTTTGCTGTGTGGAGGGGCACACAGAGGTGCTGGGAACCAGAGCAAAATTTGAGACTGTGAATCTCCCTATATTGGGATTTATTATAATATTAATGATGTGTGGCCTCTCTATCCTCTCAAAATAGCAGGCCTCAGGGCAAGCTGCCTGCAGGATGGATGGCCTGGCCCAGGCAGACTTTAGCTAGATTTTCCTTTCAATCTGGGGGAGTTTTTGCCAGTTGTTGCAAGCTGTGGGTCAAATGCAGTGAAATCATTGAAGTGGTTCTTGATGTAGCCTGGCAGATAGTCCAGCCCCTCACTCTCCTCCTTCCCGTGGCACCCAGCAGTCTGAACATCTTTGTTCTCTTCCTCTTTTTCCCCCTCCTTGCTGAAACGTTTTAACTTTCCTTCTGTTAAAAAGGCACTGTCTAAATTAGCTTTTCAACAACAGTGCAAGAGTCTGCCTTTAGAAAATTGGTAGATACTGCCCCAGGTAGAAATCCAGGATTTTTAATTTCCTTAACTCTCAAGCATCAACGTGCCCTCCTGCCAATGAAAAAATAAAAATATATGATCATAGACTTGTCAAAAAGGAAGAGATTGGGGTTCTCACTTCTCTCCCTGTCTGATTTCATTTCCCATGTGTTTACAAGGCTCCTGCTTGGAGAGCTTAGCAGCAGCGTGGTCAGTTCTTCTTCAAGAGAGCTGAGCCCCTTCTTGTCAGCCGTGGTGTGTGAAGGAGCACCACGTTACAGGCACGCTGTCATAACACAGAGAGGTGGGCAAAGGCGAAGCACGTTATGGAATGATAGGATTTCCTGCGCAGATTGCCAGACACTGATATGAATTAACCTCTTTTATTGTTCTTTTCCAAGCATTCCCCCTTTTAATTGCTGTTTTGGAATTGTGCCACTTAGATCTGCCCTTTGAATGCTTCTCACTCAGACAGTCCCGTTAGCTCACTGCTGCCAAATATTTCAAAGATATTCAGAGCCGACAAGCATCCCCATCCGACTTGAGGGGTACCTAGGTCTGTGACGAATTGCCACTTGCATTTAGCTGCCAGGGTGTTGTGTTTTCTTTTTTTCTTTTTTTCTTTTTTTTTTTTTTCTGATTAGCTAATAACTGTTTTAAGCTTCTGCCAGTTTTGTGCCAGAGGTTTCAGATCAGTTTGCTCCCATTTACGTGTTTTAAATAATGTCATTTGGTGTAGAATATGGATGCCTGAAAATTTTCTCCTGTCCAAAAGTATAGCATTCAATAATGTTGGGATTGTTATTGTGTCTTCCTTGCTTCCTAGAGGCATAGCTTATCTACTGTTGCTGCAAGGCATTAAAAAGGAACCATGACATGTCACAATTATGACTTGAAATAGGATCTTGCCAGAGGTACATTGCCTAAATATAATCAAATCTAAAATACGACTTATTGCATATACCTATCTCATGGCTCACTGAGCCATCAGCGATGGCTATTATCAGCGTACTAGGTAATTTATTTCTAAGAACTGCCATGCTGCTTTTTCGCTTTTTTTTAATTAAAAAAAAAAGAAAGAAAAAAAAAAAATCACAATCCCAAAGCCCCTCCACGTGTGCACGTGCTGAGCCCAAGCCAGTGAACCTGGCAAGGGGCTGAGCCCGCTGGCTCAGCCTTCGGAGCTGCCAGCCCCGCGTTTGGCTCAGAGCAGCTCCGCGTCCCCCCAGCTCTGCCCGCTGTGAAAACACGGTTTTGTCTGTCAACAAAAGATCCTTTGAGATGACGGGGAATCTTTTCAGAGCGCGGCTTATGAACTCTCTTCGTATTTCCAGCAAAAGGTTTGTCTTTGAAGCTTACGTTGCGTTGGGAGTCAATAGGATTTCGGTTTTTAAGTTACTTAGGGGGTTCCAAAAATATTTATCCAAGGCAGTGCCGCTGTCTGCTAATGATGAGATTAAACATCCTGTGGTTTTCCTCGGTAGATGAAGGTTTGCTTCGGAGGTTGGTGTGTTTTTCTCCTTTGCTGTGCACATTTTGCTGTACTCTCATCCTTGCCTTTAGCGCTGGCAAGTGCAGACAGTTTGGGAGGTGCTTTGGGATCCTTAAAGATGCAAGACCTGCAATAAAGCATGTAGTATTTAGGGGTAATGCAAGGTGCTGCATTCACAGCATTGCTTTTAATTATAGCCATTCAAACCTCTCATTTGCAATGTCCCGTTATGGTAGTGCT
Source organism: Aythya fuligula (assembly GCF_009819795.1). Taxonomy (NCBI): domain Eukaryota; kingdom Metazoa; phylum Chordata; class Aves; order Anseriformes; family Anatidae; genus Aythya; species Aythya fuligula. The sequence continues at coordinate 9,520,266 of NC_045576.1, read as the reverse complement.
TATTAAAATAGAATCCTCTTTGATAGAAAATTAGGAGAAAAAAAAAAAAAAAAAAAAAAAGCAGCTATCCCATTCCATCCAGTAGCTTTGAAAGAGGTTTACCTTCATAACTTGCCTTCTCAGAATATTCCCCTTGGTTTTACTTGCAGTCCTGCTCTGACTTTTTAATGACTTACTTTGTTCCTCTTGGTAGCCAATTCCCAGTGACCTTTTCCTTACTTTATTTTAATTTCTGTATATAAATGGCAGCATTCGAGCTAAAGACAATCTTTGGACACAGCAACAAAACCCCATAGAGAAGGAAAAACAGGCCAAACATTTTCCACCCGCATTCGGAGTCGTACTAGGGCTCTGGCCGTGCAAAGCCAATACTTATTCCACTTTGCAGGCTAGGAGGAGGCTTCGACACAGGAGCTGCACCACGGGCACGTGGTTTGGGATCGGGGCCAGACCCGGGTGGCCAGGACCACGCTGTCGGCATCTCCAGGCTGTGGCGCTGGCTGCAGCCACTCCTGCAGGTTATCCCTGGTTCTGGCATGGCTGCTGTGCCCCGGGAGGGCTGAGCAAGTGGTTGCAGCTGGCCAGAATATGGGTCTGCAGCTACTAATGCGGATTTTATAGCATTAATGTGCACCTGTTTTGGTGGCCAACTGGCACCGTGTTCAGCCTAAAATGTGTATGTAAGGCCTGTATTAAAAGAGGCATAAGAATTAACGTGCATCAAACATGTCATTAGACACGTGCCTGACAGACATAATGTAGGATAATGAACATGATCACAAGAATAAATTAATAACTGAAAATATTTCTTATACATATGCACACTTAAAACAGGATAAGAACTAAGTGACACTTGTGTCACCAGTTTATAATTAAAATGCAGTGCTTGAATGAAAATGTAAGCTTCAATTAGCCAGCACGACCCTGCTTCCGGCTTTACTTCCCACTGAAAAGCAACGATAACAAGCTCACATTTATTATCAGAGTTTTTTCCTGGAGCTGTGCACTGAAACATGCTCACATCTGAGCCCTTTCACTGAAGACATTTTTTCGCTTCAGCAGTTTGGCATGCCATACAAAGGCTCTCTGATTTTTAGTGATGTTCACCTCCTCTTACATAAAAATGTTTTCTGTGCATATTATTTGGTTTTAGTTAAAGTCCAGGTGCACGGGTTACTGAAGAACCAAAAGGATGGCTCATCACATAGCACAATGGGTAATTATTGCTGAGCCTCACTGTATTACACAGACAAATCCTTTCTTGGAGCTCAGCATTGTAGCCGTGTGAGAGAAAATACCTATAATCTAGCCCAAAGAGCTACAAGTGTAAGAATAGATCCTCTGCTATATGCTTTGCCCATTTAATTTTTAACTATCCCAAGGGACAGAGCTTAACCATTTTGTTTAGATACTATTTTGCATTTTAATTTTACCAGTGGGAAGTTACTACATACATAAATTATGAGGTCCCCTGTTATCATCCCAAGAGTCTTTCTAGCTAGGCTTTTTGTAAAATGGTTAAATAATTCTCTGGATTTGGCCCGTGTTTAGCTGAGATTTATCTTGATGATGTTCAAAGTTCAGCACTGCACTGCCTGAAACTTGAGCTTCCAATTTCTTCCAGGCAGTTGGCTGTGCAACCTGTGTAGGTGAGAAGAAAACCCAGGTGCCTTCAAGAAGCAACTCTGGAAATGCATGTGCTGGGTGGGGAGCTGCCTACATCACCTTGTAGGGGGGTTAATACAGCTTGGCTCCTGCTCATCTGTGTAATTTGGTTCCTTGGTCAGAAATAAGAACCTCCTGGTCTAGGACTTACCATCCTGATAATGTCCCTCATGTCTCGAGGACATGCAGTCAGTGCTTGGGTGGGCATTCTTGTACCCTTATAGCTCAGCTCCCAGCAGACGTACGGACTTAGCTTTGGGTTGGGCAGCAGTGTGTGGTGTGGTCAGAGCCCCTAAGGACTCTTCTGTTGTAACAACTGCAAACCTCCTGGTTTGTCACCGGTGTTATTCACATGGGACAGGGTGACCTCTCCAGAAAGCCCTTCCAATAGCAGCAGCAATCGCTCTCTATAGCATTTAATAACTAACCATGGAGAAAATTACACTCTATTTAAAAGGCCAGGAAAATCATCTTCAGTTTAACTCTGCTGACTTGGGGAGAATTACACCAAAAATGAGTTTTGTCTGATGTCCTTTCCCATACTAATGTTTAGTAGCTGGACTGAAAAAGCCTTTCAGAGGCAGATAAACAAGTCCAAATGGTGAAATATTCTTTTAATTTTCCTTTGCACACGTTATTTTAGGTGTAGCTTGGAACACTGCCCTTACGAGAGGCATCCCTTTAAATATTTATACAGCATCAATATGTAGCCACCCTCATACGTTTTTAATGCTATGTTCCTTCCTAAATTAACCATTAGGTAACCCCATTCTATAGCTCTCCATATTTTGCACTGCCTTTACACTACCCTTGGAGTGTTTTATATTTATTTCACGGCGGAACAATGAAGATGTCAAGGCAAGGCCCAGGGGCCCGGTGGAAATCGAATTCTTGGAGCTCCTCCACTGTTGCCATGGTGGACACGCACTCGGCTGCGCACTGTGCCGCTCTGCAGGCCGAGGGGATTAAGAGCCCGGCTCCGCCGCTGGGCCGTGGCCGTTCACCACAGCTACAACAGAGGGTTTTCATTTCTATAATTGCAGCTCCCAGGGTTGGGGGTAGGAAGTATCGAAGCAGAACCCAGCAAAGAGGTGGTGGTGGTGCTGCTGATGGGTAGGAAGCGCTGTCTGCGTCCTGAGTTTCTCCCTGGGAGGAGCAGTTGTGTCTGGTGGGTTTCTAGATTTTCCAGAGGTGTTTCTCTTCCACTGCCCATCCCTTGGTTTGTGTTCATTTGTACGATGACACGGTATGCTGAGGTGATTAGGACGAAGACCCGTACTGTCAAATATCTTCATTATTTGCTCGGTTCTGATTCAGGCTAAAAACCCGCAGATGAGTAGAAGTGTTGGCACAAGCTCCTTCGTGTGGGTTTTTATGAAGGTGGGGTTTCTGACTCCTGTTTAATTATACCACATCATCGTAGCAACGTGGTTTCTGCAGAAGCTGCTCGGGGTTTGTTTCCCCTCTGGTTTCTATCTCTCCTAAGGGGAGCTAGGAGATGGCAGCCCCCAGAGCCCAGAGCCGAAAGCAGCAGCACGCCCCAGGCATGGTGGGGAGATTCCCCTCACTAAAAGGAGGTGTCAGCCAGCTGGGCAGGGTTTCCTATGGCCTGTTACACTGAAAGAAAGAGTGAGATCTCCCTGCATGCAGTTTCCTAAAGAAAAGTTGCACCTTTTTGAGCTGAAATCCAGCCTTCCCTTCTCTTGCCTGCTAGCAGGGCCTTTCCCTGTATTTGTTTTGTAAGCAAGAGCTTCAGTGAAGACAGTGAAGATTTTGCCTGAGGATATGGGGCTCGAGGAGCTACTGAAATGCCGTTGCCCTGGGTCGCTGTGTGTTGCAGACATGGGCTGCTCCACGAGCACACCCCTGCCCACGGCACGGAGCTCGCCTCCTGCTGAAGACGCTGCTGAATCAGTCGGAGAACGGATGTCAGTCTCCTCTGCCATATAAGAGGCTTCGAAAAAGCACAGGGCTGTTTTCTTATCTTCTGCGAGCCAAATCTGGTGTGATTGGGCTCCAGCCCTGGCTTGGTTTGCTGGGTTTCTAAACGTACGGGTAAAGGGATGCTGTTTGCTCCAAACAAAAGCCGCCTGGGTTTGGCATTCCTGCTGTGTCTCTCGCGAAAAGACGCCTGGCATCGGCTGCACTACACTGAGATTCTCTCCTCCAGCAAGGGAAAATTCTGCAGTTATTGAGGCTCTTCCTTTGGTTGCAGCAGTAATTTTTACTCCGTGTTTGCTGCAAATATGGTTAAGCTCTCTCTGTTTTGGAGGCAAGCAGTCAATGCATCTGAAGTGCATACTTGACATATGCTTCTTTTCACATGCTGTCCTCCATTCGTTGCATGTAGCAGATGCTCCGTTTACCACTTCAAATGTATTCTTATTTACTAGAAATTATTTTAGAAAATAGCTGTTTGGAACTAAACATTTGCAGCCCTTCTCCTGGGTGCTGGGAGCTCCTTTCTGCAGCTGTCCTGGGTGGCTACATGCAGATGTTGACAGGTTAATTTGCATTTGAAGAGCGGGCTGCAGAGAGCTAAGCAAGGCTTTTTCTTCCCTGCCTCTGAAGCCAGTCACTTAAACACTCCATGCCAAGTTCAGCCCCCGATGCTACTCTTTTTAATTAACTAGAGCAACATCCAAGCTGAGCTTGGCCCATTGTTAGCTGCCCATTTATGCCAGGGTTGAATTAAGCCCCCTGACTCTGTAAAAGAAAGGATTTTATTCTGCAGATTGATTGTACAACAGCAAAATGCAAGGACGGTCCTAACTCACAGCGAGGCAGTGTGCACAAGCTGGTTTATCTGATTTCCACCACATAGACTTGCTCCCAGAAGCTGCAGGCCCAAACCTTCCAGCTGAGGGCTCTGGTTTACCTGGCTGATACACACCACTGGAGCCAGAAATGTTTAGTAAAAAGGAATTCCTGCTATCAAGAAAAATGCACAGCCTGCACTGCTTGATCCTCCTTCCTGGAGAGTCTGCTTTCTTGTATCTGTTTTGGTTTTTTGTGTGCATTTTTTTTTTCCCCTTTAAAATGAGATTGCATGAATGAAGACTTTCAGCAAAAAGACGCAAATTTAGACTTGAGTCTCTTCCATCGATAAAGAAAGGCACAAGTTTTGATCCACAACCCTGTTGTCATCCTCTAGAAGCTGTTGCTCCAGGCCTTTCATGTACGTGATCCATTGACTCAAAACGTGATTTAACAGAGACCAAAAACTTCCCTGCTTACAGCACATGGAAGAGCTAACATCCAGAGGGCTGTAGCACACTGTCACGATCAAGGCCCATACACTTTGCTTCCTCTTCATCTTCTTTCCTTTCCTTTAGATGTTACAAAGCTATCAAGGAAAGACACATCCAGCAGGTATTGGAGCGCTGAACTGAATCTGCAGAAAAATGGAAAGGCATAATTAAGGCTGTCTTTTTTTTTTTTCCTTCCCCCCCCCAACATTAATTTCACTGTGCTTCTGTGCTTCCCTGTCATGTGCTTCTAGGATCAGCTGTGGGCAGATGCTGCTCTCACTTCTCCCCCATAATCTGGATTTAACAGTTTTCCAGTTTCCTGCTGATGGTCCTCTTATATCTGCAGCTGAAATTGTTGTGCATCCCCTCTGTCAAAGCTGCCATGGGGACAGAGCTGCCTATTTGAAATTTGGCCGTTTCAGTGTCTATGCACAGACGTTACAACTCACACTAATAACACGCTGAACTCAGGTTGCACTTCAGAGCATTAGTGGCAAAAATCTCTCTGGTTGTAGCAGAGCACAAATTAATTCATCCCCCAGAATTATGCTTGGGTGCAGTCCATTGGACCACTGGCACGATGTGTTTTCTTAAGACGAGCGTTTCTTCCAGTCCATTTGTGTCAGACAAGAAGCTTTTCTTATAGATATCTAATTTTTTTGTTTACAACAAAATAAGGGGAGGGCATAGGCATGAAGAACTCCGCTGTTAGACAGATTTCTGCATGATTCAGGTACCCATGGCGACATGAGATCACTCCGCATTGTCACCGACACAAGAACATTACCTTTTACAAGAATAACTAAGAACAGAATTTTTGACCTTCAAGATTTTCTTATCTAGAAATATTATAACTGGATAGCAACACCACACAACTTGTCAACCAGAAGAAATAAAAGAAAAATAAAACTAATTTAAAACCCCACAGCGGCAGTGGAATAAATTCATACATTTATCATTTCAGAGGTCCCCATTGCTCCTGCAACTTTTCCTGCAAGGTTTAAGTTATTAGATTTTTTTTTAAACATTGTGTTTACTCTCCTAAGAATAGAATACAATTTACAAAACCTCATAAGGATGAAAAAGCATTTTCCTTTTGTGCTTTAGCTCACACAGTTAATGCGCACAAACCTGCACCTTTTAGCTTTCCAAAACCTCACTTCATACTGACAGATGGAATTAATTCAGTATTTACAAATTTATTTCAAAATCCTTCAGAGAAGAACATTTATTATTTTTACTTAAGAAATGCCACACGTCTCAGGGTTTGGGACAGGACTTTACCTGGCTGATCCAAGGGGCAGGTTCTTCACAGCACTCACACGTGCAGCCGCTGCTGCCAGCTCTGGGCACAGAGAGATTTGCTTGAGGAAAGATCCTTACGGCAAGGAAATGCTGGAGGAGGATCTAAGCTTACCTTAGCAGCTGGCAAGAACCTAGGAAAATGAAACTCACTATCATCAACTGCAAGTATTGCAGGTTTTACCTTTGAAGGCAGGGAGTGATTTTTAAGCAGAATTTTAACTCACATGTACATGAATTATTTCTAGTGACTTTCTGAGCAACAGCAGCCTGTGCCTGGCTCAGATTGCACTTACACAGGGCTGGCATGTGACCGGGCAGCCTGCTCGTGCCAAACTTGTGCACACTCCTGCTCCAAATCCCCCCATGGGTGCGGTGCCACAGCCCAGGGACGTGCTCCTGCTGTCCCTGTCCCCAACCCCAGCACAGACCAGCAGGGAAAGGCTGCGGTCTGGGGCCCAACCACCTCACTGAGGCCTGAGCCGTGGTTCATCGCCGACGGAGGCACGGGTGGAGGCGAAGCACGGTCCCCCGGGAGCACGGCGGGATGGGGACGCGTGACTCAGGCACGGCTGAGTCACAGCCCCCCGTGGCTTCTCCCGTGATGCGAACAGTTCAGGCACCACCGCGCAGTCAGGATTGTGCTTGAAGTCACGATCCAGATCGCTGTGCTCCGGAGCATCGTTTGCTTCGCGGGGAGAAAGCGCCTTGCTGGAAAGGAGGCAGCACCGGGAGAAAGCAGCTCCCAGGTTTCCACACACAAAAGCACTGTGAGGGGAAAAGGGAATAAATAAATAAATAAATAAATAAATAAATAAATAAATAAATAACCTTTAAACTGCACAGGGACAGTGGTGTCTCTGCTGGGCCCCTTGGAAGCCAGGGGAGTTGCACCTGCAGAGCGAGAAATTCTCCGGGTCGCAGGACACGTAAGCTCAGATCGCCCAAGGCACGCGGCACTGTGTGCAGCAGAGCGTTCACATCTCCAGGCAGCACAGCTCCTCTGCTCCACAGGGCTTCGGAGCAGATCCCCAAAGATGTAGGTGTTGCTGTGCCTAAAAGGTAGAAGCCCAGCTTACAAACCCAGGTACCCTGCACAATAAATGACAGCAAAGAGCTGAGCTCAGGAGCCGGACCCCAATTGCGATAGCATCCAACCCTACAAACCCACTAGGCTGGGGTTTGGGGCCCATCCTAGGGGATGGCCGTCACTTTGGGAATCACCTGGATGGTTTGTGTCCCCAGGGGCTCGCTGGCTGTAGAGTTAAATGACACCTCCAGATCCTCACCCTCCAGGAGGCTTTGCAGGCCCACAGCCTGGCAAATCCGCTCCGTGGCTCATTAGTGATCTGTAATCACCGGGACGAGTCTCTGAGAGCTTAGGAGAGAAAGACCTGATGTGTCGGCAGCGCTGCGTGCAGAAGAGCTGCTGGAGCTGATAGTTCGACACGCCGAGTATTTTTAGAGCCATCCTATGGCGCAGAATTTTTAACTTCCATTTCACAGACCTTGAAGCCTGGCAAACTTTCATTAACATTTGATGCCTTGAAGTCATGCAAGGTTTGGGGGAAAAGGGAGGGGAAAGAGGAAAAAGAAACCTTTCTGGAGCACATAGTTTGCAAAGTTGTTGTGGAGCTTAGGAAAAAGCCTCCGATCACCCCTCTTCATGCCAAGTGCTTTTAAAGTGCCTAAACCACCCAGAGAGCAAAGCCAGAATCCCAAACCATGGCTGTGTGGGAGAGTCATGATTAATTAAAAGATAATTTATTTTAACATTTTAAATACCCGGGGTATCTCTGGCCCCTGGGGCTATTCAAGCACTTTTTGAAGAGAGAGAGCCCCACCTTGAAAGGATTATGCCTCTTTTCTTTGTCCACTATTAGACAACTTTGCTAATATGGGGCTCTTTGGCCCAGAAATTCCCAAATTATTTATAAACCATCATGCCTACATACTAGAAAGGAGAACCTGAGACACAGAGCAGTTAAAGGTTTGCTGATGGGAAGACGAAGCTTCAGCCTCCCAGTTCCATTGCACCTGCTGCCATTTCTGTTCAGCTCAAAGTAAAGTTTTTCTACCCAGATTTACACATGGGGAAAACAGTTCTTCCCTGGCTACAAGGCAAACTTTCAATGGGAAAATAAATTACTTGAAACTTTATTTCCACACATACACACCCCAATACACATTTATACACACATCTACTTCTCTTTGCACACAACCGAGATTTCTCACAGGCTGCAGGAGTGGGAAGAGGAGACATATTTTTGTCTCATTGGCAAAAATACATTGGCAACATATCACTGAGTTGTAAAGATTGAGTAAGAACCAGAATGAGGCCCCAATAAGAGATGTGGGTGTTGGAAAACTGCCCTTCGTTTGCCTGTGCCTCTCTGCCAGAATGACTGCAGGGAGGGGGACACAAGCTGATGGGGGGGCTCAGCATGGGGACCCCAAGTACCCATATGGCTGCTGTGCAGCTCAACCCTGCATCACGCCAGATGGGTATCTGAAGGGGAGAGGAGTCGTAAATCTATCCCTGAGCATGGCTCAGTTCCCAGGCGGCCAGAGCTGCTACGTACCTCTTGGGAGAGCTTGCCAAGGTGGTGAGAAGCTGGTCCTCTCCTGCTTTCAAATCTCAGGAGGAAACGTGGTCCCTGGGATGCTGTAGTAAAAGGGCAGGCTCTAATTCTCACAGGTGCAATGCTTAGAAATTCAAGTCTAATTAACAATCAGCCCTACCTAGTGGTTTCTGGTGGATGCTCCATTCTTTTAAGGTGTTGGAGGGAGAAGGAGCACTGTGATGGAGCCAGTGGCACAGCAACCTCAAGGCCAGGCATGCAGGGCACTTGACTGTTGATAATTCATCCCAGGAAAAAGGAAAACTTCTCAGTTTTCTCCTCCCAGCTGTGAACCTTCCCAGTCACTTCCATGCCATCCTAGGACACAAACAGCTGTAAGCATTTCCAGTTACAAGGGGAGACATGCCTGATGCTGGTAAGGGCTGGGACTTTCCAATACATCATTTAAAATCCAGTCTGATATCTCAGATTGGCTTGCCCAGAGCTACCCCCACCATTATCCTTCCCCAATACAGGTAGAGACATGCATAGTAAAATGCAGTCTGAAGTACTGAAAGAGGGAAGAATGGAAACTCAGAATTCTCGACAATAAAATATTCATGCATCTGTGCTTTAGTGCATTGTAATTTTGCATGATATGCTTTGCTTTTCAAGACTGACTAGATTAAGGCACTTCTGATTCATTAAACACATTTTCCCAAATGCTGTTTCTACAAATGTTGTCGGGCCATCGTGCTTAGTGGTATTTATTAGCCAGTGTAACAAGGAACTTACATCTTCCACAAACCTGAGAGAAACCCACTTAAATGTGTTGCTCAGTCACAGCAGAAGAGAAAACAGTTCCAATGAATAATTAAAGCTTTAAGAGGTCATGCTGCTTTTGCAGTCTCATTTTTATTTGTCACTGTTTCACTTGCATTAGGAAATAGAAAGTTTCGGGCGCAGGATCCAAATCAAATCTCTTCTCCTTATGTTCATTTAAACAGACCTACTTGGTAGCCGTCTCCATTTTTATTTATTGGGTCATTTGTTAACTGTAAGTATTTAAAACAATCCCAGGAATTATGTTTCAGGCTCTTAATTTTCATCAGGCCGTGGCTTTGTGCCTGCCCACCCCTCCTGGCAGCACTATGAGCCCCGACTAAGGCAGTGCCCGCGCAGGGAGGCAAGTGCAGGAGGAGCAGCGCTCAGAGAGGACCCAGGTTGCCATCTGGTCCCCGTCTCCGCGGGCATCACCAATCTGCCAAGCTCCCACTCTCCTCCTAGGCCCTCTCCTCGCCTCCAGCCACCCACCACCCTCCTCAGCTCTTTCTCCCCTGCTTCCTTTTCTCCTCCCCTGCAAAGCACCCCGCTTTCTGCCCACTCTGTCCCAAAGTGCTCCTTCTCCTCCTCCTTTTTCAGCTCACTCTTTCCTGCCCCAGGTCTTTATTCCCACAGAGCTGCTCATCGTTTTCCCACCCTCGCAAGGTCCCCCTGAGGGACGAGCCTGCCCTGTCCCATACGTGAGGTGGCCCAGCCACAGCTGCACCCTCCACCTTCTCATTGCTAACAGGTCTTTTCCACTAATACCTCATGCAGATGGTTTTGAAACCTTTGCCTTGAGTTTCCCAAAGCCAGCCATCAGCAGGACCTGGCAGTTACACCCCTTTCTCCTAACCTTTAGATTCCCCGTTGTCATCATCTGCCTTGTTTCAGTCCCGCATCACTGATTGTGCATGATCAATCTCTAGAGGTTTTGCTTCTATGTATAACTCAACAAGCTGGCATAGAAACGAGGAAGACATGCTCCAAAATGAATGCGCATCCAACTCAAGGTCGCAGCATTATGAAGACGGGCATATTGCAAGCATTGCCTTCATCTAAAGTGATTTATGGAGTGAAATATCCCTATTGCTTCTTCAATATCCAAATGTTTTTTCTAAATGCCATCATCTTATGACTAATCTCCATGGACTGAAGAGACATTGGAAGATTACCTGATTCCAGGAGTGTCCAAATATTCTGCATATTCCTAAAATTAAACTAATGAGCTCCTTTATACTACTTTCCAATGTAATCTTCTTTTTTTTTTTTCCATGAAAAATCTTTGTGGTGTGTGAACAACCTGCTCCCACAGAGCTGAGCAAAGAAGATCCAGAAGAGTTCAGTTCCAGACACAAAGTTAGAGACATTCACTGCTGTTAGAGTAGACAATTGCTGATTGTAAGCAGAGAAGTAATTACGTGATGCCCTGTAAGCTTCTGCTATATTAGGAGATAGCTTAAGAAGAATCAATAATATGAACCATTTTCCTAATGACTAGATCTGAAGAGTTTTCCCATTACAGAAGTTGTCAGGTTCATCCTTACCTGAAACACACACCCCCAAGGATTACCGGGGTCCTCGTTTTGGAGAGCTGTTTCTTAAATTTTAGACCTCTGTATGACAACTGCAAACCCTGTCTGTTGCAAAATGAAGAAACTTGAAAAATGGAAAAACCTTAAAAATGGCTTAAGAGTATCTATGATGAATCAAGAATGAGAAGAGCTCAAGGCTCTATGTGTCTGAAAGTTGAAGTGGCAGAAGATACAGGGGACAAAACATCACACACATGCTGGGCATCCTTCATCTAGTTCAAGAACAGTATTTATTCCCCAGATGTGATCTTGACTATGTCTCAAATTATAAATTCAGCAGGGACTTTAGTGAATGTCCATTTCCTTAAATTTCTCCCCCAGGTAGTGATAAGCCACAATACAGGCTTTATAGACATGCTGTGATTGTAAGAGGTGAGACCATCAAGCCCTGGTTGATCACCATGTTAATGAGGGAGAACTGATGGCATACTGAAGTAAGGGAAACCAGATGGATGAAAACCAAACTATCCCTTAAGGGAAACTTGATTCCAATTGTGCCAACACAGGAAATAAGCACAGTTTGACAATGTGAAAATAAACATGATTTGTCATTTTGCAGCATATGAACGCTTCATCAGACAAAATGACTATCTGTTCTCAGAATTGCATCCGGTAAAATTTGGCATTTCAGCCCTCTTGTAATGATTGATAGACTGGCAGCAATCTGCCTGAATGAGCAGCCTTAGTACCAGTGAATGTATGCCAGGGTCAAGAGCGCTGGGGAGAAAAGTAGGTTTGGGGCCAAATCTAGATGCATCTGAATTGTAGCTAGCTCATAGGCCAGCACAGCTGATTTCCTGCTGCTGTCTAAGGTGTTGGAGCTATGATGGCCACCATGTAGTTACAACTGTGAATAACAAGTCTCTGATGCATTGTGCCAAAAGCACTATTGATAATAAGTACCTCTTTAAATTAAGGCATTTGGGATCAGAATGTAATAAAGAGCAGGAAACTCCTTGGAGATGGACTTGCTGGGTGAAGATGCTCACCTGAGAAGCCAACGCCAACCTCTGACGTGTTAGACCAATTTTAGCCAGCTACAAAACTCTAATGGGGGTTTCTATCCAAGCTCCAAATCATTTTAAAAGAATAATTAGATGAGCCACCCAGAAGCAGCTTTGGCAAAGCAGCAGTGAAGCAAAGTACGGAAATGAGTGGTGAGACAAATTTCTGGGCTGCCGGGCTAAAGGACTGCCACATGAGATGCGGGATGAGACGAGGTGTGAAGGCAGAACACAGAGAGTGTGGGGCGTTGTGGTATATAGAAAAGCAGACGCAGAAAAGTGAGTTAACAGCCCCATGACAGCTAGAGACGTTGACAGTCTCTTGGGACCGAGCCAGGCATGGGAACACTCGCTGTGGCAGGGCTAACAGCTCTGATTCTAAAAAGTTCCTCAAACACCGTAACCAACATTGCTCCAAAAAAATCTTTTCATACCCAGGATGGGGAAGTGCCCCTATTTTCCTGTGCAGATATAAAATGCAACCTGAACATCAGGGCTGAAAGCATGTCAGTGATTCTTCCTAGAAAACAGATACATTCCATCAGTAAGGTCCATAAAAAGGAGCAACAAAAAAGACTAAAATAAGCTACAGTACCCCCTAAAGCTTCCCCCAATTTGCTGTCCTAGAAGCAGCACAGAAGGATATAGTTAATAAGGAAGAAAACTGCAAAAAAAGCAAAGAGTAGTAAGAAGGCTGTCAGCATTGTACAGGAGTTTCTGGGGTGGAATAATCCACTGCACTATTTCATCTGCAGCTTGGCTAAGGAGGGGCAGCTGGGAAAGGAACAGGAGCATTGCTGAATAACCTCAGTCATGACTTCTGTGGCCAAAATGCTGGCTTATGAGAGGAACACTCGAAGAAAATGGAAATGAAGTAGCACAAAACAACGTGTAACATACAATCAAATCTTATCTACTTTGCTGCTGTCCTGCATTTCCCCGATACTATTGGTATTCACTGTGGTAGTACAAGGACACTTAGTACTTTTGGCAGCAGTTTTGTAATGACTGAAGAGAATTCAAAGGACGGCAGCCAGACACCATGATGTGTTTTATTAGCTCCCAGATGTGCAGGTGAGGTGAATCTTCGGGAAATGAGTTTCGCTGCCACAGATTTCCTAACATCACTCAAGGTCTCAAATAAAATCTCATAATGGAACAAAAGGCTGTCGTAGAATTTTAAAGAAGTCCTTGGCAAAGCGTCATTTCTGCATCTGTTCATGTTGTATACAGACATACAAATCCACAACATCTTTGATATTTACCCAGCTGAAAACAGAAGGTCGGCTGCTGAGGCTGTGTATACCCACGTGAATTAAAACCATCCGAGCCTCTGTAGGCACTTGCCTGGATGCCTTCTGGCATAGGTACTCCAGGATCCAGGGATGCATTACTGGGTGGTACACAGTGGTATTCAGGGCATTATGTCCTGGATTGCAGCATGAACAAGTTAGCTCAATGAGCAACTAGAAGTGACCACTCAACAGCAGGTGTATTCACCACCCAAGTGAGATGTGGTCTCCTGCATGCCTAACTTCTTTGGGCAGTGGTGAACATCACCAATGTCTGGAGGACATCAGCTAAGATGCCACGTGAGCCATGGGAAACTCAAGGGTGTTAGAAGAGAACGGGGTGGGTCGTGACACAAAGGCTACCATGCCCAAGCAGAAACCTTGCCAGTTGCTATTTAGGGCTTTGAAATCGGCACCTAAGTCAGCAGAGATGGCTCTTCAGAAATGTGGAGCATGAACTCTACTGCATTGTGAGACTGTTGCAGAAAAAAGCAATGCAAGAAATAGAGCAGCACACCCTTCGTTCTGCAGGGGAACGGTGAGAGGAGAAGCTGTGAGCTGCCTCCGTTTCCAACGGAGAGGGCTTTAGCTGGGAATTGTAGAGGAGAACCAAGAAAAGGCAACAGGATCTGACAGTGCAGACAGGCTGGTGAGAGGAGATCGTAATGTCCTGGAGTAAATACTGGTGGCATAAGGCAGTCTCTTTTCTCATAGCGAGTGTATGATAAATGCAGAGTGGAGCATTAATTACTGTAGGGAGATAAGAGAAGTGGAGTGAGGCTAATGGTAAAGCAACTGGTAGCTGTTCACATGGCGTTGAGGGGAGGGATGAAAAGCAGTGAGCAGTGGAGGGTCTGCAGGCAGCACCGGGGGGGACTGCAGAAGGGGGAAATTCATGTCACAGCAGAAAATAAAAAAATAAGAGACTTGAGGAGGAGTTCTACTTTGCCCACCAGACAATTGAAAATAGATCAAAAGCAGAACCCAAAGGGTTTGTTAGAGCTGACAGCTCTTAAGGAAGAAAGTGGGGCAAATTTCATACATTTCAATGTTTTTAAATCATTTTCTTTTTGCCCGGAAAGTAAGGTAGGAGCACAGAAAGGGAGAAGACCCGATTCAGATATCACCGTTAGTAGGTGAGACACAGCTCTGAGTCCACAGCACTGATACCAGAATCTGGATCTTTATCCCTGCTCCTTAAAAGTTAGCATTTCAGCTCTCCACAATGAGAAATAAGTGAATTATCCATCTTTTTAGGTCCCAAGCATTTCTCTGAAAACAAGACCTACCCTGGCAAAATATGACAATAACCCCAGGTGCTGGCAGTGCTCCTCATCAAATTCACCTTCAGGAGGAAACAAAAATACAAACTGTCAAATGGACAAAAATCTCCCTGACTGTCAGGACTCAGGAGGTGTCAGCCAGCATCTGTCTCAAAAACAAGCTATACTTCCAAGTTTCCAGCTTCACCAGGATCTCGCAACAGCCGAAGGCAGACACCCAATAAATGGGTATTTAACCTCCCAAGGCTTCTTTCTCTGCTGGCTCCATCCTCCTCGGCGATGAAGGCAGCAGTACAGCAGCAATGTGGGGTAGCAAATTCACGCAGGGTGTGTTTTGCACACGACCTGCATCAATACTTCATGATTTCTTCTGCAATAACAGCATTAAGCATCCTCTAGCAGAGGCTCACAGGAGCCCCGCTTGCTCGAGTAACTTAAAAGAGAGACCTGTGAGATTGTCAGCAAACAGTGGGAGATGAATCATCAAACTCTGGACAAATTAACATAGAAAGTGTCAATTTACAGGAAGAAAAAATCTAATTCTGTTGCCTGTGGCCTTTGTGGAGAGGCCCAAAATTGCCCCTGTTTGACCACAGGGCAGGTTTTGAAAGTAAAAGGGGGTGCATCACTCATTCCTCTTTACAGCAGTTATTTTGTTACGAGGAACGAAGATAAAAGAAGGTTAATTCAGCAGCAACATTTGCCATTGTGTGTCAGCCCAGTGAGGCAGAGGGGTTGTGCTGGTAGAAAATCAAAGAAATGAACACAGAGCACTGATAGATGCTGCACTGCAAATTTTGCGGAGAGGAACGTTTTTGGCATGTCTGCTCTCCTTTGCTCACTATTGCTCAAATCACACTGCAAAAGATATCAGAACTTGTCAGCAGAGAAGTCTTCCTAAGGAGACGACCACAGAACTGCCTCTGTTCTCCTGGCAGAGTCCGGCCCTGAAACGCTCCCGCTCACTATAAATAGAGGTTCTCCACTTCTGTCAAGGGAAGCGCAAAGCCTTTAAGGAAACCCAGTCCCGTGTGGCTTTGCTCAGATGGACACTGTCTTCAGGCAACTTCAGTTACAAAAGCCCTGCTCTGCCTGTAAAACAGAGGTACAGGCTGTGGTGCTGTCGGTCAGCCTGCTCTGTGCTGATAAATTCCAAGAACTTGTTATCAAAACACTCAGATATTGCAGTGTTGCAGTAAATCAGGCTAATGGTCTACTCTAGAACTAAAGCACAGTGCTTAATCACAGAATAAATGCAACAGGCAGAGCCAGTGGCCCAAATTTCCAGTGGTTCCCTGCTAATTGCCTTATGTTTAATACGCAGCCTGCTCCTTGCAGCTTGTGTCTGCTGTAACTGGAAACACAGGCTGGCAAATGATCTTGAAAACCATTTCCTTACATATCTTCAAGTCGTCCCAGAAGACCCGCATTTGCCAGAAAGAAATCAGCTGCTCAGTGTGGTTTGGGGCTGGGTGGTTGCTCGGTGTGCCTACCTGCCTGCAGGTAATCAGTGCAGCCACACAACCACTCCTGCCCTGACATTCATAGCAATCGTTCCATCACCAGACACTCCCTAAGGAGAAAAGTCTGCCTAACTCTATTAATAGTGTGCACGGGTGTGCTCTCAGTATCTGTAGCTGCTCAAGACCTACAGGAATGTGGCATGTTGGCAGCGGAGAGTTTGACCCAAGGAGGCAGCAAATGCCTGGTGTCCTGTGAGAAAACCAGAAAGGCTTTTCAAAGAAATCCCCAAACTGCTGTTTCCCTGCACAGTCTTACCACCAAAGGCGGCAGAGATGGCTGGTAGATGAAATGGTTAATGAAGCAACAGCTCTGCAGAAGCTGTTGATGGAGGAGGCAGCAGCTAGACCCATCTATCCTCATGTGTCTCCCACCGCTATCAGATATCGCCTCCCGAAAGCTCGTGCTCAGAGCAGGGAGATGGAAATTGCTATTGACAGAAGTACCCCGCAGACAAGGTCCTCTGCTGCAAAGCTGCTAGCATCTTGCTTGGTGAAAACCTATTTTAAATGACAACAGAACACTATGTTTTGGAAAGACCTCACTGGGTACGTTTTTCAGGATTGGGGGGGTGGGGAATAAAAGTACAGCCTTGACAAATATCTTCAGACATTTAAGCACTCTATCTTCCAGTGCTGATTTGTGCAAACACTTCCAGGGCATCGGGGAATGTTGTCACTGACAAATACTAACCACGGGAAATGGATGTTTGGAAGAAATGGCTGATAGTATGACCAGCAATGATGAGATCATGTAATGCATCCGACATTAGGAAAAAAAAGTTTAGTCAAGCTTGCATCCTCCAGCATTAAGGATTGCTCTCAGTGATCAAAATGTATAACCCCATCTAACACTTCCGCAACAATACAGGCAGCATTACTGAAGGATTATTTGGGAAAGATCAAGGAAAAGGCGGCATGTCAGCATAAATTGTGATCACTGCTTTGATTTACTGTTGAAAACTCTGTGTACTTGAGATCCCAAACCCCCAAACAAAGCTTAATCTTGATTAGGCACTACAGTTCCCCCCCTTATCATATTATCTGAGTACGTCACATTCTGATTATAGGTATCTGAACACTTAGTGAGGTTGAGAAGTGTTAACCTTTGTAGAAGAAGCCCTTGAACACAGAGCAAAGCCGAGTCAGAAACAATTTGCAGTTTTTAAATGCCAACTAAGTATGCTGCAACCAGTGGGAAAAAAAAATCTTACAGCATCAGCAACACTTCAGAAAATTTGCCTCTTCCTTATCATTAACCCAGATCCTGAAGTCCTGGCTCTGAATGCAGAATGAAGTTATTATTATAAGGAGAAAAATGCATTATAATATTTGTATTTCTAAAAGCATCATTTAAACATATCAGTAATCATTCAAAGAAAGGCATAATACTTACAGCATCTCGGTGGGATGTTATATCTTACTCTCAAGAGGTATCCAGAAGTGCTTCTCAGTATTTTAGTACCTGTTAGGCAGTGATTGCAGTTTATTTATCTCTCTCTAGTGGATACAGAAGTACAAGTTAAATATTCCATCTTCCCCTCCAAAGGATTTAAGGGACTGTATCCCCGTTCTCAGGCAAAGAAAAAAATCACCCTTCCGCATCACATCCTGGTGTGGAAAATAGCCTGTGGGTGCCTTTACTGAGTGGGGACCAGTCGCCACATTTGTCTATGTATTTTTTCGAGGCATCCTCCATGAAGTCTTTGAGAAGAGCTTCAAGGAGTTCTGACCTTGTGTAGATACTGTAGAGTGGTTGTTCGTGAATTTAATACAAGCATTTCCTTTTTTCTTTTGCATTGTTTTACATGATAGGGCATGGAGCTGGGTATTCCACCAATACTTGGGGAGAGGTGTGCTACTTCTGTATTAAAGTACAAGTAAGATTGTGCTTTTAAAGCTGGCCACTGCTTCAATAGCTTCCAGCCCAGCTACTTTTAATTTTTCCCAAATCTGAGTTTCAAAGTCCATTGTTATAAATAAAAAAAAAAAGTACTGTTACATTTCCTAGCAAAACTTTGTTTCTGGTACTTTGGGGATTTAAAGACCCCTCAATACACTGTAGACTACAAGAGTTCTTGATAGCAACTTCAATCCTCACCAAGAATTTAATAAGCTGTCACTGAGATATGACACCTATTAAGTTTATGGAAAAAAATTATCCAGTCTGTGGCTGCTATTAGTTATTAAATATTGTAGGCACTGAAGAGAACTCTGATATATGATCTTAACAACAGCAAAACTATTGGGAAGAATATTTTGGATTCCCAGGCTTTGATACATGTCCAAATTTCACAGCCATTTGTGCTTTTTATGACAATGTTGGCCAGAACAACCAATCACCAAATCCCTAAAAACTGGAAGTGGGAAAGAACTCTCAAGCACCATTACAATTTTCTGTTTGGGACTGATTATCTTTTTCCACCTCTACCAGACTTGGTGATACTCTTCTATGTGAAGGACTGTGGGTATAAAGGAGCAGGAAATAAAGGTCTCCAGCCTCAACACTGGAGAAGCCCAGACACTAACACAACCCATCCTGTCCTGCTGGCATGTTTCAGCCCTGCAGCAGAAGGGATGGCTTCATGGACTCATTGAAAGAGAAGCTCTGCTAAGGGGCCCATTTCATTCAGAAGTTTAATAATCTAAGGCCATTTTTCAGAGGCCAGCCCCCCCATCAATCCATCAGTACTCTGACACGAGATGCTTGGGGAACGTTTCAGTCTTCTTGTCTCTTAATTGAGTTTCTGGAAGCAGGACATTTATATGGGCTGTCATCCCTGCCTGAGCTCTGGTGTCTGACAACAAGCAGAAGCAGTTGGAGAGAGCTCCCACCTGCTCGCATGGAAGCTGTGGGAGCTCTGTTACCTGTGAAACCTCTGCTTTTCCATCAGTTCTGGAAAAATTAACTAAATTCAAAGTTATTGAAGAAGTACATACAGACAGAAGGACAGACCAGTCTATATCCACAAAAGCAGAGTCATTGAAAGGCCTGTTTCTGTAGGAATCAGGGTGAGAATATGATTTAATTTATTTATTTGTTGAATGGGAGAGAAAAAAAAATCATATTCTGAATGCATTTCCTCTAAATTAGCCCACCGTAGTGAAGAGGCTCAAAGAAATGACCATCCAGTCTCAGGGGCCCTATTACGCTGGGAGGAATTTAATTTCATTGTGTGAGCTTCCATAAAAATAAGCGGTGGGATCTTTAAAATCTGAATTTTGGATTGCCTTGCTGGAGAGCTGCAAGGAGCAGAAAGCAGCCGATGGCAGAGGGACGCACGGGAGGCAAGCGGCAGGAGCAGTGCCCGGCTGGCAGGCTCTCAGCCGCCTCACGGGCAGCACCAGCGTGTCACTTCCACACCCAATGTGAGCCACTTACGTGTTGTTCACAGCCTTTGAAAAGCTGTGCGGGGAAAGCCTGAGCCGTTCCCACAATTAGAGTAGCTACATCATTTGCTGGAAGAATTAAATGCGCTGTAGTAGCAAACCTGCAGTTGACACTCACAGGGTGCAATTGAAATCCTGCGGATTAGTAATTCTTTTGAGATCTTTGTAATCATTGGTAATAGGTAGTGAAATAAATCCACAGTTATATCCTACAGACTGCAGCTGTGCTTCTGTTAAAGCAGTATTAACTGATGGTTTTTAAATCCTTCTGCCAGCTAGAGCTGTAAGCACTGAAACTCCTGTGCAGAGGATAACTCATCCTGGGTGATGTATGCTCCTGAGCACGAAAGCGCTGGTTAATGAATAATGAAAGCACCAAGGCAAAATCACACCTCAGGGCTTCTCTCCTGCAGGAAGCTCTCTGGGGAGACCTCCCCATGCAGCTCACTGCAGCAGCAGACTCAGCCATCAGCTCACAGCTGAGACCGGCTGCAGCGAGGTACGATCGTGATAGAAAGTAAGACAAAATACTGATGCAAACCTTTATGCAGATGGACAAACTGCTGAACTTCATTTTGTTCAGCCAAGTGTGGGATTCATCCATCTGATTCCGGTGTTGCCCCATCAGGTCTCAGGAGTGCACGCTCATGGCCTGACTTGCTGCACAGGCACCCAGTTAACTAAGCAAATATGCCGTTAGGAAATGAACCAACCTTGAGGGGACATAGGGGTTTAAACTGCAGCAGGAAGAGATTTATGGACTTGTTTTCCAAGCCTAGAGAGTAATTGAAGAGGCGTCAGACAGTTCAACGCCCAGCAGCTCTGATAAGGGACAGCAGCACCTCACTGGGGACCAGCACCGTACCAGTGCCCAGCCTCGCCGTGGATTCCCAGCCCTGGAGCAGGGACCCAGAGTGACAGTCATGCCAGGAACAAAAAGCAGCTTTACAAACTCAGTATCCTTGCAGGATAAGCAGGGCACTAAGAAAGTAAAGCACAGAGAGATTAAAAAAACTCAAGAGAATTATATTAGTGGCAGACTTCAGAAAAAGAACACAGGAATCCTGGCTCTCCCTTCCTGCAGTTGGGCTTCAGGCCAACCTGCCCAAAATTTATGACCCAAGAGATGGTTTCTTGATGGCATAAAAGATCAGTGGCGAATCAGTTGCATACGTAAATTATTCTCCACAGAAATAGGAAAGGGAAATAAAGCAGAGCTGGCAGAAGCCCATCTACCTGATCCTCTTGCATATATGTTATGTTTGCTTTGTTTCCATTTAGGAATCTACAAAGGACATTGCTTCCGAATCAACCACTTCCCTGAAGACAATGACTATGACCATGACAGCTCAGAGTACCTTCTCCGTAAGTTGAAAAGTAATTCCTTGTACACAGAACTAGCAGATCAACAGAGACTTGCCTGGGTGTCTCTTCTGTAGAGCACAGTCACAGTCATATTTATTGCAAGGGCCTGGCCCTCCCTCAACGACCTCCATTTTAAGGGTTTCCTTCATCCACGGTAACTTACACAATTGTGGTGCCTGTTCTTTTAAAATTATATGGCAATATTCAAAATGAAAACCACAGCTGTCATTCCCAGATTAGAGAGGATATTTTACAGAGGGAGCGTTTACCTGGTTACTGTACTAAAATTGGTTTGAGGAGTGGGTTCCTGCCTATGAGGAAGCTTTTCCTATTGCTTAAATCCAGCCCTTATGCAAGCCTCATCCTTTGCAGCTGCTCTGAGCTACCTCCCCATGCAGTGAAATTACTGCATTTTAGGAAGGAAGCTGAAATTTCTGCAGATAACAGCAAAATCTCAGTATGAATGTAGGCTGTGGCTTCTCTGCATGGGCAGCCAGCCGTTGGTGCTTTGTGCCAGTGTGAAAGCCCTCACAGAAGTTATTTCATCCACCAATGTGGTGCTTGAAATAAGGACAATTGTTCTGTCTTCCCCCCAGTGACCACTCACTCAGTTGATATGCAACGTCCTGGAACCTGAGTGTGAAACTTCATGAATCCTGCAAAATTTGAGTTAGATTTCCCCTTCCCCTTGGACACCTTGCCTAGTTATTTCTTTTGCACAAAAGAGCTGACCAGCAGAGCTGAAAGCAATGCCCTTTACAAGAGAAAGAAACTGCAGTTCACAAGGTGTTGGGAAGGCTTCAGGGAGCAATGAATGAGGCTGCTGGCTGAGACATCCAGCAAAGCAAAATGCTCCTCAATTACACTGCTATTAATTACCTGAAACACCACTTAGAGAACCACTCTGTCCTTCTGCTCACTTCTGGGAAACAACTTCAGGTTGCTAAGACAAGAATTAAAAAAAAATCTCTCTGAAAGAGTCTGCTTACCAGAAAACCTGGATCTTTTTTCATCTTTACTCTTGTCAATTTAGATCAGCTGTAGTGCTTGGGTGACATGATTTCAGTGCTTGGGCGATGGCAGACTAGCAGAATATGAGCACGGCTGCATTTATCCTTCATGTAAAGCCTTGGAACTAATGCGAAATTGGTGCCAAGTCAGCTTTAGGAAAGAAACATCATTAGTAAAAGGACTGCAAAGGAAAGATGAATTAAGTAGCATCTTGATAAAAGTGTATTATGCCTTCTTTATTTAGAGAAAAGATAGAACTGGGAAAAACAGTCTACAGCTGCTCAGTAAGACAAGAGATGGGTAAATTGTTTGTAAGTGTACTTGTGACTGATGATCCTAAAAGCTGTTTTCAAAAGTGGCTATGTGCAAGCTTTAAAAGCCAGTTGGCCCAACCCTTTATGTCTTCTGCAAAATCAGGATCCAGGCACTCCACCCTCAGAGGAGAGCTCACCCTCTATATTCTGCACAGATAGGATTCCCCTGCTTTCACTCCTAGGAAGCAAACTACTGCTTCAATTAAAATGAATACAGTTGTTTTAGAAATTGCTGAAAGGTTATGTACCTAAATCAAAAACAAATGAGGTCATATGTATGTGTAATAAGGACGAAATCATTGTCTAATGAGACACAGAGGTATTCACATCCCATTTACAGGAGACATGATGCTCTCCTTACCATTTTTGCCCTCTACAACACTTTTGCAACTTGCTGTCCCTGTATCAGCCACCAGGATTTTTAGCCACCAGACTTTGGCAGGGCCATGATGGGGGCAACCCTTCCTGTTCACCTAAGGGAGGTGAAAGGGAAAACTTTGGTTCCTGTTCAGGCAGCCCTTGCTCAGATGAAGGCACCGACCCTGTGTGCATCTTGTGCTACTCAAAGGGCAGCATGCGGGCTCTCAGCCTGCTCCACAGATACTGAGCTAACCTAGACTCCAGATAAGTGTAAAGAGATGGAGTTAGCAGAACTGAGCCCCAGTTCAAAACCCTACTGAAATCAGTGAAAAAATGCCTGATTCTAGGAGGCTTCCAGATTGTGGGTAGGAGCAGGAATCTGGATTTTGCTCTTTTCAGGCTGCTCCCTGCAAAATCAAAGGAACGGGAGCCACGGTGACTACAAACACGTGCAAAGAAGCTTTAACTCCTCCTGCTCAGCTCCCTCAGCCGCCTACCTCCTGCTTTCGGAGGAGAAGGAAAGCGGGAGGAGGGCCAGCGCCCGCAGCCCTGCGGGCTGAGCGGCAGAGCCCGCTGCGGCGCTTCCCCAGAGGTGTCACAGCACGGAGCGCCGAGCAGCAGCCGATGCAAACAGACAGGACGGTAAACAAGGGGAAAAAAAAAGCAGGGGAGAGAGCAAAAACCAGATTCCCTTAATGTTTTCTGATGTGCTGTCATTTTATTACCAGTATTGGGAGAAATATGTAAATTCTACAGGGTACCTATGGGCCTCCTTTTAAATTTCAGAGCTAAAAGTCCCCATTGTACCCAAGAGAACGCTGTATGTTTTGTTTCTCTTCACATTAATTACCTAATACGGAAAAATTATCTCTGGGGCATTTTGCTAGATGTAATACAACCCACCCAGTGTATTTGGCATGTCTGGGAAGTCCCTTCTGACAATATCAGTGAAGCATTTTAGGAAAGCCCTTTAATTTAACTAAAATCAGTATAAACAGCCTGAAGATAAAATACAGAAAACAACAACCAGAACGAGTGGCCACAGCAGATTTTAAGCCTATGCAGCCTTTTTCCAGGACACCAACAGACAGTGATTTGGGGCACCTCCATGTCGGGGAGCACAAACAAAGCCTGACATCGAATCTTTGTCTAATAATTGACTCTGAAAACCGACCCAGAAGTCAGAGCACCGTTACCTCTGACTGCATGCGGGGGGACGCCCAGGGCAGCAGAATGGGCTCTCGGCCCTCAGCGGGCTTTGATCAGTGACCTCACATCCTCGTTACTTGGATGTGCCAATTATTGCAAAACACTCTGTGAATAATAACGCGTCTGACGGAGCTGGGTTTAGCTGCGGTCAGAACATGCCCCCTCGGTAAAGGACGCGTGCAGCGTCGTTGCCAGGTTTGGTAGGAGATGTACTTTTCTCACTGTTGCAGATCGATACAGGCACAAGCTTCCCGGGCAGGGACTGTCTTTTTGCTTTATCTTTGCACCATCCTAATGAGCCCTGGGCCTGTCGCTCGGGCTCCTGGGGGCTTTGCAGCGCACACAAAAGCAATGCTGTTATTAAATGCCCAGCCCTGTCCCTCTTGCAGTCAGCGGGAGTTTTGCCACCGGTCACCAGGGGAATCGTTAGAAAGCAATTCACTAAATTGGGAACGCCACGGCCATCAAAAGTAAAATGAGAAAGCATCAGCTGGAGCATCTGGCCGTTCCTCCCCAGGTAGCAGTGCCGCTCACAGTGCGTGGCACCCGGGAAGATGGCACCCGGGAGAGGCCATGCCGCTGATGCTCCAGATGGCCTTTTATTGGCAGTTTGCTCCTCAAAATGCACCCAGCCCTGGGGATCCCCACATCCTCCCAGTGTGCCATGAGGTTTGCACCCCTCCCTGACACCAGCCTCTGCCCCCCAGCCCGAGCATCTCTGCCTTGTACTTCTCCTGCTGACATGCCCCCACATCTCCCCCTGGCTTTGGGGCAACCCTGCTGTCTACAGCACTGTCCTGTACCTGATCACTTCTTCAAAAACATCCTCTCCACATGACAGGATAGCCCAGCTCCTCTCCATGTAACAGCATAACCCCTTTCAGGAGCTCCTACCAGGTTTTCCCCCTTGGTTTATACAGCACATTCTTCTCTCTTCTAGCACCTGTTCATCTTTCTTCAGTCCTTTTGTTCCCTCCCTGCCGCTTCCCTTTCCGTTGTTGCCTAGCCTAGAAATGACCCTACCCTGAAAGCTGGCCCAAAGCGGTGGTTTAGGTTTTTGTGCAGGGATTTTATAGCCCATGCTGATGAATGGACTGAAGCATGCAGAATTTTAAACGACTCCACTTAGCTGTCAGGAAAGTAAACACAAACATCCAGCATACACGTCTTAAAATCTCTCCCATAGAAATCTGAAAGGTTTCTAAGTCCTAAATACTCAGCAGGAAAAGAGGGGCTGTTAGCTGTGCTCACCTTACAGGTGTGCCAAGCAGCAGATCCTCTGCTGAGGCCGTCCGCAGGCGTTGCAGCATTCGCAGCCAGCCCATGTATTTTTCAGTGCCGCTCCCTGCGTGATGCTGGCACTTGCTGTTACTTATCAGCAATGTTCTGGTGGCAATAACACTGGACTTCCTCCTAGAAGCTGAAAAGATTAAAAGTGTTCAACTGAGAGTAGCCCCACTACATTGGCCACCCACCTTGTCTCCCAAAAACCTGCCCAGAAGTGCAGATCTGTGGTAGCTGCAGCTAAAGCCAGGGGTTTGGAGACTTTGTCATCTCTGCACTAGCACCTGAGGAGGTATCTGAAATGATTACTGTCTGTCATGTTTTGCTTCCTATCTCCTCTGCAGGCATCGTCCGTGCCTCCAGTGTGTTCCCCATCCTGAGCACAATATTGCTGCTGCTGGGAGGGCTCTGTGTCGGAGCAGGGAGGATTTACAACAGCAAAAACAACATTATCCTCAGCGCTGGGATTCTCTTTGTTGCAGCAGGTATGTTCTCCTTAAATTGAGTCCTTAAGAAGTGCTGCCTTTTTGGGACTGAAAATGCAAAAATGCAACTTGGTGGAGAAGCCACCAGCCCAGCAAGATGCCCAGCGTGGCCTAGTCTGGGGCAGGGACCCAAAAATACCCAGGGGCAATCAGTGCTCTGAGTCCAACTGGGAGGAGAGGTGGAAGGACACCGCCTCACATCCACGGCTCTTCTTCCACTCCCTGAATTTCCTCCCCAAAGCCTAAATTCTTTCAGGGCATTCTCATTGCAGTGGGCATTGTGTGATCCTGCAGCTTTACGCTGCTGATCTGCTGATACAAAAACCAGGAAATCCCGTTTGTGTTGCTCACTCCTGATGAAGGCAAGCCCAAGGAAAATGAGTCAGATCGAGCTTTCAGGCTGGCCACAAGGCTTCAAGGACAGATGCTTCCCATGGAAAATCTCATGGGCAGATCTCTCCCTATATCCCTTTCCTGGAATGAGAGCATGACCAACATCATGCTAGGCACATTTCTTAAGAAAGAAATGTTTTCAAAGCTCTAGAGAAGCTTTTAGTTTTCTTGAAAAAGAAATTCCAGGAAGCTAAAGCAAATAACATGCAGTTTGTACACTACTTAAATTTATTGAACATTAGATAACGAAATAAAAACCTGAATCAGGCAACTCTTATAGCCAGGACCGTTTTTTTCCTCTTATATGGTGACAGATAAAAAAAATCACCTATGCTAGGTGAGCATGTTTTTCACACTAGAAACATCTGAGAGAGTCAGGCACATTGTTAATAGCCTTCCCTGAAGCTCAGATTAAGCATGCTACATTCAGATGAAAATTCAACAAGGTGGAAGACAACTTATCTTGATCGAGGTGAACAGCCATAGCCCTGAGCTCAAAATGTATTTTTATTACTATTCTGAATGTTAGAAGCCCAACTAACAATATTAGAGAGCTCCCATATGCTGCTTCCTTTCCGCCATGCCAATGAAGAAATGGGGACAAATCCTGCTGAATCTTTTAGAATATTTAGATGCACGTGATGTGGGTATGTTTTTGTTTTTGTTTTGTTTTGTTTTGAAGAATAAATGAAATAATTAGATAAATAAAAGAGTAAATAAATGTAATGCGATTTCCTGGTCATAATCTTAGAACCATTCAGGTCCAGAAAGTAACATGGCTTGTATTTTAACTGTCCAACCACATAACAACTGACTTCTGCTTTTCTCTCTCTAGGACTAAGTAACATCATAGGGATCATTGTCTACATATCAAGCAATGCAGGTGACCCAAGTGACAAGCGAGATGAGGACAAAAAGAACCATTACAACTATGGTTGGTCTTTTTATTTTGGAGCCTTGTCTTTTATCGTGGCTGAAACCATAGGTGTTCTGGCTGTGAACATTTATATTGAGAAGAACAAAGAGCTGAGGTTTAAGACCAAGAGGGAATTCCTTAAGACTTCTTCCAGTTCTCCTTACGCCAGGATGCCAAGTTACAGGTACAGGAGGCGGAGGTCCAGATCCAGTTCTCGATCTACAGAGCCTTCTCCGTCTAGGGACATTTCTCCGGTTGGCATGAAGATAGCAAGCACCATTCCCATGAACGAAATTTCCATGTACACCCTTTCCAGAGAGCCCTTGAAGGTTACCACGGCTGCCAGCTACAATGCAGACCAAGAAGCCAGTTTTCTGCAGGTTCACAACTTCCTTCAGAAGGAATTTAAGGAAGGACTCCACGTCAATATGGTCAACAGGAGAACAACACCTGTTTGAAGTACCTTCACTCCTTGTGCTTTCTGAAGAATTATCAAAACAGAACAGATCTGTCATGAAAGAGAAGGAGCGATGTGAAAATACCCTCTCACCTCTTTAATTGTGGCATGTGTTGAGGCAGCAAGTGGGGAACCTCTGGACCAACATAAAGATGTTACATGCTTGTAGCTTTTTTTGAAGCTATTTGGAGTTTGTTTCTTTCAGTTCTTGGTGTCACGAGATGAAGGTAGTTCATGTCCCTGCACTTTTGTAGTGTGTACAAAGTCTTGGAGAAACTGCGAAGGACTTGCCACCGGTGTGTTTAAAGGATTACAGAAGAATTGCTGTATGATTATTTTTTTTCTAAATTGAGATCCCTTACTACAAACTTGCAACTATAATTTATAACCAAGCCCAAGGATGAATACAAACTACTCCTCAAGTGATCCACTTCCATTTGACACAGCGTAAGCTTTGCCTCTTTCCAAAAAAAAAAAAAAAAAAAAAAACAACAAAAAAAGAAGAATATTTTTGAAGGCGACACTGTCTAAAACTGATCTGTGCTACTGAAACTGTAAAGCATCCGTGTGCTGAGTGTTACAGACTCCCTGACGGGGCAGTAAGGGTCTCCTACCTGGGGGTGGAGGGCATCCCTCGGGGCAGCACGGGTGGGGACGCGAGGGTGGGTGCAGCGCGAAACGCATAGCAAGGGAAGGATTAAAGTAGGTGGGACTTGAGCATATTTGCAAACATCATTTCTTGCCTAACATTTAGAAAACTTGAATTCTCATTCCGACTAGCCCTAGTGCCTGATCCGGCGAGGTGCTGAGTGCTGTCTGTCAGGAGCAGGCCCCTATAGACTGCTTACAGCCAGGGCGAGGAGCAGAGCTGAGCCAGGGCGGCCCATGCGGGCACAGCGCCGGTTCCCTGCGACTGCATCCCCGATTTCCTTACTGCTTCACAAGTGCAACACTAACGCTACTGGAAACTAAGATACCTGAGCAATGTGTGTAAGAAGATGAGAAGCTAATAACGTTTGGACTAGCAAAACTTCCTGCAGCAACG
Source organism: Aythya fuligula (assembly GCF_009819795.1). Taxonomy (NCBI): domain Eukaryota; kingdom Metazoa; phylum Chordata; class Aves; order Anseriformes; family Anatidae; genus Aythya; species Aythya fuligula. The sequence goes on along the minus strand of NC_045576.1, from coordinate 9,491,742 downwards.
GGAACTGAGCGTTAACAGAATGGATGACGACTTTGTATTTTTTAAAGTAGAACAAAAATAATCACCGTTTATGAGATATTTATTAAACTCTTTTTATTATGAATAAGTGCCGCATGGTGCAAGGTATAGTTGCTTTTAGATGGAAATGATGGTTCAGCCTAATTTAATTTATTTTGTAACGATGAATCTACTTATGTGCAGAGAGCCCACAGGAAACTCTATGCATCACCTAAGGGGGAGACTGATTTGCACCCTTGCTTCTGTATGTTTCTAAAAGGGTCTGAAATCTTTTTCTTTCTTTTAAACTTCTGCTTTCATTTTTACATTTAGGCTTGGATTCTCAAAGCTCAAGGGCCTGACTTAAGGTAATTTAATTTGACAGTACTCATTAATTTTAGTGACCACTCGACCAAGCCATATGAGAATGAGGTGCCCGATTCCCCTTTGATGAATTAGTGGCAATGAGAGAGGAGCATCTAGCTCCTGTAGGTTCCTTTGAATATACCTGTAATTTTTTTGTCCTGAAAAACTTTGGTACCAGAAGACTAGAAACATGGTGACAAGGAAAAAGCATGATTTGGAAAGCTGATGCTGGGAGATATCAGCCAAACTGTTAAAACCTCTTTAGTCTTAATTCACCCTGCAGTGGCAGCAGCGTCACAACGCGGTGGTGGTTTGGATGTGAGGCTTTCAGCCGGTGGAACCAAGTCCTCCAGCAAAACCCTGGAGGAGCTGCCTTAACATCCCCAAAAGATGAGCCTCTCCCTCCCAAGTAACCCCTGCTTAGCCCTCTCTCCATGCAAGAACCAAGACACAATTCTCAATTTTAAGTGAAAGTCTTCCCCTAGTAGCTGTTTTGCTCAGTTTTGCCCTCAGTCTGGCAGAGTGGCAGCATTTCTTTGGCAAACCATCCAGTGGAGGGGGGCTGGAGCCTTCATCCTTGCTTGGTAAGAATATCCATTCAGGTTAAAACTCTGCTGGGATCCTTTTTCAGACCTCTGAACTCTGAGAGCTAATGCGAACGGAGCAATGGGAATTATTTAAAAGTAGAAAATGTTGTGCTACTTTCTGTATCAACACACTATGAAGAAAGATATTACACAAGCTTTTTAAAAAAAAATCAAACAGAGGCAGATGAGAAAACTGTTTTTTACCTACTTTTCGGCTAGGACAACGTAAAAGAATTCTAAAATTATTAAAGTTCTTGATGAAAGGTTTTTTTTACAAGAATCTTTATGCTTTCAAACAATAAATTATTTCCTACTTTTGGAGACTTCGTAATATTAAAATACTTTGATTAGCTATGATAGAAGTAGAAGTTTGCAATGAAAAAACCTTCTGTCTCATTAGTGTGTCATACTAAGTGCTAATTAATTTACATCTAATTATAGTCAATGTATTTTTCAAGTGCAATTTCCCAGAACTATTTGTTTCCCACTGTGTTAATAAACTAATAGTTAGAAATAAGTCCTCATCCGTGTTTACTGTAATTAAGAATAAAACCATTCCCTTTAAAACCAGGAGCTAGATATAGGCTGTTTTTTCTAAACTCTTGTCCATTGAAGCGAGAGCGGACGGTGCGAGGTTTGCTTTGCGCCTTGACTTTGTTCTTTGAGTCACCATTTGCCAGTGAATGTGTTTAAAACCACTCGGAGCAGGGAAGTGCTCCCAGGGTGATGCTGGACACACGGCCCGGGCAGGGAGCAAGGGCGCTGGGGGTAACGGAGAGTAGGACATGTGGCACTGGGGAGGATGGAGGCTGCAATTTCATGTCCCGAAAATCATGGTCTATGTCAAACTGCAGCATGCTGTTGTTTCATCTAACAGAGTAAAAAAAAAAAAAAAAAAACTCAAAAACTCACTTTTCCTGTAGAAAACTTTGGTCCTGACAAAGCTGAAAAATCTGCAGTATTCGTGATGTGAAGAGTAGTGATGTATCTGAAAGGAATAGGATTGTTCTTGAAATCACACAGTGACAGTTTACAAAAAAAAATCTGCTATTCCTGCACATCTCTTTGTTCATCCCTGGACAGCATCTAACACAAACTAGCCCCAGTTTCTCCATAAGGCCCGCAGATATCATCATCATATCGTTAACAATATCGGTCTTTTGGTAATAGTCTGTAACATGCTGTAACAGCAGACCTAAGAAGAAATGCTATTGGATCAGATTCCATTTTATAAGAAAAAAAAAAAAGTTTCAGGTATACAGTCAGCCCTCTCTTCCTGGTTTCTTACACAGAATAGGAGTAAGACAAGAAATCACTTCATATGCCCATTCAACTAACAATAAACTATTTTTATATTTCCTTTCCTTTCTGTATGGATCACATATCCACAAGGGCTAATATATCACGTCCCTTGAGGTCACATTTCTGTCTGCAGTTCTAAAGTGTTATTGCCACTGTGCTTCAGTTCTGCTGGTGTAATCACAACCGTGTATAATGTACTTAATCCTTACTTTTTAAATAAACCATTTTAAATGTATTTTGGTTTGTGTGGAGAAAGGTATCTAGATTTTTAACTTCCAGATCCTCCGAGCTGAGATATCTGTGTTTATTTTTTCACATTTCTATCTGTTTTGATTGCAGCTGGTTAGTATTACTGGGAGAATATGAGAGAAAACAATACTCTTATGGTCCCACAGACCAAGGAATCTCCAGGATAAGCTACCACAGCATTTCCAGGCATTTGGGTAGGAAACCCAGGAAAAAACTTCTATTTTCCAGCTTAAGCATGGCCCAAATGAGACACACTCTGGTTAAGGTGCCTGCTAGGTGTCTCCTTCAAATACTTCTTTTAACTTTTCCTTCCCATTTCCTACACCTCCAGACTAACGAAGAAGGCAGCATGCATGCCTGTGTCCGCCTGACCTGTGGCACGGCCTGCCCAGACACCTCTACACCCAGACCTGGAGCCACTGAAAGCTCAGAAATACATGGGATTTAACGAAGAGCGATGCTGTTCAAGGGGGAAGCACAGGCGGAGTCCTCGTGGCTCCGGAAACTGGAAGAAAAGAGGCCAGCGAGGAGGATGTGGCATTTCCTGAGGACCAAGAAAACGAACCAACATGGGAGGTGCTGAAAATAAAACAGACCTCTGCACCTGTCTGCGGGGCAGCTCATCTTACGGCTTCGCCAGAGCTGATGACTAAAAGGCGATTGCTACCAAAAGAGACCGAGCCCGCAGGGAAGCCACGGCCAGCCCCGCGCTCGGTGGGACCTGTCCTGCTGAGACACCCGGCTGACAGATGGGCAGGGGGCTGCTTTTTTTGTATGGCAAACCAAAACACACACAGGTTTTCCTCCTTCCTTTTGTGAAGAAAGGATTTCAGCCCCAGATTTGCTGAAACTGTGTTTGAGCTCAGAACATGCCCAATCTGCTCCACCCTGGGTCATTCTCACCTGGTAAGGGTCTTCTTGCTCTGCAAGGGGGCTGCAGGATTTGGTTAGGCTGGTTGCGGGAAGCAGTGAGGTTGGCCTGGAAGAAATACAGAAATGTGCAAATGTTGGGGAATGGAGCGAAGCCAACGCCTCTGCCAGGGATAAAACAATGCAGTGGCTGGTCTTGGGACACCTCATGTAGCATTTTCTCCAGTGGAGAAACACAACCAACCATGCCTCTCTTGCTTGCCGCTGTTAAAGTGCCACTAATTACAACCCTCCCTGCTTCCCAACAGGTCCTCATTAATACTCTGTTCATTTTTCATGTGATACAGATTTCTGAATGCAAATACTCACCAGCTGAGGCAGAGAGACTGCAGGAGCTGCTCCTCGGGGATGCTGTACCACCGTCTTCTGGGTGTGCAGACAGCCCTAGGGGCCTCCTGTAGCCTTCTGCTCCTCTAGAAATCAGTTTTGCCAGACAGTTTTGCCAGAAATCCCTCATGAGTGTAGGGAGAACAGAGCCTGTGGATGCACAACCCCACAAAAGACATCCCTGGGTTTCTCTCCCAGGGATGGGTGGCAGCAGGTCACCCTTTGGGGCTGGGGACATTTCTCCTTAGCTGCAGTGATGTGAGGTGTCAGTCTCTTGCACTGAAGCTCTTTCAGAATTGCTCACACTCACTTTTTAGTTGTTTCCTGGGTATATTTAGGAAATTCAAACAAACAAACAAAAAAAAATAATAAATAAAATTAAAATAAAAAGCAAACCCTGAGGAACGTTGCCAGGTCAGGATACCTGAAAGACAGCGGAAAGTGTGATCCTTGCCAACACTAGAAGAGACACAAAAACCTACACCAACAAAAAAACTAATGAATTCCCACCCCTGCAGTCCTTGTAGGTTGTAATTAATCTAAAGCACGATCATTAGCACTTGCTTCCTCAGCATCCAAAGCCTTGCTTTGTGCCCACATTTGCAAGCACTTTCCCATACTCAGCTTGCGGAGGATTAGTGGAGTTGGCAGCACCAAGAAATTGGAGTCAGGATGCGGCTCCCAGGATGGACTGACACCTAGTGAAATTTAACAAGAGACTACTTCAAAAGAAAAGGCATTACCATTTTTATGCATTCCTTTTCTATTTTAACGTCTGTTCCCTTTAGGCTTTTCCAGTTTCATGTGACCTCTTGGCTGTGATTAAGGAAATAGAAATGCAAGCCTCTAATATTTCTTTCTGTGTGACATCATAATATTTTTATGCCTCAGAAAGCACACTGCCATCAACCACTTGAAACACAATTCCTTCAGCCAGTGGGTAGTGTATTGAATGTGTACAACCAGCTCTGGAGCATTCACTTTTGGGGCAGAAGGTCCTTCCTCTGCCTGCTACAATTAATGCACAGGGCCCCACCAGCTGTTTGCACATCGGTGGTGACATTCAGCTGATCCCAAAGGAAACAACCCCAGGGAAAATTGCCCTGCAGAGAGCTGCTCGCTGAGGAAAATGTAAGTGCCACGGGCTAAGTGGGAGTCAGGTAAGGGAGAAAGGCCCTCAGCACCTTGTAATTGTAATTAATTGCAGTAATCCCTTGGTGCCCTCCTTATGGTGGCACTGTTCAGTGCTCCAGCCCTGCCCTGCCATTTCCCCAAATCGGTCTGTTACTTCCAGAATAAAACCGGCTTTGGGAATCGGCAATGCTCCCCTTTTACTACACTCACCTTTCACCCTTCACTCATTGCTTTGGATTGTCCTCGTTAATTAGAGCTCCTACCACTGCATCTGTATTTTGACCTCAAATTGGGGTGTTCACAAAACAGCACTCAAGCAGCTTTGACATTATCTTGACATGATAACATGATATTTGCAGATTTCCACTGACATTTTTTAACCATTGTTTTGACATTCAGGTGCTGTCACTCTCATTAGTTTGACATTGCAATTGTAATGTCACCTCCACAATAGCCTCTGCATTGACTTTATCATCAAATTAGCTTTAAAATCACCTGGAATATCAAAGCAAAGGAGAGAGATTGGGTCCAGGCACATCTGGGTCCCAGGGAACAGGAGTCTCTCCTAAAAACAGGCAAGGATGTGCCGGGCAGCCACTGGAGTTGCTTTACATATTGAGGCAAACCTGGGTGGTGGGAAAGCAAGCACTTGAAAGATTTGATATTAGAACAAAATATGCAAAAGGAACAAAAGGAGAACAACAACAACAAAAATGAACCAACTACAAAAATAGCAAAAGTTGCTGGCTTAACCTCTGTGAAAATTTGCTGTGTTTTATTTCTGTTGCAGCCTTTCCTGCATGGGTACAGCAGAGGGTTGCTGTCGGAAGGGGTTTTTTCAGTTTGCAACCTGGAGCTGAGTGCTGTGGTCAGGGCAAGTCAAACCCTACAGGGAAGGGGGAGCCCTGGGGACAGCACGGTCCTGGGAGATGCAGAAGAAACGTGAAATGAAATCAATTCTGTCAACAGTTCCCAGAGAAAAAATAAGGAGGGAGGAATGCCGAATCATTTTGATTCAATATTCTCAAATGGAAAATGTTTCACTTAAATTGATGAAATATGTTCTTGCAATATAGAATCAGAAAATCATACAACAGTTTGGGTTGGAAGGGACCTTTAAATATCACCTAGCTCCAACCCCCCTGCCATGGGGATAATATCTAATGTTATATATTATATACATGTTATAATATACACTATAATATATATATACATTATAATATTTCATAAGTTGAACCTCAAATATAACAAGAGCAGGGTCTAAAACCTTTAGCTCCTTCTGAAGGGAACCAAAACACACTCCTCCAGACCACTCAAAATACCTTAGGTTAATTCAAAATTAAATGTGATTAAGAATAAACAATACAATGAATAAGTTAGCTTATTTTGCCGCGTTCTTTATGCTCTGCCCTTGTGCCAGTGGCTCAGCTCCAGGCAGACTCCCAGCTCTGAACCTCTCCATGCAGGAATGGCCACAGTCTGCAGGCGCGCGCAGGCGGTTTGTAGGCTCTGGCTCTGTTATTAAGCTATTTAGGATCAGACTGAACTCAGTCCCAACGCTATTATAAACACAGATGTTTTAGAACCTAGCTGAAAAGTTAATCATCCTATCAATGCCTATTTCTGGGCATGCTGCAAGTCAGCAGATTAGAGCCTTTTAGCGGCAGTGGTAGCGACTCTGAAGGAGCACCCGCCTGGTCGTGGGAATCCAAAACAAACGCGGGACGGGACGGAAAGCTGAGCTTTCCTCGTTACGTGCATTAATAGCCTCCTGGCTGGAGCGGCTGACACAGCCCAGCAGCTGGGGCTGACATTTGCGAAGGCTCAGACGTGCCAGCACTTCGGGAGCCCTCGCAGGGCTGCTGCGGGCGAGCAGAGCGGCCCCGGCCCCGGTGACACGGCCTGGGAGTGGTGGTCCCAGGAGCCCTGGCCAGAGGAGGGATGGACGACAGCAAATCCCTGAAGGTGCGGCTGACCTTCTGCGTGCTGCTGGTGGGCGTCTCGCTGCTCTTCGCGGCCGTAGTGACTGACCACTGGGCCGTGCTGAGCCCCAAAGTGGAGAATTACAACACCACCTGCGAAGCGGCTCATTTCGGGCTATGGCGACTCTGCAAAAAACAGATTTATGTGCAGCAGCAAGGTACCAAAGAGAAGGGCTGCGGGCCCATAAGTCTGCCAGGAGGTACGTACAGCCCCCTACCCATGCATGGGACGTCCCGCCAGGCTTTGCTTAGAAGGCTGCAGGACGGGGCGGAACCAAATACGTCCCGTGTCCCCGCGGCTCGCAGTCTGGCACCGGGCTGCACGCTGCTGTGTTCTTGTGCTGGGCTGCGGGTGCACCTCGCTTCCCTCCATCTCGTTGTACCTCTGCGTGGTGCTGCCTTGCACGTATGTCTGCGGCCGTGTTTGAGTCATCAGCTCCTGTGCAATGACAGGGGAGGGTAGAAGGGGAAAAGGATCAGACACGGTGGAAATCAGAGTGGAATCAGGATGGAGGAAATTTCACTGATATCAGCGGTGGGTATCACAGCACCCAGGCATGCTGATGGCAGCGAGCAAGAGCTTTAGCAGAAAGAGGATTTACAGGAGTGGCTCTAACAGACATAGCTGGGTCCTTAGGGTTTCCTGATCCCTGCATCCTCGAAGCCTGATCACAGCCAGCCATAGGTTGCCCCTGAGCTATTTCAATAACAATCATTTCTCAGGGCAGGGAGGAACAGGGAGCTGCTGGATGCGTTGCCAACTTCCAAAAAGTCATGCACTGAGCTTCAATCCCTCATCAGCTTGCTGCACCCCGGACCCACAGGGGTGGCAGCCTGGCCCTACCCCTTTCTTTCTCCATGATCTCCCAGAGCAGCCGATGGGGAGCGGCTCAGCTGCTTACTGGGAAGCCGATGGCATTCCCCTGGTAAAAGCAGCTCGCTACGTGCACGGATCGCAAAGTCAGCACCGCTCACACCGCGTGCACCAACATTCCCCATCCGTGACTGAGCCGCGCTGCTGTTTTAGAAGGCTAATAGAGAACTGGACTCTTTCCAGAACAGAAATAACAGGATTGCCTTCACGCTAGCCTCGCTGCTGGAAATAAAATATATACGTTAGCACATGCTTGAAAATTTCCTGCGAAAAACCTTGCTGCCTGTGCTTGCTGAATGTTACCACGATTCTTTACCTATTTGGCCAAATTATGTATTCTGGAGAGAGGAGCTCAGCTGCTGCATTCAGAGCTGCCTCTAACCAAATTTGGGAGTGTGTCATCCGTGTGCTTGATGTCTCTCGCGTAGGTACTTATGCGCCTGGAAACATCTTTGCCTTTCCTCGCACGGAGAGCAAAACTCCCACAAAAGGAAAATCATAGAAATTGGTTGATAAACACCCAAAGTGCACAACTGCAGGGTAAATATAAAGCTCATAAATATCCAGCTGTCTCCAAAAAGCAGCTTTGCGGCCAGGGCAGCACGAAAGCAGTTCCTGGCTTTGACAGACATCAGCATGTGCTCTCACTGGCATGGGTCACGTCCCGGCACTGCCTTTCTGCCGGGCACCACAAACAAACGGCTGCTTGTGGAGAGGCTGAGCCCACACAAAAAAGGCTGGTGTGGTTCCTCAGTTTTTAAAGATATTTTGGAAGTTAGATGGTGTCCTGTGTCATAAGAAGCATCTGAGGCTTGAAAGGGCATTGCTTTCTCACCTCTGTTATAGAATAGTTTTAATTCCCATTCTGCTCAGGCGGAAAACCCCACGTGGGGAGGTGGGGAGGGCTTGGTCCCTGCAGGTCAGGGCTGCTAAATGCCACCGTGCCCGCACGGTACGTGTTGGATTGATTTCACACTTCTGGGAAGAGATATCAGCAGGGAAACAGCGTGGCTGTGAAACCTGCAGCGGTCAAGAAAACGTGAATGAACCACCAGGGAGCAAAGGAGATGTGGACATTTGTTTTCCTGAAAATTGTGAGATGTAGTCAGACATCACTGCCAGGACTGGAAAAGAAACATCAGAATTTATCACTGCGTTAATAACCATTTACCAGTCACTCCCTGAGAAGGAAATGGATGGCACGATTAGCATTATTTATTAGGTTTTGAGCTCAGCACAGTGCAAAATGTGCAGGATGCATTGGCTTGCAGTCCACAAAGCAGATCTGTGATTTAGGCAGAGCTTTTAAATTTTACAGCGCTCTTGCGAGGATGCTGACAAATTGGAAAGGGTTCAGTGTCCTGCTGTAAGAAATTAAAGGACCAGGGGGATGGCCATTAAAACTGGGAAAATTCAGACAAATACGGTGGTCAGTGGCCCATTGGGGCACTTTACCACTGAGTGGGACATGGTTCGCATCCACTGCCAGGCACTCCAGTGTAAGTGTTGTCCTAAAACGTGTGCTCCTGTGCAGCAGCGGGGATGTTCTATAGCCAAGTGTGCTGCAGGCAGGTTAAAGAGGACCTTGTAAGTATGGGAACAGGGGCTCAGGGAGATGGAGACAGAGAGGAAAAGTACTAGACAGAGCTGGCTATCAGCAGGGCTGTCTTGTTCCCTGTGTCCATACAAGGAACTCTCTTTGCAAGACTGGTATGAAGTTAAACTATCCCCAAACTCTGATTCAAAGCCCTTCCCCAGGCTTGTTGGCCAGCTCAGAGCCCAGGGCCTCCCCCTCTGATGCTCAGTCCCCACCTTGACACCTCCTCCAAGCACAGCAGCAGGTCCTGCCCCAAGGCTTACCACAAGTGGAGACCTCAGATTAAAAGCATCACTTATCCTGGATTTTTTCGCCATTCACAACAGTGCTTGTGTCCATCTCAGATTCAGGAGCAAGGTGGGCTCCAGCCCCTTCCCAGACTGTCACTCTGATGCTGGTGGGTGGTGGTTGCCACCTGGAAACCCTGCAGGCCCCAAACATCTCATGGGCTCTCAGCATGTCCTTCGCATGAGGCTCAGCAGTAGTTCAGTGCTGTGCATTTCTGCTGCATCTCGTGGCTGCAGTAGGTGCCATGCAGCCCCACGGTGGTGAGCAGCAGGAGAGGCAGGCCCTGCATGAATAAGGTGATGAATTGTCCCGTTTCCCCCTTCACAGTGGTCATCCAGGAGTGATGGATCTGAAGGGAAGGGACCAGGAGGGCTGTAAGGGCAGGTGACCTGGAATGGGGAGGACGGTGTGTGATACAGCACATGTTGTGTCCCTGCAGTTCACCGCGGCCTCAATGACTGCCAAGCTCCTGGGTTGGTCACATCAGCACACGGAGGTGACCCCGTGGCAGAGAGAATACGATTAGGGGTGGAGAGAAACAAAGATCGCCACAGAATTTTCATCCATTATAAAACCTATTTTAAATCCTATCCATTATGTAAATGTGCTGTGACACAAATGGGCTTTTCTCTAATTCATGATGGCACCAGAGAGGGACTGAAGTGCCTTGAATAATAGGGAACCTTGTTGATATAGATATTCCCAGCTCAGCAGAGCACCAAAAGTGTCTTTAAACTGAAAACAATATATCACTTCACCAAAAGCAATCTGGCTATATTTTCCCACATAAAAATGCATTTTCCAAAAGCACCTTCCCTAGAGCTAACCCACTTACATGATAGCCACATTGATCACACCTTTGCAGAGCTGTGCTGTCAGCCACAAACACAGGGGCAGCTCCTTCTGCCGGCAGTCTCTCTCTCTCAAAGAGATTTCCATGTGTCCCCCCTCTGCTGAGCCTTTGCAGACTGGAGGGTGGACTGGGCTGTACTGGTTCACCTGCCACGACCACACATGCTGCAGCCCCCATCACACCGTCATTGATGGCTTCACCTCAGGCTTTGGATAATCAGCATGCTTGGGGCTTCCTTTGACATCAGCCTTTTCAGGGAGTTAATTAAAAGCCAAAACAGTCAATCCAAGATGAAGCGTCTCAGTTTCATCCCTCCTCACTCCCTTTTAGCACAGGAAGAAAAGGATCCCCAAACCGAGGTCACCAACCTGGACACTCAGCCACAGGCACCACTCAGGCACTGGCAGAGGCACTCAGCCTCCATACAGCCTCCGGTCTGAGCCTCAAAATTTGCAATTTTAGATATTGAGCTCTGAGTTCAACTACGTTTCCTCCAGTCATTTGCAGAGTTAATAAAGAACAGGTCAGGAGACGCCAGAGCTGAACATTAATGTAGTCTCCAGCAAGGAGAAGCTGCAGATGAAATAAAAGTCAGCTTTTAAAATTAAGTAGACAGCAGCATCTCAGAAGAATCTTTCACTAATGGGCCCAAAAACACTGCTTTAGAATTGCCCTGTCTCCTGGGAAAGAGAAAGTAAATCTTGAATCAGTAACTCTGAAATCTGCCATTTACATGACAGAAGAAAAAAAAAAGAAGAAAAAAAAAAAAAAAAAACCACCAGGTAACATACAGTGCTCTGGTATCTTCTTGCCATGAGAAATTAATGCTGTAAATAAACAACAGATGCTTTCTGTGCCCTCCAGGCAGAGACCCACAGCACATCCTGCACCAGGGGCTTTGCTCAGGATCGGCCCACGGCTGCAGCCTGTGCTGGGGCAGCACAGAGGGGACATTGGGCAGGACCACAGAGTCCTCACAGATTTCCTCCCAGCACCTCCTGGAAGGTAGCACTAGCTCCGTTATTTAACAGACAGGAGATGCTGGAGTTAACGGTGGCCCCTTGCAGGCACAGGGTGGGTATTTCATGCAACCTTGGCATGATCCCCGTCTCATGGGAGTCAAACCAGAGGGTGTGGGAGTGGTGCTGGGTGGTGCTGAGCAGGCCCTCCGCAGCCCAGCTTGGCAGAATAGTGCAATCAGAGCTGGCGCTGTGCAGCGTGACTCTGTGATTGCCCAGCTCCAGCCAAATTCCTTGTGAGCAACTGTTCTCCCAGCCCCGTACCCCTCCAAGTTTACAATTAAAGAGGTTATAAATAGTGAGGACATCCTTCATCCTCACCCCGCTGCTGCCAAAGCTTCGAGTCACTAAGCGGTGGCCAGACCCTTCCCCATCCCACTGGGATGCTGAAAGCAGAGCTGGCTCTGCACATGCAGAAACACATTTCAGTGTGGCTGAGACAGGAGCCCAGATGTCAGAAGGGACCTTTGGAGGTCATCTGGCCCAATCCCAGCTTAAGTGGGATCACCTGGACCAAGCTGGCCAGGACCTCATCCAGATGGCTTTTGAGTATCTCCAAGGCACCCCAGCCAATGGAACTTTATACGCCCAGCCCCAAGCTGCCCTGCCATGCCAGGTCTTTGAAAACAGCCCAAGTTCCATATGCTGAGCATTTTGGTCCTGCCCTGTGTCTCATTCGAGAAAGCAGGTGCAGAAAGCAAAAGCCAGCGAGAAGCTTCCTTCTTCTAATTTAAAGCCTCAAGATTTTCTTGACTAGATTATAACTGTTTGTTTGTCTACTTGTATCCATCTAATTGAAACAGTATTTCTCCTGCATGTTTACATCCACCCCGAAATTCCATGTATGCTATTGAGAGGCTCAGCTTCCAGCTTGCTTCCACCCAACATGCCTCCATCCCACTGCCTCAATCCCCGTTCATCTTCCAACTCCTCTATAAACACCCCATGTACCTGGCAGCGTGTTCACATGAAGTTCAGATGAGGAAAATCCAGTAAGTTCCCACTAACTCCACTATCATCAAATTAACTTAGCAGACTGCTCTGATGGGAGCGAACTTTGGTGAAGCCACATTTTGTGAGAGCCTCTTTCCCCTTGACTCGTATGGCCTTCCCTTGCCTTTTGTCTGCAGCTTCAGATAACTTTTATCTTTTTGGTTTGACAGCCATAAAAAGCCCTTTCAGTAAAACACCACGTGCTCTGCTACACTGCAGCATCCTCACCTCTGGGCCCCCCATAGTGACCCTCCCCACAAAGCAAACTGCCCCAGGCTGCTGACTGGGGCATATCTCCCTACAAGTCGCTACCATGCAGGGCCTACAGGTTGGAGAAGGGAAGGAGAGGGAGGGAGAAGGTGGATGGGGACACTTCACCCCTCCTGTTTGGAGCCCAGGCTGATCATGAGAGCTGTGACCCTCCTACAGCCAGCGCCACTCTGGAGCAGGAGGGCAGGGACAAGGGGAGGCGAGAGGAGACGCCAGCTCTGCTGCGGGCACGGCAGGTCTCATCACCAGGAAACACAGCCACAGAGAGGCAGGGATGAGTGATGGCCTAAGAAAGAATGAGAAAAATTATCTGTAATTCATGCTTTAAATAGAAGAGCAATCAGTGTGCAAAGCTCTTGGAAGGAGAAGCTTACAAGAGGCAGCAGAGGCCATGCCCGTGCCAGAGCGGCTTGCCTGGCAGGCACGTGCCACTTGTCTGCTCCCAAATAAAACAGAGCCAGCTCGGATTTCTCCATGTCACCGTCCCCTCCGCTCAGCCTTGGCGGGTTGGGGTTCAGCTGAAGCAGAATGACTGACACAACATGTCAAGCAAAGTGGAGGTATTAGAGGAAGGTGTCAAACTGGCAGCTTGACTCCACATCGTTCTTTTGTGGGAAATGTTCCCAAGAGGACACCTGGGGAAGCACAACTGTCAGGGCCATTTAAGCACTTCCTGAAGTGTTCTGATAGATCAAGGCCCAAATCCTTGAGATCGGTCTCCCGCTGCTATTCTTGCTCTTAAAAAAAAGTATTTGCTGGATATCTGCAGCAGAAATGAGATCCCATTAGTCCTTACCCTAAAAACACCATGAGTCTGATATATTAATAAAAAGCAAAATCCATTTTACTACATTTTATCAGAGGTTCCCAAGTGCACAAAATTAAATTTCCTTTTCTCTTTCAGAACAAATCTGCTCCTACTTCAAGCACTTTACTCCAGGAGAGAGCTCGGAGATATTTGAAGTAACCACCCAGAAAGGTAAGAATCATCCTGAAAACTTTTTCCTGCCATTGCACGAACTGAGATGCACACAAGATGTAAGATGATGGGGAACCTGAAATGAGGGCTCAATCCTGGCTCCACTGAAAACAGTAGAGGAATTTCTACCAGACACCACCACAAACGCTGCAAAATGTCTTGCCAGCATAAAACTAACATCACATCAGCATTATCCGTGACACTCCAAGACTTTACCATGGAAGGAAGAAGAGGTTAATAAAATCTAAATAAATAAACCTCACCCCAAAGCAGAGTCTTGACCCTGAAAAGAAGTAGAGAGGCTCTGTGGAGACCATTAGGAGTTTTATGCTTGATATTGATTTTATATGAAAGTCATGTGAAAGCCAGAGTGATCAATGGAAGGAAGGAACAGAGATCCTATAAAGACATATAGTTGGTGTTTACACAGCATGGATTTTGAAAAATGCCTTCCACAGACAAATTTCACATTTCTAGTAAGTCCCTGATAAAGCCAAATATTTTTAGCATTCAGCACGCACTGCTCTCATTCTTGCCCTCTCATTAAGAAGAAATTCCTTTCCACTTTGCCACACAACATATTTTAGTGTGGAGTAAAGGAGCTGATGATTACATTACACATATTAACCAGTCTGCTTTGTTTCCAGTAGAAATGATAATGGTAGAAAAGCCTGCACACGGCTTTTCTAAAAAAGCAATTGCCTGAGACAGGAAAGACTGGGAATTTTGCATTAATAGAAGAGCATATACCTGAGCTACCTGCTCTTGTTTATTGATATACTATTAGGTCCAGCCATCTGATCTTAAAGACATATCTGATGCCCTCCTTGTTATTTCAGGAAAAAAAAACATCAGGAAGAACTTTTTTTCTTAAGAGTGAAAGAAAAACCTTAAGCTACAGCAAATGATTTTACATTGAAGCTAACTGTTTTGGGCAGTTCTAGCACATAGTAAAGAAAACCAAAAAGAGAAACATCAAAGAAATTATAGTAAAATAGTGGTATGAAAAGCAGAGAGAACAAAGAGTGATATGCTTTCCCTTTCACAGAAATAGCTCCATTTTGATGGGAGCTAATTAGTAACAGGCAAAAAGATTCTTCATGATTTTGCCTGGAAGACACATTTTTTTAAATGGGCTGAAAGGCAAATATCATTAGATATTGTGATATTCATGCATGGCTACATGTGCTAAATCTTAAACTGATATGAAAACGAATGAAATATGTAAATGAAGGCCTGAATTATTTAATTAGTGATTCTTCCCTTCCGTCCAGGCACTGAACTGTGCCTTGGCTGGGTGAAGTGTCTACTGTGCATCTTAGCTAGTTTAGCAAAAAAGCAGAATATTTTATGGAGGGTTTAATCCTATGCCCTGAAGAAGCTGAGTTTTCATAGAGCTGGAATTCTATTTCTTAAAGACAATATCTTAAAAAAATAAAAATAAAGAGGCTGTGCAAACAGTTCACCTCCGGCCTCCTGCCTCAGTTGCCTGCTCAGATTTTGAGCCCTCTGGAGCACACAAATGTCCTGCACTGGTACAGCATCAGCACCGTGCACAGGGGCCTTGTTGAGGCCCTGCAGTACAGACCTAGCACAAAAATAGCACAGAGCTGCTTATTTACTCTGAGAGCAGAGTGTGGAGTGATGGAAGAAATGAGAGCGTGGAGCCCAGAAGCCTTCAGCAATAACATCCATGAAGCAGAGCTAAAATGGCTCCAGTCCAGAGCTTCTTCAGGCTAACACAGGTGCCATTTGGTCTTTCAGTAAGTGTTAATAAAATGATTTTCCCCTCTTCTGTTTTTATGTCCTTTGCATTCCAAAGATACATGGCCAATACTTCCCCCTGCTTTTATTTTAGGGAAATACTGGATTTGTCAGAGTCCCCTTTCTGTAGCATCAGGACACATTTTTCTCTGAGTGACCTTCTGTAAAGTCGCACCATTGATGGGAACATGCTCAAAATCTGCAGACATTCACAATTTTTTTGTGTTTCCTTTGCTTTGGCAGAATACAGCATTTCAGCTGCAGCCATTGCCATCTTCAGTGTTGGCTTTGCCATCATTGGAACAATCTGCGTCCTCTTATCCTTCCAGAAGAAGAGGGACTACCTGCTGAAGCCAGCATCCATGTTCTACACCTTTGCAGGTACAAGGGTCACTGCTCACTTAATTGCACTCGGCTCATAGTACAATATCAAGAAACTTTTAATTAAACCCTGGGCGGATGGAGACACTTCTGAAAACGCCTGGAAAGTGGCATTGTTTTCCTTGTTACAGTGAGACTACAAGTCCCCATGTGGAGCTCCAGTTGAAGAGTTCTGGAAATGTCCTGTTCAGCTTTACCCAGCAGCCTGTCTGTATTTTCTCCAACTACTTTTAAAATGGGCATTTCTAACACATTCAGTGCTGGCTGCAGTCACTATTCCATCTCATTTAGTCTAAGCACAATAACACATTAAGGTTCAAACCAAAGAAACAGCTGATCCAGGCCCAAGATATGCAGCTGTCTCCCAAAAATACAAAGATCACATTTTTACATGAACTATCACTTCCTTGACATGCCACAGTGACTGAAAGACAGAGGTGCAAATTGTCACCTCAATAAAACCTTTATTCTACTTTTGGAAAAGCTCCCTGAGGAATGCAATTATTCCTTCATCACTTTGAGTTTCCCATCCAAGCCTTCCTAAAAGGTAACACTCAACAAGTCACCGGCTGACTTACGTAGCCTAGGCTATAGCAGAGATCTGAGTACTTGCTGGCGTTGGTTCCTTCAAACATTCGAGTCAATGACTCACCTGTGAATCTCACTGCAATTCCTGTATGCTAAGAGGCAGATGAGGTGGTTAAGGATGAAAAATTGACAGCTGGTTATTCAACCCACTGCTCTCATCTTCCTTCAGGTCTCTGCATCATCATCTCCGTTGAAGTCATGAGACAATCTGTGAAAAGGATGATTGACAGCAAGGAGACAGTCTGGATTGAGTACAGTTACTCCTGGTCCTTTGCCTGTGCCTGTGCCTCCTTCGTTCTGCTCTTCATCTTCGGAATTGTCCTCCTCCTGATTGCGCTGCCTCGCTTCCCCCAGAACCCCTGGGAGACCTGCATGGATGCAGAACCAGAGCACTGATGTTCCCCAACCCGTGGGAAAAGCCAGAGAGTGTTTTGAAAAAATTTATATTTTTTAAAATGTCTTGATCTCACTATACAATGTGCACTCCATTAACTAAGTCATGATTGAAACAAGGCATCTTCAATTATAACTCTCGCTTTGTTGTTTTTTTGTGGTTTTGCTTTTTTTTTTTTTTTTTTTTTTTTTTTTTTTTTTTTTTTAAGGAAAGAAGAGAGAGCATTCAGAGCACCAGTGTGGGTGAACAGCACTCTGCTCTCTTTACACCTCCACCCTGCTGGAGGCTGAGGGGCGATTTGCAATTTGTGGATGCCTTGTGCCAATGCAACTGGGCGAAAAAGTGCACGTGAGACAACTCGTGCTGCAGAGGAGACAGCGTTCTTGGGGAGTGCAGTGTAGTTAGAGTTGAAAAGCTTAAGGGATACCAAGCCTTTACTCCTCACTTGTTCAGACACTCCGTGAGAAATTTCAGCTCCGTGGGAGTCCATCTCCCATCTGTGCCATACTCCTCTGCCTCCTGAGAAGGGTTAGCTCACCACCTAAATCTATTGGAGAACCTTATGCTGTTCTACGAAACTGTTAAAATAAAATAATAATTAAAAAAAAAAAAAAAAAAAGACTTTGCCTAGCATTGGAATAAACATTTAACCTACTGATTTACACCCTGCAGCTCCATTCTGTTGAATTAAGCACCAAAAAAAAAAAAAAAAATGCAATTTCTGTTTAACTTTGATGGCAAAGCCAAGACATACTAAAAATTAAGAATGATATTTTCCTTTAATAAAAAGCACAATCTTCTGGTAGCATGATTTTCTGGAAAATGATTTTGATGGATGAATCATCTGGCCCATCAATTTCTGCTGGGTCCAGTATTAAGTGTAATTCTCAATGGTATTTACTGTATGTAGCGTTCATTTCTTCCTCGTGAATAGGCTTATTAAGAATACTGTGCTTTGCTCGCTGCATAGGTATATAAAAATACATATAAAGAAAAATCCTGCAAGGTAGCAGACAAGAAAGAGAGGAACCAGGAGAGTCAGCCCCAAAAATACTACAGAAGTGCAATGCTGTTTATGCACACTTGAAGTGCCTGCCTGAGGCATCGCGGGCGAGCGGTGCTGCCCATGCTGCAGAGCCCCATACACCCACCTGGCCCCTCCAGCCCAGCCTGAGAGGCATCCGTAGCTTTTGGTTGTTTGCAGTTCAGTTTTTAGAAACTGTTCAGCATTTTCTCCTTTTTTTTTTTCCGCCTCAAGTAGGAAAAAGTATTTGCTTTTTTTTTTTTTTTTTTTTTTTTTTTTTACCAGATAATTTAAAAAGCAGGAGGAAAGGAAACCGAAGCGTTCTTTCCCTCTGCAATTAACTGTCCTCAATTCTGAAGAGAAAAAAAAAAGGCAGAAATCAGAACAGAAATTTTCTGGCCGTTTTCTATAGATCTGAAATCATGTTGCATGCCAGCATTTTGAGAAATTGCACAGCAATCTGGAGCTGGTGTGAGGGGCTGGCCCTGCTGTGAGCCCCTGGCTCCACTGCAGCCAGCCAGCCTCAGGCACATCTCAGTTTTCCCATCAAGGAAGTGTCAGCGAGAATACAAGCCATTTGTGAAGTTGCGTGAGTATTTTTCAAGCTCTTTGAAGTTAAGAGGCACTACAAATAATGTGCATATTATAAAGTTTTGGGCTAAAGCACTCCTTGGTGTTCATATCTGGGTGCAAGCTGGAGAATTCTGCCTCTGTCTCTCATAAAGACAGACAGGTGCAAGTCTTCAAGTTGTCACTGCACCACAGTGAAATGCTAAACGGTTTTGAAATCCTATTTTTGGTACAGAGCTGACATGCCTAAACTGCACTTTCATTGTACAGGAAGACAGAGACCAGTTTCTAGGGAGATCCTTTACATGCTACCACAACAGAAAAGCAAGTTGGATCACCTCCCGCGCTGGCTGACCCGGGTTGGGATATCCAAATACACAACGTCAGATTAATATAAGCAAAGCAGTTGGCAGACACAAAGGCATCCCCAGCTCAGCCATCACCAGCAAAACAACCTTAACTTAGATGCAATGGGTTGAAATAATTGAGGTCTGGTGATATGGGTCTGAGCTTCATCAACCCACATGGACTGGTAGCGTCCCTCCTGCCCCATGGACACCCTTTGTCCCCCCCTTTTCCCATGCATCAGCTGCTTATTGCAATGCTGCTTCAGTGGCAAAGTAATTTCTGGATGGTTTCTTATCCTGACGGACCAATGTGTTGCAAGGAGCTGTATACTTCTCCCAAAGATGTGACCAGTTATGTTTAATAGTCATCAGCAAGAACACACATATTTCAGATAAACAGAGCCTGCAAGGTCTCACCTTCCCCATGTGTGTCCCTTCATTCCAGGGCTGAAACACTTCATTCAAGCACCAGTGAGGGCAATGGAAAGATTCCCACTGAGTGCTGGTCTGGATTCAGAGGTTCGACAGCCCCTCAGTGCTCATTTTACCCCTGGGTCGGAGAAAATACACAGCTCCCAGCAGCGAGAGCTTACACCCACAGACAGCAATGCTGGCAGCTGAGCTAGATGCCTTCCTGAAGCTCTTAAACTCACTAAGCTTTATTTTCTGTCTGCTGTAAGTTAAGAGGGTTTTTGATCATTCACTATTTCAGTATGGTTCCAGCAAGACTGAGGAGCGTGTGGATGACTTCATTTTCCTTTTCCAGATATTAAGAAATGTGGCTGAGGGACTCGTCCATTAAATTGGTCATTGGTATTCACAGCAGGGAAGGCACTGCTCTTACAGCAGGTTTGTTCTGCCATATCCAAATCTCTCTGCCACAGAGCTGATAATGTGTTTCAAGAGAGTTAATAAAAGTAATTGGCCTTCATACAGAGAAAAAGAATAAAAATTTTGGGTGGAGGAGGAGCTGTAACAAGTCTGCATTTTCAAAGAGCAGGGCCAACAGAGCTTCGCAAATGTAGGAGGAAACCACAAAAGAAATATCCTTGCTTCAGGGAGTTATCCCAGTGGAAAGGGGATGAGAACCCAGCTGCTGAACACTTGGCAAGGGACCTGTGATGGCACCCCAAAGCCAAGGGAGGCAGCGGCCGGCATGACAGAGAAAGGGAGAGAGAAAACACCTCACAAACCCAGTGACTAGCACCAGCCACCACCAAAGCCTGAGCACTGGCCCTGCCATGGTCATGGGTCACTTGGGAACTGGCCATTTGCCACTCATAAAACCACCATCGCTGCCTGCCCCCTGCTCCTCACGTGACACAGCAGAGATTTTGGCTTCTCGGATCTGCCCATCACAGAGCCCAAGTGCTAAACTTGAGAGTCAGCGCGATGGAAGTCAGGAAGATTTTTGTTTGGGTAAGGGCAATGTTTGCTGTAGGCGCAAGGCTCAGAATCTGCTTCTTTTGTTTTTAAGCACTGTGTTGTGTGAATAACGTGCAGAAAAGGTGCCAGACTAACACCCCTGACGAAGGAAAGCGCCTGTTTAGCAAGCAGCCAGCTGCGCTCTCAGAGCAGCACAGATCAGGCGAGCGGCCTAGCGCAGGCCAACGGAGCCTTCCCCAGGCTCCCGGCCCACAGGACAGGGGGCAGGCAGAGGCCTTGGTGCAAAACCCTCCTGCAGCCCATGTCTGAAAAACACCAACCTATACAGCATTTGCCACTTCCTTGTGATCATCACTTCTTTTCTCTCCCAGTTGTGGAAATTATTTCCAGACAGTCCCCAAGAGCTGAGAATTTCTGCCCCCAGCCCTGCAATGAGATCCGCAGCCTCGGCCCTGCTGCAGAAGGGCACCTTCTGCTGGGCTTGATCGCTCTTGAGGAACATACCCGACACAAGAAGTCATCGCCATAAGCAGGGGGCTGCTTGCAGGGCTGCGCCCTGCCAGATCCAGGGAAGGACCTGGAGATTAGCACCAAGCTAATCCTTGGGTTCAATCCAGTATGCAGTCAGACATTTGCATGCCAGAAACCTGACCAACGTGCAGAAACTGTTTATAGACTAAACCTAAACCTCATTATAAACTTCATCTAAAAGGGATGTTAGTTTCCCATGGTGAATGTTACATTGCTTTTATAACAAATGCTGGAATATTAGGCTGCTCTGTCCCATGAACTACACACACAGCAACAGGATCTATTTTAAATGCATCTGTTCAAATTATTTCTCTTTTCCATCATCACCAAGGGGCAAGAAAAGAGCATCACAGCTTGATTTTGACCAACACATAGGACAAAAATGTTCTTAGTTTGTTACGTTTAATATGTGTTCTGGCTCCAAAGAAACTATTGCTTCTTACAGCAGGTCTCTGGTGTATTTGCCCATCGGGAGACAGCAAATCTTATGGGAAATGGTCTAACAACATCTTTTGCCTAGTTCTGGCTAATTCAGATTAGAGCTTTTTAAGCATGCATTGACCTCAATTGAAGTAAAAACTTTTCAACATATATCAACTACAGTTGCCACAAACCCCGCACCCAGCTGACATTCCTACCACAATTGCTGTGAATCCTTTTACTCTTCTTGAATGACGGAAAAGAACTGTGTGACTCAGTCCTTGGTTCCTGACACAACCAAATAAAAAGATGCTTGAGCAAATATTGCTATCCCAGCAGAAATGGCCCATATTTCACGTTAAGGAATATGATGTACAATCTTTTTTGTAGGCACCATAGATCATCACCAGCCAACTTGACAAGTTAATTGTCCACAGTTTTTCTAGGAAAACTAGAAACTTAAACAAAACAAATGAAGTGAGTTGAATGATGATATGTGTAGAGCAGGAAGCATTATGAGCTTTATTGCTTTGGAAATGTGCAGATTCTGATACGCTTCACTCTAAAAAAAATTCTGTCTGGTCAAACACTACTCTCAGTGCTACTTACAGTAGAGGTATTATACAGACAGCAAAAGAACTGCTTATAGTGCATATTCTCTGCAGAAAAACAGCTGAACTTGACAAATCTGGGAACAAAATATTAATTAATCAAAGTAGGGAATATTACTCAAGGGGGTTGTAAGGTCAGTGGAAATAGTCACATGCTGTTATGGGTCAGTAGTGCCATAGTCCATACAATTAAATATAATGATACAAAATATACTAGATGTCAACTTCAAGGAGAAAATATGGATGAAAGGGCTCTGGTTCTAACTAGCCAGCTTTTATGCATAAGAGATATTTATTAGTTGTATTGTGAAACACTTAAGGATGGTATGTGAGTAGCTGCTAAACACTGTAAAGATTTATGCCAGACAGAATGGAGAGGGGATATATCCCTGTGACACACTTATCTTGATACTGTGGATATGCTTGAGAACACATCTCCAGGTGGATCAACGGCACCTGAGTGTCCCACAGAGCAGAGGGACTGGCACGCAACAGAAGAACCTATGGGAGCCAGAGAACTAATGAAGGGAGACAGGAACATACCAAGAAAGCTCTACCTGAGACTTCAGCAGCAGAAAAGCTCTTTTCAGAAACATGACAGCTGCAGGCAAGAAAAAAGACAAGCCATGGACTAGCACATCCATATCTGACGCCATAATGAAATTTACTCAAGACATCAAACAAAAGTCCTATACCTTCAAGAAGTATAAACACTGCTTCAGAATCCAGCTCCAAGTGACCTCTGCCCTAATGGAAGTGAGCTGGGAGCAGGATCTCTTCCAGTTTCTTTTTCTGACTTACCAAGACCAAGTTTAAAGCTATTTTATGAGTTCACTCTTCAAATGTACATGGGAAACATCTACCAATTCCATTAATTAAGTAGCTTTTAAAAGGGCAGAAGCTGTATTTAAAAAAAAAAAAAAAAAAAAAGAGTTCAAATTTTTAAAAAATCTGAATTTTTTATTAGTTCCTAGAATCACACTGACAAGCTCCCATGAGGCATTCAGATCTTCCTCATGAAAAAATGAAATTAAACTGAATAAAACCAGAGCCTTTTGCTAGTAAATACAAGCTTTCTAAATTTAGGTCTGGACAAAGTCATTTATATTTTCCACAGAAAACAGTGGATGTTTATTCCTGGACAAGGAGCATGAGATTCGGCATGTATTGTACTTTTAAATACGACATTTCAGTTATAAAAAAAAAAAAGTCAAGAAGCCAAGTACTCAGTGTAAATGTCCAAGACTCATTTCCTTTAAGTTGAGATACTGTACACGAACTGAGAAACTACACCCATATTTTTAAATTTTTACTGTAATTGCAACAGCTGCATATTTACAGCGCAGCCTGAGTCCATGCCCACTGGAGCCACCTTAATGGGCTTAATTTGATTTTCTTTATAAGTTTGATTAAACCCTAAAACAGTTTACAATACAGTTTTGTTGTTGTTGTTGTTTGTTTTTTAAACAACTATGACTCCAATAAAAACCGAGCAATTTACTTTAAAAACGAAAGGGTTATATACATGACATGAGGGCTAGAAAAAACATTTCCAAAAACGTGTGCGTTTTTTTTTTCTCCAGAAGCATATTAACTTCAAGAAATACTATGGATTCATTCTGTATATATCCAAAGCTGATCGTTCGAAGATCTCCACCATACCCTCCCCAAACTCCTGGGGGAGAGTACTTACAAAAATCTGTAACCAAAACCTGAGGGGACTTTCAAGAGGTTAAAGAATTGGAAGCATAAGAAAAAGTATTTTTATAGTATTTTCAGCATAGATAAAATGCCAGTGCGAAACAGAATAGAATGTGGTGAGATGCAGCCATCTCCCCCTTAACTAATTCACAGATAGCAGTAAATTAACAAGTGATGTTTATTAGTTTAATATTCAAATATGGTGAACAGAATCAAAAGACTGCTCCATATAAATGAGTGATTTTGAAACCCCTGAAATTACAATGCCAACTCGGCGAAGTGAAGTGCATTTGAACCCTACCTAGTCTTTTGTCATAGTCTTGCACATCTTACCAAGAGCTCCTCACAGACTATAACATTCAGGCACACAGATTTTTCTTCTCTCAGAGCAGTGCCAGGTGCTCAGTGGAGAACCAGCAAAGCTCCACTGAAATAAAACGTCTGAGGCTAACATATACAGAGCACATGCCCGGCCCTCACAAGGGAATTTCCCATGGACCTATTCCTGAAATCTTCAGCTTGGCAAAAACCCCAAGGCTGTAGAATTTGGCCTCTACTCATTTTGGGTCTTCTTTATTTGATGCCACGTGCTGAAGTGCTAACCATAACTTGGCAGGGGCTTTCCCCTCCCCCAGCATCTTCTGTTTGGTATAGACATTAGGAAATAAATTAACAAATTATGCGTGCTTTTTCTTTACAGAAAAAAAAAATCAGATACATTTCTGAATCATGAACCAAAGGTTTATAATAAAATATATATATATATGCAAACCTCTGCAGTGTACTGAGTTTAAATCAGCCCCATTATGTAAAGACCCTTGACTTAGAACACGAAGTCAAATGCAAAAAAAAAATAATGATTGTAACCAGAGCAAAAATCTGATTGAGTACAGCAGCGGACACTGCTAATTTGTAAGGTGTCCCACGGACAGCTGTAAAATCTGAAATCACCCCCCACAGCCTATAAATTTTTATTTTTGTATGTTAATAAGTGGAGGAATACTGCAAATAAACCCAGCTCAGTCCCTGTAAAAATTAAGTATTTCCCAGATTTAAAGTTATCTATTCAAGTGTAAAAGGAGGACTACTTATCTGGAGAAACTATGCAAACACCCCTTTATCTCCCCAGTTGCAAAAGTATGAACAGTGTGCAAGACCAGAAATCTTTACGAGCAAAGATTATCTTCTGCAATTTCATTCACACTTGTCTCTTTAAATTTTAAATATTCCATAATTTGGTTGGATTTTGTTGTTGCTGTTGTTGCTTAAATTTGTTCTCCTAAAGGGCCAGGTTTGTGGAGAACTTAGCAGAACTCATAGATAAACAACCTGGATACCGTTCTCACTCCCAAAAGATTTAGATTAATTTGGATACAGCTTTGACAAACATTAAATCTCTTCTTTAATGATGTTCCTCAAACAAAACAGTTAGCAAAATATCTGAATTTCCTTGTATAATGTCACATTTTAATGTAAACATCAAATAATGTACCAAAAGTTTTACCGGAAAAAAAAAATTAAAGCGGCACAATTCTTTATACCACTGGAGAAGGGGGGAAGAAAAAGCCAGATTACAAACATTTACACATGCATAGTGGAAAAAAAAAATTAAACAAACAAACAAAAAAGTATTTTACTAAATTCACGCAATTTTTTTTAAAATAGTTATTAAATCTACTAAGCACCAACATACCTAAAAATTTATTTTCAGCTTCATGATTCATTTAAAAAACCTATCAAATTAACTTTTCAAACAAGCTTATATTACTAGCTTGTCCAAAAATAAAATGTAGAGTTTTTTTGGGTTTTTTGTTTTTGTTTTTTTTTGTTGTAGTTTCTTTTTTTTTTGTGTGTTTTGTTTTTTTTTCTTCTGTTTTTTTGTTTGTTTTTTGTTTTTATTGTTTTTTTTTTCTTTTTAAGTATACCAATACTTTTTATCTGAATGCTTCCAAACAATGGCATAGGTGTCTGCAAAGAATGCCTTTACTTTACCCTACAGTGAATGGAAAATACAATACCACATCATACAGAATCTAAAACTAGAAAAGTCTGAGAATGCAGCATCCCTTCACAAAAAAGCTGATAAAACTGAAAGTATTTAGAAGATGCTGCATCTTTATTAAAAAAAAAAAAAAATTAAATGAATTTAAGCAGAAATAACATACATTTTTACATTAACTGGCCATTTCTGGTACAGAAACCCAGCATAGTATGCTAATGTTATTGAATAAATGTAAATGCTACTTACAATCTTTTTAAATACAATTTAGACAAACTTTTTTCTTTTTTTTTTTCTTTTTTCTTTTTTTTTCCCTCTTTTTTTTTTTTATTATTTTTTAAAGTTGTACAGGTAACCTCTCAGCTGCTAGTTTAATGCAACACATCATTAACATTACACAAATTAAAAAATGTGTGTTTTCCTACAGAAAGCTTCCAAAAAAACGACCCACGTCAAAAAATGCAAAATAATGGAATATAATTAAAAAAATTAGTTGCAAGTCTAGCAGCAAAGCAATTAGGTGAGGATATATTTACTAATATAAACAAAGGGAATATTTGCAGCTACAGGTGAAGCCCCAACTATCTTAGATCTACTGACACAAATAAAAATTAAATTCTCTCTAAAAAAAATAATCTGATTATTTAAAATAGGAGTAAAAGCCATTGCTACCTGATGAACTACCTAGGCTAAGTTCCTGAAACAAAGACAAAGGGTCGCTATTCTTTTTTGTCTGCTCAGGAGGAGGTTTGGGCTTTGGCGGAGCCCGCAGAGCACTTGCGTAGGACATGACAGGCTTGCTCCCACCAGCGTTCTGCTGGCTGTTACTGTTGGAT
The DNA here is from genome assembly GCF_009819795.1 of Aythya fuligula. NCBI lineage: Eukaryota > Metazoa > Chordata > Aves > Anseriformes > Anatidae > Aythya > Aythya fuligula. The sequence goes on along the minus strand of NC_045576.1, from coordinate 9,465,443 downwards.
TCGACAATCTGCTTGTTGGGCATGAGAGGTGGGAACTGGCCAAGATGTTGCAGCACGTTGTAGTTGAAGGAATTTGAGAGCTGTATGTTTTCAGCCTTCAGATGTTCCTCTGGGGGCTTGACCGTCTTCGGTGGAGCTGTGAAAGGAGAAAGCAGATTTTGTTTAAGTGAACAACTCCGAGTTTGGAAATCCATGTACAGGAACCTCAGAGGAAGCACTGAGCAACACTGAAACCATCTCTGCTGGTAACAGCCCCCTCTGCACCCCCAACTTTGTGTTCAGTCACCCTTTGTCCAAGAAAATTTCTGCTAAGTTATCTGGCTTTATTTCCAGCTACTGGATCTTATATTACCCTCGTCAGCAATGCTGAGAAGACTGACACTATTAAACATATTCTCCATGTGCGTGTACCTACGGAGGTAGTAACACTGAACCTGCAATTCTGCACAGGTGGATTCTGCAGATACACTAAAGGTAGGCTGCTTCAGAATGGGATATACCCCAATTTAAACACTATCCACTGAGACAGTACAAAGAGTATTTCATTCTTCTTGCCTTAGAGCGTAATAGGTGAAAATTAAAGTTTACAGCACCATATATAATTCATTCTCAAGCAGCAGCACAGATTTCTGAATGTTACTCAACTAATTATTGATATTTTTGTCTGAATGCAGTTCTAACTGATATGTTCTTGCCCTACATTTAACAACTTCTGTAACTATCAGGAAAATAAATTTACCTAAAACCATAGGTATAAAACTGCTTTCAAGTGAATTTCCTGAATCCTAATGAAGTATCTTAATTTTGTCTGGGGAATTCTGCTGTCTTACATAGCCAGAGAAACTATACTGAAATGCAGGTATACATTGTAGGTAAGATAGCCCAGGAGTTGAACAACACGTATATTTTGTAATTATTTCCATCTTCAAATCCGTAATGTTATTTTTGAAGTGCACATACAGGAATGTATGATCAAATGATTACATAAGTAGAAAAACATGATTATACAGTTCGGTTTCTCACTGGAAGAGTTGCACACACACTTGTTTCTGGTAAAGTACACAAAAATACCTTAGAAAAAATGATATGGAAGGAACATAAGCAAAACATTTTTACTAGGGATGCTATGATTCAAAAAAAAAAAAAAATAGAACACAAGCAAAGCAAAATAACTCCCCCAAAATAACTATAGCACTCAAGAGAAGACAACTAATGACAAGCATGGCTAGAGGCGAAAACTAAGTGTGGTAGAAGTGTCTAGCACAAGAAAAAAATATGAAGATAAACATATTGAATAAGAACTTAAATCACTTTCTTCCTATCAAGAGAAAGAACACTGCAAATCAAGCTCTCAAATTGCAATTTCGAAAAGTGCCTGCTTATAACAACACAGAGCAATTCACAGCAGCTCTCCTTGCACTCTCCATAAATCCAACGTGATGTAACTGAATACTTGTGCCACAGCCATTTCTGATGTACAGGGAATAAAAGCCCTTGAACTGTCTGGTGTCATGATTGCTCACTCCCAGGCAATGAATACCAGCACAGGACCTGTTCACAGCTTCTCCTTCTTGTGGATTTTTATTTCATGGATTAAAAAACAGTAACCAGAAACACTGAAGATACTCGTCATTAACCTTTAACACTATAAAACACATGTGAACTTCAAATATGATCATCATAGCCAGTAAGACATGTCTCCAATTCCAAAGCCTTTTTATCACTTTTTATTTTGTTTCTCTCCATTAAGTTGATCTGCACCGCAACTACCACCAGGGAAGCCATGTCTTCCACGGTAGAAGTTTAGACTTCATCACAGTAATGATGAGGTACTAGAATTTACCACAAAATACAGAGCTCCCTAATACAGTTTGTGTTGTTTCCCACCAGACCGTAACATCAACAAAGAATGTTATTGATTCTGGAGACACATAACGTGCAAATACATCTCACCAGTTACCTTAGATCCTTTTAGCAAAATCTCAGTTGCACTTGAAACCACTGTAAGAGAATATGTGGGTTAACTAGAACTTTTGTAGGAAGACTAAGAAACAGTATTGCATTTAGTGGATGAAATACTCAACCGTATTCTTTTTCAGACATCAGCAATGTACCAGAATAGGAACAAGACAGAAAATGAAAATAGGATTACTCTTAGGAAGCCTTTAACTACTAGAAGAATAAATACTTCAAAAATCTTTGCTTAAATTAGTTTCAAGACTTGAAGAAATGTCAGAAAACATTTTGGGAAAATGGACTAAAAATATATATATCCTTTCATTTAGACTTGCTCACTCCAGCCTTAGTAGTCTACTTACTGGAGCAGAGAGAGAAGCAGAGAAGCAAAGATCAAGTCTGTACCTACCTAACAACTCCCGGGGCGGAACTGCTCTGTTGGCTCCATTGCATGGAATGTTTGGGTACGGGGCAGATGAGGAAGAGTTTACCCACAACTCAGGTGATGAATAGTTGAAAGATGACTGGTTACTGTGGTCCTGAAGCTCTTTACACTGACCAAGACTCTCTTGAGGAGTGCTTAATTCTTCAGAACAAGCCTGGACTGAACTAGAGGAAATTCTTCTTTGGTACAACGGCCTGCCTGGTCCTCTTGGTTCATACTGCAAACACACAAAAAACAAAAACAAAACAAAAAAAAAGACCTTTTGCTCCTTTTATTCAACTGCATGTGGCAAATGCTATTTTTCCATCCATTTTTTTTCCATGCCATGTCTTACAAAAAAAGTATCCCTTGCATTTAGAAAAAAATACTAATACACTTCGAATTATACGTTGTATACTGCAGTCACTGATAATGTATTTTAACCATACGAAACAGACGCAGGATTTTAAAGGATGCATAAGGAGCTTCAACTAAGATTTTTATCAACCTTTATATCTTACACTCCTACATGGGAAATGAATCATATAGAGAGAAGAAGGATACCCAGCATTTACAAATGATATAAAGGAAGTACAGAAACATACAAGAGCAAGAGAAAATGATCAATTACAATGTACAGAGGAAAAAATGGCTTTTAGTTTCCAGAGGGCAAATTAATGATATCAAGATTAGGCCAATCACAATACATTTGTCTACTGAATTTTGCATATACACACACAGAATGAATGCTCGGGACAAGCGTATGTCTTCAAGAGAAATAATGCAAAGAATTTTATCTGAAACCATAAAAATTACTTGCTTCCAAGATCCTGTAGATCATGTAAATGAAAATGGTAGAAATTCCATTAACCTGTTGGCTTCAAGATTTAAAGACTTTTCAGGATTCAAACCAAGTCCATTGTATTAGTTTATTTAATAAAAAAGCTTGGTAAGGATACCAAAGGTCACGACATCTCTCCTGAAACCTGCCTCATATGAGGGATCTCTGTTACCAATATACCGAAAACTGCATTTTGATTTCTTTATGCAATTCAGTCCTATCTGCTAGCTGAAGGAGCTCTCCTGGAACCTTTACAAGCAAGTCTCTGTCTTGTAACGTTTTTACTGCATTTTGCATTTCTGTCACACATTTTGAAAAGAAGAAGTAATGAGAACTAAAATGAATTTGCACTAATTACATAAAGACTCACTCTATTTGTCTTCAGATAGCAGGAGCCGTCACAAACTCTGTAGGAATATTTATTAGTTTATTACTGCTGAAGAGCCATTGTTCTTACATCCCGCTGTACTGACGGCATTAAATGTTGTCACAAAGTATTAGATTTTATACAAGGTGGTATGGCTTAATGGACTGAGACAAAGAATTTCTAAATGCCTATAAAAGCAAATCTTACTACAGCTCTAGCTGGGCCTGAGGATTCCATTAACCTCTCTAGATCTGCAGAATACAAAAATTTGTAAAAATGCACTGGCATTCAATTTTAGTTATTTTGCTCAGGCACATAAAATCTAAGATCTTTTCTACTTTCAGAAGTTAAAAGGCAATGAAACATGCATCATGTGGGATAGTAACGAACACGTATCATAGATACTCTAAAAACTTTGACATAAACATATCACAGGACATGCCACTTAACTTTATGTGCACATATTTCATCACATGCAGTCCGTGCAAGATTATCTGAGAATATTAATTCTGCCAGTCCTGTAATACAGCCAGCTCCAGCATATTCCATATCTGCATATCATACACTCCTCAGCACTCCAAATTCCAACGGGGAATTAAAAACCCCTGTTCAAAACATGACCTGTCATGGCTCTATGTGCTCACATAGTCTACATCCCATTACACTACCTTCCCTAGAGTCCAGAATAAAAAAGATTGACAGAGACAGAGCCACCTCATGGGTGGCAGGGTTTGTGCTATACCCAGATTCATGCTACACAGCTGGGTATCTCTGTGCTGGTATGCAACACTGAGCCCCCAAAATACACAGAATGGCTTACACAGCATTAGCTCAGGCCAGGTGGGATTTACTACACAAGGTTTCATACCATGCTTAAACAACCATTCTGCTTCTGGTCTCAGGTTGGTATGACAACTAACTCAAACACATTCAGTTCAACACTGAGTCAACTGACTGGCTGATTCATGCTGACCTTCCAGAGAGTCATCTCATGGGTCTCCACCTGAGGTGTGGTTAATTTGCACTCCAGACAAATGATTTGCACATAATTGAGCAATGACTGAAAAAAACTCTGAATAATATTCAAAAAGCCAAGACCTCCCATTTAGTAGAGAAAACGTTAGTCCTGTAGTGATGAGAACCACAAATACACCCAGGGTGAACACAGAAGACTTGCAGGAAAATTCTATCTCAAAGAAATCCCCAGTGTGAGCTTTTAATATGTGAGGCATTTTGCATTCATGACCACTTCAAAATATAATTTCATATTAAAATGACACGACAATTGCATAAGCAGACAAAAATGCCTACCTCTTCTAAGCTGTGGAGCGAAGAAGCAGATACTGCTCGAGATGTGAGTGGATGAAATGGCTCCTGACCAACTGCATGCTGATGATTCTGTATTTGTATAAAAGGGTTTTGCTGGGACCTATGGGGCAATGGAGGTATACCATAATGAAAGCCCTGCCCCATTAGGTGATTCTGCTGTAGGTTAGCATAAGTCCACGATCCATCAGGTTGCAGGTATTTCAAGGGAGATGGGGTTATATGTTCAGATGGCATTGAGAAAGGGGGATTGTATATTTGGGGTAAATGTTGCTGAAATGCTGGGTTATTGGGTATTTCAATGTCTCTGTTGTTTTCAGTGAAGTTAGGAAAGTGACCACTGTGATTAGAGTTGCAGGAAGGAGAAGGGAGTGCTGGTGGGCTTCTGGGCTGAACTTGTCTGTATTGCAACAGTCTTGACTGAGGGGGTGGCATTTCAGCTAAGTCCCGACTTTCACTTTGATCACGGTGTGACAGTTCTCTGAGCAAATCCTGGAATCTGTATTGACAGAATAAATGTATCAAGAAAAAGAAAAAAAAGTTTTTCTAAAATCCCACTCTTTTTGCAGTTGAGAAAACTCAAAGCACAAACCACTGGATTTAAATATACTCATCTTTGAGCCTGCTGACCCTAACTTCAAAAGATGTGACTGTGAGCAATCAGAAATTAGGCACAAGAGGATTAACTGGATGAAATACCTACCTGAATCATTTCAAAGTTTTAATAACTCTTGAGATTTCCTTTTCAGTCAGAAGAATCAAGTTTTTGTTATCTCTTAAGAGACAACCAAAGTAAGGATTTCCTGCTTTATTATACAAAACACTTCCCACAGTTAAATCAAATTTTAACCCCTTAAAAGCTAAAAACCAGAACAATCAGGGATTCCCCTCACGTGTACAATACATTTCCAAACTTCTTCAGAAGGAAGGGAGTATACAATTCAGCACTTTACGGAGTCAGATAAGAGAGCATTTAGAGGCTTTACCATGGCTATAACAAACCAGATGGAAAATAAAGCATAGTGGGAGATGACAGTAAACAGAGGCAATTTTAAAATCTGGCCTTTACAATACACATGATTAAAGCTGATGGCCACAAGAACTATTTTTCTGTTTATGTTCAACAGCTTTCTTTCTTGGCCCCTAATGCTCCATCTCAAGAATAAGCATATTTTTAAATTTGCCTTTAAAATAAAAGGCTTTTTAAAAAGGAAGAAAAGTTTGGATTTGACTGGGGAGCAGCGTTGTGGGCAGGGGGGTTGGTTTTTTCAAGCACAGAAATCTGCCTTTTATGACTAATTCAATTTGAAGAATTTACTACTTAATAGGCCTTAACTACACTCAGATACCATCTTTATAAGCACAAGGTTGTTACTCTCCTTCCATTACTTATTCCATAAATACAGCACTGAGATACTCCATAAATGTATTTTTTCACTACAGCTTTACTACCCAATAAACAGAATAAAGCATAACACATAGTAAAAGCATAGCTGTAAGTCAGCCTGCCAACTATTTTAACCTTCATAATAACAGCAGCAAAATGCAATACCTTTTAGTGCCTTGTACTTGGATCACAGTGTTACAGATAGGTGCCCACTGCTCAATTTTATACAAGCTCTGATGACTCAGTAAACAAATACCTTGAATATGTTGCCTCTGTTTCATCTTCTGTATTACTGGCAAGTTTCCAGTTTGCCCTAACTTGCTGCTGTTGATGCAATCCAATTGGTTGCTGAGGAAGATGTGGTAGATGAGGATGGTGATGGTGTTGATATGGAATAGTGCCTTGACTGAGATAGGCATTATGTTCATTCCATTGCTGTAACCTGGCTTGTTGCTGCTGCCTTATTGTTTCCAAAGCTACATTTCCATGCATACGATCTATAAAAATAGTTTTAAAAAAAAATTTATCTAATGTCCCTTTTAAAAAAAAAATCTTTATGTCAGAAAAAAAATACTTTTTATACAGTATATTCCAGGGCCTATTATCTACTAACTGCATTGCAGTGTATAACCTGGTTATTTAAATTATACGGAAAATCATATAAACATGAATTTTTCTAATAAAGTGCTGAATATTCAAACATGCCTTAAGCAGCAAATTATGCTCAATGACATTACTTATGGAAACTAACCCAACAATGACCCAATTCAGAGCAATATGCCTGGAAAGGTAAATACCTCCTTCATTTTCACTTCAATGTAGTTATAACTGAACACTGAATTTAAATAAAGAAAAAGTCACCTACCTAAAGTGTCCCCTAAGGGCATTCCTGATGGATTCTCTTCAATGAAGTTGTTCAAGTGGGTTGGCAGAACAGGGTTGTGCTGTGCAATAGGCCTCAAAGGATTACTGACTTCTTGTAACATAGGTGGGGGGTGTTGTTCTGAAATCACAGCATCTACAGCAGGAGAATGTGGTCGGTGGGGAATTGGGTTATTAAAAAAAGATTGGCTGGGGCCTGCCTGGTAAGCAGGGGAAAGCTGCGAAGGTTGTGGAGGCTGTTGATTCAAATGATTATGCTGCTGAACTACCTGGCTTTGCTGGGGTGGCATTTGGTTTTGTTGTTCAGGCAAATGATTTTGTTGTTGACTTAAAAGGTTTTGCTGCTGTTGCAGAGGATATGGCTGCCTTGGTATCTGTGACAGGTGCTGGAAGTGGCGATTGGGAACTGCATACTGTGAGTGGGGTGGGGTGAGATGTAGATTCAGCTGCCTGGGGTTAAGATTATCTTTGCGATGAAATTTAGCATTAGGGTAAGCAACATTGGAACGTGACTCCGGGCTTCTATTCTGAGAATTTGTGTCTAAGTCAACCTAGAAAAAGAGAATGGAAAATTTACCTACAGAATTTCAAGAATTAATAAATTCATTAATTCATTTAACAATAAATAAAGTCTATAAAGCTTCTACAAAATGTGTGCCATTCCTCCCCTGCCCCCCATCATAATATATCACAGAACTACTATTTTCTTTAAGAACAAATATAGTCTTCACTATATACTGGACATATACTCAGGAATAAATTTGTTTTAATTCCTTAACAGTCACTACATGAATTTGAATTCTTCTCCCCTCTTGAAAGAAGGTTAAGTAATTCTACTGTCACTATTCTACTTAGCAAATAATAAAAAATAAAAAAAAGAAAAAAGCATATGAAGAGGTCCAAAAGAGATGGACAGCATCTCATCTCAAAAACAAACAAACAAAACAAAACAAAAAACAGAATAGTACCTTGAGAAGAAGGGATATTAAAAGAACAATGCAAACCAACCTGCTTCGATTCTACGGGTTTCTTCTCAGGTGTTCGAATTTTACTGATTTCGGGTCCAACAGTGGTTTCACTTTTACCTAAAAATATGTAAGAAATTTATTAACTAGTTATAATGGAATAATGATATTTTTTGTTTGTTGTTTTTTTCCAGACACAGGAAACTTTACAGTTACTAGTACCATAGAAATGTAATACCCAAATTAATTGTAATTAAAATAAATGTCATTTACCCAAATAATTCTTTTCCTCTAATCTCTGCACTTTGTTCATTAATCATCAATAAGTATTTCTTCCCAACTTAACTACTGCTGTTGTTATTTGAAGTTATCACTGAAGTGCAGAACATAAACACAACTAATATATATCCCTTCCTTCCCCCTTGTTCTGATTACTTCCTCATCCGAATACTACAATATTTGAGTTATTCTATTCGTACTGGCAAAACCCAGGCTATTCCCTCAACTCCGTATATCCTTCAATTCTATTTAAAAGAGAGAAATAAAGAAAAAAAATCCTTTTCCACTATACTCTACTTAAGCTACAAACTTACTCAAAATGAAACCAACTTACAATGGAATTTCAGCAACTCACCATTTCGACTTTGTTCATGTTGCTCCTTGTCTGGATGCTGAAGCTGCTGCTGTTGTCCTATGCTAACTGGTGAATGATGTCCCAGGCCGTAAGGTATAGGAGACCCACGCCCATGTGCCTGTAACAGGTTCATATTATATGCCATAGCTGCTTGATGAGTAATGATTCGAGGGTCAACTGCAAACCTACCCTGATACCCCGTCCATGGTACCTACATAATTTAAAAAAAAAAAAAAAAAAAAAAAAATGCAACCTGGTAAGGTACGTTAAAGGAAGTAAGAGAATAAGCACGTTGATAATGACATCAGTAAGAACCAGCTTTCTGTGCATCAGATGACCTGGCACACTAACACAGCTACAGGTACTATTGAAAGGGATAGCAAGAATGTAGGCCTAGCAGCAAGGAGCAAAGAGCAAAGACTTTGGAAGACTATTTTTGGCAAGTGTTCTTGTGCTGAAACCCATTCCAGTTTCAGTGGTGCCAAGATTAGGTGTGCAAAGATTGGTGTACAAATTATATTTTAATAAATTTGACATCTGTTTCTTAATAAATAGAAGTGGGTGAAGCTATAGAAAATAAAGTCCTGTCTCCTAGTAGTTGAAGAGAGATTAGGCTACGTGTTAGGGTGAAAACAGAAATGAACCCCCCTAACTTGAGGAATTTCTTATGGTCCTTTTATCACCCAGTTTTGTAAACTTGTAACACAAAATGAGTGGGCATACTATACCTCTGCACCCACAAGACACTTAGTGAAGTTAGCTGGACTACTGGCAGAACCGACTATCCGCATGTTAAGAATTACAGGGCCACTCCAGAGTGTCTACTCTACATGTGATAACGTGCATTGCAGATTGTCTTCCTATTTATTTGAAGTAAAATCCACCTCCTGAAAGCATGTAAAAGAAGTCAGGAATCTTTACAACATTTTAAATTCACTGCAAATTCAATGCAAAGGAAGACAGCTCTGGATCAACTCAGTTCAATCTTGCCCTGTAGGGAATTTATTAAAAGAAGGCAAATATATGAATAAGAGGAGAGTGCTGGGAAAGGAATCGCCAACACTCAGGCTGACAAAGCATCCTTTACTGATGACAGCAGGCAACCTCCTCATGTTTTACACCAGTATGGAAACTGACTTAAACAATGCAAAGAGATCGTTTTATCTTCTCTGAACTAAATGCATTTTACTTCGGTCCCTACTTATTTTAAAATGTAACAACTTCCGTGCAATTCTTTTTTTAAATTTCTATTTGCCATCAAAGTATGCACTTTGAACTTTAGCTTTAGGCTGCCGTTGCATCTGTGCAATCTCAAATCACCTCCAATAAATTTATTTTCAAAAGCAGCTGTCTCATTAGTACCTCAGTTTTCCAACTTAATTATTTAAAAGTCCATCCTCAGGGAAAGTGAGCTAACAAAACTTATTCCTAATACATTTCTTCTGGTTGGAAATAAATAAAGATATATTAAGCTTAGGACAATAAAACAAAAATTTCAAGTTATCTTGGCTTGATATTAATATAATGTGAGCAAGCATAACAACAATAAAGCTGCTGGCCTTCTCATTCCATTTAATTTTATCCATCAAATGTAGATTTCTAGTAAGCTAAGAAAAAGGAAAATTACTTGACCTAGAGAAGAAAATCAAATCTATAGCTTCCAGTTGATCCAAAACTTACAAGCAAAACTAGAGTTCCTACAGCAAGTCCCCTGTATGGGAGCCATAACCTATATTTCAGTAGAGGATGCAAGTAATTATTAAAAAAAACTAATGAGGTGTATGCAAATGCTTAGGAATGGCATTAAGCACATATGCATGGCAAGTTCCATCTCCTTCCTACAGACAATACAGATGTTCCTCCACAACATCACTTCTGAAGCTTTTGTTCTTTCCTCCCCATTTTCCACCTAGAACGTGGCTGTAAAGGTTAGAATTAAATCAGAGAGTGCTTCTTTAATTCACATAAGCTTTGCTGGGTTAGTTTTATACATAATGCAAAATTCCATACGAAATGTAACTCAAGAGACCTGATTAGGGATCTTCACTGTGTTCTCATATGCCATAAAGAAAGGGATTGGAAACGAAACAGGTTCACTATGAAGTTCTGGAAGGGGAAAACATCCCAGCATGCTTATTTTTCTTATCACTGCACTTCAGACACCTTGCACTGCAGACATCCAAAGCTGGTGATTTAAACTGTATAAAGCCAATAAAGAAAAACAAGCTCTGTCTAAATCGCCTACGTCTCTACAATGATTAAGAACTGGACTAGGCAATTAATTCACACGCAGGTATCTGAAGTTAGATGAGAGATCCCACTGGTGTGTCTATGCCTGGAGCTGAAAAAAATACACTAAATGGCATTAACATGAAATTGCTTTTAGGCTGCCTGGAGTTATTTGTGGAAACGACATTTTTAAGTCCTCCTTTTCTGGTGGTCCTTGGTAGAATCAGTCACAGAAACAGCTAAGAACAAACAACTGAAGTGAAATATTGGAACAATCAGCAAAATATTCAATAACTGATATTCAATAGTTTGATTTGTTTTACATGCAATAAATGGGGAAGGAATAAAAGGAATGAATTCTTACAGGCAAAGGCACAGACATGACCATGTTTCCTCCATAGACAGCAGGTACATATAGAATACTTGTCCCAGTGTGTGGATCTATCCTTTGAACAGGACTTGGAGATTTCCCCAGGTTGGGGTGAGGTCCCAGAGGAGGAGGGGGAGGAGTATATGCTCGGATAGGATTTCCTATTAGGACAGAAGGATTGGGCTGAACTGAAAAAAGAAAAAAAAGAGAATGAGGTCTATTACTTTCTTTTTTCATCCTAATAGCATCTATCTTTATAAAGCATACTGGCAACATTAACAGGATAGGTCTGATATACTGAGAAAAAGCATTAATCATATATCAAAACCTGTGAACAATTTCAGAAATTTGAAGAGGCAGAAAGTATGAGTTGAGATATAGAAAACAGTTCGCTGGTAACTGCACTGAAGAATGTCCCAAACCAATTAAACATGCTGACAGGAAGAGAAGCCGTTAAACACTGCATCAAACCATCATCCTCCTTTCTTTAACAGGGAAGACAAGCTTTAGATTAATGCTGTTTTAAATTAATAACAAAATTCTTAAGCTGTTGCATGCTATCTCACAAAAAAGTGCACTCAGTAATATATTGGACTGTCATATATCCAGATAAGTTCAAAATATATCATATAACACTGCATGCAATAGAATGTCCTAACTCTTAAAGTGCAAATACGCCAGTACAGCATTTTACATCAGGTATGTCAAACAGCTATTTTTTAAACAGTCCAATGTCTATACTGTGATAAAGCTATAAAGTCAATGCACACAATACCTGTAAAGGAACAGCCTTGGAAATACCTAATGTTCACTTAACAGTCTTATAGTCTGTTTCCCAAGAGCACACAAGAGGTAAATGGCTTTCAAACAGAGTAGACCAGATACTCTATTCATGTCAAATTACTATCAACTTGACTGAAGCCAAATCAGTGTGAGCTAGAGAAATTCCTTCAGTAGCAGCAGATACTTACCAATTCCATCGGGTGGGAAATGGTCGTTCTGGTTATGAAGATGGACTTTGCCCTTAAAAGAGGAAAAATGATAATAGTAATGCTTTGCAGACTTCACATAAAACAAAGCAATGTTTATTATTTCAAGTGAATTTCATAATTGAATCAAATACAAGATAGTTTTAAAGAAATGAGCTGAACATTTTATTCTTATACGTTCAATTGTACAGTTCCATCATCTGACTATGAATTCTCAAACTTGAATACTAAATGCCAATAATTCAATTAACCAGTGAGTCATCACCAATGCCTCTGGGGATGCTCGCTTCCAAGGCCTGTCTTCAGATGCAAGGAGAGTTACCATGAGCTTCTTTGGGTTTCGTTTCTCATTATTTTATCTCCTGCTGTTCCACTTTTTTCAGGAGCAGCACCCAGTGCTAACGTAACCCTCAGCACTCCTCTTCAGTGGCAGCAATTAATGGAAATGTCTATTTTCTTCTCCAGGTTCCAGCTCAAGAACCTTGGAGACTAAGCAGCTGCCACCAGTTTTATGCAGTTGCTCACCCAAGCTCCTTAGAAATCACCTCCCTACCCTGTATCACACCACCTACTTCTAAATCTTTACCCCTTAGTTATTGCACTCCAAAATTGCAATATGGAACCAGAGCACTCCAGGGAATTAATCTATTTTCCCCTGGTGAATTGTACATTAGAAAAGGAGGTTAAGAGAACCGAGTTACCCCTCCTGAGTTCATGAGTTTACAGCATCAACTAAGTAGTTAATATTCATAAAATGTGAGCACAGTCTAATGCCAGTATGTTATTAAGTATTTTGCAGAAGAGGAATATTGTACTTAATTTGGACCTATATAATTTCACAAATTTAAAATAAATGTAAAAAGCCTTTGATGCTGCAAAACTTTTCATGCCCAGGAGATAGTTTTGGGCAGTTTTCCAGCAGTCTGAGCAAATTAGTCAGGATACCAAGACAGGTTGTTTGACAATGTTGACTCATGCATAAACTAGATTAAAGAACTAGTGTCTGAATCCCCCTTCTCCCTCCCTTGTATAAGAGAATTATTCAAAAATAAATTAATAATTACTTTTCATTACATTACAGTACTTAAATCTGAATCTTGTTCTCTTTACTGAATAGGCAAATTGAAACAAAACTTGGAGAAGCTACATTCCTTAACGATCACTCATGATTAATACAAAGCATTTCTGTATCTGTTTTGTCAGTTAGCATGAAGCTCGATGCACAGAAGCATACCAAATCTCTGTTCTACCTAACATACTTGTAATTTATAGGTGCTTTATATATTTTTAAAAGCAAAATAGTGAATAACAAATTCAAAAGAATTGCTGTCCTGTTAAACAGGAGCCTCAGCATGTAACCATATCAGATTTTCAAATGCAAACGAACTGGGACCATTTTTGTGTTGGAGAAGGGAGGTGCTGGCTTTGCCTTTTCCCCTTTTTTCTTTTAATAGTTCTGATGCCTTAATGACTTTACGATAATTAGTTAAAAACTTAATTGTTATCCGTAACTGTTAAAGGCACCTGGAGGAAAACCACACTCAGGTTTCGGTACCTAACTCCAGGCAGTTAATCCCCCCTTACTCAACGGACAGGAATAGGGAGCATTCTCCAGAGACTTAACCAGACCTGTGGTCCTCACTGACGATGCATCCTGATTAAGTGCTCAAATCCAGGCCAAAAAGCTGGAACATAGGCAGTGAGCGGGAGTAGGCAGAGCTGTGAAATTCAGAGCCTCATTTTCTGTATGCTGAGTACCCTGCAGGAAGCTCCGCGTTCTGAAAACTTGGTTTCCACATCATCACCTTTTATTAAAGGCTGTGCCTGTCCAATTCTGCTATTCTTTCTGCACTTCCACCATCCCTGGCCAAGCCACACAAATGTGGCCGAAGGCAGATGCTCTCCCAGGCGCTGGGGCCATGCAGCACACTGCCCAGAACTGCCAGCTCCATCCTAGCTGCCTGGCTCTCTGTGACAGGACTGAAACTTGTTTTCTTCTTTAAACAGAAGTTTTTAATAACCTTAATTTATTTTTTTTTAAATCCTTAAAAAATATAAAGAGCAGTTCTGCTGAATATGAATGTGCCATTTTTACAAAACTACGTTTCACTGCCTGTATAAAACAAGATCCGAAATGCACGAATGTCCATAAACTCAGCACAAAACAGTGTGTGATACACTGTTCTCATTTTTCAGTACAAAATACATCAGCACTAGGATTTTAGCCTTTTAACTTTTTATATTAAATACTGTACTTGGGAGGCCCAAAGCAAGCTAAGCTACCTATCTGCTTTTAAAACTTCAGCAAAGGGAAATGTATCACTTATCACAGCCCCTTTCTGTATACATTTGAGTATTACATGCAGACTTTATGTCTGCTTCTGTACATGCTAGCTGTCAGTTGTATTTAGAGGAAAGAGATTTCATTATAGTTATATAGATGGTTAAAACACTTCAGTTAAAACTGAAAATACAGTGCTGGCAGTTTCAAAGTGGGCCTTCTGATTTCTATTGCATATGTGTTTAGTTTACTAACAAACTGGAAGAAAAAAAACAGTCTATTCTTAGGACTCCCACTTTTTTTTTTCTTTTTAAATGCATTATATCTGCATTTTCAAATGCTTCTCTTCTAATTTACGGAATAAAAATGTATCAATACAGTGATTATTTTAAAAAAGTCTTCAAGAGAAGTAAGACAGTAGCAATGACTGTTTAAAGACAATTTTTTAATTTATGGTTTTCTGTAAGTGTAGTGTTTTGACACATTGCTAGATGCTTTAGAAATCTGGTGTTTGTTTCTGAAAGTAATGCATCTAGATGAAGAAACCAAACGTTATCGCTTACAAAATCTCTTTTTGGACAGACTGCCAAAGGGAAGGCTTCCTATTTTGTATTGTTAATGTTGGGAGGGGTTGTTTGTTTAGTTTGGTTGTTTATTTTTAAGTGGTAAAAATGTCATTTCAGTTATATAGCCTGCAACAAAAATGCAAAGCTATGGAAAACATTTACATTTCTTCTTTCATGTACAACAGAATTCATCATAGAAGTTGACAACCTGCATTTTACCTGCATCTCTAAACGCAATTTAATTAATTGTAACTCAAACAATTTTGAAATAAACTACAAAGAACTATTTAAAATAATTAATTGCTGAGATACCACAGAACAGCTCTAAAAATTCAGTGTTATTTTTTATCATCTTAAGGAAGCAAGGACTGTATTTTCATCACTTCTTCACCTACTTTTATGAAAAGAGATGAGAAAATTATCACTGTACAGTAACTGCACCTATCTGCTCTCTTGATGCTGGTGAGATTTGGCCTTCTGAAGGACATTGTCACTGAGATAATCTAGGCATCATACTGTATGACTATGTATTTTAAATGAAATCAAAGTTATCTTACATAAGCCCATAAATTGTATGTGTAATTTTTAGATCAAATCTTTTGCAGATCTTATTTTGTTGTTTCCTTCTACTCCCTGGCACTCTTACAGCAACCTGCTGTTTCCTGGGGGTACAATCACCAGAAGCTACTTGGGATAGGGATTGTCTCCAATTCCAAGGTTTCATCTAGCTTCTCTAACCACTGAGGCTAAGACTGATGACTGAAGTTCATCACAGTCTTTGAAACACAGTCAATGAACAGGCCAAAGTGACCCAATGCATATACATGTATATTAGTAAGGGATCAAGGCTTTACCAACCCCAAGTTGCTGCCAAATGAAGTCAAGAGCCCTCACTTGAAACTGCCGAGCATCCCCGCAGAATTTGCATTTATATCTGATTGCACTGATGCCATTTTAAAATAACAGCTTGTCCCATAAACTTTTCACGTCGTTTCTCAATAGGCATTTCTACATCCACTTCCACTTCCTTACAAAGTTCATCATCACTGAAACTTTACCTTTGGTGGCGACTGCTGCTGCTTGGTGGTATTCGCTGAATGTTGGTGCCGAAGAGCTCGGGGAATAAACTCAGGAGCCAGTGGGTTCAACACATAGGTTTTCTTTAACTCCAAAGCTTCCAACTGAGCTTTGATCTGTTCAAATGTGATACCGTGGAGACTTTCATTCTCATGACATAGGGCAATAAACCTTTCCCAAAATTTCCTATGGAAACAATTTTTAGAAACAATAAAAAGGAGTAAGACTCAATGGCTGCCGTTAAAATTAAAATTGATTTTATATAACCAAGTCAATTTTTATCTTTCCTGCATGCTCCTTTTACACACCAGCCATCAATCCTGCAACTTGATCCATTCATCTGTACCCCAGAACATAATGCAAAGCTCCTTAGTCACTTAATGGACGTACGGGTCTGTCCGTGCAAATCAGATTGCAGCACTGGGTCTATACCACATTTAATATTAACATCGGGGACATATCTTAACTTGGAATTTCTCCCTGAAAGACCAAATATTAGTAAATACTATGCTTCAAATTCTGGAAAGCATCTGATTTACAGAATTTATTAAAGCTCAAAGAGTCACTGGCATGGTACAGGTTTCCAGCCCCAGAAGATTCTATGAATGTAGGCAGATCACTCAGTTCCAGTGTCACAAATACCAGGTTGCTACATACCCTCCTCAGAACTACTCTTGTGAAGCTCTTCAGAGTCGCATAAAGATTAATGTGTCCAAAGTATCTAGAGGGCCTTTGAGGTCCTCTGGTGGAAGACAAATAAAACCATGTTTTTTATTGCATGTCAGATCTTTCTGTAAATTATGGAAGAAATTTCAAGCCAGATGACACATGAGTTTCTCTGTGGTAATTCTATACCCAACTTTTTTCAGGGGGTGAAGGGGTTATTTAAATCATGTAATAAGAAAAGAATCCTACCTGTCTTCTCCTTTCTCATGACATGGCTTTTTATTGCTTATAAATTCCTTTCATTTTTAAGATCTATATGGGGATCTACACAGAAAGTTTAGACTTGCATTGCTCCCCACCCCAGGAACTTTTTGGGAGGAGTTACTTAAAAGATATTTAAATGAGGTCGAAAGATATGACTTTAAAGGAAAAAAATGATGGAAGCGTTGAAAAGACAATGATCTAAGAGGTGCGTTGCATTTGACTAACTCCCCTCCTTAATGTCCCAACACAGATTAAAATTAAAGGACCGAGGGAAAACAACAATAGTAGATAAATATTTACAATATGTATAATTATATTTAATTGCTCTATTACATAATGATCATAAATAATTGCTAACAACCCAATACTGTTTTGTACATCATGAGATGTCAAATAAAAGAGTATGTAACGTATTTCAATTACACACACAATTTCTACAGAAACTAAGATAGCAACAACAGCGTCTGTCCCAGGATACCCTCACAGCACCATACAGAGAGGAGCAAGGCTTATTTTTACAGGTACCACATCATCCTACCTAGGGGTTTATGCTGTTTGGTTGTTTGTTTTAGTTTGATTTCAGTTTGGTTTAAGTTAAATATTTTGTTCCTCACTGCAGTTAACCCTTTAATACTAAGGTCTGGCCAATAAGCAAGCTTACTTCAATGGTGTCTCCCCAAACCTATAAAATGACAGACTGCTGCATCCTTATTTTAATAGCTGTGTCATACTTTGCTGAGTAGCTGCCTTTTATGGAAAAGGATAGATGTCTTTCTTGAAAGAATATTCTAATTTACTAGTGTATTTAAGAATTCAAAAATAGTTTCCCTAAAAGCCCATCTTCTGTCGTGATTTTATATGGCAGGAAATGCTCTTTTAAAATTCAGGGTGCAAGATGGCTCCTTTCCTTAATTTTGCTTTAAGGCAAGTATATCTTGCAACATTTAAAATGAAGATTAAAAGCAAAATGAAATAATTCACTGGGATGCTTTAATGATGGAACTCCCTCTGATTAATCAATTCAGTCACCAAACCCACTGCCAAGTACCACAAATCCACTGGGACCCATACACTTTTGCTTAAAATGCCCCAAGCAGTCTCTACACATGGAACACTTGTACTGGGGTGTAAGAACAGAGAATAAAATACTGCTGTCTCTGTCTTCCAGTGTGCTCTTGAGTTTAAAGGGAGTGTCTGCCAAAACAGCCCTGTCTTGTCTGATTGTAACACACAGAAATGTAATGATTACCCTGGGCATACTTCACAAAGCTCTCTACAACTATCATTACAGAGTCTTGACTCATTTTGACAGGTATTAGAATATTTATAAAATTCAAGTACTCTAAACTTTTTTGAGGTCTGTTTTTCCTAACGAAATGTCACTTCTTTCAGACTTCTATACTCCCGTTGTACTAAAAAAGAACCATCTTTCCTGCAGTGTGCCTGAGCCCCTCCAGCACTATTTTCAAAGACTGAATGTTCAATTATTCATTGATACAAGACAATGGTGTATTGAAAGCAAAGCTTGAGATACATCCTAATAAAGCTCCAGTCCCTCTTGTTTCTTAATTATCTTTTTTGTTCTGTAATTCTGAACAGCCTATACATATATAAACAGCTGCTGGTCTTAGAATGGCAAACACAATCCCTAACTGCCAACATTGTCACTTAGGTAACAGGTAACCTGTTATATGTTCTATTTTACTATACTTGTATTTTAACAAGCTTTTGCATGGAGATATTTTGAAAGGGCCATATGTAGAGAAACTGCCGAGCTCCCACATTTGAAAGCTGGGTTCCTTTTCGCTATCTAACTTAAACCTCAGCAGCCAGACCCATGTGAAAATCCGAGAGATCATCATCTCCCCTGGGAGTTAGAAAGTTTAAAGGAAATTACCATCCCACAAAAGCTGTACTTAGGTAGTTACAGAACCAAAAGCAGTGCTAGGTGCTAAACTGGATTAACTAGCAGCCAGACTTAGGTAACATTGTGCGTTTTGACAGTGGGGAAAGGAAGTAAAATATATCAACTAAGGGCAATTTCAGAAGAAGTAATAACAACGATCTCAGTCAGCACATCACAGCAACCTCCAGATAGGAGTCATGCATCTCTGCCGTGCAGGTCAGTGAACTGGAGCCTGCACGAGCAGACTAACAGACACTCATCACTTGTGGGTCAAGTGCTCAGGAACACAGAGCTCTTCCTGACCAGTTAAACTACATCAGATCTGAAAGGGAAAACCAAAATAAAACTACAACTGTTACTTTTCAGTTACTTTTGACATGGCCCCAGCAGATAAGCAGTTAAATTCAGGTTATATTTGTTTACTGCATTTAAGAAAGGTTTAGGTTTCACTTGGGCTTTTCAGTTCTAATCTTTGAAAACCACATCCACGTTCAATACAGTAGAAGAATACTGCTCAGGAAAGTAGAATACAATGTATATGTAACAACTGACTAATACGTATTTTTAGTTTTATTATAATAATTCAGTCAGTGCACTGCTTCCTCTCTTCCAGAAAAAAAGCCTCAGGGCTTATCTCTGATCATCTTAGCATTTCAGGTCCTCCTCTGAAAAAGAAATGTTTGAAGAACAAGAACTTGGTATCCTTAACATCACTGCTTACATCCCTTAGCATTTTGCACATTTCTTCATTTAGGTCTATAAAAAGTAAATTCACTCAAATCTTGTTCATTTTTTTCCTAGTGTCACAAAGACATAAAAACACAATTTTTCTCATTCTTCTACCTTCATGACTGTCATAACTTTCAACTTAAAAATCCTAAATTACATTAGAACTTTTTTAAACTTTAAATTATTAAATTATATTACTTCTATCTGTTACAAGTATACTGAAAAAAAAAATTAAAGTGAAGCATCTTCAATTGTTAATGCCAAGTAAAGATTAGAACTGTTAATATATGAGACAATGACTAGCTGGTAGACCACTCTTTCTCCATAGGTTGTTACACATGATAATACTGACTCAGGATGAGAAGGTAAAAACAGAACAAAATAAGAAGAACCAGATTTGTCTGAAGATATTAAAATGCTCTGCCTCTAATCTGTAGCCATCTTCTCCACTAGCATTGTTTAAAAAAGAAAAAAAAAATCCCTTCTCTTGCCTCTAGATGTACTAATCAGAGCAGCCCCTGCATGGCTGTATACTTCCAGCTCCAGAGGATACTTGGTAGATGGCATCTCAGGAATTAACTCCAGCACAGGCTGACACTGCTCACTCTACACAAGGTTACAGTTGCCTGCTCAGTCTCAGGCTTAAGCTTCAGCAGCCCACTTTGGACAAGCTGCAATCATGCTGCAGCCTCAAGCCTTTGCAAGAGGTAGGTATACAACTAATGCTTTGCCATCGTTGTGGCATCTCCGTGGATATAAATGTGGGGAACTTCACATTCATTACATGGTTATTTTAAGAATTTAAAAATATATCATGTCTTGTATGGCACCTAAAAGAACATCCATTGTTTTTTAAATCCATCAGTCATACAAACATTTTCTAGCATTCGTGGTTTTGATTAAGTAAAGAACATTTATAAAGTACCTGCATCTTCCGATGGAACATAAAGCAATAGGATCTCCCACCACAGCTACCAAGGATTGTGCTCTTGTAATGGCAGTGTTGAGAAGTTTGTAATTAGACAGAAAACCATAATCCAAGTCTTCTGTTGAATCCTCCAGTAACTGCTCTTTCCTTTTAATTGGTGTTTGCTTATGTTTGCACGTATGCCGCGTTCGTACTGTGCTGAGAAACAACACTCTAAACTGTTTTCCTAAAATGAAACAAAAAACAAGTGTCTGAGATAATTTTAGCTATTTCTGCTAGTAACACAATCAGACCACTGCACTTGCCAGCCAGATTTCACACCTAGATATTCTGAAGAATTGATAGCTACCCTTCACATTAAGAACTTTATGCAAGAATAAGATTTAAATTTTTAAAAGATGCACTATAAATAGCATCTTCTATTACAAGAATATTTCCTCTATAAAAAAATTATTTTTCATCTCAATACTAATCACTCCAGAACTTTCTGAAATTCTAATAATCGTTAAAATGTTTCCATTCAGCCAACAACAAATCTTGTGTTTATTTATTCTATCTTAAAGGAAAAAATTGCTCTGGACATATCTTGTTTCATATTGAGCAATTCACTCGAATACATGGCTTATATATGGCATATGTAACTACCATGAAAAAAAAAAACAAAAACAGATCACACCACTCACCGTCACTCAGTTACTCTTATCTTCCTTTGTTTATTACTGACTAAAAGTGCAACCTAGCAACAGGATATGCCTACACAAAATTCTTATGTTATCAAATTGATCCCAGGGACAAACCCCCCTAAGTTTGTGAACACTAAAATCAGTAAAAGAGAGAAGAGAAAAAAAAAAAAAGCAGAAAATCAGTAAAGCATTGAGGCTAAGTCTTGTCGTATTTTTATTTGGAACTCTGTTCTTACAAGAAAAATACAGTTTTTAATAAATCATTTTACTCTTAAAATACACTTGAACTTGTTTTTGAATATATATATATATTTATATATATATATATATATCCATCCATGAGTTTATTATTTTGCTATTCTGTGTTGGAATAACATCTAATCAGCAAACTTGCCAGTTTCATTCTGACACATCAGTTTCATGGGCTATATCACAGGTCTCCCTTTGTTCAGATCCCTTTAAGATTTTAGTACATCTTATTTAACTTCAACAGTCAGATTCTAAACTTCCTTATCATACCTTTGAGACTTTTAAGTATTACTTACCCTGAACGTTTAGCACTCTCTCTACACTGACATCAGACAGCCTTTTTTTCCGAAGTTCAGCCCGAATTCTGAATACTTGATCAGCATAAGGTGTTACGACACCTATACTGCCATCATCCAATTTGCCCCAGGCAACAGGCCATTTTCTTCTTAATTCCTCAACACGCTCTACTACTTCAAACACCTTAAAAGAAAGTCAGAATTCTTAAAAGAATGCCTGAATGAAGATCATTCTTTGATATGGAACGAGAATTTGAATTTTAAAGCCCTCAGACATTTAAATGACACAGCATCACACAGCCTTACTGAACAAGCAATAATACTTTTGTGTTCTATACTGATACTCTAAAATATTATGTATTAAAACAATTCATTTAAGGTATTTACTATGCATTCCTTTTTTTTTTTTTTTTATCTTGAACTAATTTTTTTCCACAAAAATGTCAGCTTTAAAGTACAAACTGGGAAATGGTATTAATAACCTTAATTTTCATACTTATGATCTTACTAAAATGTCAAGTGCTGTAGAACCTTTCTGATCATATTTATCTAATTTCTATAAGTAAATATACTGTCTAGATGGGGATTATTTCATTTTTACTCTGGATTTTACATATGTCCTATTTCAGTTTGATAATTCAAGAAAAGAGACCATGTATACCAGAGCACATTCACTTCCCATTCCAAAGGATACAATCAGGAGTTTCAGATTATTCATCAACTGCTACTTCATCTCAATGAAAGAATTAAGGGTGCTACCTGAAAAGACTAACGAACAATAAAATTTGAAAAAACGTCTCCTATGAGGAGACAGGCTCAAAGCAACCTCCTGCCAAAATGTGCCAGGCATAGTGACTTCTGTTTGGTTGGTTGGTTTAATTTTGGAGGATTTTTTTTTTTTTTTAATTTTGGTCAATTTTATTGATTTATTTTTTAAAGATATTTATATTTGATGTCATTCAATAAATGTCAATTTATCATTCAATAAATATTCAGTGCCATTTGGTATTTATTTACCTACTTCAGGTATGATAACTGATGAATGCAGCTTTCCTTCAGCATCACAAATGCAAGCTCACTCTCCTAAAAGAAGCTAAGCAGTCTTTCCTACAAGAGCCTTACATACTCTTAAATCTCTTCTCTTCTCTATTCAATCAGTTATCTTTATCCATGGGAATGGAGTTTTAAAACTAGATTTATTGCTTTTAGCTTTTATATTTTTTCTTCCTCAACTTGATAAGTGAATTCTAGGGGCTTTCATGGATATTTCTGGAATAGGAAAAACCATATAAATCATAATGGGTATAGATAAATGATATTCATAAAGCATGCTATTTCTTAACTGCTGAAAATCTGCTGTTTCACACTGACTTCTTACAATCTAACATCTGACTATATGATAATCTCATTTAAATATGTATTTTTAAAAAGTGAATCTAAACTGGGAAAGATTACTGAAAAATTTAGAATTCTTAAAAAAAAATGAGGAAATGAATAAAGTGAAACAATTTATTAATCCTAAAAAAACAAATAGTTTATTTTTATATTTCAGATTTTCAGAATACAGTGAAAGTATCTGGCAGGTTTTGAGCAAGTCCTGAATATAACTTTACACAATATAAATTTTCATATTTAAAAGCTAATTCTGCTAACTAAGTATATTAGAACAAACTTCAAGACCTGTAAAAAGCATAGCACAAACATAAGGATCTTCTCCCAATACTTTGGTAAGCTTTTGTGACAGAGTATAGCTTCTGGATATTCGGTTTGAGTTTAACACCATACAGATACATTTTAGAGTTAATACCAAAAAGAGAAGTTTATTTTCCTGACTGATAGTTAATATATGCACCAATGAACTATAAAATGCCCCGATACAAGTTTCGATTAAAGGCCAGACAGAAAAAATCTCCCTCATCATCTGAATTTCAGTTTATATTGGTGATTAAGCAGCTGCTGTCCTTCTTTTCTGCCTGTAGCTATTAATGACTCACAATTTTCAGACAGTTACTGGGCCACTGAAGATATTTAAAGCATTTTTTTCCAACTTTTTTTTTTTTTTTAAATGGCAAAGCAGTACGAGTACACTGATGAAAGCAGTCAGATGCCTTCAGTGATGTGTCCAGAAGTCATTGGAGGCTGAAATGCACCTATGTGTCTTTTTTTTTTTAATTATTATTTTTTGGCCTCAGAGGAAGGAATGATAAAAAATAATTTTTGAAGAGTACCTGTAAGCGTGAAATAAACATTTTGAGAATAAATTCTCATGAAAAAAAATCTCATCTGCACACGATTAATTAGACACCAATCCTAAACACATTCAAGAAAATATGAAATGTTACTCCAGAGAACTCTTATCTGAGTGGGAACATTTCTACAACAGTAGAAGAAATTTAAGTTTTACTTCAAATTGCAGTTACTCTCAGTTGCTAAGATACATCCATCAGACTGTCACAAAAATTATCAGGAAAGACATCCTGAAGAATGAGCCTAAGAGAACTGTAAGCAGCTTGCAATTTGCAAAGAGAAAAAGAAGATAAATTAGTGGAAATGTTTACTACAATTCCAATGTTCACTACTCCATGTTTAGCAAACTTCATGTTTCTCTCTCCCATTAGACAACAATTTAAGCCTTCCACCCACAATGAGCATAAACCAAGAAATTCTGGGGTAAGGGAGCTTTAAGAAAACAATCATGAATTAAACCAAAGAGTTACCTCTGCATTGTTGTAAAAAGCTGTACTATTTTTTTCCTGCACGTCTTCTCCACGTGCTGTGAAGAAAGTTAAAGGGTAGAAATCTTTGTGTGCTGGCTGCTTTCCACTTGCCATCAATTTGCCTTCATAGAAAAGTTCAGATGTGTAACTGTAGCAAGGCAAAACAGAATAAAATGTGGAGTCTACATATGAGCTCATTGCTAAAATATGCAATTTTCACTGGTAAAATATGCAGTCACAAAATACTTCATAAGGAAAACCACTGATTACTATTTAGCATCTCCAAGCAAATTCTCTGAACTGGTATACCCACACTACAGACAGAACAGAAGGCATTAAAATATGCTTTTCCAAAGGCAGTATTTTCTTCTAATCTGAAGCTTGACAAAGTTACTAACATTCTCACTAATGTTTCACACTCAATTTCTGGTGATGAAACATGGCATAAGGGGCACTTGTTGCCAGGGACTGGTTTTCCATAGGTAGGCTGGACAATGAGCCTCCTTACATCTACTAATACTTGCTGAACTTAGAAAATATATTTACTAAAGATTTTATGTGTACAGAGCACAATCAGGAACACACTGTCTGAACCTCAAGTGCTGAAGTTTGTGAGTCAAGTTCATGGAAATGATCTCTAACAAAAAGCTGAAACAATCCATTTCCTTTCAGATTCTCTCTCATTTATAACTTAAAATTTCTAGAAACTGAGAGGAAGTCTAGAATGTATAAGAAATAAAATGAAGAGAAATCAAGCTGTGTAATAAAATATTTTGTATTATCACTTTTAAATCCCCAAGTGCACTTAAATATTTCTGCCCTTGCTTTGAACACAGTGATAACCTAATTAGTATGACTGGATACCAACACAATATCCCTCAGTACATATTTGATTCAGGATTTAAACTTTAGCATTTTTCCCCATGATTGCACTTATTCTTTCTAGCACAGCTCATGGATGAGCTCATTACACTAGCAGCCATTAGTTTATCATAGCATAAAAATGCAAAACCACTGATTAACGTGTCTTGAAAGAAGTAACAAGCAAAAGACAATAAGAAAAAAACATACCCAAATTTTGACCTATTTTTTCTCTTCATAGTTGTATATCTCTATGTTCCTTATAGTGTACATAGCTTATTGTTCCAAGGTAATCCACCCCGGTAATTCTAACATTCTGACAGCTCAAAGACCCTACCAAATACAGTATAATGGTTAAAAAGGGAAAGTTAGCTCTTCTTTGTCTTGCAGCCAATGCATCCCTCCATGAATGAGGGACTCTACCACAGGTATCTAAATGTATCTCTGATGTCTGAATTTCAACCTAGTAACAAAGAATTACTCTACTAATTTACTTTGAAACAACTAAGGTTTCATTACAGAAATTTGTAATGCTTCATTCAGCTGTGCACGGCACAGAGGGTAAGTTTTGTTCACTCACACCAGTCAAAGCATGATACAGTGAAAAAGTTCACACCTACTTGATGATAGCTTCATGGGAGCGATAGTTCTCACACAGCAAGATCCTGCATGGAAATTCTGCAGGGTAGTGCTCATAGAGCCGATCAAGCAATGAAACATGCAGGTTTCTTTCCCTGGCAAATTCACTGTAGACAAAAGGACTGAGCTGTAACAGACACACACATACAAAGAAAGTGTAACTAAATACGTGGACTTAGAATTTCAGGCTCCCAAGACATGTATTCTGCATCAAAACAAAAATAAAACCTTACTATAACTATACATTCATAGTTAGAAGACATATACCATAGCTAAGCATTTTGTAACTATTCCATAGAAATGCCTAATCCTACTGTAAAAGTGACAAAAGACCAGCATGCTCTTACAGGAACAATAAGGCATTCAATAACTAGGTAAAAAGAGAGAACCCTTATATCTAAGGTCTTTTCTTTGTGGCTTGCAAAGATGAATAACTCAAAGCAGAGAGCTGTATGACCAAAAAAAAAAAAAAAAAAACTACCATCCACAGAACAGTCCATAAACTAAGGTGGCCCAGTTACTAATACACTGAACTACTACTGGGCTTGTTTTACAACAAAAACACCATCTATTATAGCAAGAAAATACAAAACAAGGTTGATGAAAAAACAACTTTTAATCAAAATTCAAAAGCTTGGAAATTAAGCCAATTGATTGTTTTTCTGAATGCATATTATTCAGAATCTGAGTTTGAGCTTTACTTTTTTTTTTTAATTCTCAGATGTCAGCTTTAGAAATTTAAATGCCTCGAAGAATAACTTCCATGAGAACTTGTGCTATAAAACTGCTCTTTACACTCATAGCCTGAGACATGCAAGCCAGAGTTAACTCTAACCATCTAGCTGGGACTTGTGAGCTCTAGCCTAAAGTAGTAAGGATTCCAACCTCTTAACAAGTACTTTTTAAATACAGATCTCAAAAGTGCTATGTGAGAGTCCTTGGAATTACTATTATCATTACTTTAAATGATCCAGGAGCAGGATGTGCAAACTCAACGTAATGGCAGCAGAAGAATCAAAACAGGAAAGGAAAAGACAGGCATCACAGGCAGGACCTGAAGAATCATATGTATGATAGAGGTGATACTGGTAGGTGGGAAATCTACTCTAAGTTAATTACTTATAGCAATGCCAACATCCAGTTCATTGCCATTGAGAACTGTCGAGAGAATTAAAGGCAAATATATAAAAACAAATAGACCTGGCCTAAATCAAAAAAATCAACAAAACAAGTAAGGATGACTTTTCTAGGCATTCTTTCCCAGGCCTGCATACTGCAAAATGGCACATATAACAAGTATTTTAAACTCCTGTAAACTTTTTAAACCAAACAATTCCTAAGCACATCACAATAAATAAAGGCACTGGTCAGCTTCAGCTTGCCTCTTTTTACTAGTTCAAATCCTTAACAGATTATGTTGTTTCCAATACATTAAAAAAAAAAAAAAAAAAAAAAAAAAAAGCTGTCTTAAGCACAATACACTGCCCATATTTTTCAGTTCTCTCAAAAATCAACATGGACTCCCAGTCGTAAAGAAATTCCTACACTGACTGTATAAATATCACCATATCTTATGTAAATAACAACCCTTGAATTTTTCTTGACATCCCTGTCTCTTATATGGCTGGTAAATTTTATGCACCTCCCTCTTACAATTAAGTTTTACTTGCATATAGTTCAGTGGTTGACTGGGTCCAAGTCTGTTGTATCGCAGATTTCCTATATAACCTTGCACAATTCATTCACTGTCTTTGTGCCTTAATTCTCATCTTGTAAAATGGAAACAACAATATATTCTCACTCTACAGAAATACCGTAAGTCTGCTTCAGTGATATTCACATACCATGGACATTTGCAGCACATAAATGTGCTCCATAAATATATATC
This sequence comes from Aythya fuligula, assembly GCF_009819795.1. Taxonomy (NCBI): domain Eukaryota; kingdom Metazoa; phylum Chordata; class Aves; order Anseriformes; family Anatidae; genus Aythya; species Aythya fuligula. The sequence goes on along the minus strand of NC_045576.1, from coordinate 9,437,323 downwards.
TATATATATTATATACGCACACACACTAGATATATATATATGTGTACATATATATACACACACACGCTTTATATTAAAAAAAATCTGTAACTCTTACCTGCATATGGTCTCCAGCCAAGACGATTCTTGTGTTTTTATTAGCTAATGCTAGAGGCATAATAGTTTCACACTCCATAGCCTGTGCAGCTTCATCTAACAGAATGTGTGTAAAAAAACCTGTAAAACAGATATCAGCAAATACATGAAACTTGAGATATGATAAAATAAACAGCGATAATAATACAAGAAATTGGACTAAGAGTTCTACATTCTGATGGCAACCAAAACCAGGAAAAAAAAAATCAGTATGGCTTACACAAATGAATTTCTAGCAATTACTAAAAACTACACAATTTTCAAACCCTTCAGATGGCCAATGATGGCCAACAATCAACTGTCAGTTACATTAGCAGTAGTCCACAGATCTCCCTCCTTCTTCCAATATACTTAAAATTAACACAAGTGTTTTATCTGAGCTCTCTTTATGCACAGAGGAAATATCTCTCGACAGACCTCCCTCAGAAGGTTTCTCAAATCTGAAAACCTTTTCATTAGCATTACTCTTGAAGAGGTTTGGACAATGACCACAAACAGGACTTTCCTCATGTACATTAGTCCTATTAAATTACTTTATATATCCTAAAATTCTAATTGAAATTGTGCACATACCTAAACATTTTGCTGAGTATGGGCTTTACAGAATGTAGAGGTTGGGGGGAAAAAGGAACAGAAGTTGAAGGAAAAATTAAAATTTAATCTTATGGTAATGTTGGACCAAAAGGTGGGGGGCTGAATCTATGCGCTGGTTAACATGCACATGAAAAAATCTGGGCCACAGGAAGCTTAGATTTTATGAAAGGTAAATTCTGGATAGATATAGAAGATCAATATTTTTGTATACTGTTATATACTAAGGTTTAAAACATTGCTTTAGAAGATTCAGTGTACCACCCAAGTAAGATTGCACACATAAAAATGAAGCAATTTTTCAGAAAACATGAGTTTCACACAGCTGCACACATATTACCATGATGTAAACATGACTGTTTACAGCTTATTGTCAGGCAAAGCAGTTACTCCCATTTAAAGACCTGAAAATACGTACCCTAAATTCTATATTAGCTTTCTCTGTCACAATAAATGACTAAATGTGACCATAAAAAGCTAACTTTAATAGCTTTTGTAAAGAAATTCCACATTCTCCAAAAACCAGATGGATTTCATTTGGATATAAAGTAAACAATAAATCCGAAGCAGCCTCTGTCCCAGTAAATCAGCCTACGATATTTCAGTTTAGAAAACAACTGGCATGTATCATGTTAACATAGCATGAGTTTGTGTGTGTGGGAATTGTTTGCAAAGCTAAACAATTCATAAAACAAGAAAAAAGCTCTGCGTGTGTATTTATGCTTACATGCTCCACTGAGTAAAGAACTTAATGAGCACACTATTCAAAGTCAGAATCTCAAATAGAATTTTCCCTCTTGGATCTCAGAAACACCACATCATACATAACACTGCTTCTTTAGCAATAAGAAAAAGAAGCATTTGAAAGCCAGCAGTTTTATAGCTTTGTAATAGACATTTATTCATTAAAAAAAAGAGAGAAAAAAACATTTTCAGATGGCAATTTTTTTACTTTATTTTTGAACAGTTTAAAAATTTGGGTAAAGAACAGAAAGAATAGTTGTTACTAACACTGGAAGAACAGATGCTTCCCAAAGCACCTTATGGATATTTCTTATTTAGAAATTATCATACCTGGTTCAAGATCCAGTTGACACAGATACTGTGATGTATTTAACGTAACAACTACTACTCGTTGCTTAAGAATATCTTCTTTCTGTGGCATCTGAAAGGTGGAATGTGTGCTTGAAATCAAACAGTACTGATGCACAACTGGGTGGACAGTCTTTACCCAGCGATTTCTGAAATATACCCTAGAAAATAAAAAGGGGGCTTATTTTCTGTACAGCTGGAACACAGAGACAGCCTAATTATTTCAAATGCCAGTATTCTGTTTTCTGGTAAATAAGAGTCTTTGGGAAGCAAAACATCACTACTATGCAGAATTACATGCTAAAGTATCTTTGATTCTCTTCCCTTATTTGCTGCAGTGCAATACTACATATATGAATAGCTACCGGGGATTAATTCACATATAGAAATCTCTAAATTCTTCATATATTTGAGAACTGTGACCCTCATATTAGTATCATTTTTATCTGTCAGTAAACTCATTTAAAAAAATATTTCCTTAACTAAAATATAATAGCCAATAGTCTTGGAAGTGACAGAGATGCAGTGGTCTGCACCTTTCATCTGTAGGACCATTACCATTAAGGCATATTAATACCTTTTTTTTTGAAAAGGCATTAATAAAATCACCCGCTCCCTTTCACACATACCGAAGTTCTAAGAAACAAACAGGATATAAATTTGTTGTTTTATCACAAAGGGCCTTAATTCTGATATACTGTATAAAAGAATGAGAAAACAGTGCCAAGAAGAAAAGTTTTCTTGGTCTAAAATATCAGGACATTGTCAGCAGAGCACTGGACATCAAACATCTTTCCATGACATTTAAAATCATTTTAATCACCATATCATGAGATCAACGATGAATTATTCTTAAATGATGAAATGTTACAGCCAGTCTAGCTAAACAGAAGAAGAACAGGGAAGACACAAAGGCTACGCCCCAGAAGATACAGCACAAGCAACTAACTCCACAGGAGTCACCAGCTGAGGATCTGGATAAAGATGTCAAAGGCCTTCTCTATGTGGTGTTCCTCAAAAATATAATCTGTATCAAGTAAGAACTGCAAATCTCAAGTGGAATCTTTAAATTACAGGAAAACAGTACATTCTTATTTAGAATTAAAGTTATTTTAACTTATTTCCAAAGCACATTAAGATGAAACAGTTTCAAATAATTTAAGTTCTGAATATGGGATTCATTGCTGTTTATCTATTCATTATTCATTTCCTTCCGATTAGATTTCTCCTGCACCCATATTACAAATCCCAAATCATTGCAAAGTATTGGGAAAAGTTAAATTATGCACCTACGTGCAAAACATGATTGCAATGGCTGGACTTTGGATACCATACGTCTACTCACATTTGAAAACTACAGCTCAGTTCCATGTAACACAAGTGAAACAATTATTAGCGTTAGAATGAATTTGTTTTGTGAAAATACAGGTAACTGTCCGTTTTGGACAATACGCACAAAATGAAATGTAAAGAGGTGCAAATGCACTGCAGTAATCTGAATGGCAACACAACCAACCAAAACTGACACTTGGTGATCAAATGGCATCAGTTAAGCCTGGGTTCAGTGCAGGAGCAATTGATGCACTCCTGAGTCATTCCAGGACCGAGAATCTTCTAATGGGATCAGCTTATTTATTTCTTATCAGCCAGACTGATAAGCTTTACTTGATAAACTGTTATTCCATCAATGTAAAAACATATGGTCAGAGCCTAATTGCTAGAACAAGGTAGGTAGCAGGAGCAAAATAACCCTGTTCTATTTATCCCAGCCATACAGTCAGCTTTTATATGATTCACTTTCTCAATCTTAACTGAGAATTATACTTACCTACCATCTCACAGGAGTACTGTGAGGATTAATGAGTTTATTGTGAGTTTATGTTTGTAAAGCACTTTGAGATTCTTGGATGAAAGGTGCTATTGAAATGCAAAATATTATGGTTATTAGACATTATTATACCATGCACTGTCTTTCATTACACAAATTCAACTACGTGTGACTCACAGATTGGGTGACAGCATTTCAAACTGCATTGTTGCTTACCCATTAATTTATTTTATTTTGATGTGAGATCAAAAAGGTATCCCAGAGCTATTATGCACCACTGGCATAAAAGCACCTGACAGATGTGACTACTGGAAGAATGTCGTGATATAAGTAAGCCACGCTGAACATGGGACTTCTCAGGCGCACTTTGTGCTAATAACACCTACTGTAATTTCATGATTAGTTTTTTTCTTATAACAAGAGAAACCCACTACATTTTGTTTTTAAACCAGTTCAACACAATGCGAAAGATTTCACCCTGCAACATACGCTTACTTTTTAATCAAGCAAGTGTTCAACTTTCTAATTTTTTAAGACTTGTAAAAGCAAAGTGCCTGAATGCCAGCAGTCATGCAGGTACTAATCAAACTATCCCTGGAGCACCTGCAACACATCTATTAGCATGCAGCTATAGGTACAACAACTACAGTTACAAAAACAAAGCCAAGCCATAACTCACACGTGACTCTATTTTCTCACATCTTGTGCCTCACCTCAAGATTTTAATTGTGGAGAAATAAAAACCCTGAAGGCTAGGTTTATCCAAGCCACAGGCAGTGAAATCACTGGCAAATACATAGAGAACCACATTGAAAGAGAAAAGTCGTAAGATCAGGGACTTAATCTCCTGCAAACAAAAGCGCTGAATATATCCGCTGTACTTACTAATGCTGGATTAACATGCTCAGAATCTGCATTTCTTCTGGAAATTCATACCCCCTTTATTTCTAAATCTGGACCTTTACAACAAAAATTTTCAATTTCTAGCCAATGATCAAAAATAAATATACAAAAAAAAAAAGATCAAATATGTGTCTCCACCAACTCTTCATCAATTATGCCAAAACAGAAGTTGGCCCCAACTATTTTTATTAAATGTTAGCCAACCTAAGTTTTTCCCACTCTTCCGCATTTTGCTTCTACTAATAAATTTCCATCAAAAAAACTATTTGTATGACAGACTATTTGCAAAAGCAGCAAATTTGTATCAGCAGTTAAGACTCAATAATTTCCCTGTTCGCGTTTCAGGCGGACTGCTCCTGAATCCCTTGAAATATACTTCTAAAAGTTAAGAAAAGGGAGTCTAGAGTCAGAACCTCAGATGGAGATGGAACAGAGTCTCATCTGCACTACTGTCCTACAGAAGTGACTCCTACTTCTCTCCTTGGAGAAGAGGGTGAATGGGGACTACATTTATGTTCTCCAAAACTTCTTTTTTCCTGTTCTGAACTGGAAAATACAATCTCTTCCTAGTTCTTGATATAAAGACCAGGATTCTCCCTTCAGGCTGTGCTCTAAAGAACTCTTCTTGGACAAGCTCCAATCCCAGCTCCTCAGACTTTGTATGATTCTTTCTCACCTGAAAACCCTCAAGCAAAAGAAAAACAGAGGCTTAGAGGAAAGAGATCTAGCTGTCTCATTTCACACCTCTATTGCTCTATTGAAAGTTAAGAACAAAAAAATCAAGTAGTCCCAAGAACCCTCAAGAAAATTTAAAAGCATCTGATTTCCTCTTTCATTTCTTTTGATTCCCCTCCATAGAGAGGCTCATTGTGATGTACAAGTACATTCCTTGGGGTGCAGAACACAAGTAAAGAACCTGTCTTACAACCTGAAAAAATAACTTTTTTTTTAATTATTATTATTAATTTAAAACAAAAAAAAAAAATCAATCCTCTTTTGAGGATAGGATAAAATCTAGAGTTTCAAGAAAAAAAGTAATTGCTTAAAGAGGCATTTATTTTACAAATACAGCATTTGATAAGATAAATTAATTCTATTTTCAGTATTAAACTTTACTATGGACAATTTGTGGAAAAGGCGGTGATCCCTTAACATCTTCTGAAACTAGCTGCCACATACTAAAGCTTCTTGGTTCCATGCTACATGCAATACTGACACAAGTACATTATGACCAAGTTATTTAAAAAAAAACCTGCTATTGAACTGGAGAGGTTTCAGTAAAGCTATCTTAAATAGAACTGACTTCTCTTCTGATATTGCCAAACTGATCATCAGCAATAATACGTTCAAAAACAGAGACATTAAAAATAGATAAAAGCACTATCAACTTCCTTCCTTTTAACAGGATATGGTATACAACTAAGTTTGAAATATATAAGTAAAATAATAGTAATAAACAGTTACAGTTTATATAATAAATAGAAGTAAACAGTAGATACCTCATTCACTGTGTGCCCAGAACCACACAGAGAAACTGCTGCTCTCTGCTTCCTAGATCTTCACTGGAGTTTTTAGGAGTAATGAGAAGTATCTAACTACGGTGCCTACCTTAGGAGCATACCTCCTGGAGACTAACAGTTGATGGAGAGAGACAAGCACATCCACAGAGTAAAAGGGTGTACGAATTAGAAGCCAATTACTACCTCTGCCGCTCTGACTCACCCTCTAAGGTGCCTGCTTCAGCACACTTAAAATCAAGAGTCGTAGCACCGAACAGAAGCACTTAATTGCAGGCTCTTTCCTCCTAACTGTAGGTTAGTGCTTTTTTTTTTTCCCCCCTTTCCCTGAAACACTTCTGCGTTAATCTACGTAAGTATAAAAAAATGTTTCAATGTCAAGTGTCTAAAGTAAAAGACAGGTTTTGGAGAGTGTCCCTTAAACAGCTGCATTATCTAATCATAACCAGTGTTATTTTTTTTTTTTTCCCAAGGTACAAATTTGTTTATGGGCATTAGGACTAAAGAATTTGGTCTCCAAGCTTCATTGGCACTTTATTTGGGTGTAGAGCCTACACTCAACATAAATTCTCACTATTCATTTGCCTTTATGTTTTCTGAACGGCAAATATAATTATTTTGTTAGGAAAAGAAAGTACAAATTTACAACATGATATTTAAACAAACCCCCCAAACTCCAAGCTTCTAATGTTTATGTCACATCGTTGACAGGGTGATTATTTAGCGTGCATCTGACCCACAGAAATTTACTGAAATACTTACGTAGTTCTCAGCACCCAGTCAATATTACATATTTAAGCTTTTCCTTCTTTAAAAACAATGTAAATATGGCGCTCCCCACTAACCTGTGGCAACATTTTTAGCAAAGATACTATTTAGCCAGCTCATCCCTTGTGGAGTAAATAAAAAACCTAAAGGAAACTGTTCAGCCCTTTGGAAACACAAACACTGCAAGTAGCACATCCTGCTTTGATACTCCACTTCTCCTGCTCCATTTTATGTTTCCCTTATAAAACAGCACAAGGCTTAGGGCACCCTGTTTAAACTAACAGTAATGATTTTAATTCGAAAATATATCTTGACAACAGTCAATAGGAAAGGTAACAGATCCACAAGTGATTTTCTGCAAGGAAAGTAACATAATTCTAGCTTTCAATTCAAACAGACTGACCCTGATCCTGCCAGATCAGGTTGACACGCAGTCAGCTTTCAAACAACATATGCTTCCCAAGTATCCATAATATTTTTAAAATAATTTACAAACATACACCCCAGTGGATATATAAATATATATACAGCTCCAGAGATACCCCCATTTACAAAAACTAGAACTTCCCATAAAGGTATCATGACTACGTCAACAATGTCACACAATCTACCGCAGCACTTTCAGAAGGATTCATAACAAACGCTATGACAGCTATATTTAAAACTTACAGTGGCTTTTGCATTATGCACTGAAATACTCTTGGCAAATGTGTGCGTATATGTATATATTTAACCTTATTGGGAAAAAAAATTGCTTTTCTTCTCTATGTTTTTCATAAGCACATCTGAGACCAGACTATATAGTTGAATATAGCACATGAAAGGTGGTACCAAAAGCTTGGCAACCACAATAAAACTGTATTTAACTTTAACATCTTGTTCTGTTAAATCACAGTTCAATATTCCTGAAAGTGTAAATTACGCACATTTTTTCCCACTACAAAATTAAGACACCAAAATGCTTTTCATCACAAAGTGCTTTACAAAGCGCCTTAGGACAATTTGGGTTAAAACACACCAAATTAAAGGCAACTTTTCAGAAGTTAGCTGCCTTCTTTTTGGCCAGATCCTCAGCGTCTGTCACATGGCGACTAAAGCCAGAAAACCTAAGAGAATTTACACCTGTCATAAATCTAGCCCTTTCACATAACTTCAGTGGCTTTACTGACATTATAGAAAATTTAGGTCCGGAATGGCTTTTAGTAGCTAGCAAGTAAACAGAGTCACTTTCTTAGTAAAATAATAGTCATACACTGACATTGAGAAAATGATGCTCATAATTTTAAAAAATATATACCAAGTTAGCAGTCTTATATACTGTGATATCTGTGCAAATATTCCCAAGAGTGGGTTTCTGCCCATAAATAAATACTCCCTAAATATTTCTATGCATGTTTTACCCTTTCTGTACTTTAAGTTTCCAACCTTTCTTCATTTCCTTTCTTAACTAAGCCCCCAAAAAATAACCATGGCAAATACATTTAATCATACAAACAATTACTTCAAACTCACTGATCAGAAGAGGCCAAACTACTTTCACATGATTCTCTAAATACGTAGCTCCTACGTCAACAGATTTTTTTCTTCAAAAAGCCAGGTGGGGAGCCCAAGCTTCCAAATAGTAAGCATGAGTAAAAGTCTTCTAGAATTTAAAATACATTTAAACTTCCTTTTATTTTTATCATAATAGCTTTTAGAGGAGCATATCAAAAGTTTGCTCGTTAGGAAAGACACATTTATCAATAGAATAATAAAAGCTTAAAAAAGGATGTCTTTATTTATATTTAACAAATGGCCCAAAATGATGTTGATAATGTTTCACATTCCTTTTAGTCTATGTTTTCAAAAGCACTGCTGGTAATGCCAATATGCTTTTATGTTTTAGAAGTTCTTTAACCTTTTTTTTTTTTTATAGACACCTTTTCTTAAGAATAGTATTTTATAGATACATAATAAGCCTTAAAAAAATACCTGAGAGGTCTTGCCTGGGGATTGCCTGCTTCTACATATGGATGTAAATAATCCTTTATGTAGAGATCAGCAGCACTATTAGAATGGGTGCAAATGAGAATCCTGCTGGAATAAATGGTGCAAATAAAAAAGCAATGAAGAAACAGAAAACAATTCAAAGCAGTAGAATACAAAAAAAAGGAAACTGGCCATCTTCCTGCACATTTCTCTTAATGAAACTAGTCACTGACCTACTCTAGTTTGCATGATTCAGCCCTTTAGCTCAAATCCTTTAGTTAGGAAAAGATTTAAAGTTCAAACAGGTTTTCAATAATTATTTCACAATTATTAATCTAGACTTGATTTAAAATAAGAAACAGCTTTTATTGTCTAGCATACTGTACAACTTTCCATGTCAAGCGAATCACAGTCATTCTAGATATCATCACTTCTAACTAGTTTTGTTCTGAATGGAAAATACAGGCTAAGACTACAAAGTTACATTATCATTCAAAACAATGACGGATGGCTAGGGTTTTGTTTTTAAGCTGGGTGGAAATTCTATACTTCTACCTTTCACTTGAATTTAAGTAAAAAATGGCATTTTCTTTGCTAATCAAGATTTGCTCTATGTTTAGTGCCCCATCTCACCTAGTATCCTGTTGCTGGAGTATGTGCTTGACTGCCTGAGCCAGAGTGAACGTTTTTCCTGTCCCATAGGGACCGATGATAAGAACAGGAGGCAGTTGTATTGAAAGTGGAGTAGTGATAGCCAGAACAGCCTCTTTCTGCTTAGCATTTAGTCGAGGGTCCAACTGCTCATCCCATTGTCTGTTCAAAAAGGAGACAAGAGCTTAAAATCAGAAGCTATGAATACAGTCAATGAGAAATGAAATGAGTTAAGATCTCAAGGGCTTTCAAGGAAGAGTCTATATGCTAATGTATTGATTCTGTCATTCTGAGTCATATTAGAACAAATCTAGCAAAAAAATCAAATGCTTGTATCACAAAACCTTGATACTACTTGCAATAAATCGTTTTTTTCAAAAGAAATCCAACTATGTCTCAATTTACACTATCTCACCTAACAATAATTACCCTGCATAGCGCACATTTTAGAAGAAAGTCCATGCTGCACAATCACCTGATAAGAAAGGCAAGTTTTTCCTACCATTACTACAGAAAATGTAACATTAGTTACATTTATTCGCATCAGTATTTACACAGTCAACTTTAAAAGTCAACATTTATACAACCTCAGAGCTTGGTAAATATGAGCTAGGATGGAATTCAAAAACAAACAAAAATAGTGGCCACCAATTTATTACAAACTTTTTTTTTTAATCATTAAAACATACCTCTAATGGGACAGCAGTCTAAAAAAAAAAAAAAAAAAAAAAGGATTTTTGCTGCAACCAGCTAGTGATACCAGCATTAACAGAAGGATGATTTCAGAGAATTCCAATGAGTGTAAGAGGTTAAAGATTTGTAGACACAGTTTTTAATATTCCCAGTGACAGATTTAAAAGTAGACATGCATAGTAAAAAACACCTGTCACTGCTGCACATATGGCCATACTTCAGTAATGCGATCTGCTTTGGTACAAGCACTATGATTCTTGCAGATCAGGAAAGCTTCTATTACCAACAGGGAGTAAAATAAAGAGAAAACTTAGGACTTCAGTCAACTCTAAGACAGCTATGAACAACAAGCTTGCAGGACGATCTAAGAAAAACTGAAAAGTCATAGAGTTGTAAAACAAAAATATAAGAAAAACATAGGGAAAGACAGTTCTGAGTCAGTCAGAACTACTGAATCCCAAGGTAGGGCAAACCAAGCCACCACATGGAGAAAAACAACATTCATTACACTGACTTAAACACAACTACAACTATTACATACATAATTTACGTATATAAAAATATAAACCCATTATACAAATAAATTATATCAATTACAACTACCATGGAAGTTTCTGTAAATACAAATTTCCTGGCATAAAACAGAAAAAGTTCTAGCTTACTTGACTTACCTCCTTTTTATTGAAATCACTGCTTACTTTCAGATTATTCCTAAATACTATTTCCCTGCAAGATTCACCCAAAACTTAATTAAGTCAGTGAACAGATTGTCATTGTCCTCCATTAGCTCTGTAGTATAGCTCCGTGCAAAACCCTTCATTCTGCCTTTACTGTCAAAGCTTTGATACGTGCAGCAATCATCCTCACCCAGAACACTGCACCCAACCTTTCATCATCTCTCTTCCTCCTACACTTCCAAAGAGGAACTGAACTTTTTTCAGTAATTTTTGTCTTACGTTATCTAGCTGTCTGAGGTTTCTGGCCAGATCACCTTCCTTTTCATTCTTGAGCTATCTTCCATTTTGCACTGCGCTGCAATCACACAGTTTAATTCTCAACTTCAAGACACAACACAACTACCCGCATGCTGTACAGCCTATCAATTCCACATACCTCTCGTTTCCCTGGTGTCCATCTAAGTACAGAAACTCCATGCCTTTTTTATCCTTCCCCATGCACCAGGAATATTGACTGTACTCCCTGAGCCACGAAGCCTCACGTTTCTCTTCCCTACATTTCCTCTTTGAGACAAACTATTTTCACTGCATTACTGCATCCTTTTAAGTTTTCTCAAAAGTATTTATATAACGTGCGTGTTTATATTTCATAAAGGAAACTATAAAACATGTGTACAAAGAATCTCAGGACTGCTTACAAGTGCAGTGTTAGTTCTTCTAAGCCTTATTCCCATACCCTTCCCCCCAACCCTTTTTTCTTTCATTCTTTTTTTTTTCCCCCCCCCATCCCCTTCAGTGATATGTACAAATGTGGGTCATTGCATCAAACTCAAAGAGTATTAATGGTTGCTCATGCAAATGAAAATCTGCATGCTTAAGATCCTGCACAGCACAGTCCTTGTAACCAGTATTTACATTTCTATAAAGTGCATATTTTCAATGAAGAACAGAACAGTAAATAATCATAGGAGTTTTGTTTTCTACAGCTACAATGCAACTGCAATGCCTATTAAAAATCACATTTCAACCTCCGGGAAAAAAACAATCAACAGATTCTAGTCCTCAGAGGATCGGTTTTCTTGTTTTATTTAGAACACTTTCACTCCCTTCTCTGAACCATCCTCACCATTAATGAAGAGAAAGACATATTTCCTGTTCTAGGGCAGATTTCAGCCATCTGTTATGAGAAATTCAATACTGCATTACCATACGATCTTTGATATTAAAGTGTTTGTATTCTTGTACCTGTTGGGACTCCAGGGTATGGTGGGAGTCATGCTGACATCTGGAAACAAAATACCGTTGTCCTTAATCCTGTCCAAGGCATAATGCATTTCACAGAGGGGTAAGCGATTTAACTGAAACTGAAGTTCAACCTACAGTACAAAATGAATTAATTAATAGATGAACAAGAATGATTTATTTAGATAACACTCTTTAGACTTGGCTGCATATCATAAATTTTTATCTTCCTGCAACTTACTGATTCTCAGAAGAAAACAACAAATATCAATCAAAAGATTTCCAATAAAATTAACTTGCCCTGTTTTGCTTTGAAACAAAGAAAAATACAGCATCTTCTGTAACATCATTTTGTTGTTTGATTTTAAGATTAGATTCCACCGCAGTTTCTGAGAGGGAAAAAAAAAAAAAAAAAAAAAAAAAGGAAAATTTCCTTGGAATTATTTTTGGAATATAAAAAATATTCCTTGAAAATATTATTTTCCTAAAACACTGTTTTTAAATATGTAAGCTTCCATCCCTTATTGTAAGAACAACCTGAAAAGAACAATGAACCGGAAACTTTTACAGATGAACAGATGATATAAATCAGATCTGTGACCAGCAGAGATAAAATCCAAACATCATTTAATTCCAGTCAAATGTTCTGGTATAATACAATTTGTCACTTGTGTTGAGTTGTTAGAACTCTCCAAAAGGTAATTTCTAAAATGTAATTGTTTATCGATACATACTTTTGCGTGTCCCCTAAATTATTTGTTTTAATGCCAGTAAGTAAAAGAAAATGCCTATAAAATTTGGCTACAAAGTTAGACTCAAAATGCAGAGCATGTTAACATCCCTGGTTAAATTTAGAACTGAACAATGGACAGTGAATGTAGTTTATATACACTAAATTTAACTAATTTAGTGTATATACACTAAAACAGTAAAGAAAGTTTCTAAATCTTATGACTGGATAAAAGTAGTTTCTGTGGGAAAGAATTCATAAAAGCAATCCATACAGTTTATAACTTGCACACATTTAAATTTGCAATTGTGAATCTCTCCAAAACCAAGTGATCTGATCAGAGCACTGAGCCAAAGACCCAATGTTAACTACCAGAGAAGCCTGTATCAATAATTTGACAAAAAATTGCACTAAAACAAATCACAGAAAAGCATCTAAAGCTGTTGAGAAACTTCATGTAACTGACAGAAATTTTTAGAGTTTTTTTGAAAGCGTTGTTATTGATCACTAGATCCTTATATAATTACCATGCTACAACTCTAACGAGCATTTTGTAATTAAGTAATAGCAAGTGAGCACTTTTCTGAGATCTACATTGCTGTGACCAGGCTGACGAACAGCCAGGCAAATTCTTTCAACCTGCCTGGGAGAAGCACCCCTTGGTGACCTAGAAAACACACTGGCAATATCCGAAACATCCCATGGCACCTTTCTGACACTTTCAGGGCCACCGGGCAGCAGATGCTCACACAGCAGCGGCCCAGCGGGCCAGGAAGCTGAGGCGCAACCAGAGGCCCAGGGGCGTGAGGGGCCCAGCCGCAGCCCCCCAGGACCTTCAGTCACACAAACTCACGCCAGGTGACCAAGGCAAAGACCTGCTCTCAGACCTGTTTTCTCCTCTATTAGAGGCCGTTATTTCTTAATCACACTTGACTCTCGTGATATTTATTGCCACCAGTCAGAAAGCTCAACAAACACAGAATATATTTGTAAACGGTCTTTTCTAACAGCTTCTGTGAAGGCTTTAATTCAAAGTCCCAGCCAACTGAAATAAGTTTTCTTCATGTACGGACAAGAACGTCTCTGCACTACCACAACATGCCTCATTCCAAGCCACGTTACCTTCTCTCATGAGCTCCTCCCCTGGCGGAGCCATTTAGGCTTCTAGTACTTTCCACACTCCATGGATGTACTGCCTGGACCCAATGCCCCATTACCTGCCCAAAATGTCACTTCCAGCCACAGGAATCAGACCTGTAAAAGCCTTCTTGTGCACGTGTAATCTTCATCACTCTAAAATCATCTCTTTCAATAGTATTTGCAAAACACAGCTCTTAGCATTTCCTTTTTCTAGTATATTTAACCACACTGTTCACACCATTATGCAGCATGTAAAATCAATGCTAGCTTTGCTGTAAATAAACATCTGCTTGCATCAGTACAGACTGTAGCCGTTAACTTCCCATCTCTCACAGGTATAAAGACATTAAATATTCATCTTCACTATCACATTTTACAGGAACATGTATAACTGTAACTAAAGAAAAGGGCAGCACTGGATCCGTACAACGACCTGGAGCTCACTCTAACTACTGTAACTGCAAGGAAAACTTTTTCTTTAAATAGCATACATGAATGCTCAGGAAGTTTTTCCCTCTCTGTTCCAGCCTATGCCTACCAGTGCCTCAGGAAAGACCCAGGCCTTTAAAAGCAGCGCAGTTTAGCACCTGCCAAGAACAACAGCGACAGCTTGTGCCTGAGGGTGACCCCGAGCTTCCTTCCATGCTGTGTCCTGTCCATGCCTACCCAGGGCCGATCCGTCTGCCTGACAGCATCCTGCAGATGTTAGGAAAAGCTTCCAAGCAAGAGGAAAAACGTTTGTGCTCAGACAGACCCAAGGCTGACAAGAGACCACCCTGTATTAGAGCAATAATTTAAATGCAGACAAACTATAATGCTCATCTGAGTAACATTTTAATGGCCTTTTCTTTGAGTCCAAGTAAGGTGGTTGGCATTAAATGCCTCATATTATCTACCAGCATTCTCCACTTTCTTTAACAGCTTGTGATTTGTTTTGTTTTTAATGCAGTTCGGATTGAATCACATAGTTATATTTGCTGTTGCACAGTACTGAATGAGGCCATCTGTGTAGGAGAGGCATGTAACCTGCTTTAATAAACATTCCAGAATAAGAAAACAGTGGGAAAGGAAGTTAATCCATTGCCAGTTTCACAGAAGACGACACAGAACAGAGTATCCACTCCAAAAATAAAACAGTCTCATGTTAGTTTGGTCACCAAAAAGAGCAGCAGCCAAGGGGCTTTAAAGCACCAGTTTATTCCATCCCACCTTTAGGAGCAGTGCACTTGATCAGAGCCAGAATTGTGTGTTTATTACAGGTAAGACAGGACAACAGCCAAGTCAATTAGGAGGAAATTTCAAGGATGAATTGTTAGAAGAAGAAAGGAAAATAAGACCATTAGTTTACCCAAAACATACAAAAATAAACGTTGACCAAATTGCTCTTCAGAATCTCATAGGGATTACTAAAAGCACTGGAGACAATGGCAAGATTTCCATCTTCAACACAAACCCTACACATCCGAATTGTAATACACTCTGTTCTAACCTGAAGGATCCCTTTCCACATCTTTAGGCAGTAATTTATCAGAAAAACTTCCTTTACAATTGTGATTCATTAAAATATAGGTAACTGCTTATGGATTTGACCACCAGTTCACTGATGTATGTATGAAGTACTGCATGATTTCACAAACAAACTTAGGACCCAAATTTTAATGGAGAATAGATTTGCCGCCTCAGGCTAAGTTTTACAAGGAAAACAAGCCAGTTACTGAAGCCCCAGCTCATTTTGCATTCCAGTGGAGTTTTTGATAGAATCAATTAGTAGGTTTAATTATTGTTTTAAGAAAACAAACACAAAACCAAGAGCCCAGAAGAACATAAGTCTTCCCAGGCCAATTAGCCACATTAAATTAAGACATTATTATTCTTGCATGTTTCTCCAAAACAAAATGAATGGGAGGAGAGAATTATTTGGTGAAAATACATTCAATTCTAGCAATTCCAGTGACCTTAATTTGAGGTCATTACAATTTAGTAACAAAGCTGATCACAAGTTCTATAGCAGACAAGCAGGGAATGGGTGGGAAGACTGCAAGTATTTAACTTAACTAAAGCTTCGTCTTCCCTTACGTGTACTTCCACTTACGCCTCATGCACTAACTACACTATGTCATTTAAAAACAGATTTTATCCCCACCCATTTCATGTCAACTGTAAAGTACACAAAATCTTCATCTTACTGCCAACACAATTTTCTCCAGCAAAAGTGTTAGAACTCTTCATTTTGTGACCAAATGCCTCCAAGACAGATATTTAAGTGTCAAGGGAGAGACAGCCTTGGAGGCAAGTATCACCACTGTGAAACAAAGAATATGCATCATTAAAATATTTGTTCATATTCCTCATGCCTCCATTTATACAACCTTCATCATCTTCATCAAAGAAATACTGTAAATTCAGAAATTTTCCACTGAAGGACAATATTCCTTTTGTTTTGATATGGTCTCAGAAGGCAGCACAAGGCCCATTCATAGCCTCAACAGATCTTACTAAAAATTAATCTCACCTCAGGTCTAGGAACAGGTGTAGTGGAAATCACAGTAACACAAGAATGAGAAGATACAAAATCAAGAGCCCAAGATACAAATTACCACAGGGAGAGTTCTATAGTTGACTACATCAAGAGGAGCAGAGATTTTTATTGGAGAAAAAAAATCATAGCAATAGAAAACTTCCTCCTTTGACTTCATTAAGGAAAGGTTCCTGAGGACTCTGGTGATGTATATGCACATACTTATAAATAAAATTCACCCATCTGAAATTTTCATCTGTGCTCTACTTTCTTTGTATGATGAGGCATAGAAAAATTCCTTTCCATATCTTCTAGGAATTACTTTGGGTGGAGCTGAAAAAGACACAACTCAAACATGCCAAAACAGCTTCCACTCAGCCTTACCTGCATTTCACAATCTGCCCGAAGATTAAGTTCTTCACAGCATTCCCTGGATACCCTCAAGAAGATATAATCTTTTGTTTTCTCTTCAATAGCTGCTTCATAAACCTTCTCTTTGGTTCCTTGGGTCTGTGCTGATTTCTCTTTAGTGACAGGCAATAAATAAACAGCATTGACTTTGGTCATCACCAGCCGTCCAGCCAAAGTGTCTTCTGAAAGCGTTTCAGTGAGCTTAAAGCGTCCAAAAAGTTGTCCATTTTGGGCATATTTTGCACCTCCAGAAACCCCAGTGAGCATGAAGCTTGCTACAATCTGCAATTGCACTTTTATGTTGAACCTAAGTAAGAAAACATCTAGTCAGTGCAGAAAAAATGCTCTCAGATTTGGAGATTTCATGCAATCAGAAAAGATTCACTGCCTTAGATTCTGAGCATATAACTGGTAAACAAACAAGTACAGCCAAAGGTAAAAGAATCAACTTCAACAAAGCTTTTTTTTTTTTTTTTTTAAAAAAAAAAAAAAAAAAAAAAAAGCTATGCATGTTCCAAAGCAGCAAAACTTTGTATTTAAATAGTTTATAAGATTATGTTATTTTCCCTGATATATTAGGTATTCAGGGAGAGACGGCAGAATAAAATTCCTGTTTATTCCCATGCATCTTTTCCAGGTTACACACCAAAAAAGGTTATCTACATCTTGACAAAGGGAAATGGTATTATTTCTACAATTGAGATGGATTGATTAAAATGCTTCCTTAAAATCACAATGTGGGCGTAAAAATTAAACATTTTTATCTAAAATGAAGGAATGGCATTGCAGGCTCTGCCACATAAGCCATCTATCCAAAGAATTCCTCTTAACAGCAAATTCATCCTATAACCAGAGATTTAAAAAAAAAATCATTCCTAGTAGTTCCTACTTTCAAAAAGTCACATATGTCACACATGATTTTTATCGACCTCTCACCAATGCACAGTAATCTCCTCCTAGAGTGTCTGGCTTGTTTTTAAAAACATTTTTTCAACCTGATTTTAAAAATAACAACAAAGAAATCTGTCACTCCTGTTAACGTTCGATCATCAGCAACTTTTTCCTGACAAATTACAGAAAGAAGTAAAAGACAAAGGTTTTCACAAACAAAATTTCTTGGAAAAAAATATTTTTCTTATGATACTCACCCTGTTTTATTTGATTTGTTCATCTTCATAAAATTCATATTTTAAACTAATGAACTCATGGTTATAGTTTAAGACCTGTACTATCAGGGACAATAAGCCCGTAACAATGAAATCCAACATTTCATCTCTGTTGGAATTTAAACATTGAATATATCTTGCCATATTTACCAAATCATAAGTCTTCCAGAAAAAAAAACAACTGCAAGTTTGCCCCCTTGTGGAAATAGTTGCTTCTTTACATAATACGGGCAATTAAGTCAGATGCACATTTCACATTCCTCCACCCCGAAAAAGCAACAGATGTCATCCTACTGAACATGAATTCCTTCTGTTCATCACTAACTGCAAAGGTTGCTTTAACTGTAGCTCATGGAGCAATCACTCAAAAGAATGCAGTTATAGAAAATGTAAGATTTAAGTGTAATCCTTCCAATTTCTACATGTGCTAAAAACAAAACAAACAAAAAAAACTTTGTGTATTAATGTGCTAGAATATTCTGAAGCGCCCATCAGTGAATCAGCAACACCTAAAACAGCTCAAACCACAGTCAGATAATTGTTACCACATTGCATAGATTAGATTTCACAGAATAAACAAGAGCTCTGCATTGTTACTAAGATACAATCATGTGCCATTGTGAATTTATTTTATCAATACTCATAAAAACTTCCTAAAACCGAATCCCCAGGCTGCTAAAAACGTACCATCCCAAATTCTGATTTGTGGAAGCCTGCTGGAGAACAGTAGTACTGCCATGCTGAGACAAATTATTGTCTTTATAAATGACTAAACTGATTCTATTGTGCTAAAGGAGATAAGAAGTTTACAGGTTATCAAACAATTTCCAGTGAGTAAGCTGACACCTTCTGGCAAGCTGTTAAACTACAAAATCATCTAAGGATTTTATTTTAAAGTCAAAAGTTACTTCTTCCATATATTCCTCACCTTTGCTTTGAAGGTTTATTAAAATAAAAAAGATTTCAGTGAGGTTTATACAAAACCAACAGTCTTTATACTGAGATTTTATTTTTATTGGGAGGAACTTATGTTCCTCCAAGCACTGCAAAATTAAATCAAAGAAATATTTGATATATCATAAATCCATCCAGTGGCAATGCAGACTATAAATTCCTAAATGGCAAGTAAAGCTATTCTGAACAAAGCCACATATAACATTTTCTTAACAGCAAATTCAACATATTTCATTTTACATTTATATCTGCAGTTCAGACAAGGTGTGCAGTATGACATTTACCTATGCATTGATAAACTGTAATACATAGTAATGATAAAAACAAATTTATTTTCCATTAAAGCCAGTATTATAAGACTGCACAGCCTTTAAGATAAATCTGTTCTGCAAGTCTGGTAGCAGAAAGCGTGGAGGGAGCTCTACATTGCTATGTATTATCACAGACTCACTAATGTTCATACAGGTGATGACCCAAAGTCTGAATCAATGTTATCCCAGGAACTAGGAAGTCATCAGCAGCATTGTTAAAACACAACAATCCACTTCAATGTGAACTGCAGACACTCATGTTATTCCAGTCCTGCCAGAAGAGACCGTGTTGACAACTCCACTGCTTTTATGAGACGCATACACAAACCCATTAGAGAGTAGCAGCTCATCAACATTTTGACTCATGACACCACTTCAGAGGTATTACAACCCACTTG
The DNA here is from genome assembly GCF_009819795.1 of Aythya fuligula. Taxonomy (NCBI): domain Eukaryota; kingdom Metazoa; phylum Chordata; class Aves; order Anseriformes; family Anatidae; genus Aythya; species Aythya fuligula. The sequence continues at coordinate 9,417,630 of NC_045576.1, read as the reverse complement.
CATTTGTATTTCTGGGCCCTCTTCTAGGCTTGTAACCCTGGCACCTCACTAGAGAATAGCATGTGTGTGATCTCAGCCACAGAGGATCCGGAAAGTGTGTTAGTTCGAGCCTTGCTGCAATAAAGTGGGTCAGCTACAAGATCAAAAGAATATTTCTGTCATCAGCAGTATCAAAACATAAGATTTCAAGAACATTATTAAAACTTACTTTTACTAATCTACCAGATTGAAAAAGAGCAGCAAAAACTTATCAGTGAACCAAAAGGGAAGCATTACACAGAATGCACTCCTTATTCTTTCATTTCTATAGGCATGCTGCTGTGTGCTTTCCTATGAGGAACAGAAGCATAATACTTAATGTGAAAATTCACTGTGTAAAAATACTGCCTACTTTTGGATCATATTTCATAATGTTTACTTTAAACCCACTTTTGTTTTAAAAAGCCTTAGAAAAGTGATTATAAATATGTATGATGGAGAACATTTCTGCATGCTGGGGAATCTTCAAGCATTATTCCTCTCTATGTTAGATTCCAGCTCAAAAGCAGAACACAGCAGAGATGAAAGATACAAAGCAGAGTTCAAATGTACTGCGCTTCATTTGAGATACAAAAAAGAAATGGTACCATTTTTCTGCCTTATGAACATTAGAAATACAACTGGTAATGGCTGTAATACATAAACAAGAAATGTCTACTATGCCTTTTACTAGGAACTTTTATTCAGAAGCTAGCTTTCAGCCTGTTTAGAGAATAAAATGTTAGCTGCCACCTCACCAGAAGACCAGAGTTTGAGCCAAGTGCAATTCAACCTTTTTTCTAAAAAGAATTTTAAAAAGGAAAAAAGGAAGAAACCTCCCTGAATGACTTGTATACAAAGATTTTATATATTACTTTGCCATAAATGATTTTACCAAGGAATAACAAAAAAAAAAATGCATTTCTTTTTCACAGAGAGCCAAAAAACCTACAAGCAAAAATTATTTTACAGGTACTAGCAAAACATTGTGCAACAGCTGTTCAGTGACTCCAACTGATATGTATAACTTGCTTTAAGTGAGCATCATTAAATTATATTCATTAACTGCTAGTCTTTTTCATCTAAAGTTTCTATTTTTACACTCATATTCAGCTTTATCTCTAAGAAACAAGAAAACTTAATATTTTAACTTATCATGTTTGATTTAAAAAAAAAAAAACAAAAACATTATCATCATCATTTTAATAGGACAGTACCAAGTATGTAAGATATAATTTTATAAATGTATTACTTACTTGCTAACTTCCTTATACTGTGCTATTTCCTCAATATAAAGGAGGTCATGCAACCGTGACTGATAGTTGGTCTTGGTCAATGATTTGTCCAGGACAGATTGTGTAAATAGCTGGTCAGCAGAGAGAGGGATTTGGTATCTGGTAAGAAGGCTCTTCTCCAATTCAGTAGTTTCATTAGGCTCAAATTCTACAATAGTCTTAGAAGTAGAATCCCAACGCTTAGCTGTGGTTAGTAGCTGTTGCCGTGCATGCATCAAGTATTCAAGATCTGGATATGGAGACGTAACAGGGAAAGGAAGTCAGTTCAAGCTCTCTCTGTTTTCAAAACAAACACACACTACTAAAAACAATACCATTAGAGAGAATGAACCAAGTGTAACTCTCTCTTTTGCCTACAACAGTTTTAGTAAATTCATTGCTAAACTTATCACCCCTACTTTTCAGGTGTACACAGAGAACAAGCAGGCTCTCAAATAAAATAGAGAAAATACATAACCAGAAAATAAAATATTCTATGGCTAGCAAATGGAAAGCATACAGATAAACAAGGAAAGCAATTTTAATAGAAAATTGCAAGTAACTTTGCAGGATTTGCCATCACAATGTGCTTGTAAAGCCTAACTGCATCATCTCTTTTTGAAAATATAACGTAATGAAGAACTTTACAAAATGTAATATGAAATTAAGAAGGTAACAAAAACAAGTCAATGAAATAGGCAGCAAGAAGTCTTTGCATTTGCAGCATTTTGAAAGCCTTTAAAAATAAAAAATCTGTAGCACCATATGTGCATTCTGCAGATATCTGTATTGTGTGTGTAAAATTAGTTTGCTAGGCACAACGTTGGAAATGTAACCTAACATGATATTAAGTTAGAAAATTAAAGTTAGGAAATTAATTTTTCAGTACACGCTCAATTCAGGTACCTTGTAGGTTAAACAAGCAGCAGAAGACCAAACATTGTCTACAGCCACCCAAAATATATCTACTAACACAACAAAAACACTGTGACACCAACGTTATACCATGTCATGTCAGTTCATGAGTTTGGCATTTGCTATTCAGTTTCTTTTAATTAATGTTGGAAACATTAACCTCTCATGTGTAAATAAATACCAGGAATAAAAATCTGTTGCTTTGTTTTATCTTTCTTTTTCCTTCAATTTTTTCCTTCTTCCTGCTTACACCCTAGTGCTAGAATTCTGTTCTTTTGGTGTTTTTCTTCCTGAAATCTTCATAGAAAATTACCATACTCTTTCCCACTTTCTTGCCTGTTGCCAAGTGACACAGTGACTTATATTTAGCTCTCTTAATCTTTTGCCATAAGTCAAATTGCTTCCTTCTTTTCTGTACTTCTTCAACACCTTTCAATTCATTGACATCTTTCTGATAACAGTTATTACAGTAGTTGACAAAGAAGTTACTTTGTAAGTGAGAGGCACAGCTCAATTTCATAAACAATAGAATACTTACAAAGTAACCCAATAGAATACTTGCAAAGTAACATTTTTTTTTAACTTGAATACACACAAAGAAGTTACATTTTCTTTGCATTTTCAAAATTGGTGTTACAGCAAGTTGATTTACAAGCCTAAACTTTGCCTCTTGCCTTTGACAACTCCAGTCAGACATTGCAAGAAAAAAAACGACACCTCTCAGATAGTCTTCCTTAATTAACAATGAATTGTCACAGAAATGCTTCATCTTTCTACTGACCTTCTACATGCTTAACATTTTCATCAATCCAAGAATGCATATAAAAACATAAACATACTTCAACTTCCTGTGCTGCCCTTCAGACACATACTGAACTAGAAATTCCTAGCATTTTGACAAGATTAATCCTGGTACATGGTGCAACAGTCATAAGGCAGCTAACTCCCCTGAGCCCAAGCCAATTTACACATTCTGAAGCTTCTGTCCACCGCTTAATATTCCTAACCGTGAGGATGAACAAAGCATATAGTGATAGATGTTCAACAGCTGTTAATACAGATGCTGATCTGCCCAGAAACATGAAAAAAACATTAAAAGTTTCCATTATTCAAATTTTTTTTTTTTCATACATTACCTTCAGTTGAAGCAGCATCAATCATTACTCGTTGCATGAGGACTGGTTCTAATCCAAAATCAAACACAACAGTTTGGCGAAAAGTTCCAAAGATTTCTGTGTTAAAGGCTATACTGACTTTGTATATATAGTGATCTATTCCATTCTGGACCATCTTTCCTCCTATCCATTCCTGACAGTTTTCTGGAACTTCTTGTGATACCTGGGTAGTGCTGTCTCCAGCAGATATTGCAACGATACTGAAATGTGGACGATGGGCATCATAAAGCAATGCCACTCGATACAGCATTCTTGCAGGCTATAAAGAAAATGCAAGGGTTGAAGTAAAGTGCGCTGAAAAACCAAGATTATTTCAGGAATATGTTCATTCGCAATTGACAATAAGAGCTTATAAGAATTCTCAACTTGATAAAGCAGGTACAAGAACTGCCTGCTTCCCAGAAATCAGGGCACTCGATACATAATCGCCAGGGCTGTTGGAGAAGGAATGGTGCTAGGGAATTGTTTTATTTTAAAAAGAAGTATTATGCAATCTAATCACAAAAGCCTATGGACCACATTCTAACTTTTATTATCGACTCAATGTCAAAAGATAAGTTATCCTACCTTACAAGTGAGAGCAAATGTCCACATCTGATGAGACTTTTTGGTGGTAACAGTTACTGATAGCTCAGGATTATGTTCTACTCTCACTCCTTCTATACTTTCACTAAGCTAGATTAAAAGAAAAAGAAGATAATATTAAACTTCTACAGACAATACCAGAGTAAAAGCATTTAGGAAAAGGTATTTTTGAACAACGTAAAAAGAATGGCCTCCCAGATTGGGCAGGATTGATGCAAGTCCTGTGTTGGAATTAAATAAAATATGTGCTACTTCAGAGATAAGCAATACAAATCCACTAGATCATACTATGTAAGAAAAGAGTACAACCATTTATGGACAATTAACCACAGGACTTAATTTTCAAAATCCAACTTAGTTGTAGATGTTTAAAATAGAACATGATTTCATATGGAAAGAAGGATCTGATGCAATGAGGCCCAAAGACTATTTCCAGAAGACCCCAGATTTCAATGACATCAATGAGAATTCTAGAGACACCAGGAAACTAGAATGAGGCTTTCTACTCATTAATCCATTTTGCAGGAAGTCCACTCTTCCCAGACTTTAATCAACAATAGATGGACCGAAAACTCCTTAGGGTCAGTGGTAAGTAGAGCTGGTCGAATGTCGCAAAAACATTATTTGGAATTCCCAACAGCTGCTGAGTTTGATCATAGCCATACCCCTCGCTCTTCAGGATTCAAACTTTTTTGAACATTGGGGATTGGCTGTTCTTCATAAAAGTGCCTGTGGCTACAGGCAAAGAAAAAGGAGCCATGCACAAACAGTATTGTCCAGTAAGTCATGAAAGCTTCACCATTTACTGTTCTCTGGTTTAAAAAGTTTTGCTATCCAGTCAAAGAACAGAAACAATACCATGAGACTTGGCTGACTCATCCTGCACTGGGAATAATACATATGCAAAATGAACACTGATTAATCCACAAGCTGTAATTCACAAACTCTTCCTTGAATTCCTGAAAAGAATAAGTACATTTGCAGAAATCAGACCAAGTCTCTGGTATCTTTGCAAGAAGACACAGGGCAGGACGGAAAGGGGAGCAAATTGGTTTGACAATTTCTTGGTAATGAGTAATTCGACCAGCTCTGATAGTAAGGGCCAAAAACAGGCTCATCTGTTAGTTTTAAATATGAACACATAGGGAAGTAGTATATTTTCTTACCACTTTCTCAGGAGATAACGAATTCATCCATTTCTCAATCAAGGTTTCCATATAACTGCCCGAACACTGTTTGTTTTCCTTCTGCTGTTTTAATCTGATCAAGCGGGAAGCATATCGTTTTTGCCATTCTGTTAGCTCTTCCTGGGAATGTGCTGAAGTACACTGTGCACCGTACCTGCAGATCCCTTGCTCTAAAAATCTACATAAAATAGGAAAAACGATTATGCCTTGAATGTTTTGGTCTCCAATTAAAAAACGAAATTTATCAAGATTTTACTTTTAAAGCCAGAAGGACATTCTTGAAGTCTCTCTCTGAACTAAAGGCAGTTCTAGTCCATGGGAACTAATTTGGAAATATATAAATGTACACAGCTTTTTGTAAGAGAGGCAGCAGCCTCTCTTACTGCTAAGTAAAGTATATCAAATTTCTTTGAAACATATGGGGACACAAGTCTTCTCACGAAATTTCCAGCTTCAAAGAAAAATAATCAAGTGTTTGTACAGCAATTAAAATGATGAGATCATGGACCATCCCTGAAATTGCTAGGCACTGTATTAACGTGAATAAAATGCTGTAATAAGGGAAGATACAGCATAATTGCCTCCAATAGTTAATGCTATTAGCTGTTAAGTGCTCATTCAGCAGTTTTTCCCAGAGCAACAGTGACATCACGTGGTCTTTTCTATTAAATACACCTACACAGAAATGATCTCTCAAGGAAAAGGTTTTAATCCTCTTGGTGAAGAGTGCATGAGTCTAGAAGATCTACTCCTTAAAGAGGTTCTGGATTTGTTAAAAAAAAGTCCATTTTTCATGTAATAACACATGCTGTTGCATCAAAATTAACAATATTCCTAATGTCTATGCACAATTTAAGCATTCTAGTTCTCAGATTCTCAGAATTTATTGCAAATGTGGGCCAACTATTACTTAAACGCCTATATAACTTATGAACTACTTTTTACAATTAGAGGCTGCATGAAATTTAAAAAACACAAGGCAGTATCTGCACTTTCATCATTCTTCAAAAGTGAAGCCCTTAAAAAACAGATTGCAAAACAAATAACAAAATGTTCTTTTGTTTGTTTTCTTCTGTTTTGCTTTGTTTTACGTAAGGTACTCAGGAAGCATTGGAGATACAGACCGGGCCAGTAGGGTTTTGGTTTGCGTGTTAATGTAAGCATCACATTTATAATAAATAAAGTCAGGAATCCTGATCTCTGTCAAGATATTAAATTGATGGGAAGTCTGTAAACGCAACTATATTTGAATTTCACACAGACACCAATATATATACTTATATTAAGAACCTCTTCCTACACTGATGATTTACTGCAAAAGCAAAAGGACCAAGACTCCAAGACTAAATGAATACAAAAGTGAGCACCCCACATCAAAGAACATAGCTGAACATCATCAGTGACTGAATAACCTTTCCACAGTAAACATTATTATGTAATGTAAAATATAATGTGAATTAGAACGCGACTTTGAGCTATCTGACAAAAACAAATAATACCTGACTATGACATGAAAACCTTGCAGCAAAAATACTTGGATAACCAGGACACACTTGTATCATTGATTGTAATTTGGTTTAGCATACACATTTCTTAAAGGAATGGTGTAACTATTTAAAGGTTTAAGCACCCAAATGGCAAATAAAATAAGCGTGATATATACTATGTTATTACTAGAGGTGTTCTCAAGCTATGTTGCTTAATATATTTTAAATTAAAATATTTTTCTTGGTAGTCAGTTTCAATGTTGTATTGCACATTTTCAAATTCAGCACTGCATTGATGTATTAAAATGCTAAAGTACAATTATGATCTTTATGCCCCAAAGTAAATGGAGCACAAGCATAAAATAAATTGTTGACCTGTTCTTATTAGCTATCCAGCAGACTTTAAAATGTTTTTCCTTTTCATTATTTAATGAGAAAGCATATTACCTTAAAAAATTGTCATCATTATGCAAATTTTCCAAATTTTCAGTGTTAATAGACACTTTGTTTTCCCCTAAATGCTTAGTTTCTTATTTAGTACAGCTGCAATTCTGTAACTTCATTATCCAGAATAAATACGATGTACTCCTACTGCTTTATGACACACAGGGGAAAAATAAACCCCAACTTCAAAAAATCCATATTCAGTACTTGTAACTGCCCCCTTATAAGGAAGCTAAAATATTTAATCCATGGTTGGAATGCTACTGTTCATCCGGATTTGCTGAGTAAAAGCACATCCTTCTCACTGTAAACATAAGTAGTGTGCATAAGAAGGTAACCAGTAAAGCTAATCACAGCTTTCGTGGAAAAATGTTTCAGAGCAGAGGTTGAAAACACGGTATGGATGCTGCTCAGACAGTCATCATGAATTTTTTATATATTTTTTTTTAAATGTCAATTATGCATAAGATCTGCTAAAAGTCAACAGCTGGCAGGATTTAGCAACTCTAGAAAATCACACCCAATTTCAGCAGATTCAGTTGCATCAACTAAAAAGCAAGTCAGATTGCTACCCACGTTGATAATAAGGTATAAGTTACAGATATGGCAGAATGAAGTGCACAATAATTGTTTTTCACCGTATGTATTAACTGTAACTACTTATGTAAGTAATACTGTGTTATCAATATAAACCACAGGAAAATTTGACTAGTGGACTGAAAAAGAGAAGGAGAAGAAACTTCAATACAAGCACAAGCACTTGGACTTTCAGCAAGACAATTCACCTCTACATATACGAATTTAGGCAAAATGGACATAATGAGATCTGGAGGGAAACTGCAAACATTTTTTTTTTTTATCTGAAGATAGACCTCATCTACTCATCCTACTTCTCCAAAAGCATGCACCCTATCTACTGTCAAAGTACACTTCACTGTGCTTCAGCCTGCTAACGATGCTGTCTGTGGAAGTGAACTTGTCACATCTCTGAAATTATACAAATTAGAAAAGGGAGGGGAGAAAGATACTGCCTTGTCACTAGAAAAATGTTGCTCAAACTACTCCTATGACAACAGAGCGAGTGATTTCATTTTACAGAAGAAATGAGGTGCCTCTGCATCTACTGACCCATCCAAAAACCTGTGAATTAATCAACTCCTGTTCTAACAAGTACCTTCATGCTCCTAACCTCCTAATCATTCTGTTAGCAGCTTAATAAAGAGGAAGTGTTGTGATGCCTTAGAGAATGTTGGTATAAAGCATTCAATTTACCTTTTACATAGTGTATATTCTTCACTGCTTGTGACTCCTCTGGGTGGAGGGCGGAACTGCCAGCCATCCCGGGACCCTGCGGGGTAGTCAAGAGTCAGGTTACTTGTCCAATAGCCAAGTATTTATGAGTCTGATAGTAACTGTCCAGGGAACCATGTCTTTAAACATGAACCCAAACTGTTTTCACAAGAAAAAACATCCACCAAAAAAAAGTCTACTCCCTAACAAATTAATTCAGAACAAAGAATTAAAGGGTATGAAGGCAAGTTTCAAAGATTTTGCAGAATGAAGCAAGCTCTGTTACAACACTTTGACCAATAAATAGAAACTTTTGCCTTCAAATTCAAACGATTTGAACACAAATTCTACCTCTGTCCCCAGAGTTCATCGAGATAAACAGTCAAGCCTGCTTTCTCCTTTCTGACTGTTATCCAGTGCTAAACATTCAAGAATCTTCAAGTCTTCTCACCACAAGATGAAGCAGCTTTAGAAATGATTTACATACCTTCTTCTAAATCTTCTACATGATATCCTGATGGTACTTTACCAGCTGCCTACAATTATTAAAAAAAAAAAATTGTAAAGAAGCACAAAACAATATCATCAATAAGAACAACTTTGGCTTCTTTGCTTTCAAAAACGTGTTTCAGAACAATCAATAAAAAGCATTCAGAAGTCTGACATCACTTCTAGTTACAAAAATATTTCCTAACTATTAAATCGCTACCATTGATAAAAGGATTCTGACAGGAACACTGAGTCCACTCATCTTTAAAATAAAATTTTAGAGGGTTCCACTCTGTGATCATTTTAACATGGACTGCAATCAAAATTTAAAAGGTCAGAAGCCTAAGCGGTACTGAGATGTCTTTCATCTTTCAATTTACATTAAAACCCAAACCAATGAGAAAAAGACAATACCTAAATAATATACGTTAAATGCTTTGAATTCTTTCTACTCACTACTTCAACCTATCAGCATGTTTCACTATTTTCTCATGTATCATGCAAAACTGGGATGAAAGGCAGCTGAAAAGGTAGGTGGTAAAGACCAACACACCAGTGGAAACAACAGATCTGAACCAGTATGTTCACAGCAAGCCCCAATCTCCCAGGACACATCAAAACAAGCTTTTCAGCTGCATCTGCTACTACTCATTATTTTCCAATAAAGTGCTCATTATTACCTCTGTTTCTGCAAGAAGTGTTTTCAGTCGTGTCAGATCTTTAGTTACCATCCCGTTCTGGGGGGAGAAGGGGAGGAAGAAAGAACATTAATTTATCAACCTCAAACTTTCACATATATTAAACAACAGCAAGAAAGTTCATTTCCACCACCAAGGAGAAGGGCAACAAGGAAACATGAATTTGATTTACAGTACACAGTTTTAAATGACATACTACTACATAACACTGAGCAAACACTACGGTGAAAAAGGTGAATTTTACCCTGGCCAAACACAGCACCAGATTTGCAGCGAATATCAACATAGGACAAGCATATGCAGAACAATTTGGAAAAAAAGAAAAAAAAAAAAACCTCTTACGAAGTTTGGCTACCACCCAAAACAAGTATTAATAGCTACAATGCTTATTAAATGCTATCCTCCAGAGCAATACTCTGCACACGAGGCAGCCGTGGGGGCATGATAGCCCGATGGACAGGGTCTCTATGCTCTACATCTATACTTTTAGCTGCCAGCTTGCTGGGTGACCTTAAGCAAGTCACTTCACATCTCTATGCCTCAGTTTTCCATCTGCAAAATGTTGATAGTAGTAGTGCCTGCCTTTACACAGCACTTCATAAGCTACTGACAAAAAGCACTATACATCAGCCATGTGCTGCAGTTACTGAAACACTTCATCTCTGAAGGAATCGATAAACTGAACTGTCACTGCCGGTGCAGCAATGGATTCACTTCTTCTTAAGGATGTATTTCACAGATTATCGATTTCTACTGTTTCATAACTCTGCTCTGATGTAGACTGGGTCGTTTTCAGAGCTTTTACTAAAAAGCAAAGATAAGCCATGTAATGAAAAATAACTGCAGACCCAAGCACATCTGAATTAAGTTCTTTCAAAAGTCAATTTAGCTGAAATAGATAGCTAGTGTGCAACAATTTCATACTCATATAAGGCAAAACTTGGAAGAAAAGAATCTAGATCTGTGTTTTTATTTCAAAAACTCATGCAAGACTTTAATCAAGTCCCACTGCATGTGCTAGATTTCTCCACGTTTTGACTGTGGTGCTACTGAGCAGCAAAAATTACTGAAAATTTATACACTTAAAAATTCACACACTCAGGTTTTTTTCAAAGTGATTTTTCACTTCTTCAGCAGAAAGGTTGCAAACTGAACGTGCTGAGCTTAAATGTATTAATGCATAAATAAAGTTACCAAGAATCATTTTCTTAAGTCACTGGGGAGGAAACTGGATGGATTCCAGCTCTTCAATAAATTCATTCCAAAACTTTGTTTCATTTCTCCTCTCACACACTGACAGAAGTCAGTAAGTTAGTTTCCGATTTTAATATTCCCACTGAAAACAGCGTCTAATGACCTAAAGGTTGTAAAAACTTCTTAAGTTTTGCTTTGGGAAAAAACTCTGGAATTATATATGAAGATACCTTTCTTTACACAACAATAGCTCAAAACAAGCCTGTGCAACACCGCACATTTCCTACGATAAGGAACTTTTGGCTAGTTTACTGGTATTTTTTTTTCTGAAGGCAAGTTTCCTTTGATCTTGCCAGCAATTTTTCAATGAAACTTTTTTTTTCATTAGAAAACAGCAGCCAGACAGAGGAAAATCTTTTATTTACATAAAAATAACTACCAGCAGGGGATGGAGAAAGAGAAGAAAAAAAATCAGGATGTATTCTGGACAGACAAACAGAACACTCCCTCAGAATCACCCCACTGATTAAGTTAAGCACCAAGACAATTTCAGCTCATTTCAGGTCCTTTTCTAGGTGAATATCTAATTACTGAACTGCACAATCATTCAGTGTTTCTGTATCTTTTGGCTCAATTAATATTTTTTACAGGAAAAAAAGATAATTCATAAGTATCTCATCAGGAAATTGATTCTGTATAACTTATGAAGCAGCAACACAACTCCTGTAACGTACAGAAAAAAATACAAGTTGCGTTTAACTAATACTGAACATGCTAGATCTTTAATCACTTAGCAATGTGTAATTACAAGGCAACATTTATGCATTGATACACCTCAAAAGCAAACTCATTCTCCCCGCTTTTACTTCCCAACATCCCATTTCAAGGTAATGGGCTCTCCTACAATTTCTGATGTCACTTCCACATTCCTCAGTCTGACAGGAGTTGCTCTTGGCTGTGCTATGACCATTTTTTTGGATTTAGCACCACCAGCAGTTCATGGCGAAGAACTGCTTATTATTTAACCTACATTACAGAAATTAAAAGGATATTATCCTTTGGAGACTTACATATGTCCTTACTTTTCCCCATGTGAGTAGTCACACAGGAGTCAAAACTGTTAATTACATGTATGGGGTTAAGAACATCCTTGAACTGTCAAAGCTTGTAAAGGTAACATAGAAGCTTTGAACTCCAACCTTCCTCTTGTCTTGAAATGCAAGGCTTTCTTGTTTTCTTTGTTTTTATCCCTGATAAGCTTTTCTTTTTCTTACAACTTATTGTGAGCTACCTATTTAATAATCCTAGCAATATTCTTTCTGCTTCAAAGGCTGAAGTTATTAAGCGCACACAAAATCGTGTCAGGTGCAATCCAAACAAAATAAAAGTTTGAAGTTTACATTGCCCAAATACACAAATTATTTTGCATTTCTTCATGATTCAGAGCCAACAACCAAAAAAACTTTTCAAAATTTGTACCAACTCCAAAACACTGGCAATGCAACAATGGTATCCTTATTAAATATGCATGCCCATGGACTTATCTTTGTCTTTTCAATAAAAAAACATTTTTGTTGCAACCTGTCAGTCAAACACATGTTCAGAAGTTTGTTATTAAATACATCCAAAAGAAGAAAGGAAACAGAAAACTGCTTTCTAAGTTCCATAGCTTACAGCAAACACACTTACCAGTGATTCACCCATCAGTGATTTGGAAAGAACATTAGACACAATTTGCAGCTTCCCTTTAAGATGCATGCAGCAGAGCACTGCACGGAAAGATCCATCTCCCTTGGCCAGCCCCTCTCCCAGCACTGCAACACAAATCAGCAAGTATTAGCTTCATCACAGCATGCATTTAAATAAAGCCTACAGCTTTCCTTCACCTTTAACATGAAAATAACGTCTGAAATTTGAGTTAAGTCCATGGCTTCTGTGAAAGACACAGCTTGGATGGAAAGGAAGCATTACTTACTCATGCCTAATATTAATTTGAAACTTGTCTCACACCATCTAAGAAACGTTGCACATGAGCTCAAAAAAAAAGGTTGTAAGGTTTACATGCTAAAATAGACAAAAATTAAATATGGGAATGGTAAATTCAAATATCTGACGCAGACACAAAGGACCTCCTCTTCACAGAAAGGGTACAAAAAAAACAACCAGCAACCAACAACCTTTCAGTAACACAAACATGCTCAGGAAGATCCATTCATGCTCACAAAAAGCATGCCCTGTAGTTTCCAAATATAGCTAACCTCCTCGTGGTCAATTCCTGTTACTTTAAAAGGGCTTTTATTCACTTATGCTGTAAAGTGCAGGATATAGGAACGATTGTTTGAGTCCAGAAGTTTACAAGCTCCATGTAACAGAAAACTTTCCTAATGTTTTCTAGCACTGGATCAGATAGCTAGCCAAACAGACACTTTCACTGACACTTCCAATAGTGAAAGGATTTATTTCATGATACAGTCGGGCTTCAGACAAGGAGGCATAACACTTAATCATGTGTATTAACTGTCCAGAAAAAGCAGTGCCTTTCTGAGCAACTAAAAGGCTAGTAAAGTTACGCATGTGAGTTGAAAAGGAGCCTGGGACAGTTGTTTAAAATTAAACAATTAAAATATGTATTAGTGTTATTGCAGGCAACATCAACATCTGTGTTTACACTGCTACTCATGCAGACCTTCGATGCAAACAGCTTGTTTTAGTACTAACAGGAATCTTACATCCAACACATCTTCAGCATTACATTTTAGAATAAATCAAACTCCTCACTCAACAGACCTCGTGTCATTAACAAAAAAAAAATCTCATGAAACAACAGAAAAAAACATAGTTACACAAAAACACATAAAAACAACCAGACATCCCTTCAAATCGAAATGGTAACTAAATGCTGTTTACAAAGCGCCACAAAGATTACTCTGAATTCACCACTCTGATGATACTGACCACAGTTCCCAAAATAGAGCTTGCTTCCCAAATCAGAAGCAGCAGCACCAGAAATAGCTTTAGCATGTTGGGCAGTTTGCTATTTTAACCTCAAAGACTAGATGTCCAATTATGACATTTCGTAGCATTAACCACCCAGTACTACCAAGTTAAAACATGCAGTTGCATATAAAAAGTTACAACACACAAACTAATTTATTTTGTTAAGAGATTTGTGGAATAATTTAACAGATTCTAAGTTGTCAGCATTCCTTACAACAGTGCAAGCACTAAGGAACATGTATTTCTCAATTTATTCCAAAACGTATTTATCGTTCAAGGTTAAAATAAAATAGTCACAGGAATGCAACACATCAAGGCTTGTAAGAAGATGGGACATCAGCTTGAATAAAAACATTCTCTTTAAAAAAAATTGTAAGCATCAAGGAAACACAGTTAGTCCATATTAAGGTTCTTTCTTCCCAAGGATATTTCAAAGAAAACTAAACCCAAGAACTTTCAGGATCATAAACGATACAGATACTCATCAAATGCTGGGCTACAATCAATAACAGCACAACACAGGAAACCCCAATCAAATTGTTAATTTTTTATTTAACCAGTACATAAATACACAACCACACTTTTTATAGGGAAATAATATGGTGTGAAGCTGACAAATGTCTTCAGTTTTAGATCTGGAAAAAATAAGTGCAGAACATGCTGGGATGAATTAAGGAAATTAACATCACACTGGTAACAATTCGTTGTTGCTTATATACATTTGAAAGCCAATTTCTCTACTTTTTTCAGATTAAAAAAGTAGAGATTGGTGTTCCTATTCCACTCACTTCTACGTGCATCCAGCAAAAGAAAGAAAAAATACAGTTAATGCTACTGTTCCTTTAAGATACTGACTTCTGACACACATGCCAAGAGAAGAAAAAGGCTCCACGGATGAATGTCAGCTACCCTTATGACAAACCCATCAGATCTCCTCAATGAGAACACTATTCATTAAACAGAATCCCACTTCCTACCTCCTTTAACCACCATTCATCTTCCCATATGTCTCTCTCCGACTTTTATTTGCCACCATAAAAGACAACTGTGAGGTTAGTCAGGATATTGCACCCTTGGCACATATCAACAGCTAGAACAAGAAGCAGCTTTAAAGACAACAAACCTATTTTAGGAATGGCATTGATTAAGCGATGTTCAGCCTTTTAAAATTTGTTTAAATGTTTTCTATGGGGGAAAATTACACCTACTGAAATTACATTTACTTTTCCTACTTATGCTTTGTGAACCATCATAAGCAGTCTGCAGACCCCCACAAACTCCACAGCCTATGACTTAGCATCAGCGAAAACAAATGCACTTAAAAACAAAACAAGCAAACAAACAGAAAACCACCACAGTGTAAAGGCTTTCACTGCTAGTGCAGGAATGTCACAAGAATAATCACACAGTCCATGCAACAGAACTGTGGCTTCAGGAAATTTCCTTTAAAATTTGTGAATAGTTAAGGAAATAAAAACTGAAAGGTGGGATCTGCCCCACTTTTCCTTCCAAATCTAACTGATAAATTCTGACCCAATGTTTACCAAACTCAGCAGAGTCCTCACTAAGTATTGAGTCACTTTCACTATAAATCAGTTACAAAATATTAGCAAGGTTAATTCCTTTAAAAATACCCCAATTAAACAAGGCATCATAACATGGAAGACACAACTTAAACGTGACATTGCCACACATTTGGAACCTTTAATAGCATGTATGTAAGCACATATATGATGTAAGTACATCATTCCTTCTCCTCCTCCCCCCAAATCAGCACCTGAAATACAAACCTAAATATCAACCAATGCCCCTAGGAAGGAAGATGGAACAAGCAGATGGCTTTACCACCCTAAAAATCCAAACACTATCAATCTGTCCTATATCTGTACGCTAAAATATCTATTGGCCAAACGGTACCCTTATGCCAAAGGCAGCTGTATTTTAGTTCTGGTACTTGAACATAAGTTACAAAATTGAGAGATCTCCTTAAAAAAATAAAGTAGAAAAAAAGTATTATAAAACAGATACACAATTTTAAACTAGCAAAACATCCATTGTTAGCAAACTAACAAATCTGGGCACCAGATTTTAAAATTCAGACAACTAACTGTAATTTAAAACACTAAGGAATAAAAGAAAGAAAGAAGCATACCATGCCTACAGTCTTCATCTGCTTGCCCATACTTTTTCTGAAAGGTAAAACACGAAAAGTTTAAAAATAGCATTATTCCAGTTAGCACAAACAACTACATGCTTCAACTAGAAGTTTCTTAAAACTTTTAAGAACCCATTACCTCGATTTTTTCCAGGGTAGAACATGTAAAGAACATCAGTCACATGTCAAATAAAATATAATGAATTCTTAGAAAGCTGACCTTTTCCTCAAATTCTCAGCATTTGGACATTCTAAAAGAGGTACATGAATGTGCAAAGGTATATGCTTATGTATGTATTTTGTAGGTGGTTCACAACACCTAGGAAAAAATATAAAAATTTTCTTTCTAGACACTGTTTTTTACTAGTACACTGTTGGCATTTGTAAGGTATACTTTACTTTACTCTGTCTTATCAATGGTGATTTAAAACAATACTTCTTTTAGTAAAAATAAGAAGGAAAATTAAGATTTTTTAAGAAAAGAGTCTTTAAGTATCTATGTAATCCAAGTCTTTAATGAAAAGATTTTGATTACAAGAATTTTCCAAAGCCCCTAACAGCTTACTGCAACAAATTTCACTATGTTGAACATTCAGAGAAGTGCCTCATAACATTTTCAGAGGCATCCAGGTCAGAAATGCAGAACTGCTAAGCCTCTAACTGTATCTTACCCTATGTAAATAATTTTGAGAAGTCAATCTGTAGTAACACAACTTCCAATTTAAAAAAACACCTTAGTTATTACTGAATTTTCCCCCGAGGAGCTATACTATAGGTCACATTTTAATTTACAAAGTTTTCCAATTCTCATTTTGCACACAGAATAGTCAAATGCAGCAGCTGTCTATTTAAAGAAAGTTTAAAAATGCTGCCTAATCAGATGGGCATGACTTCATTTAAAGCTGCCCAGAGAGGTCTTACAACTTGGCCACACTTCACCATATGGGATGGAATTGTTCATACCCATAGTATGTGAAGATTCAGGGTGGAGAAGGCCCCGTAAACTTGTGATAACGTTCTCAAAACAGAAGGGTAAGGAAAAATGTAGGTTAAATCACATTAATCACTCTAACATCCTTTCCTTTAAGGAGCTGTAGCACTCTAGAGCATTCAAGGAAGGTAATGTTTTTGGTTAATGGATTCACCTAAAATTCAGGGATATACTTCTTGCCTTGACTTTACAAACCTTCACAAAGCTCACAGTTCTCACATTTCTATTAAAAACCTGCTGGAGACTAGAAGTTACATCTTTCACCAGACATGCTCTAGCCTAGCAATAGAAAGCTAGTACGTGATCAAATATTAAAAGACTACTGTTAGGCTATGCAAAGGCAGCTAAATTAAGTATGAACTGGTTGCCTGAATTCTGGTGTTTCTTAATGTTTTTTTTGAACATCTAGAGTTGTAACCTGAATTTAATGCTCTTTAAAGATAAGGTAATTTGGTACGTAATTCAGCATAATTATATGAACATAAAGTAATACTCTAAAACCAGTTATTTTTCCTTCCTGGAATGTATTTACAGCTGTTGGGTTTTTGTTGTGTTTATATATATTTATTTTATTTTATTTTTCTCCATCCTTTTAGGGAACTGTGATTCAGACCCAAACTATTTAGAGGTCCCAATCTTGAAAAATAAACAGATCGGAGAAAACTACATGACAGAATCCTCAAACATGTTCTAGCAAGAAGAATTCTGTGGCAAACCAACATGCCAACTACAGGCAAATGCTGAATTTTACTTAAATCCTGATGGCACAAGATACTCGATTGTTCTTTCCAGTTCGCTAGATACTATGAAAGAGTCACACTCACAAGTTGTAAAAAGGAAGCAATTCTATACAGAAGAGTCTCGATTTTGATGCGGTCGATTTCTGCCTGGCATGCCTCCGGGAGGTGAGCTGGGGGGTACTGGCTGAGGGAAAGGAGTGCCTCTGTGCAATGCTTCACTGCCACTTCATAATCCTGCTGCTTAAGGGATTCACATGCTTGTTCACATGACTTCTCTGGTCTTCTGTCTGCCATGACTCAGGGACAGAAATCCTAGAGTGGGGGCAGAGGGGACGACAAAACGTTGGTTAGCTGCATGATGGCAGGGACAAGTCGCCAACCAACTTCCGATCCCACCTCAAGGTGCTGCGGCACATCCCCGCTGGTGTATGCCACCTCCGCTCCCTATCCCCCTCTACCTGACCTCTTCCCACTCTTTTCTCCATGCTCCTACCTCCATCCCTCCTGGCTCTCAGTTCTGAGTCTAATTCAAGACCACAGTTAGGCCCATGTCTGACTGTACAAAAGGAAGCAGTGGTTTTACAGCTTTACGCGCTTTGCTGGTGGGTCTTCACTGCGAACACAACTGCTATTTTGGATACACCTCGTCCATCGCTTCCCTGTTCCCCAACTCCTGCTCTGCTCCCCCAGCATCCCTGTCCCACCCGAGGGCGAGCCAAGGCACAGGACAGATGAGCACGGATGGGAGGTCAACAGCAAACCTCCGTCAGGGGCTTTGTTTTCATGTCTGAGCAAACCCTGCCACACCACCACCTCCGCGCCCCTCGCCAACAGAATTTCTTGAGTAATTTTAAAGTTAATATTGGGGGGGATGAGAGGGGAGTGAAGCAATTGTGATACAAATCCATATAGAGACAACAGCATCCACCAATAAACTCTGACAAGCGGTTATCCACAGCCTGAACCACCAGTAGAAAAGCAAAACCCTTCCTATAATCCCCGTCTATATTACCCCTTCATTGATATGTTTAAATAAATGTTGTGTCTCTAGAGACACTTCAGAGCTGACTTGACAAAAACGTGTTCTGGTAACCGACAGAGGAAAACTCGAGAGTTCTCATGTGGTCTGCTAAGAAGCAGCACACTATCAATCTTCATGATGATCCATCAGCTGTTCCGGTCATTGAAAATAACTAAAATAACTCTCCCTTCAAAAGTCTGTTGCTAAAGACTTGCTTTATACTTCATATTGGGATATTTTTAAGCATTCTAAGATCAAGTAAATTTAAGAAGTCAATCCGATAGTCAAATAAACACAAGTTTCATACAAGAAAACCTCTTCATTATCCCACTTTTCTCATTAACACATAACTAAGCCAATATACAGTAGAAATATTCACAAAAAGTTTGATTTATCCTATGACAGTGTTCTATGTGCTCGACACCATTCCTAAAACTTGATTTTCAGCATCACACCACAAGCATGCAAAGGAAATCTGATTTCTGCAGACTATTTTGACTGAAACCATGTTCTCTTTTACAACATTTACATTGATGGAGATGAGAATTTTTTACAGATCTTCCCCAAGGTGGAGGAACACAAGCATGAAGTAGGTTTTGCATTTCTGTGTGTGTGAGAAAAGTCAGTTACGGAGTAATTATATTAACATTAAAAGCACTCAGTTGGATCACTTAAACAAGCACATATTTTTAATTATACAAATGTTAGGTATTGTTATACCGTTTACGCAAGGATCCTTTCTACATATAACTAAAAATTTTACTAAAATTTGATGCCACAGAATTTTACAAACTTAGGGTTTCCTTCCCAGTAACACAAGAGTTAATCGATGTTTTTCTCACATGCTTTGTTTTCCTCCTAGGGGACTGAAAAGAGAGGATTTCATGAACTCTGCTGTATTTTTGATTTCCTCACTTCCCGGCTGACATAGAACCAAAATTCCTTTGACCAGAAGTCTCCGCAGAGCTTCTGTGTGTTTATTCCAGCAGAAGTATTTATACACACATCCTACCCTAACGGACCTGGCCAGCGTAACCAAGAGGCATTTGGAAGCTGTGCTACCCAGCCCTTCTTCCTTTCTTCCCCAGCATGGCACCATGTTAAAAAAAGGAAAACATATTTATCAATCGTCCCATATTGGCTGTTTCACCAAATACTGAAGTAGTTCGAGGAGAAGCCAGGTTTTACACCCCCAGCAGTGGCCTACTGTACTGCAGAGGCTGCACAACTTCTTTGGTCAATTTGTAGACTTAGAGGGCATTTTAGGGAACGCAACTGACCTTAACGTGATCCACAGGTTGTGGAGTTCAGAGCAGTCAGGACCAGGCTGTTTGGATAACTGCACTAAACTGAGTCACACCGTCGGTATTTCAGAGTAACTTCAGAGACACTGAAGTCACAGAGCATGGGACATAACAGGCAGGGAGTCACTGCAGCGCAATTTGTTTAAAAAAAAGTTAATCATAAAAAAATAGCATGCAGACAACGTAGCCGAAATGATAAATTCATGCTCTCAGATTTCATTTCGATTCCATAAATATCCACACAGACGGACACAAACATACACAGTTATTGGGTATTTGCACTGTCTACTTCAGATCCAGCCCGGCTGCTCTTAAGTTTTCTTTGGGGGCACTCACCTCTTCCCACTGACTCTGAAAACCCATCCTCCTGGCTTGGGTCCCCTGAGCTGTGTCTAATATAGTTACTGAGACTTAAATCGTGTGAATGTGAATTAAAAACATGCTTTTTTAAAATCTTGTCTATTATAGTACCTGACCTACCCATGCTTAAAATTATTTCAGAACATTTAACATTTTGACATCCAAGGAAAGGAGACACTTATTAAGGGAAAATCATTTGGAATTCTACAAGTGTTTCTTGGTTTAAAATTTCAAATGTAAAACTGGAATTTCTATACTCGTTCCAAGAGTAGAAATGATTGCAGATTACATTTGAAAGCAGAAGTGTTACAAGGTCTGTGCCGTATTCCCAACTCTTCGCAAAACTGAGCTAATTACTTATGCACTTCAGTTTTTCTGCCTGTAAAACTGAGATTAAAATCCAAAGCATGTAGCAGAATAAATGTCAGGATTATTCATTTTCTCAAAGCAGCTGGAGAACTGCACGCCAGAAGAGTTGCAATTCAAATTTGAGTAATAATTTATTCTAATAGCAAATTTTAATGCGTCTTCCGAATTTTGTGGAAGCAGCAGACAGGCCTATTCCCACTGTCTGAAGCTACACGTCTCAGACAGGTGGACCTACCTTAGAATTACAGCCACAATGTGTTATCAACAGCGCCTTTATCATCAGCAGCCGATTCAAAGCATTTCTCAGCTTTGAATCATCTCACAGCAGTGCCACTGCCTAAAGGAAGGCTCCCGATTTAGGCATTTAATGAGATATTTAAATAACATTAAGCATAGCACCTGCAAATTCTACCTGTAAGCCTCGTGTTGACTGGAGCCATACGGGAGCTGACACAACTCTTCCTCACGAGCTAATCCAGACATTGAACCCTGGCTTTACACCTTGTGCCTTCCAAAAACTCCTTCAGGAGGAAGAAGCTGACTGATCTACGTTTCTTTGAAGGCCAAGTCCCATCCAGCTTAACTTCCTCAAAGTATCTGCTGTTCCTATTATTTAGGAGATCTGGTTAATTCCAACAGGTACAACTCAGCCCCTGGTGTTTGTTTTGGTTTTGCTGAGATTTGAGCGGGATTCATTCCCTACTAACGATTTTTGGGAACAATATTCCTAATGAGCATTTCACCTTCTTCCCAATGAGATTTTGTAAACGAATACAGACAGAGTAACTAAACACTTATCCCCAAGTAAAACTGCACGTTTCCCCTCCAGATCTGCAGAGGGGGCTGGGGAAGGCCAAAGGGCTGGCTCAGAGGATGAGCTGTGACCAGTGTGATCCAGGCAGCCAGTTAGTGCTACGCTTGGGGCACAGGATGCTTTTCAAGAATGACTCCACAGCCTGATTAGTCCAAGCGCAAACTAAAAATCAGCATGGATGAGAAAATCGCAAACTAAGATTTTAGTATTTCAGAGAGGTTTAACTCGTGACTCTGCACTTTTACGCCACAGTGTTCTGATGGAACCAAAGGATCTGTACATGAAGATAATTGTAAGTTAAAGTAAGTGCCAGTTCCTAAAAAAAAAAAAAAAAAAAAAATTTCAAACAGATGCTTTTGCAATTCACTGTAAAGCATCTAGCCAGATAACTCCTGCTGTACTTCATAAACAAACAGATTAGAGGGCACAATGCTGTTCCTATTAATGTTATTGGCAAAATTCCCAATGTCTGCCAAGACAGAAGGATCAGATCCAAGGTCTCGCATGCCAAGCTGACAAACAGTAGACAAGTCAGTAAATATTTGCATATTTTAACCAGACATTAACATCTCTTGTAAAGATTTATGCTAAAGCGATGATGTTCAACTTGCAGCCCCACAGTGCGAGGGGTGGGAGCTCACAGGGAGCTGAATTCCGCTTCCAGCACCACATCCTGGGACTCGCGCGCTGAACAGGCCCCGTGGCCATGGGGAACATGGAGGGGCAAGAGCCTCTCCAGCTGCCTCCCATTGCAACACCAAGCCTTTAAAGAGTTCTGCTGGGAGAAACGAGCACCCAGATATTCCCTGCCAAAGGAATCCTGTTGGCACCCCAGTGCAGGAGAGGACGAGAGGGCTTCCCGCTCCATCGCCTGCTGCAGTCCGGCTGACAAAGGCTCCGAGAAAGCGGAGTGGGAATTCAGCTCAGGAAATGCATACGGTGACCATGCTGCTTCCTAGCACGTCATTTGTCAGCCCTTCCCATAAACTGGATGGAAGTTCAGAACGAGTAATAAATCCAGGTAATTCTTAAAGAAGAGCCAGCTGTTTTACCATTGTGTCCCAGCAATTGCTTTTAAGAAACAAGAGGTCTGCTAGATTTATTTTGGAGGCTAGATGCTTTGCCCTTTCCCAATAACTTTTGAACTTCAAGGCCAACGTGAATTTCACAGAAGTCCAAAGGGTCTCAAAGAAGCTGCAAGCCTTAGGAAAAATATGTAACAAGAGACCCAGGATATTAGGTCCACTGGGAGAAAGGAAAATTTACTATTCAGTTTCTTATGGATACAAAGAGATCAGTTACCCCAACAATTCTTGCCATGAGCTGCCATTTACCCAGACAGAGAGTGCTGTTCCAAAATATTGTTTGCTAGTAGAAGAAAAATCTTATTTCTCTTGCCTGTAATAATAAAAACCCCCAAACTGCATTCATTAGGTTAGCTGAAGAATCCACCCATTAGTTTCCAGCTTTCACTAAAGCAGTTTCCAAATGTTTTAGACAAGCAGTAAACTTTGCACAACTTTTTGAAACCTGTTTCTGGTAGAACTGAGATGAAAGCAATTCACATATGAAGGCCTCAAAAATGTGCAAATTATTTCCGTAATACAAGAAATTAATATTTGGGAAGTTTTATAGCTGGTAAAGACACAAGCCTGTGGCTGAAGTCATCTTCTCCCTCAAAATTATCAGGAAAAGGCTGACTACATACTTTAATTTACACAGGCACGGAAAGATCTGGGTTTGTTGTATAATCTGGATTAAGTAAAATACATTAAGTATACTGCACAGCAAAACTGCTGGCTACCTTACCTGTGATCGTGACAACACTACAGTTAAATAAAGATGGGTCACTGAAGTTCATCTATTGAGACTCAGCAAACACGCTGCGTGCGTCAGTCCACATAATAAAGCAGGGAATAATAAACCTATCTACTGCTAAACCACATTATATAGCTGCTCTGGCATCTCTAGTGATCCCTACTTAAGGCATGCCTGTACCTCTACACAGCGTTATGTAATTGTTTTTGTAGTATACTGCAACACCACTCAGCTGCCTTCAGAAGGCTAACAAAGTTATGTATTTACTTTCCTTACGTAAAAATATAGAATAAACTTACTTTGCCTTAAGACAAAAAACATCTTACTCAAGCCTACAAGAAGAAACATAGCACAGAAGCCACTTACAGACATACAGAGGAAAAAATGCACTTTCCTAATGTCATGGCATAGCCATCATAAATAATCCCACACTCAGAAATCATTTAACGAAGTAAGAGTAGGTAATGATGGTGCACTACGTCAATAAGAAAGACTTAACACAAAACAGAAAAAGGACGGTGCCTCTTCCATGCAGAAAAGAATATTAGAAAAGGTGCTTTTGCCTTTAAAAAAAAACAAAACAAACAAACAAAAAAAAAACACATAATTGCAGAGTTGTTATGCACCCATGTCTTGCAGTTACGGCTGAAGCCAGCAATATTAGTTCTACACAGCGCTCAGTAATGTACTGCACACCTTACAGAACAAATACAATGTCTCCACCCTTGAGAGAGGACTATCTAATCAGTTTTCTACAGAAACTGAATTACTCTGGTTAATGTTGTACAACTCCAGGCAAAATGACCCTACTTTACATGCCAAAAATGATGCTAAATCTGAAATGGAGCATACAGAATGAGGAAAGCTTCTTTCAAGGTTTTATTATATAGCATAACAGCAGCAAGAACTCCTGCTACTTTGCCTTTAAAGAACATGATATACTTGAGTTCAGGTGGGGGAAAAAAAAAAAAAGAAAGAATTAAGATGTTCATGATGCCCTCTACTATTAATTACTTCAATTGTCCTTCCTCTTAAAACACGCCCAAAAAAATCCACAAAGACAGGACTGTAAATTAGGAGGACAAGGGATCTCTGGCCACATAACTGGAGCCTTGAGCATGATCCTCTAAACTTCATGCATAGAACAAACACCTCCACAGTTATTGGAAAAGGAACAAGCATCTGTGGGTGGTTTACCATTCACGTAACAACAGCACCACAAATATAGCAGCAACTGAGATTAAGAGCAAATGAGTTCTGCATCTGAACCCTCTGTGCTCTTTAAATCACTTCACATACATCACAGATGGTAACAAGTTAGATTTCATTGCACGCCAGTTACCATTTCAGAACAGACATTTCATTAAGTGATTATTAACACCTTATTATCTCTACTAATCTGTTTTCACTTCGGAAGTAGCAGCAAAAAGGACAAACAATACATAGACGGATGGAAGAAGCATGTACACACAGACAACCTGGCTATCTTTGGCTCAAAATCTGAAAATTACCTCCTGGCCTCAGCACTTACAACCACCCTATCCGCCAGGTGAAGGTCCTGAATATCCTCACCTCCTGCATTTCTGGTTTTATGTTTTCAACACCGTTGTCTAAAAGCATTACCTATCTTGATGGAACTAAGCAAAAGACACAGCAAGTCAAAGCACATCACCTACCCAGCGTGTCTTGACCTCATCAGAAAGCCATCCCTAACTAACAGAGACAAGAGTCCTATTTACACACAACAAACCCAGAAAATGTTGCATACATTAAAATTGTTACAAATACTTCAATACCCAAAAGTTGTGTAATACCAGAATTCTCTGCACAAGCTTGTGTTGGCCCTCCCATGTGTCTGCGTTACGCTACAGTCCTGAAAGGCACTACTCAGTCACTACATTTCCCAGTGGCTCCATGATCAGGCAGAGCAGAGGCTGAGGCTTAATCAATGTGTAGTTAAATACTCCAGCATGCAGCCTAAGGCCTGATTTACTCCATGCTACTCAAATCTGGTTCTCAGAACTGCATTTTCATGTTTTCATCAGCTTTTCAGTAATGCTTACAAATACTGCAACAAAATATGAGTGTTAAAACATCATTACCCTTCTCTTCCCATTTTTACAAATAATGGAGACAATCAAAAATATTAAAGGCAAAGTTTCTCTGAATTTCTTACATTCAGATTAAGACAACTAGAAGTGCTCTTTCCCCATCACATCTTCCATGGACTCCTTCATGACCGAAGGCCCAGTGTCTGTAGTGACTTCGGGGAATCGCTGCAGTATTCAGCATTTCTCTGTGTCACAGCACGGTGCCATTCATCAGAAAAACAGAAAATGAAATATAGCAAAGATATAGCTTAAATGTGAATTGTCTCTTTTTTCCTCGCTATTTCCTACTCCGTGTATTAAAAGCTTTCCAATCTATGCAAACAACAAAATTTTGTTCTACCCAACAGCTGTATTGGCATGATAAAGTAATTCATACGTGTCCATGCAACGGAGCCTCCCTTCCATTTCTCTCTTTCTAACACCAGTGTTTTCCAACCTCAATCTCCTTGCTCAGCCATGCCCATCTTCACATTTATTCTACATATCCTGCAGATACCTACAATTTGCGCTGTCTAAATCAAGTCACTGCCTCCCCTGGTGCTGCACGAAGATAGAGCGGCAGGAAAGAGGAACTGGCTACTGGGAATACAGATGGGGAATTCTCTGTGCTCTCATTTGTGTCCAAAATCGGACCAGGGAGCGATCTGGGGGAATGCAAAATCCTAGCCTTGAAATTGTACGGAAATCCCGTTCAGCTCGGGCTGATATATATTCACTTCAAGGATGATCTTTTAGATTTGCCCAAATAACTAATTTAACCAATGCGGAGCAGATTTTCGCAGGGCTGGTAAGCAGCATATCCTTGGCAGAAATGTCATGCCATAGCATATCTCATCTGTTTGCAAAGCAGAGCTATAGCCATAAGTTTGTTGTTTGTTTCTTTGTTTTGGGGGAGGAAGGGGAGTGGGTTTTTTGTTTGTTTGTTTTTACTGTGAACAGAAGAATATTTTACTTTTGCCTAAATTTTAGAAAAGACTCAATTATCTTGGCAGAGCCCTTCAGAGCGTCCAGAAACTTAGCTAGAGATAGACACCTACCATGGGAAATCACAACGCAAATAACTAGAATTTGGCAAGTAACACCCGACTGAAATGAGTGAGCATGTAATAGTACATCAGGTAACATGTAATAGGCGGTGCTTCTGCCCCACCTAAAGTTCTTTTGGCTCCTTCATAGAAAATCCTCACGTAAACAATCTTTCATAATAACCGGTTAACAGCAGCAGTTTGTATCCCATGTATTATTTTTTTTCCATATATGTTCTTACCACTTTTTCTGGGTACAGTTTCTCACACTTATCCAAGATGAGGGCATTTTAATTGAAATATTGTCTCGTGGTTACCATTTTATCCCCATAACAACATCACCAATTACTTACTGTAAAAAAATGCATTCGAAAAGTAATTTAATCTTTGCTTCTCTTAATGAAATTTACCGGAGAAAAACAAAGGGAAAAATCAGTACAGCAGAGCCAGCTAACTCTCCATGGAGTGGGACCAACCTACAACTCCCAAACTCAAACACATTTTGCAGGAGAGCACAGCATTCATATCCTAAAAGCTGTTTAAAAGATCACAGTCCACAGCTTTTCAAACTACAATCTGCTTGTGGCAGAACCTCTTCCTTCTTAAACACTTGAATAACAAAACGAGGCCTTGTTCCTAAGTGTCCACACATTTCACAATGCAACGTTTAATAATTTTGACCAAAAAAGTGAATGCCATTGATCTGAAGCATTTACACGGTCACGCAGTTACCGATACTCTTCTCCACTGAGTCATAAGACTGCCAAAAGTACTTTTCGAAATATGTCTGCTGTATGAAATACAGCTACATCTGTGCACATATGACTAAACACGTCAATTAATTTTCAAAATGCCAAGTGAGTGCAGAACCCTACCACCAATGAATGCAAGGGGGAGTCAAAGAAGATTCCCAAGCATCATTTCAACATGCAACACATCATATTTATGAATATTTCAGAATCCTAAATGCAACAACGTATGTCACAGAAGTTTTTCCAGGACGTTCACTGAACTTGCCACTCACACAGCACAGTCTTACACACTTCATTTGCCAAAGCTCACAAATTCAATCAGTCTCAGAGACAGAAGCAGAATTAGCAGTTCCTAACTTTGTCCTGTGTTTGAGTTTCAGCTTTCACTAATAAACCTGTATTTGGATTTCAGCAATAAAAGTATTTTTAAAATTAGGAAATGATTTACCGCAGTAAATCCTTCCCTTTTTGGAAAACCCCATACAAACTTGCTGGTTTTTCCCCAAAAAAGAAACAGCTCCAAAGCTCAGTGGCTCAATCCAAGCCTTCTCTGCTTAGTAAGGATTTTGTAGTGATGCCGAAAGAGTCTTTTCTCAAGTGTCAAACTTACATTTTCAAACAAGGACTTTCTCCAGTCTCGACACGTCCCAGTATTGCAAAGCACCACATCCACGTCTAAGAAATCTACCTGAAAATCACAGCTTAGTTTGTCAGTGTGAATGCAGCTGCTACAGGTTTATATTGTACGGTTGGATGAATTAAAAAAAAAAAAAAAAAAAAAAAACACTAAGTTCATTTTCTGTTTGAGAAGCAAAACTCTTTCAATCCATTCAAGAGGCGAAAGAATGTAGAAATCTTCATGCTGAATATCAGTTAACAATGCATGGCGCACAAACTGAACACAGAAACATGCCAGAAGGTTGTGACACAGAACATGGAAGTTTCCTTTCAGTACACTCAAGTGCTCATCACGGCATTACAATGAACTCACATTATTGTAGGACTGAATAATACTGGGACTGAGCTTTCTGATACACGTTCATACAATGCATCGCACAAAAGGGTCGCACCATACCCGATTTAATAGCACAAGGATGCCACCCACAGATACTCCAAACGTCTTTCCCCAAACCGTACCTATTGTGTGACTGTGTGTGACGCTTCTGTTGTGCTGTTTGGGAAGTTCACAGCAGTTACTAACCTTCACCATTAAAAATCACCGTCTTTATTGTAAATAACCTTTGAAATCCATCTCTACATGACTGTGCTTCAAATAATAAGGCATAAAATAGCATAATATGGCTAAGCCTGGTTTGGGAAATGGTCTTCTAACTCCATATTTTAATGACATTACCCTCCTGCATCCAGATAATGCTTTTATAACTTCTCTGTTTCCTCTCCTTTAATTTTAACGTTTAATTTTAGAACTCTCCTGAGAATAGGACATGGATTCCCAACTTCTCCTTGCACAGCAAACCCCATAACTGGTATCCAAACCAATGCAAGCTCCCCAGCGGTGTTCACCCTCCTCACTCCTTTTGAAATGAGCTTTAGAGATTCAGCCACGTATTTTAAACTCCACTTGAAGAACAGACATCAGTAGCAGTGAGTAACGATCCTACTGCGGTTAATAGAATAATTCTGACAAAGCTTTGGGAAGGGAAGGAAAAAAAAAACAAACAAAAACACAAAACAGCATCTGGCCTAGCCAAACAAATATACACACAACTACAGCCATACAGTAACACCAGTCAGTTCAAACATCAAAACAAGTGTCCTGCACCATTCCGAATGCAACAGTGTCATAAGTATGGCCAAAGTACAGTTACCTCAAAACCATTAGCTCCAAAAACTATAATCAGAACCATAATTTGTGTAATACATCCACAGCACCCAGCTATAACACTGTGCTAGTGCAGATGCAGAAGTATGGTACAAAAACCTTTCCCTCCATGACCTCCCTGTGGAGAGGATGAGAAAAGCCCAACAAATTCTGGTTCCCGGGATGGCAGAGGATCAGCTGCAAGGCAGCAGTCTCGAATCCCAACTGGCTGATGGGGAATTCAGATGGGATGCTTAGGACCTGAAGCATACTGCCCGTTTCCCCCCCCATAATATCCCAGGACAAAATGGAATCATCATTTAAAAAATATAGATCGTCTTAAGCAAGAAGATATATATAAGGAAGAAGCATTATTTTATATGCTGCCAAAACCACCATGCTTTTCATTTGTGGCATTCTCCATTTATTATGTCCACAAAGATTTGCTACTTTCTTGGTTTGCTGAACCACTAAATATTTTCCAGCAAATTAAACACTTGTGCCATATTGCTAACAACAGACTCTCAAAAACAACTCTTGTTTTTAACGTATTTCCCTTTTGCTGTGGGGTCTGAAGGGCTCTGAAAAATCTTTCTAAGCACATTTAGGCAGTGTAATTTTTAGTGTTTTGATGAATACAGTATTTTTGCAATATATAATTATGGGAAAAAAGTACAATTCACAGACTGAAGGGCTGTTTCTAAATAACACTTACCCTAACAGGACCAGCTTAGGCCAAGCCAAGCTCTGCTCACATTTCTGCCCTTTACTTCCTGCCCCTCCAACACTTAGAGTTCTTTATGTAACATCGTTCTGCAATTCCTTTTCTTCCAGCGTTTAGTCATCAGCACTCTGCGAATCGTTAGCCTTCCTACTGCTTACAAGCAGAACGGATGATGAAACGTATTTCCCCAGACCACATATAACCCAAAGACTAAAACCCATCCACTTCAGCCATGCCATTCTTAGCACAAGTGGTACTTCCTGAGACTAACAGAAACAAACACCCAGCAGTTTACAGTAACAACTCGTAAACATCTCTTTACATAAAATCACTTACAAAAACTCTTCCTACCGACTCAGCAGCACTGCGTACCTACCGCTTCTTGGAAATGCTGTGGAGTGCAGGGATAGACTAGAAGGAGCCTCCCAACATCTGACGAAGATTCCAAGCAGCTTAGAAAATGTGACGGTTTGGTGCTCCTTCAGGACACAGATGGGGCAATAGCAACCACTCAAATGTTTCAGTCATGAAATGGAACCTCTCAGTGTAGCAAGATTACATTTAGGAAGGAGTAAGATTGAAACCTATATGTGTTGGTTTTTTGTTTTGTTTTGTTTTTTAGTTTTTTACCTGGCTTTCCTGTCATGAATCTGCAGTTTACTGTTTTGGAGGATTCCAAGAAAAGACTGGGTAAATAACCAGTTACATATCAGATTGATGACAACAAATTTGCTTATAAAAATGCAGAGAAATATTTGGCCACATTAAGTATCTTTGAACTTTAAAATCAGTGCAACGGAAATGCAAGAACAACAAAAAAATCGCACCCATGGGTAATTACAATCTGCCTGCTTACATTCCTAAGGACTCCTTTTCCAACAGTAATATTCACTTTTCTGAGTTTCACATGAGTGATTGCCTCTGGTTGAAACCTCATGTTGTAAACATTTGTGTGAAAAGGAGATGAAAGCTCAGCGAGCGAGACTGTTTTGGAATACGGACCTTGAGCTACATATCAATACCACCATAATACAATCACCAGAAGCAGGCCTGTTTCTGTAGAGCAGCCTGACCTTGCAGACTCCTAATTTCACTATCTATAAAGTTTAGTTATTTTCCACTACCAATCCCCAAACACTAGAAGAAAACAAGCGTTCACTTTCCTAGTCAAAATCTCCAAAAGACCAAGCATTCCTTAGTAATATATATATTTTTTTTAATTCCGTACCAATGCTGTGTGCTAACTTCTGAAAAAGCAGTCTCTTTTTCAGTATTCTCTCTTCCCTTCCTTGCGGGCCCAAAAAAAAAAAAAAAAAAAGACAATTGCAGAAGTCTACAAAAGAATTACAAAACTAAACGTATAAAGTATGATATTTTAAATATGTCACTGATATACATAAAGAGAAGTGATGATTACTGCCAAAGGCCACAGAAGAAACAGCGAGACAAACAAGAACAAAAAAAAGGAAGGCCTTGTTAGTTCTGATAATCTGATCCATAATACATACATTTAAAGGGACAAAAATATAAATGCCACATAGTGATAGCAGGGTCTTCATCAACGGAAGTGAGAAATAATTCAAAACAGCAATGATAGGTGAGCAGAAGGGAGGACTGCAAATAGCGAATTTGCTATTTTCTCCCCCGTGATGGGGCAGAAACCTTGGGCATAGAGGAGCGCTGAGGACCCCCTTTCCCAGACACAAGGGCAGTCAAAGGGAAGGCCAGGATTTACATCTAAAATCCTTGGCCTACTGGTCCCCAAGGCCAAGGGAATGCCAGCTGTCCAGCTCTTGCACCCCTCCGGTAGGGCAGAACGCCACCATCCCTCCTCATTCTCCAAGCCAGCTCCCATGGCTGTCCCAAGTTATTCAGGCTGCACACAGGGGACAGGACTTAAATTATCACAAAACACTTTTCTAATTGAGATTTCACTCCCGCTACTAGGTACCACTGACCTCAAGAGGGAATACCAGTGAGGTGAAAGATTCAAGGGCTTTCGACTAATAGTCTGAATTGCTCCAGTAACTGCTGCTGCATTGCTAGAATGAGAACACCCAGACTGAAGTGCAGTAGCAAACAGAAATGGTACCAAACAACGTTAAAAAAAAATAAAAACACTGAATGTCAGAAAGAATATCCAGCTATAATTGCAAGCCAATTTTAGTAACAAATATAATTGCATGCATTGGAGAAGATATTTCATCAGACTATTAAATTAACCGTGTTGGAAAACATTAGTAATAATATTGCCTGGCTCTTATATGGCCTCTTTCATCCCCAGGCGTCAACTCTCCACAAGTTGGAAAGATTCACTATTCCTATTTTAAATTCCTTCAAAAGGAGGCATAAACAGGTGAAGTGATTTGCGTCAAGACTGTCCAGATCCCTCAATCACTAAGCCTGTTCCTTGTCAATTTGAAATATTAGCTCTTCAACCCTTCTGGCCGCTGCTACTTACATTTTTCTTGGAGATGGGCATTCCTCCATGAGTCTAATCCCTGAGCACAAGTTGTCCCCAAGCCACAACCCTTATCCTGCAACCAGATCTCCAAATAGAGATCCTGAAGCCCAGGAGCACCTTCTCTGAAGCTAGTGAGATTCCTCAGAGCAAAAGGATCCTCTACGAGGGATCACGCAGCAGAACCGGGCCAAAATACAGATTAAAATGCAGCTTCCAAGTCTCCCTTCAATTTCTATTCTGCTGGGGAGAGACAAAAACAACCCAAAAAACCCACTCTGCTATTCCAACCTTCCAAGTCCTCGAGCCATCATTTTAAATGTCTCTTTCTTCTCTTTCACATAAAAGTTCATCCAAACTCACTGGAAAAGGCACAGTGTCCACACAAATTAAAGGAGTGGAAATACACACTCTGTAGTTTAAGTAAAAAATTCACATAGGTGAGGAGTGATAAGAGAACTCTGATTTCAGCTCAAGAAAAACGTAATTTGTGCTTTCATAATGTATTACAAAGAGAACTCAATTTTATCAGTAGTAAAACACGAAATGTCCCTTTGCAAACCAATAAAGAAAAACTGCTCTGCTAATTAAAGCTCAACAAAGAAAGCTGAACGTAACCTCTGCCACTCACAACTTGTATGCTGTAAGAGCCAAGCCTACCAAGGCCCGAATCCCTCGGTCTGCACCCCGAGGAGAGGCAGGGATGGTGACGCTCACTCCAACGCTCTGCCCGCATCTAAGATCCAACTGCGTGTGCCAAACCAGCTCCTCACCGCCGTGCACCACCAAGCAGTCCAGCATCCCCGGGCTGTCCCAATCAACCACGCTTTGCCATCAAAAAAATAAATCGAACTTAAAAATATTGAAACAATTGAATTTAAAACACATTTTTGTAAACCCTCTCTGTTCTACCAATGTCTTGGAAAATGCCACAAACTTGCCAAGTATCATCGCATTTAATTTGGTTATATTTTCAATTTTACAAAAGAATGTGTACTTGAGAAAAGAAAAAAAAAAAAAAACAAAGAGGGAATATTTTATCTTTTCCTTTGTTTCAGTTAAAAGATTTATTAGGAAGACTAACATCAGAAGACCTCACCAAATCAAGCCGTTCCAACAAGACTAGCTATGATATATTAAATCTGTCAATAAGGATTTGCATTTCCAGAATATTTTTGGTCTTACAACTGAATCATTTAATTGCTGAAATGGAAAATGAAATATGTGATTTTATAACCTCAACTCAAGCTCCCCGCGCCTGTGATAAAACAAGCATCCTATTACCTTGTTAACTCTTACTCATTTTGTCACTAATCGGAAAACAACCTTGCAACTGTCTCCCTGCAGTTATATCTTAATTTCCGTCAACAATATGTTTAATCACTTTACTATAACCAAACAACAGCTCGACTACGACTGCATTGGAGCCAAACAACTTCAATTGCTTGGAAATTAATAAAAGGACACGACCCATCAAATGCCTCACGAGGGGTAGCATCACACACAGCCCTACTTGGGGATCTGCCCCCCTCCAAAAGAAAAAAAAGGCACGGGGTTGCAACCTGGGGTACGAACTTTCCTATTTTCAGTTTCACAACAGTTGCATTGTACCGAGGGCAGCCTCGGGATCCCCGTGGCCCTCCCAACTTGGAGCCACACGGCCCTGACAAAGCCTCCCTGAAGAAAACAGACCCACAAGCTCCTAGGCCAAGCCTCCGCTCCACCGCTCGGAGGGCTCGCTTGAAAAAAAAAAAAAAAAAAAAAAAAAACAGCTGCTAAATCCTCACAATTTACTCCTCCATCCTTTCAGCAAACCCTACGCCAGCCTTTAAGAAAAAAAAAAAAAAAAAAGTTTATTTTTTTTTTTTAACCTCCTTTCCCGGCCTCCCCCTCGCCCTTTCCCTCCCCACCCCCTCGCTCCAACCGCCGAGTGCCCCCCACCCCTCCCAGCCTGACGGAGCCCCCCCCTCAGCCCCTTTTTCCCCCACAGCCCCGCTCCCCCCGAGCTCTTCCCCCCAACCCCGGGGCCCTCGGGGCTGGCCGGCCTCAGGGCCGCGCCCGCCGCCTGCTGAGGGCTCCCGGGCCGAGCGCGGCACCCCCGGAGCGTGGAGGGGAGAAGGGGGGGGAAAGCTCCGAGCCGGCCCCTCCGCTTGCAACCCCCCAGCGGCCGCCTCAGGGCCCCTCCGCAACCGCAGGGCCCTCGCCAGCCGGCACCGCTCAGCCCCCGGCCCGCCCGCAGCCCCCGCTCTCGGCGCCCGGGCCCGGCAGAGGGGCGGCGGTGAGGAGGAGGAGGCGGTGTTGGGGGGGGGGAGATCTCCCCTCACGCAGCCCCTGAGGGCTCCCGGCGGCACCTCGAGGCCCGGCCCCGACGGTCCCGGCCCCGCTGCGGGGGGCGGCTGGGGAAGTCCGGACTTACCTGTCATTACTTTCTACGCCATCTTGGATCCACTTGTCAACGGCCCCACAAAGCATTGTGGGAAAGCCCTCCCCCGGCGGCGGGGCCGGGCCCGGGACTGGGACCGGGACTGGGACTGGGACTGGGACTAGGAGCGGGATTGGGGCCGGGATTAGGGCCGCCACCGGCAGCGGGATTAGCAGCGGGGCCTCCGCCGCCGGCCACGGCTGGCCCCTCAGCCAGACGCTGGAGCGAGGGGGCACCGCCGAGCTGGGAGCTGGGCGAGCGCTGTGCTTTGTTTTTATCCCCCTTTCCTTCTATTTTTTTTATATTTTTTTATTATTTTTTTTGCCCCCCGGAGTCCTGCCTCGCTGCCTCCACACGCAGCTGCCAGGCCCGGCGGGTCCCAGCCCTAAGGTAAGGGTACCGGGACCCACTGGTCAGCTGCGACACCACGTCCCTGTGGGGAGCACAGCGGCGCTCTCCCCGGGTTTTGGCTTTAAATTATAATAATTTAATCTTAATTTCGGCTCTTCAACTTGCACAGGCCGCAGTAGGGTGCCCCAGCGTCGTGGTTGGAAACCTCCGCCTGGTTTTGCTGAAGAACCGGTGGCAGCGCGTCGCTCGCTGCGCGTGAATCCCCAAAAGTGCTTTGCGTAACAGTTTTATTTTCACAGAGTAATCTTCCCTGGTAGCTGGGTTTTCAAAACGTTTGGCAATCAGTTCTTCATACCTACGCTGGGTTGCTAACTGGGTTTCTCAGGGCGTTCCTGGCCTGGAGGCCACAGATGGGTGCCCCTCACGGTGCCTTGGCCACCAGGAGTTAGGACAAATAGTGAGGGAAAGCAGCTTTCTTCAGCGTGTTCAGAAAGGTCATCAAAAAAAAAAAAAAAAAAAAAAAAAACAACAGGATCCCAGTGTTTTTAAAAGCTCTTCCTTCTACTTTAATTAAAATAATTAGAAGATTCAGATCATTTTGGTATTGGATTTTCCTAAATACATTTATATTTAAATTTACGTTTAACGCCTCCTAGCTCTTTGAAGAATAACCACCAGCCGAGCCTCTGATGCATTGCCACTGCAAGAAGATACTTGCACCCAAGAGTATTTTCAATATTCATCAGCAATACATTTATAAAAAGAGAAAAATGTAAATGCAGAAGGAAATAAATTTGAAGAAGAAATCCTTTGCATTTGCAGCTCCAGACTTAAATCAATCCACTTTTCAATTCGACTTTACAGCTATCGTTGACTGTTTCAGTGCCCTACTGAAGGCTGTGCCGGAGGGGAGCGTCGTTGGTCCCAGCCTCGACCCAGCAGACGCCATTTCAGGAGGACAAAACCTCTCCTGCGGAACCTGCCCTGAGCCATCTCTGCTGGTCTGCAGCAGCTGCCTGCCTCAGACACCGGCCCCGGCGAGCCTAGATGGCATGCAGTGAGTTAAACATTTTTTCCATGGGTGCTGGGCAGGCCAGGCAGTACCCTGCAGAGAGGAAGAGGGTAGTTACGGTGAAACAGATAAAGGTGAAAACACAAAACTAACTCTGACTAGGCTGTTGAAGTAGAATTAGTGCTTTTATTTGGAGGTTGGTCGTGTTCAGTAGCTAGTGTACTTTTGTATTATAGATTTTTTTTCTGTTAGAAAATGTAAGGAAAGTTTCCTTTAAAAAAAAAAAAAGTGGAAAATAGAATGACTTTTTATATAAAACCTTCCATATACCCTCCGGAGTTCAGGTTGGGGTGATACAGAAGGACGCTGGGTTTATTTTTCACATAAGCTATCATTAACTTTTGAATCCCTTTTCAGAAAGCATCTCTTTATACAGTACTAGGAAAAAAAAAAAAAAAAGCATATCTAGTGACTGAGTTACAGCGGGAAAGATTTGTTCAGTGACAGACATCACTTTTCCTGTTTATTGCTATCTCCATTGTATTGAACTTCTCAGATTGAAAGCACTGAAAGGCAAAGACTGCTGGAAAAACAGTGGCAACTCAGCACTGCCAAAACATCCCATAAAGGAGCTCGGAAAAGATGATGGCAGCAGGGGAATCCCCAAACTCAGAAAAAGTGCCGTATATAAAACAGCGTGGAGACTGTGACCCTACACCCACTGCTTGTTAGGATCTTGTTACTTAAACTTAACTCTTTGCCCCCATACAAAGTAGGTGTAGATTTTGTGGACTGGTTAATTGTAAAACCAGTCCACAAAAAACCAGAAACCCTAAGTGGTCATGCCAGAGGCTACAGAGAGAGCCAAGAGCTCTTTGGTGGGGTTGGCTGCCAAGCACTTTTGTTCAAGTACTGCCATGGAGCCTGCAAGATTGGAGTAACTGCATTTGTTTCCCTATGGTACCCCCTCTAAGCTCTTCCATAGTCTTTTTACCAGATAGAAAGATGAGGACTGTTGATCCTAAGCATTCATGAACCTTGGAAATTCTGCTCAAAGTTCGAATCACAAAGCAACTAGCCTGATGGATGAGATCTTACATCCACAGAACCATAATATAACTAAACTTTGGTTTCAGAACCACTTCTGTTGTAACAGCACAGGAGGTATGCCACTAGCAAGCAGTCACACAATACATGGGAAGAAAAGGACTTCACGTGGCTTTCATTGACATGTTTCAATACAATATTAAAGAATAATGCCAATATTAAAGGATAACTTAAGGAAATAAGCTTAATATATTAACTGCTATTGTAGGAGGTTTCTCTGTCCTTAGTGGGTATTATGTGGAAGTTGCCATCATTTCAACCTCTGCAATCAAACACACCACTACAACTCTACAGGCTGAGTTGAGAAACCAGGTCTTCCCTCAGCACAGGCTAGACATAGACACAGATGTGCTGACTACTCATGTTTCCAGAACTGTCCCAAGTTCCTGGAATCCCCCTGTGCAATGGTCACTAATGGCATTTCATGATAAGAGGAGAGTACTAGACTCTGCTGAGGAATGTGAGTTTTTGTACTGGTTGCAGCACGCTCTTCTGCCCAAGAAGACTAGGAATGGTGGATCACATTTGAGTCTGGGAGCAGAAGAAAAGCAACAGTAGCGGTTGGAAATATCAGAAATGCCACAGTCACAATGGGGAGGCATGAGAAGGACAAAAACAATGAATCTCTGCTGAGCATCATGAGACTTGACAGGATTCAGATCCTCAGAAGTGCAGCAAGTGATATTTCTAGGGACTAATTATAATACTAGGACTAAAAAAAAAAAAAAAAATCCAACAAATTCAACAAAGCCAAGTTCAATTCTATTTTTACACATTTTAAGATTCTGAAAACTACAGCTTCTTGATGGAAATTTAGAGTTCAACCTCCAGGGGACTGCAAGGAAGCCCTGTGCAGAAGGTACTAATACATCTAGTCTCCCTACCCTTAAGTCAGAATTCTGTAAATCCTCACTGCTCACAGGACTTCTCCCTATTCTGTGAAGCTAGGAGCCATGCCAAGGACCTTGGAGAATCTAGGCTCTTTGCCAAAAAGCATGAGTTTGAAAACCTGGGGCCACTTAGGGCTACTAGGCTCCCTGCCATGAAGCAAAGATCTGAGCAGAGTTCTGAAAGGTGTGGCACAAATTCTGGAAGAGTTGGAAACTTAGAAACCCCCACTTGCTTCAGGGCTAATGGAAAGCTGCTAGCCAAAACGCCCTAGAGTTCTGGCTCTCCCATGAACTTCACTGCACACTTGGAATCACACCTATAGTTTAGTTTCTACATTTTCAAAACAAAACTATTTTAGTTATTTCAAACTTACGCTGTTGCTTTTTTTTCCCCCTTTCTCTTTGGACTTTTGCTTTCCCAGGAAATTCAGAAAACCGATCTCCAGTCTCTGATAGAGTTCACTCCTGTTTCTGGGAAATGGCATTTCTTGAATTCCAATATAGAAAACTCATTTTTCAATCAGTTCCACTTGTGATGTCTAACTTCAAAATACAGGAAACACCATTACAATTAACATGTACCATTAATAAACACATAGCACATTCAGCACAGAATTGCCTCACTGACCCTGCAGCCTAACATGCCACCAGGCATCTTTCACCTCTGGAAAACAAAACAACAGGAGGTCTTTCCCAATAGAAGCTCCAGACTGATTGCAGTAAGAGATGCAATGTTTTTATTGTCCTAGCACACCAGATCTTTATATTTTCCTTTAACTCCCTCAGAAGCACCAACCATGGGAAACTATCAGAAGTTACGTGGTTTACCCTCTGCCACAAACAAGTCAGTGGTAGACCTTAGGTTAGATAGCAACAGCAATGCTTCAGCTTATTAAACAATAAAGTAATCTGTTTCTAGGCAGTCATTAATGTCTAATTATTAGACTGAAGAGTAACGAGTTTTGATTCTCCAGCATGAAAATTCCCCTGGAATTCCTCCAGTGTCCTCTAAAGAACAAATGATCTCAACTTTAATCTTACTACATAATTATCCAAGGATAATATTTCTTCAACACAGACTCCTTAAACACATACAATTTCTACAGTAAGGATATTCAAACTAATTCATTTTTGCCTTTGATCCACAAAATGAGAGTCTTAAGAAGCAAACAGCACTAAGGGGGTTTTGAGGGTACATTGAGGAGAGATGAATTACAAAAGTTCAGATGAATGCAATGGTTTAATCCCATACTGTCATGATCAAACATATCCAATGCATTGTTTAAGAAGCTAGCAGGC
This sequence comes from Aythya fuligula, assembly GCF_009819795.1. Lineage (NCBI taxonomy): Eukaryota > Metazoa > Chordata > Aves > Anseriformes > Anatidae > Aythya > Aythya fuligula. The sequence goes on along the minus strand of NC_045576.1, from coordinate 9,378,329 downwards.
CTTTATTTTGACCTCTGACATAACATTGTAATATTAACATCAGTTACCTCAGTGCATGCTACCATTAAACCCTAGACTTTTGTTTTATTTACAGTACGTTCTCTCAATCACAGTCTCAAAAATGAAAATAACCACAGAATCATGCATTAGACAGATACAGGTATAAATGGAAAAGAATAAATCACAAGACTGCTATTATACAGGCAATACCGTTTTATTATGTTCTTTCACCAATTGTAGCAAAAAAAAAAAAACATCTGAACAATCAAGGGAACTTAACTGTCATCAGGAATTATGTTCTAAATTTTAGTCCAGGAAGGTTTGACAGGGAGAAAAAAAACATATACACACTGTAATAATAGTCTCTATTATGAAGATTTAATGCCTTCTTTAAAAGCACTGAGATTATTGAGGCACCTTACTGCAAGTTATGTATCATCTCCTCTTTGGCAATGAGATGCGTGGTTTTGTTAACTAGGGCCATTAGTGAGTTCAGCTTGTGAGACCAGTCATTCAGTATATTGTTTGGATCCTTAGGCCTCTGAAAATTGATAATTCCTGCAAGCCTGTCTACTTTAGCAAAGATGGTCTTATTAACTACTAGGTTAGACAGAAACTCCTCCGATTCCTGCAAAGACAAACAGCACTAAGTCAAGAAAACAGCATTTTCATCTTCAAAGCATCAGAATTCTTCCCAAACAGCATTAAAGCACAAAGAACGAGGTTGTCATTATACTTAAAAGAAATCCATCTGTGGTAATAATGTATTTAAAAAAACAACACAATACTTTAATATTACATATGGGCACAGCAAGCTACTAGCACCATCTATTCACAAGGGTTTGGTTTTTTCCCTCATTTGATCTATATCTGATTATCTTTCATGAAATTAAAAGTTTAATGTACACCAACAGACTTTTACACTTTGGAATACTTGGCAACACAGTTATCAGACCAACCCTTCTAACAAGCAAGACAGGAAAATCCCTGTGAATTACAGGTCAGAAATCCTGTATCCTCAATCAAATTTAATCACTCATTGACAAGCGCTTTTTCCCACTGAAATATAAGATAAGAAGCTCCAACATTTAAATATGACCTTGAGCATAAATGAATTTTGAGCATCAGCTTTTGCCATATGGGCATATGCATCATGACATTCAGTTCTGTCTGAATTAAAAAAAAAAAAAAAAAAAAGCACAACAGTTTTTCTTTTTTAACTCCCATAAAGGCATGAAAATACACTCAGGGTATTGCATTGAGTAGTAGGGACAAAGTAATAAATATTTGGATTAACACACTACTATTCCCAGCAGGCTTTTCCACTGCTTTTCACATAACTAAAGTTCATTTAACGCTCTGTGTAAATCACTACAGCACACTGTGTTCTTCCTGGTAAAAGCTGAAATGCACTGGTAGCACAAATAGAGGAATAAAACTAAGGATGATGCCAGGAGAGCTGGAAAGATGATACGAAGGCAGATATATGCACAAGTAGCAACAGATACTATATCCATGAACATTCATAAACACAGAAGTATAAATCCTGAGAATTTTGTTCCAAGCAGTGTATTTCTACAATGCTATGTTTTACAGACAATGCAGAAGTAGAATGCAATGATGCTCTATGGCACTACTTTCAAAGCTTTTTAAGTGTAAAAGAGAGACCAAAATTTGAAATTAAGAGAATGCTGCTCTGCTGAGTACTAATATATTTTTACAAACACACACACATATACATTTCTATTCCCTTTATGAAAGGAGTATAAGCAAGGCAATACTTACATCAACAGACAGATCAAGGAGCTGTGCCATTCTCTTCATTGTAATTCTGGTATAATATTTAGCCATTATTCTAATATTCTGGAATAAAAGTGTTCAGAGTAGAGGGTTATGTGTAAAAAATAATTGAAGCAGGCTGCAAAAATATAAAAGTCAATGTTAAAAGCAGATTAGGAGCCGTAGTGCTCTAATGGCAGTCCAGCATAAAGTACGTAAATGAGCTGTGGACCAACAGGTGCTTATAATAGGTATAGGTGCTTGTAATAATCTCTGTGTGACAAATTATTAAGTAATGAAATCAACCAATTATTAACAATACAAAACAAGACTTAAGTTTTTGCTCTACTGACATTTGAATGCTAAATCTCACAATTTCAGCACAATGTGCTCTTTTTTCTGGCCGTTGTGCCAAGTACCTATCTATAATATGCAGGTATGAACAAATAAAAATGTTGAAAAATGTAATATAATGGAAAATGCAACTTATCTGCTGCTTTCCTACATTAAAAGAAAACACCTTTGTGAACAAAATATGTCAAGCAAAAGGTATTTTTGGTTCAGGCATAGCATACATAGCTAGTTCTTAAAGAATCAGCCATACTTACATGTTCCACAACTCTATTCTTTAAATCTTTCCATCTCTTTTCACCTTCCTCTGTACAGCCAAAAACATCTGTTGCAGGACTGTCAAGGGATCCTTCTCTCAATTCTTTCCCATATTCTTCAACTAGGGCAGTCCATCGCATCAATTCCATGGTGGTAAATAGTTTGAGGAGGTCTCTAAATGGTTTAGTAAAGGTGATTTAAAATCCTTTACCAATAAGGTTTTTTTCATGCTTAACTAGATTAGCGAAGTATCTTTAAATGTTTTAATTTTATTACCATTAATATTCATTGTTTTTCACAAGTACAATCTCATACTTCACACTATCAGGGGGCAGCTAACGTCAGACAGTGTTTCTAATAATGATTCTTTTCTTACAGAAATGTTTATTTTAACTTTTAACTTGCACAATCATGAAAGTTTTGCAGTATTTTTCATACAGCATTAAATTCTGAAATGTTTACAGCAGACTCAACATAAACAGATCTCATTTGCACAGCTACTGTAAGAAATACTTTTGGCCTAAGAATTGTACATTAGAAAGGGCACTTACTTATACTTCGGGATTTCTTCTAGCTTTTTGTCACTACTAATTCTGTGCACCAAATCAGACTGTTCATTGTCATAAGGTGAAAGAATAACATAAAGAACAACGCTCTTCAGTGCCTGTTCAGTAGAAAAGAGTGTTAATTAAACAGAAGGGTTGAAAACTACTCGCAGAGTTTAGAATTTAACATGTAAAAGGGTTAAGCTAAGCATATTAAAAGCTAAATTGATGTAATCTTGTAAAAATTAACCTTCCATCACAGTGGTAAATTGATACAGGTTAACTGAAATTTGAACATTACAAATAAATACCTTAAAAAGAATTTAAATACCTAACATTTATATTGCTCACACAACGGTATCATTTAGACTACTTGCAAAGCTGTTTTTAATTTCTGCACTTCCGCAAAACAAAAAAGATAATCTCAAGATTTCGAAGACAATATAGTAAAAATGTTAGTTATAAATATTCTTTTGAAATCAACTTTATTATACTCGTTTTCAACTATGCAATTTGCTAAGATAGCCATTAAAAACAACAACAACAACAACAACAGATTTAAGAGCTATTTAATCTGTTGTAAATTCATCTGGTAATGAAATGCATATTTGTCACAGGAAAATACAGACATTTTGTACGTAGTGTTTTTGTTTTGTTGTTTGTTTTTTTACCTGCTGCCACTTTTCACTCTCAGCTTGAATACATGGAGTATCATAAATGGCTCTGTAGTGCTTACAGATGGAGAGGTAGGAGCCTTCATGTTGATCCAGCTGGATCATTAGGTTGTAGTATTTTAATTTTAGTTTCTGAAACGGTATCAAACAGTAGAATTAAAACAGCTCTATGAATCATGTAAATTAAATCCAAATGGATTCCAGAAAACAGAAGATTCAAATACACTTGGACCCGAAGAGAAGCATGATAGATTAGAATAGGGGAAAACAAATCCTCCAACAACTTACTTCCGTGTTTTCTTCTTGAAAAAATTTAGTATTAATTTTTTTGCTGATAATTTGAGTGCGGATATAGTCTTTTACAGCTAGACAGAGCCTCATCTGCTCCAAGATAAATTCTACACGTTCTTTCTTCTCCATTGAACCATAGGTTTCCACCTAAAATTAAAGTTTAACTGTTTAGTACTGTCAAAGTCAAATCATGTAAAATAGACAAGCGTAACATGATTCAAAAAAAAAAAAAAAAAAAAAAAAAAACCTATTTCAGAGTAAGTGAAAATGGAGAAAAGCTTACTCAGTTTTGAATTATAGCCCCTACTCACATGAGAAAAATTCACTAACGCTAAACTCACTGCAATACTTAGCGAATTGAAATTTGTCTTCCAAATGGAAAATATTCCATGCAATTTAACCCCTAGACTAACAAAAGCAGTTAAAACAGAGTTACACTTTCACTCGTAACAGTTAATCTCATTCCAGACATTTCTGCAGATGTACCTGATTATATTTCTAAACAATAATAAAAATTAATACTGACTGCTCATAGATCACCGATGCAACTTTGAGTTGCATGGCAAGTTACCTGCAATTCTTGCAGAATAGAGGCAGCCTCTTTCACTTCACCGTTCTGTTCCTTTATTGTTGCAAGTGTCTTTGTCAGACGAGCACGTTCAATTTCCACATATATCTGAAATGAGAATTTGCAATTTAAATATTGGAATTTTCCAAAGAAGAGCATAAACGCTAAGACCACAACCCTCCTAAGACATATAGTTGATGTTTGCACACAAGTAATTCACTTGTGGTTAATGTAACTGTACGTAAAACTTTGCTAAGTGCAAAAGAAATTAATTTAAACTGCCCATTTCTCTAACAAAATCGAATATGTAACACTTTAAAAAGTGAAAAATAAATGGCACTTTTTAATTCTGTATTAATAATACATCCAAATATCTACTTTGTGGAATCTTACTTTTCCTTCTGTAACCATTCGCAATGTGTCAATTAAGCGCAGTTTGACTGGTAAGTCTGTGATGTCGTCAACGTAAGTGCAGCACTGCTGGACCATTTTAGCAACTGCCTAGTACAGTAACAGACAAGAAAAATATTTTTAGGTTTCTCAAAGGCATTCAAATAAAAACACTCAAAGATAAGCACTACATAAACACAGAGCAGAATACACTTTGCACCTTCTTAAATGCAAGTGTTTCCAGCTATCTTGATACCTGATTTCTCAGACAGAACTGAATTCCAGAGTATGACAGTTTCAAAAGCAAGCATGTGAAGTATACACCTTATTTCATCACAATAAATCACAGTAACTATTTAATGTACGCCACATGCGAACATGAAAAATTAAGAATACGTCTACAACTTAGACTGTCTAAGACTGTAAAGATGAACTACTGTCTGAAAGCACCATCATGCAAAAAGGCACAGCTGTGCTGTCAAGAATGGCAAGATGAACCACATGGAGCTCAGGTACAAAGTAAAGACAGATTAATTCCAGACACGAGTTTCATTATTGGTATTCATATGTCTACAAAAAAATGTCAGCAGAATCTAATTACAGTGTACTCTGGCAGGTGCTGGAAAGTCAGAAGTCTCTGCACACAGGGAGGAATCAGATATATATGATGTAGCTCCAAATACGATTTTATTCACCTGTTTTAACTGACTTCTTCTCTTTGACAGAAGAATTATATTTTCATTAAGAGCATCCCAGTCTTTAGCTTCGTAACACATTTTCACTATAGCCACTAAGATCCGTGATGTGGAAACCATGTCAGAGGCCTGTAACAAACAAACAGCACGTTAGTGATGGGATGAACAGCCTGCACGCCTCTATCACTTGCACTTCCACGATACAAAGAATAAAAATCTGTTACATCTAGCCTCACTGGTAAGAGCAACAAAAGAGAAGGACTGATACCCCAACCTACTTCACAACTTCAATGCAGTGGGACACAGGGATATGGGCTGTAGGTCAGCCCAGCAGACACGCTGCACGCCACATGCTACTTACCGTTCGCGTTTGTTTCTCCAAGGAGAGCAGGTTTTCAATGACTTCTTGCAGTCTCCCCTCCTAATACAACAGAATAAAAGAATTATCACCACGATTGAAGAATACGGGTCAGTTTCAATTGAGAGAAGCTCCCATTCTTATGCAATTAAGAAAAACACAGACTAGCCTGTGCACTGATTTCTATGTATTTAAAAAAAAAAAAAGACACATGCACAGCCCTAACATTAAACATGTGGCTAAATGCAGAGATTAAACTAGAAAGGTACCAGTTTTGCCTAACACAAGCTAGAAGTTGTCTGTCTAGAGGAAGAAACCTAGCAAGTTGCAGACAGGTTTGGTTAGCTCATGCTCACCAAGCTAGATATAAGACTGATTTCTTTCCTAACCAAAACAAAGCTTTAAGTGAGAACAGATATGCAAGCAGATACCTTTGCAAAAAAACAACACTGTTACTTTAATCCATATTCATCACATCTTAGTCACAGCATATTACAGAAAACACGCACTACACACCTTACAGTCCAGGCATGGAATTACCATAGTCCTGCTTTTTGGGGTTTGACAACTATATTGGCCTTTTTCAGAGAGAATATGCTACCATAAAGTACTCTTAAGTCCTAAACTGTAATTCCTAGCAAGTATCTCATGAAAAAATGTTTATATGGGAGAATTTATAACAGCCCATGACAACTTTGGGACAGCAAAATGTTTAGAAACAAGGAGATGAATGACAAAAGAGAGAAAAGGAAAATCTGCTTCTAAAGCGTACCTCATCCTACTGAAATTCTTGCAAACTCTATAGTGGTTTGTCGGGAATGTGGTCAGACTGCCACAGAATTCTGTGGCAATGAAGCACAGCCACGGTGCCCATAGTTATGCAGAGCTCCGCTGGTGGGATCAAACATCTGTGCCTACTCTCCATGCACTTCTGTCAGACAGCATTAGATGCAGTTTACCTATCTTCAGGCCTTTAAAATCCTACAACACACTTTATACTCCAGTGTGCCTCTCACATCACACATGGATCTCGCAGAGCACTGGCAGCGTGTAAGGAATCCGATGCCATCCTACTGGACCAGGACACAAGCAAATCCCACCTGACTCTACTGAGGTTTGAGATGTGCAAGAATCTCTAGCCTACATAGCAGGCTACGAAAAGAAACCTCAAAGAAAGCAAAGAAACCTCAAGATACGGTACAACACATGCACAATTCCCTCTGAGACCCCATCAGCAACACACTCAGTGGCTGTGGCTGGGTGTGCCCCCACGTGTGCTCGGCAGACTGTCCCTCAGCACCCTGCCATGGCCCTGGCCCCCCACTCCAGTCTTTTGGGGCACGGACATAACCAAGTGACACGGGTGCAAAGATCTGCCTGCCCAACCTGACACGGGACCAATTACACCAAGACATCGCTGGCGCAGAGCAGGATGAGCAAGCACCTGCCATGCGCCTGCCACACCACGCTGCTGGCGGAAAGTGGCAGCGGCAAAAATCCCCATCCCTGCAGCAAACCAGCCCCATCCCAGCCCCATCCCTTTGCCTCACTCATAAGGCTTCAGCCAGACGTCTGCCTTCATCTCCCCCTGCTGCACACTGACAGCCAAGTGCTGAAGTGGTGCCTGTTTCTTGCAGATAACCAGCGGCAGGACTAGAAGGAATATCCTCATGTTGTGCCAGGGGAGGTTCAGGTTGGAAATGAGGAGCCATTTCTGCTCAGAAAGGGCGGTCAGGCATTGGGACGGGTTGCTCAGGGAGGTGGCAGTCACCATCCCTGGGGGTGTTCAAGGAAACGCTGGACATGGTGATGGGGACACGGCTCAGTGGGTGACATTGGCGGTAGGGGGCCGGCTGGACCGAGCGATCTAGGAGCTCTCTGCCAACCCTGATGACTCCAGGATTTTAGGATCCTCAGCTTCTGCCCTTCCCCATGGAGCTCCGGAGCCCTCAGCACGGGGCCGGGGGGCGAGAGGCGGCTGCTGCGGCTGCACCCCCTGCCCTGCCTGTCCCTGCCCTGCCTGCCCCTATCCCTGTCCTGTCCCCGTGGCCCCGCCGGGCCTCAACCCGACCGCGGCCTAGCCCGCCCCGCGCCATGACTCAGCCCATCTTCACCGGCCGCCTTCCTCCCGCTCCCCTCACGCACCTGCGCCAGCCGCTCGCACTCGGGCAGCCGCTGGTCCACCGTCGCGCTGTAATCCACCTCCATTTTGACGATGCGGCCATCGGCCCGCTCCGCGCCTCCCTCCGCCATGGCCGCGGCCCCGCTGCGCGGCCCCCGCCAACACTCACCGGAAGCGGGCGGGCGCCGCGCGCAGGCACGCCCGGGGCAGCCCGGCCGAAGGCCCCCGCTCCCCGTGCTGCGCCGTGCAGGCAGCGCCGCGGACAGCCCCGGCTGCGCCGCAGGCCCCCTGGCGTGAGGCCGCCCGCTGCCTCAGTGCCCTCAGTGCCCCAGGTGGGGCTCGGCGGGTGAGGGGCGTTTTGTTGCTGCGGGCGTCCCCACAAAGTTCTTGGTGTTTGATAATAAATTACTGCAAGGGAAATGCTCCTCAGTGAGAGCACTGTGTTTCCGAGCGTTACTTAAAGCTCGCAGAAAAGCATAAGTTGTCCTGGAATTGTAGTCTGTGCTGTAACAAAATCTTCGTGTGGCAAAGAGGTATTGAGGATAACGGCTTGAGCCTTTTATCTACAGAATTAAGGCTTGATTACTATATCAGCTGTGCTGGTGTAAGGTCAGGGTAACTCAACTGAGAAATTCAGGGCTGTGATACCATATTTTGTGAGAGAACTTCATATATGCTTTCCAATTAGCAAGGGGGAAGCGAAGCTACAGCATAGGCTGTGGACTTCGCATCACTTTCTGTTTGAATTCAAACATTTTATCCATTATCATTAATCATTTGTACTTATTATTTGACCTAAGTAGTGAAAATACATGTATGTATCACGTATGGATAGGGAGTGATGGCTTTCATGTAAGTTAAAAGGCAGATGCTAATCTCACTGAATATCCAGACACAGTGGTTCTGGTTCAGAGAGTGAGTAAAAGACAAGTAGAAGCAATGTATACCACGGCTGTTATCTTACCTGCATGGGTATGATGGAAGCTGAGGATGCAGCTTTTGCATCCCGTGCAAAAAGAAAAAAATTCCTGAATGGTTCAAAAATACATTTTTTTTTTTTTAATTAAAAGCTCTTAGTAAAATACATGAAGAACTAGTTTGACTTTTACTGACTCTTACTAGGAATTGGTATTTTACTGAGACAACTCCACCTGGAATTAGTGTTCAGCATGCATTAAAATGCTTGTGTTGTTTTTTTTTTCCCCTAGGCCAGAAATGAAAGAAGGGTGATTTTTCCAACTGATCACAGAGAGCATGTTGCAGAGGTAAGAGCGATAATTTCTGACAATTAACAGAAAATAATGAAAATTCAAGCAGGCATGCTTAGGAGCAACTTCCTGGCTAGCTAGAGCTAGAAGTTTCCTCTCTCAGCATGTCCCCTAAAAACATTTGATGAACATGCTTTTTACAGAGGCCCAGGACAGCAGTCATATTTGGGACTTGTAGAGGTTATTGCTGGGGTCACTGTTTTTTCCTCTATGTGTATGTGCAGACAGCACAAGAACAAGATGTGTTTGTGGCAGTAAGTCTGGGGTGATTTAAGAATGTTTTGCAGTGGGTATGGAAAATAATTTTCATTTCCATTTTATTTAGAGATTGAGTAGCATCAAGGTGCTGTGCGAAGCAGTTCAAATTTTTACACTGTTTTTCAGCAGAAATCCAGGTGATTTTTTTTTTTCCCCCAGTTAATGTAACCAGTAACAAATCACTTAAAATTGCAGTAATTATTTTGGATCTGAATTTGGATCTCTCTCATTTGTAGGTAATATTGCAGTTACTGCCTTGTTTAGGCTATTTTTCATAGATGTTTCATGAATATTACTGCCAACACCATGAATTATAGCTACAGGGTGGATATATATAAATGGCTGTTGTCAGATTTGAAATAGAAGACTCATTAACTGCATTGTTCATACCTCAGTTGAAAATCCAGGCTATTAGCAGAGCTCCCAGATTTTCTCTTTGTGTAGGTGTTTGTACTTCACCAGAAAGTCAGGGTGTGTGAAATACTGCGCCGTTAATGGGATGGAACGGAAAAGCGATATTGTTAGCTCCAGGAGATGGCACTGTGTCCTCTCTGGGCTAAAAACTGTGTACATCGCTTTGAAATGTACATTTGGAACCAATGAGGGGTTTTGCTCTTTCTTGTTATGAAACACATTTCATTGTAGACCCAAATTCATGTTTAACTGCCCCAAATATGGTATTTCATCACTTCTATCTTTGCAAATAATGGAGTTCTCAATGTTGGTGTCTTTTACCATTATCTATACAGCGCTTTATGTTTTAATGTTGCAGTCACAGCGCTGCTGTGCAATACATGCTCTATAGCCATTTGCTTACAGGAGAAGCAGCGATACAAATGTTTTATGATTTCCACGCAGTTATGTAAGAGTTCAGGTTTCTTTGCTAGTTTCAGAGTTCGGTTTGTGTGCATATCAGGCTGAATTGCAATAATGCTTATAGTTCTTTTGGAGAAATACAGTGAAAAGCAAGCACCTAAAATAAAAGATGTAACCAACAAACTAGGAAAGGGAAGGAAAGGACCCCCCGATGGCCCTGGCGTTGCTCCTCAGCGAGGAAGGAGGTGGTTTTTCGCCGAACTCCGTGCATGGCGTTTGAAAGCCAGCAGCCGACACGAAACCCACTTTTATTTGCGTTGCAAAATCCGCCGGCCGACAGCGAGGCGCTGACCAGAGGGGAAATGGGTGAGGCCTCCACATCCTGCGCTCGCCTCTGGCCGTGCCCTGCAGCCGGAGATGTCCTCGTACCGGGGGGGGGGGGGGGGGCTGCGGCTCTGCGGGGTGCCACTGAGCACCCCAAAGGGGGCACCTCGGAGAGACCCCCGCGGGGTGCAGCCTGGCCCCTCCGGGTTGTTTAAAGCCTCCTGAGAGGCTGCTGCTGCCCGGAGCCCCCCAAGTTCCCCCCTGGTCCCCCCCGGTTCTCCCCAGTCCCCCCCGCTTCTCCCCCTCCGGTTCTCCCCGGACCCCCCCCGATTCTCCCCGGACTCCCCCCCACGGTTCTCCCCGGTTCTCCCCGGGTCCTCCCCTGTCCTCCCCCGGTCCCCCCCCTCCTCCTCCTCCTCACTCCCCCCGGTCCCCCCGCCCTCCTTCCTGCCTCGCCGTGATGTCAGCCCCGCCGGGGCCGCCGCTGCAGCCGCTCCGTGCCCCCGGCTCCAGCCCCAGCCCCAGCCCCGGCCGCTCCTCGCCTCCGGCTCGCATCGGCTCGCACCGCACCGCCTCCCCCTTCCAGCATCCTCCCCCCTTTCCCTCGGCCCAGCGGTGAGCAGCGGGGAGCCGCCTTCGGAAGCGCTAGAAAGAGCCTTTGTCTGGCACCGCAGCCTCCCCGCCGCCTTTTGGGGGCTCCTCCGGGCTTTTCGGAGCCCCGGGCGGGTGTTGGCGGAGCCGCCAGGGGCTGCCGCTCTCGCACGCTTCCGACGGATGGCTCTGAGTGTGCGGCGGCGCCCGGGGTTGGGGTTCTTTGTACACAGCCCTGCGTGCGTGTGGGAAATTCACATGATCGCAGCCTGAAGGAGGAAGGGCTGCGAGAGAGGAGCGCTCCTGTCGGCTTTGCTTCTGTCGCTTTTGCTCCTCGCCCGGTCAGCCCTCCTGGATGGTCGCCTTACTCTCCTGCGGACACGCTGCCCAGAGAAAAGAGGCTTGATTATTTTTATTTTATTTTTATTTTATTTTTTTTTTTTTGGCGTGATCATCGTGCAGAAATAACCACTTTTCTCCCAGTTTGCCGGTGCGCACCGAGGCAGCAGGAATATGCTCATGAAGGAGTACCGGATCTGCATGCCTCTGACAGTTGAGGAGGTAAGCTCCGCCGCTGCTGGCGGCCAGGCTCTCACCCACCCAGGCTTTGCTCTTCCAAGGCAAGTTGAGGTCGTGTCTGTTTTACCGAGCGGTTTTCCTTCGCGTAACAAACTTGGTGGTAGGATTGGCGGGAGAGGCGTGTTGTTATTGCAAAATAAAGGAATCCCGCAGGAACGAAGGTAAGTGAAGCGTATCGAAAGCCTTGTGGCGCCCAGGTGTTAGAACGATCTTGCAACCAGACCTTTAAGAAGGACCTGAAGCATATTGGCAAGGGAACACTTCGTGCTGAAATCCCGTGCCTCGTAAAGCGTTTGTCCGAAACCCAGATTCTAAAAATATCTTCACCTTTGCTTAAAATATCCTCGCAGATGGGACTGGCCTGAAACTCTGGCACAGGTAGGCTAGCTAGCGGTAATTTCCTAGTCAAACTTTTTTTGTCGTGTCAAGAAACAACTGAAAGTCAAACCACTTCTTGTCCCCATCCTAACGCCCACGTTTTGGGGTTAGGCGTGTGACCTGCCAGCTTGCTGCCTTAGGACAGCAGCACCCCCCCGCGATGCCCGTGCCGCCTACTCGCTTGTGCCCACAGACAGCGGGCCCGTGGGCTCAACAGGCAGCGAAAAGGCCCCTCCGTGCTCTGTCGCCTGTCGCCGACATGGGGCCGGGCAGCGGCCCCCGAGGGCAGGCGCTTGGTGGGGCAGCGCCGCGCTCCCGGAGCCCCCCGAGCGCGCCGCCGCCAGGGGGCGCCCTGGCCCCGCCCCCTCTGCTGTGACCCCGCCCCCTCGGTGCTGGCCACGCCCCTCGCGCTGCTTCGCGCGGGCGCGGGAAAGCTGCGCTGGCTGGAGCGGGGGGTGGTGGTGGTTAGCAGGGGTGCACAGTCCTCTGCCCCCCGTATTTATACCCAAATACATTTATTTTGCAAACTAGTTCGTGGGTTTTGTTTAAATGCCCACGAGCAAGGGTGTTGCTGCGCGGTGTGGTTTTCCTCCTTGCAGTGTGTAAAAAGAGGGCTCCTCGCTGGTGCTGCGCAGCAGTTGTTTGGACCCTCTGTCTGTCCCTGTCTTCAGATGGGGCAAATGAACAGCTTATTAAAATTTAGAGTTTCAATCCCAAACTGGGACCAGCCCGCTTGTGCTTCTTCTGGGAGCAAGACCCAAAAGCACCACTTACGTGTGGGTAAACAGGCAATGTTCTGAATTCAAGCATTTGTCCAACCCAGTTATAAAACACAATGTGATGCTGGGTGGTGTTTGTTCAATACAGAGTTTTACTTGGTTTTGGTGTTACTGTAGTATAGGCAGTACTTTATCCAAGCCAGTTCCCGATGCCCTCAGGCTACCACACTTAGTTAATAGCATTTAATTATGTCATCAGAAGGGAACAGATGTATTCTGAAAAAATCTTGTTAAATAAGATTTCCAGATAGAGAAATGGTGGAAAATCTCCCTACACAGGAATGGCTGATGTGCAGTGAGGCAGAAGGTGTTGGAAGTCTCATTCTCGAGAACGTTTACAGAATTAGTAAAGGTGCTCATGTATCTTGTAGGTTCCTTTATGTTGAATCATCCATCTAATCTAAGAGCTGCAGCTGAGATGACTTTGATGGACCTAGGATGTGTCTGGTATTTAGCATGAATTTCATTATTAATTGTAAAACTGACAAAACTTTAAAATTGTCAGACTTTTTTTGGTATTATTTATGTCCTAAAACTGTCCTGCAATGTACTTCTCACAGTGGTGCATTTTTGTGACGTCTTCTACAGTCTCTGAAGGTGTTACCTTATTTGACCTCTAGTTTCATACTGACTGCCAATAATGTATATTTTTGGGACTGTGCAGGTGAAGCATTATGCAGTCCTCAGGAGAGCATAGGGGCAGTGCTTGCCCTTCAGAAGCCATTTTGGTTCTGAGAGGCCCAAACTGTCTTCTGCAAGGTACTAAGTCACTCTGAAATTAAGTGAGATTTGGTGGAAATGAAGGTTATGCTTTTTCTCACAGGTTTGGCACGTTAGGCTCTGATCTGCAGAGGCACCTAGGTGCCTAGCTTGTAGCGGGAGTCAAGCACCTAAGTATTCTTGAGGTTATAGGTTTCAACAGGTATGTGAAAAATGCAGTTGTTACTTACACAGCTGCTTGGCTTCCCTCCTTGTGCTGACTTCCTTACTTGGGCTTTACAACTCTGTTTTTTCTGCTGTGAAAATTCTGGTTTTTGGCCTGTGCACCTTACACATGCATTCAAAAGCACTTCTTCGAACAGCTTTCTTTTTTAGCACTGACTTACTGGTTATCCATAAATAGATAGAGATATAGATAGGTACCTATATAGATATAGATAGATACCTATTTATATAGATATAAATAGGTATTCCTTCGTTAGTTGGTAGCATTATGTTGTCACCAAAACTGGAGTGGTTTCCTGTGCCATTTCTGTGCAAATAGTCAGATCATGTAGACAGGATTTCTGTACAGCTGGTTTTCCTTAGCTGCTGCAGAGGCTGCTTGGGGCATTCTTTCATTGATTCCCCTATTAGATAAGATGCTCAAATATTAATGGAAGCCTTGTTTGTTTACCTGTCAGCTTGGATGTCAAGTGCTTTCTTGACAATAAAATATTTCCTAAGAAATGTTGATTGCTGACTTAACTCTTCCTGTGTATTTTATGCTAGGATACAGGAGGCAGCGGTGCATCTTAGAATCTATGATTTTATCTTTGTTCCTCATCCATGAGCACCAAAGGCAGGTTGCTTCAAGAGCGCTTGCTGAGATGCTGTGGCACCACGCTATTGTACTTAATCAAGGCTGAGGAATACTCATTAAACTGTACTTTTATTGACAGTTCTTTCTTTAGGGCTGTTACGTATATATATATATATATATATATATATATATATATATTGTTACAAGCTGCCCAATTAGCCGTGAAATAATTTGAGAAAGGAAATGTCATGTTAACTTCTAAGCAAAATAATAACAACTGCTGGAAGAATTTTGTAAATTAGGTCAGAATATAGCTGTTGCTTGAATAAACCAATAAGACTGCCAATTAGAAGTCACTCTGTACCTCATTTGTGGTACTTCTGGGAGGCATGAGTGCAAATTCAGTCCTTTTTGTTAAAACTAGACCTCATAAATTACAAAAAGACATTCATTTTCATAAATACATAATGCAAGTATGTATTATGTATTTTCATCATACATAAAGCAAGTAAAATCTATTGCACTAATTGCTTAGGATATGTTGCAATCTTCAGCCCAGCTGCAATTAATAAAACGAGCCTGCCTCTTGATTATTTTTCTTCTTACATTTTCATTTATTAGTTCATTCTTACAAATAGCTCCATCATACGAGAGAATCTTATAATAGGCTACATTGTGTTTTTCTAAAGTATCATCTGTTGAAAACACATTCTTGAGCAAGTGAAGAGAGCGCCAAGCAATTGAAAAGAGCTGAGATGCCAAAAAATTCTCAGTCTCATGTCTCATTGCAAATCGTAGTTCCATCATATTTTTCTTCATGGGAAGGATTATATGTGGGGTGGGGTTTTTTTGTGCTTTAGAGCTACTTTTCTGTGAAAATGTAGAACAAATCTGAGAGGTTAGCATCTTACTGAACTTTTATTTTAGAAGAGATGAAGTACAGTGAAGTTGATGATTTGTGTGGAAAGTGATATTCTTTAGAGGAGTAGGTGGAAAGACATTTTTGCTGGATCCTGTTGAAAATGGAGTTGTTACTGCTGTAAAATGCTAATAAAGATGCAAAGCTAGCTTGCATGTATTTCAAAGCTGAATATAAAATAAATGGTAGTGATAAGGTTGTTTTTTTTCTTGGTAATGGAGATGACTGTCAACGTTTCTTTTAGTTCAGCGCTATGTATGTATGGCTAGTATCTAAACTAAGATCAAAACAAACAAACAAAAACACCCAGAAAGGTTCTTCTTTCCTTTGTTCTTTATCTCAACCAAGATTATCTCTGCTGAAGCTGGTGGAATTGCTCCCATTCTATGCTTTAAATAAAAGCTAAGGCTGATCTGTGGGGGAGCACTGCCTGAGTGAGCTATGCAGGAACAGCTGTATTGTCATAAATACAAACAAGCAGAGACCTGCAAAGGGTTCTTAAATGTACATCATGATTTACAACAAAAAGCCTTTCAACATTAACAAATTCTGGCCTTAGAGGTGTTGTGATTACTCCTTTAACAAACATATCCACTGTTTTAGCTCGTTTCAAAATTTCAAGCATTATGAATTCACCAGTGTGGATTATTTACATAAAATTATTTCAGCAACACGTGTGTAAACACTCTGTATTCTCTCAATCTTGTGTACGTTTCTTCTTTGAGACATTTCATAGTCTACTGCTTTGTGCACAAATGGTACTTGTTAGAGCATGCTTTGAATGAGATTTACAGCTCAATGAAAGCATTTGAGAAAGCATTTTTATGCCCTGAGAGTTGCAGGTGTTACGATATTTGGACGTAACTATGTGTATGTATAATAGAAAAACCCTAAGTACAGTATAAAGTGTAAAACATTTTCTCAAACTAATTATCTACTGCAGGAAAACTACGTATACTCACCCTGTAGTTAATACAGACAGATTAAATATTGGTCAATCATGCATTTTTAAAAATTATTTTCCTGCTATAACCAAGGAACATGTTTTCAGGAATATGCAAACGTATGGAACATCGAAAAATCAGTATGTTGACAGTAAGGAAGAGGACTATGAACAAGCATGAGGTGAAGCAGCTTTTCAAACTTGGTTCACTTTTAATTACTTGTAAATCAAATAGTTGGACCATGACGTGACCATGGCCTCTGCCTAGAAGGTTAATCTGGCAATTTTGAGCTAATGCTGTCCAGCAGAAATCAAGGCTTATTGTGCAATTTCATTCTAATTTAAACTATAAACAGCTAGAATACATCTATAGTCTTACACTGATTCCTTTAAAAGATAATCAAAGTGCTATGAGAAGCAACGGACTTTCTACTCTAGTTAATCATTCGTTCTGGATGTGCCTTGCAGGAACACCAGATTTTTTACCTTCTATTCACGATTAATACTGGGGGTGCACCAGTACATTTGTCTGAGGAGTAGGGTTAATGATTGATCTAGAAAAGCTCTCAACCCCACTGTGAACATCTTCCCACTTTTCAGAAGAAATCCTTGGTAAGGCTCTCTCCAGGAAACAGATGCACTCTGGACTTTGGGCGCAGCCACAGCTCCTCGCATCACCAGGCCTTTGTGTGACCTTAAACTGACCCAAAAACTTAGGGGCTGGAGAGGATCATCCCAACAGCATAACAGATGATACAGGAAGAAGAAGGCATCAGTAGTGAGCTTCCACTACCAAACAAGACCAGCTATTTCATTTTCTTTTGACACAGATGAGCTGCAAGAATGAACAGTTGAAAGTGAGAACTGTGTTTTGATGTGGGACAAAACAAGTACCTTGCTTTCGCTTGGCCTTCCTGTTCCAGCTGTAGTTGCCTTTAGAGCTTTGAGAGCAGGGCAGGGCAGGTGTCAAATCTGCACTGAGCTCAGCTGCAAAATAGGAGACCGAAAATAACAAGTTTTCTCCTTCACTCACATTTGCACATTGCAGTACAACTCTGTGAAAGAAACAAGAAAACCTTTGTTCTTAAGGTTTCAGTGTAAATCATTAAAAACGCCTTCAGTGGAAAGGATCACATATTCCTCAAGGAACTCCAAACTCTGACGTACATCTATCTCTCTTCATCTCTGTTGCTATCTCTGTCTATCCCTGTCAACACTTGTTTTCTCCACGGGGTGTGTGTGTGTGTATATATATATATATATATATATATATCTCAAATAATGCTGCATGTTTGATTTGGTGGCTTCGTTGGCAAAGTATAGGGCCAAGTTTTGCATTTCTCTTAAAAGAAAATGCAGCTCGATAGTGTTTTCTGTTTTCTTTTTGACATTTTCTAGCTAAAGCACTGTGATGTTATCAAGAACTTCCATGAAGCATGTTTGTCTTTGAACCATAATGTAGATTTGGAAACTAAGGAGCAGGGAGAGAAAGACACAGAATGTCAATACTGGCTTTTAAAACTTAGAGCTTTCTGGTTTTTTGTTATTATTTATTTTCTGGGATGAACTTGCAGTTGCTTAGGGCACGGAGTTCTTGTAAGAGTTGATGCGAACTGTAAAGCATCAGCACTTTTGAGGCCACTTTTGTTTGTGTACCTAATAATGAACATAGATACTTGTATTAGCACCTTGAAGTTTGATAACTCTGGTATGTCAAATACATCTTCCCTTAGTCCAGCATGTTTAACTTCCTCATCTATCTAAATGTCAGTTTAGAAATCATGGTTATACCAATCTGCATGTGCTTTTTGACTGAGTGCACATGTTAAAAATGTTAGGAGATTAATAGCCCTTACAATTTTTTAGATTATAGGAAGAAAAAGATTGCTGTAATAAGCAGGAAAGGTTAAAAATTCTATTTTCCTTTGTGAGTATTCAGTTTTTATCTGGTAGGCATTCGTATTGTTTAAATCTGCTAGAGATCATGTTCCTTTGAACGAAAGACTGCCTAGTCAGGTAACAAAAAACCCATAGCATATAAGGATGATTCATTCACAGTATTCTGCTTTGTGCCTAGTAGACTGACAAGTATGTTCCCCATGCTGTCCTCACAGAACCGACTCAGTACAGATGCTGAAATGTATGCAGGCTTTCCATCCTGAATGTCTAACGCACAAGCAACCATTAAATACTGTAAGGATGGAGGTAGATAATACACGATCTATCTCGAAATATACTCAATAACTGTGGGTGACAGATAATTCTATGTATCCTTGCTCACAGAAAAATTCTTTATTACTTACATTTTTAAAAATAATTTTTTCATATATTTCATCTTTTTCTTCTTTGGTTCATAGAGCATCTGTCATGACCAGCAGTTTATTTTGTAGCACTTGATGCCTTGATCCCAAAATGAAGCAAAATGGCATTTCACATAAATTTGCTATGACAACCCTCATAGTGAAGTGAAGTCTTACTAACTTTGCATAGACATACTGTGCAAAGTCTGCATTTGTCTAGAAAATAAGGAGAAAAGTGCTCCCAAGGATTGCTGACTAGGTTTAAAAAGCAGTGAAGTAGAGGTAATTTAGATTTCATGTTGGCTTTGCTGATGGATTTATAGTCTGTAGGTGGGAGAAACTAGACATGAACTTAACTTGCTTTTATATATAATGCTTTTAGTCTAGCCTTAGTCTTGTTTATCTCCTTCTCAGTTCATCTTCTATTCCCAATTTTGGTTATAAGTGATCAGCCAATTTTGAATCCTTGGATAGGTATTAAAATACTATTTTTGTTTTTGTAACGTATAATGCAGAGTGCTGAATTGTAGGAATTACATTTTAATGGCTTTTCTTGGAAAAAATTTCTCTATCTCCCATCTTTTTCCTGTTTGTGGTCAGAAAATGCTGAAGCAGTTTTGGATTCTGTTAGTATTGTATTTGTATGGTTCTAATGCTGGCTTTACAGTGCACACGCTTAGCTTTTGCGTATACTTGTGCAAATACTTAATTTAGAGCAAAAAGAGTCATGTCCTGAGTCACATGCATAAATGTTTGTAGGTTGGGTTTATGAAAAAATTGTTCGTATGCTCACCAGAAAATTCATGGTTGCTATTTAGGAGCTTCTACGTGTTTGTTCTAAGATTAGTCTTGCCTAAGTGATTAAGGAATACGTAGGCTCTGTGGGAATTGTTTTCTGTGAGCATGCTGAGTATGCTTTATTTTCCATTTCATCACACTAAATGTCATATTAGGTTTAATGTGCTGCCCAATTAATGACAACGTTTGACTTTTTTTTCAGTAAAAATGTTATTGCAGTGCATGACAAAATAATTATGTGATAATGACACTCCAGTATAACACATACTGTTGCTCAATTGCTTGATTAACAGTCATTCACTGATGTCAGAAACACAATTAATTGTGGAATATGTTTTCAGCTTTTTGCTCTCATTTTATATAAAAGTTACTTAAAAATATAAAAATAACCCTTTGTGCTAGTGTCACCATGTTACTTGAAAGGCTACCAACGTATGCTGTGGATCAAACATTTGTATTTGTCAGAAAGAAAAAGGCAATAATAATAATTCTATTTTATTCTATTCTAACTATTAAGCTTAAATATTATACAAGCCAAGCTGGTGCTTTTCCTGGTTGTACGTAGAAGGGTTTTTTAAGTAGTCTTACTGGGTAGACCCTATGAATGTACTAGTTAGTCCTAGGAGATTTTCTGAAAGATGCTTGATAAATTTATGCAGCTATTTATCTGTTTTTGTTTTTTTTTTTTTTTTTCAGGTTTTCTTTGAAATTGCAAGTTAGCTGACCTTGAAGCAATAAATTATTAAATAAATTAATCGTACAGTGACTTGACATAAGCCAAATGAAGGACATACAGAAACATAAGAAATATATACAAGATTAAGTATACAAGCCTTAAGTAACCAGGCTGCTTCTTTTATTGTGTAGACTTGATGTAAAACTTCCTTACATCACTGGATGAGCTTTTGTTTTGCTTCACTCTGCGTGTAAGGAAAACTATTCAGCAGAATTCCGCCCTCAGTAATACCACTGAGAGATCCCTCCCTGATGTCAAAGAGGCCAAGATTTCACCAAACGTGTGTGAGAAAACAGCACATTTCTAGAACAGAAATGCTGAGAATTTTTCTGTTTTAGTTGCATGCTGTAAATCTGAAATAATTCCCCTGGCTGCAGTTGATCTGTTCCAGCTTTATACCAGTCTTATTGAAAGTAGACTTTAACCAACAGCTGTAAATCGAAGGAAAACTTGTAGGTGTCTCAAATCTGTGGTTTTCAACCAGAAATCAGGCTGACATATCTAAATTTTTATAATTCTTGCCTAACCTAAAAGACATTTTCACACAGCCAGATTAAGGCCTCGGATTTGTGTATAACCTATGACAATGTCTTGGGGCCTACACGGAGTAAAATGGCCGCTGTCCTCATGCCACGCAACTTAGAAGTAACATCATCTCCCTCAACTTTCAACCCTAACTTCTTAGCATCTCCAATTCTCCTTTCAATATCCCAGTGCTGAGGCCTTGGTCAGGCTCCCGAGTAAGGCAGCTCGGCCAACACAGCAGGCGGGCGGCCAGCTGGCAGCGAGGCGCCGCGTACAGCAGCAGCCTCCTGCTCCTGCCCTGCTGGCCCAGGCACCAGGAGCTGCACAGCAAGCTCCAGGCTCCAGCAGTTGGTAATTCAGTTCCCCTCGGGGTACAGAGCCTGGGCCCAAATCTCAGCACTCCATGGGTTATTGCAGATCTTTGCACCCAGGCCGAAGCTAAAGAGAGTGCTGAGTTCAGAAATCTCTCGAGGATTTGAGAGGGTTGCTGATTTTATTTGCATTTGTAAACTGTTTGCTGCTCAGCCAAGCCCATGGGTTTTTTGGCTTTTAATTTTTTTTTTTTCCAGGAGTGATTCAGTATAAAAACATGTTTTCCTATATTAAAGGGACTCTGTTATACATTTGGATAGAAAGTTCTTTCTATTAACTTCAGTGGAAGCAGAGTAAAGCCCGCTATTAATTTTTTTATTCATTTTTTTTCCACTGTTTTGCTATTCCTTATTTTCTCCACTATCTCTGCTCTTTTGTTGTATGAACATGAACTCACTCAGTCAAGTGATGCCAAACTTCTAAATCTATCTTGAGTGGGCTTGAGATGAGGCAAACAACATTTTAGTGGAAATGTTATGTCATAGTAACAAATGCCTATGGATTAGTTAGTTTATTTCCAGGACTGCATGGGCTATACATTGCTATTTATAATTTAACTTTCTCAAGCAGCCACGACTGTGTTTATGTTACCATGGTGTTACTTGCCATACTTGAGGGCGGATAGTAAATGCTATAATTGAAAATAGATACTCCCACAGAAATAAGTGTAACAGGTGGTTATGTTTTTATTTAATCGTGCAGCAAGCATAATGCCAGTTTAATGTGGATACCTCTAATCCTGCCTTTTCACAAAGATTTTTTTTCAGGCATGTCAATTTGTCTTTAGTGGTCAGAACTGGAGTAAATAACATTAGTGACTTGTGCTGTGGCAGTCTGAGGAATGCCAGTGACAATCAATGAATCTTCTCCACTGCAGGCTCCAGAAAACAAATCTTCCTATGGGGAAGAAGAGCAGATGCTCTCTATAGGGGGTGTCTATAGCTCATCCTTCTTCTGGGAACCACAGCCTGAATAAAGCTTGAATTCCTTAAGAGTGTTTGAGGAGCAGTGGCTGCTGTTTCCATATGATTTCCTCATATTAGCCTTCTGACCTCATCCCATCTCTTCTTTTCCCCCTGTTGTCCACCATAGGAATTGTTCCTCTGTTTTGAGGTTTTCCCTACCGTAATATAATGCAGCTTAGTTTGCTGTAAGCTTACACCCACCTTCCTAGTGCTGGCAGCACACATCCTGCAAAGGCAAAACTATTCAAACCATCTCTCTCACTGTCAAAAGCTGTAAGAATAGCTTCTGATTAAATTTTGTCAACTCCCATAAAATCGGCAAAATATGTAATAGAAGTCTTTTACCTGAAAACTCAAAGAACTGAAAGGATGTTACAAATGGAACAGAAAATTAATGCCCTACCTCACAAAAAACTGTGATATCCCAAAATAACCAAACATGAGAGCTGAGGCGAGCATAAGAGGGCCTTTGTGCGTTATTCCAGCACTTCTTTAAGTTCTTGAACAGTGTTTATAAAAATGTTTGACAGGAATCTAAACACTTTTTTAGCAACTCAGTGTTTGTTAGGTTAAAATAGAACCTGCTCAGAACAAGTCTCAGGAAGCTCGGGAAGATTCCCATTCCATTTTGCATCTAGGTTAAGTCCCTTAACAAATCCTTTTTCCGTATCAGTTCATACCACAAAATATGTAACTGCATGTACAGATCTGTCTGCAGAGGAAAGTTGTTTTTTTTTTATTTGTATACTGTGCATTGTTGTAGAGCAAATTGTTTTGGTCACTAAATATATTTCACAATCTTTCAGAACAGTCTTTTCTTGCTAGATTTTTCTTTCTGTACACTGGCATCTCTCTCCATTTCCTCCTGTCATTTGGTTTCCCTAACCTGTACTTCTTTTGTTGATCTGTTGTTTTACCCTGATGACTCAACTTGGTCAAGTTCTGGCTTGAATTTCATTGACATTAGAGACAGCATAGCCCAGAATATGTTTCTATGTGGTCTACCTGTATGCTAATCCACCTGGAATGCATCAAAGTTGAATATATATGCAAAGGCCATAGTTCAGCCCTTATTTTACAATATTTACATAATAAATACATAGTGCACTTTATATTTCAATAATGGGGAGGAGAATTAGCCAACTTTTGCTGTCATATTTTAAAATTCTTTGCTGATAAGAGCATTTGAGGGTATTCTAATGATTTATGCTATGTTCGGTCAGCTTTGATGCTCTAGTTCTTGTTGTCAGCCCTAGATTCCTTCTCATCTGTCACAGCAGCAGAAACTGGAGAAACTGAGAAGGCTCAAAAGCGTTGTACTTGTTTTATGTTGTCATGACCAAACTTGGAAGAAAAATTATTTGCCATTCCACGTAACTGTATTTTGTGGTTATAACTATTATAGTACTTTTATCAAATTAAGTGTAGAAACTTTAATTTCACTACTGCATGAAGTACATAAGTAACTTGTGTGAATGTTTATCTCTACTCTGCAACTTCTCATCTGCATACTTTGGAATTGAAGTAGTAAGTTAATTTTGCTTTAAGAGTTCTTAGTTATCATCGCAATATGGAGTGCTTGAGCTGTATGACTTCCTAGGAACCACATAATTAATCTCACATGTTGCTTTAGAACTATATAATGATGTTTTCTTTATCAACTGTTTGTCTGTACAAGGATAGCAGCTGTTGGAAAACTTGGGAGTTGTCATTGAGAGCCTTATCCATGTTGCATGTGGCAGAGTTCCGTGGGGAGAAAGTGGTTTGAAAGTAAGCCTAAGACAAATCAGTAATTTGGGCCTTGGGAATTCTTCAGAGTAAAAGAATAGAAACATATTGGCATCATCGTATTTTCTCCTAAAACTATTCAGGCACAAAAACAAAAATGATTGTAGGTTCTTCTGTCAGAAATAATCTAAAATGTGAAAAATAATTCAAAATGGCAGTGTTGTTTCACACTCTCTACTTGCTGCAAAAAGTCATATGCTTTAGACTATTAAGTAACCAAGTAAGAACACTTTCGTCAGGGTAGGATGGTTATTTTGAAAGGCATTTCAAAAATACATTTTATTAAAACCATACAAAAGGCAACTGACTGGTGTAACTGTCAACAGTAAAGCACAGAGTAGAGATTCTTGTGTAAGTTCTGCACAGCAGTCTCCTGTTGAGGTCTTTTGGGGCTCTTTTTAGAAGCAGTAGTCAGACTTCCATCTTTTCTCTTAAATTTTGTATCCAACAAAAGCCAAGTCCTTCAATTTTTAATATAGCTATACGATAAAAAAATGAATTTTCATTATCAAGAGGTGTTGTATGCATATGTAGCTTTTCTCGTTAACTCAGTTCAAGGTTTTTCCTCAGTTTTCCTTTTGTATTTTGCCGAATGAGTAAAGCAAAGCTGGGGAAAAAAAAAAAAAAAAAAAAAGAAAAAAGAAAAAAAGGGTCAGAAAGTGGTTTGTCAGAAAATGATTTGTCATACTTTGGTTTTAAGCTGGTTTACATTGGCTTGAAATGGTAATATTATTTAAACCAGTATCACTTCCTGTATACACAAGGCTGAAGTTTACATCTCAAGGCTTTACAAGGAGGTCCTTAAGCCCTTTTACAAGCTTCTAGCTACTGCGTTCCTTTCCACAGGTCGTTATACTTAACATCTTTTTGTCTGCAGGTCCTTTCTGTGTGTAACAAATTGGGAAGTTAGGCTTGCAAATTTAGACAGCTACTTCAGCTTTCAAGGCTTTCAAGGCTTGCCTCATAGGTAGCAGCTGATTCACTTCAGTGGTACAGAAAAGTGGACATTCCCTAGGGCCACTGACAAACTTCCATGTAACAGTAAGTATGCACTGAAGCATTAGTCTTTGACGTATTCATGCGTATTCAATGGTAAGGAATTCAGCATTGTAGCCAATCCAAACCTTTCAGAAGAACAGCGAGTTAAGAATTGAATTTGCAAAACATTTTTTTTTTCCAAATTATATTAATAAAAATGCTGCAATTATTACAAAATAGTAGATCCTGTCTGGTATCATTTATGTCCTAGATCAGTACATCCACATGGATGTTCACCATCAAGCTTGGGATTTGAACTGTCTTGCTGTGTTATCCCTGTTCAGCTGCCCCTTAGCCTGGTCTTTGTGTAGATGTAGAACCTCTGCCTTCTTTTGGTGCTGGCATGGAGTCTGAAAGTCACAGAATCCTTGCTTGAATCTTGTCTGAAATATGCTGTTGACCTAGGAAATACATAACTAGCATTTCTAATCGCTTTAGTCCATGTGGGTACTAGAGAAAAAGTCTTGAGTCTGGATGCTGTTTTAGCAAAGCCTTCATCAGTTTCAGATCAGAATTTTGTCTTGATGTATATGAAAGGTTTGCCATTGTGTCTACCAGGTTTCATTTTGTCAAGTTCATACCTGGTTATTCTGTGCTTTTCTTAGACAGTTATCTTTTAATATTTCTTCTTAACAGTCACAATTCTCTGCGTGAAATTCTAGTGTGAATTCTTATGTTAGTGTTGGTAGGTGGTTCCTGATACATTTTTCTCCCCGGAGTATTCATTTCTCTGGCATGTTGCTTCTTAACTCCAGGTTAGGCAGCACAGTGCAAACACTCCCTGGCTTCTTATCTCTTGGTTCAAAAGAGGATTTTAACCTATTCTGTCAGCTAAAAGAAAATGCAGTGAAAGGGAAGAGAACAAGGAAATAAAGAGATAGCATTTTTCAGAGGAAGGAATTTAAGTAGTAATTAAGCACAGTAAGTAGATTGTATAGCAACAGACAGAATTCATGTGCTCTATCAGGTGACAGTTAAAGCCATTTTCCTTTTTACTAGAAGTGTAGGAAAGCTATGCAAGAAAAGAAATAGACTTGCCAATTAATGAAAGCTTTACCATTCTTTAAATATTTTGTCATATTATCACTGCCGTAAAGATAATTACAGTGCACTTGGGGTACATTTTTGGCCTTTTTATTTTTGCAAACCCTTATTTTTCTTTTATATTTCTGATAGCTTTAAGTCAAAGGTTTCAAAGGAAAAGGACTTTCACTCCATTTCATCTACATAGCAGTTCATCATGCAGCTGATTGATGTGTGCAAGTTATTAGCATATGTCAGGTTTACACATATACAATTTTGAAGGCAGAGTAAACTTTGCAAGTTGACATATAAAGTTAGCTGAAAATTAGGTCCCAGAGGTCCTTTCCAGAGGAAATCAGTACACTCTATCTACTGATGATATTCTAGAAAAGTGGGGAGGAAAAACATTATCAAAGCTTAAAAGATAAAAAGCATCAGTGAACATTTTTGACAATTTCTCACACCTGCATATTGATACTAGTTAAAGAGGGTTTTTTTAGCCTTCAAATGTCAAATATTCCTTCGCATTTATAGTGACATCGTGAAAGGCTCAAGACTGATGAATTAGAGTTGTTGTTTTTGATCCTGTTAAGTCTTTAGTGGTTTTTGGTAAACACAAAAGTTACGTAAACTCTTCCGTGTATCACTTCTTGCTGAAAATTGATGTTTAAGTTGATCTTTCTAACAAAGCTGCTGAGGAAGTTGACGTTAGGGAGTAGCTGTCATGAAAACATTAAGACTTGGGTGTGCCACAAAGCCATTCTGCTGTACTGAGTGTGGGATCCTTTTTGGGCAGATTCTTAACAACTTTAAAAGCTAGTTATTACGTTAAGGTAGCACAGCACTGTAGTGCATATTGCATTTTAGAAGAATGAGAACAAACTAGCCCAAGACTGAAGGCTTTGGATCTGTATTCCCAAGGAACCATGCACTGGTAAAACGAGTAGGTGTTGTTTCATCTCTGTAGAGTTTAGAGATGTTTCTCTAATTTCACCTAAGTGTTGTGTTCCTAGTAGTATATTTATCTGTTTTCTGAAGTAGAAACAATAATTACAGCTGCGTGATCTGAACTGGCTGGTGGTGAACAGGGGATCGATTGGTTCCTGTCTGTAGAACACCATGGTGTAGCCTGCATTTTCATCCCTGAATTCTTCCATCAGTCATGCAGTGGAGGTGACCCAGTGGTGCGTTTGGACTTTAACTGGGTGTTGCAGGTGTCCATTGCCCTTAGGGTGAAGGAGATAGTGTTACTCAGCTTTTCATCTCATCAGGACTTTCTCTCCATGCATAGGATACTGCAAGTGATCACAGTAACTCTGTATCCTCTCTGCTCTGTGTTCTCTCCTTCTTTTTTCCACTTTGTACTCTCTATAATATGCCTCCCACTCCATCTTTTAAATCCTTGTTGTAGGAGGTTAATTACCAAAATGTAGCTTTCCATGGCTGTTGGGTTCAAGTTATTGCTTGTTCTTTTTATATATTGTTCATTGGGGATTTTTGGATAAGTTGTGGATGAGTATGCTACCATTGCTAAGGAGCATGTTGAGCACTTTAAAACCTAGCACAAATCCCTCTGGGACTTCACTGGTGTCTCTCCAGTGATTCAAAACTATTTGTCTAGTTTACTTTTGTGTTGTATCATCTAAGCAATAATTTATCCAAATAAGGACCTTTCTTATCTTGTGGCAAATCAGTTTCTTTAGAACATCTGGGGAGTGACCTTGGAAAAACAGGCTTTTGAAATCAAATGAGCTCATATCAGCGAGGTCCCCTTTGTCTACATACCTGTTGACCTTTTTCAGAGAACTGATAACATAACTTTTCTTTGTTGAAGAGTGAACTTTTCCCTCAATACTTATTCATCCATGCTGTGCTGTTCACAAAGTTTTAATTGCTTTGCTTCCGTACCCTAAATCACCCCCATACCATCTAACGGTTTTCTGTTCAATATGTCGAAATAATGAAAGCAAAGGAAAAGCAAATTAATACAGCTCCTGTCCTACTTGGTGAATGTGTAATCTGAATTTAATGTCAACACAATGTATTGAATTAATTGTTAGTACAAAGAGACAAAGTTCCCATTAGATTTCTGAGCATATATATTTTAGCATGGCTACCTGCTTTACTGCATACAAGCACACAACCTTTGTAGAAGATTCATTATTTTTTTTTAATGTTTATTCATTGAAATCACTTTCTATTTGGGGGCTGATTCTTAAAGAGAATCCAAGATGTATCAATGATAACAGTATCACAGAGTTTTTATTAATATTATGCTGGCAAGGAATGTTTATTAGTGGTGTGCAACAGTATTTCCATCTTATATTATAAGTTGTTTTGCCAAGTGCTGGTTGGCAGTATGTCATGTTCCTTAGTTTCCATTTGGAGTTGAGCACTCTTCTGTCAGTTTTATCTCTGAAATGAATTAACAACATTTGCTTTATTTTAGATACCAGCTCTTGTAGGATGCATATCATTTAAACTTAATAGGGTACTGTGTTATGAGGCATGATTCTTTTGTTTATCCAGGCTTTGTCATTGCCAGTAGCAAACATTGTTCTGCTGTTGTTTCATCCCCACAGTCCTAGTTCATGCCCAATGCACACAGAATTGGCAGTCGTTAAAACAGAGAGAAATTTGTGTCCATGTTTAACTTTGATTTGTTCCTATTCTGTTGCTATATCCTCCTCCCACTGACTGTAAATCAGTAAGTGAAAAGCACACCATGTACGCTATCTACAGCCAAGCAGTTGATATGGTGTAATTAATTGACAGCATTCCTATAGTATGCTGATAAGCAAGAGTAGTGCCCTTCTCAGGCCTCCTTCTACTCACAGTGAAGTCGGTGGGAGTTTTCCTTCTCTTAAGAATGCAAAAATATGTTCCTAAGAGAAAATTGATTGAATGAAGATCTGTGTGTGGACAAATTCTGAACTGAACCACTCTCTGTACAAACCCATTGACTTGAGGCACAGTCGAAGGCAACCTAGTAATTTATCTATAAGTGGGAAACGAGGATATGTCTGGAGGCTTATTAATTTTGAATTAAAGATTTACCTTAATAGAGGTGTTTTCTGTTTGTAATAATATATTAAATCAGTTTGCAATATGATCAATGAACCATGTTCTTACCAGCTGTGTTAAAAATGATAATTAAGATGTTTTTTTTTTTAATAAGAAGACAAGCTCAAAAGCAAATCTAAGGGAAGATCAAACATAAAGGAAGTATTGTTTCTGTGGACTACTAACTATAGTGATGTCAAAATGTTGTGGCCTTGTAAAAACAAATATGCCACTGCAAAACTTTGTCTGCCATATTTCCATTTTACACACTTACATGGGAGGTGTCTTGGTTGGATATACTGCTCAGAAGGAAGCAGGGGCAAGGCAAATAAAAGTGCATAATCAAATGCTGATAGCAACATAATAGTTGAACAGCATTTGAACAGAGCATGAGATTTCATTAGGAAGATGTACTTTCAGGTTATATATTTATATTCTGTTCCTGGAATGCTGAAGAACTCCCTATTACCATTTGTATAGCACAATGCCAGGAAAAAAAAAAAAGCACACCTGGTTTCGTGATTCAAGCGAGTGCTCTTTGTCTTACTCTCCCACAAAGTACTACAAATCATTTTTGCATGTGATTACTGTGGTTGTGTTCTTTAAATCTGGTCTGTTAGAGGGCCAAGTTATGCTAGAAAATTCAAAGGGTTTCTTAGGGACTTTTAATGAAGTTGTGGAACAGATTATTTGAAAGAAGAAAAAAAAAAAAAGATACGAATATGCATAAAATGGCACAAGACCAACTGAATTTTTCTCCAGTCAGTAGATTTCTATGAGAGATCAGCAGTGCTTGGTAAGCACTGTCATATTTTTCCTTTCTGTCACTTTACTGCTTTGTCTTTTTTAGCAAGTGAGATAGTAGTCATGAAAGTATTCTTCATGTGGATCCATGTTCGGGAACATAAACTATTTCATTGTCTTCTGTTGATGTAAAATCTTAAAACCTGTCCTCTTCAGGAGAAAAAATATTTTCCTTATAAGAAAATTAAAACATTCCCTGGCCACAAGGGCACATTCAGGCAGACTCAGTTATGCTCTGCATTCAAAGAAGAATGACATCAATAGATGTTGGGACCTTTTCTTTTTGCTGATCAGGCTCTCTGTACAGGCTGTAGTCTTGAAACCGATGGCCCCTGGAAGCCTTCAGTGTCAGTAATGGAAAAATATGCAAATATAACAATCTTCTGAATCATCTTCTGTAAGACGTTACTGTAGTCTGAGACAGATTTGCAAGCCATCAAAACATGCAAATCACGTTTGTGTGAGTGACAGAGTGAGGGTGTCCCTGTGTTTAAATAGGGCATTACTCAAAATAGTACAATTCCAGCTTTCCATGGGAAAGTACTTTCTGTTCAGCGAGATGTTTTCTTTCTCTACCTTGTCATCAAAAACACCATCAATCCCATTTCCAGCGAGGCAGGCTTCTGTGGAATGTGACGTTTGTTCTTTCCTTCACCTGATAAGAGCTGTCTACCTAGATTTGTACAGCCTGTAACACACACTTTTAATATATATGTTTTATTGAAATTTTTATGCATGAAAAAAAGGGCTTGTTTCAAAAGAACATTGCTCAAGAAATTGATTCTTCTGGCTAGATGCAGGAAAGGTAAATTCACTCTATTGTTTTTCAGCACTTTATTGCAGGGACAGAAATAGGTATGAGGCTGTGGGAATCATGAAATAGTAGAGTACATGGCCGGACATAATTCAGAGGAACCTCTTGCTACTATTCCTGCATCTATTGAAAAACAGAACATTATTATAGGACACAACTCAGATGAAATTTCTGAATTGCTACATCAGGGAAATAGAATTTACTGTGTGTGTTATGCTACCAACTTATTGAATGCTTTTGGTGGGATTAACAAAATTAAAATCCATATAGGCAGCAAACATATTATTGCACCAGCTACCCTCCTGGACCTTCAGTCCTTACCTTCAATTCTCTGCACTCACGGAATTTGTAGGTATCAGGAATTTCATACTAATACCTAGCAACAACTGTCAAACAAGAGCCAGTGAATAGAGGTGAGAAAACTTTTTCCCCCTCAGTGTTCAAGATATAACCATGTCACAGATATATAATTACATATTTGGATATAAAAAGAAGCTTTAAAACATTACAGAACACAGGAACTAGTGTGTCATTTTTATATTACTTTATATGGCTTCAGTTTGTCCTGTAAGATAAAATGTTCATTATTCTTATCATTTATTTTTAGCACTTTCTATTACCTTGAATATTTAGGATGATCCACCGATTCAATTTGAAGTACTAAGGGGATATATTCATTGCAAGTATTAGCACCAGTGTATATGTCCTTCTGAACATCAAATTAGTAGTCTGAGTCGTGGAGGTTAAAAGGAATTTTAAGTGCTGCTTTAATGAGGACAGACACTAACATCTTTTGATACCTTGTATTGAATTTAACTAGTATGCCTATCTGATATACTATTATAGTGGTGCCCGCTAGTGCTGCCATAATTATGGGCCTGTCAGCATTTCCATTACAAACCCCTATATTACAGCCGAAAATATCACTCCAGGATGAAGTTTTGTACAAAGGCTTTCAGCCTTGAAAGAAGTGGCTTTCAAAATTAATTTTGCTGCTTCTCCCATTTAGAAAATGAAGTTTTGCAGTTACTTACCCTACTCTGTATTAATCTTCTGTTTTGGGGGGAAAGTATCAGAGGGTCAAAATAGTGATATTTATTTTCTGTAACATGAACATAACACATCCAAAAGATAAGAGTTGAAAACTGAAAGCTATTATTTAACCACACAAAAAAAAGGCAACACAAGCAGAAGAAGTACATCTGCAAGCTGCCACTCCGAGTTCATCCCCACTTCACTTTCAACCAGCTTATGCCCTTTTTCACAGGTTCCAGAACAGAAATTAAATTATAATTTTGTTTTTTATCAACATAGACTGGTTTAAAAATCACGGGCCGAGGGCAAACACTTAGAATTAAGTTGTGCCTAAATTAATATTGCCTGCAGAATTTTAGTTTGCCTGCTTTCTGAATGTATTCTTCATAAAACTGTGTCCTGGAAAGGCTGGGTGGTGCTCAAATGAACACCATTTTTTTAATAATATAATTATTTGTCTTTTTTTCCAGGAATTTACTACTCATGTCTGAAGTTGGATTCACTATCTATCGTGGTTTTGAGTGATCATTGAAGTGTCTGAATGTGTTACAAATCTTCAATCAATTTATTTTCATTATTCTTTTTAAAATTTTCTAATTTTACAGATGACTAACATTTTTATTGAGATGTTAGAGTCAGAAATATTCACTGATTTTGATCTTTAATGCTTGGAACTTGATGTTTCAAAGTGGAATTACATAGCCTGTTCCAATCACAGCTCTCACTGACTTTAGCTACTTTAGCGTTAGTATTTTAGCTAAATGCGTTAGCACTTCTTTGAATCAGACCTCTTGTGTCAAAAGTGCTACCTAGATTATGAGGAACAAGCAGTTAGGAATCTGAGTTTAAGCAATTTGCCTTGTTTTACCTGTATTTCTTGATCTCTGCAGTTTCTCATACCCATTCATCATGACTGGGTCCTGTTGTGCTGTTGATGCCCAGAGGATATGCACTGATGTGGATTCTGCAAATCGTATGACCTTGAGCTGGCACAGTTTTCCTTTCCAAGTGTTTCTAAGCTCATCAGCAAATGGAGCAGAAGCCCTGTGTACAGTCATCTACATCAGTACGCAACTACCTCAATAGGGAGAAAAAGCAGTACCCGATAATTTAACTGTGCCACAGTGCTTATGCACGCAAGTGCATTAATATTCAATGTCATCCATCATTTTTTTTCTAACTATTGAGTGTGTGGCTTTATAATCTTGATAAGATTTCCTTAGACATAGATTTTTTTTTTTTTTTTTTTGTAATTATTTTGGGTGGTTTTAAACCATTCTGAGAAAGCAAGCTCCATGTGGCCTCGTGTGAGCCTTTGTATTATCAGTGTTGGAGCCTTGAGCTGGATGCACTGTGCAGCCTTCTGCTCTTGAGATAATGGAGGGTAATGGATAAAGTAATCATTTAAAACGTACATGATAACATATGATTGAAGAGAATCAGCAATAGAAAAAAACCAACATGATAATGTACAAGGAAAACATATCCTAGATGTAGTAGGATCTATGAGAGGCTTGCGAGTGTGCGGTAAGAACATAGTATTTTGTTAATTCACCTGGAAAGTTGTGAAAAGCTTCTGTTGAGTATATGAAGATGTATTTGCAAAGGCTTAAACTTAAAGGGGTTAAATATGAATAGATTTTCACACAACCAGCATAAGATAGGCTCTGCAGAGGCTGCATGCCTGTCAGCTTCCCCGTCCCCTCCCTAGACTACTATAGGCACAAGAGCCTTCCACAGGGGGAAAATACATCATCTACTTTTAATGCATTGATATTTTCTTGCTTTATTTATTTTTATTTTTTAATTTAATAGTTACCATTATCCATACAAGCAATGGAAGCATTCTCGAGTTGTTTTGGTTTTCTGAGCCTAAAGCAGATGCAACAAAACATCCATGCAACTAAAATTTTGCAGTTGTTACCACCAGGAGAACAATCTCCTCGAATGGAAGTTGTCAGCAAGCTTAATGATCGGTTATCTGCTACTTCCTCTGCTTATACTTTAACCAGGTATCTGCTCAATGTAAGTGGCTGGCTTTCATATTACCATTACTGATGGCGTAAATTTTAAATACAATCTAATAACAGAAAAATACTGCTACTTATTTACCCGATATACTGCCAATGTCAACGTTAAAGTAAATAGTTGGTGGTAACATAAACTTGTGTTTTACTTAACTGGCAATGACCTGCTACAGTATCAACATCATTGCTAGCAATATAAACAGTGCAGCTCGCCAATACACAACACAGCCACTGACACAGCTTCTCCGGAGTTACTGCCGGAGCAGTTTTAAATGGAAACTGCCAGTTGCTAATGATATTTTAGGCCAGTTTCAGCAGGACAGTGACCACCTTCCAGTGCAATACCAGTCACCAGGAGTTCAGAGTGGCTCTTTAGCTTCAGTTATAAGCTGCCTTATCTTTGATTCCAAAAAATAATAACTAAACAAAAGTCAAGTTAAGAAGGAGCTGAGAGTACAGGTACGCTTCTGAGAGCAATACTGCATTTAGTTACCAGCAAACATTAGCTTGGTTGTTGGAAACGCTCTAGCCATGGTAGCACAGAGAAATTCAAACAAATCAGCCCATGCACTGCAGTAAATGCCTGGATTATTTTTTTGTTATTATTTTCAAGTTCTTTCGTAAATGAAATAATAGCCCTGAAGTCTCTTCTTTTAGCATCCTCTTCGTATAACTTTCTAAAAACACATTTAACCTTTCATTTCAAGAAAATTTAAGATTGTTCCTCTTCTCAGAGCTTCTTGCTTAATAGTTAATTAAATAGATCTTTATGCTAATGGTGAGAGCTATCCATTTAAGAGGAATTTCATCTATATTTTAGTGAATTTCTGGAAGGATGAAATATAACATTTTTGTTCATGGTTTTTTGTCTTCTTGCAGGCACAATTAGAATTTTAGGAATATACACAGGGTAGTCATGGCATATGGGAACAATTTTGAAATCAATATCTGACGGTCACATAAATCAAGACAGGCATGTGAGAATCCACTTAATGGCACTTTTCTTTCTGATGTCATTGGGAGGAGAAAAGTCAGTTGGATGGCTTTAATGAAACATCTGATCTATGGATGAGTGGAGAGGCAGGCATGTCTCTGCGAGTTTTCCATTGGGATTGCTTGCATTGCTACGCTTGTGAAAGTGCATATTGTGCTCTGTTGCTGCCCTGGACACGTCTTCGTGAAGACGAACTGGTAATGCCATAGTGGCACATCCCAGTTCATCATGTGGCGAACATACTGGAACGTGGAGAAGTGTTTCAAATCGTGCTGCCTTCACAAACACCATAGCTGTGAAGTTAAAAGGATCAATTTTGTATAGGTTTATAATTTCGTGATACAAATCTCACCAATAGATAAAAAGGGAAATAAAATAATCTAGAAATGGAATGGCAAAGAACAGTGCGGTATTTCAGCCGTGCATGATCTCCTTTAGTAGTAAGTGAAAAACTAAAGCTAGTTTTATCTTCTTGGTGTAACGAGATGTAGATCCTGTCATTTCCAGAGGGGTATATATATATATTTATTATTATTATTATTATTATTATTTATTTTTTATTTTTAGGAAACCTCATCTTTGGTATTAGTGGCTCACTTTGTGGCAGAGAAATCTTTTGTGGAATAGTTGGGGTTGTCACGGCTTCCACATACAATTGTGTGTGGAAAAATAATGCACTAGATTGACAGCATAAATAGTAAGCCTCTAATTTTGAAGCTAGGTCTTGCAGCTACAGAAGAGGAAATTTTATATATGTTGTCTCTCTTTCTGTAGCATAAGTTATGGCTTATAGAATAAAACATAAGGGCTTCTTAAGAAAACAGCCTTACTGAATTAAGGCAGCATACGAAGGCTTGGTTCGTTGATTTGTCTGGCGCAGAAAGCTCAGTGACCTTCAGGGAGCCAGCTGCAGTTATCTGATTCTGAACCCAGGCCTCTTGTCAGTACAGCTCAGAAAGCTTTCTAAATTATGTTTAGGAGGCCACCAAGAGGCCATCAGATCTATAATGCTGTATAATCTTCCTTTTTCTCCCTGACATGTTTTGGAGATAAAAAAGAATTTGAGGGAGGTGTGATACGTCCGATATGATACTGGGTCTGCTGGATCCGTACCAATAGCAGGGAAGCAGGTAATGCTTAGATTTGGTGTCTGTGGGATTCCCAGGTGTTTAAGGCAGAATTGGCAGGCAGGCGATACAGGAAAAACTAGCAAAGGAAAATCCAAAGCTGAAACTCTGACTTCAGTTCCTCTCTTCCACCTGTTATAATATAGCTTGGAAAGAAGTAGGCAATGAGAATCCTCTGAATTGTGAAAGTTTTATTTAAAAAAATAAAATTAAAAAAAAAGTTGTAAAAAATCCTCTGAGTTAAATTGGATTACTTTGCTCTTTTTAGAAGGCTTATTTGGTTGTCAGATCTAAGGCTTTGTGTTCCGTGTTGATGTTCATTGTGTGTTTGTGTGTTAGAAATTATTGAAAGAATAGAAAATAAAGCAATAAATTAGTCATGCTTCCCAGCCTGTAGCTTTAACATCACCGAGTGTCATGGGAAAATGACATGAAGACACTGTATTGTCATCTGGCAGCCCTGAACGCAGCCTTGCATCTTTCCTTTCCTTAAATGAACTTTGTTTTACAACGCTCAGTTCTTCTGTGCCCAGTTTAGTTCCAGGCTTCACTTTAAACATCTTAAATATTTTAAAATGCTATCTACTGATTTTGCAATTCAAATAAGCTGCAGTCCAAGTTTGGTGTGATTCCCTCCCCCCCAACACACACACATTCTTTGGCATTAAGGATTATTTTTAAGACTCCTGAAGTATCTATTCTGTTTTATGCAATACCTGGAGTGTTGTGTTTTTTTTTTCTTTTCTTTGTAAAGTAAAGAAAATCTTTGTTTATGTATCATATCTGCTTATTTGGTGCGAGCTGTTTGACATGCGGATTATGTCGGGGAACTATGCAGAATCACAGCAAGAGAAAGGGCACGTGGCTGCCTTCAAACACTCACCGAGTGTGTGCCTTCAGCATAGAAACCCCTAACTTGTATGCATGCCTGTGTCCCACTGGAGATGCCAGACTTCCTTCCACGTATTGCCCTACTTGTCAACGTTTGTGCTCACAGCAAGACAGCCGTTTGGCTCCGACAAAGTCACACTGCTGAGCTTCCCACAGAGCCAAGCTGAGAGCTGGCTCTCACTGACAGTTGTGGCCGGTTAAGCCAGCAAATGTCTTGTTCCTATCCTTTCAATCAGCAAGTAGGATTCTCTGCATTTATTTATTTTTAACTAATTGTGTGCAGCCTGCACAGAAGGCAGGATTCACGGTACTGTCAGCCTGGCTGCAGTGACAGGGACAGGCTTTGATAAGCCGAGATGGGGAGTGGGTTGAGCAGATCCTGAGGATCAAGGAAGATGCAGCCAAAGAATAAGCCCACCCTGCGGTGACACTGTGTAGCTTTAATTTGTCTTTCCTAGGTGCTGGGTAGCAGTTCAGCCGTGGCAGTGAGGAATTCCAAGTCTGCTGCCTGCCCAGATGGTTATCTGCTTCTCAGGAGAATTGTGCAGTCCACACTGAGCGTGAGGGGGGAGAGCAGATTAGAAAATCCAGGTTTCAGAGTCAGATAATTAACCACCAGCATGTATTCATTCCATTCATTCTACACAGTGAATATGAGGAAGGGAAGAACAGGAGGGATGTCCTACAGATGAACGAGCG
This sequence comes from Aythya fuligula, assembly GCF_009819795.1. Lineage (NCBI taxonomy): Eukaryota > Metazoa > Chordata > Aves > Anseriformes > Anatidae > Aythya > Aythya fuligula. The sequence continues at coordinate 9,340,922 of NC_045576.1, read as the reverse complement.
GCTGGGAGGTGACAGCGCAGATCCTGCTGCAACAGCCTGCCCCAGGCTCCCCCTGTGCCTCTGCTCTGGGCCACCCAGCTAAAACCTTCCTAGGCAAACTGCAGACCACAAGCCCACTTCAAATACCTTATTCTAGGATTTTCCCCTTTTTGGGAACTCCTAGAAGGTAGTGTTGACAGTCCCTCACTCCCTTCCCACCCTCAAGAGTTCTCAAACATAGAAGATGAAAACAAAGCCGAGAAACATTGCACTAGACCACGCAGGTCTGCAAGGCAGGAAATTCTTTGACATGCTCTTGCCCAGCTTGTGAGCTGTAAAATAAAGCACTGAGTATTCACATCAAATGTTAGTGTTATTTGTTTAACAAAATTGGTAGTTCATGAAATTTTTAGAATGAAAAATTCTTTCATAATAATTTTTCATAGTCACATGCATGTAGAAATACCAGTAACAGAACCTGAAACAGTATAAAAGCAATGTTTGAACTTTACAGCCGTACTGCTATGTGCTATGTTATGGGTGTTTAACTGAACCACGTGCATTTAAGTATGTTAGACTAAAATTTCATTACTGGTCTGTGAGATCAGTTTGAGCTTAGACTAATTTTTAGTGAGACTTATTCACGTTTTCTCCTTTCCTTTTCATCAATTACCTTTTTTGTTTCCTAAGGAATAATTTACAGCCACATAGCATATGTTTAAAAAACAAACAAACAAAAAAACTATACACTTCTGAATGCTTTATTTTTATGAAAAGTACTAAGTTAATTGAAGAAGCAGACCGCAAACTAGTGGAAGGTCGAGCTGTGCCGGCATGCAACAAGTTTGTGTTCTTGCTGCCAGCTCTTTCTGCATGCTATTAAAAACCCAAACGCATCAGACAAAGAGCTTTCGTTGGGTTGCCATTGCTACAGCAACCACTTCCTCCCTGCGAGTTTGAACCAATGACTTGTTGAGAGTTTGTTGTTTGGGTAGCAGGAGAGGAAGCAATGATATCTCTTAAATTGTATTTTTAGACTAAGCCTGCTGTTGTGCTTTTTTTTTTTTTTCTTTTTTCTTTTTTTTTCCTTTGTACTTCGTTTGTTTGCTTTGTTAATGATTGAGGTCTACAGCGAAACACTCCAGATTAATCTGACTTTTGTGTAAAACCAGTATTTTCTGAAGTGTGTGCATGTGCAGTCTTTGGGCTGTGTGTTTTCCATTTTAACCATGTGGCTTTGGTAGCGGATCACAGCCCAGAGTGCTTGCATAAGCTGCCATCACATGACTATTGCTGAGCAGTGCTGCGGTCTGAAGGACTGTAGCAAGAAATCCAGGTTCACTATAAAGAGATCTTATCTATTTATACATTTTGTTGTTATGGTTTTCAGCTTTATTCCCTGGTGCTACTGTACGCCCGAACTGTTATACCCAAAGGACACGCTCCAAATGACGCAGCTGGCTCTAACTAATGAGGAAGTGGTTAACTTGGAGTAGAAGCGCAGAAAGCTGCTTGTTCGCTTACGTCCAAAGCTGCTGGAGTCAACGGGACAGTCTTCCCGTTGAGTCCAGCAGGATCTGTTCCAGCTGAAGCGGTGTTATGGAAACTTCTCTGTAGCAGAAGCCTGAACACCAAAGAACATTTTTTTGGGACGGAAAGAAAGATATTCCCAGTTACACATACCGAGGAACTGCCTTATCTGTTACTTGGGCTACAAAAGCCACTTAGAAGAGAGCACAGCCCGGCACAGAAGCAGGAGCTACTCAGTCTTCTGCTGGCCCTGGTGATCATTACAGCTGGTGCTGATATCCAGCAGGGCAGGGCAGCAATAGCTGTCTTAGAACAGTATTTTAGTTCTCTGCTATCTTTCTGTGGCTCCATTTTAGCATTGGATTCTCTGACACATTGCATATCTTCACTGATAAATTGCCAGCTACAATTCACAGCTCTTGTATAATAGAAGAGCAAGCGTGTCTGCGGAATATAGATGTATTTATTTGCTGTATAGCTCCAGAAATTATATCCCATTTAATCCCAAGTATTATCACTCTAATACTGCTAAAAGGTATTTATCTTTCTGTGTATCCTTATGATTACATATTTTGGCCATGCAGTGTTCGGGGGGGGGAGGGGGGTGATGTTTCACCCTTGTAAGTGTCTGAGTTTTTAATTAATTAAATTGGTTTGCAGTCCATTTTACTAGATTCATCAGTTAAAATAATTGTGTTATTTATAATACATTACAGCTGACGGTATGCATGATTTTGATATCAGTTAAAGTTTTCATGGGCATTTTGCAGATGATGTTTAAAAGCAGTTATGAAAAAAAAATACTGCATTTCACATTTTGGAGCAGGATATTTAAAATTAATGCGCTATACAGATACAAGATCTTATTTCTCTAATCTTCCTAAGTAGGATGAACCCATATAATTCCTTCTGTGTTGGTTAACATCTACTACTTTGTGGTAATTTTCTGTACCTTGCACTGAATTCTTTGCAAGTTCTTTTCCAGAGTAGGTGCTGGTTGTGTTTGTAACGTTCTTGACTTTCCCTATGGGATTCATTTGGGGTCTGACACTGGACAGCAAAAAACGATGAGCGCTGCTGGAATGCTGAATGTTGTGACACCATCTGTTACAAACATCTGGAGGCCATATAGCTCCACATTTCTGTATTATGATAAAGTTGAATTACATCTATAGAGCCCATTGGCAGTCATTCTTTGCCTTCCTCCTCCCTTTATGTAATATTGAAAGAATGTCTGATCTGGAAGCTTTGGGGTCTATCAGTCAGGAATCTGGTCCTTCCAGGAAATTTTGTTTGTGCTTATGTAAGAGTTTCCAAAATCTGTTGTGCTGGAAAGCGGCAATTTCACTGATCCATATATTGTAAAAACACTTGCAGCTTCAGGGGGGAGAAGTTTCAAACGCTGTGTTCTGTCATCAGCCTAGACAAAGATGATGGATGGCAGGCACGTTGTCCCGAGCATCCTCACTGCTCCAGCACGTGCCCTCCCCAGGCATCACAAACAGTTGTATTGCCTCCTGCTGCAAGTTTCAGGTTGCCTGCCTGAGAGTTATGCAGCTGTGGTTTTGATTTTTCTATGAGTCAAAAGCAAGCAAACAGATTGCTACACAAAATTTACTTACTATGTAATTGACTTCATAAGTGTACAAAAGAAATCAGTGCAGGAGTAGTAAGTTGTCACTGTGGCAACTTATGTCAACAAAAGCTTTTTGTCACTTACAGATTTATAGAGTAGGTATTTGACTTGCAAATGTTTGTCCTAGTGAACTGCAGTGGCAAAATTTTGCCTTCTTTTGGTATTAGCTTTCAGATTTCACTGTATTTTATAAATCTGGGAGTGGAAAGTATGTCTTCATTTCCTTCTTATATAATTCAAGTCTTGCTTTTATGTACTACCTTTCCTCAGATGATTGTAGATAATTTCAATATCCTCATCACCCTGATCTATAGCTTAAGTGTAGAGATGCAGGAGTGACCCGTACAGAACCCTCAGCTATTTGAAGACACAATTCTATGAATTGTTATTTTAATCTTCAGGATGCAGGCATGAAACTGGTGTGTTTTAAAAATCAGATTTCAGAAGATCAGAAAGATGAAGCTTTGTGATAGTCCAGAATGTTTAATTGGAAGGAGCAAACAAAAATTGTCTGTTTCATTTTCTTCTGAAAAAGATTTTAGAAGGCAGGTTGAATTTATCCAGTTCTTAAGCCTGTACATGGTAAGTCCTATATTCTGATATTAATTTTTTTTTTCATTTGTGTTGGGTATCCTAAGAAAATTTTCCCTTGTCCATATTTATAAGCAGAATTTCATTGGCTAAAATGCATCATCACAAACTTGCTTGCCAAAAAAACATAACTGCAGAATCGTTCCCCTCTGATTGTGACAAAGCTTATGGAATCCTTTGTAGTCTCTTCAATACTTCTAAATTCAAAGTTTACATGGATTTTTTTTTTCCTGAAAGCATCAAATTCTCTGTAGTTGGAAGTTGATATTTTCAGCATGAAACGGATTTTATAAGTCACAAAAATTAGTAATTACTGAAGAGTAATTAGAGAAAAGTAACCTGAGGGGAAATAAGTTCTACTTAAACATTAATCAAGTACCATTAGCCATGCAAAAAGAGAAAAATGATTTCTAACAAATATGAATAGATGCACACGTGTTTGGTCCATTTGTAGTTAAAGATAAACCTAGCCACCAAGCCTGGTTCTGTACTCTATCGAATTTTCAAGGGTCAAAGTACTTGTGCAACTCTGAATACTCCCAACTTAAACTGGGCTGAATTTAAATAAATACATAAATAAATCCTGCAGTTTGGAGGAGTTGCTTTTTGTGTCCAAACTCAGCTTTGTGGCTCAAGCTTCTCGGTGCATTGCATTGTCTAGCTGCTGTTGTCCTCTGCAGCACTTCCTTTCTCTAGCCAACAAAAATGCATTTCATATGCATGACACATAAGTTTATTTTCTTCTCCTTTTTTTCCCCCTAAATCTTTTTTATTTCAATGAAATAGCACATAGAGTTCTTGCTGTCTGGTTTAATAAAGCACGTTTCTTGCTCACTGCCACTAATCCTCGGAGAATGTGACTTCTCACTGCAAGAAAACCAGCTTGCTGTGTCACCCTGTACGCGGGGCTAGCGCGTGCTGCTGGAAAGGGATCAGTGACAGGATCAGGGAGGAAGTCCGTGCCCTTCCATTCTGACGTTTCGTGGAATATCTGAAATGGAAATAGTATTTTCCTGGAATATCAGGAAGTGGGCTTTGGTTACTAAAAGAAATGTTGTAAACTCTCCAAAACTATGTTGCAAGTTTTGCTTCATTTTACTGTATTCTGAGTTAAAATTTAAAAAAAGTTGAATGAACAGCTCTTTGAGCTTCAGTCTTCAGATTAACTACAGTCTCATGAATGAATTATCATTAAATAAAATATGCTTTTGTGTTGACTTACAAAATACATCAATAGTATTTGATAGTTATCAAACCAGTTGTGCACTGTAAGCCAAAGTGAATTTTGCCTGAAAAGGAATAAGCTGCAATTAAAAGCATGACATACTTGTGGCTTAATCAGAAGCAGGTACTCATAAATAGGGAACAACAGATGTGAAGAGAGCATTTCAGTATGCATAATTGACTGATTGTAAGTGGTCAAGCTACACAGTAAGTCCCTTTTAGCTCCTCTTTCTGTTTTTGTGAACAGAGGATATTTTGGACAGTCACAAAAAATTACATGCAACCTTTGTAGGAAATATATTTATATTTATAAACCTAAATAATGAAGTATTATTGCTAATTATGTAAAAAGCACATAGTGTAAATAGTTGAAAAATTTAAACAGCTGACTCGCTGCAGAATATTGTTAATAAAAAACGATTCTTAAAAAACGTATGAGCTTGTACATTCAGGATAAACAGCTGTTTTTTTTCAATAGCACAGCTGGTGTAGAAATGCAAAATTACTAGCATTTGAACAGGACACGAGCTATATTTAGCAAAACGTATTTGCGTGTAAGCTGAAAATTTGCAACTTAATTTTCATTTCAGTGGAAATTGAAATGAGCAGAGTTGTACATGTATTAATCACAGATGTGAACCTGGTCCTATTAATTGCAGTATCATTCATTTAGGATATAAGCCATTAATGTGCCAGGATGCTTCAAATTTAGAGGAGACCATGTCTTTAGCTGAAAATACTGGGGAAAGGGTACTATTTTACTGAACATCCTATTTATTAGTTGCTGCTGAACTTCCATGCATAGGAATTTTAACAGATAAAGTAATTTAAAAATTTAATTTCTTCCTTGAGAAAGGCAAAGCAAACATGAAAGCAGTAAGAATTGCACTTCATAGCGTGCAAAAGTCAACTGTTCCTGCTGCAGTTGTTTATTTGTGAGGCTACAAAAACATGTTCCCATGAACGTGGGCAATGCTAAAAAACGCTGCTGATGCAAGTCAGCAGATGTGTAGTGCATCATGAATCACTGATGCATGCAGGAATTAATTGAAAGAAAGATTTCAAGCTCAACATTAAACTTTAACTAGTCTGATTCTTTATATATTACTAGTGTAAGTAACATTTACACCACTAAATAACTTCGGTTCAAGGCTCTCAAACTGTACACTGCATCATATTTACATTCAAATCTCAGGACCTAGGCATTTAGAGTGGTTATTACAGCCTTACTGCTAAAGCTTTCTATAAAGCCTGCTCATCTGGCTGCATTTTTAAAGTGAAAATTTTACTTTAAACCATTTATTGTATCCTAGTTCAGCCCAGTGCTGTGGCCTTCCTGACAACGCTTTCTGTGTTTTCCACTCATAGCTTTAATTTACGCTATTAGACAAGCAAGGTCAGTTCCCTCCTTTCTACTGCGGTGAAGCAGTGGACATCCTGTAATAGGGACAGCCTTTTGCCAGAAATACATTCTGTATTTGTCAATTGGTGTCGGAAACTTTATGCAGGTTTCTGTCCTGAGGAGGAATGCATCAATCCCATAAATACACAAAATAACCCTTTGAAATTTGATTTCTCCTGCTGATAGTTAATGAGCATTGTCTTTGTCTCACATGGCTTCTTTTTCATAAATGCACATTTTTCCCGTTGCTGTTTTTTTCTGCGTTGCAGCTTTTGGTTCAGATGCTGCTGTAACTGCTCTTCAAGGCAGAGCACACCTCTGATGGGTTCAATCACAGCACACTTGGGACTATGGCCCTTGCTTAACTGGCAGCTCACTCAGTCTGTAACTAGATCAAGTCACTCAGGTAGCTTTTTGCTCTTACTCCTTCCTGTAACAAGTTAATTCTTCTGTTTTTTCAGAAGATTCCTCTCTTGCATAGGTAACATAGATTTGCTTTTGGAGATAATATTTTAGAAAGCTACTGTTGCTTCTGAAACTACCTTCTTGTATTTGTGACTTGGGACAGCCACTTTAAAACAACAGCTCATAAAAACTTCTTGGCACTTCAGGTATTTCTACACGGCAAAGTGAACACAGCACAAAGGTGCCTGGTTTGCTCCAAACACCGTAGCTTAGATACAAGAGGTCAAATAATATATTAGTGTAGACTCCACACAGAGCAACATACAGAGCTTTTCAGGCAGGCTAAATGAGATTTAATACCAATTCAGCAGCAGACAGGGTATCTCTGCAAGGCATTACACAGGGCTATCAAAACACCCCCCTTCTGCACTCTCTGTTTACTATTCATGCTTTTTTCGCAGAGTTTCCCAGGAGTCAAAACCAGCAGGACTCTTTTCACATGACCCTAGCCTACAATGTAGTTTTTCTAGCAGGAAAACCACTAGTTTAGAAATACAAGCTGCTACTTTCACACTGGTAAGTTGTACTACATGAGAGAGACTTCAAAGTTCCTGTTGACAGTGACAGTCCGTTTTCTTCCTGCTCGTTGCTGTCTGGGCAAAGAGAGCGGTGATGGCAGTGGCAGGAATGTGTCCAGCCGCAGTGATTTCCTTCCCTAGCAATGTCCTTCAGCACAACCTTGAGTGGCGGTTAATGTATGCTATAAGGCAAGGTGTTCGCTTCTTCACCCTGAAAGCCTGAGTCTAGCAGGGAAGCTGGCAGTTTGAAAGGGAAAGTAATTCCAAAAGTAGGCCCAGGAGGAGCTGATGCGGATCCGCCAGTGTGTGAAATATCAAATAGTAACACATCGTGCATTCCTCTCTGCTAGTTAAAACTAATCGAGGAATGTTAATAACAAGGAAGATAAATCACCTTGTCAGAACCTGGAGCTTGTGTCATGGAAAAGATTTTCTTAAATTATTCTTAATAGCTCTGAATCATCATCTACACAAGTGCGGGGATGGGAAGGCACAATCTGGGTGCTCGATCAGCCGCTGTTATAATTGCCCACATGTGAGGGCTCTGCGTTAACCTGAGGATGCATTAGGTATTTCCCGTTTCAGAAGGCAGACAGAATGATGTCTAATAACAATAATGTGAAGGATTTACAGTCACTGAGTGAGATAAGACAAACCACTTTTACTTAAGTAATTACTTTTTAGAATTGAAAAAATTTACAGGTGTGTCTTGTGGTAAAAGCACTGAGCTGGGGATAACTCGATTGAGGCAAAATTCCCTCTTCTATCACATTTTTTTTTATTTAATGTTGAGGTGTTAATTTAATCTCTGTATCTATTTCTCTTATAAAATGAGGATAATGTTTCTCTTGCCAGCGTGGCGCTTAGGTCTTCACTGAGACCTAAAAACAAGACTTTCCAAAACCAAACCAAAGCACACAAAAGGAAACTTCAGAGTATCCTCCTAAACAAAGATATGTACTCAAGCAAATACATTTTCAAGCAAATTATTCCAGAAATTATCTCTGTTAAGAAAGTCGTTGTTAAGAGATGGCATGGAGTGACAGGTTGTGCACATTTGGACAAGGAACTTCTCAGGGGATCACCATGCTTATCTCATGGTGGTACTTTGAGGAATAGACAGTAGTTGTTTTAAAAAATCCTAAACGTGGAAATGATTATACTGAGTAATATTTCTGTTATTCTTTTTAGCAAAAAATCATCCTTAAATGAAGTCTTGAAATGCATTCACTGAGGAGCACGCAGTCTTCCAGAGACTATGACATGAAAGGAAGTCCCAAGCATATCAGTCAGTTTTAAGTATTTAAGTATTGTTTTCTGCGAGTTTAAGTATTGTTTTCAGCATTCTCTAAATCAGAATTCCTTAAGGAAATTCCTACTTTTTTACCACAATCAATGCCCTTGGATTCAGTGTACCTAGATAGGTACAACTGAGGATGAAATTGGTTCATTACATTTTCTTGCAAGATGCAAATCTTTGCTGAATTAAGGTCAATGACAAAATGCCTGTTGCTATCAATGGAGGCATGATTCCACCATTGACAGCTGCCGCTGAAAGGAGCATACGTGTGCACGAACACGTCTCTTTCAGTTTAGCTGTTACTGCTGGTCTCACTTTTTTCTGTTTTACCTTTGTAGTTTTCAGAGGACAGGCCAGGAAGCCACTGGTGTGTTTTAGCATGAATCACTGAGAAATACTTTCCATTGTCAAAATACAGTGCTCTGAACAATCATTACCTTAAATAAGTATAAAAGGCACTCTGCATCTCCTGGGCTCTGGTTTTTAACTACAGGGAGGGATCTTCCTCCTGGCTTGGAACAATAAGTCGCATAAATTGAATTGGCAGCACCATCCCTGATGCTTTAGTCCAGTTATAGAAAAGTGCAGATGAAAGAGTTCAACGATTCTTTTGAATACAATAATTGCCATATAAGATGAAGCCAGTGTTACATCTGCTACGTTTTCTGTGAGCGTTCAGTTAAGAACTTAAAGGAATGGTATAAAAAATCAGACTATGGGTAGCTTTGTAGTAATTTATCCTTTGAGAGAATGATACTTTCTGCCGTCCACATAACATTTGAAAAGCTGTATCAGAGGCTCTGTTGAAAGATTAGCATTAGATCAAAACCTGAGTAATGGTCAGTCAGTTTTCCTTGGCAAACCTGCAGGGGAGGAGCCCCATTAAATTAGAAATGGTGAAAGTATTCTCGTCAAATACATTAAGGGAGACTAGATCAAGCTTTGAAGAATTTACTTGATTTCACACAAGACTTGTCATAGAGCTAAAACACATCATAATAAACGCTGAGAGCAAGTTTCATTTATAGCCTAATTTGTTCTTCTCATTAGGCTGCTAACAAGACAGCCTGACAAAACTAAAGGCTGTGGTGTGGAAAAAGAAAGGAAAAAATGGCCACGTTTGTACAGAGATTCTCATTCATCTTCTGTTGAAGACAATGGAAGTTCTACAAATGAAAGATGTGTAGAGTGGACCTCTTATTTCTTCTGTCTCAAGAACTCCACAAAAGTGATTCTGCTCTCACTTACAAGTCCGATTGACCATCATTATGCTGTTGTTGACATAAGCCTTGTTTCTTGTGTGATTAAACTCCCAGTAGGCAAACACCATCTGCCAGCTGAAGAAAAAGAGAAGTCACTGGTGAGCCAACGTCTACCTCGTTGGGAGTTAAACACAAAGTATAGTACAAAAGCTACATAGCAATATCCTTAGAAAACTCCAACTCCATATTCAGTGCATTTGTTTGTTGAAGCTCTGCCGCTGACATTGAAGAAATTTTCCTCCATTAAGCTGAAGAGCTCTCAGATGAAGAGCTTTTCTCCCAAGCCAAATACAGATCAGGTGCCACTGCATGAAGTTGTACTGACTTCCCTGACACCGCATGTGGTCCTGGAAGACTTTTGCAGCTAGGCACATCGAAATTCACATAGTGACAAGAGCAACATAAATAATAGTGGTGTATCAGTTTATCCTGGCAGGGATGGTGACTCTCGATTACTGCTATCAAATGTTTCTTAGTGTTTATTTCTCTATAACATTGATAGGAACTTAGAAAAAGCTGTGAAGGCTTTTTCAGGCCTTTAAATTTCAGCAAGTTCTAAAATATATGTCTTTGCTTTGGTTTTTATTCATGTAAATACAAACATACACTTTTTAAAAGAAGATTTTATATGAAATTATACTTCTGTACTCTTTGGCTTGGTAAAATACTAGAATTATTACTAGGTCCAATCTTTCTTGATCTTTCTCTAGAATTATATTAAAATGCTATGAACCAGATAACAACAAATAAATGGCAAACAGAGGAGCTAAGTTACCTTCTTTAAAATGCATGTAAAAGTGTGCTGCTTTCACAGAATGCAACTACTTGCTGGCAGGACTGCACAGTTGTTTCAGTAGCACTGAAAGGAAGATATTTTCACTTGACTGGTGTCAAATCCGAAGTTATCCCCTGGGGAGAGGCGAGTAGCTGTAAGATTGCTGCCGAAGAGCTGTCCAGCACCAGTTACGGTGCCTTCAGTTCTCTTCAGCATCTCCCAAGTGCCAAGCTGGGCTGCCTTTGATACAGTCTGTGAGATCTGAGGGATAAGTGGAATACACGCAATTCTGAGTCTCATCAAGTAGAACTTTTCTCTAAGCACTGACTGTGCAACATCTGTAAGGTAATTTCTACATGATACTGCTGATTATCTTCTGAACAGTGCAGCGGGTATGTAGCTTAGCCATTCTTAACCATGTGCTCAGAGTGATTTACAGGTGTTGTGATTTGATATTTTGCTTGCAGTTTATGGTAGTATGGGTCCATGAAAGAACAACAATCTCTCTCCTAGCAAAACATGTTGTTAAAGGTGGGTATCTGATTCATGACTCTGGAGCAAGTAAATGCCTTCGTACAACCCCATGTGAGATATCTGTATTTGACCATTAAAACTGAGAGTAAAATTGCAAAGGACTGCGTGGAAGTAGAAAATTGAAGCATGCAGTGATGCATGCAATTGTGAAGTGCTTTCCAGAGTTTCCTGTGAGATGTCCATATGTCTATGGGGACTAAAAGTAGAAGGGGAAAAAAAAATCTCAATAGAGATCTCAGTAGTGATGTTGGCTTCATGGCAAATTTTAATTGCTCTCCCCCTTTCCTTAGCTAACCTTTTCATGTTCCACAAGCTATAAATTACTTACCTCTTTCTTTCCATTAGAAGATAAGCACCTTATCACCTCTCCTCTTTTCTAACATCCCTATCACTCCTCAGGCAGTATCTTTACTCTCAGGTGGTCTGATTGATACATATCTAATTAAAGCAGGGCATTTTTTCCTCAGCTTTTATTCAGCTTTGAAGTATGTTGCTTTGATTTTGGAACTGAAGAACAGCTTCAAGTGCCTGAAAGTTCTCCCTTTTCCAGCAGTACTAGCTGGTCAAATAAAATGTATTTGCTCTGTCTACAAACTTTGCCTTGGCTGCGTACCAGTGCGTTCATGTATTATTAGTGAAGTGGAGAAGGCAGATTTTCATGAAACCGGTTCAAGTGTGTGATGAGGGTGACAGCTCTTCAGAGCCTTGAAGCTTAGAACAAAATGTTTAAAATATGATGAGATAGAGAAGCAAGGAATTCAGTAGAGACTGAGGAAGATAACTAGATTAGCAAGAAAAAATATTTTAGTGCTCATCTATTGAATGGGTACATCTTGTTTGAAAGAGATACGAGAGATGAAGAAGCTGAAGTTATAGGCAGGACATCAAATTGTTTAAATAGCATTATTCTACCTGCTGTTTTAGTGGATGTCTTAGGAATGTTTCTATACACTGATTTATCTAGATTAGGTTCTCCAGAGTTATGTAGGCTATAAAGAGAAAGAACAATCATTCAAATAACAAAAAGTCATCAATTCTCTCTAATTATGAGGAGAAAGGAGAGGAAGAAACATTAGATGCATAACTGAAATTTCTGGGCAGCTCTAAGTTGCATAGCCAGCAGGAATGCTGAGATTTACTGATTTTCAAACGTTGCAAGGGTCACAATTTCACAAGTAATCGGCTTGACTGGTATGACACTCTCCAGTTTTATGACAACGGTATCTTTTATTTTTCTTCTTTGCTGTTTTTTCATCTTTACTAGTTCTAACAAGTTTTAAGAGTGGGTTGTGTTCTTCAGTGAGAGGAGGTTTTTGAGGAAAAGCAATGAAAAAGAAATCCACTGAAATTACCGAATTAGCCTAGAGATCCAAGGAGTATCACTCCTACCCTAGGGCACCCTTTTATTCTTAAAGAACTTTCTATAAACTTGAGGCATTTTTAGTGCCTCAGAATTATCAGCTGAAAGGCACTTGGTTGATATAAATCATTTGCTTCACTGTTGTAGTGTGTGCCTGGCCAGAAAGGAGCAGGAACTCTATGCTGTTCTGTCCATTGAGTGCCATGAAGGCACCTACTCCTTATTGATTTGTTTAGTAAGGCCACCTTGTTGATAGTTGTTAATAAGGTCTCGTGGGTTGGCTTTTTTTGTTTAGCTCTTTTTTTTTTAATCTCTTTTGATTTGGGGTTTTAGTGTAAAGTACATCGTAGGATTGCTGTTGATATGTGATAATCATAAGAATCTCACCATTTTCTGAGGTCAGACTGTCACTGCATTTTTGTTTGTCTATGCTGAGCTAGTACATGGCAACTTTGTGTAGTAGCTGAGCCATTCTCTAAATTCACAGGCTATCCTTTGTCTTTAAAGTGATTGATGTAATTGAAGTGATTGGCATGTATATGCCTAAATAAATTACTTTGGGAGAGAGGTGGATCCAAATGGAGAAAACTGGTTAGGTCCAAAGACAGTTTGTTGTAAGAACCATGGTATGTTCAAGAATGTGGAAGGAACTTCAATAAGAGTAAAATCTGAAAACAGAAAATGTATGGAAAAGTAAAATTTAATCTAAATACTTTGCTAATGAAGATTTAGAGATGTATTTTTTGTTACATTGCTCTGGAGACAAAAGCCCAAGTGTAGATGCAGACATACTGGAAAGAAAAAGAAAAAAAAAAAAGTTAATTGACGTTGCAACAATTTATTTCTCTGTAATTGCAGCTCCTGGGTTTTGGCTTCCTAAGTAACTTGAAAATCTATATAAAACAGATCATTTATGTGCTCAGACTTATGTTAATAATATTGCCAAATCACTCTTCTAAAACTTCTTTTTCTAAGTACTTGGAAAAGTACTTAGTATTTAGTACTTTTCCTGTTTTTTCTACAAGTGGTACCCTGGATTTGATTAGATAATGGGAGGACCCTGGCTCATAAGTCTGAATGAGGCTTCAAAAAACTGCTATTCATCCCTTGAAGTACCTTTTATTTGCACATACTGATATATCATTGTATGACATTGATTTATGAATACTCGTGTATTAGATAAAGCTAACACATTGTTCTTGATTTTGCTTTGCAGTACAGAATTGGACAGTTGTACATGATAAGCAAGCACAGCCATGAGCAGAGTGACCGAGGTGAAGGTGTGGAAGTGGTGCAGAATGAGCCCTATGAAGATCCGAATCATGGCAATGGCCAGCTAACAGAAAAACGGGTCTATCTCAACAGGCAAGTGCACAGAACTGCTTCTCTTAGCATGGGCAGTAATAAAAATTTGTGATGAATATCCGTCTCAGGCCGTAGCCTTTCTTTTTCAAGCAGAATAGGTTCTCATGAACAAGTGCAGCTTCCTAGGAGATTGAGGGTAGACCCATGCTTGAAACTGAGATCAGTCGTTCTTTCTTCTAGAGTACCTTTTCAAAGAGAAAGAATTCTAACTCGAAGTTTGAGATGTACTGAAAATCAGAACTTCTGTTTTCTTCCACTTAACTGTTTGTCATTCTGTTTTCCAAAATTACCAACCCAAAACAAACAAAAAACTAAAATGGTTTAAGGGTTTTATGGGCCCACAGATTCCACTCTGACTTTATTACATATTTGCTACTTGACTTTAAGTGAGCATAATACTCCATAATTTCTAAAGTAAACACTACTAATGTTGATTCCATTAAATTTCACTTAACCTGAATCATTGCCATACCTACATCCCATTTAAGACTTAAACAGTTAGTCAGGCTTGCATCCCTTAATCATTTGGGGATTCTATTTTTATCTTGACACTAAAATCAGAATGGTTTTAAGCATTCAAAAAGTAATACCTTAATGTTTATAGCACATTATAAGAGCCTTTGAAGGCATTAACATGAAACGCTCTAAAGTATTAGGATTTTTCTTTTTAAAGAAGACTTACTTTCTTTCAAAAGGAAAAAAATTGTTTTGTTTTGTTTTTACAGAATTCCTAGCTCATCATCCACTGCATGTAGATTGAACATAGAAGAGGTGCATTAAAATTAAGGAAACTTTAAACAGCTTTTTTAGCTGATAATTAATGTAATGTCTTAGGGTAGCAATTAACCTTCTGGGTCTTGATATAGTCAGTTTCTCACTTCATAATGTTTTTGCAAAACCAGTGCCCCATTTTTGGTGATAAAAGATTTGCCACAGTAAAGTGAATTGACATTATGAAGTAGCATTAGTCTTGCACAATTATGAACTGCTGTACTAAAATGACAGGCTGGAAGACATGATGGGGAAAAAAATTGCTTTTGTTACCACAAAAGTTCCATCATTTCTTAAAGTGAAATATGTGTCTCTTCTTATGGTGAAATTATACTGCTGTGAATCAATGTCTCTACACTCAAAGGACTGAGATTTTTTTATATTTATATTTATTTAAATATATATGTCTGCATCCTGTGAAATATATTGCTCAATCTGCTGCCACTTTTATTATTGCTGATCTAATTGAATATTGCTGCTTTTCTGATGTTCTTTTATTCCCCTTGGCCTGCCTCATTTTTATTACACTTTTTATGCTCTGCAGCCTTTGATTGTGGGCACAGGAACACTATAGCTCTTTCTTCTACATTGCAAGTTATTCCTCCATTGCAATCCTGACATATCTAACCTTAACTCAGGCTAAATTGAATCACCAGTAACATTGCACTCTTACATACATACGTTCTGATAATATATTTTGCCAGCATTCAATATTACTGTGATTGTAGTTCTTTTTTTTTCTCACAGGCTATGTATAAGACAGTAAAAATCAATAAATTTGTTCTTGTCGTAGAGCTCCCAGAAATTTTGTTTATGTTTCTGGATATTTCTTTCCTTCCTATTATGAAGAAGTAAGGAATTAGGCACTGAAGATTATGCTCAGAATCACCACTTCAGAGTAAGTCAGAATAAGACATACCTGGGAAGCGTACTGCTTCTGGCAGGGCAGGCAATGCACCAGAGGATCCCAGACCCAAAGATGGGTCTGAACATTGAGAAAGAAGATTCACATGCCTTCAAATTTCCCACAAATTTGGGAAATTCATCTACTATGGATGTTTGAAGTCAGGTTTAATGACAGGCACCTATTCCTCCTGTACCAGTCCTGTTCTGTGGACTGTAGCTGTGTGTGGAGAGTATGTGGAGTCCTGTAGCTGAATGTGGAGATAGGCAACTCTGTCCCTCACACACTCTCTTTGAGACTGTCTGTGTCCTAAGATAGCAAACGCAATTACATGTCGTCATTATGCATATCTTTCAAGGACAGTCTGTGTTTTCTCCTTACTGCACACTCTTATGAGATCTAAGCATAGTCTATTTATGATTGTTAAAATGTTATTAAATGAACAATCAAAAGTAATAACTTATATGCAACTACATATAAACAGGCTGCATAAAGCTCAGTTTCCCCCCCCAGTCAGATAACTGCAACAGAGTTTAAAATTAAAACTTGTTTTGGAAAGTCTTGATTTTTCCATTTACTTAGGTCTGTATTAGTGAAATAGAAACCTCTATATGCTTCTATGACACTGTGGTTTAGCAGAAACTTAAGTCTGAATTTATAACGGTTGTGGTTTCATTTTTTTTTTTTTTAATGAGGAAATCCAGTGGGTTTCCTCTGTGTTAAGAGGGATGCTTTAATTGTTTTCAGACTGGTAGCATGGCCCTTGACTTTGGAAGGATTAGAATTGATCCAGTTGATGATGATTTACAGATAAGACCTTGTAACACCTCATTGCTTGACTCCAAACTCAGTTCCCTCGTAAGGGACTACCTTACAAGAGCCTTTGTTAAGTGTGAGTTTATGGTATTCGAGTTAAACCGCTTCCTGTACCGCTGTACAGGAGCTTTGGTCAAGTACTTATTTCACTGTATTACCATTGCTGTAATGCCTCTGTAGATGAGAACTACGTGTATGGCTACAAATAGCCACACTGCTGCTTCTGCAGTGGTATCCATCATGCTTACAGCATGGAAACTACACTATTTAAATAGCCATTTTGGGGATACCTAACTAAAAAAAAAAAATAAAAAAAAAATCTTAGTTTTTATAAGGCTAACACAATGCATTCAGAGATAAGGTGTTACCTGCCCTTCCTGCTACAAATTGCCCTTGTGCCACAGAAGTCCAACCAAAAGTACTTTCTGGGAAACAAGTCCAATGGAAAATATGAGTTGTCGTAGCTTTCCTGCTACTCCATTGGACTGGATAACAGCCTTTCCCACAAGAGATATTGAACACTGCATGATGCTTTCGTAAAAGAACCCCAGAACAGTATCAAGGTCAATAAGGCAAGGAGGACTCAGGGAATGCAGAACTGGAGAACCGGCAGTTCTGCAATGCTTTGCCAAATCTACCCCAGCCCCAATGAGATAAGAAGCAGAGATACTAGGTATTAGAGCGTACAGTTTTCCCTCCATCTTTCTTTCCGGTGTTAATAATCTTTGATTTCCTTTATTCTCTACTTTTCTTTTCCAGTCACTAGTGTAAATTAAATTACTTTTCTTGTCATGGTTAAATTCAGGGATGAAAAGATGCAGAAATTGTATATTGGCTTGATGGTTTTGGCTTTGAATTGGCAGGAACAGGCATCCTTTTCTGCTTGCACAGCTGATCTTGGCCCAAATATCCCGTTCTAACACTGCTGCACATCTTAAATGATGTGCAAGCAATTGGTCTTCAAAATTTTGCCTCCATATTTTTCAGGTGGTCTGATTTGTTTTTGCAGCCATTCAGCACGGGATACCTTCTCGCACCAGTCTGCCCTAAGTTGTGAAGGAGTATCCCTCCAAAGAGACCAGCAACATAGGGGTTTGGGCAGCTTCACACAATCATAGGCGTTGCCCTCTGTGCTTTGCAACATGCTCATGAACAAATGAGATGCTATCTTCAGTGCCTACATAGGTCTAGCAATATTTGTGGTATTTATGCCTCCACTGTTGTTCAAGACAAGCAGCAAGCTGCAGTTTCAGAGCTAAAAGCATCACAATTTCACAGCCAAAAGCTTCTGTAGCTATAATGTTCCTAGTGTTTTTTTTTATTTCCCTGAGGAAATCTGCACTTTTATATTTCAGTGATTGGTTCTTGGAAAGATGTATGCATTATTTTCATTTATCTTTTCTTGTCTGCTAATATTTTAATTCTTACAATGGGTTAGGCTGGAATGCCTGTAAGAAGCACTTTCTACATGCTGAGAGACTGAACTTCATCTGGGGAAGAAAGAAATAAACAATGAGAATGTGATCCATGGATACCTGTGCCACCAAAATAAAAAACTTAAAATATAAAAGCACAAAATGAGTAGCTGTATATTAACAAAGACCTTACTAGTACAGTTGTCTAGTGTCAGCCTTAGTTAGATTCAGAATTGTTTACTGCCTTTCCATTCCTGCTGGAGCGTTGTTTTCAGGAATTTGAAAGTCTGATTTTATTATTTAGGAATTAGAGTGAAGTTTAGCAGGGGTAAGGGAGTCAGCAAAACGATGGTCCTAAAAAGATACTGACAAAAGACTGACAAAATAACCAAACGACCTGGTACAATGAAGTCTATTATGCAGTATTTAAAATGCTGCTGAAAAGACTGTAGAGAAGAAAGAAAATGTGGTTTTGAGCAATGTCATCAAAAAGCAAAAGTCAATGCACTTGACTTTGAATCTTTAGATAATGTGCTAACGTCTGCATATCGCCTCTGGACAAATGCAATATTTATGTGTAGCTAGATCATGGTTAAACAAACCTTAATGATCCAAACTCTGTATTTTCCCCAGAAGTTTGCTAACATGGAAAGATATTTTACTTTCAGCACAAACGGTTATCTGAGCATAGCTGTTTGAAACATTTACAGTTGGAAAATTGAGGTTTGAAAGCGTCTGCTTTGGTTCAGTAAAGGTTTGGTCTTAGCCTGGGTGATCTCTCGACACGTTGCCAGACTAACACAATTTTAATTGAGTCCCTGAAGTAAAATGAGATTTGCAGTCTCCAATGGTCTGCCTTTTTTGAGTGGCTAGTGCTGGATCTTTGTTACTGACAGGTTAAGTGATCGTAATTGATGTCATTAGGAAAGGCTCGGATGGTGTATTTGCTTGAACTTGCCTTCTCTTTAAAGTGCATGTTTGTTCATCACTTACTGGGTACCCTAAGTGACTAGAATTCTGGAAATGAGACACCTGAGATGCATGGTAAATAAAATGCTCCTGATTTTCCAGAGTATTATTTAATTACCCTTTAATGATCTTTTTATTTGCTGCATCCATCTCCATGTCTTTCATTTCTTATTCCCCTGCTGTAGTACCACGGCATTGATAAGATCTCTTGACAGACTGAGCTCTGAGTTATGACATCAGTTCCATTAATTCTCTTTGCTCTTGTGGTTTGCATTCCCCATCAGCAAAACGGGCCTGATACCACCTGCCAGCGTCACAGAGGTGTTCTGAGTGATTTGCTAATTTTAACATAAAAGCTTCATAGTTGAGAGTTGGTGTTGGCAGCATGGGGAAAAAGTGTACACGAGGTGAGTTGAACATAAGGGTTTGTGTGCCAGCAAAGACTGTGGAGGAAGAAGAAACGGTCTGTAAGAACAAATAATGGAGTCAAGATGGAAATGGACCGGCACCATTAGTCACTCTGATTAAAGAGTGCCTCCCTGTGGCTAAGGGTACTGTGACACGGACACTCCTCACAAGGTCTAACCTGCTGGGTTCTCCGTGACCAAAGGCTGGAGGCAAATTCTTGAAACCTGCATTGGTACCTGAACTTAGATCTGATCAGGGGTCACTGGCACCATATTGCTTGTTCTGAGAGGCGAACAAACTGCCGTGGCATCATGTACACTCGTGGAGAAATCTGAGGAAGAATGCATATTTTATGGAAATATTGTGAAGTCTAGGTATTACTGTGCCCTGTGAAACACAGATTATAAGCATGTTTTGAAGTATCTTCTTTTCTACAGTTACAACATATTCTAATCTTGTATTTCTTTTTATTTTCAGCAAACTACCCAGCTGGGCTAGAGCAGTTGTTCCCAAAATATTTTATGTTACAGAGAAGGCATGGAATTATTATCCTTATACAATCACAGGTAAGGAATGATTAATAACATGTACTTTTGGGATAGTTCAGCTTATCTTCAGAAGTTCTAAGGTACATATTGAGTGACAGATACAAAGATTATAGACTATGGCTGGTTAAAAACTGGAATCTTCTATCTTATGTGATTTCTTTCTTGCAAAGAAAACATCAGATGCTTAGATTCTGTGCGGACTTGTACCTTCTATTGTTCCGTAGACATTAGTCAAATAAAATTCAGCAGATTATCTGACAGAAGTTTCTTTGTTGATTAATGTATGTTTACTGCAAGAATCTTGCATCATTGTTTTATTGACATTTCTTTTTTTTCTTTTCCCTCACCATTCTGTTTTTTTTTTTCACAAATGGACAATTGGAAACAATTGGAAATCAGAATACACAGTAAGTTCTTCTTTTTATTCTAAAAATACAATGTGATTATATGAACTGTAGTAGTGGAAGCCAAACTGAATCCTCATTAATACAACTAATACGTAATGCCTTTGATAGTGGAACTTATTTTAGCTATTTGTTTAAGAAATCAAAGGTTAAATCTGAACTGTTTCCTATAAATTATTTACCTTTTTATCATTTGAGAATAATTTGATATATTTTTAGTCACTAACTGCAATATAGAAAAGCTTCTATAAAACAGAGCAAGGCTTTTAAGGTTCCAGTTATTAGTTGGAGACATGAGAACATGCTTTATTTTATTTATTGTTTTATTAACTTATAAAATGTTCATCTCTGGTATAGTATCTGGGAAACTGTATGATCCGTAGACGAAATTAAACATAATCTGGGCCTGGTGCCCAGAAAAATCAGCTATTCCCTCTAGCAGAGCTAAGGCAAAATATAGCACATAAATCATGAGAAAAATTGTTTTAAATGTACTGGCCTCAATAATATACAGTAAATTTTCAGCAGCCTTTAGAAGATAAGGTGGAGATTGTAAGGAAATTCCAGGCAAAAGGACTTCTGCCTTGATTTAGATTGAGTTTCTGGTTACAGATAAAACGTAATCCATTGTTTTTGTTAGCTCTACAGTATTCAAAATGTTTGTGCATTTTTTTATAACCAGTAAAGAATAAAAAGAGGAGAAAAATTTTGTGTGATGAAAGCAAAAGAGTCAAAACAAAGGGATTGGAAGGTTCAGATCCAAAAGCTGAATGCTTAGAGTTGAAAATGTGATGACAAGTTTGAAAACCCAAAGTACTGAACTGTGGCATTCAATATGTACTGCAGATTCTTATTACATATTCTGCCTTTTTAATGTGTAAAATTAATTTGACAATCAGAAAAAAAACACATGTCCAGCCATGGACCGTAGTAGCTAGGGGACAGATTCTCAACTATTTTTGTCAGGTGTCTTCAGTAAGGCCTATCCGAGTTTATAGTAATTACGAACTTAAACCTATGGTAGTAAGTTTAATTTTAGACTGGGAAGATGTCGTACTATGTCACATTGATGTCTGTTACTCTGTTGTATATTTTTTTTCTTTAGGTGATACAGACAATTTTTGAATGTGAATTTTTTTCTTTAACTGAAAGAGACAAGTGGGAGTGGTAGCAGTAAGAAATTTCTGTCTGAATTTGAAATGCAATACATTATCGAAACCAAAGAGCAGAGTGATTCTCAAAGAATTTGAATCGGGAGGTGATCTTTACCTAAACTGATGAAACAACATCTCGAACACATTTCAGTGAAAGTGTGTAGAAGGGAGGTGAACACCTGAGGAGGTGTTCAAGAGCAGGATTAAGTAGACTTGTAAAGAAAAATTGGTCTACAAATGCAGAAGGTAGGCAAAACAGTCTCTTAGTGACATTATAACTGCTTATGGGAGTTGAGGTACAAGGAAACAGAACTGGAAATTTGGGGATGAGATTAGATTTCTGACTGAAATGCAGTTTCCTTAAAGTGTATCTTAATGGAGCTGGTAGACTATGAAATGGTGTTCAAGGGAAAATAGAGATAATGTCTTTGCCTCAAACTGTTGAATCTAGAACAAAAATGTTAAATATACCATTGGGAATAATTCCAATGCTTGTCTGGAATATTTGTCTAAATTTTGATCTATATTTATTAGAGAATTCTGAAAGAAGGCATTAGCCAGCTGAGATATTCCCCAGAATATTCAAGATAGTTCGGAAACTCTTTTCCTAAGATAGTAAATCCTCTCTAGAGGGTCTGTGGGACATCCAAAGAATTAAGTTGAGCCTCATTTCAAGGAAAACTGATTCTGAAGGTCCGCCAACAACTGGATAAATAAAACAATCTTATCAAGTCAAGTACTTGATACTGCTGGAAAGGAAAAATCATACCTTTCCTGATGTCTGAAGTTCCACTATAAATAAAGAGCAAGGATTTTAAAGGCTCAGTAGTGTTATTTCAACGTGCATTAGTGATTTAGAAGAGGATGTGAATGACAGACTGAAGCTTGCTGAAAGGCTTAAGGGCTTTCAGTTGTAAAATATGAAGGCTGTTGAGAAATTGGATGCAAACACATGCACTAGACTTCTAGTGGTTCAATACAGACTAGTTTCACAAATCTGTTTTGCCTGTGAAATAGTACAGATTTCATTAATTTGGCCACCTCGAGGGCCTGAAATTGCATGACGTTACAAGAAAAAAAGTTCAGCAGGCATTAAGAATAATTTCTGGAATACTCTTCTCTGGAATGGTAGTGTGAAAAGCCAGGAGTGATTGGATGCATGACAACAGAAATGGAAATCAGAGTGCTGTGATGTTTGTTGTCTAAAATCTGGGTCCAGCTATTACATCTGCTTTAAAGAATGGTATCCTTTACACAGCAAGCCTCTAAATTTGACAGCAAACAGCAGGGTATGACTGCTTGGTCTACAGCTGTGTTAATAATGTGTAAAGCAAATGACACACTTAAGATAATGAACTTAACAGAATGATTGTACAAGTGATGTTTTTCTGGTGTGTAGTATGTGAAATATTGTGATACAAGGAGAGCATTTAAAAATGTATACTGTGCTGTTTGCGGAGGACAATCTCATTAAAACTGCAATACAAAAGACTTCCTATCAGGAAGGTGAGACACGGGTAATGTCCCAAGAAATGCTGCATCAAACCTTGAGCTAATCGTTGCTGGCTTCCTGCTGTTGAAAAGGAGGAGGAAGTAGGAGAGCAATTCCTTTCAACGCTGAAGCCAAAAGAAGTCATCCGGAGGTGGGGGTACCATTTAGAGAGTAAGATACTGCTTTAATGTTCAAACCCTTGTTTTAGTGGCTGGGGCATGATGTAGGGACTTTAAGTGAGAAAGTCTAATTATTAATCTGACTCTTAAACTTAGAAGGGGAGTTACTTTGGTTTTGATCTTGCAATTAGAAACCTGATTAGATAGCTTGCTAAACCAAATGTTTAATTTTTACTTACAAGTTAATTTAATGTTGTAATTAGGTTGATGCTAAGTTCATAAATTTGCAACACTGTATTTGAGGTACAGCTGAAAGGAAGAGCTACAGAAGTAACCTCCAATGCTCTGCTCTATGAGTGATTAGGAAATTTGGGCACTGGTGGGTGCCTACTGTCAAGCTATACATGCTTTGGGGGACTGGGTGCTTCTAGCTGCTGGCTTTTAGAAATAATTCCTTTGCTAGTTTCAGACTGGAACCTTTTTCACTTGGAGGATGGAGAAAAGATGCCTTGCTGCTCTCAACAAACCCTTATGTGCCAATTACTGCATTTGCAAATACATATCTTTTACAAATGTGCAAAATATTTCTGCTATTTTTAGAAGTGTGGACAAGACTGAACTCTCAGGAGACTCATTTCTTTCTGAGGCTGTCCAGCTAGATTAGAAATAATTAACTAGAAAGCAAACCCGTCTCTATTGCAAACTAAATGAAAAGGGATTGCACAGAACTAAGTTTCAGAACCTACGTCTATTGTTATTGTTACTTTATATTGTTAATAATTATTATTGTTAATAGCAATTGTCTATTGTTAGACAATAAGCAGCACAGATCCATGTGACCTCTTCAAGTGACAGTTGAGATTCTGAACAAAGAGAGGAAGGAGAACAGAGAAAGGGAAAATACAAAGAGAATTTAAGACGATGCAGTTTGAGTGTTTGCTTTGGAAAACTTTAAATAGTTTTGCTGCCTGGTCTAAACAGTTCCAGTGTTGTTAGCAATATTTCAATTCTGGGGCTGAAATTTAAAAACAGCTGGATAATTTTATCCTATTAAGGTTATGCATAATCCCTGACAACTATTAGTTTCAGAATTGTGAATATATAAAACAAGATGGAGACTAAAGATGGCATGTTTTACTCCCTGCAGGAAGAGTTCTTTCAACCTGCCTATGGTTCAAATTGAGTTAAGTATAGGACATAAATTCAGAATATTTATGAAAAACAGTTATGGAACAGAAAACAGGAGACAATGATTCCTTTGATGATATATCAAAGTGACATTAATTCTTCTACAGCAAATGACTGAGGCAAATATAATCATTTTGACTGGTATGTGTCATGGCCCCAGAGTGATAGTTGCTAAATGCTCCATTATTGACCTGCTGTTTTCTGATTACTTTTGAGAACAGGCATGTTATGTGCTTCACTTAGCTGCCAATTTATCCATGAAGTAAATTATCTGGAAGGAATGTTTTTGTAATTGTTATTTTTATAATCAAATGACTTGGGGGAAAGAAAAAAAAAAAAAGCCTCAGATAAACACTGCAAGGAATTTGAAGGGTTGGTTGGTTGTTCTTTTTTTTTTTTTTCCTGTGTTCTCTTTATCTGATTACCACTGCTTGAAATCTGGATGCAGCACATCAGGCTTGTCTCCAGTGCAGAAACTTTTCTCCAGCTGAGTGTATGAAGGATCTGCATCAAAAATGCAGCAGGGTCTGGATTACAGGATTGGAGCCTAATGCAAAGCTATTACCACAATTCCTCCTCCTCTCTCCCTTCCCTAACCCACAATCCCGTCAAAAACTGAGACTGCAGGCTAACTGGTGACATTCTAGTAAAACAGAGATTTGATTGCTTGAGAGATTCTAGCAAGGGGAAGGAACTCTGCAGTATTACAATAATTAAATAATATATTTTTAGAAAGCAACAATCTTTTATTCTTATTTAATAGTTTAAGCCCATTAAATCATCCATTTCTTCACAGAATAAATCAAACTGCCTGGAACAATTCCTTTTTTCCGCCACTGGCTTATTATAAAGCAATCCAAACCCCTCTCTGGTTCATGGGACTGCCGTTTCCACTTGCACACACTGTTTCTCACTTCCATTCTTCCTCAGGAAGCAGGATACTGTGGCCATGTATGAAGGAGATGCTAGAGGCATTGGCAATCTCCACGTGACAGCACTGCTCCCCTTCCATCCATCCTTCTCATTTATAAATGTCTCCTGTTCCTTTGAGGTTGTTGTGTGCATGACTGCCTGCATTCCTGCCTTGGGCCTTGCGGCAGCGCTGGGCATTCCTGCAGGGCACCCTCCACTCCCCGTTAGTCCCCATGTCCCCTCCAGCTGTTAAGCAGAAGAGACTCTGTTCATATTTTTTTTCCAGTTTTTGATCTTCAATGAAGAAATGCTGTTACCAACTGACTTCTAAAACAGCACCCAAAACTTTTGAATTCAAAGGATGTGGTATCTAAAAGATCTTATATTTTAAAAATATGAATGACTTCCGCTTGGCCAGTCCCACCTCATTGTAGCAGTCACTGTGTTCAGTAGCTCTTCACTTACTGTGTGCTTCAGATTGCTCCAAGGAGATGGCACCGTAAGGCACTGTTGTGTGTTCCTCCCTAATGTAAATGTGACCGTAAAAAAAAAATCAGCCTGAAAAGTAGTGGGAGATCAGAGAGAACCATTAACATTGCAATGTCTGCTTCCCCAAGCTTTTATGTTAAGATTTAGAGGGATATACTTCTGCTGCTTAAAGAAAAAAAAAAAAAAGGGCTTTACTTTTTTACTGCATAAAAATATCTTCCAAGGATTGTGGGTTAATATTCACCAGGAGCAGGAGGAGGAATGAAGTGCAGTGCTGAGGTGCCTTGCAGTTCAGTTCTAGGAACATCCGGCAGAAAGAAACCGAATGGAAAATGAAACCCGCAAAAATGGTGAAATAGTGAAATAGCTCTCACACGAACCAGGTTAGAGAGGACAAAGAAACCTTTCTCAGTTCCCTTCTGTCCAGTGTATTTACTGGCAACCGCAGGAATTCCTTCAGCCACCTCGGATGTAGTTACTATGTGAGGGTTATTTTTACAGTCTTCTGCCTGAACTGCTTGCAAAACACCATATGTGTTTGACTGTCTCTTTAAGGCTTTGGCAAGTGTTTTGGCACTCTTAGGTTGTACCCTGTTCTTGTAAGTGTTTCTTATTGCTATGGCAACGCTAATCAATCACCACCTAAAAATAGGCCTTTCATTTTTCAAGAGGCTATCTGTAGTGAATTGAAAATCCAATTGCAGGATGTGTTTGCCGTATGCTGCTTTCATTTGACTTTATTTTAATCTGGAAATACCCCTGCTTCTGTGTGGTAATTACAAGTACAGACTCACGGTTGTTTCACTGCTTACTCTCCTGAGCTTTAATCCTCTCCTGGTGCTTCCAACAAGGATGCCAAATACAGAAAGTTTAAAACAAACAGACACACACACCCACACACACATAGAGGAAGAAAGCACCCAAGATATTTTTCTTATTTGTTTTCTGAGTGTCACAGGTGTACTGGATTGTAATAATTTTTTTAAGGAGTTTAGAACACATCTAAAAACATCTGGAGGTGACAATACAAGACACCTCCTTTGAAAGTGTTACTCAAAGCAACCTTATTGAAGACCCTGGGACTTTGAAGACACTAGGACTACTCTCTAGAATTCAAGCCTAATTTTAAATTAAAGATTCAATTTGCTGCTTTCTTTTTTCTAAAGAGGCACCTTGCAAGCTGTAGAGATAATGAAATGGAAAATTGGAAACGGTGTCCCGTGCGTTCCAGTGCGTGCTCAGCGTATCGATCCCTGCCAGGTTTGTGCTGGAAGAACACACGCCCTGGGGAGGCGCAGCAGAAAGGGAGTGGTACTCTGAAAAAAACCTACTAACAGGTTTATTACCTACCACTCGCTCCCAAGTTTGATTCTGACTGTTGCATAACACTTTTAAACCCTGGCTAAGTAAATATGCAGCCACTCAAGTAGAAAAAAAAAGTACTTTTTGCATGAGTAATAAAGTCTTTTGAATGATGCATAAACAGTTTTCTGGTTCTGCCAGAGCCCTCTGCCAATTAGTCAGAGTGCAGCTGATGAATCATGAGACACATTCTGTGAAACGCTCAAAAATTTGGACCCTGCTAAGTGTTCTTGAAAGCCAATGAGACCCCCCACAGCTGCTGAAACAGTGGTTGCCAGTCCGTTCAGTTTTTGAGAGCTATATTTGCAATCCAGTACTTTTTGTTGAATGTTAGATTTCATTTGGAGGTAAATTCAAGTTACCATCTATAATCTCAAATTAGATTGTTATAGGCCTCTCCTTTTTACTAGTAAACAGGAAGGTTGACCTTTGATATCTTTGTGCAAAAAAAAAAATGGCTTTCTACTTTCTAATGAGGTGGTTTGAGGTGAAAGACACGTAATTTTTCTGTAGTACTCTGAGTCTTTTCTTCATGTTCTTTTTTTTGTTTTTTGAAATACCAGACTAGAAGATCTTTTTCTGCAGTTTAGATTCAGGGTTACAGGAAACACCTAGATTCAAGCAGTGGCTTGCTGAACTGCTACAGGCAGCCTAATACAGCCTTAAGTTCAATATATAAAATGGCTGCATTTCAAAGTATTGTGATCTGACTCAGTGCTGGTAAATGGTAGACAGTGGTTGAAAATAGTAGGGTTCTTTTTGTTTGGTTGGTTTGGTTTTTAGATTGCAAGGTAAAAGGGAAATCTGTCACTTGGCTTTACTCAAAATTTCCCATGCTTTGGATCAACAGCACAAAGGTTTTTCATGTTTTGTGTTTCATCCATCACTGTGTGACTTAAAAGCAAAAGCAACTATTTCTATAAAGAACGATGCGTGTGAAAATTGAAAAATGAACTCTGTTCAACAACTGAATTTCTAGAGTTAGATCATAAGCAAAGATGCTTCAGTCAGGTCCAGGGATGAGGAATTCCCTCAGCAAGGATGTTAGCTTTGATGAGCTGTAACTGTGAAAGATGCTGTAGAGTTTTCAAATCTGACAATGGGGCCATAAATGCAGCACCAAGTCTTGTGGTGGACCCTGCTGCTTCTTGAATGAGAGCTGAGAAAACTCTGCAACCCACAGCCATTAAGGTCAGCATAGTCAAAGCAATTTCCATAGCCTCTGAGGTTTTGGACAAACTACTAGACTCAGACTGTATTACATAAAAGTTTGCACACTCCCAAAGCTCCAACCTAGATATGCAATCTGCTTAAGCGTTATAGTCTTGATGGCCCTTACACTGGTGCATCCACTGCTTCCATCGTATCAAAGACTAGATTTTGGTTCAGGGGTGTTGATTTTGTTTGAGTGTTTCACAAAGAAAATTAAATTTTAGTCCTCAAATCAAGAGGGTAGATACTTAACTGACACTGACGTGTAAGTAAAACTTTGAGATATGCAGATGCTATGCTAGTAAACTGTTAGACTTTATAACGTTATGGCATACATCTCTACTACTTCTGGTGAAAATGTTCTTAAAAGCTGTTATTCTGACCTAGGTATTGAGTCTGTAGTAGTGCAGTACCAGTTATTGCACTCAGTAACAGTACTGGTAACTGCAGATAAAAACAAACTGTATTCATTGGCAGGCTCCTCTCATTTCCTCAAGGATGCTTTCCCACGGGATGCCCATATGCAGAGCTCCAGGTTATTGTCAGCAGGAGCTCTGTACGCCTGGACTGTGATCCCAGTAGTTAGAGATCTTTGTAAAATACAAGGCTGACGTATGTGGAGTTTTTGAAATTCATAACCAGTGTTTTCACCATCCAAGCACTGATGGAGTTATTTTCCAAATGCTTTAAAAGCTGTGCAGTAGATGTCTGTGATTAGGTTATATATATATATCTTTTTTTTTTTTTTTTTTTTTTTTTAAGATCTGCGTTTTATAATCCACCTCCAGTAGTAATTTACCTTTTCAACCTTCTGTGTTCTCCTGCAAACATAGAAAACAACTAGGATGTTGTTTTACACTTTTTGAATATGAACCCTCAGAGTGACAATGAACAGTGTTTTAGATGATGCTGGGTCATTCCATATCCTTTAGTTGATCTCTGTGTATGCTGGGTCATTCCATATCTCCTGTAGCAATACATTTATAACTTTTTATTAATTTAAGAGCATTTGATTATACAATTCTTAGAATCAATCCCTTTTATTCATCTTTCCTTCCAACCAACATTAATATAATTCAAGGATCTTCATCCTCCCCTCCTTATGACAAACCTCAATGTTTATTATTATTATTGTTGTTGTTATTGTTATAAACTTCTTTCCATGTGAGTCCTGCTGTTTGCTAAGGCATTTAGCTGTCTGCCAGAACAGGAGCAAAATACTGAGTTACACTGTGAAACTTCAATTTGGAGAATATCTGGAGTCTTTTTGTCCAAATGCTTATAAATATTGTATATTTTCAACTGGCAGTTTGAGATGTATATACAGGAAAGGTTTAATTGCCCACAAAATATGAGTAATAAGGAACTAGCAGATCTGTCATTGAACTTGCCCCATCTTGTACTTGCTAATTTTTTTTATATTTTATTTTTGGCACCCCATGTATTTACTCAATGAACAAGTTGCATAGCTGAGAGCTAGTCACAGTTCAGATGGGATTGATTTTCAGATTTATATGATCTGAAGAGAAGCCTGTGTGGTCTGTGCATCTGCAGCAGCAACATGTTACATGGGAATATTTCATTATGTTAATGGGGAGACAGTTTGACCAGGAGCCTTCCTTCCTCCCCCAAAGGAATCTGTTATCCGTGTAGTCCGTGGCACCAGAACCCTGTTCTGGTAAAACTCTCATTCTTTTTTGCACCAACGACTGGCTGTAGATGTGCTCATGAATACTGGATATGCTGTGATCAAATGAGATTGAACGATGGCTTTTTAGATGAGATCCATGGAATTGGGAACATATTTTCTCTAGTCTCAAAGGAGGTGGCTTCTCATTTCAATTTGGTTGCACTGTAAATTGCCGTCTAAATCACCTCCTTTCTTAGTCATCCGTCCATCCCTTAAAAGAATTCTGCAAATTTTATCAAGTCCTAACTTGGAGTAAGAGCAGTGTGAACATTGAGGCATCATAATGTCCTCGTTGTATAATCTGTATGTACAAGGCGTGAAGTAGGCAGAATCTTTGCAAAGACGCTTTGCCATAGGGTATTAGTGATGCATCATACAAGGAAGTGGCACTTGGGTTTCATGGGCAGTTAATGCAAGAAAAGACTTGACTAACAGTTAAGATGCTGTTCAACCAACATCCTCTGGATATTTTTTAGATACCACCTCTATCTGCCTATCTGAAATATTGGATTGAAAGAACTGTGAAATGCTAAAGATATTTGAAATATTTCCTCCACTGGAATTATGTTGCATAGTATTATAAACTCTAGTCTTGATAACCCAACTAAATTAAGTAATCCACAGAAAAAAAATAATATATATATATATATGCATATATATATTATTCTGATATAAAATACAGAAATACTATTTTGATAGAAAACAAACAAACAAAAAAACCACAACATTTGTGCATTCCTAATTTTCTTGCATTATTATCCAAGAGGAATTTGGGTCTAGTATAAAAGACTTGCCATGGCAACTCATAATCCATCTTCATTTAATTAATAGGAAATTATGCTAAAATTCCTTTCCCACTGAAAAAAAAAAAAAAAAAAAGAAAAGAAAGAAACCTTGCATGTTAAAATATTATAACTGTTTGGTTAGAACCTGCAGCTAGTGAAAAGTCCTTAGATTATTTTTTTATGGAGGATAGACTAATCTGTGATGGTGAGTATGTAGATGCTCTTGAGATGGTCGGGTATTGCACTTACAGCAAGATATTCAGGACATTTGTACTCCTGTGTTTAGTGTGCACGAAAGTTGTTGTATCTAGTTATTCCAGAGTACTCATAGTAATTTATTTATACCTTCATCTTAGTATTCAACTTTCAGATATAACCTCTGTAGCCTTCTAGAATCATAAATCCCTTTACTTTTATGTTGTATAAAATTTTACACTTTTTCTTGAAGTAATCTGAAAAAAAATAAATAAAAATAAGAAAGCCAATACCAAACAGGATGTACTGATATGTCAGCTGATGATGCAGGCATATTTTTTATCACATCAAACATATTTTTCTTTTATTGCAGTGTTCATTTTTGCCTAAATTCTCCATTCATATAGAGACAAAGTATGAGGACAACAAAGGAAGCAATGACAGCGTAAGTATGATGACTTTTGCAAAAGTCAATTTAATTATTTTAATTAATCATGATCTATCTCTGAATCCTTCAGTCTGAGAAAAAGGCCTTATCAGGTTGGTATTTCTGCACCTACTTGGACACAAGCAGCTTGTCAGCTTGAAAAGTAGTTACGAGGAGTACGAGGAGATGAAAGTTTCATGTACCCAACTTCCTTTCTGCATCTCACTTTCTACCTCTTCCTTCTCTAAACACAACATGGTTTATGTATGTGAGTTTAGTATTGATGAGCGTTTATGGAGAATGAAGAAAAGATTATGTTTTTAAATTGGATTCTACTTTATCTGTTTCACATTATTCTCTCTGAGTAAAGGGGGTTGAAATCAAAGGAGCTGTTTGCTAGGGCAAGCAGGAAACTAAACAATGGTCAGAGATGAGATCTCTGTAAACAACTTCAAGGGAGCAACAGCTGGGCTATTGAGGTGATGCCGTTGGCAATCACTTACCAAAAATTACAAAGTTCCCAGAGTGAGAGCTTAGAGATGAAACGGGTAATTAACTATGTGAAATTCTCCATGGAGGAAGGATGGGAGTGAGTAGCCAGCAGCTGCTGGGCGGAAATGTTGATTAGGAAGAGAAGGTAGGAGGTCACTCACATCTTGTTGCCCTGACAGGGAGCAAAGCAGAGTCAAACTGCAAGAAAGGAATTATGTTAGATAAAGCCAGGCACATGAAGATACCTCCCTTGGATGAGTACACAAATCTGTTTCTCTATGTTTGATGGTGGCAAGCTTTAAATTGCTGTTTGTTGCAGACGTACAGGAAGAAGTTTCTTATAGGTGTGAAATGCAGGTTAAAACATCTGGAAAATTGATCTGTAATATAGAGACCTAATGAAGCAGTGTTTAAACTCTTCCATGAGAAAGAATAAGGCATTAAAGCAGATTTTAAAGGGAACTGAGACACAGTCTTTTAGTTCCCAGAGATGTCCCTGTAGCAAGCTTATTAAGGTTAAAATGGGAGTTTCGTGTCCCTCACTGCCTTGGGCCTGTGTTGATGAGGCTGACGGCTGTTGCACTGCTTATGGCAGAATAATTACATGTAAAAGAACAAGGTATAATTTTAGAATAGACTAGAATAGTTCAGTTGGCAGGAACCTACAAAGACCATCCAGTCTAACTGCCTGACTGCTCCAGAACTAACCCGAAGTTACAACACTATGAAGGGAATCTCTAAATGCCTGACAGGCATGGAGCATCAGCCACCTTGCTGGGAAACCTGGTCTGGTGTTTGACCACCCTCATGATAAAGATTATTTTTTTTCTAACATCTAGTCTGAAGCCAGTTGGACTTCTAATTGAATAATATTTTTGGCATTCAGACACTTTCCCAATGGTAACGTGACAGAGATTGACTACTAGCCACCAGACACCAACAACTTTCAGGCACTGCAAGACTAAAACAGATTTAGATCAGTGAGAGGGGAAAAAAAAGTGTATTATATTACCAACTATCTGAGCTCTGCATTATGTAATTTATGCACTTTTTAATGTTCACTTCTACTTTTTGGCAGCACTTTAATTCAAAGCAAGCCCACACCTTTGGTTTCAGAAGGGTGTAGATTAGTCTTCTGGTACATTATAATATCAGCAGTAAGAAGACACGTTCTGTACTGATGCCTGACAGGAAGAACTGAAGCTATTTAACCAGTAAATTTTATTTTATTTTTTTCTGTGTGTCAGCTTTGTAGCTAAAATACTATGAATCAAGCCATGAATAGTCCCAACCAGAGAATTTGAGATGAAAGTAACACAGGTAGGAGACTCAGATTATGTAAATCAGAACATCAACGCTTCTTGAATCCAGGTCTTCAAAATGTAATTTTAACAGGAGTACCAGTGGAGTTATGTTTTATCAGCTTCATATAAAGCACCTGAGTCATAGTCCAGGCAAATATTTGCCAAGATTAACATCTTTAATTGACCCTGATTTGAAGTGAGGGGAAGAAAAAGAAGCTGAATTAGAAGAACTGTAATTCTGGGAGTTACGTGCTAGTGCAAACAGGGTGAACCAATGAAGATCTATGTATTTTTGTGTTGATCCAGTGACATTTACCTGGTGACACAGATGTGGTACAGCACTGAGATGCAGGAAGGTTAATAAATGTGGAGAGACCTGAGAGCCCATTGGAGCCCATGGGGAGACTTGTATTAAACTGAACACATCAGGACTGGGACTCACTTAAGAAAATGCAAAGTGTATTTTTCCTTCTTAACAGACAAGTTTAGATTAAGTGTCACTGTGTTTTCAAAGGCAGAAAACAACAGGGATCCATTTACAGCATCCATTTCTAGAGATCTCCGTAGATAGTTGTATTTTTCTTCATTGCAGCTATTGTCTTTGGCTGAAAAAGAACTTATCCAAAAAATACTCAGGTAAAATTTGCAGTTGTAATGCAAAATATAGTGAATGAACTTTAATATTACAATAATGAGGGTTATAATGCATGGCAGATTTTCACTAAGCTATTTCTAGATTTTGAGATCGTAAAGTTTTTTGAACTCTGATCTATTTGTCATTTCCATACTATCTAATAAAGCACATATTGATTGTAGAAAGCAATAATTAGATATGAGGATACTAAAGCTAATTACATTGATTAGTAGAATAAAGCAATATAAATGTTCTCAGTTTCCTGTTGTCATTTAGGAGACTAGTGTATTATTATTTTATTTAATATGTTGCATTGTCTGGTAAGATTCTACCTAATCACTGCAATATATCTTGATGCAAACATCCTTCTGATTTTTCTTCCCAACTATCTTGATATAAGTAACTAGTGAAAGAGAACGATTCCTGCTTTGGAACTTAATTTTTCTGTCTTAGACTTTGCCATAATTTTAAGCTATTTTAAATGTGCTTAAAGCATTGTTATTATGATCTGCTAAATTTGCACTTAGTTTGCACAAATATGAACATTGCCAAAAAGAGCAACGGACAATAAAATCTTGTATTTAGATAAAATACTAATGAACTTTGTGTTGATGGCAGGAGTGCAGTACCATAAATCCATCCACTTGTGATTTTTAGTGCCAGAGCACATCTGATTTTGCTGTATTGCATTTATGTTTGCATGGCAACTCCCTCCTTAAAAAAATAGAACCAGTGTTTTATGAACACATCAGTACGTTACTGCCACCTCGCTTTACAGGTAGCAGGATAGCAGTGTAGTGTAACAGTACTTCATTAGCAGTGTTAGAAACTAGACCAATGAGTTAGGCTATTCAGTGTTTCCTCTCACAAGGAAAAAAAGAGAGAGCTTATTTTTATTCTACTATTATTTTAGATTAAATAATGGAATTTCTTAAAAATTAGAATGTTTTGTAAAATATAAGTGACATTGTAGGTGGCATCTGCAGAGTACGTGAGAACATTGCTTCCCTGTTGCATCTTCCTCTTAAATGCAACACAGGCTGCCTCAGCTGCTTACCTAAAGCAAGGTGGCAGTGGGGAGTCCTGGGGAGAGGGGAGTGCAGGTGCCTACAAGACACAGCCGCAGTGAACAGGGACGATTTGTACCAGTGTGCGTTAATCACTCTGTGCACACTTTTCTGCCCACAGGAGAAGTTAGGGAATTTGAATACAGATATGTGAAGTCTCCACGTTGAATATTAAAACCGTGAATTCAACAGTAGAGAATTGTTATGGTTATCTAATTAATGAAATGGTCAGGAATCACAGGCAGGAGTGGTATGAGTTACTGCTCATTAGTGACTAAATGATTAGTCTGTGGTTTTCATGGATTGTAAAGTGAAGGCAGATACTGTTCAAGCAAGTCACTGAATCAGAGACATTTCAGATTTCCTGTTTGTTGCAGAAGGTTCATTATGCTTGATTGTTTGTTTGCATTTTTTTTAGTAATGCAATTATTTCTTCTGATATTTGGGCAATGAATTTTACCATCTGATAGTGTCTGGGGAAAGTGAAAAAGTACAGCTTGTAAAAATGATCCGATAGTTATAAATGATGGTAAAAACTTACACTGCCTTGCATTTTGTAGCATGACATTTTGCTCTGAAAAACTCAATGGCTGGCTCATTATTAAAAACTAACATGCAAGACCTTAAAATAGCGTAGTCCTCTTTTTGTTAAAAAGGGACATGATATGTGTTAGCAAGAATTACATTCCTAAGAGTAATGAACTTGTGGAGTAAAGATTTTGAGGCAGTTATATTTCAAGATGACAAAGTATGGGTATTAATGGGCCAAGTTTTTGTAAGTATATTTCTCAGTAACGCTTATAAAGTCATCAGAGCTGCAGCGATAATTCTGTGTTGATGAAAAGAAAAATAAATTATCAATTTGTTTCTTGCCTTTCAAAAATAAGCGTTGAAAATGCATGACTCGAAATGACCATTTGTCAAATGAAAACAAGAGGCAGTTCTGTATTCCAGATAGTCGTAAATTAGCATCAGTATCATTTGACACATTAATAGCTTGAACATGCTACAACCAGCTAGCTAATAGCTGGCGTATGATATGCAGCCCCTGTAAATTGCAGCGCCCTCACTGACATCAGTGAGTTCGAACTCTACAGTCCTGGAAGTGACCCAGTGTACGGTACTGGGCATTCATCATGCTTCATCTTCAGTGTGTATTTCTGAAGTGCTGGTTGTAAAACATTTGGCTAAAGTAAAAAATATGCATATTTTTTAAATTTCAACTACAGTTCTTTAAGAAGAAAAGCTGTATCTAGTTTTGGTCTTTTTAGGGTATTTTTTTCTATTTTTTTTCCCTGTTTTATCGTCGTGGAACTAGGTGATAACAAACTTCAATACAGCACATACATTAAATGTAAATTCACTGTTTAAGGAATCTGCCATGAAACACTGACTTCCACTGAACTACAAGTCATCACTCTGCAGATATCCTCAGGGACCTTTTAGGCATCACTGCAAAACAAATCAAAATCGAAACTAGGCTCATTTGGGGGGATAATTTTATTTGTTCCTGAACTTCTTCTGTGTGATGGTATTGAGTATGTGTTTATCTCCTCTATAATTTGCAATGAAAATGAAACACAACCTAAGGCCCCTACTGACAGAGAATGCGAACAGGTGCCTCTGCTTCCTGATTTTGGTGAACTACTGAAGTTATTGAGTAAATCCAGCACTTGAAATAGATGTGACTTTAAAAAGCTAATGCCAGTAAATATTATTGACAGTGTTTTATGGTCTTCGGGTATAGTTACTTTGGTGTAATTATGTAAAACTACATTTCTCTGTTCAGAAAATACAGACCTAAATGAGATATTTTATAAGAGATGGATATTTTATGAGAAATGGAATCATAGAGGAGTCGTGACATGGAGACAAATAGGAGCAGGGAGCACGGTTGCTTATAAATATCTAACTGCCTTTGTGATTTCCTCGCTGGGGCAGACAGTGACATTGTCATTCAGTGAGCTAAATTTACTGCTGTCAGGAAGGGATTCAATCTTTTTCCATTGAAGAATTGCACCCAATTATGCGTGCCCACATCAATAGTTTTAGCCGGTGATGAGGTTGAAATTGGTCAGTTCCTGTAATCCTTGCCAAAGTAAATCTCAAAAGCAAATTACTGGATTTTAGAGGTACTGGGCTTCAAACATGACTTACAGAAAAGTTACACATTGAATAAAACTCCATAGAACAAGTTCAGAGTAGGTGTTTTTTTTTTTAGTTTGGACCAAATTTTGCTTAAGAAAAATGAGAGTTAAAGTGGACCAGGTGACAATACTTGCTAAAGGATGCTGTTGTAATAAATTGGAGACTAGCCGGCAGTTCTGATGATGGCAATTTAAGGAGATTAGAATTTCAAGTTGGAGAGTAGGCTTCGTGCCAGATTTTCCTGTTTTTAAGAGAAAAAAATAGCTTATTCTTGCAGTCCTTACTGCAGTTATACTTCTGCCTATTCATTAACTATGAAAACTAGATTTAAACCATCCAATTAATGATGTATATATATGTTTTCTAGGCACAGAAAGCACTTGTCATCTTACAAATTTCTCAATAACTGCAGGTTGCATAGTTTGACTACATTTCAGGGATGAGCAAAAATACAAAGAAAACTTGAAAGTTCCAGTGAAATATCAATATTTGCATGAAAAAATGAGCATATGTTGTTGCATATATGCATCTAAGCTTGGGGATTCTCCGAGACACATACTGATTTTTTTCCTTTTTTTTTTTTAGAGCTAGATGACATTGAATGAATCAATGTAGTAGTCAGAAAATCTGATATAAATCTAATACAATTTCAATTTCTAATGTATAAAGATATTTCTGTGCTATTCATGTCATAGCCTGCCTATCCCACTAGGCTGTTACCTTTTAATGTCCAAATATTGGCAAGGGATTTAAGGTTATTGGGCTGGCTGTTGGCATTGCTGGCAGGGCAGCGGAGATGGGGAGGCGGAGAGGGAAGAGTAATGCTTTCAGGCAGAGATATTGATTCAAATAAGGATTTAACAGAAGAGGAAATTTGATTTATAATAGAAATTGTCATTTCAATAAATTACATTCACGTGCTGTATATTGAACGGTGTAATCATTTTGCCTTAAGTTTGGGTGTTGACAGGTATGGGTGTCTGATGACTTAGCACACAGGCTGATAATCATGTTTGCTCCCATATTACCTGCCTGTAATTCATTTAGAAGTGTTCTGCTGTTTTAGAAGAAAATCTTTTAGCTATTCCCCATTTCATTTCCCTGCTGATGAGTGGCTGACTATCTGGATCTAACATAGCAAGTAAGAATAACACAGAGATCTCTCACCCATAGCCTAAGAGGGGATGGAAAAATTGCTTCCAGAGAAAGCCACAGCCATTTTCAAGCTTACTGGCTTAGAATACTGAATTTTCTATGCAGGCTGCTTCAGCACTTTCACCTCTGACAACTTGTCTTTACTTCAGAGTCGACCTCTTATTTAACTGTTTCCACAGGAAATTTCCTGTCTTGTTTGTGCTGGTGTTTAAAATGCAAATTACTGGCGTTATTACCATCTTCTGACCACAAACTCCTTGTATAGTAAAGTAATCCTACATAGTAATTCTTGCTATTTAAAAGAAAAAAAAAATGCAGTTCCCTTTTCTCCACTCAGTGACAGTAAACAAACCATCACAAGAGAGAATCATATATTATGGAACAAAGCCAAGGCAAACAAGCGCACAGTTGACCCTGGAGTCGTAGCAGGAGCTGGCCAGAGTGAATATAATCAATGGATTCGGCTGTGTCTGGCTTTTTACTATTTATAGCCAAACCAGGTTAGCTCTGGGGATTGTCCATAAGAGTTAACTTCAGGATTAGCTACATCTGAATGAGAATGAAGTCAGCAATTTAGCCTGAAGAAAAAGGAAAAAGAAGAAAAATGGGAAAGGAGCTTGGGAGGGGTGGATTCTTTGTTTTTTCTTACCATCAACTCATACCCAATCTTAATGTTCTGGCTTAGACTACAGGGAAAAGAGAAGTCACCAGCAAAGTATGTGCTAGGACATGTCATTGCAGGCCATGAAGGAAACAAAGGAGAGAAACTTAAATGTACCAGCACTTGTTTTGTTGCAGTGTCCTGAGCGATCTCTCTTAGGATCATCTGCCAGGGCTTTTTTTTTTTTTTTTGACATTTTTCCACAAAAGGAACAACTTGACAATCGTAAAAATGACCCAATTAAAGCTTCTCTTCCACTTTTTGTCGTTCTGTAGGTGAATTAATCTAAATAATGTTCTTCATGAGTTTTCATTCCTCTGAGAAATTGGAAGTGTGTAAATGTTTGTCTGTTTTAAAGAAGCTGTCACCGAAAAAAAAAAAAAAAAAGAAAACAGCCATAAAAGACACTTCAGCCTGAACGTTGCCCTGTTTTTCATTTGATTGTGTATTTCAATCTCCGTTAATTATCTGGCTTCCAAATGCAAAGCATGTCCAATTCTTTCCAATATAATATTTAATATTCTGCCTTTCTTCATCATCTTAAGGACACAGATTGTTCTCACCATTCATTTTCTGCACATTTGCAAATACAGTTGCACAGATTGGGAGCCTTATGCTTCTTTCCATGGCCTTTAATCTCTTCCCTTAAAACTTAAATTTCTCTAGTCTCTTTGATCACAAACGCAATAAACCCATCCTCCCTACAGGTTTTAAGAGAATCCCAGATTATGTGGCTAGGAGAGGCAATAAGAGAATTAGAGCTAAGAAAGAAATCAGTCTTGTTCTCTAATGACTTCTTATTTTCTAGTGCTGATAGCGTGAGAAGATTAAATCTCTGTCTGCAAATCTTACGAGGACAATCTAAGAAGGGGAGAAGTGTAAATGATTAGACAAAAACTTCTGCTAGCACAGAGAAGTGAGAATGTCATTCAGCAAACTTTTGGAATGGAGGAAGTGGTCAGAGAGTGCCTAAGTAGCAAATAAGGCATAGCTGAAATAGCTAAAAATTCATCCTGGTTTCGACAGATTGGCAATGGCATCTGCCATCTGCACTTCTAGCAAAGCATTTTAAAGAGAGAGAAAGACTGCAAAACTATATTAGTTAGAGGTGCAGTATGTAGATCAAGCCTGTGTTAGAGCAGGGTGCATCTTCAGGTGAGTTACTGGGAAAGAGTCCACATTTAGATCCTTGCAAACATGCAAAGTTATGCATCTGCTTAACGGTATTAGGCTTATATTTAAACCAGGTGCTGATTCAGGGCTTAAGTTGACCTGGTGATGCCCATTTAAGAGAAATTTCCGTTATTTTACTTAAAGCTCAGAGTATATAGTGAAATGCATTTTGTTCCAGAAATAGTTCAACTGATTTTGTCAAGGTGCTGCACTGTATACCTGGATTTTCTTGGAGGGGCAAGTAGGGGGAAGAGAAAGCAAAGAAGCTTATCAAAACCCAACTTATATTATATACATAAGACATTAAAGTTATCAAAAAAAATCCCAATACTAAGAAAGAACGTTACAGGGAGAGGACCTTTGAGCTCAATTGTTTTTCAAATAATCAACATATTTTTTTTTGCAAAACAAGGATTGGGGAACAAAGTAAGCATACACATAGAAACAGTCCAGAGTTTCCCTTCATTCTGTTCTTCTGCAGTTTCAGATGTTAACATTTTATATCCAGTCCAGTAAGCATTCAGTGTTGCCTTTTATATTCCAGTAGAGAAAGGTGAAGTAAATTTCACTCCAAGATAAATTCGAGTTGTAGTCAAACTAGCTTTTCATTTATTTGAATTATGTTTTCCTGAGCAATGTTCTTCTTACCAGCTGGTACACTAGTTCACTGCACTCCATTGCTCACTTTGAATGCTTTATATGGGAGGCTACATTTCTTTCAGAAATACCGAAGTAGCATTCTGGTTATTGAATAGCTGTTGGCATTTTGTATACTTAACTGTTTCTGTAAGATGAAATGAAATGAACAGTGTTCACTACATGTATTTAAAAAACAAACGAACAATATTTATGCTTCCTGGAAATGTTAGCTGTAGAACATTGTGCCCCAAAGGAAAAAAAAATGAAAAAAAAAAAAAAACAACACACATTATTAGCTTGTTACTGATCCTGACAGTGCATGCACAACTTCCCTGAATTTTATGGCACCAATTCATGATAGCCTTTTATTTCCAAGTTCCAAAATCACGAGTGAAACTTTATTGCAGACAAAGCCCAAGTCCCATGGGTCACTAAGATACCTAAATGATTAAATTATGGATAGAGTCACAGAAATATACTGTGCTGCAAAGTGAGTATTTTCCATATATGCCCATCATTTGCCTTGCATGGAACAAGGAGCTTGGTGTCCAAGGCCAGGTCCTAAAGAATTAACAAGAACACATTACTTACGTATGATCTTGATAGCATCCATTTTCTTTCTTTTGCCTGCTTCCATACACTTTGGCACCAGCCTTAGGCTAGAGAATGTGACCGTGTCCCACAGTGTCTTACAGCAGATGCCATGCAAGTGGAAGTCTGAATACATTCCATTGCACGAGTTATCAAAAATGGCTTGTAACCCTCATTCCAGGTGTGTTTTATAAGTACATTGTTCTGTTAGTATTATGTTTCTTTAACTCTTGCAGATTTTTGACAATGAAGCTAAAGATCTGGAACGAGAAGTCTGCTTTATTGATATTGCCAGTGATGAAATTCCTGAGCGCTATTACAAAGAATCAGAGGTAAGAGACAACTTGATTGTGAAATGATGAAGGGAATGTAAGAGGCTGCAGTAAAGCCTTGATAGGAATCAAAACAATTTTACTTTGATATGAAATTATGGTGGTCACTAGAATTTTAAAAGCTTTTGATTAAATGGGAAGCTGATAGCAACCTCTCTATCTAGATTGCTTGGCACTTTCTTTTACAGATTGCTCCAACTTTTTGAATTGCTTTTATATCCTTATCAGTTTGTGTCCTTTTCATTCAAAATACAAAAGATTTTTCTTTGAATTGGGAAGCTCGTTTAATTGTTTGCAGATCTGAGCAGTTTTAAACATTACTGGTTTCTTTATCCACATCCCACCCCAAGAAAGAAGTCATGTGAAGTGTCTAAGCCTGAGGCAAAGGACAAACATGCTGCAGTGAGAATAGGGCTGATGCACAGTTGCTCAGGGGCAACCATGACATGAGACCAAGAGGGACTGAATACTACCTAATGTAATAAATCTGCTAAAAAGCATCAATGGCAAGCAGATGCATTCGCTGTCCTAAAATTCCCCTGAAAATTGCTCCCATGTATATTTGATTGTTTGACTGTTTCTTTTGGGTCAATGCAATTAACTATTCTGAAATCAGTAACAACCATGCAAACGAAGATGTGGTCTTAATGTTTTGACATCAGACGTAAAAAAATGATGGTTCAGAATGAGTAACTAGAGAGAAGTGATCAGATCTATGCTTGCATTTCATTTTGGAGATATGATTTGCCTCTGGAGCCAAGTATATATTCATAGCTGGCAATGAGTATGGCAGCTGTTTGACTATACAAAGTGAGACTACACAGTCATTTTTAGGATAGAAAATTAAGACTTGCCAATGAATATATTTTTATACCATAGGAGACATGCTTTTCAGACTTAAAAAGTCAGGTAATTGTTGTCTTCTATTTATAGATCCTATTTGAAATTTTATGTCCTGGTCATAAAATAAAATTGGGTCTACGGTAGAATGAAAAGTAATTTTATTAGTTTCCTTGGGTAATAAAACCACTCTGTTACATACCAAAAATTATGTAACACCTCATGAAGCAGCTTATTGGTCCCATCACCTTATCTGAACTCCATGATTGTCCGGTTCCATTTAGGAATGATTGCTGTTATTGAACGTATCAGTATTTGACCAAGAAATCATGGAAGATTTTTCATTTTAGTGTGTGCGCTTCCACAAATTGTAAACATGATGGTAGCATCTAGTTTTTCAGCTTTCCCATTTTTTGGAGCCAACTATTAAACATAATTTTCTTACGATTAATTTCATGATATACAAAACCAGCTTCATCTTAGGTGAGAAAAGAGTTTGAATCCGTGTTGTATTTCAAAGACAAATCTAGAGACCTTATTCCAAGCAAAATGGAATCTTTTTTATGGTTTTAAACAACAAAAATAGACCAGCATCTGTTGTTTTTTCTGTACCGATGGATGACTTATATGTTGGCTTCCAAATTCTGTTTCAGAATTCCTGCAAAATGAGAACACCTTAGCATTTAACTGTGCACATACTGTAATTGATAATTGAATTAATAATAGCTGAATTCAGTGAATTCCAAAGTTTACAAACTCTGTATTTTATGCTACCATATGATGAACATGAAGCCAAGTTCCCATTCCTGCTGAGGTCTCTTACATAATTTAGGAACTATAAAAATATTTTTAATGTTTGTAAATGTAATTTCTGTCTGTTTTCAATCAGAACGGTATTAAAAAAGTAACTATATATAAACGAGAAATGGTCTGTGTTTTCTAAATAACAGTTTCAGAGATAATTAAAAGGTATTTTAATTACACTAATAACAATAATTCGGCTGGTTTTACATCACTTAATCTGAATTGATACTAAGGTTAAAGATTAAAAGTGAAGTACAATCCTCAGGATTAAGAAATAGATCCGACTGGATAAGTGTTCTGACTCTGATCCAGAAAGAGCAATGAGAATGATTTAAATTCAGGCATGTCAGTAATCTCTTCATTTCAATGGCTCTTTCACATGCTTAAAATTAAACAAGTTCTTATCAGGGTCAGCATACTTATAGAAATAATCCTTAAATTTCTTTTATATCCTGATTAAAATGCGTCCCTCTTCAATTTAAAATATACTTGTTTTTAATGGCAACTTTCATTGTCTAACTGTATTACTCGTATATTAGAGAAGTAGCTTAAATAATTTAAACCTTTTGTACACTACTTAACCTGCTTGGGTTTTGTTAATAAGCCTACATATAGAGGTGGTTTTCTGATATGATCAAGCAGTACTAATTACACAGTTGCAATTAAGCTAGTATTTGTGATTTCAGTTATTTTTAGCTTTAGAGTGTTCACTTGTCCTTGGTAAGCTGATTGTGTCAAATCTTAAATTTTTCATTCCTTTCTACATTTTGACTGCAACCTTTCTTTGCACTTGTGCATCAAATTATTCACTGATTAACTTCACAACTAACTTCAGCAGTTTTAGTGTTTTATTTATATAATCAAATGATATGGGTGTGTATATATTGCACAGATATCATTAATACAGGCAATAATATTGGAATTACCACTGAAGGCTTCATGAGATATCCAAGGGACCCAAAGCATCAGACATTGAAAAGTCAAAATATAGTTAGCTGGAGGCTTAAGAAGGGTTGTCATTGCATTAAGGAACATTTTGAAGGAACCTCTGCCAATAATACTGAGTGATCTTGACCAGAATCACTTAAGTGATTTGAACACCCTTAAGAGTGGAGGGCTTATCTGTCAGTGCATGCACAAAGGACTTAAATTACAAGGTGGATAATGATTCAGAAGACAGTTTTGTAAGCTATTACAGACACGCACAGAGTCCAGCTCTGTCCTCTATGGAAGCATTTTTAGAAGACTGCAGGAGGTAAAACTGCAGGAATTCTGGATATCCCAAAGCAGATAATGCTTGTTAATTTTAACTTAATGACCATCTATGAACCTCATTGGTAAGTGACCACCAGAGTCCTTACCACTGCTCCTACACCGTAAATGTAGCTTTTTTATAAACATGGACCTAAAACCCCTTAATGTTTTAAGATGTTTAAAAGTAGGGTTCTAAAGTAAGAAAGCTTAAATCTAGATCTAAGCTAATAGGTGTGCCTGTTTTTCTATAATAAGTCATACATTTCCAAATCTGAATGTAAATGTTACATTGAAAACAGAATTATATCTTTATAAAGGAAGTACAATCCTACAGGTAAGAGGATCTGTCTTATTTCCTTGTAACTTTACCATCAATGAATAAGTATCGCCAGCCATCACATATTCCCCATATAGGCATGTATATTTATCTAAATTATAGAAAAGAACAAAACTGAGCTGTGCTGAAGGG
Organism: Aythya fuligula; assembly: GCF_009819795.1. Classification (NCBI taxonomy): domain Eukaryota; kingdom Metazoa; phylum Chordata; class Aves; order Anseriformes; family Anatidae; genus Aythya; species Aythya fuligula. The sequence continues at coordinate 9,296,158 of NC_045576.1, read as the reverse complement.
TGAGGGCCTCAAGTGAATCATTCACTGAAATGAAACATTTACTGTAGATATGAGATACTGAGCAAAATGTTCTTTGCCACTATATTCAAGTTCTCGGAATTAGCAGTGCTTCATTTCCTGTTTATAACAAAGCAGTTGAGTTGGACACATGGAATAAACTTTTTAAGCTACCTTCAAATAGAAAGATTTTGTGCAGCTGCTGCAGTTTCCTTCTTCAATTGCTGCCTTTTTTTGACTTTATCACAGCTGCACTGTAGTAGGTCCGGCTTTCTACTGTCCAGGTTGAATCTGTCACATTCTGAATCCATCACATGCCTTATCCAGAAAACTATGATGGTTGAAATAATGCAGCTGCCTCAGCTCCCACAGTGAGTGCATGTAGCTTTCAGTACCATAGTTCAGTACTGGACATTAAAACAAATGAAAATACCCTTTTACTTACTAAAGTCAGCTGTGAGCTCACATGAAGGCTGACTGGATTATCATAATTTAACACCTCAAAACTGTCCCTGTATTTATAATTCTTTAAGTATTTAGCTGACACTTCCAGAAAACACATTTTTTATGGAAATTCAAAAAGGGAAAAAAAATGTGTTTTAAAAATTACTCCAAATAAATCTCTATAGTAGCGTCTTAACATCAACAAAGCTTTCCAGAGCACTAGGCTAAGTAAGCTAAAATCCAAAACCTAGCAACTAGAGGTGACGGTGAAATGCCAGATCCCATGTATTAAAACCATGAAGGATTGGTTCTGAAATTCAAGATCAAACAAATTGGTTTTCAGCTTAAACAAGGAAGAAAAAAAAAAAAAAAAAAGACAACTTCAAAAGCATACTGGTGGAATATATTGCAGTAGGAGTCTGAAAAAAATGAATCCATGCATGAGAAGGAAGGCAGGAAGAATCTTTTTCTGGGGGCATTTGGATACCATCCAGTAAGAGAATAGGATGTATGGCTTAAGCACAATGCACTTTCACCTGTGGAGACCATATGCAGCTTGAGGATCTTTTCAGTGCTAAAATGACCATACAACCAGCAAGTCATTTTTGAGACAGACCAGTCATGAGATGAGCAAGGTGTCTCATACAAGCTTCCACCTTACAGACAAAGGGAGGGCGGTCCTATTAGCAGCAGAGTAGTATGGGATCTTCAAATCATGCCTGATACCATGGCATAGTTAAGGGAAAGTATGCACATTAAGATTTGGAAGTTACATTCCTATAAGCAACAAAAGTGTTTAATTATTTCACTTCAAGTGAAAAATAACATTTCAGAATTAAATGTGAAAAGGCCTTACAACAAGCCAGTGCTGTATTTTCACATCAGTGCTTGCCTTCTGGAGCAGGGGTTACAGTTCCACATCTGATGACAATGATGTCTGCAGTCCGTGAGGTACACTAAGTAAATAAATGCTAAATACAAAATAATGGGATCTCCGACTGTAAGTGTGCTGACTTGGGATCTGACAGACGTGACCTAAGTAAGAAACACGGGGAGAGTGCCATGTTTGGAACCATACCCATCCCACTGCGGCTTTTACTTAATTTCGCTGTAGTTTTATATTTTATTCTCAAATAAGCCCAGCTCACAGGTAATGATGTTTCTGCTATGTTAGCAGAAGTGCTATTTTTAAATCACTCTGCACCTGGCAATAATGTATTACAAATACAGAGTAGGTTTTACTCCTCTTTAGCAAAAGGATTTGCCAGATGGGCTTTCCTAATAAATTGGGTCTGATAAAAGCACAGGAAGGTTATTTAAACAAAAAAGATTTTTGCTATGCCATTACATTTAAAACAGATTGAGGATTTTGCCAGTAGACAAATTAAGAGGAAAATAGTGAACAGAGGCAGTGTTCTTTGGATGATGGGTTCTATAGAAAGGAAGGCATGGGTGGCAAAAATAAGGTACACATAAAATAGATGACCTAAATAATATCATGAATATGGTTTCAGATGTAGGATCAGCTTGCCTCGTTTCCAGTCACTGATAGAAGTTTTTCAGGCTTCTGTTTGTCATGATTCATGGCCTAGAGAATATGCTTCTTCACTTCAGCCTGGTGCCTCTGGCATGTGTTAGGCAAATTGCTGTACCTTTCACAGGCAAAAAAAAGGAAAATCCATGATCTGGTATGGCGAGTGCTCAGCTCTTCCTCCCAGGACCTGGAGAGATGTGGGCATGATGCAGGAATCTAATTTGTCCTACCTGACTAATCTAATCAGCTGCAACATGAAGGTCAGGAGGAGGAGCAGTGCTGTGTACTGGTACTTTTTTCTACTTGCATTTAATAAAAAAATATCATCACTGCTTCATTTTTTTTTTAGAAGAACCTGATGTGCCTAATTGCAGAAAGGGTTCCGTACTGTGAATCTTAATCTGAGGTTTCAAAGCAGTGAGTTAGGCATTTAAAATCCTTCTGGGTTGTGGCATTCACGTCAATGTTCTCATTGATTTCAATGGAAACAGACGCTGAAGAGTGTAACATTAGCAGTCCTGGTCACACCAAAGGTCTTTCTGGCTTGGGATGCTCCCTGTGGCTGTGACCAACAGCAGAGGCCAAATAAAGGTTTAAATATAAGGAAACATATGGAAATTCTTCCTCTAAATACTTTCTCACATAAACCATAGCACAAGCAACTCCTGAGCAAGAATTAGCATCTTTCTAAAATAATCTGAGACTGTAAGTACCTAATTTTTTTTAGCATCTGGGTAAAACAGCCAGTGATATTAATTTTACTTAGGGCAACTCACCGCTGTAAAACATTTATGCCCTTTGAATTGATGACGAAGAGATTAAACTCTCATGTTCACTTTGCTTAATGTGGCTGTGTGTCTCACATTGCACTTCTCAGCTTATACACAGCCTTCACATACTGCTCCCAGTGAACCAGTTTTAACTCACCCAGGCAAGCACACAGTAACGTCTTTAACACACTGAACTTTCATACAGCAGTCTGGAAATCTGTTTCTCTGATTCTTTTCTTTCTCCTGGCTTCCATTCATCAGTCTACAATTTTGTAGTACCAATATGTTAACGTTTTCAGAAAGGCAGGCAGTCCCATTAAAGCTATTAGATACAAGTTGCCTATACTGTCCATCATTGCCTGGCTCTTTGCTTGAAGCTGTCCAGCCAATTTGTGACTACACAGCATGTCCTTCAAGAAAAATGGACATGATTAAGGGAAGTAAAAGTGGCATCTCTGGGCACTCTTAAAAGCGTTTGGAACTAGGAGTGATGTCATGGGTGAACTGCATTGCAGTAAATGGGTTGTTTGGGGGCCACCAATTTAAAAAGGATTTCCATTATGAATCCACTTGTCTGCTGGGTTAACCTTATTAAATTAATTAATAAATAAGCAAACAAACTAAAACCAAGGGTTGTTGCGGTTTGAACAAGACACAAGTCTTATCTATGACTGAGCAGTCCTGCAGTGTAGCTGTTCATTATTTAATTCTTACTTAAGGATTTTGAAAGTTTGGTAGCAACTCAAATTCATTACATTAATCTCTTTGGACTGTATTGATGTTACTCCATTATGGATCTGATTATCACTGAACCGACATAAAAGTATCCCTGCTTAACACTCAGTATTATTAAAGGGTGTATCCAGAGTGCTTAATGAAGACAATGGCTTCATCCCACCAGTGTATGTGTATGTAAGAAACAGCAGACCATCCTTACATAAAATTACTATTTTCTTTTGATTTTCCTTTTTAGAAATACTTATTTTATACTGCAGTATTTTGCGGGAATATTTAAAATGATACTTTCTTCAATCTATTTCTTTACTTATGGAACCATCTATTAGAATTTTACATCTTAGTTCTTTTTACTTTATTATTATTATAGTGCTTGCTTCAGGCAGTAATCAGCTATAAAACAGCTCTTTCAGCCAGAAAATATCTAGATCAATCTGAGGTCAAGCTTTATTGAGTGCGAAGAATAGCAACAGCATGTGACTATGAGTTGTGATATACAGTGGTATGTTGCTATGATATATGATGATGCTGAATTGTTTTTTTATGGTGATTTAACTTTGAAACTTTATTATACTGCAAGTTTAAAGTTTCTATTTAGAAAAAGAACATGTCAGCAATAAAAGCAATGACTTTCACAGAGAAGGAAGCCTGTCACCTCATTAGAACTTTGTAAATAAGCTTTAATGACAGCGCTTCAGTTTATGGAAAAAAAAACAGAAACCAAGTCAGGAGATAACTGCACACACTAGAAAAAAGGAATGGTGCTGAATGCTATGTAAGATCACAATGGAAAGAAGAAATTAAAATCCCAGTAGCCTTATTGATTTGCTAGGGTTTTTTTCTGATCATCTTCCATTGAGCACATAATTAAAGCATACTTAGATAAATGTTTAACAGCTTTTCTAATAAAGGATGAATTTAAAAGGGCTTCCCAGATCTCAGCTTTGGGCAAGGCAACACAGGTGAACACTGGTAGATTTTACAGTTGGTTAAAGACAGCCAGTGTTGAAATCAGTGCTTCATAGTTTTGCCCAAAAGCATCATAACTCAGTTGTAAATAGAAATAGCCAAATTGGAGTTTCATACTTAGGCAGAGATCTAGATATACAAGTTCACTTAAAATTGCAAAATATCAGCCAGGGTCACATCAGTGGTGATGCGTCAAAGCTTAAACTGGACATGATCTCATGAAGACAGGCATGGATAAAAAGCACCTGTAAGTCACACTGGGGGAGCAGTGTAAAAACAAGTCCTAAAGAAACAACATTGCTTCATTGCTTCCAAGGGCCGTAAGTAACACTTGGAGTGCATTGCATTGGAATGACTTGCAATAACATATTTTCCTATAGTAGAAAATGTCCTAGATCAAATGAGCTCCAAAGTAGCTTCCAAGAATGCCATCAATTCACTGGCATAAAAGACAGGCATAAAAGACAGGATTGGACATTATTATATCCTGGCGCTCATTTAAGCCCATTTCATTTTACTTTTTCATGATGTTTATTAGTGTTTTCATATTTTATATCTTACCAAAACATTTACTTTAGCAGACAGACAAAGAGGACTTCTCCAGGATTTCTGAGTATATTTGCTTTGTTGTGCAGGATCCTAAATATTTCAAGTCACAGAAGACTGGAAGAGGCCAATTAAAAGAAGGCTGGAGAGAGACCCATCAGCCAATTATGTGTTCCTACAAACTTGTGACTGTGAAATTTGAAGTCTGGGGACTTCAAACCAGAGTAGAACAATTTGTACATAAGGTCAGTGAAACAAGAGCTGTTTCTTATCCTTCACGTAAGCAGAACTTGAGTACTATCCTGCACAGGAATATAACTGTGACTATGTTGGAGGTAGGAGGCTTAGCTGAATCTCTCTCAAGGTCTGAGACGTCTGGAGCAAATCCAAAGAGTTCATCTCTGGGTGTAAACTTGACAAAGCCTGGAGTTACTTGGGTCTAAGACTGAGAAAAAATATCAGTAATATTTTCAGTGCTGTGATAAATACATGAGCTAAAGGATTTGTGAGTATAAATGAGTAATGTACAAGTTGCAATGATGTACAGTGTTTCTTACAGATAGTGGGAGAGCTTTCCAATCAGTCTAGCAAAAAATGAATTACTGAATGGCACAACAGGCAAATGATAATACTTTTCAGAGTTGACTTTCTACTCATCCAAAGAATTAATAAGAAAAAGGAAAAGAGTTCCAGTCTGTTTTCCCAAAGATTATGAGATTCAGTACATATTCCCAAATGGCTTCCCATGCTAGGCAAAGCCACGCTGATGTGATCCAGCATTGGCAGTAGTTCCGTTGTGAGTGGGAGGTTGGACTACAAGACCTTCAGAGCCAGGATGTCTGATTCTCTAGGGTATGTCTTCTTAGAGATAAAACTGACAGAATATTTTTCACATTAAATCTTGTTGAAAGTCAACACTGTCACTTTTCTAAAATGTTTTGGTGCTGCAAAGATATTTAACCTTTTCCTTGTTTCACAGGTGGTCAGAGATATACTACTGATCGGTCACCGGCAGGCTTTTGCCTGGGTTGATGAGTGGTATGGTAAGTGTTCTCCAAATTGAGCTCTTTGAGATAAAAAGCATATCACAATTAACAATTTTCCATTTGCTTTCATAGACCATCAGGTCCTAGCATAAGTTGTTCATGAAAGAGACAGAAATACGTTCAGTTTCTCTGGAACATACGGAGTTCATTTATGGCAGGTTCTTTGCTAGCAAGGATAGATTGTATTTTTGGCAGCTGGTAGGCATCATACAGGGATGCCTCTATATCCTATGCATCTCAGAGTATACATCAGTCCAGTCATCCTGCACTGTAGGCAGATAGAAGCTCTTGTCTCTGCCAAGAGTCATCTATATGGAGAGCTGCATGCAGGTTTTATTAAAGCTTCTTATTAATAATTTCCATACTGCAAACTCCTAGGGCCTCTGATCTAACACATTTTCAGCTTTTTATGAAGGTTTTAGAGTGATAATATGGATTGCAATAACGAAAAGATAGAACTCTAATGTCCTTTCTGAAAAATGAATATAAATATAAAACCCTCTGGGTCTGATTGAACAGCAGCTGCATGCAAAAACTGTTCTGAATCCATGCACCAGCTGTAGTATTGGGCATAAGTTCACAGGGTTTGTCCTTTGTACGTGTATTTTCAGTAAGATAAAACCATAATCATAGATACTTGTAGAAGATAAAATATCCATCTAACATATAATAGTTATTTGGGAATATAAATATCTTTGAGAATATCTTATAAATTGAATAGTGCATGAAAAAGCTTAAGCTGTAATGATTATAAAAATACTGAAATCTACTAATATATATATTACTTCTATTGCGTAGCCATAAACTAATGCAATAATTTTATACCCAGTAAGGAAGACTTCCAAGAGCTTTTTTTTTTAAGTTTCGATATATATATTTTTTAATTTCTTACCTGAAATGTAGTGATCTACTATTTTCCTGCACAAAATGAAGTCTCCTGTGTGTGTGCATTTATAAGGATAAGGACTTTTGAGAACAATAGTTACCTGACTAGACTATACTTCTGCTGTTTATTCCCCAAAACAGAAAAAAAAATGGAGATTAAATTATTTCCCCGGGTAGATCACTTAAGATGTTTTCTAAATTGACTTTTTGACAGCTGATTTAAATTGATACAGTTATTTTTCAGAATAGATGCAGTTGTGTTGACTTTTCTTACAAAATGTAATAGTTTCTATAACATTAGAACCATGACTGATTTTAATATGTACTGTTCTGACTTTATGTATAAAATAATCAAAGAAAACAAAGAAATTTTAACTGATGACTTTAAATAAAGAAGCCTGACTTCACACAGTAATTGAGCCCAGAAATTTGCCCCCAAAATACCTCTTAAAGACAAGACAAAGTAACAGTACTGAGAAGCCAAGAGTGATCTGCACTTTAGCAGAGCTTTTGATAAAAATGACAACTGAGTAATCATGAAATTAAACACATGGAATAGTTTTGGCCCAAAAATATTTAGCCACAGATTCTTAACTCTTAATATACCCTGTCAAAAATACTGCTTCTACAAACAAAATACCTCAGTACACAGTTATCTGTGGATTTTTACTGTCATGATGTGTCTTATTAAATAATATATTGTAATTTTAGTATGTACTTGTCAGGTGAAGTACAAAACCTGAAAAATCTCGGCTTTTTTAAAATAGATATGAATAAAGACTAAATATATAGCAAGGCTTACAAAGGAAGAAGAAAAGAAAGTGCAGAATGTTAATTTAGGTAACTCTCTGTGCTGTCTGCTGTCTTTATAGCTCTGCAGTGTTCTGAGAATAGCAGGTGGTAAGACTTGCTGACTAGAACCGAGTATTTCATTATCTTTTTAAAGAGTCTGCTTGCTGTAAATTATTACCTTTTCAAATTAAAGTTTGAGAAAGACTGAGATGGTGCAAGTCAGCTAAACTGAATCAAGTAACCAGTATATTAAAATCAATTATCAAGCATACTATGTTACTGATATTACTGATTGATTACTCTTACTGCTACTGTAAGTATGAATGTGTCTTGTTTACTAAACTGGATTTAGCTTTATTAAGAAAAGTCTACTTTCAGAATGTTAGCTACTAATAAAGAGCATGTTCTTTGCTTGGCAAAATGCATCTTAGCATGTTATCTACATGGCTTATCAGCTCATCTTCCATTCCAGACAACAGGGGAAAAAAAAAAAAAAGTTGAAAGAGTATGTTAGTGGTATTCCTTGTTTTATATTGGTCAAAATCTTAGATTGCACTCCATTTTCACTGATGAAGTATTACAGCATGTTACTAATATAACAGCTACAGTTTTATCTTTCCTTAAGAGCTGTCTCATAAAATGCATCACGACCCACATATCGCATAACAAGAAGTGCTGTGATACAAAGTGCACAAATCCAAATGGCACATAATCAACTTGAGAAAAACAATAGCCTCAAGAACAGAACCATGGCGTACATTACCAAAAATGGTACACATTTCCAAGTGTACTGTGCTAGTAAAGTGGTGTTTAAATTGTATGTATAAAAGGTTGATGTCTATTTTCATGAAGCTCCGTAATTATGAAATAATTGCAAAGAATGGACCAAAATTGTGACAGCCATTGTGTTCACTTATACCTTACTCACAAGTAAAATACTCAGAAGAGTAAGGTCACAAGTCAGCTAATTGGATTCTGAATGTTTTTACTATTAGTATGATTTACGACAAAAACGTCTTTAAATCTTTAACGATTGCTTTGAGTTGCATAGCAAGCATTTAACATACTACTTGCAAGTTGGACAACATCAGGCATGCCTAGACAATGATAAATGATCCTACCAGTAGAATTACCCTTATTTGTAAAGTATGTGTAATTTTTATAATGCATTAAATGGCTTGAGGCTACAAAGCTATTAACATATTCACTATTAATCCACTTTCTGGTGTAATTAAGTGTTAGCTTCTGGAATCTGAGGTGATGTGTGTTTTAACAGTAAAACTGTTTGCTGGTTTTGAGACACACTATGCAAAGATAATATAAAATCTTTTAGAAAGTTCCTGCAAAGGTAAGTAAATCTTTACAATATTTCTGTATCTGTCCTTTATTCTAAGGGATCTTCTAAAATCTTTTTAGAAGATCTTGGCTTTTGCCAAGGCCTGCACTTCAATACTTTTTTGCCTACCTTATGCTACACAGATTCTCCCAAACAATTTCCACTCCTTCCTGTTCTCTGACTCCCTTTGACTTAACCTTCTTACACCTTCCTTGGCTGATATAACTACCTTTATGAGTCAAATTTCATAAAGCTAGTTGCTCCATGCTTTTTTTAAATCTTTTTTGGCTTCTGCTGAAAGACTATGTACTCCTAGAACCTTCTTAAGAAATTAAGTTTGCATTGAATCAATGGAAAATGCCAACAATTTTGAACTTTTTACAGATATGACTATGGATGATGTTCGAGAATACGAGAAAAATATGCATGAAAAAACCAACATTAAAGTTTGCAACCAACATTCATCTACTGTGGATGAAATAGAGAGCCATGCCAAAGCAAGAGTATGTCAATTTTTAAAACGTATTGCCCATCCTTAAGTAATATACCTGTACAGATCAGAGAAGAGCAGCCAACTGATCTTGCTGATCAGTCAGTGGAATTTCTGGGCAATTTTGCCTCAACAGGAACAGAATCTTTCTCCATGAAGTGCAATCCTTTCTTTTGCACTGTAAACTGCCACTGATGTAAGAAAGGGTGGGGTTGGGCTTGCATACAAGTCCCTGTCTTCGGGGAAAACAAAATTCTCTAATTTGAGTTGGATGCATAAAGCAGTAGTTAAATGTCAGTTCTGCGTTCTATATTTGAATAGTTAAAAAAAATAAAAATGCAAGAGTTCAGACTTCTTCAGTCAAAAAGCCAGGAACATGGAGAGTGGAAAATTTCTGTGGGACTAATAAAATTCTTTGCTTCACCAGGAAAGAAAGCTAATGACTTATTCACTAATTTTAATGTCATCATTGATTAGCTACCAACAAGGTGAGAAGTACTTTCAGAAGTATATACCAGCAATCTGTGAAAAAGGGCACATTGATGTGTAGGTGCTCTGATTCAGATTCTGGAAACCGTAAGACTGCAGGTTCCTAATTTAGGCACCTCCAGTGGATGCCTAACATTGGAAATTATTAGTATCTGCAAATAGAAAAGATGCAGTGATATCTGCATCTAAAAATGTTATTGTTTCTTTGTTTCTGTGAACAGAGCAAAGATGGTTTTACTCAAGTAACAATTGTGGGGCAAGGCCTGAAGTCCTAAGTCCTTTGTTCTTGGTAAAAATTCTCACCAGTATGAGATGTTATCTACAGGATAAACAGGAGGACAATTCTTGTGTTTGTTTTGCTGCAGTTCCTTGGCATCAAGGTTACTCCTTACCTGTTCAGTGAATAGACTTTGGCTCTACGCTTCAGGATTTGGCTTTGTATGAAATTTGCCATCCTGAGTTCCCATGTGGCAAAATTACCATTGAGGTCAGGACAGAATTTGTCATTTTTGAAAAAAAGAAAGAGCAGGGATATATTTCACAGTCTGAGCCTTCTAAGCTCAGGGCAAGGACTTGTTTTACTTGAGAGTATATCAGAACAGAGGTGAATTTAAGGTGAGTATAAGTTAAAAAGCAAAATTCAGCTGAAGGGATAATGAGTATTTCATGTCTGAATTTAAAATTTACAGTCTTGGAGGATACCTTGTAGTAAAACTTCAATCAATTTCCACTTAAATGGCCAGTAAGCTGAGAAATCATCCTGTCTGGTTTCACTCTGATTCATTTAAGACAAGCTTTATTTTATTTTATATAAGAGTCCTCAATCAAAAATAGCTGAGATAAATTCATGGTCTTTGATGTTGGGGTGTTTTCAAACAGTTTGAGTTCAGAAAGACTACACACTGTTACAGAGCAAAATAAAGTGTAAATCAGCAAATCAGGTTCAAATCTATCTCCAACACAAGTAGGTGTTGGAGACACAGTTCCTCCTGTTTATTTAACAGACCACCTGTTTATTTCCACCACTTATCTCAGATTTGAAAAGAACTTGGTCCTCCCTCCTAATAACTGGCACTGGCACAGCTCTGTGGGCTGAAAAGGCCCCTGGAATGTAATCTGCAGTGAGGAGAGAAGGCAGCTGGCAACTTGTTTGGTTTTGTTTATTTAACATCATGTTGTAATACAACATAAAGCTTCTTCTACCTAACATCTGCAGCCAAGGCTACAGATGAATGCAGCTGGCTAATATTAAAAAGTATCGATGTACTGAAAATACATCATTTTGCCTTTTGTATGGTAAGCTCTATGGCCAGTCCCATGGCTCAGACGCTCAGATATACCAGAATTTTGTGTTGATTAAAATGCTAGTGTTTATATTTCTGGGTTGTTTTTTTGTTTGTTTGTTTGCTTGGGTTCCTTTTTGAGCTTTGAGGACTCAGAGAATCTATTAAATGGCTTCATGAAACTTGAATGAAACTGCTAAATTGTAGTCTTGAAAAGGAATGCCATATACCACAAGATTTACAAAGATGTCACACAAACTGACAACAATGGATGAGAAAGAGTAGAGAATGATAGCAGTAATGTCTTTATCATTTGCAGAACTTAGTTCTTTATTATTTGATTGTGAATCATAAATTATCCATATCCTACCACACTCCCACGGGGTTTTAATCACATCTCCCAAAGATTTATTATGTTTTATAAAATAATTACCCAGAAAGAACTCAGAAGAAATATTACAGGGCGTCTTCTCATGTGTTGGGAAGAAGGGGTTGTTGGTTTCTGTTGTCTTTGGTAGGAGTCAGCTCTTTCAAATAGTATTTTTCAGATACTGGGTTTTGCTCTGTTCTACTGGGGGTAGTTTGAATATTTTGAGTTTAATTGTGTGATTCTTTCATACATACAGATTTACAGTGGTGTTCAGTGAAAACCATACAACTTATTTCAGTTGGTTTAGTGGACATCTTGCAGGCAGTATAGGCATGAAGCAGCAGGCTTCAGAATGTCATACAGATTATGTTTTTTCTCATGTTACCCATTTGCAGCAGATGTCATTCATTTAGGATCTTATCAAAAAAAGTTTTGGGCAGCTCAGTTTAGAAAACCTTATGCTGGGATTGCTCTGCCCTCTTGTGGGTTTCTACAGCACTGTGACACATTGGTCACCTGCATGAGAAGAATTTCACTACTTCTGAAACATCCTGTGGACCTGATTTTCCATAGCAAAGTGGCTTTGACGTTTCATCTCATTTTGCCTGTTTTCCAGGGATGTTGGAAAATGTGTTGTGACTATCAGGTCTGAGGGAATTCTTTAGGCATTCTTAGTAGAAAAGCATAATGCCCCAGTTCTGTGCAAGCAATAGTAACTGGAAGTCACTGGAAGCTCTGTTTGGGGAGAGAGAAGTTTTGATAATTGATAATTGCAGCAGGGAAACAAACCAGTGCCAGGCATTTGTCAGTTTATGTTCATAATGTAGACGAACAAAAAAAAGTCAGTTTTGTTTTGTTTGAAGTTCTGAAAAATTCTACTTGCTGACTGTGTATCTAAATATATTCTTTAATTGCCTGTGAAATAGCTTGATTTTTCCATCAGTTACTGATATAATACTCATTATTCAGTTCAGACACAGACCCAGATAGAACCATTAGCACGTGCTTAATGTACTTCGTTTTCTTTACATTGGCCTTTTATTGTACTCCAGTCAATGCATTAAAATAAGATGGAATTCATATGGAGAATCATTGAATGATACGCATGATAAGAAATCACTTTCTGATTTGAAATTTGGTTGGAAGTAGTTTAACTGAGTTAATGAAATCATTTGAAATTATTCTAACATGTCATTTGTCTTTCTTTTCTTCTTATTGAAGACATGACAATGGATGAAGTCCGAGAGTTTGAACGAGCAACTCAGGAAGCTACCAACAAGAAAATTGGGATTTTTCCACCTGCAATAGCTATCTCTAACATTTCCATGCCTTCTTCAACCCGCAGTGCTCCATCTAGTGCTCCATCAACTCCTCTCTCCACAGATGCTCCCGAATTCCTAACAGTTCCCAAAGACCGGCCTCGAAAAAAGTCTGCTCCAGAAACGCTCACTCTTCCAGATCCAGAGAAAAAAAAACTTTAAATTAACTCAGCATGATTCCTCCTGATAAGCCATGTCTACCACAGCAAGAGTAACATAATACAGTTTCTAGAAAGGTCATGGTGGTTGGTTGGTGTTTGTTGGATTTTTTTTTGTTGTTGTTCTTGTTTTTTGTTTTGTTTTGTTTCGTTTTGCTTCAGATAATCTCACTGTTGTGGAAAGATTGCTTCTTTCCTCAGGCTTGATCCTTAAAACCTTCAGAGAAGTGCATGCAAGAGAATGTAATTTATATATTCCTAAAGCAGTGTTCCAAGCCATATGGTGCATCTTACTGACCTACAATGAAATAGTCTGAGGAGAACCCTATAAACGAAAATAAATCTTTCTGTAGCAGTATCTCTACGTACAAATCCACATCTAGGTCATAGCATTTATAATTAGGAATAGATGCTCAGTAAAGCTGCCAAGGACTTCTGAGGCAAATTTGTGCCAAGCAGAATGCAGGGTTAACTGGATAAAAAAGCTCCAATTTTCTTCTTTTATAACTGATTTTAAAATCCATCCTACTCTCAGGCTTTTCATGTATGTTCATAAACCTTTGACCTGCAATTCATTGTACGTGAACACCAACAGCAATCACTCAGATTCATATTTTGCTTAATATGACTCAGGATTTGGGGCCTAGCTAACAAACATGAAACTTTTCAAACCTAAAATACCACTGTATTGAAGCCCCAATTGTAATTAATTATACTGACTTTGAGGCCATTGAACTATTTCTATCTTGCACAGAATTTGTAAAAGAAACCACCTATTTCTTGTAGATAATGTATTTTAATAGCTTTCCTTTTGTGATCTCTTAAGTTCATATTGGTGTTCCAATGATGTTCCATGTAAAAATTAAAAAAAAAAAAGAAAAAATGAAAGAAAAAGAAAAAGCAGCTAAATTGAGCCAGTTGAGAGGGAAAACCAATGAATTTTGTCTTGTTCTCACTGAAAGAAGAGTGGTAGTTACCCTGTAAGACCTTGAATGTAAAGGAAAGAAAATACGAGATATCCTTTTTCTTTCCTGGCTCTCACCATTCCTAAACAGCACAATCTCTACTAACAAAAAGCTAGTTCCAGGCTTTACCACCGCCTTTAGGGAAGGAGTGAATAAAATAAGTCACTTGGAAAAGCAAATGAATCGTGGGGCTGTTCAGTCCATGTAGGGTGACAATAAGGAAACAGATGTCTGCATGTGAAATCACTCTTCAATCTCAGGAATTAAAACTTAGAATGGATGCTTCCCAGAAGGGAAGTGTAGATTGAGGGGGGAAGAGAAAAATGAATTGCAAAAGTGTTCTCTTCCTTCCTTCTTTACTTTTCAAAATGTAAACTCAGTGAGAAACTTTCCCTCTGACCCCCATTTGGGGTACTTTTTTCTCTTTCATACAAATTGCTATTTAATTATCTATCTTGATGGGTAGCTGTAGTAGACATTAAATAAGCTGCTGTTCAATTCCCAGTGAATGATAGCTGTTACATGAATGATACAATCAAAGTGGGTGATATTTTGTACCACTGGTGACGTGGTACATGGATAAAGAGAAGAGAGTCCTCCAGAGCTGAACTATCATTGAATACTGAACAATCAGTTTGGGGATGGCCTTTTACCTGTACAGGACGTTTGTGCCATCTTCTCAGCACAATGTAATGATTTGACCGGCTTAAATGCACTGAACTTCTCAATGGCTGTAGATCCAGTAGAAGTTATGTTGAATGTGTGGTATTTATAGGGTAGTTTTAGTAGCAGGAGAGGTAATTCCACTGTCAACCTGCACTGAGAACAAGTGTATATTTGATTAATAGTTTAAACCCTGTAGCTAGCAAAATCCAGAAGCTCTTTGTAGGTTAGCTATGGTCTGACTTCATGCTTCCTCCCAGTTACTGTCCATGTTTTGCTTTGCATTTCTTCCCAGAGTTTGTAATTCTGTGTAGCTAGTAAGCTGACAGGTGATGATTTTTTGTTTGAAAAAAAAAAAAAACCGCTGTGATGCTGCAAACAAAACTTTATTGCATTAGTTTATGATTTCAGCTTTAAGAGTGTGCAAATTAAGTAATAATGAGTATAACTGGTCTAATCTTTATTATTTATTTAGTAGCAAGATTGAGACATTGGCAGAGAAGGGAAACCTTTTAAAAGATAAACTGTTGTTGGTTGTTTTTTATTTCCTGAATTTAACTATGTAGAAATAGTTTAGGTCTGCTCCACCTGATGAAAGTCTATTTTTCAATTAATTTGTTGTTTGTCAAAGAAAAAATTGCCCAGCTCTAGTTAGTCGTAATTTTCTTGTGCTTACATGTTACTGTTTCTATAGAGGTTTTGGCATCTGGGTTTGTTACAGATTACTAGACCAAAGCAGTTATACCTTTACTCATGTTTAACTGATTCATTTCAAATCCCATGTGGATAGGATGATTATCACACCGTGTAGGTTTGGGAGGTAAGGCATGTATGAAAATTATTAACATGCCTGAACAGGACACATCTTATAGCTGTGTGACAGATATGTAGGAGAAAGACACTGATCGTGTCATGGAAAAAATGCCAGACTCATTAATGCTGTGTGTCCATTGGCATGTGCTGCTGCCATAGTCCTTCCACCAGGCAGTGCTGGTCTTGAGGAGTACCAGATTTATTGACCAAACAGCCTGAATTCACTGCTGGCCAAAATAAGGTTCATGATCATCCATGCTGCTTACTAATGAAGGCAGATTAAAAAAATCTAGATATCTTCATTGCTTTGGATAAGAAATATGCCAGGCTTTTACGATGTTAGTAACCTCCACCATGTTCTACTTGGTTTTCCCCACCAGTCAGTAATTAACCAGTTTGTCCATAAGAAGTTTAAATATCATCTCTGTTCCTGTGTTTTTTTATTTTGGTTGGTTTGTTTTTATTTTTAATTTTATGCAGGATAGCTTCTGGAATACTCCACAAAATCACACATGAAATGGAAGGGAAGGTCAGAATGCTTGGGTAACATCTTGAGGCAAAGGGGTTGTTTTCATTACTGATTTTGTCAGAATGCTTTCTACTGCATTTTCAAGCATCTTTATTAGGAGAAAAAAAAATGCAGGTATTCATTACTTTTTTTGCAAAAATAAATGATGTAATTAGTGAATACATCTGTAGAGGGTATGGTGGCACCCAGCAAAGGTGAATGGGCACAGCAGCTGTGTATTGCTATTCACTGCCATAGTGAAAGGAGAATTACATGCTATAATTCTGCCAAGACTTCATAAGGATTTTTTCACCAAGGAGAATACAGTTCAGAGTAAATAATCTGATGACTTTGTTAGGGCTTCTATTAAAACCTTCTCCCAGCTTTGCTCATATTTTTATATATTTCTTGTAGAACAATTGTAACAAAATAACTGGCAATTGCAATCTTCAGAAGGGCAGACCTCCTCATAAATTAAAAAAGGAGGCACCTAGGAAAGGAAAGACTATGAGAAGCAGCACATTCCTGAAACACACACTTAATGGGATTTCTTATGAATGTAATTGCTGATTTTGTAAATGACTGGATAAATCCTGTGGAAAGAAAGTATTTGACCTTATTCTTTGACTTTTTATTATTATTATTATTATGGAAGGTGATTGTGTGACATCTAGTAGCCATTTTGCATTAACTGCTGCTGTAGAGATTTTGAAATGGAGATATTTGTTCCTTGACTTATTTTGTAACAAGACTGCTACAATTTGTTAAAACTGCTTTGAAGCTTGCTGCACTATAACTTCCAAACAATGTGTTATCATTTGAAATAAGCCAAACATGTACGCTTTTTATGAGTTAGTGCAGTAAGAGAGAATTCATGATCTTGTCAATAGGAGCTTTTTTTGTTTCCATTGTTTGGACTTGGTTTTATATGTGTAAGTTAAAATTGCTAACTACGTCTAACAATGTTTTGCTTTAAATGAGCAGCATGGTCATTGAATTACAATCTCCTGTAGTTTTGTGGTGTCACTTAAACAGATTTCATTGGTTTATTTCATTTCTGTGATAATTCCACATGACTCTGAATGTCCAGTAATTCATTTCTTTTATTTAGAGTTCTGATAGCTACATTAGGTAATCCATTACTACCATCAAAGAAGGACCAAGTTTTGAATTGCTCTGCATTTTAAACAATGCAAGGCTAAGCAGGAGAATTTGATTGTCATATTTTTCATCCATTTCAGTTAGTTTTTGATTTTTCCTAGTTATTTATTATTTTTAATATTGTATTTTTCCTCGCATTTTGTTGTAAATAAACTACCAACAAGTATTCTTTACAAGTGTGGCTGTTTTCTTCTACTCGGTCTTCTCTGGCAAGCAACATGGCCATTAACATTTCTACCACCAGCTCTGCAAGTCACTTCCTCAAAATTAAATAGCACAAAGAATTGGCATTGTAAGGGAAATTTAAACCGCTTAACATCTGCTAGGTCTTGTTGCTCCTCAGCTTTTAAAGATTTTATCAGGGTAGCTGTCCCCTCGGGCTCATGTTAGCCCATTCATTTGTAAATGACCATTTGGTTGATAAAGAATTTTTTCAGTAGGGAGCCATTTCTAATTCTGCATGCAGAGTTTTGCAGCGCACAGTTGTAGTAAATACTGGAAAAGAGAACACTGGAAACCTCTCCAAAGACAAGAATCCTTCCTACCTCAAGTCATTTCATTTCAGTCAATGGAAATGTCAAGTGTACAATGTGTACAATGATTCTTTAAGTTTTTAAGCAAGGGCTTACTGCATATGCATAAAGCTTTCTGTGCCCCAGAAAATTTCTAGGTGCTTACTTGGTATAGAAGTGCTTCACAACAGCGTAGGACTGGAAATAAGGAACAAACATTCATATCGAAAACACTTCAGGTAGAAATGACAGGATTTACCCTGTAAACTATCGGGTAGCTACAGCTGCTCTGCAAGGCGAATCACAGCCAGCCAAAAGCATGCAGCAGTGGGTGATGCGACGTTGCCAGATGCAGGGTGTTTTGCAGCTCTGGCTGCAGAGGTGATCAGTACCACGTCCCAAACGGGCTGAAGGAGTCACCGGAGTAGATTCCCATGACCAACTAAAGAAATGCTGACACAGGATTGTGATAACAACATCAGAGGACAGTGCAAAATGTAAAGTCATGCCAAAAGGCAATCAATGCAATGCACCTGGCACGAGAAACAGCTGTGAAGTACAGGGTGCAGCAGTGCCTATGTGTTGGGATGGGACGGGGACATCCAGGTACAATCCAACAGTTAATGGCATTGGTAACCACACAAATGAGCCAGAAACCACACAGTGCTGCGGCAATGACTTCTTGGTGGCTTTGGTGCATTAAGATCATGTCGGGATGAGTTGGCTTTGTTTCTACATTTGGAACTTGTATTACAAAGACTTCTCCAAAATTTACAGATAAAAAAAAAATAAAATAATGCATGCACGCATGTTACAAAGTGGATAAAAAACTGGACCCAATCCTTTCGCTATTAAAATCAGTGGAGCTGGTTTGTACTCTTGCAGAGGGGACAAATTCCACTGCTAATTCTTTACAGAACTCCTACCTAATGAGACATTGAATTAATTTAATCTTAAAGCCAGCAGCACTTTATTGTGTAGATGCAGACTACCGACACCTGTTACCTGATGTCCTTTACTAACCTGCGCAAATTGATGCATTTTTCTGCACGATGAGGCGCTCACACAACGCTACAGAAGTCTGGGGAAATAACGGGAAATAATCTGAGTAACGCGCGCATGAAACACAACTAAAACGTGCAAAACGCCCTGCGCTTTTCTGCTCTTTGGCAATATCCCTTGGCAGAGCCTCCCCACACCTTGCAGAGACGGAGGCAGAACCCACGACCCCACATTTTTGCGGATTTCGGCTAAAAAATAACAATAAATGCGCGCGTTCCCCACCGCTCCACTCCCCGCCCGGCCCCGGCCGGGCGCCCTCGGCCATTTCCGCCGCCCCCCGGGGCCGAGCCGCACCGCGCATGCGCCGCGTGCCCCCCAGCCCTCCCCTCAGCCGCGGGGAGTCTCGCGAGAGGTGGCGGCAGCGCTAAGATGGCGGCGCTGTGCGAGGCCTTCACGCTCTGCGGCCTGGGGCCCAGCGGCGGCGTCGGGCAGGGCGGCGGGGTCCTGGCTCTGGAGCCGGGCCCCGGCCCCGACCACGTCCTGCTCACCGACCGCGGCAGGACGGCCACGCTCTTTAAGGTAACGCCCGGCACGACACAGCCCCGCGGAGGCAGCCGCCGCCTGCTCAGGCCTGGGCCGGGGGCTCCGCGCAGCGCCTCAGGGGTGCCCCTGGGGAGCCCTCACCCGGCCCGGCCCGGCCCGGCCCAGGCGCCCGCTGCCCTCCCGAGCCTGGAGCCGGGGAGTGTGGGGGCCCCGTGGGCTCGGCGTGAGGGGGCCTGGTCTCGTTCCAGGCCTGACCGTGCCGCCTCCCCGCACCGGTGCTGCGCTGGCCCTGGGCGGTTGTTTGCTGGGCTCTTTTGCTCGTTTTCGCTCTCCGTTCCCAAGGCTCGCATCCCGAGGCTGCAGGGGATGTCGCGCCTCCTGGTGTGCAGGGTGACATGTGTTGTGTGCGGCTGTCAGCTGCCGTCCTGCTGTGGGGAGAGCCAAAGGTTTAGTGCTTGCAGCACACAAAATGAAAAAAGTGCTGTTATGCTGGCTTTTTTGTAGTGCACGTATCTATTTCATTGCATGAAACTTCATCAAACGTTTGTTTTTATTTTCTTTTTTGGCTGTCGTGGTCATGGCACTAAGGATTGTATCCTAGCAAACTTATGATATAGTCTCTTTTCAGATATTCAGTGCCACTGCCTAGAACATGCAAAAATATAAGTGTATTGGTAAATATGTCCAACATAGCCCTAGTCTGAGGAGAGGGAGATAAGCACCCTCAGAGCAGCAAAATCTAACTCATACGTAACATGATTTTAGACAGTAAAAGTCATCATTCTTGATCTCAGCATATTGAAATGGGAATAGAAGAGGTGCTTTCCTGTGCATAATTATATTGGTGAGTAAAAGCAACTTATATTTGTGGCTAAAATTAATATTCGTGCCATGAATCCTACCTATGCTTCATGGCATAAGCCCATCTAACTGTAAGAAGTCAAAGATATTACTCATGTGAAAAGAAGTTTTTAATTAATCTAGAGCTCTTTGATATTACCTTAAAATTTCTAGTATTAAAGTTAGCAATGCCCCGGCAGAAGTTCTGAGTCCTGTTAGCATACCAGTTTCCATATTTTAATGTTCTCATTCATATCTGGTGTGGCTAGGTTGTGTTTTCTTTCTGCTATGAGAGAAATCGCAAATGTGTACCGTGTTCTACTCTAATTGCCTGTCTGTGTCCTGATTTTTTTCTAGGTTTCGGATCAGAAGCCACTAGGTTGTTGGTCAGTTAAACATGGGCAGATTATCACAAGTCCAGTCGTATGCAACTTTGAAACTCATGAATATATAGCTGTTCATGATGACAAGGTGAGATTCTTCTCTTAAAGGGAAAAAAATGTAGTGAGACTTCTGAGTGAATGAAGGTAGGGAAGAAGTTGGTGTTTAGTTAACTGGAAATGCGTGGAACTCTGCATAGTCTGCTTGGTGACATGAATGAACACCAGTTATGCAGTGGCCCTTTAGATACTGAAGCATTCCCAATGAAGAATGCCTCACGCATATGTTCTCAAAGAAGAAGTTATGTGTTGTATGAACAGTTTAAAGCTGCATGATCATTGTGTTGAAAAAGTTCAGACCTGCATCCTTGTCTTACAGTTAAACATTTCCTGTTTGTGTACCTCTGGTAGTGTTTACTCAGCACATGCTGAACATTCGTTTGTTGTCGTTCATGAAATGTTCTTCCTGACCTTTTGTTGTTCTTCTTAAAACATTGTCTTCCAGATCAGGTCATCTGTACCTCAATCTGTCTCCAACACTTTAATCTACTTTCGTTTAGAATTCTGCTGTATCTTTTTCTTAGCCTCATTCTTTCCTATCCTTTGTTTCAAGTTCAAGATCTCGAGCTGTATTTGTATTCCTGTTGTTTCTGTGTCAGCATCTTCCCCTGCAAACTTCCCAAGTCTGTTTTCGCTAA
This sequence comes from Aythya fuligula, assembly GCF_009819795.1. Classification (NCBI taxonomy): domain Eukaryota; kingdom Metazoa; phylum Chordata; class Aves; order Anseriformes; family Anatidae; genus Aythya; species Aythya fuligula. The sequence continues at coordinate 9,274,910 of NC_045576.1, read as the reverse complement.
GGCTACTGTGAATACTTAACTGTATACTTTCCTTCTGTGTTTCAGTAACGTGCAATTGCTGTTATTTTGTATGATGGAAAGTCTATATGACTGTTTTATTGTGCTTAAAAGGTGATGTTTCTCTTTAAGGTTTTAAGGATATGGAAGGATGAAGATGTTAACTTGGACAAAGTATTTAAAGCAACTGTAAGTTTCTTACATATGTTCATTTTTATGTTAACATCCTGAATCTTGCTAACTTTCATAGTGCTGGTAAAATCAGTGTGATTAAATTGTAATCACATTGTGATTAGAGGTGTATAAATGGTTGTTCAAACTCCTTAACCTTACTTATTCTTTTTCTGGTATCATTCAGAAATGTGCCATTCATTAGAATATTTTCATGGCTCTTTGTTAGTGATCTTCATTATTAACAGCGTTTCACAAAATTGGCATTATTGGGATCTTGCAGGTTTACAATCCTTATATTACCCCTTATTGAAGGAACTCTTAAAAAAAAATCCCATGCTAAACACTTGGCTTTCAAGGTACTGTACTGAAGAACATAGAACTCAAATTACTTTTTTTTCTATATAGCTTTCAGCTGATGTGTACAGAATACATTCACTGCCCCATGGGGATCCACTGGTATTATTCAAAGGAGGTGGTGTTCGAACTTTAGATGTTCTTCTGGAAGCCCCACAACAAGAAATTGAAAACATTATCTCAGATGAAGTTATCAAGTAAGTGATACAACCTTAGGAATCTTCTTGATCAGAAGAATCAATGATGTTGAAAGTTATACCCTTTTTATGTGAAGGGAAGAGACATAATCTGAAGGTCAGGATACTAGGGTTGGTTTGTTGATTTTGTTTTTTAATGCATTTATTTTACAGCCTATAATTTTTTTTATATACAGATATAAAAAACATGAGACTGCCTAAGTAATATGATATGACTTAGGTATAGTCCCAGAATGTAGAAGAGGTTCATACAGCTTTCATTTCTTAGGTGGAGTGAAGCTTTCTTGGAAGGTCAGCAACCTGTCGTAATCTTCATTACTGAGAAGGTGAGTTGTTTTTATTCTGTTAAACTTTTGTAGCAGCAAATCTATGTTCCCTTTCTAAAAAAGATTACTTGTTTCACTGGATTTTAAGAGCTATAATAGAAAGCATTATCCAATCAAAGTGTATCATCTCTGATACAACGGTTGAAGTTGTGTTGTTTCCAGGGCCAGGGAGCCTGGCTCTTAGAACTTCAGAGATCAATTAAGTTTAAAAACTATATACAATCATGTGACTTTTTACTTCCCTGTTTGTTCCTGTGAATTCATTTGTTGCATCAAGTCAGAATTTGCTGTATGTACTTGAGTCAGCAAATACTTCTAAATTAGGCTGTGTGTTCCATAGCAAACATAAATTCCTAATTGTGTATGAGATTCTAAGAATAATCAGTACTAATATCCGAACTTGTGTTTTTCTTCCTTCTATAAAATGAAACTTTCTTGTTGTTTTAGGATGGGGATTTTTTTGTCTATGTACAGAAACTTAAGACGAACAGTCTACACAAATACAAGCTTGAACAACAGGAGTCATCTAATCCACTGAGTTTCACGGCATATATAAAAAAGCAAATTATCACACTTCTGTGTTTGTGTAAGTTATATTTTGTAACGAGATGTGATGATAAAACAAGAAATTACATGGAAAGACAAAGTTCTGATATCTGTGGATTACTGTTTCATATTCTTGCTCTTCTCTGTTAAATGTTCTAAACCGGCAAGTGGTAGAATAAGTAATAAAACTCTCATAATAGTTGAATAGGCTTCCTGTTCTTAAATGTTATGGCTTGTACCTTAAAGATTTCCTGATAGCTGTGCTGTTTTGTTTTGTTTTTTTTTTTTTTTTTGCTTTGCATCATAACATGTCCTTTAAATATCATGTATTTCTTCTCGTGCTTGTTGGATTTTATTCCCTTTGGGGGTCTTCTAGCCATACCATATCAAATCACTTCTCCATAGTGACAGACATAAAAATGCCATTTCTTTTCTCTGACAGATTCCAATGACTCTGTATATAAGGTTCTGATACCTCTGCAGCAAAATGGTGAAGAGGAAGAGCAAATTCTGTCCAAGTCGCTACTACTAAACCTTTCAATATCTGGAAGTGTTCTAAAAGGAACTTCTTTGGTTGTTGTTGATAAAGACCATGTTGCAGTATTAGGAAGTCTAGCAGCATCTGGTGAAGAATCCAAAGGTAACTAGAAAAAACGTATGAATGTGTCTTAAGTTCTAAGACATTCTTAGAACAAAGCAACAGGTGTTTGTTTTTTGTTTTTGTTTTTAAACCAGGCAGAGCAGGAAATGATGGTCTTGATTCTTTAGTGATTGCTATAACTATTGCATTTTAAATGAAATAGTTTGCTCTTAAAACTAATGTATAGTTGAGCTTTGCAATTGAGAGCACTAGCCGAAAGATAATGTTTACCTTCAGTAAATGCCATGGTGGTTTGTGAGATTAAACTTGCTGTTTCAGTATTTGCTTTCACAAAAGTATTTTGCCGTTAGCGAAACAACTGAGAATAAGCAGCAAGGGGAAGAGAAAGAAGGCTTTATTTCTCTTTTCAAGGGGAAGGGAAAGAAGACATATGCAGGGGGAAATAAACCTGATATCCCATAAGAAATTGGTACCTAAAATAAGTGAAACAATACTTCAGTCTCATGGCTAAACTTTTGAAGTGTGGGATCACTAAAAGTTAGGCCACTGAACGTAGTATTTTGTGACTGGAAACTGCACTGACTGGTATCATTCTCATTACAGCTTCTTATTTGAAGCTCTTCAGTGGAAAGCTAAGTAGTCCTCAAATCTTTTTGTTAAGAGAGCTAACTGGAATGACACATTTCTGAAGATTTAATGCTTATTAAGCTGAGCTATTTTTGAAACAGTTATTCCTGTTTTCTGAAGTGTAGATAACAGAAAGCAGCAAAAGCAAATGTAGCATTTGTGTTGCTTTTGGATTTCTAACTTCTCTCATTTTTCCTAGAATGCCTAACAATATGGAATACAAAATTTCAGACGTTACAAACTTCAAAGGAACTGCCCCTGGGAACCAGTGGACAAGTGAGTACCATCTTCTACTTGTTGTCCTTAAGCTTTCATCTGATGCATTTAGCATAATAGTAACTAAGACAAGTGGGCTTCAGAGTTGCAGTTCTGTCTGGAAGAGCAGTAAATGGCAACTTCTGAAACAAAATTAGTATTGCCCAGCTGATTAGCTATTTTTGTCCGAATCTCTAAACAGGAGAGTGGTGGCCTTCGGCAGTATCTCTGGTAATTCAGTACCTTCTCACTTCTGTTGACCTTGATTGTTTGGTGAGAATAGAATACCTAGTCAGTATCTATTGTGTTCAGACAATTTGAAAATGAGTGTCTGAATAATCCTAGGGCCTTTCTAAACAGTATTTCAGAATGTTCAGGTGTCAATTAATAATAAGTAAACTGACCCCTAATTAGTAAATGCACTAGTGAAATAGAATAGCTGACTGTTGTTGTCATTTTGTCAAAATTGCACAAAAGAGAGCATTTAAAAAATATATATCAAGTGAACTCAGTGCCTTGGAGCAGTCACTGTAAGGCATCCCTGGAAAATACTCAATAAAAGTGAGTATACACTCACTTCTGTATTTAGAAGCAGTTGTTAATGAACGTGCTAAAAAATGTTAAAACTACCAAAAATAACTGCTAAAATCATCTGATCACTAACTTCTTACCGCAAAATTCAACTGAAAAGTCAAACATCAGCTTGTGCAGAAATGTGCCTCTTTACTCCTCTCCTCATTAACTATGTGTTTAATATTTTGTAGTTGTGGTGTTATGGGGAAAAATTTTTTTTTACTCATGGAAAAGTGCTAACAGTAGTTATATACAAGTGTGAAACTTCATCCTTGGCAGCTGCTGTGGGAAAGCTCAAGGACAGTCAAGCTTCTGGTAAGAATTTTTGTAATTACAGTGAGAAGATCTTTTAATAGGAAAGCTTAAGAACCTGTCTGAAAATTATTTTAACAGATTTTATAGAAGTATATTAAATCTTAACAGTGTATCCTGTTACCACCTGTTTAAATTCTATCATTGAGAACACTTGTATTCTTCAATGTTTGAATTTATTGTGGCTTTACTTAAACTGTGTGATTCAAATATTGGCATTATTGAAAATGCTGAAGTGCCAGCTACAAGCACGGAAAACAGAATAAAGAGTGTCTCTGATAAATTGTGTTTTCAAAGCACTTGTGACTAAATAGAGCAATGACAAACATAAACTTGTAAACTTTAAGAAACTATGGAAGCACATGTAACTTAATATTGCACTGAAAATGATGCAAGTAATGTTCACAATAAATTGTGTAATAACATTTCTTCTACCAGAAGCTAAATGGGAAAACAGTATGTAACAAGTCTCATAGAATTACTCACTGCTGAGATAAAACAGGACATTTTCTTGGCAGAAAATTACTTGTATTACACTTTAAAAAACAAACAAACAAACTGTTAATATCAGAAGTTAATACATTTATATTTTTAATAAATGTGTTTCAAGTGTTAACTTCATGTACTTTCATTTTTGTGTTCACAGATATTTCTTCATTTGTAAACTGGAATACCCTTGGAGATGAAGAGCTTGTGGTTTCCTTTCAGCCACAACAGTCTACAGCTCTAAAATCTGAATCCAAAATGACTGTAAGTTAATACAAGGAGTACATGAGGTTTTTTGGCTTGTATTAGTTTCTTCCCAACATCACTAGTCTTACTCTTTGGTAATATTGCGCAAGGGAATTTAACTCTGTATTTGTCTCTCATGGTTCCTAACGCTTTCTGGAACTGAACTGGCTAGTTGCTAAATTTAATCTCTGCAGCAAACTGACGCATGATGTTTCTGGTTATCTTGATTGAAATCCTTGAATATGTACTGTCTTTTTGGAGCTGAATAAAAACTTGTTTTTCTTTATTATAGTTAAGATCAAGAAGGAACAGTGTTACTAAAGTACAGTCAGATACCTCTAAAGTTGGGCAGATCTTAAAAAATATAAAAGTAAGTATACCAAATATCCTGAATTAGTTTTCAGGCACACTGAGAATATTCCAGGTGTCTCGTACTCTATTTTTTTCCATATCCTCTTGCATATCAAGCTGAAGAAGATGCCTTAAACAGTTGTGTTGGATGATTGCATTATTATTATGTAAGAATAGCATTTGGGCCTGATGAAATTTAAATCTTGTCTTGGGAATGTGTTATAGAACAGTGCAGTACAAGGCTCATAATAGCTGTCTGAGTTGTGAAACTTGAATGAATATGCTCTCTTGCAGTAAATAAAGTGAGAGGATATTTTTACCTGAACTCCACTTAACCTTTTTTTTAGATTATTTTTTGTATTTGAAACTTTCTAGATATTTGTGATCTAGAAAGTCACAATGCTAGGAATTCCGCTATAAATATAGCAATAATCTGTCTATGAAATTGTAGAGTATTTGTCTCTAGGACTATCGCATGAAATAATGAAACATTGTAATGTGTTCAGAAGACAACATCCTAACTTGTTTTGAAAACAAGTAGGAGAACATACTTTACTACAGGTTATCAAACTTGGTTCAACATACCGTTTGATGTATTAGTATTGAAGTTGAGTCCCGGGATGCTGCTGAGCTTTAAATCATAAAATCCTTTGAGCTGAAAGGGACCTCTAAAGATCATTTAGTTCCAACCACCATGCCAACTGGTTAACATACAAGGTATGGTAGTTGCATATTCTGGTTTTACTTCCCTTTTAAATCTCACTGCAATCTACGTCCCTTCCTGTGTGAACATACCTAAAGCTCAACTTTGGGCATCCTGGTAATATTACTGAAATAATAGGAGACAAAAAAGCTATTATTGAAAGATACTACTTACCTAACTTCAGAGTGAGTAATCGCTTTTGGTGCATATGCTTGGAACAGACTACCAAAATGAAGAGTGGGGAGGTTTGAATTTTTTAGCTTGAATTCCAAAGTCTTTCTACTTGGTCTAATTAGTAACAGTTCTCAAACATGTGCATTGTACACTGGAATTACATACTATTTCTTATTTTCAGGATACTTCTGCAACTGTAACTGAAGATGAATTAAGACAATTGCTGTTGAAAGCACAGATGCCAGATTTCCAAGCCACCATTGGATGTGTAATAACTGCTCTTATAAACAGGTGTAAAACAGATCCAGCGTTCTACCCTCGAAACTTCCTGTTACAGATGGTCCAAAAACGAGAGCTGTCTTACAGGTGACAATCCTGATTTTTTTAATTCAATTGTAAGGAAAAAAAAAACTAGGAATTTGGTTCTTTATAAAGCACTCCTTGAATTATTAAGAGCTTATACATGGTTTATTTGCAAGTCTATTGCTTGTTTTCTGAAGAGGCTGACTCTTCCCAGATGTTTTTTTTGTTTAAAACAAGATTATTAGTTCTACCTTAGTTTTTATCATAGCTTTCAGTGGGTGTGAACTGTGCAGCCTATTCTTTTCATATTCTTACAGTTTGTGTCCAGACTTGATGGCTGTTGCTTTGGAGAAAAAAGATGTACATCTCTTACAAATCTGCTTGCAAAGGTTCCCAGATATTCCTGAAGAAATTACTTATGCTTGCTTGAAAGTATTCTTAAGGTAATTAAATGAACATGCATTTTGGTAACATTGCTGGCTTAAATGGCACATCCTTTTACACACATTGTTACAGATGTGTTTTCGTTGCTTATCATACTTAATTGTCAGCTCTGGTTAAGAAGTCCATAAAAAGTTAACTCATTCATGTTCACCATAGTGTCCACAAAAAAAAGGTTCTCCAATCACAAGGATGAATTATCGACAACAAAGATAAAGATAAATTAATCTTTAGATACTGTAACCAAAAGAAAAGATAGTCTAAACTGTTTCTCTGGGCTTTCACAGCAAAAAGTTTTTTTTTCATATTCAGAACATAAAATCTTGTTCATCACATGTCTTAGAAATGTCAAATATTTTTTAGTAACTTATATTGTTGGAATACATAAACAGAACATATATTGTTAAAGGTTAATAATAACAAAATACTAGCTATTCTCTTACGGCCTTTAGTCATTCTGCAAGACTTACATTTTGGTATTTGTTCTTACTTTTCTAGAAAACTTCAGAGTTAATGCATTATTGTGGGGCTGATGGCATTGCTGTTTTTAAAGCTAATAATAAAAGTATTAAATCTGTGTGGAATTTCTCTTCTACAGCATTAGTGAGGACTATCTTGAAAGAACCGATGTGAATCTGGAATCTGTAATCTGTTACATTGATATTGACCCCAAGAATAAAGAAGTTAAGACTGAAGTTGTAGAAAATGGTTTCAATACTGAGCTGGAAGAAGACAGTTGTGATAATACAGTCTCAAAGGAAATGCATACGACAGATGATGTTGAATTCTGCCCTGTTGGACCACGAAAGGCAGCATTATTGTATCCTCTGCATTTAAATGATAGAAAGTCAGTGCAGTATGCATGTAGATGTCTGTTTAATGTTGCTTAAAATAATTATCTTCTGTTGTTGCCAAAAATTTCTAAGCAACTCTTGTAAGGAAAGTTTTTATATGTGGTTAAAAAGAAAAAGCTTAGAATATTAATATAAACTTCTAGAAAGTATACCAATTTAAATTTATATTAATATTAAAGTATAGCCAAAAACTTTAAGACAATGGTTTGATGTTTCCCTGTTGAAACATATTAGTCGCTTACTTGCAGTAAACAGAACTGCATTCATACTAACTGTATTTTGATGTTTTACTTGTTATATTTATTTCATGATAGAAACACAGGAGGTATAAACAGCTATAACAGGATCTCATAATGCACAAGTACTTTAACTAGAGTTTATTTCAGTTTGCAGAAAATAGTATATTTTTTCTGTGATTATATTTTCCTCAATAATACTGCACAGAAATGCTGTTCTCCATTCAGCGTACAGTGAAACGTTTCTCTTGCCTCATCTGAAAGACCTTTCAGCTCAGCAAGCTGTTGTAAGTATATTAAAACAAAGAAGTTTAAATACTCTTATTGTTTGGAGGGAATGAAAGGGAAGAGTTCTTTTTCTTTTTTTTTTTTTAAATTATGTATCGGAAACTTGCAGCTCTTACTGGCATCTGAATCATACAAACTAGTACATGAAGATGAAAACAAGGAGACTAAGATTTATTTTTTTCCATATACATGTGGAAAAAAAATAACTTCTACTGTTTTTATAATCTAACTTTAAAAATGTAAGAAAGAAACCCCATTTCTGACCAAGCCTACTTGAAAAATATTTTGATTAGTATCAGGAAAATATAGTACCTTTTCTTAATCTGGATTATATTAAAATAATGAGAAGTTAGAACCGACTAAACTATCAGAGGTATAAGTTTATAGAAAATAAAAAAAGAAATCTTTTGCCTTGTGCTCTGCAAAAGATGATGTTGACCTGATTCTGACCATTAACAACAACTTATTGGCTGCTGAAAGTGAAACTGGGACTAAAATTGTTACTGTTGGTTCTTCTTAGCAAAACTCATAGAAAATTCTGCACCTGAATTCAATTTCACTTGCACAAATGCTGGAACAGAGATTACTACTGAATGTCACTTTACACTGAATATTACTGAGTTTTCGAACTCCCAAGCCTATAGATGGTGGAAAAAATCCATAGAATTGATTTTTAATGCTTGGCTTAGAGGCATTTTGGAGGGGCGTGGGGGATGTTAAAAGAACAGCCTTAAAAAAATATTGCTGTGTGCAGGATAAAACTACTAGGTCTTGTACGTTTGTTTTTGAAAATCATTTTGACTTTTCTTCTTTTAGCTGTTTCTCAGGTACTTACACTACCTGTATGTGAAATGCAGTGAGAAAATTAATACCACTCTTCCTGGAGTGCTCTGCCCAACTATAAATCAGGTAAGAAACTAGTTCTAAGATTTCCTCCTTCAGTTTCTGTAGTGCGTAACTGACTGAGTAGCTGTGACTGTCTAAAATCAGCTGAGACCTACGTTCATTGCATAAGGTATTGTCTGTTAATACAAGCTGTATGGAATCAGATATAAGATGCGTTTCTCCATCTGAAAATAAATACATTGTCTTCAAGTCTGAAAAAGTGCATTTTGTATAAGAAGTTAACAACTTGGAGTTCAGTTTGTAAAGCAAAACCTGTCTCACTCTGCTTGTTTATCTTCAGGTTATGGATTGGATGTGCCTGTTACTTGATGCTCACTTCACAGTTATGGTGATGCTACCAGAAGCAAAAGGATTGCTTTCAAACCTGCATAAGTTTGTGAGAGCCCAAGTAAGTTGCATCTCCTAGGATAATGATTTCATTTTAGTGTAGTTTCAAAATATGACTGTTAAGATTATGCAGGGCAGGGTGGGAGTAGAACAACAAACATATAATAATAATAAAAAAAAAGTTTATTCTCTACTGTATGCTTATTCCTGAGCATGAAATGGCGTCTTCCTCATTTTGATCTCCAAAGCTGCTATATTTACTTGGGTTGAATATCTGAAACTATGTAAAACAGAAGATAAATGCACAGTATAACTACACATGAGAAGAATTAAAACCAATTTTATTGTAAATGTCTTTTTTCTTTTTAGGTACGATTCTACTCTGAACTTAATAAAATTGAAGGAACTTTGCGAGAACTACAGAGAATTAAACACCAGAAAGACTCTCAGGCATATTCTATTGAAGTGCTGGAACTTATTTGAATATGAAATGAATTCTCAACGTTTATTTTATATTGATTCCTTTTATGACAAGGATGTATTAGCACTCCATATTGGGGATGTGAAAAGTTTTCTATGTAGGGAAAACACGGTTACTCTAGCTACGTGGGGAGTTGTGTATTAAAAGCTCTTTTTTGACTGGATGAGACTTTCTTATGTTTTCATATTTAATTACGATGTATGACTACAGGACCATCCTTTATGCCATCTGATTCTTGGCAAAGACAGTGGAGGAGAATGCGAAATAAATTACATATTGGATATAGCTGGCATGCTTGTGACATGACCAGTATTGGGTTGCGTGTCACACAGACATGTAAGTGAAGTGCTGAGAGAAAATGGGAATGTGAAGGCATTTACTTGCTGAAGACAACACTTTGGAGTTTCTGAGATCCTAAACTTGTGGAGATAATATGTATGAAAAAAAAGGCTGATAGTAAAAAGATGTAAGATGTTTTGTGTGCCATGGGCTGGCTCTCATTTTATACTGCTTTTGCTCAGGAAAGGTACCCTCAAATTCAAGTTCTGGTATTAGAAACCCCGTAAGGTAATTGGTTTGTGTAGACTTATAACCCTCTACGGGCTCTGGCAAATTGGAAAATGAGGGAATACAAAATAGACGAAGCTCATCTCTGTCTCCTAGTGCTCCAGTGAACTGCAGGCACTTTTTTCAGAGAAAGTAGATTAAGCAAAGGGCGGGGCCCTGTGTGATCTTCCCTGTCTGTTTCACTTTATAGCAATTGCGGTGAGCTGCAATAGGGTTTTAATACCACAGAATCACCCAGGTTGGAAGAGACCTCCAACATCACCTCGTCCAACCACTGACCTAACACTAACAAGCCCTCCACTAAGCCATATCACCAAGCTCTCTCATCTCTTCCTAAAAGCTGAAGCTTTAAAGCACGGGCCCTGAACGTGGCAGGTGTTAGGGCTGGGGGGGAAGTGTTTGGCCGCCCCTTCAGGGCGGTGCAGGCGAGGGAAGCCCGTCCTGAGGGGCTTCCCGGTGGCTCCGCTTTTGGTGGGCGCTGCGGGGAAGGGGCAGAGCCCGGTTCGGGCCGGAGCGGCGGGGAGGGAGCCCCGCTGCCCACCGACCTGCGCGGGCAGCCGCCCCCTGAGGGATGTGCCGGCGGCTGAAGCCGTGGGGGGGGGGACGTGGAGCTGAGGGGGCGCCTCTGCTGAGGGCTTGGGTCGAGTTCGGGGAGAGAGGAGCGCTGCCGGGCGGCGTGGTGCAGGTGTGGGGGCGACGGGGCAGAGGGGACTGAGGGGCGTATGAGGAGGCTGAGGGGGGAACGAGGCGGCTTCAGCCGGGCGGCGGAGCTGAGGGGAACCGTGCTGAGGGGAATGGGGCTGAGGGGAGAGGAGGGGAGGGGGGGGCGACGGACGGCGGGACTGAGGGCAGCTCGTGCCAGGTGGCGGCGTGTGGCGGCCGGGGAAGCGGAGCGCTCCGTCCCGGCGTGAGGGGAAGGCGGTGGGCAGGGTGCTGGGGGGGCTTTGGAACGACCGGGGGGCGAGCGAGGGGCACGGAGCCTCCCGACCGCGCCGGCCCCAACATGGCTGTGGCGGGCGGCGGCCGCAGCGCCCCCTGGCGGCGGGCGGCGGGCGCGGCCGGTCACGTGAGGCGCTCGGGGCCTGCTGCCGCCGCCGCTTCCCCCAGTCAGAGCGGAGCGAGCCGAGGCAGAGACGAAGAAACAAGATGGCGGCCGGCGGCGATCCGGAGCGGGACGCCGGCAATTCGGATTGAGCCCTCGGCCCTCCCAGCTCGGCGGCCCCCCCTCCCCGGCCCGGAGCCCCTCGCAGGGGGGGGAGCTTCCCCGTAGCAGCCCGTCCGGACTCGGAGCGCCCTCCCGAGCCTCGCTTTCCCTCCCCCTTTCCCTTCCCCCCCCCCTCCCTTCTCGGCCAGCGCCCAGAGATGCGGGGCCGGCGAGGCAGGCCGCCCAAGCAGCAGCAGCAGCAGGCGGCGGCGGCCGGCGCTCAGGCGAGCTCCCCGGCTCCGCCCGCCCCCGCGGGCCCCATCGGGGGGCTGAGGTCCCGGCAGCGGGGCAGCAGCCGCGGCAGGTGGGCGGCCTCGGCCCAGGCGGAGACGGCGGGGCCCAAGCAGAAGGGGGCCGGGGCTGCCCAGGCCTCTTCCTCCGCCGGCGTCTCCCCCAGGGGGGGCAGCAAGAGGAAGGGAGGCGGCGGCGGCGGCAGCACCCCTGGTGGGGGAGGCAGCAGCGGTAAGGGTAGGGGCAGGGCTGGGGCTGGAGGAGCAGGGGGAGGAGGCGGAGGAGGCAGCTGCAACAGCCAAGGCAGGGCTGCCTCGTCCAGGAGGAGCATCAGCAAAGTGGTGTACGACGATCATGAGAGCGAAGAGGAGGAGGAGAGCATGGTGTCCGAGGAGGAAGAGGAGGGAGACCCCGAGGATAACCAGGACTCCGACGAGGAGGAGGAGGAGGAGATCATGGAGGAGGAGGACGACGACGACTCTGACTACCCTGAAGAGATGGAGGACGAAGACGATGCCAGTTATTGCACTGAGAGCAGCTTCAGGAGCCACAGCACCTACAGCAGCACCCCAGGTAGAGAGGCAGGGGGATGAACGGAAACGAGCCGAGGGCACCCCACAGGCTCCCTCTGGGTGTGCAGATACAATCCTCGTGTATTCTTCCTCCCGTGCGGGGACGGGAGGGATGCCTGAAGCACTCACAGGGAGTAGGGGCATATAAATTAACCGCTCGCAGCCCCACGGATGCAGGGAACATTAGAAGGTGCTTACAAACACATGCAGCGAGGGGAGGGAGGGAAGGAAGGAAGGAGGGAGGGTAGGACATGCTGTAACAAGGGGATGCTTTGCAAATATGCATGGTGATCCTGGTCACTGCAGAAACGCCTGGTACACCAGGACGTGTTGCAAACAGTATAAAAAGTGTACGGAGCGTTCGCTTAATACTTAAAAACAAGGGGAACGAGATGCATGCCTTGCAAAGGGGTCGTTTCAAATTTGTGCAGGAAAGGATGGCATGTGCTTGTGAATATAACTTGCTGCTGAAAGGAAGCACATGCAACTTGGAGTGGCCTAGAAAACCCATAAGCACTGATAATTTGCAGGCTTTTGCAATCAGAAGTGTAACTGGAATCAGCATTTACTGGCTTTAAGACAAAACTAGCTTACCAAGGAGGGAAATGAGGTGCATTGTTCAAAATGGAGATTGCATTGTTATAGTTTAGGGAAAAGTGCACTGGGCCTCATTGCAAGGGTGTAAACCTAGTTTTAGTTAATAAGGCATTCTTAAACACGAAGATTAAAAGTTGGAGGTTGAGTCAAAAGTCTTGGCATTAAATTCTTAATTTATTTCAAGACTTGGCAACCTTTAAAACTCACGTTTGGCTTAAAGCTTTTTAAACATCATTGAGATTATATTTTAATTTTTTTTAACCTCTAGTAGGAAATTTGGGCGCAGTTCTTTTAAGGCCTATACTTCTGTTTGTCCATAATTAGTGCACTAGCTGTGTGGTTTTCAAGCTTCAAAATTTTTTTATCTAAACTTTAACGCTTTGGGTTTATTTGAATTTATTCCAGAATGGAGCTCAAGTTTAGGATTTTTTTTTAAGGTCTCTGAACCAGGAGAGTAGTTAAATTTAGGCGTAGCCTAGGAGTGTTTCTGAATTGGACTACAGGATAGGAAACACTGCTGCTCTAGAAGTATTCGGCCCATTTGGAAGGGGGCAGGAACAGGTTGTTTGTGTAAATGCATTGCATCTTAAAAAAAAAAAAAAAGGTGTAATTTTGAGTAGTTAGGTTTTTTTGTTTTTGTTTTGTTTGTTTTTTTAAGGGGGAAATACTGACTACTAAATGTGTCATTTGGTTTTATTTTAGTGAGTTAGTGGTATCAGCCTTTATAACTATAACAGACTTCATAACAGTTCTTTAAAAAACTGTGTGAATGCAGTTGCTTTTCAGTCTGCATACCTATACACAGGAATTTAGATTAATTTAAAAAAAATCATAATTATTTATTTACTTTAGAAATTGGGGGTTAATTTTAGTTTAATTTGGTTGTAGGCCAACTCTAACAAGTATTTTATATATTTTTTAATATTTGTTACTTAAGTTTGAGGTGTAGCTTTGCAGAAGAAAAAGGTCTGTACTTTCTTGACTTTTGGCTCTATTTTCTGTTCTGGTAACTTTAATTTACTTTTTTTTGGTTACTTGGTAACTGTTTCGAGAGCCCTTTTGTCAGGGAAGGAATATTTTATGATTTTAATTGGCTAGGTCAGGAAAGTATCTTTGACATGAATATCCAGGTTTAAAATGAATTCTGCGAAGTATGGGTGTATTCAATTTTTGAAATGTACTTAAGAGTTTTGGCAAATAAGATAGCTCTGTGTTCATTGTTGTGCAAGCATAGACAGGTTTTATGTGGTATTTAAGTATATCAGAAACCATTTTGGTAATTTATATGGTTATTTTTTACTTCATCAAGGTGACTACAGTTAACTTTAGGAATAAGTGTAAGTGTAAGCATTTTCATCCTTGTGTGCTTTTCTTAAACTGAGTGTTGATAGTTAAAATATCAATCTTGTTGTTTTGGCTTTTGCTGGCAGTTCTCATTTAGCTCAGTGTTGGCCTAAAGGCCTCTCTCTTCTCACTTTTGCAAGGAGGAAGGTGCAAACTTTTCACTTGATGAGCTCAGTCTGTCTTGTTTCTGCTGAACAAATGCCTACATTGTGATTTTGGCACCGATTGAAATCTTGGTCTTATCATAATCCAAGAAGAGACACTTGACATTAGAACAGGTTTAATAGGCAAGAAAAAGATCCATGTAACCTCTGTATCTTTTTATCTGACAGTGGCCAGCACAGAGAAAGCATTACAAGTAGGGCAAGCACACAGCGATACACCTCCAGAGCACCTTCCCAGGCTCCAGTGCTCTTTGACCCAGGTGCATTCAAAGCCAGAATTGGTTTTCATATATTTTTTCTTCTTTCATATATTTGTCTTGAAGCGAGATAAATTGTAACATACAGCACCAAAGTTCCTGTAGTTAATGGTGAAGCTTGAAGGACCATCTCCTTTGTTTTAAACTGCCCCAACAGAATCGTGCTGTGCACACTGGTTTGTTTTTGTTTTCTTTTTCTCCTAGAAGAGACGAGGAGCGATTGTTCTCTACTTATCTCCTCTAGATCACTTGCAGCCTCAATTGCTGCAACCATCAGGATGGGGCTCTGGGGGCTGAGGAGTTCATTTTTTTTAAAGCAGGGTATTGAAAAATTGCAATACCAAATTGTCCTACCAGCCAAGATTTTGCATTTAAATCGCATCCAATTTAAGTAATGGAATATTTACGTTTTTTCAACCTTACATTCTTAACAACGGATTAAAAGTGCACAGTGCAATGTCTCTGGCCAAGTAAGGGTGGATTCTTGTGCTCTGTGTGATGCTTACGATACATCTCAGACTTGATTAACTATTACTCTAGCATTACTCAAGCATTTAGGGAAAGAAAATCTTCAAAATGATAAAATGTCTTCAATGTAATGCTTAATAGTGGTGTAGTTAAAGTTTGTGTGAATGAGTATGATGTTTGATTGCTTTCCCTTCTGCTGGATAGACCTTTGGTAGAAGGATTTTTCATGGCATGTTCTTCGTCTGTTATCCCTTTGTATCCCCAGAAGTGTAGATACACTTTTAGGATGGGTATCCCATATACCTTGTCACTGAACTTGTTTGCAGTTTCCTGTTTGCTGTAACTTCATATTTATGCTTGTCTCAGTTGCATTGTTTTCCACACATTGCAGGATTTTAAAAGAAGGGTTTAATGAAGGCGCCTAGATAGCCCCATTTTTTTTAATGTTTTTTTTCATCAAAAACTTGGAAAACTAGCTTGAGGAAGAGCTGCATATCTAGATTTGGGCTGAGATAATCATTAGTCTACCAAATTAATACTCAACAGTAGAGTTGAGTGAAAGAATTTGTCATTTAAGAAGCTTTTTTTTTTTTTTTTTGGATGGATGTTGCTGTCCCTGAGCATTACAGTGATCGACCATCACTGTTGTTAACCAGTTACTTCGCTTTGATCTTCAGGATGAAAGAATTTAACTGGAGACTAGGTGCAGTATTTAGTGTGTCTGTAGTAATTTTATATTTAAAATATCTTTATATCTTTGTGCTCCCGAAGAGTTAAGTGGAGACGTTGAGATGCAGTAGTAAGATACGCAGCCTCTTTTGTTTGTTGTGGGAGAAGATTTGCCAGCCCCCCGAACATTTTACCGGTTCTCTAAATCTGGCATGCTGTTATTTTACAGTTGAAGATCCTAAACTTTGATATCTATCGCCAGTTCATCCAGCTAATCATGAAAAATGTGGAAGACAAGTTCAAGTCCTGGCAAAGAAGTGGTTTAAAAGGCCAAGCTAGTGGCTTGTTCTGCTGTACAGACATGCAAATTTGCATTTTATCTGAAGGGAGTATTTGTCAACATTTTTGTAAGCAATTCTGTGCAGCAAATACCGCACATTATCAAATTATGTACATTTTTAAGGGTAAAAAGGTAAAATAACTTGATGCACCGCAGGTGGTTCTGTGGCACAAACTCCTTTGTAGGTCTGCAGTAAAATTTCCTAACCGACCTTTGTGTTGTGTAAAACTATCACACAGTGAGTAAGTGGATTTTAGTGGAATCGGGGAGGAGCTCTTGGGGCTACTAACTTCAGAAATTGGTTAGAGCGTATCCAGAGTGTGTCCCAGCTAAGAAATTGTCTGTCAGAATGTTCCTGAAAATGGGTACAATAATACTTCTTAAAAAATTACTATAATTTGCCTGGATTCTAGGCACAAAAGAAGTCTGAGTACTTCTTAGAATGGCAGTGTGGAATTTCATTTGGTATGTGTCTTGCACTATCCAAATGTTAAATGGTTATCCAAATGTTAAAACGGTGCTTTAGGATATAGGAATTTTATATTCTGGGTTCCTACTGAGATCACAGTGATGACTCTGATGTTGAAAAATCACATTTCTAATGTACAATCAGTAGAAGAAGGCCATTTTAATGTACAATCATTAGAGAGCTCCTGTTTGATTTAGAAGTACACTGATGGGTACAAAATGAAAAAACAAACAATCACAGAAGCATCCAACTAGGTTTTTAAAGAATATAGAGACCTAGTTCTGCACAAAACAAGGCAATAGTCATCCTTAACTCAGGAGTACATGTCGAGAATTTCTGTGAGATGAGTGCTCTCGGGATCTAGTCTAGTAACTGGTTATTTTCTCCTCTGTGATTCAACTTGCTAAGCTTTTATGGGGCTTGGTATGGCTCCTTTTTAATGCTGGCTTAGATTGTTAAATTTAAGCTGTTTGGATTTTTCCTTTTTCCTGGCAAAATAAATAACTCAGGTACAATTGTTGTGGAGCAATATTCAAATTGGAGTTGCATGTAAGAACAGAGTTACAGATGCATCTTATTTCTTCAGAAAATAAAATCTGGAACTGGTTATTTAACTTACGAATATTAGAAACATGCTGGTTGTCCTGTAGACGTTTTCTAAAGGAGTTTTGAAAAGTGTTTTGAAAATTTTGGCCCATCCTAGGAAAATTTTGATTTTTCTGTTTTTGGTACCTCTTCTCATAAATTGTTCTCATCTTAAACTAATTCCTTTTCATCATTTTTTCCTTCTCTGGTGTCAGCTGAGCAAAAGCTTTCCCAGGAGGTCGACTTTTAATTAAGGAACCAGTTTGGGTCTTGCTGTGACAAACCTTTAGCTATACTCAGGTTTTGCATTCTGCCATGTGGGGAGGGAGGAAAAAAAAAAAGTTTTCTTAGCATTTTTATCAAATGTTTTCAGTGATGTCTGGCGAGTCCTTGTGTGTTGCTGGACATTCTCATTTGAAATTCGAATGGTGCAGAGTAGTGTACAGGGTAGGAAACGCCCAATTATTGTAGGTTTATTAAAACCTAACATAAATAAGACCTTGGGTTTAGGAGAGTGGTCAAAAGCCAGTGTTTCTAGGAGGAAGTAGACTACTCATGCTTCCAGGACATTGTATAATTGCCAGTGTGTTGGTCTTTATGTTTGGGAGGTTTCTGTAGTGACTCAGGCACTGAGGCACAAAACGAACCCAGTTCTATTTTACTAACGAAGGAGGTTCATATAGTAGTAGCACAGTTTGAGTGAAATCGTGGAACTTGAAGCCAGAATTTATTTTTTCTTCTTCCTGCGAACAAATTGAAAACCTTTCTACTTGCTGGCATTAATTATTTGGAGTGTGCCTTTGAGGTTTTTTCTTGTTCTTTTTTTTTCTCCCCTTCTGTGACAGATAAGTGAAGTATCTGAAACTCTGCAGCCTGCCTTTTCTTTCCTTTTTACTCTACCAAGTTTATCCTCTCCATTGCAACCATGAACACAAGCTCTAAGCAGGAGTCTTGGTTTCTAAGTGCTGAGAAATTGTGAGGAGGGAAGAATTTTAAGAGAAGAGAAATGACACTAGATGTGAGCTTTCTAGGCAAGAAGTGCTGGAGCCAGTGTTTATTTTTAAGGTCACACTAGTGCAGCTACCACTCTCCCTGTTTAAACAAGACAGTGGCTCTGGCAGAATATTTCCTATATAGAACCTCCATTTCCCTGTCCATTACTTGAAATATGTTGGGCTGAAAAGCTGTGTTTACTACCAGTGTCCATCTGGAGTGAAAGGTTATGTAAGTGAGACGAGGCACAATTGGATTGTTGTGATTTTTTTGTTAGGCTGTGTGTGTATGGGAGTCAGAATACAACTAAAGTACAAAGCATCAAAGTCATATTTAGTCAGTATAAATTTTCAATATTCTGGACATGGATGCAAATAGTTCATTCAAATCCTGTTTAAAAACTGGCTACGTAAAATAGGAGATTTGTTAAAGATAGTGGGAATATTTTTTTTAAGTTCCATATCCTCCTTTGATAAAGAGTTAATGAGTAGATATAACTTTCAGTCTGTAAATGAAAATGGAGATGATTTTTTAGTCGTTTTCAACTCCTAGTGATTTCTAAATTTCAAAACAAGCCAGCATTTAAACCAAACAAGATGAATAGACTGGAATAATAAACAAAAATACAGCAAGAGTTTTTTAAAAAGACTTTATTTTTTGAAGTGCTTCATTAAATCCTGATTTTGGGTGCTCAGCCTGTTACTTCACCAGTTCAGTGACTTCATTGTATTTCAAATATCATTAGTGGGTTTTGCTTGAATATTTGTAATATAAATTATTTTAATAGATTATGGCAAGCGTAGACTGTAATTATCAATATCTATAATTAAATATGCCATATGAATAAAATTGTTTACTCTTTAATCTTAATTACAGGCAGCTTTTCAGCTAAAGAATTCAAAATAGGGAGAGGCAAGTATTGCAGGCTACTTCATCACTTTTGGAGACGACTAGGGAAGGAATGAGATTTAAGAGAAGTATATGCTAGATAAAAAGTATAATTCTGAGACACTCAAAATGGTCTGGGTGCTACAAGTAGTACAGTCATGGCAGCAGGAAGCTATTGGCAGTTCAATTCATCCTTCCAATTAAGCTATGGAATTTGAATGGAGTAGAAGTGGACATTTTCTTACTTTGTTCTGGCCCAAATGTGAAAGTGGAATTTGATTCAGGGATCTGGTTAATATGTAGAAACTAATTTGAAAGTATAGAGTTTACATTAAAAAAACTTGAGTCTACTTCGGGAAACTTAAGTGTGAGCAAATAGACTTTCTTTAATTAAGGTAAGATATACCTAGATACAGTGCAATGTCTAGTCTGGTGGTGATGGTGCTTAAAGGAGAACTTCTTGTATACCTGCTCTGGAATCCTCTTGATTTTTCTTATTTCAGACCAAGTAGTCTGATATTACCAAATATTACATTTTCTGTGTAAAACAAACAAAAAAACTTGAAGCTATGAGAAGGGAATTCTAAAGTTGGTAAATCTTTCAGGCAAATAATAAAAATTATTTATCCAAATCTATTCAAACTATACCAAGCTGAATTGAGAAATATTAATAGCAGTAGGTGATACAGTAATATAAATTTAAGAAAAGCCAACTCTGTTTTTTTTTGAGTGCTCAGTGTAGTCATTGCACTGAGTTTACATTATGCTGTTTTACTTCCATATACTATTTAAAATACATGAATGTGATGCACATATGCAGTATCCCAAATCAAAATGCATGTTTAATAGTATGTAATCTTCCACTGTACAGCCTATACAAGTTTGCACCTGTCTCAAACACTTATATTGAGGTCATTAAACTAATTACTTTTTAATCAATTTAATTAAATTTCACTTAACATATTTTCTTACAGATAGCGTTCATGTTTCCATATGGAAGGCAAAAATCCATGACAGTTGATGATTACAAAAATTGCCAAGTTCCAGACTCTCTTTTATTTATATATATATATTCTGACCATACCATATTTAAAGAGACCGAAGCATTTTTTTTGTCTGATAATGACTGTCAAATCCAGGCAGTGGATGGCTTTTTCAGAGAATACTGTATGTTTGAAAATGACTTACTTTTAGGCACATTTTACATTATCACACCGTGTTAGAAAAGAACTAGAAAAGTTGGATGAGTTTATTGTAGTTAAAAAAATTTCTCAAAATTTGGGGAATTTTTCTTTGGTGTCTGTGAAGAGCAGTTTGCTGAATGTGAACTGTGAGCTTCAGAAACCTTCACAGAGGCTGATACTTCATTTAAGTAGTGTGAACTGTATGGATTATCAGCAGCCTACAGAGAAACAGCACTGAAGTAATTGTTATCAGAAGTACAAACGACCCTGAAGTTGTTAATTGGAGTCCCAAACTGCAATTCTTAATTCCGAAGTGCCAGAAGTTGTAATTTTTTTTTCTCCCCTCTTCACTTGCTTATGCTAGTAGCAAGGGAATACACTCAACCTATAAAATTAGACAATTTCAGTACAAACCAGACTATAGCACTTGCTATTGATACCATATTTAGTTGGCCTATACCTTTAATTGCAGTTCACCAGCCATTTAGAGTGCACTAAGATTTATGAGCCCCTTGCCAAAGGGCATCTTACCATTTTCAGCTGGAGATTAGGCTTTGTTTGTTTGTTGTAAAAGGTGTCAGGGGTGGTTTCTTGAGATTAGTTTACACATCAAACTATAAGATATTTAAGCGCAAACTGTTTGGAATTTCGTAATTTCCAGATCACATGTTGTGATTCTCTACTTGACTCCAAGTTCTGTTCAAACTAGATACAGCAAGTATCAGTAATGAATTGAAAGTGAAATTGGGGAGGGAGGGAAGCACAGAAAGATCTGAAATACCTAGCAGCCAAACCATTCAAGAGAAATATGTCTGGGTACTATTTCTTTCTAAAATATTTTGCATCTTTGAATACTTTCCTTGTTTAGCTCTGGAAACCAGATTATATGCAGTCCAGAGTTGTTCAAAGCAGCTCAGTGTCTGAAAGGAGAAATTAGTTGGAGCCCTTGAGATATGGCGTGTGATTTATGGTATGGATTGGGAGTGTTGAGTGATAGGATATAATAACTGTGCTGCATACCATGGGGCATAACATAAGCTTCTCAAATGAAGCATGCATTTTATAATGCAATATTTTTCCTTATTGTCTAACCTATTAGATATTAAAATTCCCTTTGAAATTTCTGTGCTTTGTGCCAAAACAAACATGAAAATATGTAAGGTGATTTAAATAGAAGGTGAAGAGTGGTGTGAATAATACAGTCAGCTGATTACATTGTTCTTGAACTGAAGTACAATACTTTGTTATGGTATTTACTGATGTACTTTGTGTCCTGATAACATTTTTGTTATATAGCTGTAATTGGATTAGTGCACCTCCTTTTCAAAAGGAAGTGTTAAGAGAACTTCTTTTGATCTTTTCAAAAAATAGGAGCAATAGTAGCAATTAAGGTTTGAATTCTTGCTTCTCCTGTTGTTTGACGTAACACAAATATACCAGTTTTTACCTCTTGTGAAAGAGACATCAGGAAGACGGTATATGGTTTGTCTGTTTTTTCACTGACGGATGAAAACAATCTAAGAAGGAATCGTAATGTTTGCAGAGTAGAAAAATCTCGAGGAACTAGAAGAAATAAGTAGTCTTTGCTGCTTTCAGCAATGTTTGTACATTTTCGTTTATCTTTGCCTGAAACTGTTGTTTTTTGTTTTGGCTTTGTTGCTTCTGATTCATTTAAGCCAGTCAGGTTCATCATTATTTGCTTCCTTTATTCAAGGCCTTATTCTTTTATGACTTTACCATGTGACACACAAAATATTTCTGCTAAAACTGCAAACCCTGGAAGGAATCCTGGTTGATAGCTCTTCCAGCTTCTCATGACATTTAGACATTGGGAAGACCATAAGTGATTTTTGGATTATCTGTGATGTCTTGCAAGACCACCTGCTAGGACTGGCCCTATAGCATCATGCAATATTGAGGGAAGTGTGGGACCCTAAAGTAATTTTATCTTTGTATGTGCGCGTGTGTGTTCTGTTTTAATTAAACCTACTTTGCTTTGTATGTATACAGCTAAGCATCATGATGGTACAGAAGTGGGATTTAATGTAGATATTTCTTGCTGTAAGAACGCTTGCTCTGTGGCTGTGAAACTCCTGTGTTTTCCTGTGTTTGCCATGATTAAACTTTTTCCACTGATTTGTGCAGCCGCATACTGGAACACAGTCACACAAGCATTCTTTCATTTTCCACAGAACTCAACTGAACTTGGACATTTATTTTTATATGCAGAAGATGTTGACCCATTACTTCTGTAATGGAAACATCTGGCAGTTCATCTTCTATAGTGTTTCAGAGTGCCTAGTTTGCTGCTTAAGATTCATTCCCATCTTTAAAGTCTGAGAGGGAAAGCTGTACCTGCTTCGTCTTGCTGTACTTGCTCAATTATTGATTTTTTTGGTTTCATTTGGCAAATTATTTTTTACATCAAGATATTTATTAAATTTAGCTTTCCTTTTTGGTATTTTTTTTTCCAGTGCAGTAAAGTTTTAATAATATTTTCAAGTTCAGCAAGATCTTTATTTGGGTGTATGTGTGCATTAGCAGAGCATCTTTTCCTCCCCACCCCTCCACCCCATTAGACCCATTTCCTATATTTATGGGAGAAGCGTAGGAGGGAATAGGGCGGGTTGAACAAATGCCAAGGTGAACCATTACCTATTAATGGTAACATCTAAGATGACTGGAACTGAATTCTCCCTTAGTTTCTTTGAGCTAGTTTGGGGGGGATCTATTATTCACAGACTTTGATCAAGAAATTAGCAGTAATTTTGAAATTCCAAAATAGTGCTTGTATCACTCTTAAGTCTCAGATTGTACATGGTACAATATGTCACTTTTTATTGAAGTGTGAATATGAAATTCCTCCTATGGACAGCTTCATTTTTCCTTTGGATATTTTCTCTGTGAATCAAATCCTTCCTGTAGGTCACTTCTCTGTGTAGAATTAACAAATATGAAATATACTTGTTGACTAGAGTCATGGTATGCGTATCAGAGGACCTAAAATGTTTTTCATCTTAGTTCTTGGTTTTAAACCAAGATGATGGTTTAATTAGTTTGAGGTTGTCTGAATTTTTCTTTTTCCTTGTGCTTGGCATCTAGGATAGTGTAAGTAAAGTCAGGAAAGTGTGGCATCACATCTAACAAACTGAATTAATTATGCCTAGTGCCTTTTCTTCCAGTTAGTGGAGCTCTCTATTGTTTTATTGAAGCACTTTTGTGGGTTTTTTTGAATTTCTGAAGCAATTTCATTGGTGTCACATCTGAGTTGTTTCTGGCTTGTTGATATTGAGTATTCCAGTTAGAAAGCAGTGGATAGTGATTTAAGTTCTCTTTTTGTTTCAATTCAACTGAATTCATATCCTAAGACATCTGCTTGACATAATCTTTCTTGTGTACTAATGCTGATTGGGAAAATAGCTAGCATAATTTTTATACAAAATACCTGTTATCTGAAGCTTGATTCTTCACGATGAAAGTTAGAATTCCGAGAAGGAATGATGAACTAGTCATGTTGAATGACAATGGGGAAATTCCTGGTGTGATACTTTGGGTGAGGGAAGTGTCTTTTTAACTAATGTAAATAATTGAAATCCTAGATGTCATTTTTAAAGATTCAATAGGTATATGTTGTATGGGAAATGCAAGTACTTTTTAAAACAAAACTTCAGATACGTATCTTGTGTATTTTGTTTTTATACTTGTAAATTATGGGATTGTTAAGTGATTATCACTTATGTGGCTGTGGAGGAGTGAATCCTTAATTTGCAATTGTTTACAAGGTTTGACACAGTCACTGATGATAGATGTTAAACATGTTGATGTGTGAATGGCAAAATTCTTATTGTTGTTTTTAATTCCAGGTAGGAGAAGACAAAGAGTGCATCGCCCTCGTTCTCCAATATTGGAAGAAAAAGATATCCCACCTTTGGAGTTTCCAAAATCCTCAGAGGACTTAATGGTGCCTAGTGAGCATATAATGAATGTTATTGCCATCTATGAGGTACTAAGGAACTTTGGCACTGTTTTACGCCTCTCTCCTTTTCGTTTTGAGGACTTCTGTGCTGCTCTGGTAAGTCAAGAGCAGTGCACACTTATGGCAGAGATGCATATAGTGCTTTTAAAAGCAGTTTTACGTGAAGAAGACACTTCAAATACTACCTTTGGACCTGCTGACCTCAAAGATAGCGTTAATTCCACTTTGTATTTCATAGATGGAATGACGTGGCCAGAGGTTCTGCGGGTATATTGTGAGAGTGACAAGGAATATCATCATGTTCTTCCTTATCAAGAGACAGAGGACTATCCTTATGGACCAGTAGAGAATAAAATCAAAGTTCTGCAGTTCTTAGTGGATCAGTTTCTTACAACAAACATTGCACGTGAAGAGTTAATGTCAGAAGGTGTTATTCAATATGATGATCATTGTAGGGTTTGTCACAAACTTGGGGATTTGCTTTGCTGTGAAACTTGTTCAGCTGTGTACCATTTAGAGTGCGTGAAACCACCTCTTGAAGAGGTACCAGAAGATGAATGGCAGTGTGAAGTCTGCGTAGCACATAAGGTGCCTGGAGTAACTGACTGTGTTGCTGAAATCCAAAAAAATAAACCATACATTCGGCATGAACCAATTGGATATGACAGGCATAGACGGAAATATTGGTTCCTGAACAGAAGAATCATTATGTAAGTAAAGTAATTGTTTAGTGTTTTCTGAAGAATAGTGTGGTATTGAATGTATATTTACAAATGGCTGTCCTGTAAGTTGCTGTTTCCGTCTTAAAATTATTCTTCCTTTAGACCATTACTTACTTCTTAGTAAATAGAACTCTAAAGACCAAATAATTATTCCATTATTTTCTACAAACTAAATATTCTCATAACTTTAAAGGAGATAAAAGGGGGGGGGGAAACAAGGACCATGG
Organism: Aythya fuligula; assembly: GCF_009819795.1. NCBI lineage: Eukaryota > Metazoa > Chordata > Aves > Anseriformes > Anatidae > Aythya > Aythya fuligula. The sequence goes on along the minus strand of NC_045576.1, from coordinate 9,249,695 downwards.
CTTAATTTTAATGTGTCTAAAACACGTGAATATGAGGAAAAGAAAGGAAATTTTAATGAGAACTCTCCAGTGTTCTGTAAAACTTCCTGAAACGTCATTTAACTGTCTTTGTGAATGCATGGCGTCTAGATGACTGTCACCTGCTTAGATAGTATTTGGCTTTTGGATACTTGCACTGTTTTGGTGGTCTGACTTTGAAGTTAAGACTCTCAGAGTCACTTGAGAAAAGGTATTAACCAGATCTATTAACCAGAAATAGGGAAAATAATATTTGTAAATTCTTCTGTAGGTGGAAACAAAGTTGAAATGGCAAGATGTGCCTGCCTTCAAGATGTCTTCTACCATTTAAAACAATTTCCTGTTTGTGGTTGATTTTGAGATACTGACGTAATAAACACCAAAAATTACCAAACTCTCATGAGTGTGGGCACTGTGCCCTATTATGTACCTGAAAAGTTAAATTTAAGACTATAAAGAGTCTTTTTTTTTTTTTTTTTTTTTTTTGACAGGAAAACAGATCAAGACATGGTTTTCTTATAAAAACCGTTTTAATGTAATCATTTTGATAATGAAGGAGAAAGAAAATATTGAAATGAAATTAATGGTATGGTTAGTTTAGGAAAAATAAACAGAGTTTTTTCTGGATTTCTTGAAATACAATTTTCCATTCGGTATTATAGAGAATTTCATACTAGATGTACTACATAGGAAGTTAAGATATCAGCCCTTAAGATATAACCCCTTTTGAAAGGGATTATAAGGGTATATAAGATGACATCTTTTAAACCATACACTTTCAAGTCCTCATTTTTGTCCTTTTAAAAATAAATGTCCTTTCTCTATTGTTAGCTGATACTCTAAGCATTTTTTTCTGTAAGTTATTCTTTTGCTTATTTAAAAAATATATATATATATATTTTTAAGTTTTTCCAGGTCATAAATACTGTAGTGGTGTCAGGTAGTTTTTTAAAAGGTACAGGGAATTTTTTTATGCTCTTGCCACTTTTTAGTACTCTGCTCTATCATTCAGATGGATCAGGTGGATGTGATGGTGCATCTGAAGTTTCTGGCATCCTGGGTGAACTTGGATTGGATTGTAACTAAACTAATGAGTGTAGCTGTACTGTCTCTGGACCTAGCATTGTATTTGTGGAGCATTCCTCGGTGGTTTTCATGAGTCAAAGTGAGTCTGGAAGCAGTAAAGTAACCGATCTGTAACAGTATGCTATTAGTCTGCTTTTGTTCCATGGAGCAGACAGTTGCATACATTACACTGGAATTTATTTGGATGATTCTCTTGTCTTGATGAAATGTTGTTCACTGGTGTCCAGTCTGTTGAATCTTCTAATCCAAGAACAATCTCTGTGAGTTGAAAATCTAGTGTAAAAAAACAAAAACAAACAAAAAAAAACCAACAAAAATTACTTTCAGCATAAAATCTGAATGAGATCGTTGCAAGTGTAATTAAAGTATTCCTCTCTTCCAAAGGACAAGGAAAAAGAGGGTCTCTTCTGGTAACTACAGAAGAGTACAAGAAAATAGGAGAATTATAGATGAAGGACAAACTCCTCAGGTCTTTGAGAATCAATTTAAAAAAAAAAAAAAAAAAAGAAAAACCTGGTTGTGAAGCACATGCAGTTAATATTTTTGCTCTAGTTGAACAGCTTATAGATACTCTCCTCTGTGCATGGCTTTCATATCTTTTGTCTCAAGCTCTGAAGGAAAAAGTTGCTCTAAAAATAAGCTTGCCTTAATGCTCTACTGCACCGGCAGAATGATTTTATTCTGCTCACCATTACAAATCTGGGAACTAACAACATGAACAACAAGAAACAGAATCACTTACTCTGGAGGTGATTTTAAGATAAATAGGCAGGCTTCCCCCTCACCCCAGTATGTAGGTAGGTTGGTAATTATCTTCAACTAAACTTGTGAAACAATGTTTTTTCCCCAATGGAGTGGAGTATTTGATGTTTGGAAGGTTTTGATATATTCAAGGTACTTTGAACTGAAACAAATCATGCAGGTGCTTCTTTATTTTTATAAGCCTATGCATGTGAAAGTTGTTTCAACTTATGTTTTTTTTTTTTTTGGTAGTACCTTCTATTGCAATAGCAGAGGCATCCTCAAAGGTTGCATGTATGGATTTTTTTTTTAAATAATTTTGCATTCCTGTTAAGAGTTCAATGGGCAAGTGATTTATGTCAGAAATGGTAAATCAGGTTTTATTAACAGAAGTTTTATGCCCTAATGGGGAGTTTATTTAATGAGAAAACACATCACTAATCTATTAAAAATCAAAAATAGATGAGAATAAAGCAACACAGCAAAAGGAAAATTTTATTAGCTTTTTAATTTTACTGATTTTTTTGTTAGCGATAAAATGTTTCAAAACATAAATAGAAAAATATTTTAGCTTTCAAAGAGTATATGCAGTTCACCCATTAATTATTTCCTGTCTTTTATATTCTCGTGCAGGTTATCTGAGTTGAAGTTATCTATCCTTCCTGTTGCAATTAGATACCAGACCTTCTGCTAGTGTAAATGTACCTGTGCATTCTTCCAAAACAAATTTTCAGAAGTATGTGGTTTGGATTAAAAATTTCCCAAATCATCCCGATGGATGTACTGGGTAAAACCACCACAATGGAATGAGAATAAGAAACACATACACAGACATTCGGGTACACCTGCGGCAGTGGCACTCTTAAAGAGTACAATGTGGGATATACAGGATCAACCACTGCACTTCTCACTGAGCAGAAACGTAATTGAAGTTACTCCTAATGTGCCTTTCGTGCTAAAGCCATTGCATAATGGAACAGAAGCATTTACTATATAACTAAATTCCAGGGAAATGCAACTTTAGTTCACACAGACATTAAGCTCTGTATTTTCAGTTTTTAATATCCTTTAGATCAGTAGCCATGCTGTATTGCAAAAGCAACCATTTTGCACATGTGTATTGAACAAGTTCAAACCACACCTGATGCCTTTAACTGAAGGATAACTCGTAGAATAACCACCAAATGTGAAAACCTGAGATCCATGAAATTATTAAGAAGAATAAAGAAATTGAATTAATGCCATGTGATCAAATATATCAGAGGAAACTAATAGATCTAAAACCAAATTGTATAAATCGTGATTTGAAGTCTTGCCTGGGGGGTAGAGAACTGAAATCCTATTTTTTTTATTTTTTTATTTTTTTCAGATAAGTTTTTTCGGGCATGTTACTTCCTGTCCCACTTCCCTTTTTGATAGTTATGTTATCATCACACCAACGTTTTTCTCTTATTTAAAGAGTTTTCTACATTGTTATTGTTGTTCAATGAGCCTCTAACTTCCATGTTCATCACTTGTTTAAGCCCGTCATTGTGGTTTTGTTTCCCTTTTTCACCTCTTCTGTTTTACAAATAGAGAAAAGTGGGCACTGTGAAGAGGTTCTCTTCCCATACATACCCTGGAGCAAATCTCAGCAGGATGAAAAAGCACGAGATAATTCCTGAGATAATTTCAGTGTTTACAAATTTAGGATGATGTTTCTGAAGGAAGAATAAGGAATAAATCAAGAAAATCAAGACTATCAAATTACTTTCAGATATAAAGTTACTTTACTGCTTCCCAATTTGCATTTAAGTAACAGTATCTTAATATTTTGTTGATAGAGAACAACTTATTATTTTACTGGTAAATGTGGTAATTTCCTCTTATTTTCTCCTTATAAACAAATGGAAGATTTATAAGTTTGGAAAAGTATGGATGTAACAAATCAAATACTGAGATGCATTGGGTTTGCCAACTGTCTATGAAGCGAGGTGGTGAAAGGTTGTTTGGCCCTCGTTTGATATCAGCAGTGAAACAAATTGCTATTCCTGTGCTGTTTGTACCTGCCTCAACCATCAAAAACAGTTTCAGATTTTTTTTTTCTGCTAGATCTGTTGTGCTGTTCCTGTTCTCAGTGGGTCCTCCTCTATTTTCTCCACTTAAAAAAAAAAAAAAAAAAAAAAAAGTAAACTTCATTTTAATAGAAGCTTAGTTTAAACAATTTTATTAATTCTGCAATTTTTAATTGTATTGCTATGGGATTCAGCAAAAGGGTGTATCTACCTCAAAAACAGTTAATCACCATTTTCTAGCATCTTCCATGTTATAATTTTTATCAGTGTTAAAAGTTGCCTGTAAGGCCTGCTGTTGAATAGCTTCAGGTAGTGAAGGAGACAAAAAGGTAGGAAGGGCTCATGTGATTCTTTTTACTCCCTCCCTCAGCCTCACAATGTATGGGACCGAGCTGAGTGCCCTGGAGGCGAAGCAGTCACCCAGCACCGAGCTGATGGTGCCTCACTTGTCAGAGGAGCACTGGGAGTGCTCAGTGGGTGCTAGCACAGCCTCATTTCCTGAAGGAATTTATATAAAGTGTTCAAACTATTGCACAACTAGGTTGTAGAAGAAGAGGTGTAAATGGCATGTGAATATAGCTAATAATTGTCTGACAAGGTAGGGGCTCAAAATGAAGGTAAAGGTGCCTTTTGATGATTTTAGAAGCAATTAAAGTTTAAGTTCATCAACAGCACAGTTCAGCAGTTGTGTTCATAAGCTGCAGCCTTACCGTAGCTGCTCTGCCAACACCTTGCTCTTGCCACTTTCATCAGGCATTTGTCAGGGAAAATAGCAACACAGTTCAGGAGGTGTGACTTTCCCCTTCATTTTTGTCTTGTTTTGTTTCAGTTCTCTTTTCTGTCGATCGTTTTGTTTCACCTTTTTCTTTCCTTTTGCTCTCTAAGCTGTGTTCTTGTGATCCCCTCTCTCCTTCCATCTTAGTTTTTGAGCATGTTTCTTTCTCTTCTCTTTCTGTGTTTTTTGTCCACAAACTTTAATAAAGGTGCTTCCGTTGCTGTTATTGTTAAGAATTAACTTTCTCAGCTTAGAGGAAACGTAGCTTAAATGTCAATTTTTCTTTAATGTGAAACTCTACAGAATATTTGTTGGCTCAAATGATTGCCAGTATTGAGCTGACATGTGTAATATCAGGGCAGTCTGTGGGCAGTCTTTCTGAGTTGGGATGTTTTCTCAAAAACTCTTCAAATTTACCATGCTAACCTGTTAAAACTAAAAGTTAACAGTGGTCTAGGTGAGTAAATGGGTAAAGTAGAAAAATTAGTTGCTTTTCATGAACAAAGGCCATTCAGAGTGAAATCACAGCATTTCTTTGCAATATACCAAGTTGTATGAGCAAGACAAAAATAGTCTGTTTTGTAACAATGGTCGTGGCAAATCAGTACTGTAATTTTGACTTGTACTGTCGTTATTATCAAGTTCATGGGCATCTTTATTTTAGTGCTATTCTAAATGCATTCTGCACCTATTGCAGTTGTTTTGTAAATATGATGTGGCAAATCCTCTGGTAGGTGACAAGTTGCCTTACGGATGTTCAGATTTCTGACAATCTGAGGCCAGTTTTTCCCATCTTTAATGCATAAGCCACGTGGAAGCAGCCACTAGAGAGGAATACAGAGGAAAAATTACTAAGTTAGATCTTTTAAAGTACAACCAGCTTTCCATCCCCACTGACAACTTGTTTTAGGGTTATTAGTGAGCCACGGGCTAATAATAGGTAGGGCAAGTGTAGCAATAGCTTAGTGCCTCTTTTACATATGAAGGCCAAGCTTACAAATCACGGTGTTGCCTCATACCTCGTTTGCAGTATGGGGAGTGCTAGGGCTGTATTGCATGAGTGGTCCTGCCCACGGGCAGGCTGAGCTGCTGACCGGGAGCTGCTGAGGCAGGCTGGAATGAAGCAGCCTCCCGCAGAGCCATGTGCAGTGTCCTGCTGAAGCTCTCCAGCACTCTGGGAGAGCCTGCTAGTCAAGAAACGTATGGAGCTCATTTGGGTCCGATGGCCTGGTCAAGATGCTCTTGACGCTGTGCTCCTCTCGTAATTTTCTTTATGCTATCATGAAGTACCCCAGATAATAAATGTGGAAATTCCTTCATCATCTCAGAGGATCGTATTATGTTTATTTTATGTGCTTTCTGGTGCTTTCACAGGTGAATGCTGTAGAGATGCTAATAGAAAATATTTTATGAATATGAAGTTCCTGAATTTCCTGAATTTGCAGCCAGAAACTACCTTTTCTGGATTCTGGAGACAAGTACTCTTTCATTTCAGATTATTCAAGACTTAGTAGATTACCGGTTACAGTAGTATTAAATATAATGAGAACAAACCTTGTTGCCAGATTTGACAAACCAGTTTTAAGGAGACTCTTCAAAAGCTCTCCTGAGCAAGTTATCATGAGAACTTCTGATGAAAAAGGGAAGGGAAGCGAGAAATTACTTGGATACTTACAGGGGTGTATATGAGTGTCCTCATGTGCTTTGTTTCTGTTTGTTTGTTCACGTTCAGTTGTTGGCATTAATATGTCTCTGCAAAAAGTAGGGTGATAACCATTTTTGTAATTTGTCCAGGTATTTAAACATTAATATTTTAAAAATACTCTTATAGAGAGGAAGATTCAGAAAGTGAGAAAGATAAGAAAATCTGGTACTATAGCACAAAGATACAGCTGGCAGAGTTAATTGAATGCCTAGACAAAGATTACTGGGAAGCTGACCTATGCAAAACTCTGGAAGAAATGCGTGAAGAAATTCATCGGCACATGGATGTTACAGAGGACCTTACTAATAAAGCACGGGGCAGCAACAAGTCTTTCCTTTCTGCAGCAAATGGTAAGCATATTCAGGCTAACAGGAACAGATGTTGCACTTTGAATCTAATACTAGCTTATATGTATTGTATTGTAAAGTGCTTATTGGGCTAATGTGACACTACCAGTTATTTTCAGTGTGTTATTGAAGTTCTTGTATTTAAAATAATAATAATAATAATGGTAGATTTCTGGACATACAGAAAAATTTTTACATCAGTTTGCCAGAATAACTATTTTTGATGTTCACTGTCCTTTTTAACAGTTTAATTACAGATTATATCTGATAGCTTGTTTGTATCAAACTGCATTTCCTTGATTTAGCATGGATTTTGACTTCAAATTCATTTTATAGTGAGTGACTGACCTAAAGGAAGTGTTTTTAAGCAAAATGTTAAGCATCCTGTTAGCTGGATTTGTTTGGGAAAACATATGACTAAATGAATGGATGTGTGGCAGGAAATGCTTTTACATCCCACTCCATGAACGTAACACAAATGCTTGGAGCCTGGTCAGTGCTCGTAGTACCACTGTTCCCACTATCCACAGTTGGATAGTGAGTACGGAGCTTTGAAGAAGCATCGTGCTGATGTACCAGCCTGGATATGTAGTGATGACTTCTTGCAGGCCTGTGTCTACATCGTGTGTTCCAGGATGTCCTGAATGATTCAGATTTTTGATCTGCTTAGGGTGTGCCAGATTGTGGTCATTCCAAGTGTTGGAGTAGGGCTGTTAACTGTCAAATGTTTGTTGATTTACTGTCTGATACACACGTATATACATCCTCATAAACATTTAACAATTGAATAGGAGTTGGAATGGCAAAAATACTGAAGCTCAAATATTTGCTCCGATATTATGTCAAGTGTGGCGGAACACATATCTTTCCCTGCCAGAAGTTAATCGATGTACCTTGGAACAATAAATAGCTATATAAACTTGTGAAGGTTTGAACTTTGGTTCTGGGGAAGGCGTGAAGGTTTGATATTCTGGTTTAGAAATGGATTTGTCATCATTATGTGGATGTATAATTTGAGAAATCGATTATAAGACCTTTGGAATTGTTGCTTTTAAGGAGGAAGAAGTGATAAGTTGGATGTTACCTTTTTGTCTCTTAAATGAAATGAAGCAGTATTTACGCCATGTTATTTTTTCGTCCTTGGCTTTGTAGGTGGTGGTTTGTTGTATATTGATGACATACATTTTATTGTAGATGAAATTTTGGAGGTTATCAGAGCAAGAAGAGGAGAGATAGGGGAAGATAGAAACACACCAGCTGATGAGGCAGAGAAAGCCAAGAGTGATGGTGAGAATGACCAGACAGATACAGATAAAGGCAAAGAAGAATCTGGAGACCAGGATAAAACTGAGGAAACACCCACTGAGCAAGATGTGGAAAAAGTGAAAACCGAAGGTAAAGGAACTATCACTGTGCTTTTACAACTTCATTTAAGTAGATTGATGCTTCAGCTAAGAAGATCCTCACATTTCTTGAAGTTAGAATATTTTTTTGTCTGATTCTTTAAGTTATTTTTAAGCAATAAGAAATATTTGTTAATTTATTTGTGGTTGTATGTTATAATTGTTTATTTTGTTAAGTAATTTCACCAGTTTTCCATCTTTTCAAGTTAAATACAGCTAGCTTGTCGATACCTTGGCTTGAGGTACAGTAGACATTGACAGAGTGTGATCAACAAGTTTATAGTAAGCAGTATTACACAGAACTTTTTAACATTGCTTTCCTCATCAGAATTAAGTAATTTGAGTGTTAGACAAGACTTTAGCATACAGGGGGGAGAGGAAAAAAAAAAAAGCTCAGCAGTATCAAACAGACAAATTTACTGAAGTTGCTTTCTATGGGTGACCCCAAATGACATCCTAAAACATAATAAAGAATATCCCTAAAGTTTTGTTGTGCGTTTTACTATAGAGGCAACAGTCGTTGGGGATAAAAGTAACTCTGTGACATCAAGCACTGACGACAACAACACAAATCCTTCTGCAGGAGAGACTAGTTGCTCTGAAGGGAAGAACGCAATGGGGTGTCAGTCAGAAACCCTTGATAGCAACAACATGGCAGAGAAGAAGGTGGCATCAGAGCTCCCTCAGGAACTCTCAGGTACAGAAGGCACTGTTACCAATGCCTCTGTAATTTGGGTAATCTGTTCAGTTTTTCCTATCTGGTTTGTTCACTAAAACCATTCACAGCGAATATCACTCATGCTGTTTGCTTGCAGTGCCATCCTTTACTGCTACGTTGTCATTAACATTTCAAAGTTAATTTTCTTGCAACTAGTGCTGGAAATTTGTGGCCCTCCATGACATCAGCATTTGTTTCCATGCCTTCCAAAGATGACTATGGCTAAGCTTTTTATGTTCTATTTTCTCTATATTTTATTTTTGCACAGTGATCCATAATGGTTGTTAGCATCCTATCAAAATTTATTTCAAATTCTAATTTGCTGCTGACTCTTATTTTAACCTCTCATTTACTGTACAAATTACTAACAAAGTATTTTCACTCACATAAGTAAACCATTGCACTGAGATCTCAAGATAAAATTGTCAAGCTTGCTGGGGATTTTAAACAGATTTCAGAATTGTATGCATAGAGGCTCTTGTGTTTTACAGTGTTTTCTTCTGCCATGTCAGTGATTATAAAGTGATAATATACTGTATTTAAAGAAAAAACTCTTTAGGAATGAATGGGACTTGATTTGGTGTAATGTAAATTATCACAGTATTATTTTAGAATGATGTTATGTTACAGGCTTTACTAGGTAACCAAAAGTTACTCTAAACAGCTGATTACCATTAAAATGAGCAGAGTTTTATACTCATCTTTTCAGTTGTTGCAAGTACAAAAATAATCAAATTGTAATGTAGCCACTGTGTGATGTTTGAAAAACTGGTAGTAAATGTTTTCTCTCCTACAGAAGTAGTTCTCTGTTCAGGTACAGATTTCACTTCTTAAACTTGTAGATATGGATGTGTCTCAACTTTGTAATAAATAGTTTCCATAGAAGGGGAAAATGAAAGTTAAGATGAAACCATAATCTGGGAGCCTTTTAGTATGCTTTTTAAATACAGAAAATGTGCTACTGCATGGACTAAAAGCATATACTTTAGACATTCGATCACATACTTCTGCCTGTACTCATTTTTATTCCATTTTAAAGTTTTAAATAATTGATAGAGATTTAGTGGAGAATATTTGTATCCTACAACTTTGTTCCAGACACATACATAGATTCATGCTTCCTTTTAAAAAAATCACTTTTTGCAAAGGTGTTTCTTTATTATACTTTTGCTGTTACTTTTCTCCTTCCAAAGCTGCTAACCCAGTTTTAAATTAGTGGGCTTTGCCTGTAGGAAAGCATGCATGTGTCTTTTGTGAAGGGGGTTGTTCCTCAGGTCTAATTTACTACATTTATAGTGATATTTGTGTTCCTGTTACGAAAAGTTCAGTCTGAGACTCTTATCTCAGAGGAAGGGAGAGATACTGAACCAGTATCAGTAAAGCAGCCAGCCCCAAAGAGAGGAAAATAAGATGAAACTGCAAACCTAAACAAAAATATCTATCGCAATCCTTGTTAAATGTAACGTCGGTATTAATCTTTTATTTTTGGGTCTAGTTTGGATGCTTCCTTTCTCCTCCAAACAACAGGCACCAAACGGTTACATTTTTCTCTTACTAAAAAGGGAAATAGACCAAATAATGTCGGTCACCTGTTGGGAAGAGCCAGAAATCAAGTTGTGTTTAGGTACAGGATCTTCTAAGAATCAGAGAATGATTCTTAGAAAAAAGAACGTTTCACAGAGGGAAGTTTTTGGTCTGTTTTCTTTTAAAGATAACAGAACCCTTGAAGTTTTGAAAGTGGTCTAAAAACAGAAAAATCTTTTTTTTTTTGAACATCTAAGCAGTGTCTTTGCACAAAATTCAAAAGATACTGCTGTTGGAAAGGGTGGTGCCTTCTTACAGGGAAGAGAGTGGTATTTCTAGATAGCTGCAATTCACTGATGGTTTGGTTGAAAGACTGTGCTCGGGCAGTATGCTGTGTTGACAGGTGAGGTGGCAGTAACATCCACAGCTGTCCAGAAAGACAGTAACAAGGACAGCTGAGGACTGAGAATGCATTTGTCTTACTGAGCTTGAAGCACTATCTAGACCTAGCAGGTTGTAAGAAAAGCTGATATTTTAAGTTTGTAGAAGCGTTTAGATATAGAGTGTTGCCGATGGAAAGGAAATGAGAATTCCTCAGCATTAATGTGCTGAGATGATCAAAGTCAGTGGAAGATAGATGGGGAAGGGAAAAGGTCATGGTTTGAGGAACAGTTAATGCATGATACAATCAAGAGAGAATCAAAGAAGCTGCAGGAAGACCAAATTTCATAAAATCTGCATCTTAAAAGCAAAACAAAGTCTCAGTAGAGGGCTCACAGTGTGTGCATCTATAGGGGAAAAAAAAATACACTTTGTATTTCAAATTCATTCATCCAAATACAGATTTCAGTTCTTCAGAGCTGTAAAAGTTGAAACTGCTTGAAACAGAACAAAAAGATAAAATATCTTTACGGATTCAGTGCTCTGAAGGGAATTTATATTTTATGGGTATTTCTTTCCATTCTAGCAAAAGATGTTCATCTGACTTTAAATTTTTCATCCAAAATATAAAATGAAATTTGCATCTATACATTTTAAAGGAAAACTAAAAATGAAGTTGTTCTTTTGTAGAAGAAACTGGTCAGATGATCCCCAGCAACAGCAGTGCGTCTGCTGCAGCTCTACAGGCAGATGTTGAGAACAGCAACAGCAGTGAGCTCAGCTCTGTGCCGAATGACTCCGTTAAGATGCCTGATGATGCTGAAAATGCAGAGGGGGGATCCCAGACTTCAGATGACATAGGTAAAGAGGCAAAAAAAAAAAAAAAAATACATGCTTGATCTCTTATTTTCATGTTATGCATCTTTTTACTTTATAATTTCCATAAGTCAACAGAAAACTTTTAGTTTTTAGGTTTGTTTTAAAAGCTTTTTTATTTTTCCTGGGCAGGAGATAAGTCTAATGGTGAAAGAAGTGATTCTCCAGGCACAGGAAAAGGCACGCCAGGTTCGACGCGAATGCTCACAAGATTACGAAATCCAGATAGCAAGTTGAGCCAGATGAAAAGCCAACAGGTTGCTGCTGCAGCACACGAAGCAAATAAGTTATATAAAGAAGGCAGAGAGGTTTGTATACTTAAGGAAAATCCAAAGCAGTAGTAGAAGTGTAACAGAAAACCAATCATCGTTGTTTTTTGTTTTGTTTTTTTAATAAAAAAGTATTTAAACTTTTTAAAAGTGATTTTGGCAGACTGTAAAGGTCATTAAAAAAAAAAAGTCAAAATAATAAATCAGCAAATGCTTAAAGTGTTGTATCAGAAGCTTTTTTCCCCTTTTCGTTTGTTCTTGCATTCTAAATCTGTACGATGATACACCAGTGACCAATGTGCATACTCTCCTTTAATACACCGGTCATAAGTTAGGGAATTGTTTACTATATAGCCAGCAGTAAGTTATATATGTTTTTTCCCACTTTTGTCTTCAGGTCTTTCAGAACTGATGTGCCAAAAATGTAACTTACTAGTGTTGTGTATTTGATTATTGTTTGAATACCTGGGTAATAGCCAAGTTTCCAGTTCACCACAAGTCTGTACTGGCAGATTATGTTGATTTAAAAACAATCATTGCAAAATTGTAGCACTTCTGGATGCAAACTAAAGTAAAAGCTCTCAGATGACTGTCATTTGGTATAAATCTTTAGTGTGGCTGTAGGTTTGTGTTATGAGATAGCTCAGTTTCTCCAGAAATGGAATATTTGAATGTTAAGCATTAGCTGCACTTATTTGTTGTCATTGTTTGGTGTATTAATTTTATTTTTGTTAGCTGGTTATCATTATAAGTTAACGCAATTGTGTTTGTGAGCCTATCTGATCACAAACATCTCTGATTTGGAACTCCTTTATGAGTAGCTAGAGCAGTGGTGTTATCCATGCCATGTTTTCAAATTCGGAAATACTTGTTGGCTTAGCTAGGTGTAGGAATTCTGTGACTTACCCAGGAGGTGTTTCACAGACACTTTTAGTTTACTTCAGTTTAGTGAGGCTATTTTCCCAAAGCCATCTCCCTCAATAGACGTAATTCTGAGCAGCCAAACAGGTTCCTGTTTGACCTCCTGAAGAGCCTCGGTGGCTTTTTTTGTAATTGTTGAAGTTGATCTTCATAGTTCTATATGCAATCTGTGATGAAGTACTTATATTTAACACATTGGTTAAAAGTTATATGCTTCTGCAAACTAATGCAAGATATTTTTATGAACTTTACATATAGGCAGTTGAAACCTTATACTGTGAGTAATCAAACAATGATTTTTAAAGGTCCCAAATGTTTTCTTCTTTAACAAGGTTCTGGTGGTCAACTCTCAAGGTGAAGTCTCCCGAATGAATGCAAAGAAGGAAATTGTGATGAAAGGAAATATCAACAACTATTTCAAATTAGGGCAAGAGGGGAAGTATCGTGTTTATCATAATCAGTATGCCACGAATTCATTTGCATTGAACAAGCACCAGCACAGGGAGGACCATGACAAGAGACGACATCTCTCGCATAAATTCTGTCTGACTCCAGCTGGAGAGTTCAAATGGAATGGGTCTGTACATGGGTCCAAAGTTCTTACCATATCCACTTTGAGGCTAACTATTATCCAGCTAGAAAACAATATCCCGGCATCATTCCTTCACCCTAACTGGGCTTCCCACAGGTAAATTAATAAATGAAAAAATATGTTCTCTTGTATTTTTGCTAATAGCATTAACGAGCAGTGGTCTTTGCTTTTTGAAATTGGTGGTTTCCAAGCGCCATGCTTCAGTAGATTAAAATATAATGTGTTTGTGTGCTGTGATGAACGACTAAAAGAATTGCACATATGAGTGAAGTATTAGAATATAGGAGATTTTATCCCATTAAATCTCATTAACATAGTATGCTATATTAGTACATGTATATATTTCAGGTTATCTTTTTTCCAATTTAGGTCTAACTGGATTAAGGCTGTTCAGATGTGCAGCAAACCTAGAGAATTTGCACTAGCTCTGGCTATATTGGAATGCGCAATTAAACCAGTTGTCATGCTGCCGATCTGGCGGGAATCCTTGGGACACACTAGGTAAAAAATTATGAAAATATTTTTTTATATATACGTATATCTCATATACATTATACATATATATATTTTGAGTATGAGAACTTCACTGTTTTACAGTTACTAGTTTTTCTATACCTGTATGAATAACATTCAATTTCAGTCTGTTGTATTCAGCACTTAAAAATAGTGGTTTTTCTCAAGCAGAAAAACTGAAAATACATGCAAAGATTTCAGTAGTGTCCCTGCTGCTGCAAAGCAAGTTTGTTTTCTTTCTGAGCTAGTCTCCAAGTGGTAGCACTTTGGAAGACTAGAAAAACAACTTTCAACACACTGAGTTTGGTAGAGTCTGTCTTTCGTTTTTCATTGCTCTGTAAAAGAATAAATTAACTTTTTGATGTAGATACGGTTGCAGGCAGCTGTCTGCCTTATCAAAATAGCCAAAAAAAGTAGTGTTCACATTGCAATTAATGCATATAAGCTGATACTAGACTTACCTCTTAACTTCAGATATTCGAAAATATTCAAGGAGGAGTGTTTACTGTTGTTTGACTTCTTATATTTGTTTACAAGATCCTGTGCTTAAATATATTTAAAAGTACTTACATCTGTGTTTATTAGATTACGCAGAATGACAGCAATAGAAAGAGAAGAAAAAGAAAAAGTGAAAAAAAAAGAGAGAAAACAAGAAGAAGAAGAAACAATGCAGCAAGCTACATGGGTGAAATACACATTCCCTGTCAAACATCAGGTAAGGTTTTATTTTGCATGAAGACCAAACTGTCAATTTCTTATTTTTTTTCAATTTTCTTGGACTTACATAAATGTCAATTAGTGCATTACTCCCTGTCATTGGAGTAGGAACCATGCCCACATACTAAAGCACACAGTCTTGGCCTGAGCAAAGTTTGAGATTCATTGCTGTCTTAGCTACACTTCCTGATTTGGCAGATGATTATCTGCAAAATGCACTCCTTGCTAATGGAAGAGTTTTAGATGGATATTGGAATCTTGTCTATGTGTCTGTTTCCAGCACTTCCCTCCTCACCCTGCCCCCCAAACCAGCTACCTTTACTTCAGAAGGTTATATAAATAGAAATCCATTTATATGGTAAACATATCTTCTACAGGAGATGGTAAATACTTTTGTTGTAGTGGTTCTTCGCTCTAAATTTATTGGTGTAATAAACATACCGGTTGATTCAAAAAGTTATATAATCTTTCAGCTTTCAGATAAATATCTGCTTACTGTTAAATGAAGAAAATATGATTTTGCTGTTGCTGTGGTAGAATTGGCAGATTATTGGCAGATACATATTGAAATATGATATATGATACATAATGATACATGATATGATAAATAATGTAGATAGCATATTGACAAACTTCAGTTTGCTTGAGAAAGTAAGAAAATTAGAAGGTTAAAAACCCAAATATATTTGCTGTTTTTAAATTAATGCATAAATTAACAGCAAATAGCACCATTAAAACTAATGTTTTAAAAATGTTTAACAGGTTTGGAAACAGAAAGGAGAGGAGTATAGAGTAACAGGATATGGTGGTTGGAGTTGGATCAGTAAAACACATGTCCATAGGTTTATGCCCAAGCTACCTGGAAATACCAATGCAAATTACAGAAAATTGCTACCAAGTAAGTGTCTGCATCACTTAGAATCTTTTAAATTACTAACATACTACCGTTTGTTGCTTTTGTAGTTAATTACATGTGTGTAATGTTTCTTGTGTAGACTTTGTTCCAGGTAGTGTTCCAGAGAAGCTTTCATGGATCTCTACTCATTATTGTCAGTATAGTTGGTTCAGTTGTCAGAGACAGTTTTTTAGCTACATAAAAATGTTTCACTTAGGAAGTTGTGTGTAATATTGTACACCTTTAGATTTATGTAAATTAGATAAATATGTAGATAATCACATGCAAAAAATACCTAAAACATTGGTGCACATATTCATCTCTTTTTCTACATTGACATAATACTATTAATCAATTTTGTCTGTACATAAGTGTTGTAAGGGGGGAAAAATGATTTTTTCTAGCAAGTTCAAAACATCTTATTTCTTTTAAAATAAAACCTTGGGATCAATAAGTGTGTTGCACAGTTAACTTCTAGAATGCATCCTGAACTGCTGAAGTCTTACTTGTAATTCTTGAGTTTCCTTTTATGTTTCAGAAAATGGTGGTCCTCGTTACGTTATATATCAAAACTTCTTTTATCACATGCTGAAGTAAAACTTCCCATGTAGTTTCTAAATGGGTCAAACACAAAATAGATGCTGCTGCTTTTTGTGTTACCTGTGTGATTGTTAAATTAGATTTAATTTTCTTTCTCGGTTGAAGTTAATGGACACTGCAGTGCTAAGCATCAAATCGCTTGAATGCTAGTATTCATTCTCAGTTTATCTGTAGAAATCAAAATTATTGAAAACTATTTGTGAATTTTCAGCATATGAATGAATGCTTTTATTAGGCTGTTTTTTTCAGAAAGTGATATTTAATTTCCTGGAAAAGTTGTTTCAGAAAATCTGAACATGAATTCCTGAAACAATAGTGGAAACAAAGTATTTTATCCCTGGTGGGCTTTTAGGTATTTTTTATTCAGTATTGCAGTAAGCTTAATCTGTGATGTTACAATTATATACTGCACTGTATTTCTGAATTTCAGTAATGTGCAAATTATTTAAGTGGGAAACCAAAATACATTAAAATGTAGCAGGTGATTGTTTTTTTCTGAATAACTGAAACCATGTAATTAATCTGTTAATAGCAAAAAATGAAGATGAAAAATGCAACTTGGATAAACGAAAAGGTTCAATGAGGGTAAAAGCAGAGAAAGATAGAACAAAGGATTCTCATGATCTGCAAGCAAAGGAGAAAGCAGATGCTTCAGAAACCTTGGAGAAAGTCAAAGAAGAAAAGTCAGGTGAAGAAAAAGTAGAAACTGATACAAATTCTGAAAACTCAGATCATGCAAAAGACAAAGGTGATATACATAAATTGTTTCAAAACTAGTTATTCATTGCAACACTGTATGCGTAAAAGCGTATGACCTCATAAATAACTATTAAAAAACTGTGTAACAGATTTTGTCCAGACATCTAAAATGTCTCAATTAAGTGATAATTATCCCTTGTAGAAATATCTAGAGCGTTCATTCCCATTTCTTGAAATGTATTAATGTGCTAAAAGGTGCATTTAATTCTTAGTACTTAATGTAAGAACATGCTTTTGGTACTCATTGTTAGGGGAGTTTACTGATTTGGAATTATTCTTCACAGTGGAAAAAGAAATTGATGGTGAAAATGATAAAGTCATCAAGGAAGAACCTATGGATATCGATGATGTGAAAATTGAATCCCCGCTAAAAGATGAGGATACTCATTGTAAGCTTGATATAATCAATGTCAGCGAAGGTTTTCATTTAAGGACTTGCTACAAAAGGAAAGTAAAATCATCAAAATTAGATGGACTACTTGAGAGGCGAATAAAACAGTTTACACTGGAAGAAAAACAACGTCTAGAAAGGATGAAACTGGAGGCTAGTGCTAAAAATGGAGGCATTCAATCTATAAGTCCCCAGAAAAAAATAGATGAGCTACAAATGAGAAAAGTAAAAGAAGGAAGCCAATTTGACATGTCTTCCCAAAATCAAACCTATCTTTCTGATAAAATCCAAACTGAAGATACAAGACAGGACAGCTTGCCAGTCAGCAGCATCTCTTGTACAAAAACTGGTGAGCTAGATGAGCCTTCTTTGCCTTCAACAAATAGGCTATCAAAAAGAGAAGGGCAGCTACTGGATGAGGACTCACCTCAGTCCTCTGAAGGTGAGTCCTCTGTTCAGAATGATAGCAAAGAGAACAACTCCAAACCTGAGACTGCTGATAAATGTCAAGGACAAGAGGCTCTTAAAGAGTGTGAGACTTCCTTTGTGGATGGCTTGAAACAAACAAATGCAGATGGTAAAGTCAAATGGGATGTTCTGGAAACAAATGAAAGACCTTTGAAACAAAAACTACCTATTGCCAGAGTATCTCCGGGTGAATGTGAAAACTCAGAGCCAGTGATAACTGAAAGCAGCTGTAGAAAAGATGCTCTGGCCATTTTAGAAAAAACAGACTCAGGAGGGGATTCTGAACAGCAGAGCAAAGATCCAGAAAACAATTGTATGATAAAAAGCCATTATGAACCAACATCCTTACAAGAAGGTGAAATAGGGGAAAACGTTACTCCAAGAAAGACTGAAAGTAAATCTGAAAATAAGATCAGATTTCACCAAAAATTGGTGAGTAAAGATTTAGAATCACTTAAGACAGAACTGAATTCTGAAAGAAACCTTGAAGGTCAAACTCTGGAACATGCAGATAGGACAGAAGTTGATGAGGAACTACTGAGCTCTAAGTTAACAGAGGCTAATGGTCAAAAGAAAGGTCAAGAACTGAAAGTGGAGGCAAGTGCCATAAACAAATACCTTGATCAAACAAATCTAAATTATGTTACTGACAAAAAGAATAATAAAGATGATGTAACTGAGATGGACTTAGAAAAAGATAAATCTGCACTCCAAATGAATGGAAAAGACAGTGATGCTAAAGTACTATCAAATGATGAATGCTTAATTAAAGATACCTGTGAAGCTACAGCAGGAGATGATACTGAACCAAAAATTAATAATATTAATAAATCAATTCAAGAGCATGAAATAAAAGCATTGCCGTTTAGGGAATCTTCGATAAAACCATTCATGAATGGTGATATCACGACAGAGGACACAATTAACAAAAATACTATGGACCCAAAGTCATCTCTGCAGAATTCACCTGAGTTTGAAGCTGGAGACAGTCTTCAGCCATCAGATGAAGTTCTGAAGTATGTGCAGAAAACTGAAGAAAAACAGCTTTCTCCTCAAAGAGCTGCCTTTATTGGTGCTGCTTCCACACCAACAAATACTTTATGTAAAGAAAATAACTTGAGTAGTGAAACAGAATCTATGGAAACTGAACTTAGTGAGGAGAAGAAAGTTGCTCCATCGCCTGTAACGTCATGTGAGGAATCTAGTTTGAGTAGTGACTTTGCTGATCAGAACGGTCTACAGGCATACAAAGTGGAAAATGTTAATGGAGAGAATAAAACAAAAACTGTTATTACTGAGGTGACCACCACAACATCAACTGTTTCTACAGAATCCAAGACTGTCTTTAAAGTTGCAGAGACCCTGGCATCTAACGATGAGAAAACAACAGTAGTATCATCTACAGAAAATTGTGCCATATCCACTGTAACTACCACCACCACTGTAACTAAGCTTACCACTCCAGCTACAAACAGTAATGTTGATGTCATTTCTGTACAAGAGCACAGTAAAACAGTGATTACAACAACAGTAACTGACTCGCTGACCACCCCAGAAGGCACATTGGTGACTTCCATGACTGTCAGCAAAGAGTATTCTACAAAAGACAAAGTGAAGTTAATGAAATTTGCAAGACCCAAAAAAACTCGTTCTGGAACTGCCTTGCCATCTTACAGAAAATTTGTAACCAAAAGCAGTAAAAAAAGCATATTTGTTTTACCTAATGATGACTTAAAAAAGCTGGCCAGAAGAGGAGGAATCAGAGAAGTTCCCTATTTCAATTATAATGCAAAACCTGCCTTGGATATCTGGCCATATCCATCCCCAAGACCAACTTTTGGGATCACTTGGAGGTATGTACTTAGTTATGTTCAATTTTTTGGCTTTGAAAGAAGTTCTTGAGCAGCCCTGTTCCACAAAAATAAACATAGTTAAATTATAGTTTAGGAAAGCCAGCACTAATAGAGAATCCTTATCTGGTTTTGGCACCAGAAACTTCTGTTGGGAAGATTTTTACAAGGACAAGTTCAGTTTGTTGATAGTGTAGGTAAAGTCATACAGAAATCTACGGGCCAGTTAAGTTGTGTACCAGAACAGTGAGGTATCTGTGGCACTCCATTTTTCAGGTTTGCTTCCCATTTTATTCTAGAAAATGTCATATATCCAAGCCACACAGCAGACTATAAAACATTGTTACTGTAATACTCTTCTAGTATCAAACAGTTATTTCATTGTGCCCTTTGAAGCTATGAGAAGAAAGCGGCAGAAAATTTCCAGTTCATAAACTCTCATAGCAGTGAGTGGAAGTGGAGCGTTGTTTTACCTGCGTCCATCAAGCTGACGGAGTATTTTAAAGAATACTGTTTCCACTGAATCTTCAAATAGCCATAATTAAATGGGGTTCACTTTCATTAGATTTTTTTGTTCAGACTCTGGATTGATTTGAATAAGCTTAGGTATTGATGCTCTTGTCCATAATAAATTTGGGGTTTGTGAAGTGACACAAGTTTTATATCTAGGATTGGATAACCATACTGTGTTGTTTTTTTTTTGTTGTTGTTGTTCAAACCCTTTACCTGCCTTTTAATTCTGAACTTCCTTCTTAGAATTTTCAAAGAGCACTTTTCCTTGAGTTATAAAATCAAAACCTCTTGCATGGTTGGCTAGAGTGGAGCTGTTATAAATTTTGCTATTATTTTTTAAAAAATGTATATATTGTTCAGTAAAGGTAGAACAGAAGACCTGTCTCATTGGTTTGGTTAGGTTTATTAAACACATTTTTACTTTAATTAATGCTCTGTTGTTAGATACCGACTTCAAACAGTGAAATCATTGGCTGGAGTGAGCCTTATGTTGCGGTTACTGTGGGCATGTCTCAAATGGGATGATATGGCTGCAAAAGCTCCACCTGGGGGAGGAACTACACGTACAGGTATCTTTTCTTTGAATTTCTGTGTTTCCTAATGTAACAGCTCTTGCTGTTAATTTTGATTATTACTTTCATTCCAAGCCTTTCTGTAAAGGTTTGATGTTAGCTATGGCACTTGATAGATCTATAGGTAGAGATTTTAATAGCAAACAGTTTGCACTGTAGTTGTTCTTTCTTTACCTTGAGTGTATTGGATTGATAGGAGATTCAGCTTTTATTTGTTTTCTGCTATTAACGTGTTAGGACTAATCTTTTGTAGAAACATCTGAAACGGAAATTACAACAACGGAAATAATCAAGCGAAGAGATGTTGGCCCATATGGAATCCGGTCAGAGTACTGTATAAGAAAAATTATTTGTCCCATTGGTGTGCCAGAAGCTCCAAAAGGTACCTTTGTTTATACATTTTTCACCTCCCCATAAGCTCCTACAGAAATTAAGGTAACTGGACCTTTATGTTAATTCAGATGATCATAGGAGCAAATATAGCTTGACATGAACTATTCATTCTCCTGTGTAAAGCAAATGATGCATGTAACAAACTGACTTGATCTCTCTGAAGCTGGAAGGCATTTCTGTTTCTAAAATGAGACAGATACTAAATCTTGGTTTACGCTTCAGTTTTGTTTTATGATTGAGCTTAATGTGTGTGTTTTGACTGTTCTCTAAAGAAACTCCAACACCCCAGAGGAAGGGACTGCGATCAAGTGCTCTAAGGCCAAAACGGCCAGAAACACCCAAGCAAACAGGCCCTGTTATAATTGAAAGTTGGGTGGCAGAAGAGGAATTGGAATTATGGGAGATCAGGGCGTTTGCTGAAAGGTAAACCAACTCAAACTTTTTTTTAAAAAAAAAAGCTTTTATTTTTGTGTGTATGTTAGATAAAAGTTCCCACTAGATAGCACAAACTAGATGAGCTTTTACAGGTTGTAGCTGAGTGTTGCATTTTTTTCTGTGCCTTTTGTTATGTTAGTTAGGTTAAAGTTGTAAAACAATTATTTGCTAATACTAAAACTGAATTTATGCAGGTATATTAGATTTGTTAGAGCTATTTTTTATTAATTATTCCAGTCTTATGAAGTAATCAGTGTTGTATTGCTAAAAGGCTATTATTATAAAGCATGGAAAGAAGGGTTTTAGGCTACTTTACGCGTGACTTCAAACAGTGTGTGTTTAAATACTTCTATAATACAAATAAAATTGTATAGAAGTATTTTGAGTAGAGGTGAATTCAGTCTGAGGATATTCAAGTCAATAAAGTATTTTCAGTATTTCATACTTAAGTGTTGAAACAACTTTGAGTCCCTTGAGAAGAATTGTTTTAAATTAATGGTGACATATAGATCATATTTTCAGTCTCAGATGTAATTATGAATTCCAGTTTTGGATAATAGCTTCTTGTAAGGTGTTGTAGTAGTTTTGCATCAGAGTATTTCAGGAATGTTGTATGCACTTTCAGTAGCTTATTTCAAAATACTTTTAAAACTGTGACCAGTTCTCAGTGATCTTCAGACATGACAGATGTTCCTAAATGAATCTAGGTCGATGGATGGATTTTATGTGATGGCTTAACTCTTCTTTTTGGTTGTGTGTCTTTGGCAGGGTGGAGAAGGAAAAGGCACAGGCAGTTGAACTACAGGCTAAGGTTAGTGAACAGAAGAAGGCAGGCGAATTCAAGGCCCAGTTGGAGGCTCAACTAAAACAGCAACGATTGGCTGCCCAGCAGGTGGGGGAGCTATTGGTAGTCCCACCTGTCTTGCACCATTTTTCAGTTTTAGAAACTCAAAGTTCTGGGAAGCCAGCTTCTCTTAGTCATCAAACAGTGCTGCTCCCCCTGTATGTGTTCATTATTATGAAACAACGTTAAGGCAAACGTTTGTTTAATAATTAGATTCCCATTTTTTTCTACCTAATACAGAACACTTTAAAAACAATAATCTATTTTTTTCCCAATTTTATAAGAAATCTGGGAAACGCTAGTCTCCAGGTAAGATCAACTGTGTTTTGTGGTTTACTAGAAAGGTGTCTTGGTACATAGCTGACTTGGGAATACAACTGAATTTATTTCCATGCTCTAATCACATTGAATCTTTTGATTTTTATCTTATCCAAAGTTGGCCAAATGAAGCCCACAAAGAATTTGTTATAAAATTCAGTTACACATATGTATATGCACATTTGCATCTGTATAACTAGAGCAGTGTTTTTTCCATCCTGCATGTTTTCATTACATCTTCCCTAACCAAATACATTACTAGTGAATGAATTTTTCCAATTCACAGTAACAACCTCAATGTACTGATAATTAATCACCAAAATTTAAATCAATATAATGTTCTTCCCTATCTTAATGTAATTAAATAGTTAGCATTGTAATAGACCTGACTGATACTGCCTCTCTGTAATGTGGCTCTCTAAATTCAAAGTACCTTTTTGACAGTCACAGCACAGAATGTTGTTGGATGAGGTGAAGGATTTTAAACCTGATTTTTTTTAAGCAAGCTACAAATTGAATTTACAGAGAATAACTTTAAAAATTATAATCTTGATGTTTCATTTGGTGAAGTAGAATGATAGCCTTTCTTTCTCCAGCTGTGGCAGGATCTCAGTACAGGCAGCTCTGAACTTGAGAGTGCCAGTAATGAACTCTGACGGTGTATCGCTTATGGAAGTACATAGAGGCTGTATGCACACTGTCAAAGCCAAGTTTAGATAAATACTTTTTGATTATTTTTTTTAACCTTTTGGATTAGTCTGTGGCTAATTAATATGTTTTCTTTAAAATGTGTATGGAAATTAACATAAACTGAGGATTTTAAAGATGCTATAAAGGAAAATTTCTGGTCGCGTACTCTAAGGAGAGTTGTGGTTCTGCAGGTCAAGGAGTCTGTGTGCTTGTCGTGCTTTGGGATATTTAAAAAGCTTACTCTTCACTCCTTTAAACCTGAACTAAAATCCTACCAGGGTCCTTTATTTTTCAGTACTGACAAGACAGCCCTTTTTTTTTTTTTTTTTTTTTTTTTTTTTTTTCAAAATCTGAAAATTCTTCATTTAATTTTTTTTTAAATTCTGTAGAAACGGCTGGAACAGCAGAAGCAGATACCTGTAGCAGGCGTGGTCCCCACAGTCACTACAGCCAGCAGTACTGCAACTACTGTCTCAACTCCACAGAAAGTTGTGGTAGGCCCTTTAACGGGCCCAGTTCCCACTGGAACAAAAGTAGTACTTACTACAAAAGTGGGTTCTCCAGCTACAGTAACATTCCAACAGAACAAGAATTTCCATCAGACTTTTGCTACTTGGGTTAAACAAGGCCAGTCTTCAACAGGTAAGTAGCTGTTCATCATGGAAAGAACGTGTAACTAGGATGAATTCCAGCACACATCATACCTTCATCCAACACCTACATCTCCAGAATATAGCATTACTGCATTTTGTGTCATCTTTGCTCTTAACTCTCTTGCTATATCAGCAGGACACTTCTGAAATAATACCTGTCTAATTTTTCTTTGTTCAGACTTGCTAGGTAGTTGTATTTCTGACCTTTCTCATGACTGACAGCTGTTTTACCAGTAATCATTGATGACGAAAGCATTCTATTCTGTAATGTACTGTTTCCTAAAAAGTCTTTACAAAAGCAAGAATGATGCATTTGAAAACACTGTAAAAATAATCCTGAAGTTTGCTGTTTCATACTTGAAAATAGTCATATTCTTGACTAATTTTTCTGCTCTAAAATTGACTGTTCTGTGTACCTCAATAGCCACTAGCACAGCTGCCACTTCAGCCACAACCATTGCCAGCACAGGGCAGACCTTCCAGATCTCAGGCAGTCCAGTAACGATGGCAGGGAAAGTGATAACTAAGCTGCCACTCCCTGCAAACAGCAAGATTGTTGCCGTCAATGTGCCATCAACTCAAGGAGGTAGGGCAAAGGGAACTGAATTGAAATGTATTCCAGCTTGCTGTTTAATTCTCCATTGACACTATTTTCCCAGTGAAGTAAACTTTGTCTTGAAGGGGGAAAAAATCATGTAAGAGCTTCTAGAGCTTGTTCCCCATGTACTGCATATTTGTGTGTCTAGGGGAAAAATGCAAGTATTTTGCCTGTAAATTATTCTACATTTCATAGTACAAAATTAGAAGCTCTATTTTTAGAATGTGGAATGAAGCATGTTTTTTTCTTTATCTACATTATATTACCAACAAAATAACTTTCAAAAAAAAAACGTGCTGCTGTTCTTAATTATTAATACCTGCATCTGCTCTTCATTGATGAGCAAGAGTTTGGTTCCAAATTAAGATCAGCATTTTCCTTTTTGACTTGGGAAGAGAGCTTCATATTTTGAGATTTTATGAATGTATATTAAGTAGAAAAGCTTGATTCTCTGTCTCCATTCTCCTTAGTGTCTGAGGAAATCATGAAGGCTACCAGTTTTATACTGAAGTTTCTTAGGTGACAGAAAAAGCAATATCAATTTTCTTTGGCACTATGAGCTTGTAGGTGAAAGGCTTAAACTGGTCTCCTCCTTTTTAAATGAATCAGTCTGTAACTTTTGCTTAATGGTTGTATAATACTAACTTTGTGGCACCATGTCATGCAAGGACTTGTTTGCAGTTACCATCAAACTGATCTTTATGAAGATTCACTCTTTCCTTAATCTTTTCTAAAATACCTGTTGCTTAACTTCAAATGTAGCTGAAAGTATAATGCTGCTTCCATTTACAATGTGACAAAGCTTCTCCCAGGAAGTGTTAGAAGATTCAAAGGTGTTCTAGAAACCTGGAGACTGGTTTCTGAATGCCTGCCTGGAGTTGTATTTACTTCTTCTGCTGGCAATTATGTTACTAATGAATTCTCAATTTTACTTTATTTAGGTGTTGTTCAAGTTCAGCAAAAGGTATTGGGCATCATTCCATCAACAACAGGTGCAAGTCAAACATTCACTTCATTCCAGCCAAGGACAGCAACTGTAACAATTAGGCCAAATACCACAGGGACTTTAGGGACAACAAGTACTTCACAAGTAAGATGTCTTTCTGATTATTTAATACAACAATTTGGAATGTGTATATTTTAAGTTAGTGGCAGATGTTATAACTAATATGTAATATAGTTACTTATGGTCACTTTTCAACATATATATATTATTATTATTATTTCAACTTTTTTTTTTGTGAAGAAAAGTAATTAGAAATAATCAGAAATAATGTTAATGGATTCTTTATCTCCAGGAGGCAAGAGGTACATCAGTTCTCTCCAATTTGAAAAATTAGTATCTTAGCTTGGTAAGCCTTAGCAGTGTGGGCATAAGTG
Source organism: Aythya fuligula (assembly GCF_009819795.1). Classification (NCBI taxonomy): domain Eukaryota; kingdom Metazoa; phylum Chordata; class Aves; order Anseriformes; family Anatidae; genus Aythya; species Aythya fuligula. Next base: position 9,223,696 of record NC_045576.1, on the reverse strand, counting down.
GAAAAAATACTGCATCTACTTGCGTCTTCTCATTTCTTACTGTGTTAAAAGAAGGAAAAAAAATATTTAAAAAACCCGGGGGGATACATCCTTATAAGTTTACGTATGCTCTCCATTTTGATGTATGTAGGTAATGCAAGGGACACCACTCCGTCCTGGTATGACAGTAATACGAACACCACTTCAGCAGTCAACACTTGGAAAGACCATCATTCGAACACCTCTAGTGGTGCAACAAGGTATTCTTCCAGCCAGTAGGTTCATTTTGATATTTAAATTTCCAGTGCAAAATCCATGGTTTGTTTCATTATAAATACTTTCTGCATCATATGTCACAATGCTAAAATATCTCATTTCAATGCTTGACTTCTAACAAGTATTTATTTTTTGACTTTTAAGTATGTTGGTCGCAGGCTTTGTAAGTATTAACCATCAATATTGGGAAATGTACAGGTTAAAATTAAGTCCATTTGTTTGGAAGAAAAAAGTTTAGAACAACTTTGTATTGAGAGAACCTTTTATATTTTTTTAAAAAGCTGAAGTTCCTCGTAAGTACATTACTTGAATGAAAATAGAAACATTTTGTAGACCTTTTTCAATCATAGAAATGGTTTCTGATGGAAATTTATGTGCAAACTGGAGTGCTTGCTTTACTTGTTTGATAATACGCTATTTCAAGAAGTTGTGGTTCAGAGGTTTGCAGTGCTAATGGCTGAAATACTAGAAATGATTTTTTTTATCACAAATTACTCTCTTACAGGTCAGACACAGCAGGTGGTGACTCAGATAATCAGAGGTCAGCCTGTCTCAACAGCAGTTTCTAGTACCAGCACAGCTTCTTCCAGTTCTGGACAGAAGACAGTAACAAGTCCTGCAACACCACCTCAGCAAATACAGCCACAAACCACATCGCAGCCCCCTCGACCTCAGCAGGGACAAGTGAAACTTACTATGGCCCAACTCACACAACTAACACAAGGACAGGTAAAATATTTTAGATCCTTTGGGCATGAAAATGTGCTAATGCTTGCAATACATTTTCTCAGGTCTCTTGATTTCAGCAGTGAGTGTATCTGATCATAATTTTGTGTTCTTGGTTATGTTTCAGCCTTCATTTAGGATAACTGATAGCATAATTACAGACTGAAAGAAGCATATGCACAGTGTATTTTTAAATATTGTATTCCTTAGTAGTATAACTAGCATTAGGAAAAATTACCAGTATAGAAAAACATCTTTGCCTTAACAGCAGTAAGGGATGTAATTATTATTTTTATGGCCTATTTTTGAAACCTTCAGAACATAATGTTTGTTCCTTGTCTTTTGATGTCGTATGAAGATTCGGTTTTAATTTATGTTGTCCTCGGTCTCAGAAGAAAAAGTCTCTGGAGCTGGAGGAGGAAGAAGTTCTTAGAGCTTCTGCTCAGATCATGAAGTAGAAAAATTCAGGCAAAAAATAAATTTAGAATCACTCATAGGGTAAATATAGGCTTCTGTGAATTACCATAATAACTATTCTTTAAAAATATTTATAGAACATACATCTTTGTAGTGTATTGGCCTGCTTGTGGTCAGTTTAGATTTTTCTGTGTACAAGAGTCGGAGAGTTCACTTCCATTCTCTAAGACTTGGAAGAATTTCTTTAGGGACCTCATTCTGTTCTATGGAATCACAATGTATAAATAAGCACCTAGGTGTGGTGATACCCTGCCTTCTCTATTTCAACTGAGAGCACTGTCCTGAGACAGACCATACATAACTTCTTAAAATCATCGTAATGATTAAATTTTATTTGATCTTTATGAAAGCCTAGCTATTTCTGTATACACTAGTGATATCTGGAAAGCTGGTATCAGCTTAAGCAACAGAAATTTATAACACATTGCAAACAGAATAGTCAGTCATGAAAGCTCACAGTTGGGCTGGATCTGACAGGCACTGAGGAAACCTTTGCACTGCAGAGAATTTTTACATAAAATGGTTGGGATTCTTGAGGAAGTGATTAATGTCTAAGATTATCCATGCTCTGCTTTGTTTTTAAATTCTAGGAACAAAGATTTTCCATTTTAGCTGCTTTCTGGCTAGGATTCTTGTATTTGGGTGAAAATATTTGTTACTATCCCCAGCCCAGTAATCTGTTGATAGAACTGTTGGAAGAATATTTTACTATTTCATGATCTTGGATGCTGCTTTTGGGTCTTAGGAAAATATTATGCAGTAACTTTTTTTGTAAAAGTAATGACCTCTGAAATCCTAATTCTTGTGATTTTGAGGAAGATCTTGCTAAGAATTGTATCACTAATACATCAATATTAACTTTTTTTCAGGGTGGCAGTCAAGGATTAACTGTGGTAATTCAGGGACAAGGTCAAACTACTGGTCAATTACAATTAATCCCTCAGGGTGTGACTGTAATACCTGGTCCAGGACAACAGCTTATGCAAGCAGCTATGCCAAATGGTACAATTCAGAGATTTCTTTTCACCCCACTACCAGCAGCTGCTACTACAGCTAGCACAACCACAACAACAGTTTCCACTTCAACCTCAGGTAAGCATTGTTCTATTCAGCAGAAAAAAAGACTTCCATTTAGGTTATACTGGACTTTTTGTGCAGTTGGAGAAGGTATCTTATAAAACTAAATTTGTTAGAAACATTACAAGGCAATAAATAATTTGCTCTTTCTGCATAGAGCTATACAGTAATTTTAAAGTGTTCACCTTTAGTAAGTCTCATAGACTTGTCATTTGAAGTGAGTGAAATTTTTGTTTTAATCCTGAACAGCTACAGAACAGAAACAAGCTCCACAGACACAGCCAACATCAGTGCTGCCATCAGTTCAGCCACAGCCTCAGAGTCAGCAGCAAGCCCAGCCTCAAGCGCAGAATCAGAGCGCTCAGCCTGTGACCCCAGCCCAGCCTCAGGCAGCACAGCCACCACTTCAGCCTGAAACTCAGACCCAGCCTGAATCTCAAACTCCAGCATCTGTTGACTCTCCAGTCACGCCTGAAGCACAATCGTCTAAATCTCCAGTTCAGTCGCCAGCACAGACCCAGGCTCAAGGGCAATCTCCAGCGCAAGTCCCGAGTCAGCCGCAGACTGCAATCCTTCCACAAGGCCAGTCCCAAGGCCAGCCTCAGCAACCAGCTCAGGTGCAGACTCCAACCCAACAACAGATTCAGATGCAGCCCCATGCTCCCATACAAATTCAAGCTCAGCTGCAGCAATCACAACCTCAGGTTCAGACTTCAGTCTCAACCCTTCCAACTACTCAAAGTTTAAATCAGGTTCCTGTGCAATCCCCAACTCGTCCTCAGCTGCAACTTCAGCAGCCTCCAACAAAAGTTATTACAGTGCCTCAGCTTCAGCAACAAGTCCAAGTTCTCTCTCAGCTTCAGTCACATGTTGTGGCTCAGATACAAGCCCAACAAGGCAGTGTGCCCCAGCAGATCAAGCTTCAGTTACCTATTCAGATTCAACAAACTAGCCCAGTACAGGCTCACCAGATTCAGAATGTGGTAACAGTACAAGCAGCTAGTGTTCAGGAGCAGCTGCAGAGAGTTCAGCAGCTCAGAGAGCAGCAACAGAAGAAAAAGCAGCAACAGATAGAAATTAAACGTGAGCACACCCTTCAGGCTTCTAATCAAAGTGACATTATCCAGAAACAGGTAAAGTTAACAGAAGGAAATTAAAACTTAATTAATGAAAGAAATCTAATTTTAAATGCCTGTTCTTGTTACCGATGTTAATACATTTGATAGGCAGTTAATTTGATTCTTTCAAAGTTAGTGCACGATTGGTTTTGGCAATTTAATTAAATATTCTAAGTTAATTCAGCACATCAAGTCAGTTGTATGATGTTTGCAGTCTTCTGACACCTTGATTCAACTTATCACTAGCTGCTGGGACAATATATATTTATTCTCAGTTCAGGAAAGATAGGTTATAGACAAGAGAGGTGATGTCCAGAACACAAGTACAGTACTTTTGTTGCCTGCTATAGGGAACTGAGGTTTCAAAGAGGTATCTGAAATGTAATGCTGTTGGATGGCTGCGGGGCTTTAAAAACAAACAAAAACCAACATATATGTGTGTGTGTATATATAATAGATTCTTACCTTAAAAAAAAAAAGTCACTGAAGAATATTGTCAACTTACATTTAGTCCCTAGGTTTAAACTCTGCATAAGGAAAATATCCTACTCTAGGGGTGGAGGTGGTGTTAATTTTTAATTTCATTTTTAAAACTTTCAAATTTCAAATAATTGCTTTAAGCAAGTACTGCCCTGATAAAATTCATTTCATGTTGTCACTTACTGAAATAAATAATACTTCAATTTTTTCCTTATCTCAGGAAATGTCCTGGTTTTCCCAGTAGTATTGTGAAATACTGGCCAAAATTTTCACATTTTGTTTTGGATTCTCTATCATCCTACAGGTGGTTATGAAACAGAATGCTGTCATAGAACACTTGAAACAAAAGAAGACCCTGACTCCAGCTGAGAGAGAAGAAAATCAGAGGTGAATATGCATCATGGTGCAACTTTAGATGTGGAAGTTTTTCATTTAGAACATCATTTAACAGTGTATAATAAGATACTGATTTGTAAAAACTTCCTTGAAGAGACTTCGCTGTGTAAAAGTTGGTTAAAGTAACACTTGAAAGTAGTTGGTGAGAGCTGTAACTCAAAAGGATGTTCTTAACTTTAAATAATTTAATCCTCTATATTCTCAATTTCACTTTAATTATATGTTTTTAAAGTTTAGTGTTGCGTGCTTGTGTCTGAAGCTGACTGAAATTTTTAAATTCAAGGTAAAAACCATCCTTAAAGATCATGGAATGGAGAATGAACCATTCTGTTGCAGAAAATCCTGGTTTTTGTCTGTCCTTTAATGTGGTAGTTTATTTCCATTTTTGTCCCTTGGCATTACTGTGTCTCATTTTAATTCTGTACATCTCACATCCCACTCTGCAGAAGGAATTGAAGAGTTAGAAGATAGTACTAATCAACAAGCTAAGAGATTTCACACCTGAAGCTGCTAAACACAAAATTGAAGTGTTTGCCAATAGTCTTAAGGTTATTTTGACATTGCCTTGCTCTTGTAGTTGTTTCAGTTGGATAACTGCAAGTGTGTGTTGTCAGCTATTAAGAAAACAGTAGCATTTTTATAAAATTCTGATCATCAAATCAAAGTGCAAGCTTAGTTGATTGCAACAGTACCACTGAGTGCTGCTTGCTTCACAATTTCATAAAAAGGTAAAAAAAGTGTTGTCATATACTCTTCATTTAATGGTGTCAGATAGCCAAGTTGATATTTTGACTTGGATTTCTGTCAGTCTTTAAAAAAAAAAAAAAAAAAAAAAAAAAAGTGCTAACTAACTTGGTCCGTTATACAGTTGTCTTTCCTCCTCACTGAATTTTTCTCTTCCAGAAATTTACTTTTGGTATCTTACTCTTTTTTTCTAGTTTTCTAGCAAGTTTAAAATAGAACAGAAAGGGAAATCAAAGCACTTTCATCTTCTTGAAATATAAAGCAAAAGTGTAACGTACAGAACAAGTGAGCGGGAAAAGATTTGTAGTTGGGTGTACAACAAACATGAAAAAGGAACCGTGAGTTGTCAGTAGTGAAGAAATGTGGAACTGTTTTTATAACATTCAGTTCTATAAGCTGAAAAATATTTGTCAATCCTCATGCCAAAACACAAAAACTTTGTAATATTTGGTGCTCAGTAGAGGGTAAAAATCTATGTTTTGGAACAAGTTACAGGTTTCCAACTTGCTTTTATCCTACATCAGAATTTAAAAAAATAAATTAAAAAAACTCAGCTCTTTCAAATGTGTTTGTGGAAACTGAACTCAGTGAAAATATATCTAATCATTCTGAAGTCTAAGCCTTGTTCAGAGTTTTACAGGGGAAGGGGAGAAATGTAATAATTTAGCTTGCAACTTGCAGAGACTAGACAAATTATTCTGCATTCTTGACTGGGAATTAATAGGCAGCTCAGCACAATGTACTTTTTCTTTCATTCATCACCAGAATGATTGTATGCAACCAAGTGATGAAATATATTCTGGATAAGATAGATAAAGAAGAAAAGCAGGCAGCTAAGAAACGAAAGCGAGAAGAGAGTGTGGAACAGAAGCGTAGTAAACAGAATGCTTCCAAGTTGTCAGCTCTACTTTTCAAGCATAAAGAACAGCTGAAAGCTGAAATATTGAAAAAAAGAGCACTTCTGGACAAAGAACTACAAATTGAAGTGCAGGTAAGGACAGTTATTCTCAAACTAATCACTAATGTGATTTTAAGCTGGGGACATTGGTGTTAACTTTGTGTTTTCTCAGTGTGCTTTTAAGGAAACATAGGAGGAAGTTCTGGTTTTGTATGCATGGATCTCTGCAGAGGTAGTAATGTCCCTTTCATGCTTTTTGTTTCTCGTCTGTGATGAAATTAACTTGTTTCCAGAAACAGTTTCTGATATAGTGCATCCAATGGGTCATAGTAAGCCAAGAGCATCACCTGTTAATGTTGTATGTATTGTAGGTTGTGCATATTTTAAAAATGTGTACATTTAAATGGCTTAAATTATTTTCTGTTGATTATTCACGGGGATTTGTCTAGATTTTAAATTCTGTCCTGGAATAGTCATATGAAGTGCTTCCCTCTCTATTTATCCATTTAATATACTTCAGGAGGAGCTAAAGAGAGACTTGACTAAAATTAAGAAAGAAAAAGAAAAAGCCCAGGCAGCTGCTGCTGCAGCAGCAGCAGCCGCAGCAGCAGCAGCTGCAGCAGCTGCCACCCCACCACCACCGCCGCCGCCACTGCCACCGCCACCACAGCAACATGCAGCCAGCGTCACCTCCTCCTCCTCCACCACGGTCCCAATGCCAGTATCCTCCCAGAAGAGAAAGCGAGATGAGGAGAGAGACTCGTCAGCTTCCAAGTCCAAGAAAAAGAAAATGATTTCTACTACCTCAAAGGAAACAAAGAAGGACACAAAGCTTTACTGCATCTGTAAAACGCCTTACGATGAGTCTAAGTGAGTAGTGAATACCTTGGGCTTTTACTGTGGATTGTTAGATTTAGGTTAGTATTTAGCTGGTAGTGTAAGTTAGTTCTAGAACTGGAGATAGAGTATCAGGTGTTATTGCAGTGATCACTAAGGTATAAAGTTTCTCTTTTCCACTAGCAGTTACAAAACTATTAACATACTTGATTTATACTATTAACGTATGTGATTTATATTTTTACTTGTTTGCATGTTTCCATTGTATGACCTTTCTGTCTGACATGCACATACTCTTTTTTATTTTCTTTTCCTCCGCTCTGTTATTCTTTCTTTTGCCGTTTGCCTCTGCCTCGGAAGCAAGTGACAATTTGGTTTGAGCAATTTCCTATGAACAGGTGTCTGATGTTCATTAGAAATAGTTTTGGTACCGTCTTCCAATAAATGGTGGGTTGTGATTTTTTTGGTAAATCGCTAGCTAGTAAAGGGGTTTCCAAGTTACTGGACTGTGCTTCGCTTGGACAGTGTTTCAGGTAGAAATGGTTTTCACGTATTACAGTGTGTGTCCCAGGCTTGGTCAAAAATTGAACACACAAGCATTTGACAAAGTGAAAACTGTGGTTCTCTGTGGTTTGATTCTGGTCATGCCTAAGGAAGAATATTCCTCTGAAAGAGGAATTGCTACATGCGAAGTTTGCAAAGAAGTTTAGTAAGTGGTGGTGGAAGATTGAATGGATTGCAGTGGGATAGTGTTATGTGTTCCTGCTTAAGCTAGAAGTGACTAATTAGCATTGTTAGTTAGTAATGGTTAACGGCTGATAGCTGTGTAGAGTTTTATGTGAAATAAATTTGACTTCAGTTCCAAGGGAGTATTTACCTGCTCAACGAGTGACAATACCAAAAGGTATTAATTGATACCCTTTGGTGGTGGTTTAAATCCTGCTAACACAAATGAACCACAGGGGTGGAGTAGTGTTTTCATTCCAGGAATTGTTCTTCATCCCAAATTTAGGGTGAGGACTAGAGGATATCCTGAAGTTCCTTCTAGCCTTTTTTTAATTACTGTCATTTTTAAATGAAGTTGAGGCCTTTTTTTTTCTCTACCTTCAGTGTTCAGTAACTCTGACCATTACAGTATTACATCACTGTGAGAAACTGTAGGCTCTCTGTGCTGTCGTCACTCTGTAAATGGCAGACTTCTGGTGTCCTGGTTTGTAATTTGCTATTGTTTCGAAGGGATGCGAATCTCACCTATCTCACTTAAAATGTTGTGTTAAGTTTACTTAATGACAGAAAATCTAGGAGGGTATCTGCTCTCGTTGTGTTGTGATACTGAGCACAGGTCTGTATTAGCACTTTGTTGTTAGTAGGCAATAGAATTGTCACAGAAATAAGATGAGGTGACCAAATTCTATGAGCAAAAGAATTTGATTGTTGTTTGTTGACTTCAGCGGGCATTTGAGTAAGCCAATGAATAATGTGGTCAGAGTGAATTTTGGTGGCCTGAATTAAGAACTATGCTTATATGCAGGGAATAAAGTATCAAGACAAGGAAATGTTAATAACTTAGAGGTATCCTCAGCAATATGATTCAGTTCTGCTGCTCATCTCATAAATTCCAAATGTTACATTCTTACAAATGGTGACTGTTTTGTTAAACTGAATTATCGTTTTCCTATTTGGAAAATGATTAGGCAAATTTTAAAACAATTTCCTGGTAAACATTTTTGTGTGTGTACGTGCATACACACACTTGTAGGCATCAGATATTCCTGTTTGTGCTGGTGTCTACTTTCTACACTAAAGAAGACAGATGTGCAGCTTGAAAAGATAATTTGTAATGTGTTACAAATGCCCTATATGTTCATTAGGATGTAGTAAATCCACGAAGGTCATTCTGCATGGTGTTTATTTTATTATAATTCTCTTACATTTAGTTCTCACTTGTTTTGCACCAGGGTTGTGGAGTTTTGCTTGTGTTGTTTCTGGGGACAGTCAATAAAGGTATCCTTTGAAGATACCTATTTGTATTCCAACCAGTTCGTTAATGTGAAGCCTGCTCAATGTTTTAGTGGCAAGGTTTAGCATCTGTCTTTAGGAGCAACTAGGCCTGGTCCCTTTTGGATAAAGGACCTAGACTGAGTTGTTGAGTAAAGAAGGAGCTGTATCTAGGTGTCATTTATGGAAGGTTAATTTGTTCAGTTTTTAGGATTTTCTGACTGAAAATTAAGAGCACAGGCAGGTTTGGAGTGTCCAGGGCAGACGTCCAAGAAATTAGAGGTGCTCGCTTTGTGGAAGAGTTCCTAGCTACTGTCCTGTTACTGGTGCATGCTGTCTGGTGGTTGGTGTTTATAGACTGACAGGCTGGAGGCACAGTAACTGATAAATCAGCATATTGCAGGAGCTTGATGGTCTCTCAAATTTAGGAAGGTGGAGGTTGAGTCAGCTTGCTTTTGCTTAGGCAGAGAGAATGAATGTGTAACTTTGCCCATCTGGTTGATTGTCATGAGTCACGGGTATGTTTTGAGGTATCCATACACAAAATGTCAAACATCCTTGCATAATATTTTACAGTTTTGTCACATCATTCTGTGCAAGGTCCCATCCACATGATTCTGTACCTGGTTCCCTTCACTTTGTGTCATGCCATATCTGGTTCCGTCACGTAGCTGTCTGAGAGCAGACGTTAGTCTCTGAAGAATGGTCAACATACCAATTTGCTGCAGTTCTGAGTAGCTGAATATCTCTGGTTTTCAGCCATCCCCCCCCCCCAACACCCCTTCCCCAGTTAAAATTATGACAACCATGTCCTGACACAATTTTCTTTCGTATCATGTTATACCAATATGTATCCTACACATGGCTGGTATGCATGTTCTTTGTAGTATACTTGTAACTCCTAGTTGGTGTTTGCGCTTTGCTTTTGTTTTTTAAATTAACTGAGACCTACATTTTCAAATATTAAATAAATGTTTAAGTGGCTTTTGAGCTGCCGTTTTGAAAATGTAAATCTTTTTCTTTGGCCTTGTCTTTTTGTGCCTTTTACAGTTTTTCACACACACATTGGAGACACGTTTTTAGCCCAGCTTTGTCAAAGTCTGGTTACATATTGATGTGAATTTTAATGAACTGACAGTTTTAAAATTGACCCAAGTGACCTTATTGACAGTATAACTGCAGCGTGAGATGTTAGCTTGTAAGGATAGAATGCTAGGAAGCAGGGAAAATGAGACAAAGTAGGCCAGCAAGAAAGTGCAACAGAGAGAAATGCAGGGAAAAGTGCCATGCCATTTGAAATGACAATTACATTGTCATTTTCATTGTGAATACTTTTAGGTTCTATATTGGCTGTGATCTTTGTACTAACTGGTATCATGGAGAATGTGTTGGCATCACAGAAAAGGAGGCTAAGAAAATGGATGTGTACATCTGTAATGATTGTAAACGGGCACAAGAGGGCAGCAGTGAGGAATTGTACTGTATCTGCAGAACACCTTATGATGAGTCACAGTGAGTTCTGATAAGAACCTCTTATTTAATGTTTAGGTAGCAAACTGCTCTGACTTTGGTTACCTGTTCCTTACAAAGCAAAACGAAGTTATTCTGCATATATTGTATTCATTCATAATACGAGTTCCTTTGCAGTAATTGTCTTCCTTTCCAAAAATGTTTTTATGCGGTAAATATGTAGGAAAAGTGATGTTTTCAAGGTGGTCAAAATGTTTCTTTTAAAAACGCAATGTGCTTTAAATTGGGATTGATTTATTTTATTTTATTTTTAACACGTGAGAATTAGATTAAACGACAAATGTAGTATACAGTGGATTTGTTTTTGTGCTATAGTCTGATCTGGATAGAAAGCATAATTTTCATGTGGGAATGTATGGTTGGTATCTCTTTTTGTAAGGTTTTGGGTCATAAATTGCCCCTTCAGTATTCGACCACAAGACTGATGCTTCCCTATGAAAAATGTTTGTACAGAATGAAACAGGAGCCCCAGTTGTAGTCGAGTTTGCACAATATGTACCTTGAATTGCTTTGGAATACTGGTTGGGTGAGACTTCTGGCATTACACTGTTCCTTTCAGCTCTAAAGCAGATGAGTGGTTTTTGAAACCTTGAGTGCTTGAAAGTGCCTAGTATAAAACTTAGTAACTAATTTTGAAATGGTCTGTAGCTTAGCCTGTTTGTAAATTTAAAAAAAAAAAAAAAAAAAAAAAAAAAAAAAAAAAGCAGTTTGAATAGTGTAATTAGAATTTGTCAATATGAAATGTCACATGTTATGCTGTTGTATTTGATTGTGCCAAGTATCTGCTTGTGTGCAAGGGATTGCAGGTCTATGTTTTTAAATGCAACTTTTAAATAAATCAAGCCACTAACATTTTTTTTGGATCTTGCAGATTTTACATTGGCTGCGACCGATGTCAGAACTGGTATCATGGGCGCTGTGTTGGTATTTTACAAAGTGAGGCAGATCTCATTGATGAATATGTGTGTCCGCAATGTCAGTCCACAGAAGATGCCATGACTGTGCTCAGTCCGCTAACCGATAAAGATTATGAAGGTTTAAGAAGAGTGTTACGTTCTTTACAGGTGAGAGTAAAAATTGCAGCGAAGTGGAATGCTTCACTGTGTAAGACATAGCTAGTGAATCTCAGAGTAAGTTTTGATTTCTTTTCCTATTGTTGGAATTTTTTTTAAAGGAAACAGCAAGGCCTTTATTTTTTGAGCAATGCTGTGTCAGCTGTAAATTTGACTTGGCATTACTGTGCTGAGGAATATTTGTAATTAGACTATCACTGCTTCTGAGTCAGTGAGCAATCTCTACAGTGGAAGGCTTTCAAAGGAAATAGGTTTACTTAGAGTATAAAAAGGCAGAGTGGTAGCCTAGCTGCCACTAACAGATACATAAGGTGCTAACTTCTGTTCTCAAATTAGTTATCACCATGTAAGTGATGGCATACTAATTGATTATAAGACCTGTATGAGTCCGTTACATTATATTTCGGTTTACCCATCACTACCAAATATATCTTTTGAGCTATGACTATAAAGAATTTATATTGCTACACAATTATTTTATTTAAATGTTTTAAAATCTTGAGCAATATTTTGCATTGTCCTGTATTTTACGGACGTGTATGGAAACAAATTAATTCTAGAGTACTAAGTGTAAAGCACAGCCCATTTCTATGTGTGAAGTGCTAAGTGCTGTCAGTAGATTCATAACATACTTCTGTAGGCAGCCTGTTCTGTACAGTATTCTGTCACCTCTGAATTTCACATTATTATTTCCTGTTGTGAAGACCAACCACTCAGTCTCTCACATTGAGCTTTGAAACGTTAGCTAGTTGTTATCTGAAAGGCTGCGTACCTTTTCATGTAATGCTGCATTTCTTCCTTAAATCCAATTCTAGACCCCAACAGATAAAAGTTGAATTAAAATGTTTAGCTACTAAATGGTACTAATTTAACTTAATCTTTTTGTAATTACATCTTGTTTTCCTGACAGGCTCACAAGATGGCATGGCCGTTCTTAGAACCAGTAGATCCCAATGATGCACCAGATTATTATGGTGTTATTAAAGAACCAATGGGTAAGTGTTCCTGAATAATATCATGATGAATGAGGAGTGAGTAGACTTGGGATTCTGAATATCAAGTTCATTAGCCACTGACAATTTCCATTCGGGGATCTTGAAGATATGTTTTGCAGGATACAGTTTTTTCAGTCAGGCAAACTGAGACAGTGTGATGTCCCACTGACATAATGAACTTTTTATTATTTGTAATTTATCTTTACAGCTATATGAACAAGAATTGGTTTAAATGTTGCATATATGGAAGAAGTGGAAGAGATGTTGTAGCCTTAGTGCTTTTGTTCTCATCAGACCTCACCAATTAGCTGCTAGTAAGCTAGATGGACGCTTGAATGTGAAACCTCATAGGAAAATCTGCCTCATGCAAGAAATGATGTTACTAGCTGTTCTTTTCCTTCCAGTTACAGAACCAGAAACTTCTCATTTTTATTAGATGAGAGCTGGTGCATCATTTGATTTTTCTCAGCTACTCCTGACTAACCTTAGAAATAGGGAAGTTAAATTTGGTATCCTGGCAGAGTTGTAGTAAATTAACTGAAAATAATACTCTGCTTAGTAACTGTCATTTTCTGTTTCGGTTTTAGGCTGTGCTATTATGAAACTGCTAACCAACTTGAATTACATAATTGATGGGTTAAAGTTTAAAAGGAAAGCCGAAATTGTAATACAATTAAGCATATGATGGCTGAATGAAGTAAACAAAAGTGCTTTTAGCCCTTTCAAATTTATCTGGCAGGAAAATACACTTCTAAGTATTACAAGTAAATATGCACACGTAAAATACATTAGGTAATCCAGCCCACCTGTTTTCATGTGTTCTGACATTACTGGAAGTAAGCATTTTAAGGGCATTTTCCAGAGGCAAGTCATGTTTTTTTCCAGCTAAAAGTGCAACTATATGTTTGGACAGCTATATTTCTAATTCAGCTCCCATTCCTCTTCCTCTTTTTAATTTACATTTCCATTAAAATAGAATAATTACTGCTTACTTCGCTATTTCTGTCCCATTAATGCATCTAGTTGGTAAGAGTGAAAGCACTAGTGTTTTGCATGATTCTGCACTTAAAATCTGTTTCATTTGTCCCATGTGGTAATGTGTGAATTCCTGTGAAAATTGATAATTGATTCAAAGCAAGTCATGAATTCAAATAAAAAATGATCAGAAGGATTAGCTAGCTAACTATTGTATGCACAGATGTGTCTCAGTGAGGGCTGTGAAGAAAATAATGTACAAGAGTCAGACAATCTGTTTTTTTCCTTAATTTCTTCAAAAATAATAAATAGCTTCCCGTAAGAGCCCAGATTCTCCAAGGTCACTCTGATATGTGGATTTTAATTTAGCTGCACATGACAAATTCACATGTAAGTGCTTATTCTGAAGGAGATCTACTGGTGTCACCGTGTCAGAACTAGAATTCCTGGAAATAAAACTAACCTTTATAGGCTTTGTTTTCTGCATTCTGGTAATGTAAACTTCTCTTGAAGGTGAAAATGTCTCATTTTAATAATCTTTGGTTTCTTTAAAGACCTTGCCACCATGGAAGAAAGAATACTGAAACGTTACTACAAAAAGGTCACAGAGTTTGTGGCAGATATGACCAAAATTTTTGATAACTGTCGTTACTACAATCCAAGTGACTCCCCTTTTTACCAATGTGCAGAAGTTCTTGAGTCATTCTTTGTACAGAAACTAAAAGGATTTAAGGCAAGCAGGTAAGCTGAAGTGTTCCTAATCGTAGATGTTCTCTTGTCCCCTAAAACTTCCTGAATACCTTTATAAGCTTACCTTACATTCATACAGGGATTTACCTCTCCATGCACTTGCCTGGACAACTACTTTTCTTTTCCAAGAAGAAAAAATTCTTCTATAATAGGCAACTGTTAGTCAGAGTTAAGGCTTAAATATTGTTTTGATGAGGTAATTTGAGATAATGTTTGTTCAAAATAAGCTGTTAGACGCAAATTAAGTACAGTGTAGAAAATTTGAATGACACTAAGTCATTGCTGCAGAAAACTTAATGAGAACCATTTCTCAGCAGGACATAAAATGTGCTGTTCTGAGTTTCGAGTACGTTCTACTCTGCTCTGAGTCCTTTTCAGATGCTAAAAAGAGACAATCTTGCGAGGCTTGTAAGCCAGTGAAATAATTTCAAATAGTTTTTGTTTTTTAATACCTCCTCTTATTTTACCATATTTACCATTGTGTTACCATATTTGAAACAGAGGGAATAAATAGTCTTTAAGATATGGAAAGCTAAATACAATTCAAATTTGGCTATTTAACATCAGACTTTCGTTCTGAATGCTTTTCTGTAGACTGATGTGTAGAATATTTTCCTAATACAAATGTTCCTGAAAATGAATAGGCTGCTCTATAGCGGATTTTTCTATTGCTTGCCAATTCTGTCTACAGTAGCATGTACATGGGAGTTGTACTGCGCTAGTCAAATTATAATGTGGCATTTAGTACAGCTCTTCCTAAAACTGGCTTAGTCAAAACACGAGTGGACTATACGGATTTCTCCTACATCACTGCTGTACTCCAGCGTAAGCCAACTGCAACTGAGTTACAAATGTTGAATGCCTTTCAGCATTACTCAGAAATCTGTATGTGCATGATAGTTAACTTTGTCCATATGACGGTAACAGTCAAAACTGTAACGGACTGCCAGTCTAATACAGTAATACAGGATCAACACGAATATTTCTAATTAACTGAATTGAAAGATTCAATTTATACTCGTTGTGGAAGCTCTCTAATCTAGCGAGAGTAGGATTAATGAGAAAGGGTGAGACAAAATTGACTAGTCCAGCATTTTCCTTTCCCCTTTAATATTATAGTAATGTTTTTACCAGGTAGTGCTCAAATGTTGTTTCTTTCATCTTGCATTAGCTGATTATCCAGCATCCACTGCTTGCTCTTAATTTCATTGCTACATCTTTTTTTGTTACCGTTTTTCATTTATACCATCCATGTCCTTTCTTTTCTTGCAGATTGTGATATCTTTAGTCTGAACTTTTTAACTGGAATCAGAACTGGATGTTGGGGTCACTTTCTTTTATTGTACAATTCAATGACATTAAACTGCCCTAAAATCCAGATCATTTGTCTAACAAGTAAATGTTGTTTTTTATTTTTTGTTACCAGCAGTCCTGCTGGTAAACACAAATGTATCAACAGAAAAAAAATGTCCCGTTGCTGGAATACTGTATTGATAGAAATGAAAAATTAATCTTGGAAAACATGTATTTTATTGTTTTATTTTCAGTCACTAATAAAAATGTGAACGTCAAAGAGTTTTGCTGAACTCTGATTAGCAAAAATGTGATTTTAATATGCCTGGTTCAGTTTTTTCTATTAAGTTAATCCAAAGATTTCTTGAATAAATTTAAGCTAAATACACGTTATTATAAATATTCACACTTACTGTCTTTTTGCTTTCCCTTTGATAGACTACTGTTATGTAAATAAGAGTAAAACTAAGTTCAGGCATTTTGGAATATTCCAGCGACACACTGCATTTTACAAGTAGTAAGATATACAGTAGTGGTATACAGTAGGTGAAAATGTGCGTAGAATTCAGAAATATTTTAAATGTTCTTTTTTCTGAAGGGTTTAAAAACAAAAATGGAAGCAACATAGTGGTAATTCCCTCCTACTGATTTACCCTTGGCAACACCTTGCAGCAACTGTGTTCTTCCAAAATGAAGGGTGCTTAATTCTTCGCTTTCTTCTGTATTCTGCAGGTCCCATAACAACAAACTGCAGTCTACAGCTTCTTAGAGTTCAGCGTGTTAACCTAACACACGAGCAAGAATCTGGTTGTCTGAAAATTTTTAATTAAGAAGCCAGATGTTTTTAGTCAGGTTATCCTGACAAGACTTGATGTAAACTGCGTTTTTATTGGTCACAACAGTCAAATTATATTCTTGGCTTATTTTGTCCAAAGGACAAAGAAATAAAAATCAGCAGCACCACTTTCTTGTCAAGATCAAATTGTTGTACTATTGTGGCAGAAGCAGGAAAACTTTTTGTTTTGTTGAAGGAGAGAGAGAAAGAGAGCAAGAAAAAAAAGATACAGTAAATGGGGTCAAGTTTAACTCCATGGAAATGCCACGTCTGTTCTTCAGTGAAGAAGCTGGTTTAAAGTCCACACAGAAAACTTTGACTGTATTTATTTATTGTTGCAAAAAAGACGCTTTTTTATTGCTGCCCTCATTTGTCAGCTAATTATTTTTTCTTATAAAATCCAGCCCCGGTTACATGTAATCCATTCTGTATCTTAACATGATTCCTGTAGGTAAAAGTACAAGAAGACCTCTAGATGTCTTTTCTTTCTATGAAAGGAGCTGCTATGTACACATGTGCACACACACAGAACTGGGAATCAACAATGAGTTTATCATTCATGGTAGATCAAAAAAAAATAACAAAAAAAAAAAAAATTAAGCTTGCATAAAGGTTGGGCTAAGTGGTCATGGACTACAGACTCTGTTGCCTTGAATATAACAGTACAATTTGTCATTTACTCTGCACCAGACTGAAATGAGTAAAATCTATTTGAAGGTATCTTGTTTGTAAACATTTGTCAGATTCTAATTTTTTTCTTTTGTATTAAAATTCAAAATATGGATGTATATGAAACAAAATAAATGGAGATAATTGTTCTCCCCACACATGTAGGTGTCTTTGAGTGTGCGCTAATATGTTTGTAACACTTTGGGGATCTGTTGAGAAGTATAGGTATTTCAAGTAATTGGGGGGGGGAATTGGCCAGGGAAATCTGACTTTATTTTGCTCCAAAGGTAGCATTTATAACTTTTCATTCTTAAGCAGCTGTTATCCCTTTATAAAATTTCTACAGTGGTGCCAAAATTACTGTAACAGATAACATGGTAGGAAGTATTTTGTGAAATGTCACTGCCCACTGCTGAATTGATATTTTGCCAAGAACCCTAAGAATGTTAAGTACCAAGTGTAATTATATCCTTGAAAGGCATTCTGGATGGCTTCATTGTTTCCTGTATGAGGAGTGCTAGTAGGGGGTATAAGTTGAAGTCAAGAGAGGATGCGATTTGCAGATGTTTTTCTTTCTATGACTTTCATATTGCATAAATGACTTTCTCGTGTTACCTGTCTACAGTTACCAGCCATGCTTTATATGCAGCTCTTCAACCATTTGACTAGCTTTTGCACTAATTCACAGTTAACTTCTGTTCTACAGTGATCTGGGATTTACCTGATTTATGGATAAGCTCCTTTTGGGTTTAACCTCACACCTTGCTATGCAAGAACCTTTTCTGTTACTTTTCTTAAAGATGTTGCTACTGACCACACTTTCTTATACTTACAGGCTCAGGTGTACAGGTACTTCTGGGATAACTTTATCTAACAAAACCCATGTTTTTTTGTACATACAAATGTTGTCAATTAATCTATATGTGAAAATTAAAAATAATAGTTCAATGTGAAAACAATTATCCATTATGCTTCTTAAAGTTAAAAAAAAAAAAAAAAAAAAAGCATTTAGGTTATGTTGTCCTTGACGTTTTTTAAAAAAATGCTGCATATTGTATGCATTGTGTTTTTAATGCAGAAAGGAAAAAAGATCTCAACTTCTAACAGCATTTTAACATATCCTGCATCTCTTCAAGATTTCACAATATTTCTGTACTATTTATTCATACATAAATATATATGACATTTAAAATTTTCCTACCTGTAGGCAATAGATTGCTATGTTTTTAAGAAATTGTGGCAAATTGAAGAGTACTTTTTTGTACCTAATAGGACACATCATCCTAGACAAATAAAGTAATGTGTTTGACATTGATTTGGTGGTGTTTCTAATGAAACATTTGATAATGCCATGGTGTATAGGTCTTGGCTTTTCCAGATTATAATTACTAGTGAATCAGTTTGCTTAGGGAAATAATCCATACGTATGACTTAATTTTGCTGAGAGCTGTTGTGTTTTCAATTGTCATTGAGTATGTTGAGGCATTTTTCTTGCTTAGTGGTGAACTTTCATAGCTACATGGTGCTTCTGGAAAATAACACTTCTATAAAAGTAATTAATACCCACCTTCCTAAAAGCATGGTAAGTTCTTATGACCTGTGATCTCTGTTCAGTCGTCATCTTTTTCATGTTTTTTATAAATATCATGTTTTAAAATAGTAATGTATTCTAACAATTTTGATATGGTGAACTATCCTAGCTTGATTTTTTTTTTCCTCAAAAAACTTTCAAGCAATTGCCTATGATCTAGATTTACTTTGAAACTAGTTGTAGAGCAGTGCTTGTATCTGATAGGGGCAGAGACATTCTGTCAGTTGCTGGCATTTTTTACTTGGGATTTGGATGTCACTAGCACAAGATACTGTTACTTATCTCTGAGACAATCAAAATGAGATATGGTCATATGCATTATTTTTCTACCCACGCTTTGCCTATTTTAGATTACAGTATTGTCTTGGGGGTGAGGAGGGTGCTTAATTTCTATTCTGGGCAAATGGGTGACTCTGGGACTTGCTCATTAGTCCCTGAACTGCAGTTGAACATAGAAACAAATTTAAGATGCACGTGTAACCCTTTTTCCTTCCTTCCCCTGCCCTAT
This sequence comes from Aythya fuligula, assembly GCF_009819795.1. Classification (NCBI taxonomy): domain Eukaryota; kingdom Metazoa; phylum Chordata; class Aves; order Anseriformes; family Anatidae; genus Aythya; species Aythya fuligula. The sequence goes on along the minus strand of NC_045576.1, from coordinate 9,204,471 downwards.
CCAGTCCACACCAGTGCTTTCATTTGTTGCCAGGAAGTCATTTTGCCAAATCGAAAGTCCCCTTGAAGTCCCTATGGAAAATACCATCTATATATGCCACGTTCCATGTTAGCTCTTCATTCTCACAGAAGTGAGACAATATATTTTTAGATGGACACAAGCTATTAGTAAATTTATTTGAAAGACTTTTGGGTCCTACAATGTACAATGCTTAGTATTTTGTCCCCTATTCCAGACCAAGAAGTACTTCGTACAGTGTGACTTATCCCCCATCCTCTGCTTGCTCTGTAGCTTTCAGTGACACTAAATGAAGCTGCAGAGTTCTGCAACATAAAATTGTGTTAGAACTACCTTTGCTTCAAAACAGAAAATGTTTATAGGATGCTCCTGTTCCAGATCATGTTATATATATCACTGTATACATTTTTAATCGAGATGGCAAGTTCCCCACATACACATTACATATATACATATTCCCCTTTTTATATACATACAAACAGTTGTAAGTTTTCATTGCTATTAAGATTCTACTGGCTTAAAATCTAGGCCTTATTTATAGGGATATCTCTGCAAGTACTCAGAGCTACTGCCTTTAGAAGAACATTTTGTCTTAATAGCAGTACTAATTGGCAGTTACTTTTCTGCACCACTGCATGAACTAGCCACATTTGAACTGTATCTTAAAATCACAGGCGATGCTTCAAACAAGGAGATGCCTTCTTTTAATACTCATTACATAATCTTTTTTTTGTTCTTTCGGAACCCAGGAAGCTGTGAATCCAGACCTCCTGTGAACAGGTAGAAGACTCAGAATTTGTGAATACTGGCTCTTGGAGTAGTAAACATTAAGATCGCCTTTGCAGAGTTTTCATGTAATTAAGCTCTTGTATTTCCACCACATTAAGGGTACTAAAAGGTTGTATTTTTGATTCACAGTAACTTCACTGCCATGCAAGTACAAACTGGGTAATTCTCAGGGGAAGATGACCTCCAGTTCACAGTTCTAGGATTGAACTTCTAAAGAACTGCCAGCATAACCAGGCATACAAGATGTGCATGCAATTGCATGCTTATTTTGCATTCCTTGGCATGAACTTGTGACATTGTTCGTAAGCTTAATTGGGCACTGGTGTGCAAATTATTTGATTTACTTTCAGTTAGTGTATTCATATACTTGAATAATTAATAGCTAGTTCATAAGCTTTATGTGAAAACCTAACACTGAAGAATAATGGTAGTTGAGGAACCAAAACAGTATGCAAGATACTTGGTTTTGCTGGTATCTTTTGAATCAGATATACTTAAAGCAGAGTTGTGTGAAAATACCATTGACATCCCCTGTAGGTAATGCTATGGTATTATCTAACACTTGTTCAAGGTAAAGGGTTTGAAAGCGCAGTTACTTGTGTACCTTGAACAAGCCTTCAGAACATTACTTTACAATTACTACAAATTATTAGGTCTGCATTATAGCAGAGGCGGCGATAGCCCATGGCTCTGAAAACACCTAGAGCAAATTCACGACCGGTTATTGTCAACTAACTTTGTGCTGTATTTCACAATGTGTAGGTACCTACTCAAAACATTCAGCTAGTGTTTGCGAAAGCACAAAAGCACGTGTCCTATTCACAACCAATTTCAGGCATAAGTAGAATTACCTCCTACTGCTGCTCAGTCATCAAACTTACTCTTGTAGAGGAATTCTGCTGCTGCCTGTAGAGGTTACCGTAGCCTTATCTACATTTAGCATCAGCCCCTTGCACTTTGCGGTTCCTCTTCCTGTTGAATCTCTTCACATAGCTCCTGCTTCTTCCAAGCAGTCCATCCCCAGGCCTCAGGCGCCCTCTCAGGATCTGCAGTAAATTTGCAGGGATCTGTCGTCTCTTGTGGTAGGTCTGACCTGTCACAATGTATCTACTGCCTACAAAATAAAGATTCCTGTGTTATGAAGAAAGCATTGTTTTATTCACTGCACCTGCTCTAAGGACAGTACATTTATGAATGGATGTGAAGTTATACCCTACAGAAATATATCCTAGGACTTGGGGATTGTGCTTGCACATAAATGATTATTTGTGTTGCATTGCAAGTTGAATCAAATACTAACTAGTATTTGATAAACTGGCATTTAGAAGGAAAACTGAACTATTTGCAAAAAGACAAGAGCTTATGCTCCTGTTTTTGTTTTTTCCTATTTTTTTTTTTTTTTTTTTTTTAAAGAACTGCACTGCTAGCTGACTTCTACACATGTTTGGGTTTCTTAGAAAATTAGAAAAGCTGAGGAGGGGAAAGAACTCTCCATTCTAAGAGTAAACATTTTTTTTTTTTCAAAATATTCCAACCTGGATTGAGTTTATTAAACTAGGGAAGGCTAAAATTACACTGTATGCAGGAAAAATAGTGGAATGGATTTAACTAGGGTTGTTTACCAAGTTTAAAGTCTGGACACGGTTTACTGCGGTTTAAAGAATCCATAACTAGAATGTGAATTCGGAAGAAGCAGCCATCAGGAGGAACAGACAGATGATTCATCTTGTATAATCCATTGCTGTTTACCAAAAACGTAATGAAGTGGACTCCGCTCCCCAGTCTTTCCATGTTATAAACAATTCCATTTGCTGCTGTTTTAAGGAGGGGAGAAAAAAAAAAAAAAAAAAAAAAAAAGCATCAGATTCCATATCTTAGTGGCAACTCAAAGTAAATGTGAAGGCGCTCATTTAAAATACTGTGAAGTATCAGCAGAAATTCTTTGGCCCAGTAGAGGGCAGGCTTGAAAGCAACAGTTCAAATCATAAAATGTGATGTTACTAACCTTTCTATCCTTTACAGCTCTGAGATGTTGCTCAGACTTTTTTCATACCTGACTTTCTCAATTTAAGGGCAGAATGAGACGGGTATTTGTTGAACACTGAAATGTACAAAGGTCGTGTCACTGTAAGACCTACATTTGACAGGAATGCGTGAGAGTTGTAAAAAAAAAAAATAAAGACTGTATCATTTGTAGAAGCACTTCCTGACTTCTCCATTTAGAGAAAGCAGCTGTCTCATAACGTGTTTATGTTCTGCAAATGGAAACATCTGTTACCAGGGGGCATGTATTTTGCTTATCTCTTAAAACACTGTGAGGAAAAGTTGGTATCTGTGTCACAACTTCTGAAGTATAAGGAAGAATTTCAGTCCAAAAATGTTTGTTCTTAGGCGTTCAGTACAAAATTCCCAGGTTATTTTCTGCCACCTTTAGCTACGTCAGCTTGGACTAAAGACACTGAAGAACTTCATGAAGAATCCTCTGCACAGACAGAACGCTGCTTGGGTCAGTGTTTTATTTTCATTTGCATCTTTATTCCCAGAAATCAGAAACTCACTCTGAACAGTAAGAGGTAAGTAACAGCTACGCTGTTTAACCTTAGAGTATCTAAAGCTGGTGGTCTTTGGTTCTGTTGAATAGGAAGAGTGCTCTGTTCTTCCCTGGAGTGGAAAGGCAAGAAACAGGAAAAAGAGCCCAGGGTAGGGAAGGAGTAATACAAGACTTGGTATAGTTTGTTATGTAAATAGCAGCAATGGGTCCCTTTAATGGACTTAGTATTTCACTAAGTATATTAAGTAAATACTATCTTAAAAGCAGAAGTGAAGTGTACTTGAACAAGGACAGCCCAAGCATTGTCTGTGTGGTTCATGGAGGATAGCTCACCACATTCCCTCCTGCAGTGGGCCTCCACTTCATCTCTCTCTTTCCTGCCCTCGGTCAGACATGCCTTCCACTTGGGCCTTCCACTTGGGGTTTGGCTCAGTGTTAAGGTTACATTTAGGGTTGTTTGGAAAGTGTGAACACAGACTCCATTTCCATGTGGGATTGTGTAAAGGCTCCCCTGGGGAGTTCAGGTGTACCCAAAGGCTTCTGTGGGGGGCACTTTTTCATGGGAAAAAGTGTCGCCATACTTGTTTTCTAGGGTCCCAGGGGCTGTGAGCCCTGCTGTGGCTGTTCCTTTCCTGGGAAATAGGCAGGAGTCAGAATTTCACCCTCTGTACCTTCCTGAACGCCCCCACAGGAACGACCCCCGGCCCCCTGACCCTTCCTCGCCACGGAGCCCAGCCTCAGGCAGAGCCCCCAGGAAGCCCCGGCCCCAGCCAGGCCCTCAGGGCTCTCTTTTCTGTGCTAAATCAGGGGATCTGGGAACGATCTGGTTTTATTTAGTTATTGGAGATGGCAGTAGAAGAGAGGGATCAGATCAGATCCCGCCAGCCCTGTGGGAGCCCCGTTGGCGATTACAGGGTTCCCCTTATCTCACAGGGACAGTTCCTCCAAAGCTGACAAAGCAGCACGTGAGAGCTGGAGCTGAAGCACACGCATTATTCTTCAGAGCCCCCCAATTCAATAACAGGATCCAGAGTTGGGAAACGTCGCTGAAGAGGTTGCAGCTCAGAGGCTGCAGTGGGATAAGGTGGGACGGGGTCTTGGAGGGGTTTTTGGCTTGGGGATGAACACCTGTGGGGCCCTCCATGCACTGCTCGTGCCTTGGCCGATTCAATTTCTGCCCATTTCTGTGAAGACCAGAGATCAGACCTGACCCAGAATCTCCCTGGGTAAAAGCAGCGCCTGGTTGCATCGCTCACCCTAACCCTAACCCTACAACCAGTGGGCAAGGGCTGCAGGGGCTCCCCACCACCAGCGATCTCTGTGTGGGGCCGGGCGGCTGTGGAGCACTTTGCTTCAGCAGATTTGCTTCTCCCCGTCCCCTTTCCATGCATTAAATGAGCAAAGATCAGCATCGGTGACTTTTCCAAACACCCCCAAAGCAGGGGCAAGGAGCCCAGCACCCCGCCTGTAGGTGACCAGAGGACGCAGCTCGGATGGGGGCTGCTCAGATGGGACGAGCCCAGCACACAGCAGGCAGCCCCGGGGTTATTTTATCCTCTGCGGCTCTCCTGTGCGGTGAGAAAGAGCCCAGGGGGAGGAAGGGGGGGTGGAGATGTGGCCTCTGTCCCCTGCCCTGTCCCGGCGCCCCATGGAGGAGACGCTGCTGCAGGCGCTGCGGTCACCCCGCTCCTGCACGGCCCTGCTGGTTCTGGGTTTTCACCTGCAGGCTCACTTCCTTCCTTCTGCTTCCTCGCGGAGAGCAAACGGGCCAAAAAGAAGTGTGGGGAGGAAAAAGGGGGCCTTGGGTTGGCCCCCAATGCCCTGGCTGTGGGGTCCCATCGTGTGTGCGCCCTGTGAAAGGTGCTGGCCCCATCACGGGTCTTCTGCAGGGGTTATGGGGTCTCAGCCTCCTCTCCCAGGCTGGGGAGCCCCCAGGAAAGCTCCTTGGAGCAGGTCCCATCACAGGGACATCGGCACCAGGGATGAGGCCCCTGACCCCCCCGTGCCACCCCCCTGCATTCACGCATGGTCTCCACGTCCCCGCGCCCGGGGCCGGCTCAGGGCTCTGCTCCTCCTGCTGCCACCCTCCCCACTGCCCCGAGCACCCAGCCTCCAGCTGGGCCAGTGTGCAGAAAGCACCCCGAAGCCTCTTTCCCCCCAGCAGAACCCCCCCCCTCCCAGCCCCGAGGTGAAACTCTTCGCAGACACAAATAACCCAAACCCAGCCAGCCGCCTGCTCTGCGGTCACCGCTTGCATGAGCGAGGGAGCAGCAGCAGCAGCAGATCACGGGGGCTGAGCACCAGCCCCGCATCCCCTGCCCCCCAGCCCTCACCTCTCACTTCCCTGAGAGCTGCCGATGCTCGCGGGCCCCCAGAGCGGAGCAGGATGATGGGGACTTGGCCGGGCTGGGGCTGGCTCCTTCTCCCAGGTGAGGATGGGCGCAGAGCTGCTGGGCCCCCCCCTAGAAGTGCAGGCTCCCCTTCGGGTACCAGCCCCGGAGCCATAGCATCGCAGCCTTTTGGGGCTAAAAGTGGGCAGATGGGGTCTCCCCAAAAGTGCTTATTTCTCGCCGCCCCTCCGAAGCGAGCCGATGAGGGGCAGCTTGGGGGACCAGGGCTGGTTCCTCTCCATCACTGTTTGGTTTCCCCGCAGCATGCCAGGCTCTCGTTGCCCCCCGGGAGGTGAGCGGCCACGCGGGGCAGGCGCTGACCCTGAACTGCTGGTACGCGCCGGGCTACCAGGGCTACAACAAGTACTGGTGCCGCGGGGCCTCGCGGGACTCCTGCAGCAAGGTGGTGGAGACGGCGGGGCGAGAAGTGCCCCGGCAGCGCGGCCGCGTCTCCATCGCCGACAACCACGTCTTCTGCCTCGTCCTGCTCACCCTGCAGGAGCTCTCGGAGGAGGACGCCGGGAGCTACTGGTGCGGGGTGGAGCGGGTGGGCAGGGACATCATGACACCGGTTACCATCAGGGTTTTGCCAGGTGAGCGTTGGCATTTTGTTGGTTTTTGGTTTTTGTAGGGGAAAGCATTTTTGGGGGAAGGAAGGTGCTGGGTTGTGTTGGGGAGAGATGGTGCAGCTCGGCTCCGCTTGTATTGGTTGGCACCCAGTATAAACCAGTGGCAGGGCACAGGGATGATGGGTCCCTTCGTTAAGGGGTGCTCGTAGGTGCATGCAGGAGCCATGCGCAGGGGTTTGCAGCACCGAGGCCAGTCCTGGGCCATTATTTGGGCTCCCAGCACCAGGTGCTGCAGCCAGAGAGCTGCTGCCAGCCAGCCTCTGCAAACCAAAGAGGGTCTGGGCTGCAAAATCTGAGCTTTTGGGTGAGGAAAAGGGGCAGAACCAAGCCCTGCAGCCTTGGGAAAGCCTCAGTCCCTGGCATCCAGAGAGATTCCTCTGCACGGGGAGCTGCAGGGAAAGAACATCCCTTGGGAACACCGGCAGGGCAGGGGCAAGGGCTGGGCACGGTACAGGCAAGTGCTCACCTCCTGCTGGTGGGACGTGGGGGACCCCAGCTTCCCCCAGGACCACCCCCGATGCGTCCGTACGAGCTGTGCCTGCAAACCCTGCAGCCACCCCCTCGCCCTGGCTCTCCGACGCCACCACCGAGCTCCTCTCCACGGCCAACAGCACCAACACCACTGCCACGGGGTGAGCCATGGGCACCACGGGGCGGGGGGGGGGCTCGCAGACGTGGGGTCTTCACACCGGGGGGCTCACAGGGACACTCTGGAGATGTTTTTTTCGGGGGGTGACGCAGCAGCAGAGACCCAAGTGGGGCCCCAGGCTGGTGTCCCTGCTTCGTGGCCCCATCCCACAGTGGGCAGGGGGCTGCAGGAGCACAGCGCCAGCCTTTGAGGGGGGAGGCAAACAGCCCCGCTCCTCTTCCCTTGCCTCCAGCCCCCCCTGGTCAGCCCTGAGTGCCCTGGTGCCCACGGCGGTGCTGCTCTCCCTGCTGGCTGTGGCCGGCTCTGCCGGGCTCGCCTACGCCCTGTGGAGGAGGAGGGAAGGTAAGGGCACCCAAGGGTGCCACTGCGCCCATCCCGGGCACAGCGGGACCCATCTGGGGAGCTGAGCGGGGCAGGAGCTGGGGGGGTTTGTGTTGTGCTGTGTGTTGTGCTGCTTTGCCACAACTTTTCTTCCTGCCCCCAGATCTCCAGAGACCCCTGGGAGCGGTGAGATCTAAGCCAAAGGACTGGGTTCAGCCGCACCATACGGCAAGTGCCCGGAGAGCCCCCCCCCGGGACCACCGGTCCCCACGAGCCCCCCCTGCAGCTGCAGCCTTGGGGCTCCCGTGGGTGCCCCGGGGCACGGCTGGAGCCCGTGGGGCTGAGCCTGGCAGCGAGCGGGGCCGGCTGCCCCCTGACCCCGCTGCCTGTTTCAGGATTTTGGGGACACGCTGCCCCTTCGCACCGAACCCCCCCTGACCCCCTCCAAGCCTGCCTTCGCCGGGGAGCTGGACAGCATCTACGACAACGAGCTGGCCCTGACAAAGGTGAGAGCCCCGGCACGGGCAGCAGGGAACCGGGGAGCCCTGCAGCACCCGGCCGTGCCGTGCTGAGTCCCTGCCCTGCCCCAGGACCCCAGGGACACGCCGCCCCCGTGTCAGCAGGACGCCGAGCTGGAGGATGAGAACTTCTACACCAACACCTTGTGCCACGACAGGAGCAGGGGGAGGCCCAGACACGGCGCCCAGCAAGGAAATGAATTCCTCCAGTCCTAAGGGAGTGCCGCGGGTGGGCAGCGGGGTCCCCGGGTGCTCCCCTGCAGAGACACCGGCGCTTTGCTCCGAGCTGGGCAGGGAGCAGGGGGGCTGCAGGATGGGAATGAGCTTCACCAGGGGCTGCAGATCCATCACAGGAGGATCTCAGCAGCACCACAGCTTCTGCCCACAGACAGAGGCCGGGGACACCCCAATTCCCCACCCCAAGCGCATCCCCGCTGTCCCAGCCTCCTGCCTCCAGCTGGGCTGCTCCCAGCACATCCCACGGGGCTGCCGGGTGTGGAGATGCCCTGGACCGGGTCCTCCTTGCCCAGACCCGGCACAATCCCTATCATTATCTTGTTTCTCCTGCTCTTACTCAGCCTGAAGCTGCCCGTGGCGCTGGCCCCGGTGTGCACAGCCGTGTGGGTGAGGAACCTGTGCAGGAGATGCAGCCCCCGGGGAAACCTGCAGCTGTCCGGGGCATCGGGCAGCCTGCACACCCCGACGGTCCCAGAGCATCCCCCTGCCCCCTGCCCCGCACCCTGTGGGGCTGAGCCACCCGCCCCGCAGCGGGAGCTGCTCGGCACCAGGCACCTCTCCCCCTGCAAAGCCCAAAGCGCTGCCAGCACCCCCAAGGCTGCAGCGGGGAGGGTTTGGGGTGCAGAGAGCCCGTGTCTGCTGAGCAAAGGCACTTTGCAATAAAGCTGGGTATCCTGCAGCTGTCTGTCTGTCTGTCTGTCTGTCCACATCCTCCCCCAGCTGCCAGTGCTGGTCAGAGCACCAGGGGCTGCAAATGTGGGTGTGTGAGAGCCGTGCAGGGAGCCCCGTTTGGGGGGACTTGGTGTCCTGGGGGGGGACACGAGCACCTGGCTGAGCCCCACTGCGGGGAGAGGAGCCCTGAGCAGCGCCAGCCCTGCTGGATGGGTCCAAATATCCATTTCCAGGCTGACCTGCAGGTCCCTCCAGCATCGCTGCGCCCTTCACACTTCGCCCCTCGGCTCGTTCCCAGCAGCAGGACAGACCCTTGGTCTGCACAGAGCCCGCTGTGGGGCCAGGATTCGGAGATAGGTCAGGGCCAGTTCAGCCATGTCTCCATCAAGGGGCACCCTCAGTGCCCCAAATCACCCACAAAATGACCTTGCATCTGGCTAATTTCTAAAAACATTAAAGAGAACTGGCCCCGGAATGGAGCCTGGGGGAACCCCACTGACTGGCCAACAGCCTGATGTAACCCAGGCACCACAGCCCTTGGAGGCACCACAACCTTTTGAGGCCGACCCACCAGCCGGTTGTTAACCCATCCTGTTACCCACTCGTCCGGCTCCCCTTCTGCTGAGGGATTTGCCCAGCAAACCACAGGGTCAGCCAGTCGGTGAGAAAGAGGAAGGAGGAGGCTGGGGAGGCTGCTGCTAGGGGATGGGAGAGGATATCCTGGCCGGGGCAGCAGGGATGGGACGTGTTTGGGGTTCAGGGGGTCCCTGTGGAGACCCCACTGTGTGTCCCACTGGCTGGAGGCACCGCGTGGTGCAGCAGCGAGGTGGGGAGGGGCAGGGCTGCACCCACCGGGGGGGCTCCCCGGGGCAATGGGAAGCGTCGGTTCGGCATCACTCACCGGTGGAGGCCAGGAAGCTGCATGGGAACTCGAGTTTCCACTGCTGTCAGCTGATTTCTCACATCCTCTTGCACCACCAGCACCCCGGTCACTGAGCCTGACCCCCACCAGTGAGTGGTGCTGAGCCACAGGCAAAAGAGGAAGCGAAGCCCCCGAGAGGCACCGAGGAGCACGTCTGGCCGGAGGGCTGCCCGACGGGTGCTGAAGGCCACATCCTGGCCATGTGGCTGCTGCTGCTGCTGCTGCTCGCCTGCACGGCTCCGTGCCCCTCGGCAGGCGACCAGGCAGTGAGGGGGCCCGGCACTGTGCGTGGGTACCTGGGGGGGTCCCTCTCGGTGTCCTGCTCGTACCAGCACGGCTACGAGAAGAACTCAAAGTTCTGGTGCCGCCCGGGAACGTTTCGGACCTGTGGTTCTGACGTCTACATCATCGCCACCTCGGAGAGTAATCCCCGGGTGCAGCGGGGCCGGTTCTCCATCTGGGACAATCGCACCCAGCGGGTGTTCACCGTGACCATACAGAACCTGGAGGCAAAGGACGCGGGCACCTACCGCTGCGGGGTGCAAAAGCTCTTATTTCACATTGATGACAGTGACGGTGTGAAGGTGATCGTGTCCCCAGGTCAGTGCTTGCGGGTCCCCTGCGTGGCACCAGTGCCCGGCCGCACGGTGCGGGGCTGGGGACGGGCTGCGGGAGGTGGCAACACCCGGGCGCAGCGGGGGCAGAGAGCAGGGGGCTGCACACACAGCTGGGCCCACTTTGCCTTTGCAGAACCACGACAGAGGATTACCGATGCCCTCTTTTGGTCCACCTCATTGCCACCAACACCGGGTGTGAGGAGCTCCCCATCGAGCACGGACACGCCGTTGCGCACGGGTGCTCCGCGGAGCACGGATGACGTGACCCTGGGTGCGGATGTGCCATCGGGGCGCTGCGACAGCCTCCGCTGGTTCCCGCTGCTGGCGGGGCTGCAGCTGATGGCCCTGGTGGCCATGAGCATGACCGTGCTGTGGCTGAGCCTGCGGAGACACTGAGCACCGGGGCTCGCAGCGCTCAGCCCCCCGCCGCCGCAATAAAGCGCTCGGGCACCGCGTCGAGGCTCCATCCATCCTTCCCTGCGGTCTCCTCGAGGGGAAGAAGCGGGGTGGGAGGGTGGTAAGGAGGGTGTCGGGGGGGGGATTTAGGAGGGGGATTTAAGAGGGGGAAGCAGCGGTCGCCGAGCTCCGCCCGGCCGCCAGGTACGGCCCCGGGGGCGGGCCGGGCTCCGCAGCCGCACCGGGAGGCTCCGGGCACGGAGGTCAGGGCGGGCACGGCCATGCCGAGGCTGCTGGGGCTGGAGCTGGGGCTGGGGGTGCTGAGGATGCTGCTGCTGCTGCTGCTCGCCTGCACGGCTCTGTTCCCCTCGGCAGGCGGCCGGGCAGTGAGGGGGCCCGGCACTGTGCGTGGGTACCTGGGGGGGTCCCTCTCGGTGTCCTGCTCGTACCGGCACGGCTACGAGAAAAACTCAAAGTACTGGTGCCGCCTGGGAAGGTTTTGGACCTGTGCTTTCACCATCGCCACCTCGGAGAGTAATCCCCATGTGCAGCAGGGCCGGTTCTCCATCTGGGACAATCGCACCCAGCGGGTGTTCACCGTGACCATAGAGAACCTGGAGGCAGAGGACGCGGGCACCTACCGCTGCGGGGTGGAAAATCGCATATTTGATGACAGTGACAGTGTGAAGGTGATCGTGTCCCCAGGTCAGTGCTTGCGGGTCCCCAAGGTCCAATGCCGGTGCCCCCCTGGCCAAGCAGAAGCGCCAGGAGCAGGGGCTGTGGGAGGAGGTGGGTGCCCGTGCACCGCGGGGCTGTGCCAGGACACGTCCCCAGGGCACCTCGGTGTTTTTTAGATGTCCCCACGGCCCCTTCTTGGACCCGCAGAGGCAGCCACCCCATGGCTGCAGTGCATCGCCCTCCTCCCCGTGTCCTGTGGCCCCTTTCTCCCCCCGTGGCCCTCTCCCTGCCTGCGCCCTCCTGTCCTCACTGCCAGCTCTGGGGAGCCCCGGCTCCCAGCCCATTTCCGTGCCGTGTCGGTGCTGGTGGCACACAGGGTGCTTGAGGCCCCTTCCTGCAGCCTGAACTCTGCTTGGGGGGGTGTGTGCGTGCTGGGGGGACTGGGACTGCTGGGATCCTGCTGCAATCCTCCCAGGGGTTGGGTTAGAGCCAAACGCCTCGGGCTGAGTGCTCTGGAGCAGAGGGGATGCAGGGTGTCCCGGCAGCACGGTGAGGTTCTCTCCAAGCCACTGCAACACCCGCAGTGTTTCCCCTGCAGAGGTAGGGAGCCTGGCTGAGCCTTTTTCCTCTTCTTGCTGCAGATCCCACTCGGACAGCATCGCCCTCCACCTCGGCCACTGCACCCGAGTCCACCTCGGGCTCCACGCAGCTACCTCCCCAGCAGGAAGGGACGCAGGGGACAGCCAGCCCCTCTGCCACCCCTGGCAATGGGTGAGTGCCAGCTGCCAGCCCGCACTGCGAGCAGCCTCCACCTCCCTCCCTGAGCTGTCTGCGGGGCTATCTCACTCCTGGCCATTCGGGCTGCCCTTAGGGATTCCTGCCCTTGCCTTTAGGAACCAGCCCTTCACCCTACCCGCTACGCACAGGGATCAGCTGCAGCACCGCGGGCTGCTCGGCCCCCCACAGCCACGTCTGCAGCTTAAACAATTTGCAGGTCCTGGCCATACAAGAAGTGGTTTTTGCTTGCAGCCCTGGCCCCATTTCCTTCCCCAGCTCTGTGGGGCTGTTTGCCCGTGGGAAGCCAAGCGCGGGCTGAGCTGGGCCCTGTTCTGCTTTGTAGCCGCACAGTCCCACGGGGCTGCCTCACAGAGCCTGGGGCTAGAGCACGGAGCCTCCTCCCCTCTCTGCTGGCTGTTGGAGGTGATGCAAGAATTGGGAAAGCTGAGGCTTCGTCACCGTGCTCGGGGGTAACTGCTTCCTCAAAAGCAGCCCCGGTGACACACCACAGCGTGCCTCGTTCCCTTACAACAACGCCACCAAAGAGTGGAGCTGAACCAGAGCAAACCAAGAGGCAGCGCTCCTCCAAATGCTCAGGACGCAGCAGAATGAGGCAGAACCCAGTGTCCCACCTGCTTCTGCTGCTTGCAGGCTGAGGACCACCGTGCCTGCTTGCCTTGCTCCCCAGGCGAGCCCCTTGCCCATGGCTGTGACCCTCTGGCCATGGCCCCATGCGCCTGCCCCTGCTGCTGGGTGCAGCCGAGAGGTGCGAGGGCAGAAACTTTTCTCTTGCAGCCTGGACATAGCTCTGGTCGTCCTCACTCCCTGCATCGCAGTGGTTCTGTTTTTGCTCGCCGTTGCTGCCGGGGTTTTGGTGGTACTGTCCAGGAAAAGGAAGCAGGGTAAGCGAGGCCCTCGTGCCGCGTGCTGTTGTTTTATCTCTTTTGGTTCTCAGTTCCCCATTCCCTCGCTAACTCACCCAATTCCTGACCTCCACCGAGCGACTTCTCTGCTTTGTGAGCAAGGGAAGTTGTGGGGGGACCTCTCCTTCCTCTGACGGCATCGTCCCACGGCTCGGGTCCCCACGGTGATGGGGAAAGGCAGCTGGTGGGATGGGTGCTGCCCGGCACGGCACCATGCGCCCTGGCTGCAACGTGCTCGCACCACAAGCTTGGAGCGTGCTTGGCTTTGTAGCCAGGTTTGCGGCAGATTTGGCACAGAGTTTGAGGGCAGGGCCAGCAGAGGCCATCACCAGCTGGTGGCTGGGGCCTGGTTTTGTTTGACGAGCTGCTTCAGGTGCTCACCGGGCAGCAGGCCCCCTTCCTGTTCCGCACTGAGCTTGGCAGCAGCAGTGTGTTTGGTTTGTTTTTGTTTTTGTTTTATGTTTCTGATCCTCTGGCTTTGCCTGTGTCCGACCACATCTGTGTTTCAGCCGTCTCAGGAGCAGCTGTCGAGATGGACAGGATCCATGGCACGCCGAACGTGGTAAGGCAAACCCTGCTCCTGTCGGGACTGCTTGCTCCGGGCTCTGCTGGAAGGGGGAAAGGTTGCGCCCCGAGCCCAGCCTCAGGCTGCCGGCTTAGTGTGCTTCAGCCGGGCTCAGCTGGGAGGGAAGCTGAGGGCTCAGCTGGCCGGCAGCAAGAGCTGAGCAGCGATCCTGTGCCACTGCCACAGAGATACCCTGGGAAGGGGAATTGGGGTCGGGCGGGTGAATTTTCCCTCGGTGCTCCTGCCGCCGTCCCAGCCCCGATGATGGAGAAAGGTGGGACGGGAGAGGTGTCCACCCCTGCAGCTGGGGAGCTGGAGGGAGCTTGGGAGCACCCCCAGAGCACTCTCGGTGGTGTTTCAGGGAGCAGACGTGCTGCACTACGCAGAAATTGAGCACCCAGATGGCACAGACGAGAGCCAGCCCTACGGCAACGTGGAGGCTTTGCGCCCCTCGGCAAAAGCAGCCACTGACTACACGGAGGTCAAGAGGCCCGGCCAGGTGGGGAACAAGGCAGCAGCAGGGGACACCCGGTCTGGGGCTGTCACCGCTGCGTGGGGGGCTCAGCTGGAGGCTGGGTTGGGGCTGGATGCAGAGGGACAGGGCTGGTGGGGACACAAATGTCAGCGGATAACGTGGGTGGCCTTGTGCTCTCTGCGCTTGCTCCAAAAGGATGCAAGATGTTCCTGCAAAAGGTGGAGGGTCTTTTGCTTGGGGAAACCTGCAAACACTGCCCTTTTAATACTTTTTTCCCTTTCTATCCCAGAATCTGGATAAGAATAACGAGCCCGCTTACGCCATGGTGCGCAAATCCCTGCAGGAGGAGCAGCTCTACGCCAACATGCTTCCAGCCCGGCAGCGTGCGGCGCAGTGAGGGCTCAGGACCCGGCACCACCGCCCTGCATGGGACCTTGGGCATGGGACCCACATGGGGACACCAGGACGGATGCTGAGTTGGGCAGGAGATGGCTCCCCAAGGCAGCTGCTGCTCCCACAGGCTCTGGAGCTACCTTGGAGCAGCCTCGGAGAGGACGAGGTTGTGCAAGGGGCACTGCACGGGGATGAAATCGTCCCCCTGCATCTGGAGCCCTCATGCCTGGTAGGGAGTGGTGCCGGGATCAGAAAGCAGCCCAAGTGTTTGGGTTGTCCAGATGGACAAAATTGGCCAGGCAAAGGAGCTGGGAGCTGCGGGTGGGCTGCTTGGCTCCGCACCCCTGCTGCCCTGCGCTGACGTTTTGCACCGATGGACCAGAGCTGGCAGCTCCCAAGAGCAGGGCAGGGAGAAATGCTACGTCCACCTGCCCTGTGCCTGCAGGCACTGCCAGCACCTCGGGCAGCCCAGGTTAGGGGCGCAGTGTGGTGCCTGGTGTCCTGGACAGCCCCAAACCAGCCTTTGTGTTCATGTCCATGCTCCAAAGGACACTGCAGAGGTGTTCCCGTCCCTCTTGAGCAGCTGCTGGGGAGCAGCTCCCCAAAACCCCGCAGCCCCGAGCTCCCTCTCCTCGGCTTCACTGATTATTTATTTCTCGGCACCCTCTAAACGTGCTGTTCTCCGTAAAACATCCCTCCTCTATCAGTAAAAGCAGCCGAGCCTGATACCATCCAACGCCGCTTCCAGCTGCGTTTGTGCTACACATTTGCACCACAGTAAGAGGGACATTTTGCACAGTGTCCCCCCAGAAGCAGAGCTGGCACCTTGCTGGTGCCATCCCCAGCAGCGGGGGGACCCCAGCTCCAACAGGGCACAAGCTGCAGCAGCACGGGCTCGCCGACATGCAGCCTTCCTCCTCCCCAGCCCAGCACCGGTGCTGAGCTCCCTCCGAGCTCCTGCCCCTCTCGGGGCTGTCCACCTGCTGGGAAACAGGCTGGGCTTTGGCACCTCGCTGTGCATCAGCCAGGAGCGCTGGCGGACTCATTTGGGGCGAAATTATTAATGCTGTTAATTTTTATAAAGTGTTGTCTGGGTGTTTTTGTGCTCGTTTTGTTGAAGAAGCCTGGCGCAGCATCGCTGCTCTGCCAGAACCGGGGGAAGTAAGCGAGGCACCGCCGCAGTGGTTGCTCCCCTTCGGGCAGCCAGAATTATTCCTGGGGTCGGCCGGGAGCTGTCGGCACCCAGAAATGTCCAGGAGCAGCCCAGATGGGGCTGGGAGCATGCAGGGGAAAACAAATCCCCTGCTGCTCCCCGGGTGGTGCCAACAGCCCTGCATTGCCAACGGGAGGATGAAGCAGTTGGATTTTTTGGGTAACTCGGTCCCATAACACTCTGTCTGGGGGTAGCTTCGTGCTTTACCGAAAGAACCAGGCAGCTTTCCTAAATTAGCTCCCTCCCCACGGCGCCAAGGCAGGGATAACCACAGGCTGCGGGGGAGCCGGCGCTGCGGGGCCGAGGAAGCCGCCCACCGAGGCTTTTGTATTTCCCAGCTGGGGAACTCTGCAAACCTCCTCGGGTGATGCTAAGAGCTGAAAATACCAAGAGTTGTATCTTCTCCAGCCCCAGCAGCGTCGCAGGGCGGCTGCCAGGAGGACAGAAATAACGCCTGGCGGGGACACCGCCGTGATTTCTGCATCCCAGGGGGTGGAAACGGCTGCGAGCGTCCCTGCTCAGCGCCTGGGCGCATCCACCCGACGGTCCCACGCAGGCAGCTTTGCCCAGATTTCCCCCAGGCCATCCCCGCATCCGTGCCAGGGCTTGAATTTGGGAGCTGCAGCCCGTGCGGGGTCCCCCAAATCCCCTAAAATTCACCCAGGTGCAAAGCAGGGGGGGGACTTTGCCAGGCTGGGGGAGCGATCCTGGCTTGTTTTAGGCAGCCAGCCTCCAAACACCACCCAAACGTGCCCTCTGGTGGGAGACAACAGCGCGGACAACACCCTCCTTGTACAGGGTCCTGCAGCTCACACGTCTGGCACGAGCCTCGCTCCCCTTGGCACGGCTCAGAGCCCCCGGAGGGTGCCCCCTTCTCTCCTCCTGCACCTGGCAGCGCCCTGGGCAGGGGGAGGCATCCCAGGGGGGCTCACCCTGGCACCAAACAGCTCAAGGGGAAGCCCCCGAGCCCCGCAGGCCATATCAGCAGCCCCCAGAGCCCCCGACCTTACCCAACCTTCCTGTGGCCGCAGCACTGCCCAGGAAACGTGTGCGGGACCGCAGGGCGCTGCTATCGCTGCTGGCACCGCTTCCCCTTCCCTCTGCTCACCCCTGGGCCGTGCACCCCACCTCGGGGAGCTTCTGCCTCCTACCGCCCCTCTGGGCTCTGCTTCATCCTGGGGTTTGGTTGGGTTTGGGTTTTAATTGCACCTTTTTTTTTTTTTTAGTTGTGTTTTTGTGTTGTCTACACCTGGTGGCTGTTGGGGACGCGTGCTTGGGGCCAGGAGCGGGTGAGGCAGGGAGGAAACGGGAGGGTGGCTGCCTGCCACCGCACAGGGAACGCCCGGCCTCGGTCCGCAGCTTCACCGACACTTTGGGTGCTGTGGTGGGGGTGTGCACACCCCCATGCACACACACACACACACACACACACACCCCAGCACACAGGCAGGCACATGCATGCATACACACACACCCTGGTGCACTCATATGGAAGCACCCATGCACACTCTTACCCCACTGCGCACAGGCAGGCATGCACAGCCCAGTGCACACCCTCGTGTATGTTATAAGTTGCCCCCTTAATTAATTTTCAGAGAGCATTGCATTAATAATAGAAAGGAATTTATTGAGTAAGCAACAGCAAGCAAAACAGCGCTGGGCGGCCGGGGAGTCTCGGCTCCGCCAACAGCGCGCACCTCACCCCCGCCAGGGTCCCTTTTTCTATCTTGGTAATTCTGGGATTACGCAGCACATCCTGGTGTATTCTGCGACTGCGCGCACTGTTGCTAGGGGGTCGTCTCTGTCCCTCTGGTGGTCGTGAAGATGAAGGCCGTAGTCTTCCTCGGCGTTGTGGCTCAACTTCTTTCTTTATTTGGGCATGTTGGCCCAGGGTAAGACAGGAAGGCAAGATGTTGATACACTAGTTTAACAACTTATCAGGAGATGGTTACATGAGCTTTGCAGCAGTGGTTTTTTAACAAAAGAGGCTACTGAGATGCAGAAGGAGAGAAGGGGAGGGGGTTCTCGATTTTGTTACATTAAGCAAAAGAATTTTCATAGTGTCTAGCAAAGCATTATACAGCTCCTTACTTCAGCAGGGAGTTTTCACAACTCCCGTTCCTCAAACAGAACTCCTTGTTTTTATAATACAAAAGACAATGAACAAACATTTATTGTGTATTACAATCCCTCCTTTTTCTTTTAGTTACTCATTTTGTTCATTGAAGCTCTGCAATGCCTGGCTACTAAGAACTAATGTTTCCTTGATTCCTTTGTTGGTACTTATTGGCTCGTATTTGGCATGTATGAGCATTAGATGTGCCGCTTCTAAACATCCCTTTACAATCGCAATCAATTTATTAAAAATACATGGTCCAAAAGTTAGTGCTATTATTAATAACAACAAAGGTCCTGCTATTGTTGATAATAAAGTAGTAAGCCAAGGTGAATAATTAAACCAAGATTCGTACCAGCTCTGTCGGGCTTCATTCTCCCGTTTCCTTTTTTCCAACCCTTCCCTGGGTCTTGCCATTGTATCTCTTACCACTCCAGTGTGATCAGCATACACAGCATTCCTCTTTCAGGGCTGCAAACAGCCCGTCCTGTTGAAAAATACCAAATCTAATCCCCTACGATTTTGTAACACTACCTCTGAAAGTGACCTGATAGATCTTCCAGGGCCGAGATGGATTGTTCAATTTGGGTCAGGTCCTCGTCCACAGCAACGCGTAAGGAAGTAAATTCTTGATTTTGTTTAACCAATAAGGCTACCCTGGTCCCCACTCCAGCTCCTCCCAGGATTATTAGGGTGGCCAAAGTTAGAGCCGTGAACGGTTCCCGTCTTTCCAGATGATAACTTGCGACTGTGTGCTGGGTACACATACAATCCTCAGGGTGGTATAGAATCCTTGGTATAATTATCACCTGTATACAAAACTCACGAGACGCATTAAAGAGTTTTAGTGATAGACAAGGAGTTACGCCCACTCACGAACAAACCCACCTAGCGTTGTTGGCTGGGATTAGCCACTCGGTTGATTGTTTTCCATTCTCCATGGTATTACATAGGTGACACTTCCCACTAGGAACCGTGCCCATTGTTTTCCATTCTCCATGGTATTACATAGGTGACACTTCCCACTAGGAACCGTGCCCACACACCTACCACCTCCAGTGACTTGTGTTAGTGTTACCTTATGTCTTTTCCCCAACTGCAATGTAGAGGGCTGTTCTTGTTTGTGCGGGTGGGCTCCCCAGGATCCCCAATAGCATCATAATATGAAGGCCTTATACTAAAGCATAATCAACAGTGTTTTGTTACATTTGGGTTTGTTTTGTTTAATAATTGGTAGCTAGCATTCATGACCCCCCCCATATGTTATACTCAGCTATGTTATCATTCTTGGCTTTACCTGAGCTCATAGGGCTGCTGAGGGTTGCCACTGTAGTATTTTCCGCAGGCTGGATTCCCTGGACACTTTCTGACAATACCTCATTTGGTCCTACTGCCTGAGCCTATCAGCATCCTTCTTTTTATTAGTATGAGTCCTCCCCTATCTGTTCCGTGTTCGTAAAATCTGACATTTTTCCTAGTACCCAGCTAGTATCATCCAAGTTTGTTATATTTATATATAGAACCTTGCAAATTTCTTCATTTCCGTGGAAGGTTCCTGAATACCCTATACCATGCCCTTGCCACCTGTAACGGGGATCCACTTGTCAGTTACAACCTTGCGGCCCATATCCCACTTGTAAGAATTTATTCCGACCAGCCCCGAGTGTCCAGTCCGTAGCAATGGTTTCACACCGCCAGTATGCACAATAATATGCGTTTGGATAATTACAGTACACCTTTCCTGGGTTAGAACTTGGGCAGAAATAAAATCCTGATCGGTTAAAGCATGGCTGCACTGACGCCAGGTCACATAATGTGATGCGGAAACTGGGAGCACCCGCTGTCGTTGTTTGCTGGATGATGAATTGATCCTCCCATCTGATTAAGCTCCATTTAAAAGGCTGGTGGGGATGCGCAGACCCATAGCTGACCAAAACGATGATACTGACTCCCATGTATCGTAGGAGGTGGTCGGAGCCCATCTAAATTGTCGGCCCCTCCGTCCCCCACCGTTTTCACTTCTCTGCCTCGCTTGTCAGTTCGGTTGCAGCGAACTACAAGGTATCGGTTCTTCTTGGCAGCAGCAGTGTTCTTCAGGGGAACCTACTAGGGAGCCTTTGAAACAGGGCCTCCTCCCCTTCCCACGATACACAGATAGTACACAATACTTATCGAGTCCGTCTTAGTGTCAGCTTGAAGTCGTCAGGGCCTGGAGCTGCCTCCCATTTACCTTCCCGGACTGGTCCTTTCACACGGCTGGCATGCGTCCATCCTTTCTCTGCAGTTCAAATAGCCGTTTCTGTGGTAAGCAAAACAACAGAGGGGCCTTCCCCATAGTGGTGTTAAAAAAGTCTCTTTCCAAGTCTTAATTAGAATTGAGGGTGATCAAGTGGCAATTCCGAGTCACAGGGCATACCATATAGCATTTCAAAAGGAGAAATTCCTACATCAGTTCTGGGCTGCATCCATATGTTTAACAGTGCAAGGGGTAAGCATTTTACCCAAAAAGCCTTAGTTTCCAGCACAAGTTTTGTTAGTCGTTTCTTAATTTCACCATTCATTCGCTCTACCTTTCCAGAAGAGGAGGGGTGCCAGGGGCTGTGAAAATCCCACTCAGTCTCTAAGTCCTGCTTTAATCCTTGCAATAAAACTTTACACCCATTCAGTCACGTGGTCAATTAGGACAAACAAGTAACTCAGTAAAGTCTACCTGTATACTTTGGAAAGGTCAAAGCCCTGGCTCCTGTCCCCCTCTAGATAGGTTACAGAAGACCTTTTTATTTACCCTTTGACATATAGTAGTACATCCTCTGCATGTGTGCTTCCCTAAAGTGTATATTCCTACACAGACATGCTTTCTTAGAACAACATCACACATTGCTTGCACCTCCCAATGATTCTTCTGATGTAAAACAGTTAATATTTGCCTCATTATCACTTTATTCAGCATTTCTCTCCCATCAGGGAGTATCGATTTTCCTTAAAATGATCCAGATATTTATAACATTAATACCTCCTCGGGAGGTTGTAATTACTCCAAAATCTTTTTAGAATTTACCCAAATAGATAGGTGGCCCTGTAAACCCCTGAGGTAAAATTGTCCACCTATATTGTTGCTTCCGCCCCCATTTCAGGGTCTTTCCAGTCAGAGGTGAATATACATGTATGTTTGCTCTCAGGGCCAGAGAGCACTCCATTAATAACGCTGTTATTCCAGTCTAACAATTTACTATTTGAATGCCCAATTTAATCATCAAATCCCTTCCCAACAAGTTAGTCTCTGCCTTGGATACATACAATAATTGCCCCGTGATCATTTTATCCCCTAGTCTCAGCTTGGTATCCCCCAAAAGTGGCACTGTTATCCCAGTCCCTTCTACCCCCATCACATTTAGGGTTTCATTAGTTAATTTAATCCCTGATACTTTACAAGTCAGTAATGACTTAGCTGCCCCAGTGTATTGGGTTTGATGGCAAGGTTTGGGGGGTGTGAGGGGTGTGGGGGTGCGAAACTGCAGTGGCAGCCCCCGTGAAAAAAAAACAAAACAAAACAAAACAAAACAAAGCAAAACAAAACAAAAACAGAAACCTCCCCGTGGTAGATAAGGGACAATTTCATCTGGCCCTAAAGGGGCCCACTGCTGCCCAGAGCCAAGCCATGAGCAACACAGTCCGTGCCTCTGTGAGAGCACATCCACGAAAACAAACAAACAAAGAAACAAACAAAAACCTGCTGCTCAACAGCGGCTAGGAGAGCGAGAAACCCCCCCGCAGACACCAAAGTCAGTGCAGAAGGAGGGGGAGGAGGCGCTCCAGGCGCTGGAGCCGAAGCCCCCCTGCGGCCGCTGGAGAGGCCCCTGGTGGAGCAGGCTGTTCCCCCCTCCCCGATGCTCGGGAAACTGAACAAACACCACAGCAAATATGCAAATATACCAAAACTTCTAGACTGTTACTTAGATAATGCCTACATCACCTTTCCCTGCTCATTCAACTTCGAATACCTTTACCACTTTCAACAAACCTTTTAACACTTCCTTTATCTTTCTCTAGCCTTTACTTTTCTAATGCCGACATCAAAGGCTCAGTCAGGGGCCAACTTAATTCCATACCTTTTCCCTCCAAGATGCTGAAACAACATCAATATACAACATTTCATCCTGTTTTCCTTCTCTCCACAAAAACATTGACTGTAATATGGTGTTATAATTAGTAGTTCCATTTAGGGGCCACTCCGCTCCATCCTCTAGTTTATAAAGTGGCCACCACTGATTACAATATTTGATAAGAGTTCTTTTACTTTCTGTACCCTCTCACCCCACTATATCCCTCCAATGTGTTAGTATACATCCTAGGAGGCTTTTCCTCGGGATTTCTTTGCTTTGAACTTTTCCTATTGTAATCTACAGTGGTTAATATTCCACCGTTTTCCTAGAAGCTCTTTACTAGTCAATCCCAATCCCTCCAAAATCCACAATATACAGATACACAAGTAAAAACAGACCACTGTAAATTAACTGCCTGTAGACAATTACACTGGGGACATTTAAACCTGATGAGCCGATAATATGCCTGGGCAAATTTTGTTCCCTCAGACATACACCTCAATGGCAGTTCTTATATTTACATATTAACATATTAACATATGTATAAAAGAACACTTTAACAAAAATGCCCGGGCTTTTATATATACAATATACAATGTACAGTTATTATTCCAGTTAGAATTATTCCTCAGCAGCTGCAAACATTATGCCAGTTGCCATTAAAGATCGCTTACCCTCCTCCTGTCTCTTTCTTAAAATCTCAGGCGTCCCCGGAGTTAATGGGGACTGCCACATATTCCTAGTCACTGGGCCCTGAGTGCTAGAATCAGAGTTGCTATCAGAGTCTCCCTGGGGTTGCAGATTAGGAAGCCCGGGAGTCGGA
This sequence comes from Aythya fuligula, assembly GCF_009819795.1. Taxonomy (NCBI): domain Eukaryota; kingdom Metazoa; phylum Chordata; class Aves; order Anseriformes; family Anatidae; genus Aythya; species Aythya fuligula. Next base: position 9,181,696 of record NC_045576.1, on the reverse strand, counting down.
GGGGCTGCAGGTGGGGGTGGTGGAATATAGGGAGGCAGTGGGGCTGGAATCTCTAATTCTCGGTTTATCTTGTGCCTCCCATCCCCTCCTTTTTCTTTTAGAGGATATAAATTGGCTCGAGTTTCCGAGCTGATCCACAAATGTGCATATTCACTTTCTTCCAAACTAAAAAGTTCTTTTGAGTTTACATAAATATTTAGGGCCTGGCAAACCCAATCTTCAAAGGACCCAAATACAGGCCAGTAAAGGTGGTCTCCTCAAATCTGTTTACCACCCCAAACTTCAACACAATAATGTATCATTTTTATTTTATTCCTTCCCCGCCTAAAAGGGGAATCCTGCCAATTTTTGATCATTAATCCCGGGGTAACCTAACATCAGACGTTACCCCACCCATGTGTCGTGGTTCCGCTCAAGTGGGCAGCCGAGCTCCACCACAGCCGCTCTCTCACTCCCCCTCCTCAAAGAGGAATGGGGAGAAAATATGTGAAAAGGGTTCAAGGATTGAGATAAGGACGAGAAAATCACGCAATAATTATTGTAACGGGCAAAACAGATTCGGCATAAGGAGATAGTAAGATTTATTGCCTACAACTAACAAGCGAGAGAAGTGAGAAAACAAAGGAAAAAGCAAAACAAAAGCACCTTCCCCCCATCCACCCTCTTCCACCTCCTCCCCCCAAGCGGCGCAGGGGAACAGGGGAATGGGGGTTATGGTCAGTCTACAGCACTTCTTCTCTGCCGCTCCTTCTCGGTCACTCTCGTCCCCTGTGCTGTGGGGTCCCACCCACGGGATGCAGTCCTTGATGAACTGATCCGGCGTGGGCTTCCCACAGGCAGCAGCTCTTCCAGAACTGCTCCAGATATGGGTCCGTACCACGGGGTCCATCCCTCAGGAGAAAACTGCTCCAACCTGGCTCCCCCACGGGCAGCAGCTCCTGCCAGATCACCTGCTCCTGCGTGGGCTCCTCTCCACGGGCTACAGGTCCGGCCTGGAATCTGCTCCGGCAGGGGTCTTCCACAGGCGGCAGCCTCCGTCGGTGCAGGGCCACCTGCTCCACCGTGGTCTCCTCCACGGGCTGCAGCGTGGAACCCTGCTCCACCGTGGTACTCCATGGGCTGCAGGGGGACATCCTGCTTCACCATGGTCCTCACCACAGGCCGCAGGGAACTTCTGCTCCGGCGCCTGGAGCACCTCTCCCCCTCCCTCTACACTGACCTTGGCATGTGCAAGGCTGTTCTCTCACTCCCGGCTGCTGTCTGGTGCAGGGTTTTTTTCGCTGTCTTAAATATGCTCTCACAGAGGCGCAAACAACATCGCTTATTGGCTCAGATCTGGAAAACAATGGGGCCCTTCCCAAACATGGGGCAGCTTCTAGATCTTTCTCACAGAAACCACCCCTATAGCCCCCTGCTACCAAAACCTTGCCACTTAAACCCACTACACCATGGGACTAGAAGGCTTACTCTTCTTCTGTCCCATCTTCCGGAGTGCCTTCACACACACACGCACGAATCGCTTCCCCCTTTTCGTGGCCCAGTCCCTCATGGGATGTGGAAACCGCACTACCGAGGGGTCCGCACTCGCTTCATCCGCAATTGGACGTCTCACAGCGACACGTTCCAGGATACCCAACCCCAACCGAACGGATCACCGGCCTATACTTACTCACTCCTGAGTCTTCGTTCGGTCTTTGTGCACAAAGATTACTAGGGGTTGCCGGCTTTATTTGCTTGCTGCCGAATTTAGGGTTCGTCGGTGAAGGATTTGAATGAAAGCAGTCCTAGCGAAGGCCGCTGAAATCAGCGGGGCGCCCCCTCCGAAGGTCTTTCAATCAGATTGCCTTCATCCGAGTCACGGCACCAAATTTGTTATAAGTTGCCCCCTTAATTAATTTTCAGAGAGCATTGCATTAATAATAGAAAGGAATTTATTGAGTAAGCAACAGCAAGCAAAACAGCGCTGGGCGGCCGGGGAGTCTCGGCTCCGCCAACGGCGCGCACCTCACCCCCGCCAGGGTCCCTTTTTCTATCTTGGTAATTCTGGGATTACGCAGCACATCCTGGTGTATTCTGCGACTGCGCGCACTGTTGCTAGGGGGTCGTCTCTGTCCCTCTGGTGGTCGTGAAGATGAAGGCCGTAGTCTTCCTCGGCGTTGTGGCTCAACTTCTTTCTTTATTTGGTCATGTTGGCCCAGCGTGAGACAGGAAGGCAAGATGTTGATACACTAGTTTAACAACTTATCAGGAGATGGTTACATGAACTTTGCAGCAGTGGTTTTTTAACAAAAGAGGCTACTGAGATGCAGAAGGAGAGAAGGGGAGGGGGTTCTCGATTTTGTTACATTAAGCAAAAGAATTTTCATAGTGTCTAGCAAAGCATTATACAGCTCCTTACTTCAGCAGGGAGTTTTCACAACTCCCGTTCCTCAAACAGAACTCCTTGTTTTTATAACACAAAAGACAATGAACAAACATTTATTGAGTATTACAGTGTATACCCTTAAACACACACATGCACTTGTACACACAAATGCACAGCCCAGTGTGCACATGCGCACACACTTGCAGCCCCAGTGCACACACCCATGCACACACCCCACTGCACACGCACACACAGTGCACACATGCATGCACGGCCCAGTGTGCACGCATGCATGTGCACATACACATGTACCCCCAGTGCACATGTGCACACACACCCCTAGTGCCCCCATGCACACGCACGCCCCCATGCACACCCATATGCACACACACACCCATACACACCAATGCACACCCATGCATGTACAAACACATGCACACGCTCATGCACACACCCATGCATGCACACACACATGCACACCCCCATGCATGCATGCATCCCCCCCATGCATGCACACACACACACTGCACACCCATGCACACACTCTGCACACGCACCCCCCATGCAGCCCCCCATGCTGGCCCTGGTGGCCATGAGCATGACCGTGCTGTGGCTGAGCCTGCGGAGAGACTGAGCACCGGGGCTCGCAGCACTCAGCCCCCCGCCGCCGCAATAAAGCGCTCGGGCACCGCGTCGAGGCTCCATCCATCCTTCCCTGCGGTCTCCTCGAGGGGAAGAAGCGGGGTGGGAGGGTGGTAAGGAGGGTGTGGGGGGGATTTAGGAGGGGGATTTAAGAGGGGGAAGCAGCGGTCGCCGAGCTCCGCCCGGCCGCCAGGTACGGCCCCGAGGGCAGGCTGGGCTCTGCAGCCGCACCGGGAGGCTCCGGGCACAGAGGTCAGGGTGGGCACGGCCATGCCGAGGCTGCTGGGGCTGGGGCTGGGGCTGGGGGTGCTGAGGATGCTGCTGCTGCTCGCCTGCACGGCTCTGTGCCCCTCGGCAGGCGGCCGGGCAGTGAGGGGGCCCGGCACTGTGCATGGGCACCTGGGGGGGTCCCTCTCGGTGTCCTGCTCGTACCGGCACGGCTACGAGAAGAACTCAAAGTACTGGTGCCGCCTGGGAAGGTTTTGGACCTGTGCTTTCACCATCGCCACCTCGGAGAGTAATCCCCGGGTGCAGCGGGGCCGGTTCTCCATCTGGGACAATCGCACCCAGCGGGTGTTCACCGTGACCATAGAGAACCTGGAGGCAGAGGACGCGGGCACCTACCGCTGCGGGGTGGAAAATCGCATATTTGATGACAGTGACGGTGTGAAGGTGATCGTGTCCCCAGGTCAGTGCTTGCGGGTCCCCAAGGTCCAATGCCGGTGCCCCCCTGGCCAAGCAGAAGCGCCAGGAGCAGGGGCTGTGGGAGGAGGTGGGCGCCCGTGCACCGCGGGGCTGTGCCAGGACGCGTCCCCAGGGCACCTCGGTGTTTTTTAGATGTCCCCACGGCCCCTTCTTGGAGCCACAGGGGCAGCCACCCCATGGCTGCGGTGCATCGCCCTCCTCCCTGTGTCCTGTGGCCCCTTTCTCCCCCCCTGGCCCTCTCCCTGCCTGCGCCCTCCTGTCCTCACTGCCAGCTCTGCGGAGCCCCGGCTCCCACCCCATTTCCGTGCCGTGTCGGTGCTGGCGGCGCACAGGGTGCTTGGGGCCCCTTCCTGCAGCCTGAACTCTGCTTGGGGGGGTGTGTGCGTGCTGGGGGGACTGGGACTGCTGGGATCCTGCTGCAATCCTCCCGGGGGTTGGGTTAGAGCCAAACGCCTCGGGCTGAGTGCTCTGGAGCAGAGGGGATGCAGGGTGTCCCAGCAGCACGGTGAGGTTCTCTCCAAGCCACTGCAACACCCGCAGTGTTTCCCCTGCAGAGGTAGGGAGCCTGGCTGAGCCTTTTTCCTCTTCTTGCTGCAGATCCCACTCGGACAGCATCGCCCTCCACCTCGACCACTGCACCCGAGTCCACCTCAGGCTCCACGCAGCTACCTCCCCAGCAGGAAGGGACGCAGGGGACAGCCAGCCCCTCTGCCACCCCTGGCAATGGGTGAGTGCCAGCTGCCAGCCCGCACTGCGAGCAGCCTCCACCTCCCTCCCTGAGCTGTCTGCGGGGCTATCTCACTCCTGGCCATTCGGGCTGCCCTTAGGGATTCCTGCCCTTGCCTTTAGGAACCAGCCCTTCACCCTACCCGCTGCGCACAGGGATCAGCTGCAGCACCGCGGGCTGCTCGGCCCCCCACAGCCACGTCTGCAGCTTAAACAATTCGCAGGTCCTGGCCATACAAGAAGTGGTTTTTGCTTGCAGCCCTGGCCCCATTTCCTTCCCCAGCTCTGTGGGGCTATCTGCCCGTGGGAAGCCAAGCACGGGCTGAGCTGGGCCCTGTTCTGCTTTGTAGCCGCACAGTCCCACGGGGCTGCCTCACAGAGCCTGGGGCTAGAGCACGGAGCCTCCTCCCCTCTCTGCTGGCTGTTGGAGGTGATGCAAGAATTGGGAAAGCTGAGGCTTCGTCACCGTGCTCGGGGGTAACTGCTTCCTCAAAAGCAGCCCCGGTGACACACCACAGCGTGCCTCGTTCCCTTACAACAACGCCACCAAAGAGTGGAGCTGAACCAGAGCAAACCAAGAGGCAGCGCTCCTCCAAATGCTCAGGACGCAGCAGAATGAGGCAGAACCCAGTGTCCCACCTGCTTCTGCTGCTTGCAGGCTGAGGACCACCGTGCCTGCTTGCCTTGCTCCCCAGGCGAGCCCCTTGCCCATGGCTGTGACCCTCTGGCTGTGGCCCCACGCGCCTGCCCCTGCTGCTGGGTGCAGCCGAGAGGTGCGAGGACAGAAATTCTTCTCTTGCAGCCTGGACATAGTTCTGGTCATCCTCACTCCCTGCATCGCAGTGGTTCTGTTTTTGCTCGCCGTTGCTGCCAGGGTTTTGGTGGTACTGTCCAGGAAAAGGAAGCAGGGTAAGCGAGGCCCTCGTGCCGCGTGCTGTTGTTTTATCTCTTTTGGTTCTCAGTTCCCCATTCCCTCGCTAACTCACCCAATTCCTGACCTCCACCGAGCGACTTCTCTGCTTTATGAGCAAGGGAAGTTGTGGGGGGACCTCTCCTTCCTCTGACGGCATCGTCCCAAGGGTTGGATCCCCACGGTGATGGGGAAAGGCAGCTGGTGGGATGGGTGCTGCCCGGCACGGCACCACGTGCCCTGGCTGCAACGTGCTCGCACCACAAGCTTGGAGCGTGCTTGGCTTTGTAGCCAGGTTTGCGGCAGATTTGGCACAGAGTTTGAGGGCAGGGCCAGCAGGGGCCATCACCAGCTGGTGGCTGGGGCCTGGTTTTGTTTGACAAGCTGCTTCAGGTGCTCACCGGGCAGCAGGCCCCCTTCCCGTTCCGCACTGAGCTTGGCAGCAGCAGTGTGAATTTTTTTTTTTATGTTTCTGATCCTCTGGCTTTGCCTGTGTCCAACCACATCTGTGTTTCAGCCATCTCAGGAGCAGCTGTCGAGATGGACAGGATCCGTGGCACGCCGAACGTGGTAAGGCAAACCCTGCTCCTGTCGGGACTGCTTGCTCCGGGCTCTGCTGGAAGGGGGAAAGGTTGCGCCCCGAGCCCAGCCTCAGGCTGCCGGCTTAGTGTGCTTCAGCCGGGCTCACGTTTGCTCCCTGCAGCTGGGAGGGATGCTGAGGGCTCAGCTGGCCGGCAGCAAGAGCTGAGCAGCGATCCTGTGCCACTGCCACAGAGATACCCTGGGAAGGGGAATTGGGGTCGGGCGGGTGAATTTTCCCTCGGTGCTCCTGCCGCCGTCCCAGCCCCGATGATGGAGAAAGGTGGGACGGGAGAGGTGTCCACCCCTGCAGCTGGGGAGCTGGAGGGAGCTTGGGAGCACCCCCAGAGCGCTCTCGGTGGTGTTTCAGGGAGCAGACGTGCTGCACTATGCAGGTATTAAGTACCCAAATGGTGCAGACGAGAGCCAGCCCTACGGCAACGTGGAGGCTTTGCGCCCCTTGGCAAAAGCAGCCACTGACTACACGGAGGTCAAGAGGCCCGGCCAGGTGGGGAACAAGGCAGCAGCAGGGGACACCCGGCCTGGGGCTGTCACCGCTGCGTGGGGGGCTCAGCTGGAGGCTGGGTTGGGGCTGGTTGCAGAGGGACAGGGCTGGTGGGGACACAAATGTCAGCGGATAACGTGGGTGGCCTCGTGCTCTCTGCGCTTGCTCCAAAAGGATGCAAGATGTTCCTGCAGAAGGTGGAGGGTCTTTTGCTTGGGGAAACCTGCAAACGCTGCCTTTTTAATACTTTTTTCCCTTTCTATCCCAGAATCTGGATAAGAATAACGAGCCCACTTATGCCGCGTTGCGCAAATCCCTGCAGGAGGAGCAGATCTACGCCAAAATGCTTCCAGCCCGGCAGCGTGCGGCGCAGTGAGGGCTCAGGACCCGGCACCACCGCCCTGCATGGGACCTTGGGAATGGGACCCACATGGGGACACCAGGACGGATGCTGAGTTGGGCAGGAGACGGCTCCCCAAGGCAGCTGCTGCTCCCACAGGCTCTGGAGCTACCTTGGAGCAGCCTCGGAGAGGACGAGGTTGTGCAAGGGGCACTGCACGGGGATGAAATTGTCCCCCTGCATCTGGAGCCCTCATGCCTGGTAGGGAGTGGTGCCGGGATCAGAAAGCAGCCCAAGTGTTTGGGTTGTCCAGATGGACAAAATTTTCCAGGCAAAGGAGCTGGGAGCTGCGGGTGGGCTGCTTGGCTCCGCACCCCTGCTGCCCTGCGCTGACGTTTTGCACCGATGGACCAGAGCTGGCAGCTCCCGAGAGCAGGGCAGGGAGAAATGCTACGTCCACCTGCCCTGTGCCTGCAGGCACTGCCAGCACCTCGGGCAGCCCAGGTTAGGGGCGCAGTGTGGTGCCTGGTGTCCTGGACAGCTCCAAAACCAGCCTTTGTGTTCGTGTCCGTGCTCCAAAGGACACTGCAGAGGTGTTCCCGTAACTCTTGAGCAGCTGCTGGGGAGCAGCTCCCCAAAACCCCGCAGCCCCGAGCTCCCTCTCCTCGGCGTCGCTGATTATTTATTTCTCGGCACCCTCTAAACGTGCTGTTCTCCGTAAAACATCCCTCCTCTATCAGTAAAAGCAGCCGAGCCTGATACCATCCAACGCCGCTTCCAGCTGCGTTTGTGCTACACATTTGCACCACAGTAAGAGGGACATTTTGCACAGTGTCCCCCCAGAAGCAGAGCTGGCACCTTGCTGGTGCCATCCCCAGCAGCGGGGGGACCCCAGCTCCATCAGGGCACGAGCTGCAGCAGCACGGGCTCGCCGACACGCAGCCTTCCTCCTCCCCAGCCCAGCACCGGTGCTGAGCTCCCTCCAAGCTCCTGCCCCTCTCGGGGCTGTCCACCTGCTGGGAAACAGGCTGGGCTTTGGCACCTCGCTGTGCATCAGCCAGGAGCGCTGGCGGACTCATTTGGGGCGAAATTATCAATGCTGTTAATTGTTATAAAGTGTTGTCTGGGTGTTTTTGTGCTCGTTTTGTTGAAGAAGCCTGGCGCAGCATCGCCGCTCTGCCAGAACCGGGGGAAGTAAGCGAGGCACCGCCGCAGTGGTTGCTCCCCTTCGGGCAGCCAGAATTATTCCTGGGGTCGGCCGGGAGCTGTCGGCACCCAGAAATGTCCAGGAGCAGCCCAGATGGGGCTGGGAGCATGCAGGGGAAAACAAATCCCCTGCTGCTCCCCGGGTCGTGCCAACAGCCCTGCATTGCCAACGGGAGGATGAAGCAGTTGGATTTTTTGGGTAACTCGGTCCCATAACACTCTGTCTGGGGGTAGCTTGATGCTTTACCGAAAGAACCAGGCGGCTTTCCTAAATTAGCTCCCTCCCCACGGCGCCAAGGCAGGGATAACCACAGGCTGCGGGGGAGCCAGCGCTGCGGGGCCGAGGAAGCCGCCCACCGAGGCTTTTGTATTTCCCAGCTGGGGAACTCTGCAAACCTCCTCGGGTGATGCTAAGAGCTGAAAATACCAAGAGTTGTATCTTCTCCAGCCCCAGCAGCGTCGCAGGGCGGCTGCCAGGAGGACAGAAATAACGCCTGGCGGGGACACCGCCGTGATTTCTGCATCCCAGGGGGTGGAAACGGCTGCGAGCGTCCCTGCTCAGCGCCTGGGCGCATCCACCCGACGGTCCCACGCAGGCAGCTTTGCCCAGATTTCCCCCAGGCCATCCCCGCATCCGTGCCAGGGCTTGAATTTGGGAGCTGCAGCCCGTGCGGGGTCCCCCAAATCCCCTAAAATTCACCCAGGTACAAAGCGGGGGGGGACTTTGCCAGGCTGGGGGAGCGATCCTGGCTTGTTTTAGGCAGCCACCCTCCAAACACCACCCAAACGTGCCCTCTGGTGGGAGACAACAGCGTGGACAACACCCTCCTTGTACAGGATCCTGCAGCTCACACGTCTGGCACGAGCCTCGCTCCCCTTGGCACGGCTCAGAGCCCCCGGAGGGTGCCCCCTTCTCTCCTCCTGCACCTGGCGGCGCCCTGGGCAGGGGGAGGCATCCCAGGGGGGCTCACCCTGGCACCAAACAGCACGAGGGGAAGCCCCCTAGCCCTGCAGGCCATATCAGCAGCCCCCAGAGCCCCCGTCCTTACCCAACCTTCCTGTGGCCGCAGCACTGCCCAGGAAACGTGTGCGGGACCGCAGGGCGCTGCTATCGCTGCTGGCACCGCTTCCCCTTCCCTCCGCTCACCCCTGGGCCGTGCACCCCACCTTGCGGAGTTTCTGCCTCCCACCGCCCCTCTGGGCTCTGCTTCATGCTGGGGTTTGGTTGGGTTTGGGTTTTATTTAATTGCACACTTTATTATTATTATTATTATTTTTAGTTGTGTTTTTGTGTTGTCTACACCTGGTGGCTGTTGGGTGGCTGTTGGGGACACGTGCTCGGGGCTGGGAGCGGGTGAGGCAGGGAGGAAACGGGAGGGTGGCTGCCTGCCACCGCACAGGGAACGCCCGGCCTCGGTCTGCAGCTTCACCGACACTTTGGGTGCTGTGGTGGGGGTGTGCACACCCCCATGCACACACACCCCCACACACACCTCCCAGCACACAGGCAGGCACATGCATGCATACACACACACCCTGGTGCACTCATATGGAAGCACCCATGCACACTCTTACCCCACTGCGCACAGGCAGGCATGCACAGCCCAGTGCACACCCTCGTGTATGTTATAAGTTGCCCCCTTAATTAATTTTCAGAGAGCATTGCATTAATAATAGAAAGGAATTTATTGAGTAAGCAACAGCAAGCAAAACAGCGCTGGGCGGCCGGGGAGTCTCGGCTCCGCCAACAGCGCGCACCTCACCCCCGCCAGGGTCCCTTTTTCTATCTTGGTAATTCTGGGATTACGCAGCACATCCTGGTGTATTCTGCGACTGCGCGCACTGTTGCTAGGGGGTCGTCTCTGTCCCTCTGGTGGTCGTGAAGATGAAGGCCGTAGTCTTCCTCGGCGTTGTGGCTCAACTTCTTTCTTTATTTGGGCATGTTGGCCCAGCGTGAGACAGGAAGGCAAGATGTTGATACACTAGTTTAACAACTTATCAGGAGATGGTTACATGAGCTTTGCAGCAGTGGTTTTTTAACAAAAGAGGCTACTGAGATGCAGAAGGAGAGAAGGGGAGGGGGTTCTCGATTTTGTTACATTAAGCAAAAGAATTTTCATAGTGTCTAGCAAAGCATTATACAGCTCCTTACTTCAGCAGGGAGTTTTCACAACTCCCGTTCCTCAAACAGAACTCCTTGTTTTTATAATACAAAAGACAATGAACAAACATTTATTGTGTATTACAGTGTATACCCTTAAACACACACATGCACTTGCACACACACATGCACAGCCCAGTGTGCACATGCGCACACACTTGCAGCCCCAGTGCACACACCCATGCACACACCCCACTGCACACGCACACACAGTGCACACATGCATGCACGGCCCAGTGTGCACGCATGCATGTGCACATACACATGTACCCCCAGTGCACATGTGCACACACACCCCTAGTGCCCCCATGCACACGCACGCCCCCATGCACACACACACCCATACACACCAATGCACACCCATGCATGTACAAACACATGCACACGCTCATGCACACACCCATGCATGCACACACACATGCACACCCCCATGCATGCATGCATCCCCCCCATGCATGCACACACACACACTGCACGCCCATGCACACACTCTGCACACGCACCCCCCCTGCAGCCCCCCATGCTGGCCCTGGTGGCCATGAGCATGACCGTGCTGTGGCTGAGCCTGCGGAGAGACTGAGCACCGGGGCTCGCAGCACTCAGCCCCCCGCCGCCGCAATAAAGCGCTCGGGCACCGCGTCGAGGCTCCATCCATCCTTCCCTGCGGTCTCCTCGAGGGGAAGAAGCGGGGTGGGAGGGTGGTAAGGAGGGTGTCGGGGGGGGGATTTAGGAGGGGGATTTAAGATGGGGAAGCAGCGGTCGCCGAGCTCCGCCCGGCCGCCAGGTACGGCCCCGAGGGCAGGCTGGGCTCTACAGCCACACCGGGAGGCTCCGGGCACAGAGGTCAGGGCGGGCACGGCCATGCCGAGGCTGCTGGGGCTGGGGCTGGGGGTGCTGAGGATGCTGCTGCTGCTGCTGCTCGCCTGCACGGCTCCGTGCCCCTCGGCAGGCGACCAGGCAGTGAGGGGGCCCGGCACTGTGCGTGGGTACCTGGGGGGGTCCCTCTCGGTGTCCTGCTCGTACCAGCACGGCTACGAGAACAACTCAAAGTACTGGTGCCACACGAGAGTGTTTTGGACCTGTGCTTTCACCGGCCACATCATCGCCACCTCGGAGAGTAATCCCCGGGTGCAGCAGGGCCGGTTCTCCATCTGGGACAATCGCACCCAGCGGGTGTTCACCGTGACCATAGAGAACCTGGAGGCAGAGGACGCGGGCACCTACAGCTGCGGGGTGCGAAATCCCATATTTGGTGACAGTGACATTGTGGAGGTGATCGTGTCCCCAGGTCAGTGCTTGCGGGTCCCCAAGGTCCAATGTCGGTGCCCCCCTGGCCAAGCAGAAGCACCAGGAGCAGGGGCTATGGGAGGAGGTGGGCGCCCGTGCACCGCGGGGCTGCGCCGGGACGGGTCCCCAGGGCACCTCGGTGTCTTCCAGGTGTCCCCACGGCCCCTTCGTGGAGCCACAGGGGCAGCCGCCCCATGGCTGCGGTGCATCGCCCTCCTCCCTGTGTCCTGTAGCCCCTTCCTCCCCCCGTGGCCCTCTCCCTGCCTGCGCCCTCCTGTCCTCACTGCCAGCTCTGCGGAGCCCCGGCTCCCAGCCCATTTCCGTGCCGTGTCGGTGCTGGAGGCGCACAGGGTGCCTGGGGCCCCTTCCTGCAGCCTGAACTCTGCTTGGGGGGGTGTGTGCGTGCTGGGGGGACTGGGACTGCTGGGATCCTGCTGCAATCCTCCCGGGGGTTGGGTTAGAGCCAAACGCCTCGGGCTGAGTGCTCTGGAGCAGAGGGGATGCAGGGTGTCCCGGCAGCACGGTGAGGTTCTCTCCAAGCCACTGCAACACCCGCAGTGTTTCCCCTGCAGAGGTAGGGAGCCTGGCTGAGCCTTTTTCCTCTTCTTGCTGCAGATCCCACTCGGACAGCATTGCCCTCCAACTCGACCACTCCACCCGAGTCCACCTCAGGCTCCACGCAGCTACCTCCCCAGCAGGAAGGGACGCAGGGGACAGCCAGCCCCTCTGCCACCCCTGGCAATGGGTGAGTGCCAGCTGCCAGCCCGCACTGCGAGCAGCCTCCACCTCCCTCCCTGAGCTGTCTGCGGGGCTATCTCACTCCTGGCCATTCGGGCTGCCCTTAGGGATTCCTGCTCTTGCCTTTAGGAACCAGCTCTCCACCCTACCCGCTGCGCACAGGGAGCAGTCACAGCACCGCGGGCTGCTCGGCCCCCTACAGCCATGTCTGCAGCTTAAACAATTCGCAGGTCCTGGCCATACAAGAAGTGGTTTTCGCTTGCAGCCCTGGCCCCATTTCCTTCCCCAGCTCTGTGGGGCTGTTTGCCACCAAAGAGTGGAGCTGAACCAGAGCAAACCAAGAGGCAGCGCTCCTCCAAATGCTCAGGACGCAGCAGAATGAGGCAGAACCCAGTGTCCCACCTGCTTCTGCTGCTTGCAGGCTGAGGACCACCGTGCCTGCTTGCCTTGCTCCCCAGGCGAGCCCCTTGCCCTCTGGCCATGGCCCCATGCGCCTGCCCCTGCTGCTGGGTGCAGCCGAGAGGTGCGAGGGCAGAAACTTTTCTCTTGCAGCCTGGACGTAGCTCTGGTCGTCCTCGCTCCCTGCACCGCAGTGGTTCTGGTTTTGCTCATCGTTGCTTCTGGGGCTTTGGTGGTACTGTCCAGGAAAAGGAAGCAGGGTAAGTGAGGCCCTCGTGCCGCGTGCTGTTGTTTTATCTCTTTTGGTTCTCAGTTCCCCATTCCCTCGCTAACTCACCCAATTCCTGACCTCCACCGAGCGACTTCTCTGCTTTATGAGCAAGGGAAGTTGTGGGGGGACCTCTCCTTCCTCTGACGGCATCGTCCCACGGCTCGGGTCCCCACGGTGATGGGGAAAGGCAGCTGGTGGGATGGGTGCTGCCCGGCACGGCACCACGTGCCCTGGCTGCAACGTGCTCGCACTACAAGCTTGGAGTGTGCTTGGCTTTGTAGCCAGGTTTGCGGCAGATTTGGCACAGAGTTTGAGGGCAGGGCCAGCAGGGGCCATCACCAGCTGGTGGCTGGGGCCTGGTTTTGTTTGACAAGCTGCTTCAGGTGCTCACGGGGCAGCAGGCCCCCTTCCCGTTCCGCACTGAGCTTGGCAGCAGCAGTGTGTTTGTTTTTGTTTTTTTTTTTTATGTTTCTGATCCTCTGGCTTTGCCTGTGTCCAACCACATCTGTGTTTCAGCCATCTCAGGAGCAGCTGTCGAGATGGACAGGATCCGTGGCACGCCGAACGTGGTAAGGCAAACCCTGCTCCTGTCGGGACTGCTTGCTCCGGGCTCTGCTGGAAGGGGGAAAGGTTGCGCCCCGAGCCCAGCCTCAGGCTGCCGGCTTAGTGTGCTTCAGCCGGGCTCACGTTTGCTCCCTGCAGCTGGGAGGGATGCTGAGGGCTCAGCTGGCCGGCAGCAAGAGCTGAGCAGCGATCCTGTGCCACTGCCACAGAGATACCCTGGGAAGGGGAATTGGGGTCGGGCGGGTGAATTTTCCCTCGGTGCTCCTGCCGCCGTCCCAGCCCCGATGATGGAGAAAGGTGGGACGGGAGAGGTGTCCACCCCTGCAGCTGGGGAGCTGGAGGGAGCTTGGGAGCACCCCCAGAGCGCTCTCGGTGGTGTTTCAGGGAGCAGACGTGCTGCACTATGCAGGTATTAAGTACCCAAATGGTGCAGACGAGAGCCAGCCCTACGGCAACGTGGAGGCTTTGCGCCCCTCGGCAAACACAGCCACCGACTACACGGAGGTCAAGAGGCCCGGCCAGGTGGGGAACAAGGCAGCAGCAGGGGACACCCGGTCTGGGGCTGTCACCGCTGCGTGGGGGGCTCAGCTGGAGGCTGGGTTGGGGCTGGTTGCAGAGGGACAGGGCTGGTGGGGACACAAATGTCAGCGGATAACGTGGGTGGCCTTGTGCTCTCTGCGCTTGCTCCAAAAGGATGCAAGATGTTCCTGCAAAAGGTGGAGGGTCTTTTGCTTGGGGAAACCTGCAAACGCTGCCTTTTTAATACTTTTTTCCCTTTCTATCCCAGAATCTGGATAAGAATAACGAGCCCACTTATGCCGCGTTGTGCAAATCCCTGCAGGAGGAGCAGATCTATGCCAACATGCTTCCAGCCCGGCAGCGTGCGGCGCAGTGAGGGCTCAGGACCCGGCACCACCTCCCTGCATGGGACCTTGGGCATGGGACCCACATGGGGACACCAGGACGGATGCTGAGTTGGGCAGGAGACGGCTCCCCAAGGCAGCTGCTGCTCCCACAGGCTCTGGAGCTACCTTGGAGCAGCCTCGGAGAGGACGAGGTTGTGCATAGGGGCACGGAGATGAAATCGTCCCCCTGCATCTGGAGCCCTCATGCCTGGTAGGGAGTGGTGCCGGGATCAGAAAGCAGCCCAAGTGTTTGGGTTGTCCAGATGGACAAAATTGGCCAGGCAAAGGAGCTGGGAGCTGCGGGTGGGCTGCTTGGCTCCGCACCCCTGCTGCCCTGCGCTGACGTTTTGCACCGATGGACCAGAGCTGGCAGCTCCCGAGAGCAGGGCAGGGAGAAATGCTACGTCCACCTGCCCTGTGCCTGCAGGCACTGCCAGCACCTCGGGCATCCCAGGTTAGGGGCGCAGTGTGGTGCCTGGTGTCCTGGACAGCCCCAAACCAGCCTTTGTGTTCATGTCCATGCTCCAAAGGACACTGCAGAGGTGTTCCCGTCCTTCTTGAGCAGCTGCTGGGGAGCAGCTCCCCAAAACCCCGCAGCCCCGAGCTCCCTCTCCTCGGCTTCGCTGATTATATATTTCTCGGCACCCTCTAAACGTGCTGTTCTCCGTAAAACATCCCTCCTCTATCAGTAAAAGCAGCCGAGCCTGATACCATCCAACGCCGCTTCCAGCTGCGTTTGTGCTACACATTTGCACCACAGTAAGAGGGACATTTTGCACAGTGTCCCCCCAGAAGCAGAGCTGGCACCTTGCTGGTGCCATCCCCAGCAGCAGGGGGACCCCAGCTCCATCAGGGCACGAGCTGCAGCAGCACGGGCTCGCCGACACGCAGCCTTCCTCCTCCCCAGCCCAGCACCGGTGCTGAGCTCCCTCCGAGCTCCTGCCCCTCTCGGGGCTGTCCACCTGCTGGGAAGCAGGCTGGGCTTTGGCACCTCGCTGTGCATCAGCCAGGAGCGCTGGCGGACTCATTTGGGGCGAAATTATCAATGCTGTTAATTTTTATAAAGTGTTGTCTGGGTGTTTTTGTGCTCGTTTTGTTGAAGAAGCCTGGCGCAGCATCGCCGCTCTGCCAGAACCGGGGGAAGTAAGCGAGGCACCGCCGCAGTGGTTGCTCCCCTTCGGGCAGCCAGAATTATTCCTGGGGTCGGCCGGGAGCTGTCGGCACCCAGAAATGTCCAGGAGCAGCCCAGATGGGGCTGGGAGCATGCAGGGGAAAACAAATCCCCTGCTGCTCCCCGGGTCGTGCCAACAGCCCTGCATTGCCAACGGGAGGATGAAGCAGTTGGATTTTTTGGGTAACTCGGTCCCATAACACTCTGTCTGGGGGTAGCTTCGTGCTTTACCGAAAGAACGAGGCGGCTTTCCTAAATTAGCTCCCTCCCCACGGCGCCAAGGCAGGGATAACCACAGGCTGCGGGGGAGCCGGCGCTGCGGGGCCGAGGAAGCCGCCCACCGAGGCTTTTGTATTTCCCAGCTGGGGAACTCTGCAAGCCTCCTCGGGTGATGCTAAGAGCTGAAAATACCAAGAGTTGTATCTTCTCCAGCCCCAGCAGCGTCGCAGGGCGGCTGCCAGGAGGACAGAAATAACGCCTGGCGGGGACACCGCCGTGATTTCTGCATCCCAGGGGGTGGAAACGGCTGCGAGCGTCCCTGCTCAGCGCCTGGGCGCATCCACCCGACGGTCCCACGCAGGCAGCTTTGCCCAGATTTCCCCCAGGCCATCCCCACATCCGTGCCAGGGCTTGAATTTGGGAGCTGCAGCCCATGCGGGGTCCCCCAAATCCCCTAAAATTCACCCAGGTGCAAAGCAGGGGGGGGACTTTGCCAGGCTGGGGGAGCGATCCTGGCTTGTTTTAGGCAGCCAGCCTCCAAACACCACCCAAACGTGCCCTCTGGTGGGAGACAACAGCGCGGACAACACCCTCCTTGTACAGGGTCCTGCAGCTCACACGTCTGGCACGAGCCTCGCTCCCCTTGGCACGGCTCAGAGCCCCCGGAGGGTGCCCCCTTCTCTCCTCCTGCACCTGGCGGCGCCCTGGGCAGGGGGAGGCATCCCAGGGGGGCTCACCCTGACACCAAACAGCTCAAGGGGAAGTCCCCGAGCCCCGCAGGCCATATCAGCAGCCCCCAGAGCCCCCGTCCTTACCCAACCTTCCTGTGGCCGCAGCACTGCCCAGGAAACGTGTGCGGGACCGCAGGGCGCTGCTATCGCTGCTGGCACCGCTTCCCCTTCCCTCTGCTCACCCCTGGGCCGTGCACCCCACCTTGGGGAGCTTCTGCCTCCTACCGCCCCTCTGGGCTCTGCTTCATGCTGGGGTTTGGGTTTTATTTAATTGCACACTTTATTATTATTATTATTATTATTATTATTATTATTATTATTATTATTATTATTATTATTATTATTATTATTATTATTATTATTAGTTGTGTTTTTGTGTTGTCTACACCTGGTGGCTGTTGGGGACAAGTGCTTGGGGCCAGGAGCGGGTGAGGCAGGGAGGAAACGGGAGGGTGGCTGCCTGCCACCGCACAGGGAACGCCCGGCCTCGGTCCGCAGCTTCACCGACACTTTGGGTGCTGTGGTGGGGGTGTGCACACCCCCCTGCACACACACACACACACACACCCCAGCACACAGGCAGGCACATGCATGCATACACACACACCCTGGTGCACTCATACGGAAGCACCCATGCACACCCATGCATGCACACACACACACACGCACACCCCCATGCATGCACACACACATGCACACACCCATTCATGCACACACGCATGCACACACACATGCATGCATGCACACACACGCTCACACCCACTCACCCATGCACACACACACCCATACCCATGCACACAAACTCACACACACCCCCATGCATGCATGGACACCCAAGCACACACCCAAGCATACACCCATGCATGCACACACCCATGTACACACCCATGCATGCATCCATGCACACACATATGCACACACCCGTGCATACACGCCCATGCACACACCCATGCACACACACGCATACATCCATGCACACATCCATGCATGTGCACGCACACACCCCCATGCACGCACACACAAGCACACATCCATGCACACACCCATGCATGCACACCCCCCCCCCCATGCATGCACACACACACACTGCACTCCCATGCCCCCCCCACGCCCCCCCATGCCCATGCGCGCTCCCTCCCCCCTCTCCCCCCCCCATCCCCTCCCCGCCCCTCCCCGCGCGTGCGCGCGCCGCCTCCCGCCCCGCGGTGACGATGGTGGCGAGCGGGCGGGCGCGGAAGCTGGCCCGGCGCTACCGCCTGGCCCTGGCCACGGCCCTCGGCATCCTCCTGCTGCAGGGCCTCGTCCTCTGGAGCTCCGCCGGCCTCGACGAGGAGGGCCCGGCCGAGGTGCGTGGCGGGGGGGGCGGCTGGAGAGGGGCCGGGGGGGCTGCGAGGGGGTTTGGGGCGATCTGGGGGGATTTGGGGCGATTTAGGGGGATTTGGGGTGGGGGGAGTTGGGGTGTGGGGGGGGGACCCCAAAGGTGTTTGCGTGTGGGGATGGGGAAAGGGGGGGGTCGTGGTGCTTGAGGGGGGTGAGTGGGGTCGTTAATTGGGGGGTTACTGGGGAGGTTAGTGGGGAGGGTAATTGGGGGGGTAATGGGGGGGTTAATGAGGGGGTTAATGAGGTCCCCAGGGGCTCAGGGGGATGTTTGGGGGCTCCCACCCGGCTGCGGAGAGGGGCCGGGGGTCCCTGCAGTTGGAAGGGGTCTTTGCAGCCAAACGCCCCCCAGTGCATGGGGAAACTGAGGCAGGGCCGGGGTCACCGGGAGCAGGAGCTGGGGGCTGTGGGGTTGGGGGGCGCCTTGCTTCCACCCCCCGACACAGCTCCTGGCTGCTGGGCCGCCGATTTCACCGTGTTGGCCACCAATTTCGCTGTGCTGGCCACCAATTTTGCCGTGTCGGCCACCAAACTCCCCACATCGGCCACCAGTTTCGGGATGTTCGCTCCTCGTGGGCTCCTCGTGCCCTCAGCTGGCTCCCATCTCCCCCGGAGCAGCCTTTGCTGTGAAGGTGCTGTGAGGCTGAGGGCAGCCAGGTTGGCCTGATGGCCCCATCGCCTTTATTTTGTGACCTTGGCCAGGGCGCTTCGCTGGTCCCAGCCTCCCTTCCCTCTCTGCACCGTCCCCCCCTCCTTGGGAAGGCACCCCGGGGTGCTGCTGTGCTCTGGGCTGCCTCCTGCCCTTCCTCCTGCCCCACACATCCTCCGGGGTTTGGCTCTTGGAGCATCCTCGCCTGGTTTCCCCGCGTCTCTCCCCAATACTGGGCACCGACACGTTTGGCCGTGGCTCTGGACTCAGGACATTTGGCCACCAGCAGGCTCACGGCTCTGGGGCCTGGGGAAGGAGCAGGCAAGAAGCTTCCTGAGCTGCTCCAGCAGCACAAAGCTGGGAAATGTCCAGTTAGCCTCGGTTCCGTAGCCAGCAAAGCTCCTCGTGTCCCTGCCCTTCTCCAGTTCCTCGTCTTGGCCAGACCCGCAGGAGCCGCCGCCGCTCCCTGGGGACGTTTCTGGTGAGGATGAACGCAGGCGAACTCTCCCAGGAGACCCCAACCTTGCAGCCTCGGATGGCTTTGGGGAAATTTGGGATCCCCGAATAGCAATTTGGGGCGTGAACGGCTCCCTCCTGCTGACGGGCACTGCCCCTTCCTGGAGGGGGTGACAGGAGCAGGCAGGGCTGTCCCCAGCCAGGTCTGGGTGCCACCAGGGGTCTGGCAGCAGGGTCCCGACCTCAGCAGGGCTGTGCAAGAGGCTGAAGCCCCTCAGAGTCCTCGGGCGAGCCACATCTCCTGGAGGACGGGCTGGGGACATCCCTGTGTTGCTGCTGGCTGCCGGGACGAGCGGCTCCCTTCCTCCACACCCAGCAGGATCCGTCCCCGCTGCCTCCCTGCTCCGAGCTGGCCAGAGGCTGTGTGAGGATTCGTTTGGCTTTGGGCTTCGCCCTTCACTGGAGCAGGTTATCAAATCATCTCACACCAGCAGCGCCGAGCCCTCTGTGCCCTGCTAGGGCTGTGGGTGCCACACAGCCCCCAGCCGGAGGAGGACGCGTGTCCTGGGTGGCTCCTGACCTTGGCCTCGGAGTCTGCACGGCATCCCTGCATCCGCCTGCCCGGCTCCTCATCTGGAGGCACCCGTGCTTGGGTTTGGTGCCGCTTCCAGGCCCTGGAGGCTCCCTGCGCTCACCACACGGATGTTTCGTGGCGTCCAGACCAGCAGAAGTCGGATCAGTTCCTCGTGGATGGCTCCGGAGTGGCACGCGAGCAGCTGGAGCTGGCTCCTTGGGCACAGACTGCAGAACGTCCCCGTGGGCCCAGCCACCTCCTCAATCTCCCCCTTCGCCTCCCGTCTTCCTCCACGCACCTCTCTGGGGCTGTGTGTTGCTGTCAGCCATGCACAGCAGCCTCTGGAGAGGCTTCCTCTGAAACGTCGGTGCTTGCAGCTCCCCTGAGACGCCTTCTTGTTTGTTTTTTTTCCCCGAAAAACTTGTTTTGAGGGGCTGTGATTGAGTCCATTTCAGCGGTGCGGTTTAAGGAGCTGCTGCTGCTGAACTGACGGCAGCTGAGGGCAGGTTCCCCCGGTGGCTTTGGGAAGTTTTGGCGTCTGTTTGGCCTGACGGCAGCAGGTATTTGGCAGACACCCACGTCAGCCAGGCCCAGGCAGAACCCTGCAGGACACCGGGCGGTGATAACTCCCCTCCCCACAAGGGTCCCCGCTCCCTCCCCACCAATACTTTTATCTTCCAATTTGCGTTTGGCATCGGGAGGAGGCAGAGGGGATGCAGGATGGGGGAAGCGACCTCTGGCAGGCAGCTGGAAGCGTTTTGGGAGGAGGGACAGGCAGCTGCGGGCCCTCCTGGGAGCCCTGCCAGAAGCCCTGCACTCCAGCCATAAATGCAGCAGTGCGACGTGGCCAGGGCTGCTCCCTGCCTGCACGGGGCGGTAATTAGAAGCCACGGAGCTCGTTAACTAGCAGCTTTGGGAAGGCTGGCGCTGGTTGGGAGGGTTTTCCTGCTGGGGACGGCAGCCAGGCTCCTCCTGGGGCACCGCAGGGCTGCAGCCGCGTGTGGGCATCGCACAGGGGCTGTGCCTGGGGTCGGGCACTCGGCGGGTGCTGGCGGGGCAGGAGGCTCTCCCTGCAGGGATGGGGGGAGTTTGGGGAAGAGCCTTGCTCTTTGCTCCTCGGTCACCTCCTGCCTCTCTGCTCCTACGGAGAAAACAGGTTGGTAACTGCACAGAAGGTCCTGGCAGTGGCAGAGGGCTCGTCTGATCCCAGCCCCGTGGGGTTCAGGCGGCTGCGTGGCCCCTTTTTGGGTACCTGAGGGTTACAGGAGGCTGCTTTGCCCTGGCACAGGTAGCTGAGGGAGCCTGGGTTGGCTCTGCCTTCACCTGCAGGCCTGGCCAGGTGCTTTCAGCTCCCCGCTCTCCCCCAAGGCTAGCTCATCTCTGCTAATCAGCCGGCCTGGCGGAGGTAACGAAGCGTAATTAACTGCTCCCTTTACACACAAACTTGGCTCCGTGGGAGGGTTCCTTGAAGGGATTTGCTGGCGATTGCAGCACCCGCTTCAGCCTAGTGCTGGGAGCCAGGGCGTGGGGAAGGCAGCGCGGGCAGGACCTCGTCTGACACAGCTCCGGCACCGTTAGCCCCAGGGGCTGCGTGCTGCCCTGCTGGGACCCCTTCGAAGTTGGACTTTTGGGCTTGGAGAAGTTGGACTTTAAGCTTGGGCGAGGAGCTGGTCCGTTTGGCACCTGGTAAAGCAGCTAGCAGCAGTTGGAGGAGCCCTGTGCTCACCCCCTCTTTTTGGGGATGTCCCTGCTCGTGTGGGACCCTGGAGGATGGCAGGAAGGCAGAGAGCTGGTGCCGACACGACTGACCTCATCCGTGTAGCCTCACGGAGATTTATGTCCTGGTTTTGTGTCCCGGGTGCTGTGACCACGGGGTCTGCAGGCTGGGGTCTCCCTTGCTGGCAGGTAGGGGTCTCGGTGCTGTGCCCATCGGGGGGCAAAGGAGCACGCAGGGAGGTGCTGTGGGGTCGTAGCCTGGGGGTTTGGGTGATGGAGGAGGGACGTCACGGCCTCCTTTGCTGCTCCTCTGGGCTCAGCGCTGACCTTCTGCCCTGGGGAGAGGGCTGCAGCGAGGGGTGCCTGTCCCTGCCTTGCTCGTGGTGACAGCAGCCTGGCAGAGAAGGGTGTCACCGGGCTCCGTGGGGTCACAGCCATGGGGAGCTGGGAACGAGGACGCTCTGAGCGCACTGTGAGGGGTTGGAGTTAACGCCTTGTCCTCTCTGCATCCCCCCGGAACAGGAGCGGCAGAAGAAAGCCAGGCTGCCCGAGAACAGCGATGGCTCCAAGGACTCGGACAGCTCTGCCGGGCGCCGCGGCAGCGCCGGGAGGAAGCACGGGAGGTGGCGGGGACGGCCGGACAGCCCCGGGGTGCCGGTGTCCAAGGTGGTGAGAGCCGTGACGGCGAGGCACAAAGCAGGACGGCGGCTGCCGGCCGCGCCGGACGCCTCCAGCCGAAGGAACCTGACGGAGGCTCGCGGGGACGCCCAGCTGGCCGTCCTCCAGCAGGGCGACACGGGCAGCGTGGAGGGGGCTCCGCAGCCCACCGAGAACAGCTTCACCCCCAAGTGCGAGATCACGGGGAAAGACGCCCTCTCGGCGCTGGCCCGGGCCAGCAGCAAGCAGTGCCAACAGGAGATCGCCAACGTGGTGTGTCTGCACCGCGCCGGCAACCTCATGCCCCTGTCCGTGCCTCGCCACTGCCAGCTCTCGGGTGAGTCCTAATCAGGGGTCCTGGGTGCCTCCGGGCATGGGGAATGTCCCTGTGGGGCACGTGGGCCAGCTGCTTTGTGTGACCGCCCGTCCCACCTGGCAAAAAGCTGCTTCAATCTGTCACCGATTCCCAGATTACCGCTGCCTGTGTAATCCTATCAAAGCTGTGCCAGCCTCCCTAAGCTGGGCTGCTCGTCCCGGCCAGCAGCGGCTTCAGGGCTCGGAGCTGGGCTCGGCTGCATTTTCTGTTCTGAGAGACCAGAGGGGGCACCCCCACTCCCCAACACGTCCTGCCACGTGTGCCCTGCGGCGTTACGGGGTTTTTCCTACGGCGTGCTGCTCCCTGTGATCCCCTGCCCCGCTCGGATCTCCCTGCTGTGGCAGGGTAGCAATGTGCCCGGTGCCAGTGAATGACTGACTGCGATCCCTCTCCTCTCGTCCCCTCGCAGGGAAGGTCAGCCCCGTGATCCAGTGGGACGAGAGCCGGCTGCAGCAGCTGCCCCCCAGCAAACCCGTGCGCATCGCCTACATGCTGGTGGTGCACGGCAGGGCCATTCGCCAGCTGAAGCGGCTCATCAAGGCGGTGTACCACCAGCAGCACTTCTTCTACATCCACGTGGACAAGGTGCGTGGCGGGGGGCAAGGCAAGAGGGGAGGGGGTGTGCTGCCAGTGTCCGAGTCCGTCACCCAAGCAGCCCATAATAAGTCCGGATGGGGGGTAAACGGAGGTGCAGCATCTCCTGTGCCGGGGAGGTGGCTGGGTGAGGTTTGAGGTTTGTCCTCGCTGCCTGTGGAGCTGTGACTCTCCCTTAGCTCTCTGCATCCCCAGAAAAGGGTAGGTAGGACCCCAGTCGAGTTCAAGAGGCGTTAGGACAACGCTCTCAGACACACAGTTACATTTGAATGGAGGATTCAAAGATCCTCATAGATCCGTCCCAGCTCAGGATGTTTTATGATTCTGTGATGTGTTCGCCCTGCCCAGAGCAGGGGGAGCTCAGCCCTTGGGGCTGCAGGGAGCAGGAGGTCTCTGCTCACCTTCCCCCAGTGCTGCTTCCTTTCACGACATCCCAGGGAAAGTTGTGGATTTGCCTGCTGGAAGGAAAAGATGATCTGGGTCAGGCAATCAGCTCCGTCCTGGCTGTCCACCTTTTTTTTCTCAGCAGCAAATGAAAGGAGCTGGCTGCTGTGCCCTGGGCAGGCAGCAGTAGGTCATAGGATTACTGCTGCATGGAGCTGCCTCTGCTGCTTAGGGGGACTTCAGAGGCAGGCTGGGCTGTCTGGCTGGTTGGGAGCACAGCAAGAAAGGACACAGCAGCACAGAGGGGTGGCTGAGCCCTTCCTGCACTGCATGGGGTCTGGCTGCCCTTCCCTGAGGCTCGTGAGCATCCCCTGACAGCAGCACCCTGAAGTTTAGCCGTGCAGTGAGCTGGGGCACCGCAGGGCTGCAGGATCCAGTTCAGATGCTGCTCAGGGCAGCAAGGCACGGACAGGACGAGGAAGGGGGGTCCCTGGCAGGATGAGCACCTGCTGACCGTGAGCTTTGTTCCTCCACAGCGCTCCAACTACCTCCATCGCGAGGCGGTGGAGCTGGCCCGGCACTACCCCAACATCCGCGTGACGCCCTGGCGCATGGTGACCATCTGGGGAGGTGCCAGCCTGCTGAAGATGTACCTGCGCAGCATGAAGGACCTGCTGGAGCTCTCCGAGTGGCCCTGGGACTTCTTCATCAACCTGAGCGCCACCGATTACCCCACGAGGTGGGCGCCTCGCTGGGTCAGGGGAGGACGGCGGGAGGGTTTGGGCTGCGTGGCTCCCCAGCAGGCACTGGGATTAACGCTGCTGGGAGGAGCAGGGAGTGTGGGAGGGTGAGGTTGGAGATGGCAGCCACGTGCTGGTGCCCCAGGGCAAGGCTGGGTCCGTCTCTGCCCAGGAGCTCGGCCCATACCTCACAGGCTGTATTTTCCTCTTGTCGGGGTGTTGCAGGGGAATGCAATACGAATGTGTGTGTATCTGGGTGCGCTTTGGGGCTGCGCACCCTCAGCAGGCGCCAGACAGCAGAGGGACCAGGGCTGTGCCTTCCCACGAAGGGATAAGGGTCTGAGTCAGCACCTGCCAAGCAGCCGGAGGCTCCCGGTGTCTGGTGGCTCTTGCAGCATCAATGTTTACTGGGTTGCTTTATCCCAGCGGCCGTTCACGCTTCCTAATTTGCATCGCAGGACCAACGAGGAGCTGGTGATGTTCCTGTCCAAATACCGAGATAAGAACTTCCTGAAGTCTCATGGCCGAGACAACGCCAGGTAACCAGCTAGGGGCAGAGCTGAGCTGGAGGAACAGAAAAGGGGGGATTTGGGGCGAAAAACAGAAACAGGAGGCTGGGGGGCTGCTCTGGCTGTGGCTACCAGAGCTGGAGCAGGGCTGCTACGTGGCCAGCTGTGCCACCCTGTGTCCCTAGCCCCTCACCCTCGTCTCCCTGCCCAGGTTTATCAAGAAGCAGGGCCTGGACCGCCTGTTCCACGAGTGCGACTCCCACATGTGGCGGCTGGGCGAGCGCCACATCCCCGAGGGCATCGTGGTGGATGGGGGCTCCGACTGGTTCTCGCTGACGCGCAGCTTCGTGGAGTACGTGGTGTATGCAGACGACCAGCTGGTGTCCCAGCTGCGGCAGTTCTACACCTACACGCTGCTGCCAGCCGAGGTGGGTGCCTGCAGGACACGGGCAGCCAGGTTTGGGGCCAGCATTGCTGCAAGGGCTCCCGTGTTCTTGATTCAGCCTTATTCCTTCTCCCCAAGAAGGAGGCGAACAAAGCGATGCTGGCTTTGGTAGGATTTTGGTAGGATTTTCTTCTCCTTGTCCTTAACATCCCTGCCCTAGGCAGCTGTGAAGGGCATCGCTGGTTCTGCTCTGGCAGCTTTGTGCCTCCTTTGCCCAGGTCTGGGTGTGAAAGAGTGGGAGGGGAGCAGACAAAGCTAGATAAAGACTGATGCGTGTGTATAACCTCATCTCTTACGGGTTGCCCTGTGCCAGAATCAGGACAGGTTTCTGTGTCCAGGAGCTCTCTGGGCCTGTTGTGTTCCTCTGAGCGCGGGGTACGGGGGCTCCATTTAACCTCCCACCTCCATGGGTCTCCTGTCCCTTCTCTGCCTCATGCAGTCCTTCTTCCACACGGTCCTGGAGAACAGCCACGCCTGCGAGACGCTGGTGGATAACAACCTGCGGGTGACCAACTGGAACCGTAAGCTGGGCTGTAAGTGCCAATATAAACACATAGTCGACTGGTGCGGGTGCTCCCCAAATGACTTCAAACCCCAGGACTTCCTCCGGCTACAGGTGAAAAAGATCCTCCTTCTTCCTCCTGCTCTCTCCCCTCTTCCCTGTCTCTGTCCCCAATCCTTCTCTCTCAGCTGCCCCGCGGGCGCACCCCTGGGTGCTGTCCCACTGCTCCCCACATCTGCACGAGCCTCACCCCAGCCTGGGAAGGGCCGGGAGCAGGACTGGCTCTCCATGTGGAGTGGGGCTTCGTGCAGACGTGTCTGTAAAGGCTTCAGAAGCAGCCAGGCTTCTGCTTGCAGTGCTGCTCCTTTTCCCAGGCTTTCTCCTTTTCCTCCTCTTTCCCTGCAGATTTAATATTTGGGGCAAATGCCTGCTCAGTAAAAACACTTTAGAGTGCTGTCCTCTTTGGCAGGATGAAGTATCCTGTGATGAACTGCCTGCCGTGCTCTCAGCGAGCTGAGATGTGGGCTGAACAAGGGAGGTCTGGGGGAGGTGCAGCCCTTGGAAGTGAAGTTAAAGGGGAGGCAGTGGGAGAGATGAGAACCCATCCACGTAACCACTAACCGTACCGTTTGCTCCCACTGGTTCTGCCTCAGAGGATCCCACGCAGAGGCTGTTTGTGCTTTGCTGCTCCTTACCCTGCCCCGTCAGAGGGGGCAGGATGGCTCCCAGCATGTTTTCTCCCGGCTGCCCCGCTGAGGCAGGAGGGCAGAGCGGGTGCCACCACCGCCGCTGACATTGCCTCTGCTCTTCCAGCAACTCTCCAGACCCACCTTCTTCGCCCGCAAGTTCGAGTCGACGGTGAATCAGGAGGTGCTGGAGATCCTGGACACCCACCTCTACGGCAGCTACCCCCCCAACACGCCGGCCCTGAAGGCCTACTGGGAGAACGTCTACGACCGCGTCGACGGCCTCAGCGGCCTCAGCGATGTCACCCTCACCTTCTACACCGCCTTCTCCCGGCTGGGGCTCCGCAAAGCCGCCTCCGTGCTGGCCCCGAAGGAGAAGCTGTGCAGGTGGGGCACGTGCTGCAGCCCGGCCCGGGCTCTGAGCGGTGGCTGCTTCTGGGAGGACCTTGATGCTCACACGTATCACCTCTCTGGCTCTTTTTCTCCAGGTTTGAGCCCCGTGGCTTCCCGTCCAGCGTGCACTTGTATTTCTACGACGACCGCTTCCAGGGGTACCTGGTGATGCAGGAGGTGCAGAACACGGCCACGGGGCAGGCAGAGGCCTTGGAGGTGTGGATGATGCCCCAAGGAGCTCTGAAGCTGGCGGGTCACGGAGGGCAGGCAAACCGGCTACAAAACCTTGAGGTAAATGCGAAAAGCACCCTTCACACCACCTGTTTTTCTCCCCAGTTTTTCCATGCCGTGCCACCCTTCCTTTTCTCCCCAGCCTGCGTGCTGAGGGGGGCAGAGAGTGCTTAAGTTAGGGCTGAGAGTGGATTTTTGTCAAGGAATTCCGCTTGAGTTTGGAGCTAATCCTTTGGGAAAGGCCTGAAGGGATCTTTTGGGGGAAACTGAGGCTGCTGCTGCCGGCATCTCTGGCTGCAGGAGGCATCACTTGCAGCTGGCTTGGCCCTGACGTGGTGCAGGCAGGCAGGGGAGCAGCGCAGGCTGGGTGTGCGTTGCTTTGGGCTCCAAAGCTTGTGCCCTTCCCACTTTAAGGTGGTGAAGCACAAAACCTGAGCTGGTCGTGTCAGCCTGCCTGGTGTCCCACCGCCTCGTGCCTCGTCCCTGCAGGTGGGCACGGAGTGGGACCCGAAGGAAAGGCTCTTCCGCAATTTTGGAGGCTTGATGGGGCCTTTCGACGAGCCGGTGGCCATGCAGAAGTGGGCGCGGGGCCCCAACCTGACAGCCACGGTGGTGTGGATCGACCCCACGTACGTCATCGCCACCTCCTACGACATCACGGTGGATGCAGAGACGGAGTTCACCCAGTACAAGCCCCCCCTCAACCGCCCCCTGCGCCCCGGCATCTGGACCATCCGCCTCCTGCAGTTCTGGGAGCCCCTGGGGGAGAACCAGTTCTTGGTGGTGCCCCAGACCTTCAACCGCAAGCAGCCGCTCAGGAAAGGTGAGGGTGCTCTGGAGATTGGGGCTGGGGTCTTTCCGTGGGGAAAAAATGGTGAAAAGCATGGTTTTGTGTGTTCCATGCCAATGTTTAAGGCTGTAGATCTTAAGGAAAAACCATGCCTGGCTCTTGCGCAGGGAGGTTGGACCAGGTGACCTCCAGAGGTCCCTTCCAGCCTCAACCACTCTGATTCTGTGATTTTTATTTATTTTTTTCCCCCGGTTCTGGCCTCTCCGGCTTGCAAGGCAGGCGCCACCCCCCTGGTGGTGTCCCCATGTCCCTGTGAGCTCTCAAACCAGGCCGCTAGGCGGCTTTGTCCCGTTTGCAGGCGAGCCGGGTCCACCCCAGCTGCATCCCCGTTCCTTGGCATGGGGGGGACGGGGCTGCAAGGGGTTGGGGTGCTGGGGGCAGTAGGGAAGAGCCAGCTGCTGGGACATTACCACACTGCTGATCTCTTTCTCCCTGTCCCATCCAGACGACAGCAACTGGCTGCACGGCGGGCCCCCCCGCAACGAGTACATGGAGCAGAGCTTCCAGGGTCTGGGGGGGATCCTCAACCTGCCACGCTCCGAGGAGGCAGAGGCGGCGGCGGCGGGGAAGGCGCAGCTGACGGGCCGGGCGCTGGACGAGTGGGCAGACAGCGCCATCAGCACCTTCTGGGCCGTGGCAGACGTCTGCGTGGGCAGCTCCTCGTCCTGCTCCTCCCTGGAGACCTGCAGCAAAACCTCCTGGAGCTCGCTGTCCCCGGACCCCAAATCAGAACTGGGGCCCGTCAAACCTGACGGGAGGCTGAGGTAGCAGGAGCAGCCGGGGGGGGCGGCGGCGTTGGGAGCGAGGAGCATCCTCCGTCACCGGCGTGGGGCGTCTCCGGACTGCGTCACCCCGTGCCATTCACACCGTAGTTACTCGAGGAAAAGAGTATGGGAAGTGGCGGGCCAGGGAAATCCTCCTGTGGGGTTTTTAGGCAGAGAGGGAGGTGTGAGGTGCCTTGCCCGCCTCCCCCAGGAACGGGCACTTGCTGGCCAGGCAAGAGGGTGCCAGGGCGCCCGTCACCGCAGGGTGCGGGTGGTGCTGGTGGCTGGAGGAGCTGCGTGCTCGTTTCTTTGGTGCCTCGGGAAGGGGTGAGACGGGCTGGGAAGGGAGGCTGGCAGGGGGGTGGGCTCCGGACCAACTCAGCACCCTGTCCTCGCTGCCCGGCCCCAGGTGGATCTGTGCAGGACCAGGCCCTGTGCTGCAGGCTGCCCCCGGGAGGGCTGCCTGGGGGCTCCAGGGACAGGGCACGCAGGGAGAGTCGGAAGCAGAATGGGTCGAAACCTGCCATGTGCATGGAGCTGCTGCTGGCCCAGGGCTTGCATCTCATCCTCTCGACCCCAGCCCTTTAGTTTGTATTTTTATAAATATATAGAGAGAAATATATACGATGCAAAGTGCAATAGAGACGAGACCCCGCATTGGCCGGGTGGTCCTTGTGTCTCCATCTCCCCTGAGACTGTAACATACCTTGTTCTCTTGGGTGTCCTGGTGGTACAGGACAGGGTGCTGGGTTGTTTACATTTTTTTTTTAATTATTGTTACCATTATTATTATTATTGTTTTGCTGTTTCCCCATTTCCTGCTGGGGGCTGATGGGGAACCACATCCTGCTGCCCCAGGGCTGCGGGGCACTGCCTGCCCTCCAAGGCAGCAGCCTGACTGTGCCAAATGTTTGATGGTGTTTGCTGCGTGGTGGCCCTGGCTGGGCGAGCAGTTTAAGCCCAGTAAGCTGCTGGGGATGCTGCAGCCTCTGTCTCTGCTTCAGCTCAGGCTCTGGGCACCAGGCTGCTCACGGCCCCTGCCAAAACGCGATGCACATGGCTGATGTCCTGGTGCGGATGAGACGGCAGCTGTCCTGTGCCATGGCCCAGCCTTCTCCTTTCTCCCTGGTCAGCAGAAGCTCTCAGGATCTGCTGTGCTTCCCTGGCTATAAAGCAAAGAAGCGAGACGAGGTCCGGCTGGCTCCATCTGCTCTCTGCTGTCTGCTTGCTTCCCCAAGGGACCAGAAGCTGCCTCCTTGGGGGAAAGTGAGCTGCAGAGCCCCCTGCTTCCCATCCACCTCCCAGCTCGGGGCCTGCCTGCGGCGTTCCTCTCCCAAAGGCCAGTGCTGCATGGAGGGAAGGCTGTGGTTGGTTTTCTACCCTGGGAAGATGCTCGGCGGGCTTGTTGGACTGCAACGGAGTTTGTGTATGACCTGGGACCAAGACACTGCCCCTGCAGCTGGGCTGGGGCAGGGGAACCACTGCGGAGCGGGGCGCTGGAGCTCGTCCACTCCATGCTCTGCTTGTACATCAGCCACAGCATCTCCAGAGACTTTGGTGCCACCTTCCTGTGGGGCTGCACTCAGGCTGCCTGCGGGGTCACCTCGCCGCCTCCTTGCCCTTGAGGACTGAGGACAGGGGTGCTGTGCGAGGGGTGCTGCAGGGGGACGGGACTGGGGGCAGCGAGGGGAGGCGATGCTTGGCTTGGTGCCACCAGTGCTGTGTGGGGCTGGCTGTCAGCACTCTGTGGGGCTGTCAGTGCTGTGTGGGGCTGTCTGACAGTGTTGTGTGGGGCTGTCACTGCTGTGTGGGGCTGTCAGCACTCTGTAGGGCCACCAGCCCTGTGTGGGGATGGCTGCGCTGTGCCCCTCGCCCCAAATATAACGATCTCCTGTACTGTGGCGTGCTGTGCTGGGCTACTGGGGTGCTGGAAGGGGATGAGAACTGGAGGGGTGATGCTTCAGACACTCCTGGGGCCGCTCAGCCCCCTGTTGGCTCCGAGCGGTAATTAACTCATTAACTAATTAATCAGCTGGGGCTGCCCCCCCCCCACCCTCCCCGGCGGGCCCAGCCCTGCGGGCCTCATCTCCATGGCAACCGCCGGCCCGGCCCCCTGGTGCCTCCAGCGGCCAATAGGAGGCGGAGGAGGGCGGGGAGCGGCCAATGGCGGCGGGCGGGGGGCGGGCCCGGGGCCGGTGCGGGGCCTGGGGCAGGGCCGGGCCCCGCCGCGGGGCGCCCGGGCCGGGCCGGCCGGGCTGAGCTGAGGGATGGCGCACCCCGGGGGCGGCGGGGCCGCCATGGACGGCAACGTGCTGGCCATCGTCATCGCCGCCAGTGAGCAGGGGGGACAAGGGGAGGGGGGGAATGGGGCTGGGAACCGGGCTGGGAATGGGGTAATGGGGCTGGGAAGGGGCCGGGAGTGGGGTAATGGGGCTGGGAGTGAGGTAACGGGGCTAGGGACGGAGGTTGGGAGAGAGGAACAGGCTGGGAGTAGGGTAATGGGGCTGGGAATGGGGGAACAGGGCTGGGGACAGGGAAATGGGGTTGGGAATGGGGTAATGGTCTGGGAACGGGCTGGGGATGGAGCCTGGGACAGAGGAATGGACTGGGAGCAGGGGAATGGGGCTGGGAGTAGGGGAATGGGGCTGGGAACGGTGTTGGGAGTGGGGTCATGGGGCTGGAAACAGGGCGGGGGGCCTGACCCGCTGCTGTGCAGCCCCAGCTGGGGACCTGCAGCTGCTGGAGCCGGGCCGGTGCCTCCTCCCCGAGCTGTGGGTGCAGAGCTGGGGCTGAGCCCCCTGAGCCTTGTGCCGTGCCCCTGACCTCACAGTGAGAGGTGTGGGGGGACAAGTGGGGCTTTCAGCATCTTGGGGTCGGGTGGCAGGCAAAGCCGGTGTCTGTGGTTCGTTTCCAAGCTGATTTTGTGCCCAGAAACACGGGGGGGAAGGGGGGCAGCTGTTGGCAGGCCCTGCCCGGCTCAGCTCACCCCCGCGCCCTCCTTGTCCCACCTCCGGCAGCGGTGTCCACGTCCGTGTTCATCGTGGCCATCCTCATCCTGCTGCTGCTCCTGTACCACCGGGACCCCATGTGCTGCCAGTTCCTCTGCTCCTGCCGCTTCTTCCAGACCCCCGGCCAGTGCGTGAGTACCTGCGGGTCCCACACCCACCCCAGACCCCGGCTCTCATTCCACCTGCTGGGGTCCTCAAGTCCAGACCGCTGCACCCACCCACACGTGCCCGGCCGTGCAGCCCACAGCAACGCCTCCAGCTCCCCGAGCTGCTCGCAGGGGGCTGTCCTCCTCCCCCAGTACCCTCGTGTGCAGGGCTGGGCTCCTCTGGGCTGCTGCTTTCCAGGGCAGGGGCCCAGCAGGGAAGGGGGCTGGAAGGCTCGGTGCAGAGGCAGACAATGCCGCTCTCCAACGCTTGCATCCCAGCAACTGGCTTCTTGCGCGCGGCTCCCGGGCGCGGAGCGGCGAGACACAAAGCCCTTTGACTCGCATCTGTAATTTCCTGGGGCTGCCTTTCAAGCGGGGAAGCTGCCGATGGAAAGAGTGGCGTGTGCAGCCAGCGCGGCCTTTGTGGTAGCGGCTGCCGCGGGGAAAGCTTGGCCTCCAAAAGCTGCAGGGACAGCAGCTCGGGAGGAGGATCCCCTCGAGAAGAGGGGACGCAGAGGTTGTTGAGTGGAAGGGAAATCTAACGGCCCCAGCAGAAACCACAGTGGGAGCGGGCTGCCTTTTCGGCGTCCCCTGCCTGCTTTGCTGCGTCTGTTCCTTTCCCCTCTCCTCCCTGCTGTGAGCCGCCCTGTCTGAGAACGAGGAGCATCCGCAGGATTTTTCCTCTCCATAGAAAGAACCTCTGCTTGCTCCCTCAGCACGTTTGCAGGGAATTGAGTTTAGGTGGAGCAAGGCTGTTCAGGAACAGGACGTCTTTTGCTCTTCAGATCTGCTTGCTGCGTTACTCCGAGCTGACTCCCTCAACAGATAAACGTTACAAATTCTGTAACCCTGAGCGTGTGATGCTTATCTGCGCTGGCGGGGCGGTCGGGTGGTTGTGGTCTTTGTTGTTGGCCCCCCAAGCAAGCTTGTTCTGCTGAGTCTGAACGAAACCTGCCTCTGGGGCTGTGCTGCTGTCCCTCCAGCTGCGCCGCGTCGTGGTGCCGGCGTGCTCAGGCGCTGCCTGCTGAGGCTGGGCACCCCCAGAAGCCAAAGGGAGAGTGCTGAGCTCTGCAGGGATTTTGGCTCGCTCTCATCTTTCCCTTCCCGACCCCTCGTTGCAGGACTGCCCCCCTCCGTACTTCAGCAGCAGCCAGCGGCTGGTGGGGCCCCAGCGCGGAGCATCGCGGCTGGAGAGCGCTGCTGAGAATCCTGGCATGCAGGTGAGGAGGCTGCCCTGTCCCTACGGGGAGCTGGGGGAAAAGGGTAGCAAAGGTCCTGAGGAACTTGGAAGGGGACTGTGGTTACGGGGCTCTGGGGAGCTCTTGGGGTGTATCGAGGAGGTGTGAGGCAGCAGGAGCAGCTCTGGGAAGTGCTGCCTGTATGTGAGGTCCCGCAGAGGAGGGCTGGGGATGCCACGGGGCTTCCACGTTGCCCTGAGGTGTTTGGCCACGATCTCTTGGAGCCGGGGATCCTGCAGAGCACATCTGCGCTGCGTGGCTGTGGTGTAATTACCCCCTGGGAGGGCGCGTGGGTTTCCTCTACCAGAGGGTGAGGAACGGCAGCCACAGCTTTGAACGTGAAGCACCCTGAGGTGGCACCAGGCCGTGAATTTCCAGCGGAGAGCCGCCGCAGTGCTGACATCTCTCTCTGGGCTTGGCGTTCCCAGGGAGACGAGCCCTTCTGCGTCGGGCCCCCCAGCAGCTACCAGCTGCCTTCCTGGGAGCAGCCCCGCTTGCCGAGCTACGAGAGCGTGCGGAAGAAAGACCGCCAGCGGGAAATCCACCAGATGATCGCCAAGAGGTTCGGGCTGTGGGCAGAGCCTTCCCAGGAGGTGAGCCCGAGGGTGTTCTCGGCTGGCAGAGCCCCAGGGGCAGTCCCCGCTCCCCTCTGTCTCTTGTTCCAGCAGTTTGCAGTAGCTGTGGACTCTGTTCTCTGCACTTGCCTTTCTCCGATAGCCTTTATCTCAGGGAGAGGCACGCGGTGTACCAGGAGGCTCCTTTTGTGTGCATCTGTGCCAGTTAATGATTCATCTCCCTCGGTGCATTTGCAGAAATGCTTGTGCTGGGAGTAAGGGCAGAACTGCTGATGAAAGAGCAGACCCGTACAAGTCCGAGCTGGGAATGTTATTTTTGGATCCACAAGGCTTCTACTGCTTCTTGCTCCCTTCTCCCTACGGGGCACCTCTGACAGGCCCCTCGCTGTTATCTTGAAGTGTTTATGGCTTATCCACGAGCCAAAGGCTTTGCCTGTTACCACATGTAAGATTTGCACTCCCTCAACAGAACAGAGAAGAGCAAGTGCATCTGCCAAGTAGGTCCTGTGGCAGCATCCCAAGAGACTCCCAAACAAAAAGACCTCATTGACTAACGCAGGACAGAAATATTTGAAACCTGTAGAGCACAAAAGGTTCAGATTTACCTGGCTTTAATGCTGCATCATGGAATTTGGAATAGTCAGCACTTGGCATGCGGTGTTTGGGATTGTAACTAACG
Source organism: Aythya fuligula (assembly GCF_009819795.1). NCBI lineage: Eukaryota > Metazoa > Chordata > Aves > Anseriformes > Anatidae > Aythya > Aythya fuligula. The sequence continues at coordinate 9,147,723 of NC_045576.1, read as the reverse complement.
ATATTGCCCTGAAACGAGCACTGAAGGCACAGGGGGGTAAGGCCCAGGCTGCCTGGAGCCGAGGAGCTGAGCCCTGCGTTAACAGGAGTCAATTTTTTTCTGGCTTTGCAACAAGTGGTGACGAGTCCTTGGGACAAGGAAGAACAGGAACCTTGTACAGTGTATCAGGGGAGCGGGTGGAACACGCTGTATCCTCGCCACTGGATTTCTGTGCCGGTGTGGCAGAGGCGTGCTAAGGTCCCATCTCCCAGGTGCTCAGCCTGCTCTGCTCGGGAGAGCAGGAGTTTGGTTTCGGGCAGGCGGTGGTTGTCTCTCGGACCTGAGCAGAGGTGGGGAGATTTTCTGGTTGTTTCTGACCATCTCTGACGCTCTTCCTCTCTCCCCGACAGATGCCACCTCCTTACGAGCACGCTCTGCGGCACCCTCCAGCTTTCTCAGGACCAGCAATCATCTCAGAGACCTCGGACAGCCGTGGTGCACCAGACCCTTTCCCGGCCCCGCTCAGCTACCAAACCCAGCGCAACACAGCGGTGTGAGGCCTCAGCCTCACCGTGCTCCTCCTTCCCTTGGTGGCAGCGACAGAAGTGCCTGGGACATGGTTCTCACCTGCAGGGAACAGCCAAACCTCAGACCTTCACCCTTATTCCCCATCAGCTGGGAGAGATGCAGGCGAGTCAGACCCAGCCAGCGATGTCCGTCCCGCAGCACGAGGACAGCCACAAGGCGCCGAGCAGCGCGCTGTGCCCACCATGAGCAGGGCCGGCCGCGTGCGCTTCTCTCTGGCACACGCACCGTTACCAAAGGCGACGGAGCGGCTGCTTTGTCCTGCAGAGCAACAAAGCAAAGGTGAAGGTCTGCTCAGCCAGAGCTCCTCGAGGCAGCTGGCGTCCCGTACCTCTGTGAGGCTGCGGCAGGCACCGCCAAGCGCGGGGCGTCAGCCCTCAGGGTGGTTGCGTTGTGCTACTTCACGTTTCCCTCGGGTTGTAAAACTGTTTACTTTATCAGGGTTATAAAGCTGTTTACTTTATCAGCGCAGCAGATACCAGGCGGGAATCTGACCTGTGAGTGGCAGAACGGACGTGCGTCGGGGCACTGCTGCGTGCTCCCACAGCGGCGTTCCTCTGATTTACAGCCACTTTGTGTGGACTTCAGGGAAAGGTTTGGAGATGCTCAAGATCCAGGGGTTGCATCTCTTTCAGTGCTGCGTGCAAACACAGACCTCCAAGCTGAAATGGATGTGCAACCTGGGAAAGGACAAAGTGGAGGCAAAATGCTGGTGGTCTCCGTGAAGGACGTAAAGCACCGGTGGAGATCCGTGCTGACAGTTTACCTACTCATCTTTTGCAGGGCAGACAATCTACTGATGTCATTACACTACCAGTTTTGATAATCTGTTTTCTACTGCAGAGCCAATGTTTCAAATTGTTTACAACCTGTAGATAAAATGAGATCAGCTCGGCCACGAGGCATTTGGGCTCCTTTCTTTCAAGTAGCATAAGCCATCATGGAAGGGCTTGGGAGAGACAAAAGGCTCAATCTTCCGGATTACGGCTTTACGAGGCACCTCCAGCTGCTGAGCTTCTGACACCATCCCTGACTTGTGCATCTTAGCAGGCACTCTAAAATTAGTTACAAATTAGCTTTGGAAGTATGAATTTGCCTGGCATAGTTAGAAAAAGGAATGCTCCCACCTATTTGAGGTAATCAGTGAGGTGGGTTAGACATCAGCAAAAATCTAGCTCCCTGGGGTGCAGTTAGGTGCAGTTGGAAAAGGACCTGTCCTCTCCTGCAGTGTGCTGAGTTATGATACAAATACAGCAGCAGTGCCTAAAACGAGTAAAAATTATTACTGAGGGAATATGAGGGAATTATTAATAGGACAAGTATTGTCATAAAGCTAATTCTGGAGTGAAGTACTCAGTGGAACAACAGAAGGGGTTCTCCAGGGGAAGGCAGCTCCACGTACTGAACGAACACACGTAACACCCTACAAACAGGCAAGAGCCACAAGAACTCCAATGCATTTATTGAGCACTCTAACAAAACCCAGCAGATCTCTCCAGTGCCTGAACTCCAACCCCGTGTGCTTTGGGAGCAAGAGAGCAAAGGCACGAACGGGTGTCCTCAGAGCTGGAACACTCTCGTCCTCCTCAGCTGGCAGCCCAGGGTCTGCCCCAGCCGCACCTTCCTGTCCATCCCCACACGAATCAGGGGCCTCAGAGCATGGTGACCAGCTTAAAGCTCCCCACTTCTGCTGTGGGAATAACACTGATGAAGGTTTTATAAAGAATGGCGCCTTTGGGCAGGCGACAGATCACCTCCCTGCTCTCGCTGCTGCGGGGTGGAGGCACGTACACCTCCTTGGTGTACCGCACGATCCCGTCCTCCAGGGCGTAGAGCGTCTTGTTACGGCCCATCCCCACCTGCAAAAGGACCGGCACAGCATCAGGAGGGAAAGGCTGGAGGCCGCTGCTGAAGCAGATCTGATCATCTGCCCGCCTTGCTTTGTATCTTGGCTTCAGCAGCATCCGCTGCTTCGTTTTTTAAAATGGAAGAAAACAACGCCGCTTGCAGCAAGCAGTGTGAGCTCGTTACGAGATGCTGATTCCACCCTAAAGTATAAGAACCCAACTCTCCAACCCTCAGTCTGTTCCTAAATCAGGTGGGCACAGCTCTGATTTCATGCAGGTTGTGACTAAGAAATACCAAATAATGAAACCCAATTTCAGGATTATAAAAAAGAAATAATAATAGAAACGATAATAAAAAAAAAACAGCTTGAGAGAGAGGGAACAGTGAGGTGGGCTGTTCTGGGCTGCTGTTCCGAGTACCAAGGAAAGGAAAAGTGACTTACATAAGCCCCTGGATGCCAGCGTATCAATCGCTGCGTAGCCAAAACGTTGCCTGCGTGCACAAACGCGCCTGCAACAGAACAACAGAGTCAGCCTGTGGAGGAATGGAGCTCCCCGAGGCCCTGACGCTAGCGGAAAACTAATGGCTCCAGGACTTAAAAAAAAAAAAAACAAACAGCTTTCTGTGGAAATTTTCTATGGAAAAAATGACTTCAAACGCTGAAAGCATCCAAACAAAAATGCTGTTGGGGTGAAGCAGAGGGCAACTGATATACAGCGGAAAAAAGCAATTCTAGTCCTTGAAAAGATTGCTCCTGGGGTACAAGGCATTTTCTGTTTGCTGAAGGCATTAGTTTTATTACCTGTAATGCTGATATGTTTTCATTAGCAAACTCACTAATTATTAAGCACTTAGCTGCAAGGATCTGTACTTTGGCTTCAGCTGTGTGTCAGAGTTCTCCCTTTTGTAAACACGCTTCTCAACCCAGCATGGGGGGAAAACGCACTTCAGTTCTTCGGTGTCCCACAGCACGCCCTCCTCCCAGCCTCTCCGGAGAAGCAAAGCACGTTTTCTGGAGCCAGTTTTGGCTGCCTGCTCGTGGGCCCATCGGGGAGGAAGGCTGACTCACGCTGCCCTCCTGCTGCCCACCCCGGATCAGGAGGTTTCGCTGAGCCTCCTCTCTCCTCTCTGCTGGAAGAGCGCCTCAGCCGCCTCCTACTCTGCAATTACCGCCCCTGCCAGGGGCTGACCCGTGAAGGATGCCACGAAACACGCGTAAGGGCAGAGTATCTGCCTGGCCTACCTTCCACTTTCTTGACTCCGTAGCGCTTCCCAGGGCTGCGGCCACCCAGATTTTTTGAGCTGCCCCCAGATTTCTTAGAAGCACATCGGACAGCAGCCAGGCTTGTTTGCGGAACACTAAGAACTAGATTTGGAGCAAGAACAACAAAAATAGCTGAAAAAATGAATACACGTGCCTTTTTCAGATTTAAAGGATATCAGTTTATACAGTTTTTAAAACTAAAGGCAAACAAAAGCCCAGAGGAAAAAAAAAAAAGTTACTTCCAAGATAAATCATAGTTAGACCACCCTGGACTAAATCTTCTGCAAAGAGATGACGTCTCAAGTTCTGCGGCTACCCAGACGAGAATAAAACGATCAGGACATCAACAAAATCACTTCTGGTAAAGGCCTTGTAAAACGTGCTACAGAAATCACAAGCTGCTACGAACTGGCCTTACATTGCTTCAAGAAAAAGCAAACTGTGAGCTCTGTTTCAGTTTCACCCTCAGTTGAATGGCATTTATTTAGTTAGTAAGTAAATATTTTGTAATCTTATAAGTGAAGAGACTCCAATTCAGAACAATGTGTAAACACATCCAGAACTGTTACCCTGAAGGTAACAGGGTCAGCATTTTGTGCCAATCCTTGAGTTACAACCAGGACAAGTCAAGCAGAAGTCAGTTGTTACAGTCAGAAGTTGTGTCTGGAAACACAGCATCGCTCACACCACAAACTTACTCATTTGGGGAAAAAAAGGGCACTGACAGAAAACACTGCGGTTTTGTTATCAGGAAGGCTGACGCTCTGGTTTTGTTCACCCTCAGGTGAAATTCTTTGTAGAACATGTCTGTGACATAATTAGGTTTTTTTTTTGGAAGGATCTCAGCAGTTCCTCCTTTCATGCAGTTAGCTGGCAAATCCAAGTTCTCCAAACTTTTCAAACTTTTTTTTTTTTTAAACTCTTTTCAACCCCAGAAGCAGCAGGTAAGAGCAGGACGGCGCCCATCACACCACAAAACGTGCTCCTTTCCTCCTCCTGAGAAAACCCCCGGATTCTTTTAGTCTTAAGCTACCACAGATGGTCAGCGAGCTAGAAATCTTGTAGTCTTGTTCTATGAATCACGTTAACTCAAAGCGCCGGGTATTCGTTGCGCCAAGGCCGGGCTCTGGGCCCTGGCAGCAGGCAGGGGAAGGGGAGTGACAGAGGCAAACACACCCCAATTCTAACCTACCGCCCAGCTGACTGTACCAGAAGACACACAAAACGCAAACGGCCGGTGCCGGGGTTACATTTTACGTAATTTTTCATTATTTTGTGAATAAAAAGGAAGCGCCGCGCTCTAGGCCCCCCCCGGGCCCTGCCGCCCCTCACTCACACAGCCGCCCCAGCGCCGCCATCTTCCCGGCGCCGCCTCTCCTCCTCTTCTGGCGCGGCGAGCGGCGGTTGGCCGGAGCGCTCGCGCACGCTCTCCCGCGGACCAATCAGCGCCCAGAGCGCGCGGCGTGCGCGAGGGCTCGGGCCAATCGGCGCTCAGCGCGGCAAGCGCCCGCCCGCCCTCCCGCTGCCTCTCCTGAGGGGAGACAAAATGGCGGCGGCCGCGGGGGGCGCTGAGGGGCGGTCGCCGCCGTCAGGGCCGTCCCCGCGGCCGGGGTCGCCGCCTTCCCCCGCGTGGGGAAGCGCCGTTGTGGTGCTGAGCAGCGACAGCGAGCCCGAGGTGGTTCCTCTGGCCGAGCGGGTGAAGAGGAGGCTGCCCCGCGGCCGGCCCTCGGCGGAGGGGAGCGCGGCCCTCAGGGAGAGGCCGTGTGGGAGCGGGCAGCGGCCGGCGGTTGGCGGCGGGGGGCGGACCGGCACGGGCGGGGTGCTGGGGGCCGAAGTCGGGCCTTGGGGAGGCGCAAACGGTGCCGGAGGGGCGGAGGGGGCGGCTCCCGGCCTGCCAGAAGCTGCCCTGACAGAGCCCGAGGCCCGGCCCGGCGGGTCCCCGCCGAGCGGAGGCAGCGCAGAAAATTCCCCGATGCCGAAAAGGAGAAAATACAGCCAGAAGGAGAGGGAGGCGATGTGCCAGGCTGCGTGGCAGAGGAGAAAGGAACGAGAAGCGCGGAAGAGGGAGCAGGAGCAGGAGAAGGAAAGGAAGAAGACCCTTGCCAAGATACTGAAAGCTCAGCGGCCAGGGGAGTGCCAGAAATACATAACGGTGGTGCTGGATCCAGGTGCTTCTCCCGGCTGCTTGCCCCTCCCCTGCCTTGTGCTGGCAGTTGGCTCTTGCCGTGGAAGCCTGACCCACGTATCAATTTCAGCTATTTTACAGGTAGAAGGTGGTGCACAGGTCCTTGCTGCCTTGCAGTCGGCAAACTATTCCTGTGTGGTTGAGAGGCAGGCTGTTCCCTGCAGCATCACCTGGAGGAGAAAGGCTGTGATACCTCAGGTGCGAGGACAGAACCTTGTTGTGCTTGCCCTTTAATTTCTGTGTTATTTGCACTTTAGCAACCCACGTGAGCATCCTCCGAACTTCTCCCTGTCTCAGAGCTCTGAGTGGGAGAGCCAGTTTGAGTGAGTTTGAGTTACAAACAGAGTGATGCTCTGGCTGTTTGGTTTTGTATTTGGCAGACTGAAGATGGTGACGAGTGGACAGAAGAGCCAAACGTCCTGGTTCTGCTTCGCTTGGAGGAGTTTTTGTCCATGGTTCGCGGCTACAAGCAAGTAAGGCTGCTTAGGGCTGTCATGCTCACTGAACGTGCCTTGCTGAGAGGGGATACTTGTCATCCCTTTTCATGGGATGGTTTTGATGTGGGATGAAAACCGTGGTTCCAGTAGACCATAAGTCTTGTTTTTAGAAGCCCGTACTTGATCAAACACATCGGGGCTGTATAATGCAGGGTTTTGACAAGCTTTCTTTCTTTTTTTTAAAATTTGTTTATTCACAGATTTTTAAAGAGATAACGTTGTCCTAATAGATACTCCAGGTCAAGTATGTTGTGGGTTGGTTTGGTCGGTTGGTTTGTTTTCTGCCATAGCTTATTACTACCTCAAGTATTGTCTGTTTGTCCCCAAAGAGCCCTGTGAGCAGACCTTTCCATCTGCAGAATTGGAGCCCTAGGTTCCTGGGGTTGCCTGCGTAACTCAGTATGGTTGTGTTGATCTTTGCAGGAGGCCCAGGGCTGTGCAGAAGGGCAGAAGGAGACCTTGCAGAGCTTTGTAGCTCAGGTTTTGAAGAAAATGCCTGGGAAAACTTTGGCAATGACAGTAGTTGAAGTAGAAAAGTATTTCAGGTGAGACTTTTTTCCCTCCAGATGTTTCTGCGTTATCTCTGGCCTTGCAGAATGCCACAGATGTTTACACTAACTCTTTCTAGCAAAGACTGGAGCGTAACTAGTGTTCCTACCCAGAAGTACTCCACTATTTTTTGTGTAGGAACAGAAGCGAAGCTCCACTGAGTCTGTCACCGCAGTGACCAAGGGCAAATAGCTGGGGAAGAACATAAGGATGGCAAAAAAAAAGTCCCAAATACCTCCTTGGTGTGCTTTTCTAGTTTTCAAAGAACTGCTGCTGAGGAATTTTGTTAATCAGATATAATGCTCTTGGATTTGATGGTCCTTGATGTTTTCCTTAAAATTCAGGGTCCCTCAGTAGGGGTTGTTGGCACTAACTGGTCTCACACTCCACAGCAGCCTGGTCCTGCTGCTTCTGCTGAAGGGAATTTCCAATCTTATCTTTGTTTTCTTAGATGTCTCAGAGCTCAGTCAAAAAAGAGACTGCAAAAGGCAACAGCGCACAGAAATGAAGGAGACGAGCAGAGGAGAAAGGAAGTTCAGGATTCTGGCCTGGAGATAACCAGGCTGGATGTGGAAGAAGTGAGTGAGTACCTTGAGAACAGGCAGGCAGCTGTTGTCTCTGCTGTCTGCCACCCCTGGAACATTTGACCCGATCACACACTTTCCTGGACAGGGACCTTCAGCTTTCACTAGTTTATGTGCTGTGGACGGAGCTCTTTGTGTTCAATTCCCCGCCACTCAGATACAAACCCGCTCTCCCCTGGTCCACCAGGTTTCATTCACCTTAATTTTGGGCAGGAAAACGTGAATCTTGGTTAGCATCTCTCACACTTCGTGGCCCACTGGTAAAGCCCGTCACTGCTGCCCTGGTGGCCTGCATGTAACGGGAGCCTTCCACCGAGGGGCGATGTCAGCTGGATGGCACTCGGCTGCTATTAAGGAGTCAAAGCATCCCTGAATACATCTGTGCCTTGAGCAGTTTCCAAAATGGGGAGGGAGTGGGTGGTTGTGACTTAGAGCAAGATGTTGTGACTCGTTGTTTTATTTTTGTGTTTTGGTTTTGTTTGTTGTTTTTTTTTTTTGTTTGTTTGTTTGTTTTGTTTTTTTTTTTTTTTCCAGACAGGCATGGGGTTTGAGGTTAGAAGGTGAATTGTTCCATTGCTGTTTCCAATGATGTTCACAGGCCTTAGTGGATTTGCAGCTGTGCACACAAGTCCCAGTCACTTTTTTTGCGAGCTGGGAGGAGGTTGGAGAGTTTGCCACGATGTTCTCAAAAGCTGTAGCTGAAGCACCGTACAAGTGAGTAAAGAGATGAGGCGTGGGCCTATCTTCTTTGGAAAGGCTTTGCTCTCAGGATTCCTGGGAGGGAGCAGCAGGCATGAGGACAGACCCTGATTTCGAGTTACAGTCTCTTGGCATCAAGCAAAGGTCTTGATCTCAGTCTGATTTTAAGAGTGGGAAGGGGATGTGAGTAGGGCTGAACTCACAGTACGAGCCTTTCCTCCGTATGTAACCAGGAGAGACATTATCGAGAACGCACCATTTAAATGTTCAGCTGATAAAGAAAGACAGCAACACGCTACATGGTGAGAGCGAAGAAAACCTTCTTGTGTAGTCTCACACAGCCTTAGCATTCCTATCACAGCAGCTGCTGTAAATTACATCTCAGCCATGAAAAGAGATGTCTTTAAAAATGACATCTAAAAGAGTTTGATTATCCCTGGCAGTCAAAAAGTGAATTCTTGTTTACCACTTTGTGTGCGTGTTGGCTTCTGGCAGAATTGCTCCCTGCTACAGGATTGTTTCTTTTTCAACAGGAAATCTGGGCCTTAGACTAAGAACTAGGTAATGTGTGTAGGCAAAACAGGGTCACATTTCTATCATTTGATGCCAGTGGTGTCTGTAATAGCTTGGCACAAGAAGAGATGCTCTCTCTCTCTGTCGATGTGATAACAGATACAGGAATTGATTTTTTTTTTCTTTTTTCCATGGCTTCATTTGCATTTCCATCCCTTGTCTGTAGGCGACAGCAGGAGAAGACGGGGTTCTCTTTCTACTTAGAGAACAAGTGGTGCAGAGGCGTGAAGGTGGATCCCTCTGGAAAGGGCCTCTTTGAAGTCTGGAAAAGGCAGATACAGCAGTTTAACCGGGTCAGCCTAGAGATGGCCGAGGCTGTTGTGACTGCATACCCTTCTCCTCAGCTTCTGGACCAGGTAAGGCTGCCTCAGGAACCCTGAGGCCTGTGTGCAGACAGCCAACTACTGCAAAGGCGGAAGGAATCCTTTAATTGATAACAATTTTGATAACAGTGATTCTGTATGAGCTGTTTAGTAAGGTAGTGAAGGAGCTGACACCTTGGTACCCACACAAGTGAGATCTGGAGGGGCACCAGCTGAAAAATGAAGGCGTAGAGCTGTCACAGGTGCATAGCTGGGATTTTTTTTTTTTAATTTTCTTTGAGCACTGGGTGCAAATAGTTGATGCCATGGTTCCTTTGTGTTGCTTGTAGGCCTATAGTAGATGCTCCTCAGAGCAGGAGCGGGAGAACTTGCTGGCTAATATCCTTGTGCGCCGCGGTGAAGGTGTGACAGCCACCTCCCGCCGGATTGGACCCGAACTTTCCAGGCGGATCTATCTGCAGATGACTTCTCACGACCCTGATCTCTACCTGGATGCCACCGGGTAGCCCAAGTGAAGGAGGATTTTGTGGTTTCCCTGGTTTAAATATTCTGCTCCCTTCTGGGAAGACGTGCTTAGGTAACACGTGGGGTCATCGCTGGTAGTTTAAAGATTTTAACCACGTACAGTCTTTTATCATGGTGGAAGAAATTTGGATAACTGTGCGGAATGGCTGGGGTTCACATACAGACGGTGAATGTTTTCTATAACAACGTGCGATGGACATGCTTACTGCACTGATGGTGCCTTTCTATTTATCAAGAGCTCTTCCTAGGAAATAAATCATTTTGTACGATGCTTTTCGTTGCTTCTTAACGTGCTGTCTTGACAGTAGTCAGGTGTGACCAGATGACCCCCAGAGGTCCCTTCCCATCTCAAGCCGTTCTGTGACTGTGGTATGTCTCCTGTTGAAAGGAGTGTTTGCTGCTGGTGTCCTAAACTGCAAGTGGTTTTCTTCTCTCTTCAGTGTGAAAAACACGACTGAAAGCGGTATGGTGCTGCCGCAGCACCTGCTCTAGTGAGGGGGAAAAATTTACCTCACAAAACAGACTTTTTCAGTTTTCCGCTGTGGCAGATGGGAATGAGTAAGACTAATTTTCGGATTTAAATTTAGACTGCCCTGATGCAGTCTCCAGACAGCTTAATCTATAGAGGGTCGTGAAATCTGATTACATGTGTTGGAATTATGAGATCTAAACAGTTGGCAGAAAAAAAGCTTGCTTTTAATTAGATTGGGGACCACGCTTGCCTGGCCATGAAGCCATCAGCACTGATGTGCACCCAAGGACGGTTGAGGTCTTGTGCTCCAGAGGCACTTAGTGAGATGAGAGCCGAGTGTGAATTTGTGTGCGTCCAAAGCGTGGAAGTCACCCTTCGGAAGGGGGGAACGTTTTTCAAATTAAAAAACCCTGAGCGATGACAGCTTCACACACTCAGCAGGTACCTTTGTGCAGCCAGAAGCATACTTCTGACCTGAACTGATAAATCTTTATAGCTTTGCAATTGTTATCATAAGCAGTGCTCTCTCTTAGATAGCAGAGCAGCAGATTCCTGCCAGATGCAGAGGGGGAATGTTGCTTTGAGTGCTGTTTGCAATGTTTCTGAACGTTTCCAGGTAGTAAGCAAGGATCTTTTAAAGACTATAGTGAATTAAATACCAAAGCTATTTCGAGGAAGCTTGGAAAACATACGTACTGCTAAGCTAGAGAGATTGGCAGCCTTTCCTTCCCTTTAGCTTAAATGGATGCTGTTGCTTTCTTCTGCAAGGTTGTGAGAGAACTTATTGCTGGCCTATGGAAAGCTGAGGGCTTACTGTTTGAGTGATGACCTTGATGCGAAATGCTATGGATGGCTTACTCATGGCAATGCAGTAAGAGTGGAGCAGAGTAATTGCCGCTCCTCCTGGCAGTGCAGTGCTGCAATCAGCAATAAGGCCAGGTAGCAGCGGAGAGGGAGCCGTTCTGCTGACTGATGTCCACGCGTCTCAGCGGAGTTTGGAGCGTGGCTATTCTGAAACCTGCACTCGCACCATTACGTCTGCACTTCAATTGGTTTTAGTGCTCGTGAACTCTTTGAGGACACGACCAAGTTCTGTTTTGTTCTTACAGAGATTATTTATAATTAATAGGCCTCTGTACAGCTGAGCTTTCTTCTCTAGGTACGAACTGCCAAACCTCCCAGCCTTTGCAGCAGCAGTCCCAAGGTGAAGTCCAGTTCTGCCAGGCCGTGTGTGATGCGGCAACAGCGCCACCCAGTGCTGCCACCCATCCCCTGCCTTTCTGTGAGGGTCAGACCCCCTCTAGTTACACAAAAAAGTCTGCAGACTGGCAAGAAGCCCTCCTTAAGCTGCAGCTCCTTTGTTGGCACTAGCTGGCTAAAACGAGCGGTTACTGCGTGCAGTCAGAGGTTATTTTTAAACTGCTAAAATTGCTTAACTACAATGAAAACAAGGGGTGTTCTGCATTAGCAACATAAACATCCAGTGGAGACAAATTGATGCGAAAACTGTTGTATTGAAAATTCTCAGCTTGTTTTCAAGAGTACATCAGCTTCTTCACTCCAACAGAAGGATGCACAGCCATGCCACAAACCTGCAACTGGTCCCGGAGGAGGCCTACATATATCAACCCCATACAGCCATATCACTGATTCTTAGCATTAATAGAAGTGAGAGCAAGAAATGGATATGTGTTACAAAACTTACACCTCCATTATAGAGCTATAGCTACCTAGATAACTGTAAGGCTTTTGTATTTCTTTCCCCTACTCCTATAAATTAGCAACTTTCTGTATCTCACAATCTAGGTAAAAATTCCTTGGAGGCAAGAAGTATTAACAAATTTAAGCAAGTTAATCTGGGCAAATAAGAGCTTACAGGCCAACTGAGAAACATGCACAGCAAAGATGATCCAAACAATAACTCTGCTCTACGTGGAGTGGACCAGCAAATCGATGCTGACTGATTAGAAGCAGTTTCATCAGAACACAATTCCATAGGAATTCTGGCTGCATGGATGGTGGAAGGAGATGCTGAGGAAGCGAGTGCCCGTCCCGGACGATCACTGCTGCGAGTTCTGGTGTAGCAGATTTTGCAGGGCTTTATGGTTTTGCACAGCAGCTACAACATCCTCATAGAGAGTGTTCACGCTGATGCACAGCGGTTGATGTCGTAGCTCTGTCAGCTTGCAGACAGCCAAGGTACAGAGGATGCACAGCAGCACCAGCAGCAGGACCCTCAGCACTGACCGTGACCAGGAGTGCTTGTGCCGAGGCAGCTGAGGAGGACGAGAACTGGAGGCGGGCTCTGCAACAAGAACATTGGCAAGATCAAGAATGTGAGGATTTAGTCAAATATCTGTAACGGTAACATTCAGAAACGTGCTGCTCAGGTAATGTGCTTTAGCCTGTGCTATGGTTGTCTTATGAATCCTCATCACGTAACTCTGGTCAATAATAAATGCACAAGACCTCCCTACTTACATGAGAAGTTTGAGATTTTCACTTCTGCCCATGAAGGTAAGGGGAGTCTCTGTGTTGCACGAGATCTGTTTTTAACCATATAGTTCACTATATAGTTCAGTACATCTAAGAAAGGAGTGGAGAGAAGTTCTCGAGAGTTCTTCAGTTCACCCCAGATACTGCAACTCTCTCTTCCTCAGCTACAGCTGTCCAGCTGTAAGGCTTCTAACAAGCTGTACTGCTGCACTGTTTCCCCACCATTCCTACTCTCTCAGTACCTGGGCTACATAAAAGCAAATCTGGCATCAAAAAGAGGATGCAGACTAAAAATATGTTGCAATTCTATGGCAGTGGTCTTATTCATTCTCCTTGGCTTATTTTGCCTACGCAGTGCTCAAGGCATACATTAAAATATCACACCACAGTCTTTATTTGGACTCGCTGTGGACACTACTTACTTCGGGTTTGCACGGTTTCTTTTTTAGTTTTCTTCTCCATCTCCTGTTTTGCAGCTCTCTGGGCATCGTACTCCCGTCTTCTGCGTTCCTTTTCTTCTGCCTTCTCCCGCTTCCTCAGTTCCCTTTCTTGAGCTTCCCTGGCTCGCTGTTCAGCTTCACGTTTCTTCTCCATTTCTGGGGATTAATAGGAAGCATTTTCCTTAATTTAAAGGGCTGTCATTGCCTTCTTCCTTATTATTTGCTTATCTGTTCCCAGTTGGAATGAGGAAACAAATCCCTGCACAGGATCCTGGGCAACCTGCTGTAGCATGGGGACCGCACCCTTATACCTTTAGCTATTCTTTGATTCTGTGAAGTTAAATAATCCCTGTGGTGGACTTTTGTCTGTTTTTGTTGCTGTTTTTTATTATATATCTTCCATCTTGCTACCTCAGATTTAGGCTTCCCTTAAAACAAGTTCTGTGCTCTTCTTTCATATACTTTGTGTGCAACCCACAGAACGTTCCAACTAGGGACCTAACGTGTCCCATTCCTGGACGTGTTCAAGGCCACGCTGGATGGGGCCTTGAGCAAGCTGGTCTAGTGGAAATTGCCCCTGCCTGTGGATCTTTGAGGTTCCTTTCAACCCAAACCATTCCAAGATTGTGTTGTTCAGGCAACAAACAGCACAGTGATCCCAGGCTATCTTTCTCCACCTGGCTCTCCTACCCTAGGACTCCCTGATAGTTACAAACACAAATTTCTGCCAGTTACATCGATTGCCAGCCAGCAGGTATTTGTATGTGGACATGTTAAAGATTGAGAACAGGATTCAGCAAGGTGTGTGTGAGGACTTTGTGCTTACCTCGCTCTGCTTGGAGCTTCCGTTGTCTTTCTTGGTCCTGCTCAGACTGGATCACTTTCATATGCTGCAGTACCTTCAAGGCCCAAGAAAACAACCTGAGAGCTCTGCAGAAGGCTCACTGCATAGCCAGTTCAAAATAGAACAGCTGGAGTGCAGCTGAGGACACTCGGCTGGGTCTGACCAGCCCCAAAGTTTGCACACAGCTGCCTTAGCCCTGCAGGTACAGCTCTGGAGAGAGCTCAGCCCTTCCTGCATGAGCCTCTGCAGTTAAGAAACAGGTCTGTGTGTCAGAAGAGCAAATGTGGCAAATGATGCGAGCCAATACAGAGGATCACAGAACAATTTTGGTTTCAGCAAACTGAATTCCTACAACGAGCAGCACAAGGCAGTAGCACAGGCACAGATTTTTAACTATTCTTGCTCCACAACTCCCAGCAGTAACTATTTACATGACCCTGTAGTTTCCCAGAGCTTCTCCAAAGATTTTTGTACTCTGCTGTACTCTACACAGGGATTATTTTGTCTGAGTGTCCCTTTGCTTCCTTGCTGATGGAGGAGAGTCCTGCTCAGCCTGGTGTTTTCCCTCTCTAGGCACGGAAGCAGTGAAGTCAGTGCAGTGAACCAGCACCTCACTGGCTAAAGAAATTTCAGAGTGCTGCAGCAGCAGCTGCCCAGCTTGCTAAGCAAAAAGAGGAAAAGCCCTCCACCGACAGAGCTAAGTAAGGAAAAAAGAATAAAAGCAAGCAGGTTCCTTACCCTGACAGCAGCCTGTTTACACTGCTTCTCGTCCAGGCAGTCGCCGGCTACTTTAGCTAGAACAGGATCCAGGGGATTGTCCTTCAGATCCAGCCACTTCAGGTTCTGCAGGAAGGAACAACAAAGGGGAGGCTGTAAGAGCACACAGCAAGCAGCTGACCACAAGCAGCACAACACTCCTGAAATTCTTTAAGAGATCCAAAGCAGAAGCAAAGAGCCACTTCATAAGAAGGAAACAGGTATGGAAGGCAAGCAGAGGGCTCAGGCAGAGGTGTTTTCAATAGATGGGAGATAATTTCCACTGAGCTGTGGTGCAGAGACAGCTGAATTTTGGAATGGGTAGGCATCAGGATGGATGCTTTACCAGAGAAATCAACTTGAGAAGGATCACAAGACCCTGGCTCGCGTCCCAAAGCTTTACGTAACTGCCCAGCAAACAGCTTTACCTTGAGCTGCGCGAAGCTGACTGGCAGGGTGACTAAACGGTTGTTCAGGAGGTCCAGATGCTGCAGATTGACCAGGCGGCCAAAGTCCAAAGGCAGCTGTTGCAGGCGATTTTTACTCAGGTCCAGTTTCACCAGGTGCATCAAACTACAGAAGTCTGACTAAAAGCCAGGTACAAAAAGCAGAAAAATCCGGTCAGCATCTTAACGAAGGAACCTGAGCAGGGAACGTGCTGGGATAGGCTGCACCTTGTGTAAGCTGCAAATCCTCAACTTAGCCCAGGAGGGCAGCTGGAAGAAAATCTCTCAGAAGAGCGAGGGAGGTGGCAGTGGGACAGACAGGACACAAACCGAACGTGGTGATGCGCAGCAGGACAACTGAAAACCGAATTCCCACTGCCAAGGAAAGCGGTCTGTGTTCACGCTGGGATCCTTTGGCAGGGATTTGCTGCAACCTCTCTGTTTAGGTTGCCCTCTTCTCTCTCGCTAGGTGCTACCTGCCTCAGTAAAAGCTGCCCACCTGTACTAACCCCAAATCAGCAGCAGTGCCGTTCAGCCACCCCAGGAGGAGCAGAGGGCCATTTCCAAGCCTCCCAGTGAATCTCTGCTTATCTCTCCTGAATATTTCCTAGCAGACCTTCCTCATCTTCACAAAGGCTCCCTCCAGCATCTTACCGGCAAGGAGATGAGGTTGTTACAGGACAAATCCAATACAGTTGCCTTGGGAAGTGCAGCCTGAAAGAGAAACAAAGTACTTGGGCCCGCAGGTAGATACAAACCCGGCCTGCCCCTGCTACTTTTCTTGCAGTCTTCCCCCCCCAGCCCTCAGCTTCCTCCCCGAGGCTGTTCCTTACGGGGTCGGGACTCAGCATCCTGCCTTTAAAGCCGAAAGGCAGGATTCCTGCGCTTACAGCTCGCAACCTCTCCCTACCGGGAGGCGCAAACCCTCCTCCCGGCCACGTTACCAACCCGCAGGCCAGCTCGGCCACCCCCGGCCGCGGCTCGGGGCTCTCCCCGAAGCCCCCGGGGGGCACCAGGCGGCACCACCCCGCTCGCCAGCCGCTCACCAGCTCCCTGACGGGCACCTCGCTCAGATCGCACAGGCTCAGGTCCAGCTCGTTGCCGTCGAGCTTATCCTTCAGGCTCCCCGCTTTGCCACCACCACCACCGCCGCCTCCCCGAGCCATGGCCCCGCCGCGGGCGGCGCTGCGGGAGGCGCGGGGCCGGGGGGCGGCGCGGAGCGGTGCGGAGCGGGACAACGCGGAGCTGCCGGGCCAGGCCGAGCCACGCCGCTCCCCGCTCCCCGCCACCCACTTCCGCGGCCACGTCCTCGCTCCGGGACCGGGAGGGTCCCCAGCGCCCTCTGTCGGCCCGGAGCGCCGCGCTCGGCTCCCCCTCTCCTCCTCCTCCTCCTCCTCCTCCCCGGGGCCGCAGCGCTGCCCCCCGGCTGCTCGGAGGCTCGGAGGGGGGCTCCGAGGGCTCCTGCGTCCCCTCCTCACCGGCACCCGGCTGCTGCTGCCGCTTCGGAGCGTCCTCACCAGCACATCGTGGCCAAGCTGAGCGATCTGGGCACTGGGTGCCTTGTTTCACTGGTGCCATCGCTTCATTCTCTTCATGGTGTCCATAATCCAAGTGCCACACTCGTTTTTTTGTGTCTTTTTTTCTTTTTTTGCACCAAGGTGTTTCTCTTTACAAGGAGGAATTCTGCACTTACTCCTCCTCCCTTTATCCAGAACTCCAGCGCTACACAAAGTGCTCTCTTGCCTCGCCTGACCCGCTGTTGGGAAAGTCAAAAAAAAGGAGCCGGGGACAGAGCCAAATGGGTATCACCCAGTAATGGGATTGCAGCGAGTACCAGCCTTGGCTTTGCTGGCCCCTACGCAAATTGTGGTGTACACGGTCAGGCACAGTTGTTCAGAGCTGCTCCAGCACATCCGCCCCTTGGGCGCCTTGGTGAGGCTTTGAGTTGCCTCCAGGCCTCTCCCAGCACAGATCTGCTCACCTCAGCGCAGATGGAACTGAGATCACAGGAGTCTGTGAGCAAAGGCATCACAAACAGCAGACACGGATTCGTCTCATAGAAACGTAATGAAATTTGCCTGAAGCTGACGTGCTCCCACCCAGGAGGTTCTGGAGGTTTACAAAGCAGGTTTTTGCACCTCCCAGCAGCAAGCTGACATTACAGAGCCCTCCTGTGAGAAAAGCGAGGTCTGCTTACGCAAGAACCTCCCCTGTGCCTCAGCAACTTACAGAGGGGACCTGGGTGAGACCTTTTGCACGTGTAGAAAATACCTTCATATGTGCAGGGCTGCAGAGACTGGAATGCCTGGATTGTGTGCCACCTATTGTGATTAACTTCCAGGCAGATTTTTAAATTTATTAGAATTATTTATCACTCGGTGGCGTGTGGAGTGTTAACATGCCAGGCTGCCATCTCGAAGTCTCAGGCTTTGACCATCTCAGACGGACGTCCCCAGACGTGAAGGTCACGTTAACTCCCGTGCAATTCTTTAATACCTAACCGGCCTTCACTCAGTAGCCGTGATCCGAGTGGGGAAAGAAAGGTCAGCCTGAAACTCAGCATGACTTCTGTTTGTTTGTTTTTAAGGTGAGGGTTTTTTAGATCACAGTTGTGTGTTTTTTTTTTCCCCTCTGTGGTTAAACAACACCGAGCACAACGCTGATGCTCCTGCAGTACAGATACAGCTAACTGCACCGGGCTTTGCTGCAGCAGTGGAGGAGATGACTTCTGGCCATGGCTGTCAGGCGGCCTTACAGCATCTCCAGAAACTCACCTAGTGCCTGATTTGAGTGGGACTGACATGTGCAAACACCTGTGTGTGTCTAACAAGCCTTCAAACCTCCACGAGGCAGACAAATCATACCAAGGGGCACATCTGCCTGCTCTGCAAGAGAAAGGGTGGAGAAACAGCAAAAACACAAAGAGAGGGGGTCGGGGGCTGGAGGAGATTCCCACTGCTTTGCCCAGTGCCCTGTGCACAGCCGCAGCCGATTTTGCACATTTCAAAGACAAAGATTTCCCCTCCTCCAACCACAGAAAAAGCTGTCACTGCTACCACCGAGCAAACTCCTTGTGCTTTGTGAACAAGACGCACACGAGGGAAAATCCAAAGCCTGTTTCGAAAACCAACCAGCCGGGAGGGGAGATGTGGCGGCAGTCAGCGTTTCACTACCGGGCCGTGTTACGAGCATATTTTATGGCTTTGATGCCTCAGACACGCCGATTCTGGGGCCAGTACTGATTCCCTTGCTCATGAGCCCTCTCGTGCTCAGCACAGCACAGCGTGCCGTGCAGACTCTGCTTGCTGAACCCGCATCCACCTGGGCAGAGCGTGGGAGGAGGACCAGAAGCGGAACGAGTGCCGGCGATCACCCCACAGGTCAGTGGCCGAGCGAGAAACAGCCCCGCGCTGCCAGCGCCGTTTGGCTCCTGCCTGCGAGGCCATCGAGGCTTCAAACACATCCCCAGCCCTTCCACCAAAACGAGCTGGGCTTTGCCACTGTGCCACGCCGTGCCCAAAAAGCCTGTCAGTGCTGTCCCACGGGGGACAACGCGTGTGCCCCAAAAGTGTCAGCGCTGCTGTGGGGTCCCCCATAGCCCGCCCAGCTCCGGAGCACCAGGGAGCGGGGCTGCAGCGTGGGGTGGTGGTGGAGGCCAGGGGGGCGATGGGCAGGGGCTGGGGGGTCCCAGCACCCACGCCCCCCACCCTGGGCCACGCAGCCTTCCCCTTGGGGCTCCCCCATCCTTCCTTTATCTGCTCCCCCTGCTGGCACCGCCGGGGGGGGGCGGCGAGCCGGAGGGAGCGCTGAGGGTCCCCGCATCCTATCCCATCCCACCCCATCCCACCCTACTCCCAGGAAAGCACCCGGGGGGGTGCCGAGGGTGGCCCCTTCCCTAACCCAGCCCCTTCCGCAGCCCCCCGGGGCCAGGCTCGGCCGGGACCGAGGCGGTTCCCGGTGCGCACCGCCCCCGCCCGACCCAGCCCGGCCCGGCCCGGCCCCCCCCCCAGCCCCGGCCGCCGCCTCCGCCGCTGCCACCGCCCGGCTCCCGGCTGCCGCTGCCCCCGGCCTCATGGGCATGGCCACCGCCGCCCGGCTCGCAGCGCTGCCCCGCCGGGCGCTGCTCCTCCTGCGGGGCCGGTAGGGACGGGGGAGCTCTGGGGGGGCTGCGGGATGGGGGTGGGGTTGGGGCTGGAAGGGACCTCAAGGGGCTGGAAGGGACCTCAAGGGGCTGGAAGGAGCTATAGGGGACCTTAAGGGGCTGTAAGGGACCTCAAGGGACCCTAAGGGGTTGTAAGGAGCTATAAGGGACCTTAAGGGGCTGTAAGGGACTTTAAGGGACCTCAAGGAGCTATAAGGGACCTTAGGGGGCTGTAAGGAGCTATAAGGGACCTTAAGGGGCTGTAAGGGACTTTAAGGGACCTCAAGGAGCTATAAGGGACCTTAGGGGGCTGTAAGGAGCTATAAGGGACCTTAGGGGGCTGTAAGGAGCTATAAGGGACCTTAAGGGGCTGTAAGGGACTTTAAGGGACCTTAAGGAGCTATAATGGACCTTAAGGGCTGTAAGGGGCTTTAATGGGCTGTAAGGGACTTTAAGGAGCAGTGGTGCAAGGTGGGGGTAGAGGGGACAGGGAATTTGGGGGTGGTCGCAGTGCAGAGAGGTCAGGTTCAGCTCGGAGTGCTGGGGCTTTCCTCTAAGCGTGTGTCACTGTCTCCTGGCTTCCCTATAACCCCCCCCCCCCAAAGCGGCAGGAGACAGGGGCCCTGTCCTGGGGGGGGGACACAAGGGGCAGGGATGAGGCCAGCACAGTGTGCAGAGGGATGGGAGCGTGTGCCTGGGGCTGGGCAGCTGGGCAGCAGCTCCCTTTGTGCTGCAGCAGCAGGAGATGGACCCAGTGGCTTCTCCTCTTCCCCCAGCACCCTGCCGTGAGGGCAGCATCCCTGCTGGCACCGGGCCCTGCAGAGCGTGGGCAGGGTGCTGAGGGGCAACGTGGTGCCAGCTGGTCCTTGGCACCGAGGAGCTCTGGAGCCTGGCCAGTGATTGCTGTTGTTCATCGCTGCCTCTCAGAGCGAGTTCTTGGGAGAAAACAGCAAAAGGGAAAGAACTGATCTGGAAAGGGGCTTGGGAATATCAGCTGAAATTCAGGGAGTCGTCCTCCCGAGGAGGCATGGCTTGCAGCGAGTGACTCCACAAGGGGCAGCTCTTGCTCTTCACACAGAGGTCCAGGTGTTTCCTTTCAGCTGGGTTCAGAGAGGGAGTGAGGTGGTGCCGGGGCCAGGGCTGCCACCACAAAACCCCTTCCCGAGAAACGGGGTCAGAAGTGAAGCAAGGCAAAGTTTGTTGTGGTTTGGGCTCCAGACTAGAATTTCAAGTGGGACTGAGGGGCAGGAGCCCAAAGCAGTGGGATGCAACGCAGATTTAAAGGAGTAAACTCCTCCTAGGAACAGAAATATTTTTAAAATTCTGCTGTTAGTATCGGGCAGTGCTTGGCCTTCTGGCAGGAAGAGGGTGGAAGGGAAAGAGGCGCAGTGGAGAAAGTATTCTGCTGTCTGATGGAACTGAAATCTGAGGACTCCGTTAAAGCTTTGGAGACTGTCATTCCTCAAGCTAAAACAAACAAAATAACCAGTAATCAAACCCCATTAACCCTCAGTCAAAAGAGTTGCTTTAAAGAGCAAGGAAGAGGCAAGGCATTGCAGGGCAGAGGTAGCTTTCACCACCCTTTTATTGCAGTCGCGTTACGTAAAAGACCCCAAAGTTGTTTCAGGGTGTTAGAAATGGCTCAATCTTCAAAATAGGATTAAATAAAAAAATAGGATTTATTAAAAGAATAGAGGTAAGCAAACAGCGCTGGGTGCACCGGGTTCAATCTGAAGCCACGGGAGGGCAGAGCCTTTTATATAGGTGCAGGGGGAATGCCACAGCTCAGGTCAGCGTCCCTCCCGGTTGCAAAGCTGGAGCTTTTGGTGTACTCCCTGTAGTGGGACAAATGGTTACAGCGATGCCTCTGCCCCGTGCTGCTCTTCTGATAATTTCTATAGAGACAGGAAGAGTTAAAGGTGAAAAATGAAACTGCTTATCTTCTGTCAACAGCGATAAAATGTTAGCCAGGAGTGCTTTATTAAGTTTGATGGCTTCTGCTGCTCACGGCCAGGCAGGAGTGCCAGGATCCAGCTGCCAGGATCCAGCTGCCCGCCTTCCTTCCACGCACGCCAAGGAGGGAAGCTGCTTTTCCCCAGGTCTCCGTCCAGTTACGCTGCTGAACTCTGAAGTTCCTAGAGTGAGGGGCAGCCTGGTGATGAGCTTGGCTTGTTTGCAGCGCGGCAGGCTGCTTGCTGCTGGAATGTGCTGCTGAAACAGGGCACGCGCTCCCCAGGAGTAGCGTTCATCAGCGTGCTGAAACCCAGGAGCACGTGGAGTTTATTTGCTCTCCTCCAGCTGAGGCAGGGAGCTGAGAGCTGCCGTAGGATCGGAGCGAGGCCCAGCAGGCTTCTTTTATCTCCAGCAGTGCCAGCTGTTTCCTAGGGGAAGGTGGAGGGGGAATTATTTGTCTTCTGTAACAAAGAGGAACAAAACAAATATTTCTAAATCCTTTGGAGCCCTCTACGTAGAGGCCTCTCGAAGCACTCTCCCAGTTCAACACTCGCTGTTGGTTCTGGCACCTTTTTCAGCACGGTGCTGCTGGTAGTTGAGGGATCACGTGCCTGCCTTGTTCCTTCCATGCAGTGCCTCCAGAGCCCTGCTTTGCTTTGTCCCACACCTCTCTTTGACCCACACCACGGCCAAGAAATGCGTGCTATGGAAACGCTGAAGCTCTTGCAACATCAGCCTGGAATTCAGGGAACTCTGACAAGTGACAGCTGTGAATTTTGCTTCTTTAATGTTTCTGCAGAGGCTGTGCGAGGAGGCACTTTGAGAAGAGGTAGTGGCTCCGGGCTATGAGCACGAGGCACCTTAGACCCTAATTTTAAAGCTGCAAGTGAGGGTGTGAACGGCTGGGACCTGTGAGAATGAGCTGCGTGTGTTCTCGCACCGAGGCTAACCGTTGGCTTTTCGCAGAAGGATTTTGAAGTGCAGGGCTTTATAAAGAAATCTTTCCCCGGTCTTGGACATTCTTTCGTCCCCGCGTTTGGGGGCAGGGAGGGAGCTGTGAGGACTGGAGGAGGAGCTGTGTTTGGCTCTGGCTTTGCGTGTCGTGAGTGAGGATCGGGCCCTTCAACTTTTCTGCACTTCGTAGGGACTGCAGGAGGGACTCCAGCGTTTGCACAGAGAAAACAAACCATCACATATGGAGGGAGGGTGGAATTCTGCTTGCTGGGAGGTCAGTGAAACCCTCTGGCTCTTCAGGCCTGGAAAAAAAAAGGAGAGTGAGAGCAGGAGGCCTGGCCTGGTCTGTGCTTTGTCAGGTCCTGGCGGTGTGGGCTGTGCAAGGAGCTTGGGAGAGCAAGAGGCCGGTGGCAGAAGGCATGAAGCTGCTTCAGCTCCGGACCCTGTGCATTTAGACTGGATTTCTCACAATTTTCCTTTCTATCTTCAGTCTATTTTTTTTTTTTTTTGGTCAGTCACGTGCTAGGGAAAGATGGCAGAGCAACTTTCTGTTTTGTTTTTTCCCCCTGCTAATTAGTAACGCTTCCCCTGCTCTGCGTCCCAAGAGGAACCGAGCGGCTGATGAAATGCTTCTGTTTGCCCAGCAAAGCCCCGAGCCCTCAGCCCACTCAGCTCGAGGTGAGCTCCGGGAGGGCACTTGGTGAAAGGGCTCGTGCGCAGCCAGGTCAGCGTTTGCTCTCTGCCCCCAGCCTCCTCTGCCCTTTCCAGGCTGCCTGCGGGAGCTGAGCACAGGAGGGAGCCGCTTCTTTGTGCTGCAGCTGGAGCTGTGCTCAGGGACAGGTTCTGCTTCCACTGCAGCTGGAGGCGACCTGGCTTCGGAGAGGTGAGGACGTAGTGCCCCCAAGTTAATGTCGTTGCAAACAGTTCGTGGTTTCCTCCTCCAACGTGCCAGAAACTGCAGCGGCTCCTCTAAAAGCTCTCTCCAGCAGCACAAGGGCTTACCTGGTCACCGACAGCAAGTGACAATGGCTGCGGTGGTTTTTATTGCTTTGTTAGGAACGTTCCTCCTTCCCTTGGGTTAGGGAGAGATTTCTCAACCTTTATAAAAGGCTTTTGTTCTTCAGAGCTCTCTTTCATCTCCTGGTTTTTATACCTGCCTTGCCCAGGAGCTTTCAAACAAGAAATGATAATTCTCTGTGATGTTTGCTTGGTTGTGGCCTCCCTTCTCCTTCTCTGGTGACCCTTGTACAGCCTTAGTGTAAATTGCCCTACAAGACTGCTAGAAACGACTGCCTGAGTGGGGTGAGCGGGAGCTGCAGAGCTCTCCATCCCCGGAAAGGAACGGGGAAGGAGGCTCAGTCACCGCTGAGCTCTCAGAGCAGAACTCCCCGCCTGGAGGCTAAAAGCTTGTTCTGTGCTCACCCCTTAGAGGAAGCAGCTACATGCTGCTGCTTGCATCTCATGGGCAGGAAGGCAAATCTCCTGCAGTGAATAGCACTGAGTCTTTGCAGAAGGTTGGCACCATTGTACCCAGCTGTTATGTTATTTCAGGCTGCTCTGGTTTTTTCCTCTCACAGATCTGCCCCCAGCTTTAAACACAGGACCTTGCCTCAGCACCGTGTGCCCCAAACGTGTTCCTTAACCCTGTCCTTCCCGGTCACCTGCATCGGGAACGGGGAAGCTGAGAACCTGGAGGAAAGCAGGGAAGAAGTGAGGACGGAGGCAAGAGAGCCCGGGGAGGCCTGCAGGGGGCTGGGAGGCTGCTTGGGTGGAGGAAGGCTCAGGGCAGGAGCAAGTGGTGAGAAAGCAGGGAGAGGAGTGGCAGCACCTGCATCTCTGCGAGCTGTGGTTCCAGGGGAGGCTGCGGCTTTTCCACTGAGCGAGGCAGCTGGTGGGCAGACCTCAGGGAAAGCCAAAATGATTTGAAAACACTTTTCCTGCTGCCCTGCCCACATCTCTCCAGTTTGGCCTCAAATACAGTTCCTCTGCGCCCCTCTCAGGTATTTTGTCCTGCCATTTCTGCCGAGGTTCTCCGCTGGAACACCTCCCCTGTTGTCCTCCCAGTGTTTGTGGTGGGTGTAGGCTCCTCTACCCCGCACGCCTGCTTTATTATCTTTGCAGCTCCCTCCCCTCATCCATCTGCTAGCTCCTCGTTTTATTGATGCTGTCCTCAGGACCATAAACTCTCTCCAGTGCACTTCACAGAGACAGTGAAGTGCTCGCAGCCCGCTTAGCGCTGCATACACAGCCCCTGACTTCGCCAGCTCCTCTCGGGTACAGCTCAACTTCTTTGAACTCCTCTAAGCGGTTTTTATTCTGTGAGATGAGAATTTCCTGTTCTCTGCAGGCCTTCTAGGGGAAGGTTCAGATGACGTCTCTCTGACTTTGATTTTAAGTTTCACTTTCTCAGTCTCTTTCCAGCTGAGGGAAGCCAGTCCGGGGAATTTGCCTACACACAGGTTTTCCTGCACACCTTCCACGTTATTTGCACCTTTTCGTATTGTAGCAAGATCAAAGCCATGTACAATCTCTCAGGAAACTGCCAAATCAAGAACCCATCCAGATATTTAGAGATGCCAGAAGCAGTTTTCTTTGTTGCCCGAAGGGAGGCAAAGGAAGAAATGCAAAACCCTGCGCTCGAGGGGAATAACCTCAGGCACCAGGACGTGCTGGAGGCCACCCAGCTGGAAAGCAGCTCGGTAGAAAAGGCCCTGAGGGTCCTGGTGGACACCAAGTTGAACACGAGCCAGAAATGTGCACTTGCTGCGAGGAAGGCTAAGGATATCCTGCACTGCCTGAGGCAGAGCATTGCCAGGAGCCTGAGGGAGGGGATCCTTCGCTGCCCAGCACTGCTGAGGCCGCACTTGGAGTGCTGGGTCCAGTTCTGGGCTCCTCGGGCCGGGGGAAGATGGAGAGAGCCCAAGGAGGGGCTGGGAGTGGAGCTTCGCTCTTAGGAGGCTGCAAGTACCTGAAGGGAGGCTGCAGAGAGGACGGAGCCAGGCTTATTTCTGTGGTGCCCAGCCCCAGGAGAAGAGGCAGCGGGCACAAAGTGACACACAGGAGGGTCCTCTGGACGTCAGGAAGCCTCCCTTTACCGTGTGGGTGACCGTGCACTGGCACAAGTTGCCCGGGGAGGTTGTGGAGTCTCCATCCTCAGACACATTCAAAAACTGCCTGGATGTCGTCCTGGGCAGCTAGTTTTTGGTGGTCCTGCAGGGGCAGGAGGCTGGAGCAGGTGACATCCACAGGTCCGTGCCAGCCTCAGCTCCTCTGTGATCCTGTGATTCTCTAACAGCCGACTGCTGAAATGCTGTTGGAGCTGATGCAAAGCAAGAGCTGTCTGCTTACCTCAGTGGGATGCGCTGTTTGCACCTCCTGAGAGTGAGCCCTTGAGCTCTGGGGAGGAGAAAAACACAAACAAACACCTTCCACCTTTGTCTGGTGATTCGGTTTGGTATTTTATGGTCCTTCACCTGGGTGGAGCTCAAGGCAGAGAAACTGAGGCTGGAACAGCGCAAGGAAAGGCTGTAAAAGATGACCCAGGGATGAGCTGCCAAGACTTTTAACCCTCATGCAGAAACTCCAGGTACTGCAGGCAGACTGATAGGCCTTGCAGGCAGGGAGGATTGCATTGATGGGTTATATTAAAAAAAATAAATACACTCTTTTGTAACCAGAGCCCGGCTCTGAACCTTGTGGCTTAGGAACCGTTTGGGTTTTAGATTACAGCGTTACCACGGCGGTGAGGTAAACTGGGATTATCACCCCAGCCAGGGGGCAGGGAGAGCTCTGGGGGTGTGCGACAGCAGAGGAAACCCTGCTGGCATCTATTTCATACCTTCTTTTCCTTCACAGTGCCCTGCACACAAGGAGACCTGCTGCGTCCCAGCGGGCGACCAACAGCTATGTCCAGGGGGCCGTGGACATCCCGCTTCTAAACAAAACCGTGGGTCAGTGCCTGGACCAGACGGCTGAGCGCTTTCCTGACCGTGAGGCCTTCGTCTTCGTCCGAGATGGGGTTCGGAAAACGTTTGCTCAGTTCAAAGAGGAGGTGAGCGTCTGCTTCGCCTGTCAGGGAGCCCAAACAGCCAGATTCTGGCAGCAACAGCTACGGTGGAGGCATCAGAGCTGGCTTCAGCCCTTAGCTCAGCAGGGAGGTTTGTCCAGTGTGCATCTCTGGCCTGGCCCCGAGCCCGCAGTAACAGCATGGCCTGGGTGAGCGCATGAGGGGTGTGTGCTGCCTTTGTCCTCCTTGTGAGTCATGCCCCGTGAAGTGCTTACTTCACATCTCAAAAGGAACATTTGTATGTAACAGATAGTGGCTGTAATTGGAGTGGGCTGAGTCATGACGTTTCTGTCACCCGAGCAGACTCCAGCTCTTGTGTCACTGCGCTGACTTGCAGAGCTCCTGAGCGTGTCGGGATTTCTGCTCCTAGCACGAATGCAGCTGTCAGCAAAGCCAAGGGCTTTGGGCTCCCCGTGCTGCCCTGCCAGTGAGGAGCACGGGGGTGCCCCAGGAGCCAGGAGGGGACACAGGCGGGCCAGCTGAGCCGGGCTGCTCAGAGGGATGTTCCCCACCACAAAGCCTCAGGGCTCAGCCCTGAAACTGGGGGGGCTGCTGTCGCTTGGGGACAGGCTGGGGGTCTTTCAGAGGGTGCTGAGCAAAGTCATTGTGCATCACTTGTTTTTAATTCTTTTTTCTTTTTTTCTCTTTTATTAAACTGCCCCTCCACCCACGAGTTCCTGCCCTTGTACCCCTTTCCGATTCTCTCCCCCATCCCACTGGGAGAGCAGTGAGCAAACGGCCTCGTGGTGCTGAGCTCCCTGCTGGGTTAAACCCCAACAGCCCCTGTGGCACCGAGCGTGGGGTGCGAAGGGTTGGGGTAACGGCAGGTCTGAGCGGAGTGTGTTAGAGAGAACAAATTTGTTTATAATTTGCTGTAATTGTATTTGTTTAATGCTTGCTGGCCACCAGGGTGATTTATTTGCTCTCAAAGTTTGCTGTCAGAGTTGTGTTATGTAACCCCTTCCTTGCTGGGCGTGCTTCCTGTTTCGCTGTTTGTCATTGCTTTAAGGTGGCTTCTGGTTTTATCACTTTGCTGGGCTGTGTCACATTGGCTTACGAGACAATAAAAGTACCGGTTGTGAGCCTAATCTGGTATTTGCACTCAGCATTTCCATCATCTTTTTGCTTTGGGAACTGTTTCTTGGAAACTAGTAACGATTACACATTTTCCCTTTCTCCTCGGAGAGCCAGTCAGTGGAGGAGATGAGGGAGGACGCTCTCCCCTTTCTCTCCCCCTCCTCTTGAGATTTTGGGGTATCCCTGGGCTGTGCAAATCAGCCTGGTCCTATTGCTCTGCCTCCTGATTGTGGGTTAAGAATACCCTTAAGAATATCCTGCCCTGAGGCAGGACAGTTCTGGGTGACAGGGTGTGTGGGATTTAGCACAGTTGTCATTGTCACCTCCAAGGGTTACGGACTTCCCGTGAACAAGTGTGGAAACCTACAAATAAAAAATTGACAGAATCTTTACCAAAGGTGTGCCCTGCCCCTGGCAATGCCAGAGATGTACAGCTTGCCCCACTGTGCTGGGGTCTGCTGTGCACCTAGCAAATGTTGGTCAGCACCATCGAGCGCCCTCAGGGGAAGAGAATGCCTCGAGATCGGATCCAGCCCCTGCACCAGGTGCTGTGGCAGAAGCAGAGAGCCAACTCAGGCCAAAAACAGTGGAAGCAGAAGTCAGCTGGTTGGTAAGGAAAGAAACTTATCCTAGGGTGAGCTGCGAGATCTGTGAAGAGATTTCAGCCGTTGTCCAGGTGAGCACGTTGTCACCTGGCTGCTGCGATGCTGGGATAACGGGGCCGGTAGCGTGGAGTTAAAGGGCTGGGAAGCCAGGCAGAGGGATCCCTCTCTAGGGAAGGAGGCACTGACAGGGCAACTGGAAAAGGGGCAAAGCCCTCACGCTCTGCAGGTGACTCCTGCAGGAAAGGCATCCCTCAGGGCACGTGGACACCATGGAGAGGGGCACCCAGCACCTGAGGGAACTCCATGCTGGAGGTGCTTTCCAGTGACCTGGGCAATGCCCAGAGGCTCAGATGAAATCAAGTGCGTGTGATCCACGTGGCAGAACGTTGTGTGGAGCTCACCGTTGCCGTGCACCAGCTCGCTGGCAGTAATGACCTGGGAAGATGGAGAGGAACCAACGGCGGCTGCGCTGGCTGGCCAACACCAGCAGTACAAAGGAAGTCTTTTTCCTCTATTTCCCTGCATGTTGGCTCTGGAGAACCTGATCCAGCAGCTTGAAGAGAGGCAGAATGTGTCTTTTCACCCACCCATGTGGACCAGTAGCTCAGCTACTAGTAGTAAGTGTTCCTCTGCTCAAGAGAGAGCATGTAGTGCACAACACCACGTGCCACCCTGTGGGTTTACCCGTGTGACCGCGGGGAGGATGTTTGCAGAAGTGAAGGCTGTCAGCTGCCTTTGGATACTGCTGAGCAAGTAAAGTGCCCAGTGCTCTGTGTCTGTCCTGGAACGGGCTCCCCAGGGCCGTGATCACAGCAGCGAGCCTGCCAGAATTCAAGAAGCTTTGGGCAATGCTCTCAGAAATACGGCTTGCTTTTAGGGTGGTCTCGTGTGGAGCCAGGAGGTGGGCTCAGTGATCCTCGTGGGTCCCTTCCAGCTCAGGATATTCTGTGATTCCGTGACACTGACTTGTGGATGATGGCAAGTGCCCTGGGGGAGTGCTTACGGCAGTGGAAGCAGAGCAAAAGCAGCACAGAAGCAAACCTCTGGGCTGGCACAGCGGGGGAAAATGGTGCTGTCTGCCATGCCAGAGAGGCTTTAACCTCTTGGCTTGCTTCACATCCGTGGATAACGTGTGCAGTGGGGTCCATGGTCAGGATCACCCCTCGATCACAAGCCCATCTGTATGTTGTCTCTTCCCTGATGGCCTGAGGTGCCATGGGCCCACCGAGTTATTTATAACTCACCCTTATGTTGCCTGAGCCATTTCAATTCTAGCACCCTGATCCACCTCCTGGCAGTTTTGATGTTTTTCAGCAGCATGACAGGTAGGTGAGCGTCCACACGAGGTACTTTTACAACCAGAATACGATCTTGCTGCAGCAGTAAGCTGACAGACTGCACAGCAGAGGCACGCTCTGTCTGATTTCAGTTGCAAAAGTGATGCTTCTTCCCCAGAAAGTAGTGCCTGGAAATGAATATCCCCTGATGCATGCTGTTTGAGATCCTCAGGCACTTGTCTTGTATTTTACAGGTGGACCAAGCAGCAGCTGGACTTCTGGCTCTTGGCCTGAAGAAGGGAGACCGGCTAGGAATGTGGGGTCCCAATAAATACGAGTGGGTTCTCATGCAGTTTGCAACTGCCCAGGCAGGAATCATCCTGGTAAGTTTTACTGAGTCTGAGTTTCTGGGTTTTTAGTGGTGTATTGAGAAAGGAAACGGAGACAAAAAAGCAATAGGTTATGCTGGAGGGAAAAGTTTGCTGTCTGACACATTTTCTGTGTTCATACCCAGCACGTTAGCTCTTAACTGAAACCAGTATTTAAACAAGATCTCTGCAGCCCTCAACACGTCCTCTGCTATGCAGGAAAGCAGACTGCAGAGCTGAGAGGAAGGAGCAGAAGGAAGTGAACTGCTGGCAAATGGCTTGCAGTAAACAATTATAGATGGAAACATGCTTGCCTTTAGGACCATTTTTAGGTGACATGCTGTTGTCCTAAACAGCTGTCGGTTATTTATGTCCCTCCTAAATAGGACCAGTATTGCTTCATGGTACAAACGCTCACTTAAAAATTGAGCCCAACCTCCACACCCCAAATTTTCATTTGATTGTACGACCTGGTACATTAACCAGAGCATGTCTTATTTATACACTGCTCTGTGGCAAAGATTGTACCACATCTGGTGTGTTTACTTCAACATTGTTCCTCTCAGTGTCTGCAAAGCTGCTATTTTGCTGGCTGTCCATTAAGAAATTTGAATTGTCCTTGAGTTTTGAACATCTTTAGTTTAGCGTACTGAATGTCTGCCTGGCAGAAAGGAGGCCCGTGTCTGTTCCTAAACTGTTGTGGCTCACGTGTGGTTTATGTGACCTCACATAAATCTTTTCTCTGTATTTTTTTTTTCTTCACTTGCCTGCCATGCAAACACAGGATTCAGCTTGCTTTCCTAATGAACGTGAGATCCTTGTGGTGGTGAGCTCTTAATTCTGCATCTCAGACAGGAGAGGCTTTGACTGTGACTTGTCCCTGGGAGAACTTTCCTAGTGGAGTATGCGTTAGGGAAGAGGGTTTTCAAGGTGGGGATAACTGAGTAACCTTCTTCTTTCTACCTCTTCAGGTGTCTGTGAATCCCGCCTATCAGGCCCGTGAGCTGGAGTTTGTCATCAGGAAGGTTTGTGTGGCACTTGCTGTTATTGCTACTTGATTTCTTACAAGAAATCATGAAAGCAGCTGTCTGTTAAAGGGGGTAGTAGGGGCACGGTACGGAGGTAAACTTCTAGTTAAGCACTTCAGTACATCAGGAAGAGGTAGGAAGAGCTGCGCAGAGAACAGGGCTGGTGCTGACCGTGCAAAGGGAACACCACCACAGTGACCATGGGGATGACACTGCAGCGTAGTGGTCCCAGCTGTTGCTGTTCTCTGGCTGCCACTTGATCCCTTTGATAAAAAACTTCTGCATTCTTCTTAAGTTTACCTTTCCTGGCTCTGTTTATGACTTTCATCCTGTGCATCTCTCCTGAAGTGTCTGTGTTTTATTTGTTTTCCAGTAGGACTTAGCTTTTGTTTTCCTTTCTGGCTATTTGTGTCAGATTCTGCTCTGATTTCCTCCTCTAGTGTAAACCTGAAGTGTTGAAGGGGTGAGAGCAGAATGTGCTTCAGCTCCGTTGGGAATTACTCCTGTCTCACCCTTGCAGATTTTCTAGTTTTCCTAGCTTTCCTCTGTACCGTTGGCACTGGAATCTCTGATTTTCTTCACCACTGCTAATTATTTGATCGTATTTGTTTCTTTGCACAATGAAAACCCGAAGGAGTTTTCAGCTTTGCCTGTTGGATCATGTCAGCTTGTGCAGTCCCTTTCTTGCTACATCAGGTTCCCACCCTCCAGTATATAGAGTAACAAACACCGAATAATAGCCGTTCTCCCTGATTGCTGCTGTTGTTTCCGGGACTTTGTGAAGTGAACTGTTGACAGCTTTCATATGACAGGTCCTTTGAAAAAGGGTCTGCTGCCTTTTAGTTGACATCGAGTAGGAGGTGCCTGACTAAAGGCCCTTTTCTCATATAGCATCTGCCTTGCTCTCTCCCCTCACACAGCATCTGTTTTTCAAAGCCGGTTACATCAGAATAGTAGATTGAAGTGACTAGTAGTGAAAAGTTACAAAGCCCCAAAACATCCCAGAAAAGACACAGTCCCCTGGGTTCCAGGCAGACTGTTCCATAAATTGAGCAAATGTTTGTCTTCCTTTCTGACACACCCCAGGGGGTACTTAAGAATAACTTGCTGGCATAGCATTGGTCGCTTTACTTCATGGACCCTGGGAAAATAACGAAAACAGCCAAGTACGTAATTTACGTAAATAGTTTATTTGACAAGAGTAGATTTTTGGAAGGTGAAAACAGTTTGCAGATCTGGGTCAAATTCAGCAAATCACATCTGCTGAAAAATAAATTCTTGGAGTAATTAAAGGGCTTTGTTTCAGGATCATGTACATGTAAAGGTTGAATGAAAAATGTTTTAATTTTCAAAACAGCTGACATGTTTTTATTTTGGGGCTGGGTTTTTTGTTAGTGTTGGGACTCCAAATCTGAAAAATCAGTCATCTGCCTTGTGCAGTGCAATGAACAGCACCGATCTTCTGTGAGCGGGGTAACCTCGGGCTGCAGCTCTGCTTCTTGGCCAACAGAAAATGAACACGCAGCTGAGAGAGGGTGGCTGCTGTACCTTCACCGTGCAAAGACCTGTTACGTGTTCTTCAATGAATCTTTAACTTTCCGTACCACAGCTCTTTCTGGGAAAGTGTGAAAAAGCTCCAGGTTTAGTCCGGGGAGTCAGCTCACGTGCTTCGAGAAAGCAGCCATGGAGAAAATCCCCCTGAAGTGTTAATGGCCAACTCCTGCCACGTGGGGTCACAGGGCTGTGCACATTCTTGCATCAGTGGTGACTGCTCTTTACCATGTCCTGACATCAACCCAGGATGACTTC
Organism: Aythya fuligula; assembly: GCF_009819795.1. Lineage (NCBI taxonomy): Eukaryota > Metazoa > Chordata > Aves > Anseriformes > Anatidae > Aythya > Aythya fuligula. The sequence continues at coordinate 9,115,380 of NC_045576.1, read as the reverse complement.
TTATGAGTGTCTGTCTCCCTTCACAGGTTGGCTGTAAGGCACTGGTGTTTCCTACTCAATTTAAATCACAGAAATACTATGATATTCTAAAGCAGTCATGTCCTGAGCTAGAAAATTCCAGTCCAGGGGGAATAAAGAGTAAAAGGTGAGTTAGGTACATCTGGTATTTTTTCAATGACCTCACAGCTGTGTCCTGCCTCGTGTTCTCTCATTTACACATCACAAGCTCTAGAGAAGGAAAGAGCTGTGCAGAGAGCTCTCTTTTTAGCATTTTAGGTACCGATGCGGGAAGCTTGCAACAACTTTGTTGACCTTGACATCGCTATTCTTTCCCTGTTTGGGCTTTGGCTGTCATTGCCAGCAATTAAAGTGGCTCTTGGTGGCTCACTTGAACATCCTGCACACGATTCCTCCCTTCTAAACTAGATTTCAGATTTAGAAATGGGTTTAAGACTCCTCGAATACACGTATCCTTTGTGAACTGCTCTAATGTACTTCTCTTTCTTGTGGTCTGATAGTTTGGTCTCATCTGAAGAGAACAGGTTAGGCTGTCCTGGAAGTTTGCCCCGACTAGCATGTGGCTATCCAGACAGTTTTCTTCTCTCTCTGTTCTTGTTGATGGTGTGTGTCTTTCTGCCAGGCTGCCTGACTTATCTGTCGTCATTATGGTGGACTCCAAGCTGCCCGGCACCTTCCACATGAACGAGGTGATGCAGGCTGGGGACAGCAGCCACATGAAGCAGTTAAGAGCCTTACAGCAGACCCTGTCCTGCAACGAGCCCATCAACATTCAGTTCACTTCAGTAAGTGCTTCTGGCTGCTCCACGGCTTGTGCTTGGGTTCCTAAGTGGGGAGACAGAGAGAACTGTGTGAGGTGCTGAGCATCACGCTGCCTTCTGCACTCTTAGACCAAGCCCTGGTTCTGTCTTTTTCCAGCCTTCTGCTGTAGGATGGAGAGTGTGTTCCAGACTTGTTCCCATTCTACTTCTATTCTTCCTGCTCAGCCTTTTGGCACGAGGTGTTGTGTGAATTTGTCCAGCTGTAGTTGGGCCACTTTTCTCTTGCTGATTCGGGACTGAGATGCTGGTAAAGAAAAAAAAGTCTCTCTGGTCAGAATGAAGAATGAAGTGAAAGATCACCCCAGAATCGCCTGGGGAAAATGCCTGGGAAATTGCCCCAAAGAACGCTCGTACCTCATCCTCTAAAAAGGTGACTTCATTGCAGAATGTTCTCTGTCTTTCAGGGGACAACAGGAAGCCCCAAAGGAGCCACCCTCTCTCATAGGAACATTGTGAATAATGGCAACATGATTGGCGAAAGACTGGGGATCACAGAGCAGGTGGGTCTCGTTGGGAACGCAGGGGTAGGATGGTCTCTGTGTGGAGAGAGTTGGTGCTTGCTCAGCCACAGGGCAGGATGCCACAGCTGGTACTGAGGGCTACTGAGTGACTAATGAGGTGCTGGGCAAGTTTGGAAAGTGTAAACTCTCAGAAGGCTGAGTTTGTTCTAACAAACAGTTCATGCTTTTCAGGTCACCTTCCTTACAGCCAGCAGATGGAAGGACCCTTCTGTGTTCTTCCCACATAACGCTTTTATTTTCAGTGGAGTTGCACTGAAGTTGCGTTTTAGTTTCATGTGAAGTTTTTTGGAGAGAAAAAAAAAGGCATTTTTGTAGGGGAAAAATAGTGAAGTGGATTGCTTCTCATTTTGGTGAATACTCATTTCAAACAACTACAAGACTCTAGATGCCAGCTTTGAATTCTATTGAATTCTATTGAATGAGGTTTTAATGTATTTTACATGGCTTCATTCATGTCATGTACACAGTCGTGGTACTCAGGATATGACCTTGTTGAAGCTTTCTATTTTTAGCTCCTCTTAAAAATCATTAAAGGCAAATATTTTCTTTTGAAGTTCTGAAGTAGTTATTTCTCACACAACAGCTATAATTTAAAAAAAAAAAATAGATGGGTTGTTTCAGTTGGTATTGAGAGCTTTTGGTGTTTTAAAAAACACAATAAAATTAAAACCGTGTGCCATATCCTGCATATTTCATAGCACTACCACTGTCTATTTTGGCATACTGTAGAGTAACATGTAAGCAGTACCTGACCAAAAAGTCCAGCAGTCCAGCAAAGAAATGACATTGCAGAATTCCAGAATGAAATTTTGATGTGAAAAAAATTCCTAAACTAATTCTAATTCAAGTCAAGAAGCATCAGAGCAGCGTTTTCATCCAGTGGGAGCACAGATGAATGTCAGGTTTCCAGCAAGTTTTAGATGAACGGAGGAAATTCCTCTGTTGAGGTCTTTGAGCTGTAGCAGTGAGATGGGCTAGGCAGGGACTGGAAGATCTCATCTCCTCACTGCTGTCTTTGTTTGGCTTGATCCCAGGACTATCGTATTTGCCTCCCTGCGCCCCTCTATCATTGCCTGGCGTCGGTGGGAGGCTGCATGGTGACGGCTCTGCACGGTTCCTCCTGCATCTTCTCATCTCCGAGTTTCGAGGGGAAGGCGACACTGGAGGCAGTGTCTCGAGAGAAGTGAGAGTTTGTGTGTTCTTGCTACGGAGGAGTTCTGTGCCCCGTGGCAGTGCTTTCTTCCCCTGTCTCACCTGCCAGCCCATTGCTCACGCTTCCTTCCCACAGCAGGAGAGGTGTGTTTGCGGGTGCACATACTGGCAAAGGCTCTGCAGGAGGGCACTTCTGCAGTTGTGTTTGGGAGTTTGTCACGCTGCTTTTCTCCCAGGAATGAGAGAAAGTCAACTGTTTTCTTGGTTTGTTAGGGCTGCTGTGTTTTTACACCCAGCCACTTGCCCTTCTTCTCCAAATGTAGCTCTGCTGCTGAGGTGCTCGCGTTTCCGGGTTGTGCTTCACGTGCAGCTTGTAGAACAAAGCAGCTGTGGTTGTGTTTATGCCTATATTTGTATATTTTTATATGCACACATGTGCATGCACCCTGGTGGATGTATTTACACCCCGATGAGGCTCTTGTGTTGTGCCTGCCTCTGTGCTACTGCCTCTGAGGCCCAGAGTGTGATGGGAGCAGGGTTTGGAGCTGTTACTGCACCAGGTTCCAACACTGCAGCTTTGCCTTTTCTCTCCCTTCTCGAAGATGCTCCTTTTTACATGGCACGCCAACCATGTTTATAGACATGCTCTCCCAGCCAGACTTTGACTCCTACGACCTGTCGTCTCTCCGGGGAGGTAAGTTTGACAACTCAAACAGAAAATGGAAAAACACTGAGAAATTGGATATTATTGGTCCCCTGCTGGGAGGCTATATTTAGCTGTGTGAACAGATCACTCTCCTGGAGGACAAAGTTCTGTTGTGTGAGTCTGTTAACCTGATGCCACGTTTCCTTTCCTTGGGGTTTCCTTCAAGACCTCTGTATTTTTTAGGACTCTTCTTTCATCTTAGAGCAGTCTAGGGAAGGACCTTTCTGTTTTGTCTGCTGTGGGGTAAGCTGGGAAGCCTGATACTGCTCGACTCTCTATCACCAACCACCGCTGTGTGGCAGCAGACACTTCGTGTGCTTTAAGCTGGTGCAGTATCTAAAACGAGAGCTATTCTGTGTTTTTCTCTGACCTAAAGTTTCCTGCCTGTTTTTAAAGTCATTCGTATAAATACTGGAGCACGTGTTGTAACGTGTGCGTGAGCTTTATCTCTCATCTCATCTCAGACAGCCTCAAAAATAGCTGAGCACGACAGCTGAAACAGGGATGCCACCTGTCTTTCCGAGGCAATGGCAGCACAGGGAGGAGATGGTGCTGGAGCATAAAGAAACACCTAGAGCAGATTATCTATTCGCCCCTGTTATGTGAAGAATGATCCTTGTCTCATCTTGTTCTCCAGCAAAGCCTATATATTGCCCTGCTCTTTTGCTCTGTCATCCTAGGAGAGATTTGAACAGGTGAAAATGTGATCTGCCCTCTCCCAAAAGGGCTGGTCTGCTTAAGTCAGGAGGAAAGGTTTTTGTATTTGTGGTGGTAGATGATCTATGGGAGTGTTTGTCCTGCTAAAAATCTATGCCTCTTTCTGCTCTGAAACTTTCCTTTTCTGGAACTGCAGCTTGGACTCAGTATGTGCTATAGAGTTTATTTTCCTAATAAGTGAACTCTGCCAACCCTTAATTCATTCAGGAAAACTGGCCCTGCTGCAGCTTTTGCGTCTAGAATAACTAGGACCTGTATCCGTAAAAATAGAAAGTATTTTGACAGGAACCAGTGTATCCCAAAGGTCTTGCCAGCTTTTAAATCTAGGAGCGCGGAACCTACTGAGAGACTGCTCCTGTGAATAAACAGATGGTTTCCAAGACACTCATCTTTTCCTCTTTCTTCTAGGAGTTATTGCAGGTTCCCCCGTTCCCCCTGAGATCATGAAGATGATTTTAACGAAGATGCACATGCCAGAGACTGTGGTGAGTCATGGTTGCTGTGAGCAGAGCTGTCAGGGTCGGTTGTTGTGGTGAGACTCTGGGTTTGTGCACCTCGGGACAGCTGTGCCAGAGCTGCAGGGGTCAGGTGTGATGGGAACGGGGACACGAGGCTGGGCTGAGGAGTGAAGATGTAGAGGGACTGGAAGGGAGGAGGGGAATTCTGCCTGCAAACTGCTGGGGCGTCTGGGGAGGAAGCCTTGTAAGAAGAGACGCTTCGTTTAGTGTCATCAGCTGAGCTGCTGCTGGTGTATTTCAAAGTTTATAAACCCTCGTGTCTCCTCGTACACGCCGCAAGGATGAATGGTTTGGGGAGAGGCGGTTCTGGTTTGTATTGCTGGGGGTGGCCGCATGCGTTCGTCTTGCTGCAGAGCTGTCGGGTTTCTTTCCCCACTGGGGCTGGATGCAGCTATAAAACCTCACGCACGCCACGCGTTTGGGAGGCTGAAGGTGGGAAGGGAACGACGCAGACACGCGGCAGCAGGCACTGCCCTGCCAGGACTGCAGCACGTGTGGGAGGACGTGCTTCTGGGCCACTGCATGGCCACGCACCCACGGGCCTGTACACGAGCACCAGCGTGTCCTGCATGGGGAGGGGACAGGCCGCCAGCAAAGGGGCCCTGGCACGCGGGGTGATGGCTTTCTGAGGTGCTGGGAAATGCTGCAGCCTGCGAGCGAATGGCTGAGCCAAAAAAAAGAGCTTTTCTGTTTTGCTTTAAAGGAAACAAATTCTGCCTCAGTGCCACACCACTTGCCAGCGCTGAGGAAGGATTCTGTTGTGGTGGCTGAACACGTGGGGCTTGGCGTCAGATTAGGCTGTTGTTGTTGGCAAATCCGGCCCTCGCCAGCACCAGCAGCCTCGTAGGCATGGCTGTGTGCTCGGGGGTGAACCGGGAGCAGCCAGGGCACCCGTCCTGGGGCTGTCTCAGAGGCAGCCAGAGTTTTTTCCTGGATGTGAAGCTCTTAATGCTGAGCTGAAAACACCAGCCGGTGCCATCCCCTGGACTCTGTCAGATGACAGCCACCTATTTTTATAGTAGGCCAGAGTTCAGCTTCCCAAAATATTTTCAGACATTACTACAGCCGCCCGGGACTCGTTAGGTGTCACCCGTTCCTGCTTTGTAGAAAGAAAAATAATAAAGCCCTCCTCTCCCAAACAGTCACTGTGCCCGTAGGATAAAGAGGATTAAGTCTATATTTGTACCAACAGCCTCGTGTTACTTCTGAGCCCTCAGACAGACACCGGGAGACTGGGCAAATTCATCTTTGCAGCAAGAGCTTTATACAGAAGATGTACATAAGAAAATATACAATTTGATTTCTATGTAGGAAACGGAGGAGATTCCATCCTCTTAAAGGTCATTTACACTCAGTTACAGAGGAATAAATATACATATATTTATATAACTCTTTAGGATTAAAAAACACAGTTAAGTTGCAACTGTGGCATTGTGATAGCCGTGACAATAAACCACAGTCATCCTGGTGTCCTGCTAGATCCTCTGGAGTACGGGCAGGGAGAGGAGGAGGGGTGCTGGAGCACGGTGCACACCTTCTCCTCTGGGACATGCGTGTACCTTGGGAGACCCCACAGGGTGGGAGGGAATCCAGTCTCAGCTTGCTTCAGTTTCAGCCTTTCCCAGTACTGCTTCGCTTCAAGATTTCTGCCTGACTTAGGGAAATCGCTGCCTTTCGTAGCAAAAGGGCAGCTCTGGGCATCGCTTCCCCTATCATCCTCAGCCCTGGCCTGCAGGGATCCCCTCCGGGGGTAGGCAGAGGAGTCTTTTTGCATGGCTTGAGCCCAATTTTCCTGATCAAGCAGCTGGGGGAGAACGCTTCTGCCTTCCTACTTGCTTGTAGGATCAATCAAAACAAAGTGATTGATCAGGGCTGTGGTTACCTTGCCTCGGGGGAAGATGACTGTGTTTTACCGGCAGGATCTAGCTTAGCTCGTCTTAGTATGCTCATGCATAGTTTAGGTTTTAAAAATGCCTCTTTTAAAATACATAGATGTCGGAAAAGCTTGAGAAGGTGGATTCCATCCTGCGAGCAGCAGAGAAGCGGGGATTCGGAGGAGGCTGGAGGTGTTGGGATATATCAGATATGTTTCCTGATAGGTAGGAGAAGCTTAAGGAAGGACTCGGAAGTCAGTAGTTTTCTGGTGGTTGGAGTGACCGGTCGCCAGGACAGGCCATACCAGGGCCTGCTAGGGGAAAAAAAAAAAAAAAAAGAAGTCCACATGGTTAAGGGCATTTCTAAGCACATAAATAAACTCAGAGCTTTTGTTTGTTTTTATGCTTAGTGAGTGAGTGAAGCCCATAATTGAAAGTGAAGAATTAGGGGTCAAGGGGCCATACCAAGTTCCCACCACAGAGGAGATGTGTTAGTCCTGTCTCCAGCCTCTTCTGCCAGCTGGTTATCTGCCTCCTGAGTATCTGACCCAAAGTGTTCGCAGCCAGCGAGCGCTTCCTTTGTAAAGGAAGAAACCCGAGAGCAGTGAAATAAGATTAACAAGGGAGTTCAGGAGGAGTGAATTGTTTTGGTGCCCCAGTTCTGAAACTCCAGAGCAGGCAGAGTTTTTAGAAAATGCCAAACAGCCTTTCCTCTGAAACGTGGTTCCTGTGCAGTGACCCAAGTCACCGTTCAGCTCTGAAACGTGTACCTGTGCCTGCAGAACCCAGCTGAGAAAGCTGCCTGGCTCTCAGGAGGTGCACGGTGAGGTCGGAGTTGCTTCATGCTCCTGAAAATTGTGTCACTGCGCTGAACTGGGTCTGTGTGCTTGCATTTTGGCACTCACACCCGAGGGCACCGTGCTTTGTCTACTGTAAGGCTGCAATAAATAGGTTTTCATTTCACTAATGCTCCTGAACTTGCTGGGTAAAAGGTGCTATAGGAAAGCCAGGTATTGTTATGGTTTTCTTACTCTCCTCATAGAGGAGTGAACTGAAATTGAGTTCAGACAGGGAGAGAAGGTTAAGAAGGGCCAGGTCTGTGAATAACACACATTTAAGCATTGTGGTTTAGGAAACTGAAGTTTTTCCATCTTTAGTGCGGAACTTTACCCGCCCTATATGGAACGCCTGGTATTTCCATGTCTGATCCATAAAGCCTCTGGCACTACAAGATAAATAATCACTTCAGGACGGCTCGGAGCCGCTGGAACCATCCCTGACATTTTGGTCATAAATTTACCTTCTCCATTCTGTCACACACCTCCTCGGTGACCAAACGGCCATACCTGGGCCTTGGGCTCCTGCCTGGTCCTTTCCTATGTGAGAGGGCACAGCGACAGCTCTTGTTCCTACAGTGCAGAGCAGGGTCACTGTACTTTGCTTAACAAATAGGCAAAGCTCCCTTCCTTTCCCAAAAGCTTACGAATTTGCAGGCTCATCCAAAGTCCTTTGGAATCCATCCAAGCTCCAAATCTCGTCCCGGGATGGGGAAAAGAAAAATGCTCGGGGTGGAGTGATGACAGTTGTGGCTTTCTTGCGGCTCCGTGCTCTGAACTGAATGCTTAGCACTTTCCAGTTGTTAGAGGTGTTTGCGTGCTACTTTTTTACGGTTTGTGTTTGCATTGGTAGATGTCAGCAGCTCACTGCTCAAAGGGAAGGCAGCCCCGTCTCCTGAACCACCCTCTGGCCCAGCACACCTTATTCAACGGGTGTTTACCGTCTCGCTCCTCCCTATTCTGGGACCTTCATTTGAAGGCACCAGCCTTTGTTTATGAATGCCTGAGTGGCTTGGATGGACCAGTAGTTGTTAAAAGGCAGGTGCTGGGCTGGGAGCTGCTCCTCCTGGAAGATATTTGTTTTCCTACGGAAGACGTGGGCTGGGCAGCCTGGGGCCAGATTTCCCAGCCTTGTCTTGCTTTTGAACCAGACCTGGGAGCACCTTCACTGGGGCAAAAGGCTGAGCATCCCCACTCAGTTAGGGAGGTAAGGTGTGTATTATCCCGTCTCAGGGCTGGAAGTGGGCTAAATCCACCCTTCATCTGACACCTAATTACAGGTTTCACCCTCGCTTGCTGCCCCAGGCCTGTCCTTAGCTCGGTGTTTGCTTTATGGGCTTGACTCCCTCCCTGCTGCTCCAGGCACGTTCCCTGCTCTGAGAGCGTGTGGAGTCCAGCGCCTCCCAGGAGATGGAGCAGCTCTGAGCGCAGCGCCAGCAGGTGAGTTTTGAGGCAAATCTCAGCGTTATTGCCATCTAAGTCAAAAACCCCACTAACCCCGGTGGCCCTGGGGCTAGCTGCGTGCCTGTGTGAGACGTGCCTACGCCCTGCAGGTAGGAGAAAGGGTTCCGGGAGCCCTCTTACGTGCTTAATGACGGCTTCCCTTCCTGGACCTCTTGGTGGGCAGCTTGCAGGCACGCAGGGCAGGGGTGTCTCGGATGGACTGCCCCCGGTACTGCGCGGGCGTGGAGCACGTGTCCTCCGTGCGGGTACGGTTGCCCTTCAGCCACCTGGGACACGAGGAGGAAGAACACAGGGAGCTTACGAGAGGCACAGCACACCGAGGGCACTGCTCACACCACGCACACACACACGTGGCAGGCTGGGGAGAGCTGCCGGGCTGGTGGCAGCCTTCAGCAATCCCCTCCTGCCCGGCACAGCCTGGGGAGAGCCCGAGGAGTTAGGGGAGGGAGGAGGCGAGCGGTGCCGTACTTGCGCAGATGTGCCAGCTGGCAGGTGCAGTGCCAGGCGTTCCTGGAGAGCGTCAGGGTCTCCAGCTTGTCGAAGGGGAAGTTGCGGGGCAGCTGGGTGAGCCGGTTGTTCTCGAGGTGAGCCGTCTTCAGAACGGTCACGCCAGCAAACGCGTTGTCTGCAAACTAAGCACAGAGGTTTACGCTGGGCGGCGCTGAGTGAGAGGAGGGGAGATGTTTTCCCGGGTCCTCGAGTGCTTCCATTCAGGATTTTCAGTGGCATAAGTGTGCAGAGAGCAAGCATGTGAGGGGAGGGGAGAGTCCTGGCTCGCTGGAAGCTCTACAAAGCTACGGGAGAGGTGTTGTGCTGGGGGGTTCCTGGACAGTCTCCTACCTGAAGAAAGCTGCATCCCAAATCCATGCAGGATTGCCTTTGCAGCTACACCCCTAAATAGAGCAGAGTCTGCCAGTCCTCTCTAATTCTCGAGCCATCCTTCTCCATTCTAAAAGAAGGTATTTTCTGGGTATATTCCTTTCCAAGGCTGGAAACCCGCCTGGTGCCTGCCCTGTCCTGGAACGGCTGAAGGAGGGAGTGTTTGTGGCGTCTGAGGGGCCTGTAGACTTTGGCAGTGCCCAAGGGCTCCGAGTGGAAAGTTACACTTGGCATCGGAGCAGTGCAGAAACAGAGGCAGGTTTCCAGCACCTCAACCTCCTCCCTTATTTTTTTTTCTCATTTCTAGTAGGTTTTTGCAAGGGATGCTGCAAGACCTGCCTTCTCTTGATTAATGGGTAGCCTTTAAGGGAGGGCTTCCCCTGCCGAAGCTTGGCGTGGCTGTGGCCCCAGCTTTGCAGCCCTCTCCTCTCTTTTCCTTCAGGCCTCATTTCTGGGTTTGTTTTTGGTTTTCGCAGCCAATGGTTACTCGGGTTGGAAAGTTTCTTCTTGAAAGCCAACCCATCAACACAGGCTTTCTTGGAGGTGATGAATTGGAGATGGAGTTGTTGACACACGACCTTGGCCACGACGAGCCATTCCTCCCTCTGCCTCAAAACAGGGAAAAGCTTTCTCAAAAATGCAGGGAGGAGATTCGCCAGGCCTACCAGAAACCCTCCGAGTCGAGGACCTGTGCTTCCAATCACGCTTCAGACAGGACCACCAGGGTGTGTTCAGGCTCTCCAAGCTGCAAAGCTCGTCAGAGGGAAAGGTGCTATTTTGAGCCGTGAGCTCCAGCGATCTTCCAAAATAAGCAGCGTTGGATAGGTTTGGAGCTTAGCTAAGAGAATCCCAAAGTGCTGGAGCTGTTGGGGCCAAAGCTGGGCTTGGTGGTGGTGGGTTTTATGGTGCTGATGGTGAGATGCTGACGTGATGCCCAGTGGGGTGCTAACCTGCCTGCCCCGGCTGTGTGCTGGGTTGGCCAGCGGGGCTCCATCTCAGCCTCTCCTTCGTCTCCCAGCCCCATGAGAAGAGGCAGTACCTGCAGGTAACAGCTGCTGTGCTTCCTGCCAGAGGGGCGTTTGTGAGAAACTGGTGAATTTCCCGTGATCTGAGTGGAGGATTGCTGTTGTGATGCCTTTTGCAGCCCCCAGGTGACAGGGGAAAGGGAATTCTGTGTTTGTAGAGCTGCAAAGCAGCCCGAGGGCCATCCTTGCTCTGCTCAAGTGCCACAGAGGCTGTGACTGTCACGTGGAATGGTTTTGCGCTTGGTCAGCTCTAAAACCTTGCAACCACACAAGGAAACGCTAAGGGTGATATTTTTATGAAGGAAAAAGAGCTGCAGTTCAGACGTCAGCAGCACTTAAAGTGATTTCCTAGGTCATGTGGCCCCTGTGATTAGATGTCTGCTATTAGGTGTCTGCAGAGTTTGCATGCGGGCCATTTGGATATGAGGTCTGCTGAAGTTTTGAGGAGGAAGCTCAGAGCTGGCACGGGGCCTTTGTTTTCCTGGAGGGGAAAAAAAAAAAAAAAAGCCCAGAAGCTGCAGTGGCCACCACTGGTAAGCGTTGATCCAGTAAACTGGTGTCTTATCAGGACATTGGGGAGGAAAGGAGGCAGCTGGCTGCAAAAGAGCCCTGTCCCCAGGTGGTCACTGAAAAAAAAAGTCTTCCTTGCTGGCTAGAATTGTTAAACCTTGCTTTCTGGCCAGCCCTTATAAATCTGTCTGCAAACCTCTGCAATTTCTTTGAGGTGTCAGAACCTTTTCCAGCTCTTTTTTGGCTGTTGCATAATTGTGTCTTGAGTCCCTCAAGCTCTGTTGTGATCTGGGATCGTGCTTTGGGTTAGAAGATTCAGAAAGAAAGGTATTTTCCTTGACTTCATAGAAGCTGCAGACACCATCAAAGAGCAGATCGTGTTTGTCTAGCTAGGAGTCTCGAAGGCATCCTGAATAAGGAATGACAGACACCAGAGCAGTTCCTTGATCTGTCCTTATCCAAATATTGTAGGTGGTCTTCTAACTGACTAGGTCATTGCTACACAAGACAAGATTCACAGACTTTAAGTTTTTCTGATGCTTTTGGATGGAACCAAGGGCACTTGATTCTCTGGAGCACCCCAGCACCCTGAGTTAGTCAGATTTCTTCAACACCAAACTCGGGACCCTGGTGCCCATACAGCTGGTGGGACATCAGTGCTGCAACTTCTGGCTTGTGCGTGATGGGACTGCCTGGAAACGGAGCCTACGAAAGCGGTGTGACAGCGTGTGTAGTGTGGCCCCCAGGGAGGCCAGCGGGTTGGGTTTGGGGTTGGTTACTCCCTTCCTGGAGAGGTTAGTGCTGGGAGTGGGCAAGGGCTCAGATACTGATGGTATTGACTGCTGTGCTCTGTGGTACTCTCGGTGGGTTTGTTCTTTGACTTACCGGTGATGTCCTCACCCCCCGAGACCCTTTGGGCTGCCCTTTGTTGCCAAGAAGTTCCCTATTTCATCCCGTCTTTCTGCACACAGTGGCTGTTGCTGTGCTGTGAAGTGCTGCCCTGCCTCACCCGGCTGCTCTTTGTCTTTGGGCTTCTTGGCCAAGCATCCTCCCAGGGAGAACTGCTCTCCTCCCACGGTGGCTCCCTCCCTTCCCAGCCTCACAAGGTGCACCTAGGCTGTAGGGTGCTGCTCTTCCTGCACTGTGCTCCTCTCTGTTCTTGCCCTGCTGCCTGGCATTTCAGAGATCCCCGTGCCAGCAGTTCCCTGAGTGCGATGCTCCTGACTTTGGGTCATGCTTCCTCACAGAAGAAGAAGAAGGGGGTTGTTTTGCCGGGATACCTGAATGTCCCTCCTCCTCCCTAGTGGGAACAGGGCCCCTTTGTGAGGTGCTGCGAGAGTTGCTTCTGAGAGAGAGCATCAATAAACAAACCTCTCTTTATAACGTGTAAGGCTGGGAGGCAGGGGGGGAGGTGAAGGTGAAGGTTCAGGTCTACCTGTCTGCAAGGCGTGAGCACAGAGCTTCTGCTCGTGGCCCCTCCTGAGGAATCTCCCCCTTGCAGCCAGCAGCGGGCACCCGGCTGAACGAAGGAGGCCGGGCAGCTCGGCTCTGCAAGGTGGCAGTGCCCTTCAGCCCCTCGTGTGCAAGGCGGATGCTTGGCTCTCATCCCGTGCCCCGGTCCGGGATGCTGGAAGGCTGCCGATTGTCCTGGAGCACCCCGAATACTTTCCCAATGAGTGGTGTGAGCTCCAGCTCAGGAGGGGATGTGCTGCCTTTCCAAGGAGTTTGATCAGCCCCGGATCGTTTGGGTTTGCATCAAACACCCCACCAAAAGGGCGGGGTGCATCTCTCATCCCTCGCTTGGGCTGGGTGAGGGATTTTTTCAGCTGTGCCTCGCTGTCTGTAGGCCCGGATCCCCCCGTCTCCTCTGCAAACCGGGGGAGGGACAACGAACTGAGAGCTTTGGAAAGAAGAGAATCGAGCCCCGTGCTTCCCATCCGGAGCAAAGGGAAAGAGAAAGGACTCACCTTTTTCAGTTTCATGTTGTCCAGGTTGAGAGTCTGCAGGTACCGCCCGAAGGACTGGAAGGCGTTGTCGGGAATGACCTCGATGGGGTTGTGAGAAAGCTTCAGCTCCTCCAGCACCCGCAGCTTGCTCATGGCGTTCACGGGGTAGCTGCTCAGCTGGTTCTTGTCCAGGTGCAGCACAGCGAGGTTTTCCACGTCCTCCAGGGCCCCGGGCACGAGGCTGGTGAGGGAGTTGTCAGAGAGGAAGAGCCAGCGCAGGTCTTTAGCACCGCTGAAGACCCCTGGCTTCAGCTCCTGGATTTTATTGCTGCCTAGGTGCAGGATAAAGAGGTTGACGAGAGGGGAGAGGATCCCTTTGGATAAGTCGGGGATCTTATTCTGGTCCAGGTACAGGTAGGTGAGCTCAGACAGGTCATCAAAGGCTCCTGGCTTTATGACACTAATCTGGTTGTCGGTGAGATAGAGGTAGACCAGGCTCTTGAGCCCCCTGAAGGCTCCCGTCGAGATCTCCTTGATCCGCGAGCCCTGGAGGTGAAGGGACACCAACTTCTTCATGTCCCGGAACCCGTTGGTGGGCAGCACGGGGAAATTATTCTTCTGCAGGTTGAGCAGCCGCGTTTGCTCGGGCACCTTGGGGATCTTCTTCAAGCCAGCGTTGTCGCAGATGACGTGCTGCAGGTCTCCGCCGTGACAGTGGCAGCTCGGGGGACACGCCTGCACGCTGCAGGCGAGACACGCCAGGAGGACTCCGAGGAAGAAGCCCGACCGAGCCATGCTCAGCTCAGGAATCGGTGCGGCGGGATGGGAAGCAGCAGCAGGAGGAGGAGGGAGATGGGTGGGAGAGAGAGAGAGTGGCTGGGTTTGCAGCATGCCGAACACAGCCCTATTTATAACGTTATTAAAAAGCAAAATCCCTTCCCACAAACCGCAGGCAGCAGCCAGTTGGAAGCAAGTGGCTTTGGGAACTTACTGCGAGCTTAACCCCTTGGCACCAGGCGCTGGAATGTCCTCGGCGCTGCCGGGCTCCGCTGCAGCAGTCACCGTGCAGGGGTGGTTTTTGCAGCAGGGAGGCAAACGGGCAGCAAACCTGCTCTGTGGGGAACCCCTGGTCCCTGCTGAGCCAAGTGGGGCCCAGATCTATCAGCAGGGGAAAAAGCGACCTGTTCCTCTTGAGCGGCAGCCCGAGGGTGCGCAGCGAGGAGCGCTGCTGCTCTTCGCAGTCACCTGGGTGGCCGTAGGTGCTGAAGCTTTCAGCAGGCTCCCGGGATGTTTTAGCCTAGGCTGGTTTGGGGAGAAGTAATTTTTTGGGGGGGGAGAAGTACCTTTATCTGTTATCACAGAGGAGGGGTCCTGGAGGATTTTGTCTTGCTGATCTCAAAGGAGTTTGCTCGAGGAGGGACCGGAGCAGAGGGGAGAGAGGCGGTGCCGTGCCTGTGGTCACCAGCCCTGGAGGTGCTTTTGCGATGCAAAATTTGGGTTGAAGACCTTCAGGTCTAGGCTGACCGAGGAGCTTGGTCAGGAAAGGGAGCACATTTATCATTTATTGCCGCGTCTTCCCCGTGGAGTGCGACATGAGGGGGGGTTCTCAGCACGTGGAAATGGGGAACAGCGGCCGCTGCCTTCCAGCAAGGGATGGGGCAGAGGCAGAGCCCGCAGGGAAGCGGCGAGGCACAGGCTGGTGGACGGGACACTGAAGGAAGAAACGCCGGCCGGTGGTGCTGACAGCGGGCCTGATCTGGTGAGGTGCAGGGCAGTGCTCGCCAGACAAAGCTGTGGGCAGGGGTAAAGGGATGGAGAAGCTGCAGGAGGGAATTGCAGCGGGACTGGGGCCGTGTTGGAGGAGCCGCTGCGAGACGTGGTGGTGCAGAGGGGTGCTGATGCGCGGGAGCTGCCCTGCTCTCCTGACACAGACACACAAAGCAAAGCAGTTAAAAATAATAAAAAAAAAAAGCCCCAGCACCCGCTCCTGGGAGTGTGAGGGGAGAGATCCAGGAGTGGCGGGGTGGGGTTTGGAAGTGGAACATTTTGAACTGATTTGCAGCCAGTTCCTGGCTGTAGCAAACAGCTGGGAGCCCGGCACATAACCGCGAGCTTGTTGAGCTCGCTGCTGCTCAGCCTGGCCGCGGAGCCCCAGTGGAGCTTTTTGCAGAGGCGAGACAGTCTCAAGAAAGGGAGGAAATCCAAGGGCTGCCTTAGGACACAGACTGGCTTATTCACCGAGATTTCTGGGTTTTTCCATTGTTGCGCCGAGGAATGAGGCAGCGCCACCGAGCATGCTCCAGGCGTTATGCAAAGGGCCTGGCAGCCCCAGCTCCGGCAGCAGCTGCCAGGTTAAGCAGCGTTTTCGCGGCGTGATTAATTTGGGGAAGAAAGAGAGGGCTGCTGGGGTGGGAATGTCGGCGCTGGGGAGCCCGTGGGGCAGGTGGCATTGGCTGGACGGGGCAGCTCGGTGCAAACCAGGCCGTGTCGGTCTTCCAGTGTGTGGCAGTCCCCACGTGCAACGCCCTGCTGGTGAGCAGCTGGGGCCTCGCCGCCCGCTTCAACGTGAAATAATTCTCCCTGCCTCGTCCCCCGAGAGGTGCTGTCACTGTGGGACCCCAGGGCTCCTGCCGGAGGGACCTGCTGCAGCGCTTAGTTGTGGTTACTGCAGAATTTAAAACTCTTGGAGCAAAATAATGCTGATCGGTATTTTTGCTTATGCCTGATTCGGTAGCTACTGAGTTGGGCACATGCTTTGGTCGCTGGAATCTCTCTCTGAGTGCTTTCAGCACTTCGAGGCAGTGAAAGAAGTGCACGGACCCCTCCAGATTTTCCTCCTTTGCTCCAGGTTGATCAGGACTGAGCATGCCCCTCCGGCATGTGCCATTGGTAAAGGGAGCTGGGTGAAAGAGTGGAAAAGCAAACAATTCACCTCTAAAACATTCTCTTTCCACTGATTGATTTTTCTCTGAGCAGATCCAACTGCCTTAGGCTGACTCGAAACCATTTGTTGAACAGCTCCTGAAAGCTGTGTCCCAGCTCTGCTGTGCAAGAGCAACTGATCGGTGAGATTCAAGGTTCAGCCTGTTTCTGTTGGACAGTGGAGCCAGGAAGTGGATCTGAGCTTCCTCCCTGAGCGCAGCTGATGTTTGATCCTTGGTTTTCTTATCCCCTTGCAAAGATCCACTGGCTGACAGGTTGCCATCTCTGCAGAGATTTCTGCTAGCCTGGGTCAGATGGGAGCTAAAAGCTGGTGAGGTCCTTGCAAACCCCACCCGTAAATGCATCCCACCCACGTGTATTCCTAGAACAAGACCCCTTTCAGAGTCCAAACCGTGGAGACCTCAAACCATGCTCTATTCTTTCTTCCTCCAAGGATACATTTCCCTTTCTTTCACCCTTTATCTACGTGAGGGTTGAGTTTGCAGGCTCTGGGGACCAGGGAGCCTCTCTCCCCGCATGGACAGGCGCGTTGTGGCAGGAGAGGTCAGGCTGTGGGCTCAGGTAAGCGCTGCGTTTCCCCGTGGTGCTGCCGGGAGGTAGTTGCCCTGATGCTGTGCTGGTGGGAGGGTGTCCCTGCCCCGCAGAGCTCCTCACCAGCACAGCAGAGCTGGGAGGATGCCGTGTTATTTTTGGTCCTGCTGCGGGGTGGCAGCAGGGCAGCGCTACTGGGGGAAAGGTGTCTGCCCGGCGGCTCCCTTTCTTCGGGCGCAAACGGTGAATAAAAGGGAAGTTCTTCCCCCTCGTGTTTTTCATTTCCATGCCTCGGTGAGCACATTCCTGCGGCGGGAGCCGGTTGGCATCTGCCACGACTGGCACCTCGCCTGGCTGCGGGGAGAGGCCCCTGGGCTCCCAGCTGGTTGTGTTTTGCCTGGCCTTCCCCCGCTGGATTTCGTTGACCGGAGGATGAGTCAGGCCGGCCAGCAAACACGTAGAGATCCTCAAAAGCTCGCCTGCGCCCCTCTCGTGTCCCGGGGGTGGCTTGCAGTCTGCTGGTGACAATGGCAGCAGTGTCAGCCCTCCCTCTGCAGGGGCAGGAGACCGCAGGGACCTGGGTCCCGGCCAGCCCCGTACCTCGCAGCTCCCCTGGGACTGGTGCTGCTGGGACAGGGCAGGAGAGGCGGGATTATCTCACCATCCTCTCTTTCTTAATTGATTAACAGTTCTGCAAACACTCCCGGTGCCTAGTCGTTTGCAGACGTTGGGCTCCCCTCCTCTCCTCCTTGGAGGCGTTGCGGGCTGAGCAAATAAATACAGTTTTTGAAGCAGTATAAATATAGATTTGGGGTGTTGCTTTGCTGCTGCAGGTCAGGGCTGTTTTGATACAACATTGGAGATGGTCTTTTCCATGTTTAATCCTTATTTTTGTTAGCATGAACAGCTCTGGTATACAAAGACAGCTGCACATGTACTCCTCCGTGTTAAAATATTCCACTGCTTGCTTTAGCCTGATTCTGCAGCTTCGGAGGGGATCCGGATCTAGCTGTGCGTATCAGTAGCAGTCACCTTCCTCATGTGGCACCAGTGCATCTGGCCTTGGGGCCCAGGCTTTCTTTTTTTGGCAGGAGATCTGCCAGCTGATCAACCACTGCACGATGCCCTGAGCCTCCCTGGGAAGCTCCTGGCTGTGCTTTGTGCCCCCCCAGGGCCCCGGCCATCCCCAGGTGGTCGCTGCTCTGCCTGGCGCTGCTCTCCTCTGCACACCTGCCTGCTCTGAAGGACACCGGAGCTCTCTCCAGCAGCACACCACCACCAATCAGCCCCCCGAGGCTCCTGACTTTCCCAAATTCTCCCCAGCGGTGAGTCCACGCTGTTCCCAGGACAGAAATTCAGCTCCGCTCGGTGGCAGCGTCCCTGCCTGGCCCTGGCCAAAGCGAGGGACCCGTCCCGCCCCACCTTGCTGCTGGGGGAGCTGACAAGCTGCTGGTTTCACTAGCTGCACGGGCTGTAGGAGCACACTGTGAGAACATTTCAAATGGTAACCTCTTACACAGCATGGAAGCAAGAAGGCACCATGCTTCCAGCTGTGTCTTCGATGCGGTCTGTTCCCCCCACACCGAGGTTTTGGGGCCAGTTTCCTCCTCCAGCGGCTCTGAGCATTCACACACCCCCAAACCAGTGCTTTTCTGTCTTTTCAAGGCATTGTTTCTTCGTGTTCCCTCTCTCTTTTTCCTTTTACTCCACTTCCCTAACCACAGTGGCACCCCAGCACCAGGGGGAGTTCATCCCCTAGCACCCCCTTCCCTCGAGCTGCCGATAAAACACCAAGGTCCTGCACGTGCCTTCGCTGGTCGCCTCTGGGCGGTGTTTCTGCAGTGCTGGCGGGGCTGTTGGGATACTTGCAAGCCTTGAGACTTCTGATCAGCCTGGAAAGAAGAGAGGAAGCTTTAACTGCAGACCGCAGGGAGCAGTTTGTACAGGAGTGACCGGCCAGGCACAGCAGGCCAGCTTTCAGCTGGCCCGGGCTAGCTGGGTTGCCGTTTTTGCAGCGGTCTCCTCCCGTGGCGAAGCCATTGCGTGCATCGACACAAAGCCAGCGCTTTGGGCACCTGATATTTTTGGGAACTCTCAAAGCCCCGTCCAAAACTGGGCCTGTTTGGCAGCAGTTTGTGTGGGGAGAGATGCCAGCGGGGTGGCCACCCTTGGTTCGCCCTACAAGACCTGCCTGTTTGCGGCCCGGTGCTTTGACACAAAGATGGTAGTGTTGCTGTGGCAGGAAATGAAATCTCGATGTGACACAGGCTGGATGGGATCAGAAGTTGTTTTTTGCAGTGGCAAAGTTGACCTGAAGGTGCAGGAATATTCCAATACAATCCGGGATGGTGGGATAGCTCCAAAGCAATGAGATCAACGCCCCCCCGGGGACGGCAAAACTCAGGGCAAGTGAATGAAGATCACTGCTCGGCTGAGAGCAGGTTGGAGCTGGCTGCTGAGGGAAGGGCTGCAGTTAACTTCGGTGGAGATATCTGAGACAAAACACTCAGCATGGGTTTAGGAATAATGAGATCCATCCGAAATGTTACGCCGAGCAGGGTTCAGAGAGCTTGTCAGAGGTCCCGTAGCACATCTCGGGCTGTCAGGCTGCTTTCCGCTGTTTGTTACGCCCTCTTTGAAGTCTGAAAATCCCTATTATTTCACGCTCAATTTGCCTCTCTTTTCCGAGGCCAGCATTGTCTTCAGCAAAGCTCAGTCTCCGTGCATTGTACTTTGGTGGTTCGAGGCCTGGAACCGTTCTCGGGGATGGCAGAACCAGAGGGTCCCGAGGGCTCCCCTCCAGCGCCCTCAGGTCCTCGTGCAGAGCCTTCCCCTCCACTTCCACCCGGCGTAACCCCTCCTGGGGTGCTGCGGTGCTGAACCTGCCCTGTTCTTGCAGCCTTGGGGAACAGCAGAGCTCAGGGGAAGCGTTTGGTTTTATTGCCATCGAGTTCTTGGGAAAACTGGTGAGCACGGAGCTGGTGAGACTTGTTCCAAGCTCTGCAATAAATTAACGGCACGGCTGGGAAAAACCCAGGGTCTTCAGGTCCCCTCTCTACCCAGCAGGTCAGCCTGCTGTCCGCGTGTTTGCCAAGGAGACTGGAGTCGGATTGGTTTTGGTTTTAATTTTTAGACGCTGCCTTCTTCGGGCTGTTTTGCCTGTTCCACAGTGGCCGCTGTTTAAACAGCGCTAGCAGGAAATGTTTTTGAAATGTGCTCTAAAAAACACCGTCCTGTTAAGACGCTCTTTTTATTCCCAGTTTAGACAGAGACTTGGGATTCACGGAGAATGAATCTCTTGTCAGGAGGAACAAGTTAGGCAGCAGTTTGTGCTGGAGCTGTCCTTGTCATCGCTGGGTATTGGGAGGTCACTTGCAGCCCTAGCAGGAAAAAAAAAAAAAAAGCTTTAAAGTCCATTCTATTCTGTTCTCTCACAGCTCCTCTCCAAGCCAAGAGTCCGAGCCGGGCTCTTTGCCACCGAAAAGCTTTGCTTTGACACTAGATATAGCTCCAGTGGAAATTATGGATCTGATGCAGAAATTACTGGGTGAGGTTTTCTGGCCTGAATTACACGGGATGACAAGGCTAGATGAGCATTAAGCGTCCCTTTGGGTCTTGAAAACTCGGAGTCTTCGTGGCTCTCTCCAAACTCAAATTGCTGCGTGGGGTTTTGTGGGAGCCTGGATCCATCTCGTGCTGACACGAGCTGCGGCCGGGCTGGAAGGAGGCCTTGGAGCCAGCGCCACGCGTCCGACGAGGGGAGGGAAGGACGGCAGGGCCACCGGGAGGGCTCGCTTCAGCCTCTGCCTGGATCCAGGGTGTGCAGATGAGGAAAGTGCTATCCGGAGAGCTTCTCTCTGAAGAGAGAAGTGCAGGAGCACAGGAGCACCGTGGTGGTGCCCAGCTGCTGGCAGGGAAGGCAAGGGAGCAGCCCCAGCTGGGGGCTCAGGGGGGAGGTTTCAGACCCGCACAGCTCCTTGGGCTGCATCAGGAGGTGCCCATTTCCCTGGGCTCACCCCAGCAGTGGGGTTTCTGGTGACACAGCCGTGCCACCTCCAGCCTTGAAGGTGCGAGGGTGTTTATGGGGACAGGCCACAGGGCAAGGCACGGATCCGCAGCGTGTGGCTGTGTCCACGGTGCAGGGCACACCGCCAGCAGCTGGCGGAGCCCAAAGTGCCCCGGCACCCGCAGCAGCACCCTGCGAGGGATCTGCGTGCTTCTGCCTCTGATTACAGGGCTGGAGAGATCTGGGGAGGCAGAAGGGATTGAGTCAGGGTTTGGCCGGGATCCTGGGGCTGATATCCCGATACATCCAGCAGAGTGAAGCAGAAAAACAAAGGCATTGGGCTTTTTAATGAGCGTTTGAGATCTTGGATTTGTGTCTCGTCAGTCATTTGATCCAGCCACAGGACTTCTATTAGTGGGTGGAAGCGAAATCCTTTCTGAGCATTAAACACTGTAGGTTTCCTCCCCGGCTGCTAAGCTATCATTACGTCTGGTAGGAGCCTATTTACAGTCGCTCCCCTTGGGCTGCCAGGCTCCTGGCAGAGCAGTTTGCACCAGATGGTCCCGGCAGCACCCTGGAGACGATCTCCTCCAGATTCCTGGCTAGGAAGAGGCTCCCACAAATCAGCTCAGATTCACGCTGACCCCGGTGTAGTCAAACAGGAGCAGCAGACGTCACGGCAGGCTGTGCCCAGCATGAGCCTGGAGCAGAAAGAGCCAAGTGCTCCCCCCAGTGTGACGTGGAGCCCTAAGGGCAAGGGCCCTGCTGCAGGTCAGTGGATTGGAGCTGCTCATTTCACTTTGAAGACATGGAGGGGAAAGGAGCAAACCCTCCTACATCAGCCCTTTCCCAGCCATGCTTTCCCAACCAAGCAGCCACTGGTGATAACGCACAGAGTGAGTTGGAGAGGTCAGAAGAGTGCATCCCACTGCTGCCACGCAGCTTCCAGCAGCTGGAGGTGAAGCAGAGGTCCCAGCCTGGTGCTGGAGCTGCCCAGAGCACTTCTTCTCTCCCTCCCATTGCCTCCGAGCTGCTGAGCTCGACGGGCCGCAGAGTTGGGCATAAAGAGCTGGAATTTTCCTCCCAACAAGTGACCTTCAGCCGAGGTGACTCGGTGCCTGCCGCTGGGATTAGCGCTGAGGGAGGGTTAGCAGCGAGCAGCTTTCGTCCTGCTGTGAGGCTTTCGATCTGTAAATGCAGCTGCACCGAGCACCGTGCAGCCTCGTGATGCCCGTAGGAGGGTTACAGGAGCTGATGTCTGCACAAAAGGATCTGGAGCAACCAGCCGTGCGGTGGGGCACGTGGTTTCCCACAGGAACCCGCTGCCAGCTCCAGGCTTTTCCCCAAGTGATGTCCGAAGTGCCCTGAGCTGCAGAAGATGCAAGGTGAGCTCAGCACCTTCAGCAGATGGCTGCAAGGGCACAAAGGCAAGTTCAGTATCTGGCCGAGATGGCAGGGAGTAAACAGGGCAGGGCTCGGGGAGACATACAGAGGTTAAAAAAGAGGAGGGCAGGCTCTGCCAGCCTCCAAGTAACTGGACATAAGAAAATGTCCTCTTCCCATCCACCCCCACCTCCCGTGTGGTTGTCACTGGCTTCATCTTTCCCAAGCCTGGAGCTGCGCTGCCCCCTTTCCCCTTGAGGCATCTTTTCTCCTCTTTGCAGGTTGCCTACGGGACCACAGAGAACAGCCCGGTCACCTTCATGGGGTTCCCCGATGACAGCACTGACAGAAGAACCGCGACGGTGGGGTACATCATGCCCCACACAGAGGTGAACAGGGCCCTCCCCGCCTGCTCCAGGTCCTCCATCTGCAGCAGCCCCGGCGCTGGCGTTGGGGTGCCTGCTGCAACGCCTGGCTCAGCACCCCGAGGGCCCTGCTTCTCTTCCTTCTGTAGGCAAAAATCGAGGATCCAGAAACGGGGAAGCCCCTGCCTCTGAACACCGCCGGGGAGCTTCAGATCCGTGGTTACTGCGTCATGCTGGGGTATTGGGACGACCCCGACAGAACGAGAGAAGTGATCTCCGATGACAAGTGGTACAAAACGGGGTGAGTCTGCAAGAAAACCTGCCCTTCTGAGGCCGTCCTGCAGGGTGGTGCTGCATGGGGATCGAGGCGCATGCGAAGGGTTTGGCAGGGACTTCCAAAGTGGGGAAATCTGAGCAGATTTAGGGCTTTGATCTGTCGGTCCCTCGCCATGAAACTTCAGAAGAGCTTCCAGCACCTCGGTGCGAGCTGCTCCTGGAGGCTGGGACACGCTTTGTGTGGTGGTGCTCCCTCCAAGAGGGGAAGGGTTGGGGTTCGTGCAGCAGGGACGAGGACGGCAGCAGCAGGAGTGTCCTCCCCGTGAGCCCGGGTGTTTGTGGAGATGCTGCCAATGACTGGAGGTTGTAGCAGGAGCTCTCTGAGCTCTGCAGGAGTTTATTCCGCGTGTTCAGGTGGCCTCTCACCCGGTACCCTCCAAATAATCAGACCTGGCCCCCCCAGCAGGCTGGCTGGGCGTCCCAGTCATTGTTCCAGCTCTCTGGGGTAGGGTGAGGACTGCGGTGTCGTTGCAGGGACATCGCCTGCCTGGACGAGCACGGCTACTGCAGGATTATCGGCCGCTGCAAGGACATGATTATTCGGGGCGGAGAGAACATCTACCCAGCAGAACTCGAGCAGTTCCTCCACACCCACCCCAAGGTGGAGGAGGTGCAGGTGAGCGAGAGGGAGCAGGGGAGCAGCAGTGGTTTCTGCGGTGGGAAATCTGTGCGCAAAGATGCCTGAGCCTGCTTCCTCTGCTCTCAGCTTCTCCTTTAGCGTGATGCTGTCTGGCAGACAGGAAGGGGCAGGCAGAGCTTCTGGGTCTTTCCTCTCCGTGGTGCGGGGCACACAAGTTCAGGCAAACTCCTTGTGCAACAGCTTCACATCTGCGGAGCAACGACTGCCATTCTTCGGTTTTTAAGCTGCCTGTCTGCTTTCATAACGCTCTCTGAAATTCTTACTTGGAAAGCAGACTGAGAGGACAGTTTTTACTGAAAATTAATTACTTTGAGCTCCTAAATCAAAAAAAGACTCCTCCAACGAGTCCCTGGAGATGAGGAGTTAGACTCAGTCTTATCCGTTCACAAGACAGAAATGATTTGCAACGTTGAGCAGCTGCTCCCAATCTGCTGGGATTGTTTTCCTCCAGGTTTTGTGCCAGACAAGTTTCCCCATAAATAAACCAGTTATTTAGTAAGTGTTGTGCTTGTGCCAGGCTAGCATCTCTCCCTGGAACAGGCCCCGTGCAGATGGGTTGCAAACCAGCCCTGTTTATGTAGTTTCTAGGGCCTTATGTCACCGCTCTGGACTCAAAAGGACTGACGTGTCTCTAGGATTTCGAGATCCTGGTTCCAGGCAGGGGATGACAGTAGGACTCTGGTGAAATACAGTGAGCAAAATTCAGAGATGGAGCTTGAGAAACCCAAGCCCTGCACGGAGCGATGTGATGTGCCGGTGTCAGGCAGCGGTGGGCTGAACGCTGCATTGTAAGGGTTCCAAAAAATCCCTTCGTTCTACTTCATCCCTTGCCTGCCATTTCTTCTGGAGATCCCAAAGCAGGCGGCTGAAGCAGCCTCTCAAGTCTCCTCGTTGGTCATAAAACCCATTGCCCCATATTCACATTTGGGGAAACAGCGGCGCAAAGAGAGATGATGGGGCCCCTGCTACGGGTCTGACTCAGCCCTGATTCCTATCACTCTGAAGGTGCTGGCGTCTGGGTGCCTGCTGTGACACATTTCCTCCTCCCAACGGCAAGGAAATCCTTCCGGGAGGCTTTGACGGCACGCAGAAAGCTCTGCTGGGATTTCTAGCAGCCCAAACTGCCCCATGTACAGCCACCCAGCCCCTGCCCAGGCATCCCATGGTGGGGTGAGGGCTCGTGGGCCCAGCAGAGGTGGAAGGACGGGGATGTCTGCAGGGTTCTCACGTCCTTCTGTCCCTCCCAGGTGGTTGGCGTGAAGGATTCGGTGATGGGCGAAGAGATCTGTGCCTGCATCCGAGTGAGAGCCGGGCAGAGCTGCACCGTGGAAGACATTAAAGCTTTCTGCAAGGGGAAGGTCAGTCTTGCGCTCCTGTGCACCCAGTTGTTCCGTTCCCTGCCAGGTCTTCACACCCAGCAGCACTTGGGGATTTGCAAATGGTTTTGCAAATGATCTGCAGGGTTTGGGAGCAGCGGGTGATCCAGGCTGGCCACCGCTGAGCGGCTGTTACAGCAGCACACGGGCTGCACACGCCGTTCCTGGCGGTCGTGTAGCTGCTGGCTTTCTCTCCCCAGATCTCCCATTTCAAGATCCCCCGGTACGTCGTGTTTGTCAGTCAGTACCCACTCACCGTCTCGGGCAAGGTAAGAGTCGGGCTGCAGCAGGGAGGAAGCCACGGCCTCCTGTGCTGGCTGCTGGCTGAGCCTCTCCACCTCCGCTTTCTTGCAGGTTCAGAAATACAAGTTGAGAGAGCAGATGGAGAAGCACCTTCAGCTCTGAGCTCAGGAAGGCAGAATTTAAAAAAAAATTAAAAAAAAAAAAAAAGGATAAATCAGTCTTGCTTCAGCCAGCTTTCTGTCTGCTTTTCACCTGTGCCTCAGGACCAGTGCTGGAGGGCTTCTCTCCCTGCCGTCAGCCCGGTGGCACTCCCGTGTTAACAAAACAGAGAGCCTCTTTTTTCCCAGTTAGGTTTGTTTCTCTGCCAAAAGAAATACTGCGGTGTGAGGAAGGGATGCTTATTTCTGGAACCCTGTCCTGTTACTGTGAGACCTTGTGAAGGTCCTAAAACCTCGTGTCTCTTCGAGCAGCTTGGCTACAGCCATTTCAGAGGACTTTGTAGGCCTGAACAGATGTCAGTAAGATATTTTTACTGATATTTTAAGTCACAACAGCCTCACACAGTGAGTACCTTCTCTGCTTGGGTGCTGTTGAGATTTGTGGGTCATGTAACATTGCCTGGTGAAACAACACACCTGATAAACTTGAAATTAGGGCAGGAGCTTTAGAGAGAGAGGTTTTGCATAGGAAGCAGCTCCCTGCAGCTGGCTGGAAGAGCTAGCCCTGTTCCCAGGCCTCGCGGGGGCCTTGTGACCCACAAATAAAACTTCTCCAACATCGATTCGGTGTTGCATGTTTTTATTGTTTCGGACAAGACAGACAGAAAGCATTTTACAGAAATACCAAACTTCCTGTCCCATAAAAGTGCAAAGCAGAGAATACCCGGGACAGCGTTTTTACGGGAGTTATTTGGTTCCTCCCAACCATGACACACCCAGGCGAGACGTGGAAGAGCGCGGCTCCTCTCCTCCCGCCGTAAGTGTCCCACCCCAGCTGGGACGCAGATACCATCGCTGCCAACTCTCACCGGCCTCCTTTCCTGCCTCCCCCCCGTTTCCTTCCCAAAGACGATGAGCGACCGAGCCTCCGAGCCTTCCAGGTTGGCGTTCTCCCTGCAGGGTGACGAGAAACGGTGTGTGGGGAGAGACATGCGGTGGCAGCGAGGTCTCTGTCTTGGCTCTCCAAGCTGGGCTGTGGGCTCTACCCATGGAAGCAGACCAATCGGACAAAAAGCCCTTGGTTCGTGCCTGCTTTCTGAAAAGAAAAGCGGGCGAGAACGTTAGCACTGGGCCCCGATAACCCAGGTGCAGGACAGGCCGGCTCTCACCGAGAGGCATCTCTCCTGTGCCTGACACAAGCTCCTGGTCCCCAGGAGCGCCCCGTGTACTCACCCAAGTCTGGGATCCCTGGGCTTTGCTGATACGAACAGAATTACGAATCAACGCTGGCTTGTGTGGGTAGGAGACCTGCAAAGAGACGCGCCGAGCGCCGGTCACAGCCAGCACGGGGCGTGCAGCCCCCCAGCACCCCCATCCCCGCTCCCAGCAGCAGCACCCTCTGCGAGCACAAGCCCCGAGCCCTGCCCTGAGCATTTTCCCTGTCTCGCAGCCACCTCGGAGGCTTCTGAGGCAGCTGCTCTCCCAGCACAGCTCTCCGGCCGCCAATACTCACCGGAGGAAAAGGGCCGCCCGCCGCAGCTCGCAGCATAACCTCAGTGCCTGGGTTCATGCACAAAGCTCCTGGGCTTGGGCACAGCCCGTGCCCGTCTTATAGCACCGGCGCTGAGCTCGGAAACCCCCAGCAGCAGCGGGGACTCTTCCCAGCACGGCGAGGGTTGCGTCAGCAGTGCCGCTGAGACACCAGCTCCCGGGCTGGGAACGGGAATCTGCGGCGGTGGCCTTTGCGAAACTCCCCTTTGTCACGGGCGTTTTTCATCTCTATTAATAGCAAAACGGAGAAAACGCAACGCCTGGCCCCGTTCAACCCTCTTCCTCCTCCTCTGGGAACCCAGTGGGGAGCAGCTGTGGGATTGCGGGGCCGGATGGGGCAGATGCCAGCCCCAAAGCTCCCTGCTGGGGTGCAGCAGGCACCCAGCTCCGTCCTCCCTGCTCCCCGCTCCCCATTCCCCATCGCTCTGGTCCCCGGCGCGGCCGCATCCTCGCGCCCCACCTCGGGGCACCCAGCCCCCAGCTGTGGGTGCACCTCGGGGTGCTGCCCAAGCACCTTGCCCAGGGGCTTTCTCCTCCCGAGCGGGGCAGGGGGCTGAGGATGGAAGCTGCGGGCGCTCTGACTGCGAATCGCTCCCCGCAACACACCGGAGCGACTCCGAATCCGGCTTCAAGCCGGGGAGCGACTCCGAATTGGGCTCAGAACCGGGGAAATGAAGCTCCCCGAGCAAATTCCCACCGGCACCGGGCAAAACGCGGCTCCCTGCTGCCTCCTCACCCCCCCCTTTCGGTCCCCCCCCTGTTTTCCGGGGCTGGCCCGGGGGCGGTCCCGGAGCGGTGCCGCTGCCCCATGGCGCTGCGGGGCTGGCGCCCGGCCGCGGCCGCGCTCGCTGCGGGGCGGCCCCGGGGGAGCGACCCGGGGGGGGCCTCGGCTCCCGGAACGGGGCCGGGCCCGGAACCGGGGGCTCCGGGGGGAGCCGTGACAGCCGCGCTCTATGTGCATGTGAGAGACCGGGGGGGGCACCTGGGAACGGGGGACACGGGAATAAGGGGGGGACACCTGGGAACAAGGGGGGCGCACGGGGAGGTTTGCACGTGGGGACCATGGGGGGCACACAGGGGACCCTGGGGGTGCGCACAAGGGGGATTTGGGGAGCTGCAGGTGGGAAGTGGGGGGTGCACACTTGGGGTGCACACTTGGGGGGGCTTCGCGTGGCACCTGGAGGCT
Organism: Aythya fuligula; assembly: GCF_009819795.1. Classification (NCBI taxonomy): domain Eukaryota; kingdom Metazoa; phylum Chordata; class Aves; order Anseriformes; family Anatidae; genus Aythya; species Aythya fuligula. The sequence goes on along the minus strand of NC_045576.1, from coordinate 9,087,675 downwards.
CGCACGCCTAAGGTGGGGCTGCTCGTGGGACCTCGGGGGTGCACACGGAGGGGGGACTGCAGGTGGGACCTGGTGGGCTTGCACATGGGGGTCCCCCGGCCACGTGTGGGGGTGCTGTGGGGGTCTCTGCGCCGTGCATCCAACGGGGGCACCCACAGCGTGCGTGCTGTGAGCCTGGGGGCAGCTGGGGGGGCAGCACTGGGGGGGTGCCCAGAGTGGGTCCCGGCTGCCCCCCCAATGCTCGCCCTGTGCCCGCAGTGGCCCTACTGCCGCAAGCACTGCTCCTACTGCAGCTTCAACAAGTACGTGGTGCCGGCGGTGGACGAGGCAGCCGTGCGTGCCTGCCTGGTGCGCGAGGCACAGACGCTGCTCCGCCTCGGCCAGGTGCAGAGGTGGGTGCCCAGCTCGGGGTCTCCGGGTGGGGGTCCCGGTGCCCCCTCCACAGCCGCCCGCAGCCTCCCCGCTGTCCCCGCAGCGTCACCTCCGTCTTCTTCGGCGGGGGCACCCCCAGCCTGGCCAGCCCCCACACCATCGCCGCCGTGCTGGAGGCTGCTGCGGAGGCCGCCCACCTCCCCGCTGGAGCCGAGGTGACGCTGGAGGCCAACCCCAGCTCCGCCAGCCCCGTGCGCCTCGCCGGCTTCAAGGCGGCCGGCGTCAACCGCCTCTTGGTCGGCGTGCAGGTGAGAGGGGCCTCCCTGCCCCTCCTGTCCCCCCTTATCCCCTCATGGCCCCACACAGCCCCGCTGCCATCGTGCTCCTTCCACAGTCGCTGGATGCCGCCGAGCTGCGGCTGCTGGGCCGGGAGCACACCGTAGACGAGGCGCGGGCGGCGGTGGAGGCGGCGCGGGGGCTCTTCCCCGGCCGCACCTCCATCGACCTCCTCTTCGGGCTGCCGGGGCAGAGCCGGGAGGCCTGGGCACGGAGCTTGGAGGCGGCGCTGGGGCTGTGCGACGACCACCTGGCCCTCTACCAGCTGACGCTGGAGCGGGGCACGGCGCTGGAGGCACGGGTGCGGCGGGGGGCTCTGCCTGCGCCCCCCCAGGATCTCCTGGCCAATATGTACCACACTGCCCGGGCTGTGTTGGCGGCCGCCGGCTTCCGCCAGTACGAGGTGTCCAATTTTGCGAGGAAGGTGAGCCCCCCCCCCCCAGCCCCGTTTTATGCCCCCACAGCGGGTTCTGCCCCTCTTCACCCACCGCACCGCTGTCCCGCAGGGCGCCCTCAGCACCCACAACCTGTCCTACTGGCGGGCCGAGCAGTACGTCGGCGTGGGGCCGGGTAAGCCCATGGAGAAGGGTGGCAGCAGGGCAGGAGGGGGGGGCACAGGGCTGTGCACCCCCTGCACCCCGTTCTCCTCCACGTGCCCTCGCAGGGTCGCACGGGAGGTTCGTGCCGTGGGGTGAGGGCAGCCACCAGCGGGAGGCCCGCGTCCAGACTCCAGATCCTGACGCCTGGATGAGGGAGGTGCAGAGCCGCGGGCACGGCACCCGGAGGCGGGTGGCGCTGAGCCCCTTGGAGCAGTGAGTATGGGGCGTCCCCTGTGTGTCCCCCCCACCCCAACCCTACTGGCCCTAACACCCCGCTGTGCCCGCAGGCTGGAGGAGCTGCTCGCCCTGGGGCTGCGCACGGACGAGGGCATCACCCAGCAGGTGAGGCACCAACAGAGTGTGTGTGGGGGGGGATCCCTGCTAACGAGCCGCCGCTAACGACCCCCTGCAGCGCTGGGGGCGCTTCTCCCCTCAGCAGCCCCTGTGGGCCGTGTTCGGGGGGCCGGGGGAGGCGATGGCGCTGCAGCAGCAGGGCTGGCTGCTCCTGGACGGCCGGTGAGTACTGGGGGCACTGGGATGAGGGGGTCATTGCATGGGGCCAGGGGGGTCCCTGCGTGGGGCCAGGGGGTCCCTGTGTGGGGCTGGGGCTCAGCCACTGCTGTCCCCCAGGGGTCTGCGCTGCACGCCCCAGGGGCTGGCGGTGCTGGACTCGCTGCTGCCAGCACTGCTCTGCCAGCTGCAGCGCACGGCCGGCACCGGGGGACGAGGCACAGAAGGTCGTGGAGGACAAGGGCAGGAGGCTGCTGGAGGACAAGGTCCTGAGGCTCATGGAAGACAAGGCACGGAGGCTGTGGGGGAACAAGGCACGGAGCCTCACGGAGGACACGGCACGGAGGCTGGCAGGGAGCAAGGCCCTTAGGCTCGTGGAGGACAAAGCGCAGAGGCTTGGGGACAAAGCCTGGAGCCCGCTGAGGGACAAAGCCTCAGGCTGCGGGGGGACGAGGGCAGGAGGCTGACGGAGGACAAGGCACCGAGGGGACATGGAGGCTGTGAGGGGACAAGGCACGGAGGCTGGCAGGGGACAAAACCATGAGGAGAGGAGAACAACGCCCAGCAGCTGCTGGAGGACAAAACGTGAAGGCTGCGGGGACACAAAGCCCGGAGGCTGAGGGGGGGACAAAACTCGGAGCCCCCCGCGGCTCCGAGCCCTGAGGCAGCGGGGGGACGAGGCCGGGACCCCCCCCCTTTGGAGGTCCGAGCCCTGTGGCCGCCAGGGGGCGCCGTGGGGGCGGTGGCGCCGGGCTCCGCTCTGGGCCTCGGGGGCTCCTCTCGGTGGTGCCGTTGCCATGGGGACGCGGCGCGGCCCCGGGGGATGCAGGCGCAGGGCCGAGGGGCGCGGAGGCGGGGATCGGCCGCGGGGCAGGGCCGAAAGGAGCCGCGGGCCGGGACCCCCGCGGGTACGGGCACGGCCCCGGGGGGCGCAGGGGGCTGGAGCTGAAGGCTGGAGCCGGGGGGGAGCCGGGGGGGTAGGGGTGTGGGGGTGCTGCGGGCCCTGCGCGTCCCGAGTGCACGGGGGGGGAGCAGGCCTCAGGTGGCGCCTTCTTTTTGTCCCCTTCCCTTCGCCTTTTTTAATCCGAGAGGCTCCTCTGTGTGTATCTGTGGGTAAAGGAGGTGCTGGAAGGACTTACGGGTCAAAAATAAAACGAGATACAAAACCAACCCAACATTGCCTGCGGCTGATTCCTGCCCTGGGGTCTCTCTGAGCAGTTTACATGCCCGGTTCTGGAGGGGTTTTTGCAGTTTGGGTGCTCTGGAGGGGTGGCGGCTTTCTGAGGTGAAGTTTTGCTTCGTGGCCGATGCACTGCAGGCATGCGTTGGAGTCGTGTGCTTGTGCTAGGAACTGGGGAAGGAAACTTGTCTGAGATTTCTTCCAGGTGCAGATAGCACGGAGTATTATCTCATTAATTTGCTGTCATCAAGAACAAAGTGCGTGACCCAGCTGAATCCTAGTGACCCACTTTGGCCCTTGTAGCTTCCTAAACTTTGATCTTCCAAGCATGAGAGATGCTGAATTTAATTGTCCCCCGTAACCTGAAAAGAACAGTTCAGCTGGAAAAACGGTTTGAGGCAGGCTGAGAGGAAGATGAAGTTTCTTCGGGAGACTGAAGGAGAGGTCTTCCCTTCTGTGTTTCAGACAAGAAGGAAAAGGCATGTGAACAATCCGTCTCAACGATTCTAGAGGAGCCAGAGCCTGTTCCATACGTTCTGCGAGGAGATGACATCCAAGCACTTGCAATTAAGCTAGAGGACCTGGAAAAAGTATGTATTTTTACTCATAGAAAAAGCTACTTTCACTGAAACTTCCTCTGTGTGTGTGTATGTGTTTAACAGAGGGTCCTGTACATTCATTTAAACCAAAACCAACTGCTAGAGTTCAGTTCTCATTCCCTCTTGCCAGTGCTGCTTTTTATGACTTGTCAGGCTTATCAGGCTCAGTCCCTAAAAGTAAAGGGTTATTGATCCCGACGCGATGTTTTCACCTGCCCTTTTGGAACTACATTTCCAACTTCCTGATCTAATGAGAAGAGTATTTTGTTTAGTAGCTACCACCGCTTGCTTTCCAAAACTCGGGTCAAGCTATGTGAGTGGAAGTATTTGACACCAAGTGACACAGCAGAAAATTACCGGGAAAGCAATTTAAAACTCTTTTCCCTGTCCCAGTTATAATGCAGAGTCAAGAAGAGTGAGGTGGAAACTAAACTGGTATCTCCGCAGTCAGGTAACGTGCCTCTCTGAGGAGGAGCAGCGTGCACCGATAGGACTTGTCTGTGTGTCCTGGAAGGGTCAGAAGGAATGAAGGTGAGTGAGTGTGTCACTAATTGCATCGTGATGGTTATTTTTGAAGCTCCATGCTCCACACCTTCCCCGTGACGATGGGAGAATTCCAGTTAGGAGGAAATTCCTCATTCGAAAATATCAACCCAAAGAGACAAAAAAGAAGGCCCATCTCCTGGTGGCATATCCTGTCTTCCCAAGGGCACCCGAGGAACAGCTGATTTTTGCTGGTATGGTTAAATTCCACATTTTGCCTTTGATTTTTGGTTTTGTCAAGCCTAGCTTTAGTCACCTGTCTCGGGGGTTGTTTGCTTGTTTGTTTCTGTTGTAGGACCAGGACAGTTTGGTGATGGCTGTGAAGAGATTCTCCCTCACCACATTTTGGGAAGTCTGCAGGAGTTCAAGATGGAAGCCTTGGCCAGAGGAAACACTCAGGTTGGATTTTAAAATTGCGAAAATGTTGCTGTGCGGCGCTTTTCTAGAGGTGGAATGTGATGTGTAAAGTACTTTATGATTTATTTCAGCACCTATCAAGAACAGGTCAGGCTTGAGGTGTGGTTTTCCCTGCCTTGTCCTACTCTGTGGGGCTTGTCTTCAGAGAAACTGCCCCAGCAGGTTTTGAAGTCGTGTGTGCAGGCGGAGGTCACGGAGGGAAGAATTACAGAGGCTTCCTCTTCCATTTCTGCTCCTGCTGACAGCATCAGCATGGGAACAGCTGGTGATGCAGCAATGCCAGAGCTTGAGTCCAATTACTCAGCTAAATCCCTCCGTTGTTTTTGAGTGTGTTCCTAATGCCACGTTTTAGTTCCTCGCAGGGTGATGAGGTGAAGGTGCTGCCAGTCTGAAGAATTCTTTTCTCCTCTGCTGTCCCGTTTTTTGTTTCATTAGCATTGTGTGCATTAAGAGTCAATTTAATGTTTCATTTCTCTTCAGCTAGCAGATTTTATTGAGGCTCCTCGTAAAGATGTTACTGCAGCAGTTTTAAAAGAAGAACATGGAGGAGAGAGAAAGAAAAAGGTTCGTCAGGCCCCACCATCAGAGCACAAAGCTCTCCAGAACTGGCACCGTAATATGGCCATCAGGAGAAGGCAGGAGAGGTATCTAGGAGGTGAGAGGAGCTGAGCTATAAATTCTGTGTGAACATGGGGCTGTTTGGTGGCACCACCACACACTTCAGTGGGCAGAGCCAACCCGGGCTGGTCCTGCTGCCATTACAGCCTGCCTCCACGTTCTCCAGGCTCCCCACACTGCTAGTGCCGGGGTCTGGAGAGGGCCCTGGGTGCTGTGGGGGGGTGAGCTGGTGGTTCTGGCTGGGGGAAGGACAGGGGACCTGATAGGAGACAGTATATGGGGGTTACACCTAGCCACAATACCAACGGGTACGCTCAGAAGAAGCGCAGCACTTTTGATATTCCTTCTTTACAGAAATTCTTCAGAAGCCGGAAAATGAGTTGTTGATGAGCATCTCAGAAGATTACAGACAAATCCAGGAAGAACGTGACCTCATTGACCGCAGTCTCCCTGCCCTGTTTCCTGGAAAGGTGAGAGCCCCACTTGTTCGGCATCCTGATGGCTCTGCTCTTGTGAAAGAGCTCAGACACAGGTGCTGTGAGTAACATCTGTGCAGCTCTGCCTTTAGATACTTATCAAAGTCATTCACTCTGAGTCCTTCAGCCTAGTATGCAGGCAGAGCTTTCGGTGATTTTAAAAATGAAAACATGAACTGTGCCCTCTGTACCAGTCAGACAGAAGTGGTGGTGTGCCTTGGCTCCTTGCTAACAAGCTGCTGTACATGGGCTGTGCCATTTCGTGATTCTTACAGGAGTGACATGCCCTGGACATCGTACTGGGGATGTGCCACAGTTGTTTCAGGGCCAGAAAGGTCAGATAGTTTGAATTTTAGGAATTTACACAGAGAAAGGGGTATGGGTACGTCAGGAGGATTATGGGAGTACCCTATGGTAACTTTTTTTTTTACATTTATAATTCTTTCAAAGATTCTAATTTATGTGCTGTATTATTTTAGTACCATTCAACCTGTGTGTAGCACTAGATAGAAGAAAGTCTTCTTTTTTCTTTGACAGCAGCCTGCTAAAAATTCTGGCTTACCCTGCAGAAAAGGAATAATTTATAGACTTCTAAAATATCCTCACAAGCAGTGTTGGACACCACCTTCCTTTTAGCTTCGAGTCCCTGTGAAAATAGCAGGAAGCTCTCTTCTCAGCATCTCTGAAATTCTTGGTGGGAGCCTCGTTTTCTGCCCTAGGGCTACCGAACAGGAAGCGAGTTCTGGAGGCAGCCCGAGCGCATCGGAGATGAACTCACCGGCCTGATGCTGACCCTGACTCAGAGGGAGCGGGGCTACCCAGAGCCAGTCACTCACGTGGGGAAACCCCACACTGTGCGAATGGAAACGGGTAAGGGAGCCTTGCAGGGAGGCTGTAGCATTCCTAGTGCAGAGGCTCCCATTATCGTTGTCCCTTTTGGCAGCTGTAGCACGAGCTACTTGCTCGTCACCGTCACTCAGGCCAGCAGTAATCCAGAGGTAGGCTTGCTGCACGAAAGGCTGTGGTGCTGTAATTTCTGTGACGCGCCCAGCACACTGCTGGAATGAAACTCACACTACTAGACATGAGTGAAATAAATAGGCATGTGGGTATTTAGACGGTGAGCTCTTGGGTATTTCCACAGGTCTGAAACTTCCGAAGAGGATCCCTTTCCGTCTAACCTGGGATAAGAGTCTTTTCCTGAAGCGCCGACGGCAGGAGCTAAAATCTGTCCTAGAGGAGCTAGACTTTTATAAGCCGGTAAGACTAGAGGAGCATGAAAATTCTTTGTGTCTCTCATCTCTAATGAAATGCTGTACAATAACATAAAATTGCCAAGGACTGGATCTGAAAAAAACATTAGGAACCTAAAGCTTAGCCCCGCAGTACTGATCTTAGCAGTTTCCACATTTCCAAAGGGCCACAGCCATGAAAGATGTCTGGCCTGTCTAAGTGATGCATGGACTGGGCTGGGAGCCTCAGAATAGGACCCTGAACCAGCAGCATGCAGCTGCGAAGACCTGGACAACAAAAAGAAACCCCAAATACTGGTGTAGGACTTTGATTTTGTGCCTTAGGGCGGAAGGAAGACACCTTTTCCCATGTGGTTGCATACAAAATCTGAAGGCAGTTAGCCCCTCCTTTTAAAAACTGAATAGACCTCACATTTTTCTTCCCAAAGCACGGCTCTTGGGATGAGAATGATGTGAGAAGGAGACTTTTCCCATCCATGAAGCATTTGTGGTGAGGAATACCGTCATCTATGGTTCTCAGGAGACTCAGAAGCAGTTAACTCCTGTCTAACTTACACATCTGTTGGGTACATCTAGAAACTATTAAGAGTGAGGTATCTGAGCTTCACTTTACTTGATTCAGTTGGTACATTTGCCCAGTATTTGACTTTTCTATAGAAAAGAGAAATTGAGGGCTGGTCATTTCTCTGTATGTCCAGGATCTGGACGGACTGGAGGTGATCGGTAAAGGGCAGCCCTTCACGTCTGTCTCAATGCAGTCTTTTCCATGTTCCACCAGTTCTGAAGATTCTGAGACCCTGTAAGTTTTATTTCATGACAGTAATAAACAATTTGGGGTGTGCACCATCCATCTGTAGGGATCTCTGTAGCTGCTCTTACCCAGAGCACAGGGGCACAGTGAGAGGCATGTGCCAATGCTAAAATCGACAGATTTAGGAGTCGAGTGGCCTAATGACTAAGGAGCAAGAGTCAGGGAAGTTTTCTCAGGCCTTTCCTCCAGTCTTGCCTCTGTGTGGCTCCTCAGCTTACATCGGTCGGGGTGGAGACTGTGCTCTAAATGATCTCCATTTGGCTGTCCCTTTGCAGCCATCCACTTCCATGACCGGTTTGTCTCTTTTCCCCTGCCCTCTTCGTCTGTAATGAGGGACCCCTTTTCTCCTTACTCAGTCGTACCCTCAAGCCTTCCTTAAGCAGATACCATTCTTCTCCTTATTGTTCTGGCTGTCCTGTCCTCTTTGGTGGTGGCAAGTCTTAAGTTGGAGTTTGTTTGCCACATCTGCAGGGCTCTGTAAAGAGAGAGAGCTCTGTGGAAAAGCACTAGGTAGGGGTTTATTTCTTACAGGGTCTTGTAAGCCACCAGTTGTTCTCCCACCTCAGAAAGCGAATTTCACTCCACGGAAACATTTGTTGTTATTTTCTTCTGCAGTGACTCCTTAGGGGATTATTATGATCTGGTTCCAGAAGCAGTATGGGGTCCGTCTTTAGATTTCTGTGGCCAGCCTGCACGTTGGATCAACTGCATCACATCTTGCAGGGTAATTGTGCACTTCTTATTGTTTCGTTGAGCTAAGCTTGCTTGAGTTCCCGAGTCACGGCTGTACAATGAGTGTCACTCCCAGGCTGGAGAATGGGGGATTTATTCTGAGCATAACAGAGTGTCCCTGCGTTTTCTCCAGAGAGGTCTGGAAGCAGAAGTGATGGCTCTGTCTGTGGCGTGATGCTCAGACTCCCAGGTGCACTCTGTATAATGGCTGCTTCATTGGACCTGCCTTACAAGTTCTCCGACCGATGTTCAACCCCTTATTTGTGGTGTGACTTCAGGCAAGACAGAGCAGAAATTGTTATCTTTGGCCTTCTCTCTTCCTCACAGCATATAGTTGGCATTGCTGCCCGTCTCACTTTTGAGACCGTGGCTGGTGAAAAAGCCGAAAGCTTCCTGACAGTGAGCAACGATGGCACAGCTGCCGTCTGGTATAACTGGAGGAGGCTTCTCCAGCAGATTCCCTCCAGAGAAACCAAGCGGATGCAGTGTTTTTACTTTGATGCCAGACCAGGTATGAGAACTGCTGAGCTCTGAGACCTTTGTGCACGGAGCAGAGAGTACGTATTCAGGTGTTATCTGAGCTGCTGAGTCTGACTAATGGCAGAGCAAGCCTCCTGGGTGAATCTTCTTAGGAAGCCACCCTGGCTGTCAGAGCTGACTCACACCAAAATAGGTGTGTGAGGCAGATCCTTTTCATGGGACTTGAAGGAAAGGAGGTTGCTCCTGCTCTGAATGTAAATGGGTGGAAAGCTGAGAAGTGAATCACTTTCTGATGGCGGACTGGGTATGATCTACCAGAGAGAGTACTGAGCTTTGCTGTAAAAGGAGCATGCAATGGAAGTAATACCAGTTCAGTAACGTGGTAACTGGTGTAAATCTGGAGAGAGAAAAATTGTTGGATGAGGTGTGATAGCCAGCTACGCTATGGGGAAAGAGTCTTATGAGGAGATGAGGACACTTGGTGGGGATTGGAAAAGAGCTGTGTTAATCAGGTGGATTCTTACAGAGCAGCACATTTTTCTCTCTAATTTCAGGTGTAATTTTGCCTGGAGAAACTAGAAAGTTTATCTTTCTTTTCAAGTCAGAGAGAGCTGGCATTTTCAGCGAGTCCTGGGAATTTAGGACACATCCCCTGTTATTAGGAGGAGCTCTGCTGCAGGTGACCCTTTGGGGAATTGCTGTGTATGAGGATAAATTGGCTGACCTCAGAGAGAAACTGGAGGTAACCAAGCATGTAACTGTGTAAATGTGAGCTTTGAACTTAATATGCAAATAGAGGACAAGGGAGGGAGTGGAAGACATGGTATTTTCATTGCTCTACAATTAAGGCTGAGAGTGAGATGATTATTTATTTACAGAACGTCTGTACGTATTTAAGCAGGTTTGCAAAATAAAATCTAAGAACTCTGCAGTCTATTGTAATGTTATTAATGAAGATGTGATTATGCCACCTGAACTGTTCACACTGGTCCTTTTAAAGAAGATTTTTCTGTTTGTAATGAAATTCATTAATTAGCGGGGATAGGATTGTGTGTAATACAGTACGATATCAAGTAAAGTATAAATTGAAAATTACACTATGCATAGAAAAGTGTATTTTGTTGGGGAATTTTTTGTGGGGCTTATTTGAAAAGCTTCTGTAAATATTGCTTGGTGTGGTGGGGTTTGCAGTTATTCTTTTCCTTGTAATACTGTATAAAATATACATGCAGTTACCAGTGTGGGTGTGAATTTGCTTGTGCACTTGTGCACGGAGCGGGGACTCACGTTGTGCTTGTTGTGCTGCCTCAGTCTGAGCTGGCTGCTCAAGAGGGTGCTGCCATAGCAGAAGAGGCTCTGAAGGAACTTCTTGTCCAAATTCGGACCCCAGAGCGCACCCCATCTCCTGTGGATGCTTATGTCACAGAGGAAGAGTTGTTCCACAGGAAGAATCCCAAGGTGAGGCTTGCCATTTAATGGGCTACACGGGTGAAACAGCAGGGAAAGAAAACCAGCGGGGCTAGTGCATCCGTGGCTTTCTGGGGGCTGGCATAGTTTGCCATAGTGGCGTGAACAATGAGTGTTGTAGAGGAAAGGCACAACACATTTTGCTATTTACCTTTCCCCTGTTATCAAAGTTGCATTATCAGCATCGAGTGGTTAAGCAGCTGCAGGAACTGTGGAGACAGCACATGACCGTCCCTTCAGCCTCTGAGGAGAAAGTGCCCTCGACGAGCAGCGTGGAGGACGTGCAGCTCCAGGAGAGCGTCTCGGAGGCTCTCTCCACTCAGTGGAGTGCGACAGAGATCCCAGACTGGAGGAACTCACTCGATGTGACTCTGAGTCAAGTGCAGGTGGAAGAGGAAGAGCCAGGCCACTCAGCGTGGAACTTTTCCTTCGAGGACTTTAAGCAGGTGGTCGCCCTTGTTCCCTCTGGTGCCGTGACAAACCGATGGGCTTTTCATTTTCCTTACAAATAGCCTGGCGTACCCCAGCATGAGCCCACCCAAAGGTCTGCTTCCAATGTTCTCTGAGCTCGAGATGATTTATGACGTGTGTTACAGAAAAGCACATCAGCTCTGCTGACCACACCCTCAGTGCTCTTGTAAAGAAATTCCCAAGAGAGGCTCTGAGGGCTGTTGTGTGACGAAGAAAAGAGAACCAGACAATGTAATAGATATTTTAAGCTCTTCCCCCATTAGCTTTCTGTCATCCCAGAACTGAATGCGGGGGGCAGGCTTAATCCCACAGCCTCTTGTGGCTTCCCCAAGGGCTCTTCTCCTTGGAGAGTCCTCCCTATTCATCAGAGCTCTAAGCGGGCACTCACGGCAGGCTGTGGATAAAATGCAGACCTCCCTAGATTAAAGCAAGAGTGGTTTGGATTCTGTCAGCAGTTTTTCTGTAGTGTTCTCTTGGAAACTTCTGCTGCTTCTCTGCTCTTAGAAGAGTTCTGTGTTGTTAGAAGGCCTTCTAACGTGCTAGACTTGTTCTACCTGTAGAGTTGCAGAGGGGCTTACAGTGGGTGAATCTAACTGGGAGATCTGGGATTGCTTCTCAGATCTTGGGTAACCTGTGCTCCTTGCCTAAATCTCCAGCCATGTCTGGGTGTGCAAGTGCCCTGTGCAACCTCCTTTCAGACCAGTGTCCAGGAAGAAATCCGTGGTGTGTTCCGTTGAGGTCAGGGACCAGACAATTGGGAATGAGAACTGAGAAGTGTTTTGTTTCTCTCACATCAGGCTATAAACTTGATCCTGAAGGAGGAGCAGCGAGAAGAAGCACTGACCCAGCTCAATAAGGCAGCACTGGAGCTGTGTGTTGAAGAGAGGCCAACCCAGTCAGACCTTTTGTATCAAACCTGGTGTGTTACCTTTGCAAGACAAAGCTTATAAATGCCTTGTACAATCAACAGCCTTAACAAGTTCAGTTGCAAGTGTTGTGATGCAGATTGCATGTAATTATGTGAGGTCTAGAAGTCTTTTTTTTATGCTTTTTTTTAATAGAGTAATTATAGCAGCTGTCTAGGACCCAAATGCCATTTCTTTCTGGAGATAAGTTTAGAATATTCATGTAATTTTGGGGAGTACACAAGGTTATTTCTGGCAAGATTATTCTGGGATATGTTTATGAAATCTTTGGGTAATTTTCTGTACCCTTTTACTCAGATAACTGTATCCTCCCTCATGCAGTTTCTTTTTTCTTTGCTCAAGCTTTCAGACTGTAAACATACCAACAGCTGCTAGCTGCTTCTAAATCACAGGAGTGCGGGTTCCTCTCGGTACACGCAGCAGATCAGGCTGATTTACCAGTGTGTCATGTTGAAGAGCAGGAGACCTAGTTACCCAGTAATATTTATGGGTCCATGTGAGCCTGTTGACGTGCAAACCCAAGGAAAGTAATGTAGCTTCTCTGCCCACATTTTTAGATGTTAGGTGCGATTGTATTGGTTTAGTTGGACAGAGCAGCTCTTAGCTGTAAGGCTCCTGGGCATTGGGTAAAAGAAGATGGCCTTGCCCCTACCTTTCCACCCCAAAATGCCCAGTTGCTGTGCTGTCTCCCTTCTGTTTCTGATACTTTTCTCAGTCTCCAGCTGTGGCGTGAAACAATTGATGGTCTGGTGAGTCACTCTCTGAAGCTGAGATCCCTGCTTGGCTTGCCTGAGAAGGACACCTGTGTAGATGTTCTTCCAGAGGAAACAGGTAAATGGTGCTTTTAGCACAGCAGGCAGATTCCATGGACTGGTGGCAATCCAGAAAACTTGCTGAGTTGCAGCTGAAACAGCAACGTCAGCTGTTTCCCCTCAAAGCTTTTATAAGAAAACGCATCAGAAAAAACAGCAGTGTGTGAGATAATAGTTGTGATCTGAGGTTTGGTATTAAAAACACGGACATGCATGGAGAAAAATGAATAAACATTTTAATTTAGCTGGATTTTGGCCCTGCTTTTCACACTGACTAACTGAAAAAATCTATCGCATTTTTATCTCTTATATAAGCTTGTTCTGATGTATGTTTGAGACCTGTTCGTTTAAACAAAGTACTCTTCAAGGTCATTGTTTTTCAGTGCAGTACAGCTCAGATGAATTAAAAAGAGCAAAATACGTGGCAAAAATAATATGCTTACAGTGCGTAGGTGCAACAGGCTTGTCTGTCTGGACGTGAAAATGTTGCTTTGGGTTAATTGGAATTCTTTCTTTTGTAGTGGAAGTAAAACAACCTATAAAAGGAGGAAAAGAAGACAAAATAACTAGTAGAAAAGAAGAGAGAAGGTCAATTGGTGGTAAGGATAGAGAAGACAAAAAAAGAACAACAAAGACTGCAGGGAAAGAGAAGGAGGTAAGTGTTGGGATCCCTGCTGAAAACTTGAGCACTGGGTTCTGGTGACAGTGCGGTGCATTCTGAGGCTGCATATCCTGAGTTTGAGCTGATTTCCAATCCACCAAAAGAGGTGCTGATTGCTGGGTGCATCTTGCTACAATCTGAAAGGTGTTCTGATCTGTCACCCTTTTTTTCCTCCTCTGTCCCTGAATAGGAATTTCCAAACAGAAGAAAGTCAAAAGTAAAAGATGAGAAAAAGCTGAAATCTTCCACTTCATCTCAGAAGGTGAAAGAGGTAGCACAACCTGTAGAAGCTGTAGTTATAGACCCCGTTGAACCTCCTCAGGACCAGGTGGACCCTATTTTGTATGGGACGTACCAGGAAAAGCTTTACATTGAAGTGAGTCTGGCTGAAGCTTTTACCTTTTGTTTTGCTTGTGCTGAAGCTTAGGTGGAGCAGTAAGCATTTTGTTAAACTCAGAAAACTGACAAATGTATGTCCATAATTCTGTGGCACGGTAAGTGTGAAATACAAGGTAGGATGTCCTTTATTCCAGCCCGGAGCCTGTTAACATAAATCCAGGCATTGCATAGCCACATGCGGGATTTCTATCTGGGATGCCTTTAGCATGCTTGCGGACTCTTGAGGGATCAGCAGAATTAATTGTATCTCGGATAATGTTAAACACACTTCATAGCCAGAAAAGTTATTACTAGAGCTAAGATCTGCTAGCAGGCAGCCACTTTTATGTGGTTGTGTGCGTGTCTGTACGTTTATATGCTCCTGCATGAGAAACTATCTCTGTGTTGTCAGTCGTGTCATCAAGATTTCATCATCCATTTTTACTGCAACCATCTTCTGTTAATTTCTGCTGCAGGTCTATGGGCTACTGGATTCAATGGTGAGCAAAATGATTTCTTTATTTGAAGAGCTAGAGAAAAATGGCGCTATAAAGCGGGAGAGCAAAGCACTTTGTAACTAGACATAGAATTAAATAAATAACCATTTTTACACAGATCCAGTGGAGATTCTTCTTTCTGAAGTAATGACAGGATTGTTACTTCTGCAAAAGGTCAATTGCCAATGAGAGACAAGGCAAGAGATATCACAGGCTCCAAAACCATTAAGACCAGGAAACACTGGTTTCTCTACTGAGGAAGAAAAACTTAAAAGTGCCAGTCAGGATGAGAGATGTCAGTCTTTGCTTGCTAGCCAAGCAAGATTGAAAAACAAGTAGGGTGTCCCTTGTACTCATGAGCCCAAGGATTAGGACAGTAGCTTAGAAAAATCTATCTTGGTTTTGATCATATTCTTGACTGCTTGTCCAGTCTCCTCTCAGGACTTGTTGACAGCGGCTTCTCTGGGGCATTCAGGATCTCAGTGAAAATGCAGTATTCTGAGGGATGTGCCACCTTGCCTTTTCTTAGACACACAACTATTTATGTGCTGATCATGCAGTCTCTCTTTATGCAGCCTAATGTACCCATGCCCCATTCTGAGTCAACTCTTACTTGCTTGCTTCCAAGACTAATCGCTCCTGAATTAAAATGAGTGAAATTCATGCTATAAATATGGAGAGCAGGGTTGGGCCTTGTGTTAGAGCCACCCTTCCTGTCTCTATCAGCCTGCGTGTGCATCTCTGCTTATCACCCCTTTCTGTCTGGGTTTCCTTGTGCTTCACATCTGGAATGGAGCTTTTTTTTTTTTTTTTGTGGAAACATACCCGTTCTTAATGTTGTTTGCTCTGCTGATGGGGTTGGGTCGAAGCAGACTTCCAAGGCAGGGCAAGCAGGGTCTCCCTTGACCTGGCACCGTACGTGGGTGAAGTGCAGCCTTCCTGCTCAAGCAGCTGGACAGCATTCCCCAGAAAGGCTTTGGCCCTGTAAATAAATGACATCAATGTAGATTATTAATTGAGGTTCATGATACCTTTGAGGTTCTTAGACAGCAGATTCATATCCATGCTAAGCATTACTGTTACAAATTCTGTACATGGCTGCACGGTTACACCAGGCATGTGTGCCTCAGGCACGTGCTCTTTTACATGGGAAACCACACCGACACGCGTCTCAGAGCCACATGCAGTACAAAATAACTTCCTTGTGCAGAGTTGTTTTCTTTTTGTTTCTTGTTTTAACTCCTTTGCTATCTCTGGAGAATGTGTCTGTTCTTTCCCTCAGCTCCTGGAAAATCTGTAGCTTATTTTGTTCTGCTGGCCAGGTGAGACCTTTCATGTTCTGAAGTGCTCTCTCTCAGCAGGGCGAGAAGGAGCATTTGGCTTCTGTGGAAGGACAGAGCCTCTTCTGGCGTAGCGGGCACAGAACCACAAAGGGAATGTCTCTGCTCAGCATTACTGGAGTGAGAATTTCAGCAACATTTTGAGAATCAGAGAGGAAAAAGGCCTGAAGTTGGGGTGTGTCTCACAGGCTCTGACAATAGCTCCTGCCTCCCTGGAGATCATTATCAGCTTGTGAATATGCCCAACTCAAACAGCTCAAGCCATCTGTCTTCTAGACAAGAGGCAGTCTGCACGTAACAGAGACAACGTGATTGTCTCAGAGGCAGGAATGCTTCTAGTTGGCAGTCTCACATTGAAAGATGGCAAAGCCCGTGCATCTGGTCCAGCCTATAGAAACCAGGCTCCACACATACCTCTGCTCCCAGAAAATCTTGCTAGTAAGAAAACAGATAAAAGAAAATGTCCCTTTAGTCACATACTAACGGATGGAAGGATGTCAGACGCTGTTCTCTCCTTCCCGTTCCAAGGGAGGAGCCTGGAGGCCTGGGGCTGGTGGCATAAGATTTTCTGCAAAGGAGAACAAATCTGCGTGCTGGGAATAGTCTATACTTTTTTGTCATAAATCTTGCCAGTGCCTCTTACAGCCTTGGACAAGAACCTCCTTGGGGACAATGTACAAACAGAGCAGGGGAAGGGCTGGGCTGGGCCAACAAGTGCAACATTCTGCGCCCTGGCTGCTGTATCTTTGAGCCAGCTCCGTTATTATTTTTTACACTGATTGGCGCAAGTTACGTGACTGGAAATGGGGTGAAGATAGAACCAGCTTCCCAAACACACCCTTAGAAACACGTATACCCCTCATTTACGGGCCTGCTGTGAGCTGAGCTGTGGGCTCTGTGTTTGGAGCCTCAGGCCTGGTGAGCGGGTCAGCCCCGCGTGCTGAAGGACGCGGGGGTGCTCCAGGCCCCATCGTGCCCGTCCTAGCAAGGAGAGCGCTCCTCCTCCTCCCCCAAATGCGGGCACTATTTGTATTAGTGTTAATAATTCCTGCTCTTTGCTATGTAACTGAGGTGAGCGACCTCCCTGGCCTTGTGTGCTGCATACCAGAACCAACACGTGATGCGGGGCCTGGAGACACCATCGCTGTTAGGCTGGGATGGAGTTTCCAGGAAAACGTGTGGAAGGTGACAGCACGTTTCCAGAAGGTTCTCACTTGTAGAAGGGGCCTGGGTGAGCAGCCAGCTTGCCCCAAAGATGGAAAAAATCAGCTTTAGAGCCTCGCTGGTTCACCACTTCCTACACGAGGGTGCAGACCACCCAACAAGCCCTATGTGTGCACAGCTCTGCTGCTGCTTGTAGGATGTTTTCTTCAGGAAGAGGAAAAGGCAGTGCCTGAAGGGCATCAAGCTGCCTTGCTGGGCCCTCTGCCCCTGCTGAGCTGTGGAAAACAGAGAGAAATCCCCAGGAGCGGGGCGGTGGGAGCCTTCCTTTGGGGTTGCCCTGGCCGGCTGCTCTCCTGCCTGACCCCATGGCAGTGCTCTTCCCACAGGCCACAGCCGGGGGTGGGACTGGGTGCGTGTTCAGCTGGCCTGAGCCTGTCGGGGAAGTTGGGCTGAGGAGATCCACAAAGCCCCTGGAAGCCCAAGGCCTCCCTGATGCCTCCTCCCCGTGACCCGAGGCAGGGCCCAGGGTGAGATGGGTCCGCTCCGTGGTGGGGGAAACAACGGGGGGGTGTGATCCCCTCCCCAATGCCTCGGCACCCGGGAGATGCTTTCTGTTATGGCAAATGGCAGTGATATTAAAAAAGATTATATATATCCGTACTACTTGAAGGCCTGTCACTGATTAAAATGGAAGGCAGAGGCCGGGAGAGTGGGGGTGGCACTGAAGCAATCGAGAGACATGACTTATTCTGTAATGTCATCTGATGCCTCCCTCTCTCCCCGAGCCAGGCTCTGGGAGCTGTTCGGAGCAGGGGAAGAAGCCGCTCCAAATTTAGATCCCGGGCAAAAATTTTGCCGAACTCAAATTGCAGCGGGCAGCGGCGGCGGCCTTGGGTACCAGAGAGGGAGCTGCATTGCTGGGGGGGGGGGAGGGAGGGAGGTCAGCATCATTGGGAGGCGCTTCCAAGCCTGGGGATGGCCGGTTCCTGTCTAAAAATAAGGGGGGAGGGAAAAAAAAATATAAAAATATATATATATAAAAAAAACGAGCTGGCAGCCTGCCAGCGAGGGGCAGTGACTGAGCATTTAGAGCATCCCCGCCTCCCGCATGCGGCGGGGCAGGGGCTCGGCGCCGCATCCCCCAACCCCGAGGGGGGGGGGAGCGCGCTAGTTCGGATTTTAGGGTCTCGGGGACACGGGGAGGGGGGGGGGGACACCCACGTTAAAGGGCTGGAGGGGGCCGGGCCGGGGCTCGCTCGGCCCCGAAGGGGTTAAGGCGGGCAGCCGGGACCTGCCCAGCCTGCCCGGCAGCTCGGCGGCGCGCAGCAGGCAGCGGGAGGGCTGCGGCCGCCTCCTGCGCGCTCCCGGCCCCCGGTGCGCGGTCCCGGTGCCGGTGCCGGTGCCGGTGCCGGCCCCCTCCGTGCACGGCGGGGCTTGGCCGAGGTAAGAGGGAGGAAAGGAAGGAGGGAGGGAGAGAGGGAGGAAGGTTCTGGACGGCCCCGAGCATCCGCAGGGGGTGCGGAGCGCAAGGGGGGGGGGGGGATGCGGATCCGCCGTGGGCCCGGATGGGGTTGGGGGGTACCGGGGGGTGCAGGGGGGTGCAGGGGGTGCCGGGGTCCCGCTGCGCACCGGGGGAGGGTCCCGGTCCCCGCCGGTCCCCGCCGGTCCCCTGGAGCCGCCGGTGCTGCCCGCCGGGGGGCTCTGCCTCCATTTCGGGCGCTGCGCCCTCCCAGCCCCGCACCTGAGCGGGGACCCAGCGAGCCCCCCCCCGGGTGCCCCCAGCCCCTGTCCCCTCTGCCCGTGCCCCCTCCGGGTGCCCCCAGCCCTTCCTGCTCCCCCCTGACCCCGTTCCTACCCCCCCTACCCCTGTGTCCCCCCCCCTCCCTCCCCATCCCCTTCTCCTCCGCAGTGCCCTGCGCCGGGACGCGGGCGATGGGGACCTGTCCCCAGCCCCCGGTGTCCTTCTCCCACCTGGCAGCCTCCAGCTCAAGGTCACTGCAGTAATTCCATATGAGCTGCCGGGCTCTGCTGCCTTATCTCCTGCACAGCTTCTGTTTCACTGCCTTTATATTCCGGGGGGATACCGGGCTGGGTACAAACCCGCTGCTTCCAACGCCGCTGGCAGCGCTCCAGCCAGGGCCGTGCTCCTCCACCCGCTGTCCCAACCCCTTTTCCCAGCTCTATCCACGCAGACTTCGCAGAAGCCTGGTGAAATCCATCTGGGACCAGGTCTCCGGCCGGGACGAGCGGTGCCGGAGCCGGTGGCACTGGGTTGGGGCTCTCCCAGGCTAGGGGGGGACCCGCTGGGGACAGGAGGTGACATCCCTCCCCGGAGGCCGATGGACGGGCACGCCGGTGTTTGCTGGGCCGGTGGCACCTTTGGAAAGCGTGACTTTATCTTCCTGCTGGGTGGCGGTGGAAAGCAGAGCACGGAGCCAAGTCCCGGAGGACTTTGCCGCGCCGCTGCCCTCGTCCCGAAGGCATTTCCGCGCCAGCAGCGTCGCGGCCGCCCGAGCCAGGCTCTCCTGGTGGGATCCAAAGGCCGCGCCGAGCAGTGGCGTTGCGAAAGGGCATCGATACAGGGAAGCGCCGGGGGAGAGAAACCCGGGCCGCCTGCGAGCGCGGCGGTGCCAGGCTGCTCTGACTCACGGGGACGTCGCCTGCGGTGCCGCGGTGCCGCCGTCCCGCCGGAGCAGGAGGTGCAGGACCGGTTGCACGGGTTGCACGGCAGCGCGGCGGGTGCCGTGCGTGGCTCGTGGGCACGTCGGCACGGCCCCGGTGCGGTTCTGCGGCGGCTGGAGAGCCCAGTGCCGGCGGTGAGGCCGGCCACGGCGCGGTGGCTGCGGTGCAGGGAGGTGCCGGCGTCGTGAGCCGGGTTTTGGGACGGGCACCGGTAATCAGCGGCCGCGTTCGTGGCTGGGCAGGGGAGATAGGCCTGTGCCCGGCAGCCTTATCGCGGAGCGGGGAAGCGTTGCCGGTGAGTTTTGGGGTGGGAGCTCTGAGCAGCTAAGCTCCCAGCCCGGCGGAGGAGGGCCTGCTTCCAGCCTCTCTGCCTCTTGGCTTTGCTGATCCCCCAAGGCAATGAGGGTCGTGGTGTTTGACCGCCCCGTGGGTGAGGCTAGCGTGGAGCAGGGCACAGAGCTGTGGTGGGGTCACAGGAAAATGGGACAACGACGAGCCACGTGGTTTGGCTGGTGAAGGATGGGCATTTCCCAGCAGCAAGGGCCCAGGGCAACTCCCGGCCCTTCCAGCCCTGGTTGGTGGCACGGCAGGGACCCGTGGTGACAAGCAGCAGCGTCAGGGTGCCCACGGGTGCCTCGTGGCCTCCCCACAGGAAGGGGATGCGGGGAAAAGTCAGCCGGGAGCCTCGTGGGCGCGTTTCGACAGCAGCCACCCGTGCCAGGAGATGGGCACAGGGTAGGCTCGGGCAGGATCTGGGGATTTTGCAGCGGGTTTTGGGTTACCCGCCCTGTCTGCTGGCCTGGCGCCGGGGTAGCCCCCTGATTTAGCAACCCTGCAGCAGCACGTGTTTCCATCCCAGAAGCAAAATCACCAAGTTTGCTCAGCAAAACTGTCAGGGCAGGCTCTGAGTCACGCCAGGCCTTTATTTTCGCCCAGCCTGTCCTGGCGGCGCTGGGAGCCTCGGGGGGGGGGTGCAGGGGAGCCCCCAGGCCGTGCGCTGCAGGGGGCTGGGGCCCGGAGGCAGCCTGGGGCTGGGGGAGGGAGCTGCCATTTGCAGGTGGGTGCTCGTCGCAGCAGAAGCGCCTGGTAAAAGCTCATCCAAATGTTGCTGAATCCGAAGCCAAATCTCTTGGCAGCTCTGCAGTGCTAGGTATCGGTTTTCTCTAAGATATTTTTTTCCACCCTGAGCATCCTGCATCCCTCCTGCTTTCGGTGAGCGTCAGACGCGGTGGCGACGGGCCCTTGCACCTTGAGAAGCGTCCTCGGTGCCGGCTGAGGGCTTTGGGAGGGGGCTCTGGTGGCACGGGGCTGGTGCTGAGGTCTCTGCGTCCCCGTTCCCCGCTGCAGGTGCCGGTGAGGCCGTGAGCGCCCGTCCCTTCCCCGCCAGCAGCGCTCGCCGCCGGCGGGCCCCGGGCAGGGCGCAGCCATGACGACCTCGGCCCTGCGGCGTCAGGTGAAGAACATCGTGCACAACTACTCGGAGGCGGAGATCAAGGTGCGGGAGGCCACCTCCAACGACCCCTGGGGGCCCCCCAGCTCCCTGATGTCGGAGATCGCCGACCTCACCTTCAACACGGTGGCCTTCGCCGAGGTCATGGGCATGATCTGGCGGCGGCTGAACGACAGCGGCAAGAACTGGCGCCACGTCTACAAAGCCCTCACCCTGCTGGACTACCTCATCAAAACCGGCTCCGAGAAGGTGACCCACCAGTGCCGGGAGAACCTCTACACCATCCAGACGCTGAAGGACTTCCAGTACGTCGACCGCGACGGCAAGGACCAGGGCATCAACATCCGGGAGAAGGTGAAGCAGGTGATGGCGCTGCTCAAGGACGAGGAGCGGCTGAAGCAGGAGCGGGCGCACGCGCTGCAGACCAAGGAGCGCATGGCCCTGGAGGGCATGGGCAGCGGCAGCCACCAGGCCGCCTACGGCCGCCGCGCATCGCCCTACGGCGACGACTACGGCCGGACGCGGGGCTCGCCCTCCTCCTTCAACTGTGAGTGCTCCCGGCGGGGAGGAGGTGGGAGCTGCGTGCGGGTCGAGGTGGGAGCTGCGTGCGGTTTGCTGCGCCCACCCCAGCGCTCCCCCTCCGCTTTTTGGGGTGCTGGTGGCGATGCTCGGCTGCGGTGTGCAGCTCGTTTGTGGTCGCAGGTGTTAATTAGGGGGTATGGGCCTTGGGGAAACCACCTGTGGAGCTGTGGATGGGGTCAGGGAGGCTGTTGGACTGGTGGCTGGTCTCCTCCCTGATGTCCCAACGCTGCTCCTTCACCTCGTCTTCGTTTCTCTCCCAGCATCGTCCTCATCCCCACGGTTCGCCTCTGACCTGGAGCAAGCGAGGCCGCAGACGACGGGCGAGGAGGAGCTGCAGCTGCAGCTCGCCCTGGCCATGAGTCGGGAGGAGGCTGAGAAGGTAGGGCCGTGGGGCCGGGGTCTGCCCCACACCCAGGATTATCTGTGGGGGCTCAGCCCCTGTGGAGGACAGCGGGTATGGGGCTGCACGAGGGCTGTGCACAGACCCACAACTGCACCGGGCTGCTTGTGCTGTGCCTGCATCCCAGTCACCAGCAGGCAGCGGGGGCACCGGCTGTCCATGCTGCCCGTCCTCATGCCTGCAGGGACAGCACCAAGGCTGAGACACCAAACCTAGCTGCCCTCATCCACCGAGGTCTTCTGGTCCTGTTTCTCTCGCCTTGGTCGGGAGGCGATACGTCCCGCTGCATGGGGCACGGCTGCCTCCGCCTGCGGCTGCTCCTCTCCAGCTGGCAGAGCCGAGCGGGGATGCGGGCAGCAAACGAGCCCCAGCCCCAGCTGTGCAGCCTCCCCCAGGGCTGTCCCCTCTCCTTCCTGCCCCTTTTCTTTGGGCACGGCTTTATTTGCACACCGGCTGAGACTGCCGCCGGCTGGCACAGCCCGTGCGGGGACGGCCGGGCACACCAAGGACGTGGGCAGTGTCCTTGGGGGGCTGGCACCCAGCATCACGTCCTCGGTCCTGCCGGGGCAGGGGACACGCTTCAGAGGCAGTGCTTGCCGCTGCCTGCCTTCCCCTGCCTGGTGGCTCTTCTGGAGGCTGAACAGCATGTGCGTATCCCTATTTTAGTCCTGGAAATGCAGTATTTATAGCTTCCACTCGCTGCTGCGATGAGCTCTGTAGGAACATGCTCTCGAAAGCGCTGCCTCTCGGAGCCCCCCTGGGCTGTGCACACGCTTGCACACGCGTGCACGGCCGTGCACGTGCACACCCCCACCAGGCATCCCCGCTCCCAGCCCTGGATGAGCGCGGTGTGGCGGCGATTGGGGCTGCCGTGGTGGCGTGGGGACGGCCCCTCTCCAAAAACTGCCTCGGGTCTGAGTGTCCGTACCCCAAAGGAGGGGACAGGATGGACTCCTGAGCCCAGGCTGCTCGGGGGCTGGAGAGCTGGGGGCTGCAGCAAGCCCTTGGGCACGCTGCGCAGGTAGGCGAGGGGCTGCTGGAGGCTGGTGGCAAGGACGGCGACCACCGAGCCGCTCGGCAAGCTGAGGCCCAGCTGAAATTTCACCCCATTTCCTCTGTTGGCAGAAGCCACTTCCTCCACTTTCCAGCACAGACGAAGAAAGGCAATTGCAGCTAGCGCTCGCGCTGAGCAAAGAGGAGCACGAGAAGGTACCTGTGCCCCGCAGCCCCGGGTGCTCCTCTCTCTTGCACTTGGGCTTCTCTCTGCCTCCTGCGGCCGCCGGCCCCGCTGCCGGCCCCGCTCTGGCACCTGCTTCGCTTTTGCTCCTGCGGGGACGTTCGCTGCGTGCTCTCCCGGTGGGCTCGGCCCCGCAGGAGCTACCCCTGCTCGGATGCTGGGACTTTCTGGGGATGCGGTGGCAGCTCCTGCGCCGGGTCTGTCTCCTGGAGGAGGTGTCGGCTGGGGGGCCCCGTCCCGCTCACGGCCCCGTCCCTTGTCCCCGCAGGAGGTGAGGGCTTGGCAAGGGGAGAACTCCCTGCTGCAGAGAGCCTTGGAGGAGACTGCCCAGGGTGGGGAGGAAGAGGAGGAAGAGGATAAGATGAAGAAAAGCCAGGTGAAGCACCAGGGCCCTGGGTGGCCGCACATGCAGCTCCCGAGCGACGCTGTGGCCCTGGGCTGGGCCGGCAGGTCTGTGCTGTGCTTCCCTTACGCCTTTATTCCCGTTCTGTTCGCAGTCCTCTATCCTGGAGCTGGCAGATATATTCGGGCCGGTGCCAGCCCCCTCCAGCCACACGTCTGTGGACCCGTGGGACGTGCCAGGTAGGGGCTGCTCCACGTCTGCCACAGCTCAGGGCAGCGGCACGGCGCTCTCCCCAGTCCCTGCCCCTGCCCAGTTCCCACCCGTTCAGCACCTTTGGCTTCTCCCCCCACCTCTGCCCCATCCTCTGCATGCCTGGGTGGCAATGCTGGTGGGAAGCCACAGTCCCTGGGTGCATCCCTAACATTCAGCATCCCTCTGCCCCCCACCCCGTTCCCCTCATCTCCTTTCAGATGTGAAACCCAAAGCGGAGCCGGCAGCCTGGACCGGCACGACAGACCCCTGGGTGCCAGTGCCAGCTGGCAGCGGGGAGCCCCTGCCCCAGGCGAGCGCCTCGTCCCAGCAAACCCCTGCTGGGCCCTGGGATTTCCACCCCGCTGCCACCGATCCGTGGGGGAAGGCGCCCGCCCCTTCTGGCTTCTCTCCCGGGGACCCCTGGGGGACGACGTCCCCTCCTGCCCAGGGCTCCGGTGCTGCGCCAGCGACCGACCCTTGGGCTGCTGTGGCTGAGCCGCCCCCTAACCCTGGTAAGTCCTCGAGCAGGGATTTGGTTTTGCTGGGGATCGTGCACGGCGCTGGCTGGTGCTGCCGTCCTGGGTGCCCCTTGTCCCGCAGCCAGCTCTGCGAGCACCTCCTGCAGGACCTCTGCCTGCTCCTTGGTGTGCTGAAGACTTCAGGGTACCGTTAGGCTCTCTCTCTGCCTGCAATAGTCTGCTTTAATTAACGTGGCACAGTTAACGGAGCCCTCCCATGGGAGTGGGTGGCAGCCACCGCAGCGCTCCCGCAGTGGGGTGGTGCCCCCACCCCCGATACCTGTTGGCTGTGCTCCCCCCGAAACTCCCCTACGTGCCCGCCGAGACAGGACGGTTGCTGTCCGCACCTGCCACGTTGCAGGTGGGGAGCTGTTTATAGGAAAAACGTGGGTTTCAGAGCTCGGTGCTGCTCTCGGTTCCTCCTCCGTTGTTTCCTCCCACCTCGTGGCAGTCCTGTTTCCGCTGCCCCAAACGCACAGGGAGTTGCCCTGATTTTTGGTCCCTAAGGGGGAGCGAGAGCAGAACCAGCCCTGGGTGCAAGCGCTGGTTGTTAAAACGGCCTCCTTGTGCTGTTTCCATCCTGGTGGCCCTGTCCCCGCTGCCTTGGCTGGCACTGCCTGCTCGGGACCAAGCTCCTGCTCTGCCCATCCCGGTCTCCGTGGGCCGGTGGGTGCTGCTGACCCCGTCCCCGCAGCCCCCGTTGCACGCCCGCACGTCTCCCACCCCTCGCCTTCCCGCTTGCCCCCCTCCTGGAGTCTCACCTCTTCCCCCCAGCTGCAGGGGGGGACACTTTCGACCTGTTTGCAAAACCTCCCGAGGCGGCTGAGCAGCCGGAGCCGGAGCATTCGCAGCCGCCCTCCTCGGCCAAGTCCAGCAGCCCCGCGGGTAAGCGCCGGGGACACGGGCAGGGGCCGATTTGGGCTGGAGGGGACGTTCCTCCGTCCCTGCCTCCAGCCAGGAGCTGCTCCTGCATCTTTGCATGGCTCCTTGCTGGCATGGCCAAAGCTCGTCCCCACGTGCAGCCACCCGTGCCGTGGCCTTCGGGTGCCCCGCAGCCCAGGGGGTAGCCCCGGTCCCTGTGGGCACCCCCGTCCCCGATCCCTGCTGCCTCCCGTGGTGCCGCAGCCTCAGCCCTGCTGCAGAGAGGCTGCAATCTGGCAAGATGTGCCCCTAAATGCCCCGGGGGGTGACGAGGGCAGGACATCACATCACTGTCGGCATCCCACGGGTGGCTCATGCATCTCGTCTCCCCTGCCCCAGAGCTGGACCCCTTTGGCGACCTGTTCCCCAGCACCAAGCAGGACGGGGTGAAGAGCTTCGACCTCACCAACCTGGCAGACTCCCTGGCCGAGTCCTGCAAGGAGCGGAAGGACTGTAAAACCCCCGAGGCCTTCCTCGGCCCCGCCGCCTCCTCCCTGGTCAACCTGGACTCCTTGGTCGCGCCGCCGCAGGCAGCCAAGACGCGCAACCCTTTCCTCTCGGGTAGGTCCCGGGGTGCCAGGGCCATGCCTCTGGGGTTCCCAAAGCATTGGGTGGCAGAAGGGCGCTCGGGGTGGAGGCCGAGGAGGACGAAGAGGAGGAGGAGGGTGCGGAGGACGCGCAGCCGCCTCGACGCACCTCGCCTTGACGCATCCCCTTGTCTCCTTGCAGGTCTCAGCACGCCGTCCCCCACCAACCCCTTCAGCCTCGCCGAGCAACCCAAACCCACGCTCAACCAGATGCGGACCAGCTCGCCCGTGCCCGGCCTGCCCGCCGGCCTCCCCGTCAACGCCATGACCTACAGCGCCTCGCTGCCGCTGCCCCTCAGCAGCGTCCCCGCCGCCCTCCCCGCCTCCGCCAGTGCCTTCCCCCAGGCCGGCGCCGGCCCCTTCCCCGAGCTCCCCAGCACCCTCCCGCAGCCCTTACTGCCGCTGAGCGGCCCCCCGGCCCCTCCAGCCTCGCAGGGGGGCCTCAACCCTTTCCTCTGAAGGCTCCAGACCAGCAGCACGTGTAGGCTCTCGCCCCTTCCCCGGCCGTTATGGCCCCCTTGGCGTTTCCTCCTGCACAGACCCTTAGGGCAGCCGGGTCGCTCGCCGCAGCGGAGGACGCCTCGTGCTGGGGTGGGGGGGTCACAGGCAGCCAGCATGGAACCCGCAAGAGGAGCCCGGCCTCATGGGGTGCCCCCAATACAGCCACCGGCGGAGGACCCGTGGCAAGGGCTTCGTTTTTTGGGGCCCCGCGCATCGGGCGGGGGTCCCGGTGCCGGCCCCGCGCTCTTGCTCCCTTTTTGCCACGGCGCTTGCATGGAGCCCCCCGGGGCTGCCGGCTGTGCTATGGGACGGTCCCGGGGGACGGGGAGGATTTGGAGCTTATCCCTTTCTGCTCCTTTTTCCCTCAAAACGTGCGCCCCCCCGCCAAATCTCGTCCCCCCGAATGCTTCGTGCTCTCCCCGCTCTCCTGGATGCCGCTGCTCCGCTTGGCCCCGTGGCCCCGCTCTGCTGTCACCTGTGTTATTTACCAGCCGGGGGGGGCGACCCCACACCCCCTGTGTGCTCAGCGGACTTTGTACCCCCAAAAAAATCCCTGGAGCCCCCCCCCGGGAGCCTCGAGCAGAGCCTGGACCGGGAGCTCCCGACCCCTGCAGCCGCTGCTTGGGGTTGGGGTGCGGAGGCGGGGGGGGCTCGGGGGGTGTCACGGGGATGTTAGGGGGGGATCCAGGGGATTTTGGGGGGGGTCCAGGGGGATTTAGGGGGTGGGGGGGCGGCAGGCGTTCTCGCTTCGGTGCGTGCACGGTCCCGGGGGCTCTGCGGCTGTACCCAGGACCCCATCAAGCGCCCGTACGACAATAAAATTCTCCACCCAGCTGTGGCGTGCCGCCTCTTTACACCTTGGGGGGGTGATTTAGGGGTGGGTACGGGGGTTGTGAAGCCCCCCCCGGGCTCCCCACGCAGCCCCGGGGCCTTGTTTGTGGGTTTGGCCCCGCTTTAGGGCCCGACCCGTCCCGCCCGGCCGGGCCCGCCCCCGCCGCCATGTTCGCGGCGCCGCTGCGCAGGGCCCGCAGGTACCGGGGTGGGGGCAGCGGGGCCGGGGTCGGGTCCCTTGGGCACCGCCGTGGCCCTACCAGGACTTTTTTTTGGGGTGGGGGCGGCAGCTGCGGCCCCGGCACCCCCCCATGTGCCCCCCGTCCCTGCTGAGCTGCCCCGATCCTGCCCCGTGCTGCGGGCGCTGCTCCCTCTGCATCCCCCTGCATTTCCCCTAAATGCTGCGTGTGCCCCCTGCAGCCCCCTAAACCCCCACCCCCGCACCGTTTGCATTCCCCTAAATCCTCCCCGTTTATCTGCACTCCCTGCATTCCCCCAAATCCTGCCTGCACGCCCTCCACGCCGCTCCTGCGTTCCCCTAAATCCTCCCCGTGTCCCTATAGCCCCACACCTTGCGTGGCTCCGCATCCCCCTGCTCCCCCATCCTGCACCCCACTTGCAGCCCCCCATCCCCAAACCCGGGTGCCCCCAGCCCCAGCAGGCTCTCACGGGTCCCCTCCTGCCCCCCCCGTGCCACCCGACTGCACCCCACCACCCACGGCCCTAAAATGCTGCCTTGGGTGGGCGCTGGGGCTGTGAGGGGGGGGGCAGAGCCATGGCAGAATGTGTGGGGTGATGGGGACCCCCTTGAGGGGCTTCTGCCCTAATGCTTAGGGTTGGGAGCGTGCTGGGGACGTGTCACCCCAAAAGGGGGCACCCGGGTGGCTGGGGGTGTCATGGGTCTCTTTGGGGGTGTCACGGCTCTCTTTGGGGTGAGAGGGGAGCGAGCGGGGCCGTGGCTGTGTTCCTGCCCATCCCATCCCTCTCTCAGGTCCCTGTTTCTGACGGGCAGCATCGCCATGGCCACAGCGGGGAGAGCCAGGCCGCCCGGCCCCCCTCGTTACACCAACCGCCTGATTAACGAGAAGTCCCCCTACCTCCAGCAGCACGCCCACAACCCCGTGGACTGGTAAGAGCTCCTCTCGCCTCCCCGCCTCGTCCTCCCTCTGCCGAGGCCGATGTGCTTGGGGTGCCCGAGCTGCTGCTTCTCGGGAAGCTTCAGAGGAGCCCAGAGGCTCTGCCCCCGCCACTTCCTTCTTGTCTCCCCTCCGCAGGTACCCCTGGGGTCAGGAGGCCTTTGATAAAGCCAAGAAAGAAAACAAGCTGATCTTTCTGTCAGGTGAGCAGAAACAAGGCGCGTTTAACACCCCTGAAGGAGTAGATAAGCCAGGCTGCGTGCGGGTGGTGGTGCAGGTGAGGATGCTGGGCACCGATTCTCCTCCAGCAAGAGATGCCCCGTGCTTTTGGGGCCCTGGCTGTATGGAGGCTGCATCCAGGGGCCTTTTGGCCACCTCAGTCCTCAGCTTTGGAGCAGGAGGCACGCATGGCCCGTGCTTTGCTTGCCGGAGGCTTTTCTGCCACAGCAATTTGTGGGGGCACGCAGCAGCCTGGCTCGTCTTTGAGCGATCCCCTCGGGGCCTCGCCTGAGCGGGTGGGCTTGCTTGCAGTGGGCTACTCCACCTGCCACTGGTGCCATGTGATGGAGGAGGAGTCCTTCCAGAACAAGGAGATCGGCGCGATTATGAACGAGAACTTCGTGTGCATAAAGGTGGATCGTGAGGAGCGGCCAGACGTGGACAAAGTGTACATGACCTTCGTGCAGGTAGGGGAGGAGCGGGCAGGCTCTGCCCTTCTCCCTTCGAGGCTCGTAGCCCTGCTCCAGGAGGGCCAACGTGGGGTTTTTGCACACCCCGATGCCTCCTTCAGGCTACCAGCGGTGGAGGTGGGTGGCCGATGAGCGTCTGGCTGACTCCGGACCTGAAGCCCTTCGCAGGGGGGACGTATTTTCCTCCTGAGGACAGCGCTCGCCGCATTGGCTTTCGGACTCTGCTGCTCCGCGTCGCAGAGCAGGTACGGGGCAGGCAGTGCTCAGGCAAAGGGGGAATGGAGAGATCACTCTGGGGGTGCAGGAGGGAAGAGGCACGAGGAGCAGTGGCACAGAGAGGGTGTCAGAGCCGTGGCTGGGCTGGGGGTGGGTTTGGGCTGGCCTGGGGAGGGCACTGAGAGCTGAAGGTGCAGTTTGGGGCAGGGCATGAAGCAGAAAGAAAGGGAAAAAATTGAAGTGCCGATTTTTTCCCTGCATCACAGTGGAGGCAGAACAAAGATGGCCTTCTGGAGAGCAGCCAGAAGATCCTGGAAGCTCTGCTAACCATGTCCCAGATCCGCGTGCAGGGCCAGCAGTCACCCCCGCCATCTGAGGAGGTGCTGGCCACCTGCTTCCAGCAGCTCTCCAACTCCTACGACGAGGAGTACGGTGGCTTCTCTGAGTCCCCCAAGTTCCCCACCCCAGGTCAGTTTGGGCTCTGCAGCTGAGCCGTGCCGGGGGGCAGAGCCCGGCCCTCAGCCTCCCGCTCTGTCCCTGTGTTGCAGTGAACCTGAATTTCCTCTTCACCTACTGGGCCCTGCACCGAGCCACCCCAGAAGGGGCGCGGGCACTGCAGATGGCTCTGCATACCCTCAAGATGATGGCTCACGGGGGCATTCATGACCACATTGGGCAGGTAGGAGGAAAGCTCTGGGGATAAACCCCAGGAATGCCCAGGAGGAGGGCAGTGGGGACACATCTGCTCGGTCTTTGCAGGGGTTCCACCGCTACTCCACCGACCAGCACTGGCACGTCCCTCACTTCGAGAAGATGCTGTACGACCAGGGGCAGCTGGCGGCTGCCTACAGCAGAGCCTTCCAGGTGTGGCCGCCGTGCTCCTCTGTGGGGTGTGCTCAGCACCCCGAGTTCGGGCTGGGCTGGGGTGTGAGCAGCTTCAAGGCTGGGGCCCAAACATTGCCCATCTGAGCGCTCCCATCCTCCCCTTTATCCACTGCCCTTCATCCAGACAGGAACGCTGCACGAGCCCCTGATAGCTTAGCCCCTGAGGAAAGGAAACTCCTTTCTGGCTGGGCTCTGCAAGAGTCAGCACCACGTCCTGCTGCTCAGACCGTGGTGTAAATCCAGGGCTGCTACCCAGTGCCTGTAATCCATGTCAGAGATCTTACCCCAAATAGCCCCATGTTTAACATATCCTGCACATTCAGGCGTGCCTCTCCCCTTTGCCAGCTCTTTCCGTCGGGGCCGTGACATCTTGCTGTGTCTCTTTCCTCCCCGTGCCCGTTGTGGTGTTGCAGAGTGCCATCCGCCTCATCTCTCCCGCAGATCTCCGGGGATGAATTCTTCGCCGACGTTGCCGGGGACATTCTGCTCTACGTCTCGCGGGATCTGAGTGACCAGGTGGGTGCTTCCCCGAGCTGGGCCAAGCGAAGGGGGTCGCTCACCCCGTCTGGGACATGATGGAGTGCTGCAGACCGGGGATGTCGTACCAGCAGCTGGGACATCTCTGCTGCTTTCTCCCCAGGCCGGAGGTTTTTACAGCGCAGAAGATGCGGATTCCTACCCGACTGCTGCATCCAGCGAGAAGCGAGAGGGGGCTTTCTGTGTCTGGGGGGCCGAGGAAATCCGGGCTCTCCTCCCCGACCCGGTCGAGGGGGCTGCTGAGGGGACGACCCTGGGAGATGTCTTCATGCACCACTACGGGGTGAAGGAGGACGGCAACGTGAGCCCCATGCAGGTGAGGGAGAGCCAAGACCTGCTCGGTACCGCGAGCATCGCTGCGCACAGGGGACATCAGAGCCACTTGAGGCACGCGGGTCCAACCCTGCTCGGCCAGGAGGTGTTCCTAGAACGGGGCTCTCCTTGCAGGACCCCCACCAGGAGCTGAAGGGCAAGAATGTCCTCATTATCCGGTCCTCCCTGGAGCTGACGGCCGCCCGCTTTGGGCTGGAGCAGGGCCGGCTCAGCGCCCTGCTGCGGGACAGCCAGCACAGGCTGCGGGCAGCCCGGGCACAGCGGCCACGGCCCCACTTGGACACCAAGATGTTGGCCTCGTGGAACGGTGAGCAGGGTCCTGGGGGGGGCCTCAGCCCCATGCACCTTCGGGATGTTGGTTTGGTTTGGGTTTGATTTGTTTTTTTTGTTCTTCTTCCCCTGTTGCCAGCAGAGAGCAGCAAAACTCTTTGCGTGGCGCAGCCTGCTCGGCTGGGCTGCCAGGGGATGGGGATGGGGGCTCAGGACCCGGGTCCGTGCCCGCTGCTGTGTCAGCAGGGTGAGCACAGGTGGCTGGCTGGCTGTCCGAGTGTCCTGCAGCGGGTGATAACCGCAGGGTCACAGCTCCTGGGGCTGGAGCCTGAGCTGGAGTTACAGCGTGGAGCCAAGTGCTGCAGGCAGCAAGACTTTCTTAAGCCCAGTTCCTGCCCACAAGCTGAGGCTCAGCTCTTGCTGGCCTTGCAGTGCTCCTCCTTTCCCTTCGGAGGTAGCGAGCGACTTTCCCTGTGGTTGGAAGAGAGTGGAAGAGCTGCTGAGCTGCCTTTGGCCTGCCTCATATATCAGGGGGGATGAGCTTCACTCTGAGCATCATTTAAAGGAAAACGAGTGGCACCCGCTGCTCCCTGCTGCCGCAGCCCCTCTGAGCCTGTCCCTGTGCCCACGCAGGACTGATGATCTCGGGTTTTGCCCAGGCTGGGGCAGCGCTGGCCAGGCAGGAGTACGTGAGCCGGGCAGCGCAGGCGGCCGGCTTTCTGCGCAGGCACCTCTTCGATCCGGCCAGCGGGAGGCTGCTGCGGAGCTGCTACCGGGGCGAGGACAGCGCGGTGGAGCAGAGGTGAGCAGTGGTGCGGAGCGTGTCACCCAGCCCACGGGTTTAAGGTCAAATCTTTTGCATTCCTCGCCTGCCCAGCTGGTAGGAGCCTTCCCGTGCTGCTGCTGGACCCGCACTCAGCCGGGGCTGAGCCATGCGGTGATTTGGCACAGCCACTGCTGAGCTTGGGAGGGAAATCCCACATCACAGGTGCTGGTGGGGAGGGCTCTGCCCTGCTGGACCCGCAGGGTTGGAGGCCCTGATGTCCTTCCCCGCCTGCCGTTGCAGCACTGTCCCCATTCAGGGGTTCCTGGAGGATTACGTCTTCGTCATCCAAGCTCTCTTTGACCTCTACGAAGCCTCCCTGGACCAGAGCTGGCTGGAGTGGGCCCTGCAGCTCCAGCACACGCAGGACAAGCTCTTCTGGGACCCCAAGGGCTTCGCCTACTTCTCCAGTGAGGCTGGCGACTCCTCTCTGCTCCTCCGCCTGAAGGATGGTGAGCTGGGGGACCTGCCCGTGCCCCGGGGAGGACAGGGGCGATGCCCAGCGTGGGGCTGACGGTGCTGCTGTGCCTCCCGCAGACCAGGACGGAGCAGAGCCCAACGCCAACTCCGTCACCGTCACCAACCTGCTCCGAGCTGCCTGTTACTCCGGCCACGCCGAGTGGGTGGAAAAAGCCGGGCAGATCTTGGCCGCCTTCTCCGAGAGGCTGCAGAAGATCCCGTTAGCCCTGCCAGAGATGGCCCGGGCCACCGCCGTCTTCCACCACACCCTCAAACAGGTAGGGCCGGGGCTGCTGAGCTGTGCTTTGGGGCCACCAGAGCCCGCCGGGACCAAATCTCTGCCATCTGTGGTGTCTCTGGACAGGTGGTGATCTGCGGAGACCCCCAAGGAGAAGACACCAAAGAGATGCTTCGCTGCGTGCACTCTGTCTTCAGCCCCAACAAGGTAGTGAAAGCAGCCCTGTCCTCATCCTGTCCCTCCTCCCTCCTGGGGACCTCCCGTCCTGTCCCCCTGGTGGCAGGGGCACGGCTGAGCCCTGCGTGGCTCTCCTGGGGCAGAGAGGTGGCAGGGGTCGAGGGGCAGCGCTCGTGGCACTGCTGGGCCAGCTCCATCTGCACCTGGGGCTGAGCTGCAGCGTCAGGCTGGCAATGGGGCCAAAGTCCCAGTTTTTGTAACCCAAATGGGGAGAGCTGTGCTGAGCTGAGCTGTCAGCAGCGCTTCCTTCACCTCTCCTCCTGTCAGCACAGCCCACAGAGGCTGTCCTGTGTACTCCCAGCAGCATTTAGTGGTGCTGTTGGAGGACAGGGTGCAGTGACCAGAGCCCCCTCTGCCCACAGCACCCCGTCCAGCTCCCCTGCAGCACTCCCTCGCTCCTGGTGCTGCGTGTGTGCCCTCCTCCCGCTTTATTCCTCTCCTTTGGAAGGATTACAGCGAGTGACCCAGTTTGCAGGCATGGAGAGCACTGCGCTGCCAGCAGGAGCCTGGTGCTGCCTTCCTGCAGCCGCTGCTGCCCATCCGAGCGGGCTCCTGGTGGGGGGCGCCTGGCTTTGGGGGCTCGGGCAGAGCCAGGAGCTCAGCAGCACCCTCGCCGAGGCTGGGACCAGCAGGAGCAGCCTGGCTGCTGCCCGCCGGGGTTGGCTGGAAAAAGGGCTTTTCCTTGCTCGTTTTCCCATCCTCATCCTCTCCTTCCTCCCTCCTTCTCCGCCCGGCAGCGGGAGCAGCCCTGAGTCACCTCCCTGGGGACGTGGCTGCGTTGGGGACCGGGGCTGCGGAGACGTCAGCGCCGCGTCCCCGCCGCCCCCGCTCCCCGGTGCCGGCAGGGCGCCGGGGGCCAGCCTCGGCGGCGGGAACACAAACAATTAATTAGGTCGCTCCAGTAATTAATTCCTTACAAACCTCACATGGAAAGCCTGGCCGTAATGAGAAGCCGATGGTAAAAACGGCTTTGAGGGCGCCGGAGCCGCTACATCTGAACCTGCACCCGCGGCTGGAGGAGCCCGGGGCTGGAGGTGGCTGCTGCGGGGATGCAGCGGTGCTGCCGGGGCTGAGGACCCCACTTGGCTTCCCGTGACACTTGTAGGGCCATCAGCGTGGCCAGATGCCACCCACCCCTTTGCTGGCATCTCCGTGGCTGCGTTTGCCCCGTGGGGCCGGGGTGCTGGCGGCAGGATGGGGCCAGGCAGGCTGGATCCCGCTCCCGGTTGAGATCTCGGCCCCGTTAATGGTCTTTAGGGTAATTACGGAGGATCCCATTATCTCCTCAGCCGCGGCGTGCGAGCTCCCTGGCTCGCCTTTATCCCGGCCCCGCAAGAGGACCTTAGGGAGCATGTGAGAAAAATGAATAATGAATTTCAGATTGGACGTGAATTGGTAATTAATCACTCCTGGAATTAATTCCAGACAAAGGCGAGGAGGGAGGAGGGCAGGGAGCGCGGGCTGAGCCGGCGCTGGGACAGGGCAGGGGCTGAGGGGAGACGGGGGGGGGGGTGCGTGGGGCGGGACGGGCGAGCTGGGGACACGGCCACCCCCTTGGGGACACGGGGCAGGGGCAGCCCGTGCCAGGCAGGGGGGTGGCAGCGGGGGCAGGACAGGGATGTCGGGGATCTGCAGCCCTCGGTGGTGGGCTGAGCACCTCGGTGCTGGGCCAGGCACCGCTCGGTGCCCGCCTGCTGCTTCCAGAGCCCCCACGGGGACCATATTTGCTCGCCCCTCGTGTCCCCGTGCTGGGGCCAGGCTCCTGGCCAGCTCCTGGCCGTTCCCATTGTTAGACCGCAAGGCCTGAGGCTTTAACAAATGTTTTCTTATTCGGCAAAAGCTAATTATCCTGGCAGCCCCGCCGCTGCTCCTGCGGCAGCTGGGAGAGCCCCCAGCCCAGCGCTGGCTGAGTTTTTTGGGAGGCAGCTGGGGGGCACGAGGAGCCGGGTGCTGGTGCCTGACCCCAGGACAGCTCCTCCAGCCTCGGGCTTCATCCCGGGCTGCCCCCATCCCCATCACCCCCCCTCCAGAGCTGCTGGGGGGCTGTGGCTGGTGGGGGACACCCAGACTGCACCCATGGGGATGTCACCACAGCACGGGTCCCTGGGCTTTGTCCCCCCTGTCTTTGGGTGGCACAGGGGGTACCAGCCGGCTGTGCCCCCCCCCCCCAGCTCTCCCTTTCCTTCTCCTGCAGGTGCTGATGTTGGCAGACGGGGACAGCGCCGGGTTCCTCTACCGCCAGTTGCCTTTCCTTTCGTCCCTGGAGAGGAAGGACGGGAAAGCCACCGCCTACCTCTGCAGCAACTTTGCCTGCTCCCTGCCCGTCACCTCGCCCCAGGAGCTGCGGGGGCTGCTCTGCCAGTGAGCCCCCCCCCCCACCCTGACACCCTGTTTGCCAGCAGGAGGGTGAGGAGGAGATGGATGGACACCGGGCTGGGACCTGGGAATGTGTTTGGGGGGGGAATACCCATCTGAAAGTCACGCTGGGCATGAGCTGGGGGGCTCCTGGCCATGGCTCAGCCCCTCCTGGAAAGCGTTGGGGCCTGGGGGGGACACAGCACGGCCAGCTGGGGGGGGACAGAACCATGGCCAGCCTGGGTGCAAAGCAGGAGCTGCTGTGGGTGGGAGCCACGGGGAGCAGAGGTGCTGCTGGCCGGGACAGCCCCTGATACCTTTGGGGGGGCTCAGCCCCGGTTCCCCAGCACCCCAAACCACCTGGGTGCTTTGGGGGGGCACCTCCACTGCACCTGCGCTCGCCTCGTCTCGTAGAGGGACAAGAAAGCAAACGAGACCCAAATCCCGGTGTTAGCATGGGAGTCAGATGGAAAAACTGCCGTCCTGGCACCTGCATCTGCTTGCGGAAAGCCAATGGCAGCCGAAAAAATAACCCACAACTGGCCTTGGGGGCAGCGTTAGCAAAAAGGGAGGTTTCCTCTGAGCTTTCCCTGCAAAGCTGAGGCTGGACTGAGGGTCCCATCCGTCCCCATGGGGGCTGCCCGCATCCTGCTGATGGGGCCCTGCTGGTGCTTGCCACGAAGCAAATCCCCTACGAAGGGATTTTGGGAGATGGCAAAAGGCAGCGGCTGCCTTCGGAGCTTTCCAGTGGGTCGTGCCAGGGTTCGGGGTACCCGGCCAGGAGAAACGCCTTTTGAAGTCAGAGAGGAATTTTGCACCTCATCTCGTGAATACTTTCTGTGCTTGTGGAAGGGGAGAGCTCCCCCCCTCCCCGTTGGTTTAAGAACTGAAGTGTTTCTGGAAACCCAGGCGAAAATTGCTGGCTTCAGCAGACGGCTGCTTGTGCGCTGCTTCTTTGGATTTGGGGGATTATTTTTTTTTTTTGGGTGGTTGTTTTCCAGCTTGGCACCTTTGCTGTGGGGTTGATGTGACGTCCCAGAGCGATGCTTCCCATCCTCATGAGCTCTTGGAGCAGATCAGTGCCAGGAGGGCATTGCTGAGAGCCAGGGAGCCCAGGGCTTGGGGCCGGGGTGACCGTGGAGCCGTGTGGGTGCCCCCGACCCTGGGGTGCGGGCACGGGGTGCCTTCATCCCGCACCCTCCTGCTGGTTCTCGCGTCTCCGTAAGCAGCCACTGGGCAAAAATGTGCTGCAAAGGGCCTGTCAGGATTAATCGGGCTGACCAGCCAAAGAATAAATAAAAAAGGGAGGTTCTCCGTGACAAACAAACGCTGTTGTGGCACTTGGTCCTGGGGCGCTGCCCTGCGTTTGGTGACGGACATGGGGCCGCACTGGGGAGGCTCGGGGGGCAGGAGGCAGCACCCCTCAATTGCTCCCTCTTCTCCAGCTGCAGAGCTGTCCAAAAAAATAAAAAAGCCACCACAAACTGCACTGAGCAGCCCCCGTGTGTTACTTTTTCCCCACAAACGCTTGGTTTTGTCATTAGGCTGCTCAGGAGGGAGCGGGGGCACCAGCGAGACGGCGGGGAGGGGAGCAGGGATTCCCTTCCTTTTCATTTTATTTATTTTTTAAACCTCCTCATCTGCATCTCTCTCCCTTGGCCGGGGCACACAGCAGTGCATCCCCTCTCTCCAGCAGCCACCAGCACTCCAGGGGCTGAAGCCCCTCGCGCCCCATTGGGGTCCCCATGGATGCAGCCACCCCTGTGCCCCGCTGTGTGCTCCCCGTCCCCCTCCCGCACCCCGGGGGCTGCCCTCGCTGTTTTAATGAGGCTTTCTCCCTAATTAACGTTCCCTGGTGTGGTGCCATCGGTGGCTGGTTCAGGGTCTCCCCGCTTTTATTCCTTCAGTGCTGTGATCCCGATGGCTGTGGGAGCTCTTTGCCACTTGCGATGCTGCGTCTGGGGGAAGGAGAGCAAGGAGGGTGTTGTAGGGCTCCGTCAGCACTAACTGGGACTCTTCCCACCCCAAAATTCCTGCAGGGCTGTGTGTGCATGCTGTTCACCCCCCCAGCTTCCAGCCCCTCCGAGGAGAGGGAAACCAGTGAGGTTTCTGCTCCCTGCACGGGCAGCCGATGGCTTCATGCCTGAGCGCCCCATTGCTGCACGCATGGGTGGGCAATTAGGCAACACCTGAGCACCCAATTAAGCAACACCCGAGCACCCAATTAGGCAACACCTGAGCACCCCATCAGCTCATGCCCGAGCAGCCGATTAGCCCGTGCATCCCTGCAATTTTGGGCATAAACGGGCAAGTTTTGGTAGCTGGGGGCTGCAGCGGTGCTGGTGCGGAGGTTGAGAAGCGCTGGTGCTGTGCTGGAGTGATGGAAATGCCTCATTGTGCCCCAAAACGTTAGAGGAGCCCCTGGCAGCTCAGGGCAGGTAGATGTAAGGAAGGGCTGGGGGTGGGAGGCGTGGGGCTGGAGCCCCACACGTGCGAGGAACTGCTGGGTGCTGGGGCCGGCTTTCCTCGCTCCCCCTTCGCACCCCACCCAGCTGTTCGTGCCATCCAGCTCGAGCGCCGCCAACGTTCGTGAAAAGCAGAATTTGCAGCTGAAGCTGTCAAACACTTGCTCAGTTGTTGTTATTTTGTGTTTTTTTAAGCCGACTTTCCACGTGAGCGGGTGCCAAGGAAGCTGGAGACAGGGTGAGCGGCTCTGCCCTCGCCTGCGGGTCGGTGTCGGGATGGTGCTGAGAGCAGCTCCCACCTGGGAGCACTGCACCAACGTCACTGCTTTACCCTGGGACCCTCAGCCACAAGGGGTCTTTCTGAAAAGCAAGCAAGGGATGGCTCAAGGAGCTCCCCCCGTGCCCCCAGGGCCGGGGGAGCCGGCGCTCGGCCACCCGCACGCAGCCGGGATCAGGCAGTAGACACTTGGCCACGGCACAGCTATTAATCCTGCACTAATACGGTTGTAGTATTTACTGACCATGGCAACTATTGCATTAAATCTAAATGAAATGTGCATTTTGGAGGCTTTGCAGAGGCCGGGGGAGGGCGTTTGCAGAGGGCAGTGTCCGTGCCGGGGAGGGGGGCTCTGGGAATACAGCGGGATGGAGCCTGCTGCGGGACGTGGGGTTTGGTTTCCTCACCCTGCTCCATCCCCACCACCCGCAAATCTGGGACGGGCTCATGTGATTATCTCCAGATTAAAGGCAGCTAATTTAGTTTGTGCTAGAGGCCGGGTCGGGTCGATGTGTTGGGGTGAAGCACACACACGAGGACTCGCTCGGCTCTCCGTACACCTCAGGGCAGGCTGCGCACCCCGGCGGAGGCTCCGCGGGGACCTTGGCGAGGTGGAGACGTGGGAGCTGGCAGCAAGCGATCCCCGGGGCTTTGCACAGCAGGAACGTGAGGCAGCACGAGCCCCTTGTTGGGTTTTTGCAGCTCAGCAGGCAGCTGTGACAGGCGTGAGCTGCGGCTCTGTGGGACTCGAGGCTCTGACAGCCGGCCCCCACGCGTGCCGCCGCTCGCCCCCGCGCTTTCCGGGGACGTCACTGCCAGGAGGAAACCACTCCGAGCCGTGTGGTCCCCTGCAGCCATCCCCTACTGGGGTATAGAAAACTGGGAAAAGGCAGCAGCCAGCATGGGGAGCTCCCGTGGTGGCCAGCTGGGGCTCGGTCCCTCTCCCTTTTGGTCCCCTCCGGCAGGGCAGCGCGGCGGGAGGCAGGGTCCTTTTTCATAGCTGACAGCCCATGAATATTTATAGCAGCAGATTAAAAATGTCCACCGCATCCCAAATTAGGCACGGGGCCCTGGATAGATCCAGGGTGCTGGTAGCGGCGGCACTGATGTCAGCACGGGGGTGACGGGGCGGAGGGTCCCGCTCCTCTGGGGACACGGTGGCTGCTCTTGGGTCCTGCCCTGGGGCCAGATCCTGCTCCCCCGTGCGATGCCTGGTGTCTGCTTGGGATGCTGTACTGCTCCATGGCTCTTTGTTTTGCCACTACAAGCTTTAAAACTCAAGTTTCTGTGGCCGGGCTGGTGCAGAGCTGTCCGTGCACAACCGCAGACCCGTTACCTCCCACCCTGGGAGGAAAACGGGCACGAAAGGGAATCCGCGTTTGGGTGAAGGAATGGAAATTAGAGGGGGAGAAGAAGGGGACCAAGCTATTTCCAAGCTCCTAAGGGGTTGGCAGGGACAACAGAGCAAAGAGCAAAATCTAATTTACAAGGAGTACACAAAGACAAAAGCTCTGGACGGCGTCCTGGCCAGATCCCAGCCCGCGTGCCGACGGAGAGCCGTGCCGCGGGGGCTGGATACGGCCCGGCAGCCGGGCACCAGCCCCGTGTCTGGGGGACAGGATCAGTCCCGTGGGGCAGGGCGGCCAGCAGCCCGCAGGGAGGCTGCTCCAGGAGCCGAGCTCTTGCAGGGGAAGGTCTCCAGGAAGGTCTCCAGCCCGCCCCGGTGCGCCAGCATCACTCACACCGCATCACCCAACACCTCCCGGGTCCTGCCCTTCCCTGCACGCGATGGAGAGGGAGCAGGAGGGGAATCGCAGCCCTGCTCGAGCCCCCGGTGCCAGGCTTCATGCCTGACCCCACACTGGAAGGGCTCAGCTGTTTCTCCCCTCGAGCAGGATCCATCTGATCCAGCCCTGCCAGGGATCAGCGCATTCCCAGCGGGGGCTTCTTCAGCATCCTTCAGCCCACCGCTGGTCACCAGGGCTGGGTGAGCAGCCTCCTCCACCGGCCACCACGCCGGGAAACGCTGCCATGATTAGCATTATTACTGCTAATCATCAGCCTGCTCGCAGCCGCCGTGGCTGGGAGCTCAGGGAATTAAAACCCCGGTCGCTGATGCTGCGGGTTGGATCCTGCTCCGGGTCCGATCCTGCACCAGGGCCGTGGAGTCGGATCCCTGCAGGTCTGGGGTCCGTGGGGCTGCTGGCTCCGAGGGAGCAGGATTAGAAATGGGATTAAGGGATTCTGGTCACGAGCCTTGGCAAAGTTGTAATTTAAATTTAATTTAAATTCCAATGTTTTTTTTTTTGTTGTTTTTTTTTTTTTTTTTCTTTTTTTGCCTTCTCTATTGCTGTTTTCCTCAATAAATGGCACGTTCTTCATCTGTTGGCAAAACGAGGCCATTCCTGCACGCAGCTCCCTTCGGCCAGCGCTGCCGAGGGGCAGGCGTGGAGCAGGGCACCCCGGCGGGTTGGGGGGACAACCGGGGGGGGACAGAAATGGGGGGAACGGGGCTGGAAACGTGCCCCTGGGGAGGGTGAGCCGAGCTCCCCACGGCCTTGCTGGGGCATTGCCCTTCTCCCAAGTTTGTTATTTCCCCCCCCCACCCTGGGGTATGGTGAAGTTCAGAGCTCCCCCCTTCATTTGTTGCCATTTATCTATAATTTAGCCCGGTTTTTAGTTATATTATAATTGAGTTGCGTGTGTCACAGCGCGTCTCAAACAGAAAATATAAATATTTAACAACCTCCACTGGTAATAAAGATTCACATTTGCCTCATTCTGGTTCCCAGTACATGAATATTCGGCACCATGCTCCGTGGGTATTAACTTCATTCAGATTTATCCCTGGTTATGCAACGTAACATCAATGACAGATAGAAGCCAGACCTCAGAAGAAAAAGTAATCAAACCCAACAACACCGAGCCAATTTGGTGTCGTTAGCTCCCCTCGGTTGGTTAGCGGTGCGGCACCTTCCTCCCTGTCATCCCTGGCTCCTGCGTGCCTCCGAGCACCGAGCGCTTGCTGCTGCGTTGCTGCAGGTGGGATCTGTCCCAGTCACACCAGTAAGGGCCAGTGGGATGGTGCTGGGCAAGGCGCCCGTCTCTGGCAGCTGCAGAAGTTGAAGCGTTCGTGCTCCGACCCTGTTTGCTCGTGGGAATAACCCAGGGGGGCTCCGCTGGAGCTTTTTTCGTGGCTTTGGGTTCCCAGAGCCCCTGCTGCACCCCAGCCATGGCTCTCTGCCTTCCACAGACGTTCCCAAATAAATTAATTTCCCGAGAAAAGGATGGAAAGGGAAAGAAAAGCTGGGCTGGCACTGGTGTGTGGAGCAGGAGCAGCTTCATGGGGCCAGCAGCGGGCTCCCCGGGGGCTCTGCAGGGCTGCGCCCCCCTTCCAGCATCCCCGCACCCCCTGCACCTGGCTGCATGTGCCCACAAGTGCTGGGCAGTGCCAAATTCCTGCGTTTTTACCCCATTTGAGCCATGACCCCTGCAGCCCGCAGTGCCTGGTTAAAACCCCACAGTCGATCAGCCTGTGTCGAGGGGGACTCATTAAGCTAATTAGGACCCGTGTCCGAGGCCGGGCACGGCCGGGCGGTGCCATTCAGCCGAACGGGGCTGAGTCGGCTCAAAGCACCCAGGCACCGAGCTGCCGGCGCTGGGGCCACTTCTCCCATCCATCCCCTCCTGCATCCAGCACATGTTTTGCACTCACACGTGGACGTGCTTGCACTTTTGCACACACTCGTCGTGGCACGGTGTCCACGCGCGCACCCCTTGCTCGCGCACGGCTCCGGGGCTGGGCTCGGCAGCCGCCTGCGTTCCCGTATATCACGGGGATGTTGCAAGCTGCTGAAAATTCAAAGTGCTGTTTTAATTATGTGCTGTACGGAAAGCATCCTGCCTCTTGGAAGAGAAGGCTGACGACAGGACTGCCAGGATATTTGCAGTGGCAGAAACCCAGCATCCACCCCAATGTATCTTTAAAAGGGAAAATGTCAGGTTTGTCTGTAAAATAATAACCAACAACCTATAAACAATGACATCACCAGCCACCTCGGTGCTGGGGAAGTGATTTAGAGGCGCCTTGCCTGTGCGAAGCGAGAACATCTGCTCTCTGCTGGAAAGAGGAGGAAGATCTCCTCATCAGCATTAAATTTAAATGAGCCATTCCTCATTTGCACGCTTCTGCGGCGCTCCGCTCCCTGCAAAAGGGTGACTGGGGAGCTCAGGTTTTGTTGGAAGCTCAGCGAGCAGGTTCTCCCTCGCTGGCTTTCGAGAAGTGTGTGGGAATAACGCTTTTCTACCCAAGAAGGCACCAACTGTGCCGTCACAGCTTGGCGAGCACCCGGGCGCTTTGGGGTCACTTCTCGTCCCAGCGCTTGGGGTTCAGCATCCCGTCCTGCTGCACCCAGGGGACTGAGAGGCCAAAATCTCAGCGTTCCCATGGATGTGTCAGCAAAATCTGGCATTTTTGGTGAATCGGAGATCGTTCTTATGTTAAATGAGGGCAGGGCGAGGCAGCCGCGTGCGGCACCCGGAGCCGCTCGGCTGCCCGCTCCCCACCAGCCGCCTGCGTCGCGAGCTGCTGGCAGACTCCGGCGTGCTCCACATTATTCTTAATTATATTTTACTTTAAAGGGCCATTAATTACAAAGATTTCCCAGCAGAGGTCTTAAAGAAAAAAAAAAAAGCGAGAGGGAAAAAAAATAAAAAGCCCCTTCCGCATCAAGGGGTGGTGTGGGCGAGCTGGAGCGGGGGCATCGAGGGGGCTAAGGAGAAAAAGGGGGTGCAGAAAGCCCGGTGGCACTGGGGGTGTC
Source organism: Aythya fuligula (assembly GCF_009819795.1). Lineage (NCBI taxonomy): Eukaryota > Metazoa > Chordata > Aves > Anseriformes > Anatidae > Aythya > Aythya fuligula. The sequence continues at coordinate 9,044,989 of NC_045576.1, read as the reverse complement.
CCTAATTTGTGAGCATCATTGTGCCTGGTGGCATCTGGTGGGGACCGAGCCAAGCACAGAGCAAGGGCCCTGGCTCCTGGCACCCAAAATCTGGGCTCCTGCTGGCCCCGAGGGTGCCTGGAAGCAGGGACCCCACAGGCAGCCGCGTGCCACCAGCTTGGAGGGGGGGTCTCCTTCCCTCCTGCCCCAGGCCTTTTCCTCCCAGCCCCCCGAGGTCTGCATTTCCCCATCCTCCTGCTGTTCATCTCCTCAGCAGAGCAGGAAACATCCACGCTCATTTATGTTCATTTAATATTCATTTATTTTAAAGTCATTTGGGTCATTTGCAGCAGGAAAAGCTGTGGTTTGGGGACAAGGGAAGGGCTGGGATGGGTGCAGCCCCCTCCCGGACCTGTCACCTGGGTCTGGGACATGCTGTAGGGCTGGGATTTGGTGCCCTCACCCCCCAACAACAGCACAGCCCTGGCGAGGGGGGATCTAATGAGTCTGACCTGCAGGGCAGCCCCACCTCCAGGTCATCCACCTCTTCTCAATTAGCACTGACCCAGCTGGTGCCCATCAGTGCTGTGGGCTCTTCTCCCCCTGGCTGCTGGCCCTATGGGTGCTGCTGCGGTGCTGGGGGGAAAAAATGCTCTGTCTGAGGCTCCTAAACTCTGTTAAGAGTTACCAGTTACTCTGGTAAGAGCTGGGGGGTGAGGGTTGTCCTGGGGGGGGCTCTTGGTGGGCTTATGCCCGGGATGTGGAGGTGGGAGTGCTGCTGAGTGTCCCTGGCTGCTGTGGTTTTTCTGCATGGAGAGCTGGGGGGGATTTTCTGGAGCTGTTTGGGAGGGCTGTAGGTGACTGTGGGTGTGCTGTTTGTGAGGTTCCTCTTTCCCACTGAATCCACGTTTGCTGAGCAAGGTCTTGGCACCCTGGTCCCTCCTGAGTTGAGATCTGAGCCCTGCAGCCCGTCCCCAGCTGCTGCACTGCGGCCTCCTGGTATCTCACAGCTCAGGTTGGCATTTCTGGGCTTTATTCCCCACTTCCCCAGGGTTACCCTGAGCTGTGACGATGCCTTTAGAGTTCAGGGGGATTTTGGCAGCGCTTCCAGCCCTGCTGGGGACTGAGACTGGTGTGCTCGGGATTGCCGCTAACGGGCACCGCAGCACTCGGGGCCGTGGGGCTCAGCAGCAAGCTCCTCGTTTCCCTCTTGTCTCCTCCTGTCAGACAAGATTTGAAGATTCAATTACAGTGGGAGCTGCTGATAGAAGCGGTGCTGGCGTGCTGCTGGCTCCCAGCACCCGCGCTGCATGGGAACCAGATGAAAGGCGAGAGCAGCGCGAGGGGGTGGGGAGAGGAGGCACTGGGAACGGCGGCTCTTGATGGCTGACAAAGATCCTGGGAGGAAAAGGCAATAAATGAGGGCTTGGGGTGGCTGGGGAAGGTTTGGGAGTGTGGCACTGGAGCTGCAAACCCGAATCTGCTTGGGTGCCCATCACCATCCCGTGTGCGCCCGGTGGGGCCAATTTGGGTGTCCCGATGGGCACCTGCTTGAAAGCACCACAATGCAGCCTGCCTGAATGCGCCTGATAGAGATTTTTTGCCTAAAATCTGGCCTAACAGAGCCAGATCTCTGCAGCAGCAGTGACACACACGTGGCAGGGCTGGACTTCACCGTGCAGAGGGCTCAGCGGTGTCACGGTGCTGCGGGATGCAGGGCAAGCCCTCCGCAAAGGATGGATGCGCGCATCAGGCGGGGAGCTGTCTCTGGCAAGTGGCACAGCAGAAGGCTGGATTTCAGTCAAGATTTTTTTTTCCCACCCCTTCTGAAGGCTGCCTCTTCCTTGAAAGCCGTGCTTTGTTTGTGCACTGACACTTCAGAGCGATGTGGGGACAATCTGGAGCGCCGCGGCTGCTGGTGCGCAGCACTGGGGCCTCTCAGCAGGGCACGGGGACAGCCCCGACTGAATTCACAGGGAATGCTGGAAAATATTCAATAGGGCCAACATCCAGCATGGTGCTGGGTGTGCTCAGCTCCTTCCCAGGCTCTGCAGTGGGGTCCCTGGGAGAACAGCACATGGTCTTGGTGGAGCAGCAGGAATAACCCTCCTGGTTCTGAGCGACCTTTCCAATGGACCCGTTTCTGTCTTGGTGTCTCCATGTGGTGTTTGGGCTCTCAGCCCCAAAACAGTTGTGGGTGCGAGGATTAGTCCTTGAATTCTGTATGAGGGGGCTGTCTTTGTGGGGCTGATGGCTCTTTGCTCCTTCTGAGGGTCAGAGATGAGATCTGGCCACTAAATGCCCACCCACCTCCCGGGGGAGCCCTTACAGACCGATCCCCTCCCTTCCTGGTGTTTCCTGGGTGTAGTGGCAGTTGTTAAGGAAAATGAGGCTTTTTAAAGATAAAGGAGGGGGGTTGGACTGGAAAACTGGGTTCCACTCTCAATTATATTGTGGTCCCATCTGCATCCCAGTGCCAGGAGCCGGACAGAGCTCGGCTCTCGCTGTGCCCAGGCTCTCAGCTATGTCAGTGCCGCAGCCCTGTCCTTGCAGGCGTAGCAGTTCCCAAACCTCAGCCCTGCTCAGGCACGGATTGATTGTGCACCAAACAGTCGAGGTGCAAAGGTTGATCATGCAGGAAAGTGCAGGTCATCAGCCAAAAATAAGTGGTCCCCAGCTGGATTTGGTAATTCTGCTTCACAAACCAAGCGGATCACGCCAGTGGTGTCCGTCCCCCCTGCGCAGTGGTTGTGCTTCGTGCCGTAGTATATTTTCCCTACTTGTCTGGCTCTTTGGTTAATAGAGATGGAGAGAGACAATAAAAATATTCATTAAAAAGAACAAAAAAATAAAAGATGGAGCCCTGCCTGTAGCCTCTAGCAGCTGGGAGAAGCAATTGCTAAATGAAACCGAGACCTCCAGGGTGGCTGCTGGTGCCCGGGGCTGGGATTTGGGGGTGGGGGGATTTGGGAAGCCCAGAGCCCTGGGTGCCTGGTGGGGCCGTGGGATGCTCGGGGCGAAGGCCACAGCTGTGGCACCGCAGGGACGGCTGCTGCTGCGGGGCGGAGGGAGGAGGGCGAGGGAGCGGTGATGAAAAAGGGAATTAGCAATATAAGCTCTGGGAAAAAGCAGCTGTCGGATGGGGTTACGCGGGGTTAAGCCGTTATCTCGGGCTGTATCGAACATGAGGCTGGGCTCTCGCTGCTCCTCCCAGGTCATTAGGTGCTGTCCTGAGGAGTGAATGTGCTGAAACCCTCAGGCTGGGGGCTCTTGGCGTGGGCGCTGATGGATGGGAGCACCACGGGGCGGCTGCGATGGATGGAGCCAGGGCTGGGAGGAGCAGGGGAGAGACCCCGTGGGGACCTGGGGCTGTGTGGGGACAGGCTCGGTGGGAAGGGAGAAGGGCAGGAGAGGTGGGCAGGATGCTCTGTGCTGTCCCCATGCCGTTGTCACACCAGCTGAGATGCAGCAAGTGGCGTTTCTCGTGAGGTTATCACTGATGGGACGGCCCCGTGGCACGCGGTGTGTCGATGCTGGCACAGGGGTTTGGGGGCAGCCCTCAGAGCACTTCAGCAACACCCCGTGTGTGTGAGCTGCTGGTGGGAGCCCTGCCCTGCCCCAGCCCGTGGCACCAAGGCGAGACGTGTGTTTCCTCCCTGCTTCCGAGGCGTGAGAAGAGTGAGCTCTGTGCCTCGTTGCGATTTATCGCCCGGCCCCGAGCCAGACGCCTGGATGGCTTCAATCTGCAGCTCCCAGAGCTGATAGAAATATCACCCTGTCACATTAACATCACCCACAGCTACCGCAGCTGCGTGTCGGCAGCGGAGCAGCCAGAGACCTGCTCCCACAGGGCTGGAGCCCCTGGGTTGGGGCTGGCTCCATTGCGCCTCCTCCTCCTCCAGGGGCTGCAGCTCCCCGTGGCTGGCTCCGAGCCCCCCTCACCGCACCACAGACGCCTTGGGTGAGCACCCACCCGCCTCCAGCTCCCCCCCAGATGCTTGTGATGCCTTTCCTAGAAGTACCAGCGAAATGCAGTGTGGTTTTTTTTGTGCTGAAAAAGCATGGAAATGGCAGCGGGGAGCACAGCAGGATGGCCAGGCTGATGGTGAGGCTGCTGCCTCCCTTCCCTCCTTGGGCATCGGGGGCAGAGCGAGGTGCTCAGCTCCTGTCCCTGTGGTGCTCTGCGTGATTTGGGGGGCATTGTGTTAGCTACCGAGCTGTCGGAGGTACGGCTGGTGTTGTGGTGTGATTTGGAGCCCCTCCAAAGCCACCCAGCCCTAAAACTCCTGCCACCGCCCGCCCTGTCCCTGCCTCACCCCCATCCCTCTCCCCTGTGCTATCTTCGGTCTAATTAGGAGGCCAGGGCGGCGCGTGTGAGGCGAATGTGACCTCATTAGTTTCTTAGGCTGTATTGAAACTTCTTCTTCTCATTTACATCCCAAATCCCTGAACGCACGTCTCTGCTCTCCGGGATCACTGCTGCTGCTTTCCAACCCTTCTGGCAGGGCTCTGGGCCGCAGCCGCCTGCCCTCCCCCTGATCGCTTGCTCCACTTCTGCCTCGAAGCCGAACCCCTCGTGGGTTTGTGGGGGGCAAATTCCTCGTTCAAAGTGAGGGGGGGTGAGAAAGGCTCCTGGGGGAGATGCCTTGTGCTGGGGCACCATCCTGTACCCATGGGGATGGGGTGTGGGGGGAGCAGCGAGCACCCCTGCCCTTCAGCGCCTCTGTTTGCTGCAGCACGCGGATGCCCAAATCCCCCTGGCTTCATCCTCCTGACGTTCAGAGGCTTCCTTTCAAGCTCTGAGGATGTACAGCCCCGTGGAGCCCTTCTTTTTCCATCCTGGTTGGAAGGAGAGTGTTCTCTGCAATGGGAAAGTTTGCGTGGGCTCTCCTGTGTGATGTTGGATCCCTTTATAGGGCAGGTACCTCCGAAAGCAAGATGTTTCCAGCTCTCACAACGAGCATAATTCTTGAAAACGTATGCAATAAACAAAACGAGCCAAATGTAATTAAAATGGAGACAGCATATAATCTGGTAACCCACTTAGAGGCTCAAAGCTTCGGCTTTTTAAAAAAAAAATGTTTGCTCCCAATCCATTTAAATAAACAGAACGCCACACAAAGGCTCTCTGTACATTATCAGGACACAAAGAGAAGCGGATCAAAAGCAGCTGTGGCCGGGCTGTACATATGTAGCGAGGAAATTGCTTGATCTCACGTTGCACCTTGCACATGCAAATGCGTCTGTGGCCCTCGCTGTGCGCCGCAGCCGAGCTGCTGCTGCTGCTCCCCTCTGTGCTCTGCGAGGGGTGGCGGCAGGACCCCTGCTGGGCTCCCCCCTGCTGTCCCACCCCTTGTAGTGCTGGGAGATGGGTACGGTGAGGTGGGACCCGTGGGTGGCCCCGTGTCACCCCTTGTGCCTGGTTAGGGTGCGGGGGGACCCATGGGTTGCCCTATGTCACCCTTTGTGTTTGGTTAGGGTGTGCTGGGACATCCTTCTGCGTGGCCTGGGGGGCTCCTGGGGTGTGATTGATGTCTCCCCTACAGCATGAGGATGTGCTGGGGGTGCTCTGTGGTGTCTGCGTGTCCTGGATGCTGTGGTAGGTGTGGGGAGAGGCCAAAGCTGGCTGAGCTGCGCCCTCCCCGTGGGTGCGCACAGCAGTGTCCGGAGGGGTGAACTGCTCAGAAACTTGGGAAATGGATGGGAATCCTCTTCCTTACCGCCTGTGCCACGGGTTCTCTGCTTGGCCGGTGTCACACAGGCCGTGTGCTGCCACGTTGCATCCCCCCAGGCTTGCTGGGGACCATCCTGGTGCTGTGGGGTTTCCATCTCCCCTCCCCAAACGCCGTCTCGCGGTTCTGCAGCACAGCCTGGCTGCGTTTGTTGGCCCTTGAAGTTTTGCCAACAAACGTGATTTGTCTCGGGCCGGGCAGCAGGGGCTGCGAATCCAGGATCAAGCACGCTCCTAGGCCAGCAGAAGGCATTTGGGGTCGGACGAGCATCTTCCCCTCGCTCTTTGGGGTGGCTGGGGCCAGCCGGGGGACGCTCGTGGTGGCGCGACGTGGGGCGAGGTGACAGTGGGGAGGGCGAGAAAGCTCTCCTTGAACTTTCCACCTATTTCCAGGTGTCTTCAGCTTTAGGAACCGGAGCCTGGGCTCAGCCTAGGGGGGGGGGGGGGGGCGATTTCTCACCCCCACCCTCACCGGCACCGCTCCCCGGGGGCTGCTCGAGGCTCGGTGCCCGCCGTCGGGGCCGGCTCCCGCAGCGGGCGGCGTCGCACCGGCAGAGGGAGCTCCGGGAGCGTCCTCAGAGCGGGGGGACCGGGGGCGGCGGGGCTGGAACCCCCCCCCCCCCCATGAGCCGGAGCCGGGGGCTGTGCCCGTCGGGGGTGGCTCTGCCCCGGAGTTGGGGGTCCCTGCTGTGCTCTGGGGGGGTCTGAGGGAGCGGGGTTGGATGTGGGGCGGTGCCGGTGGGGGGCACAGCGCCGGCAGCCCCCCCGAGGCCATCCCGGTGGTGATGGGCACGGCGGTGACCCCCCCATGGCCCCCCCGGGGGTTGCAAACCGTGCGTGCCTCGTACCCGGGGGGGGCAGCCCCCGCTGCCAGCAGCCCCACGGCCTCCAGCACGGGGGTCCCGGCCTCCCACGGTGGTGCTGGGGGGGGGGCAGGACCCTCATTTTCCCCCCACGTCCCCCCCACCCCCCCCCTAGCTCGCCCTGTGCGCCCCGTCCAGCCGCGCCGGGGAGGGATGGAGATGGTAAAGGAGGGGGGGGGGGCGCTGCCCGTCCAGCTGTGCAGCCCTGATTGACGGCCTCGGCGTCCAATGGGGGGGCTCGGAGGGGCCGGGGGGGGGCCCCTATTGGCTGGGGGGGGGAGGAGGAGCCGGGACTTGAAGTTGGAGTGAGGGCTCCAGCGGTGCCCAGCGCTCCGCTCGCCGCCCGCCCGAGCATCCTCGGCGGCTGCACCCCCCCGGGGGGCCGCTGGTGGGGGCGCGGGGGGGGCCGCCGGAGCCCTTCGGGAGCCTCCCCCGGGGGCTCAACCCCGGCTACTGGAAGGGGAGAAGGGGGAAAAAGGAGAAAAGGAGGAGGAGGAGGAGGTGGTGGTGGTGGTGGAGGGGAGGGGGGGGGGCAGAGCTCGCCGCCTCCCCTCCCGCGGCTCGGGCCCCCCCGGAGGCACGGCGAGGAGGAGCTACGGAGCCCGCAGCCGGCAGGGCAGGGCGAGGGGGGCCCGGCCCCGGCTCCCCCAGCCATGCAGCCCCGGAGCTGAAACCCCCCGGCCCCGGCGCGATGGGCTCCCCCCTTTAGGTTTCCTCCCCATCCTCGGCTTTCCCCGGCTCCCCCCTTCCCCCGGGGGGGGGGTCGCGGCCGGAGGATGGACGAGGCTGGAGAGCGAGCGGCCACCGAGGAACCGGAGCCGGGCAAAACCAAGACTTTCATCCGTCTCAACGACCTGTCCGGGGCCGGGGGGCGGCAGGGGCAGGGGGCTGGGGTCGGGGAAGGGGTCGGGGTCGGGGTCGGGGGGGGCGGCAGCGGCGGCGGCGGCTCGGAGGCGGAGGCGCTGCCCTACCCGGCTCTGGCCCCCGTCGTCTTCTTCTACCTGAGCCAGGACAGCCGGCCCCGGAGCTGGTGCCTCCGCCTGGTCTGTAACCCGTATCCTTTGCAGGTGCCGGCGGCGAGGTAAGCCAGCACCCTCCCCCCCCCCTTCCTTCCCTTTTTGGCCCGCACCCCCTTTTTTTTTTTTTTTTTGCCCACCCCCCCCCTCTCCCTCGGTTGGGATTTTTAGGAGGGGATGGAGCCGTTTCGCCCCCCCCTCCCCCCAACCCCGGTGCCCTCTCGGGAAGTTTGCTGGGTTGTTGCAGGGGGTGCATCTCGCTCCGTCCCGCTTGGGGGGGTCCCCTCCGCTGTGCCCCCCCCCCCTCCCCAAATCCCCGAGCTCCCCCAGGGATGGGGAACGGGGGCAGGGGCAGCGGGAGCCCCCTCCTCCTGCTCCTCTCCTGCTCTCCCCGGCACGCCGAGGGACCCCAAACCCCATAGCCCCCCCCATCTGCAGAACCCCCCTTTCTCCCTGACCCCGTTTCTCACCCGTTTTAGGCTACCCGCTCCCTTCCCTGGGGGTTTTAATGAAGCCGGGGGGGGAGGTGAGGCGGTGGTGCAGGGGGGATGGAGAGGGGCTGGTTCACTGCTCGCCTGCGGGGTCCCTAAATAATTCACGGCGTGTGGGGTCGGCTGGAGGGCCCCCTCTCCCCAAACCCTCCCGAGCTGCCGTGGCCCAGGGGATGCTCCTGGCTCAGTGGGGTCCAGGCAAAAGGCGGGGGGAGCGGGGTCCCATGGGGTGCCTGTTGGCCGGGTCCCGGGGTGAGCCGTGACCCCACACAAGCTCCTGGTCTCCTCCAAACTCCCCGTCTGCTCTGCACAGGTTCCGTGTCCAAGCTGCTTTAGTCAAGTTTAAGCTTTCAAAAGAGGAGTGGGGGGGGGGGAAGACAATAGAAAAGCCACTTCTTGCTGCAGTCTCGATGCCTTGAAAGCCTCCCTCGGAGTTGAGTCGCACCCAGCGCACGGCTCCTCGCATCGCGCCTGGTTTGCCATCCCCGAACTCCAGCTCCGGCGTGTTATCTGCAGGAACAAAAATCCTACGGGGGGATAAAAGGAGGCGATGTGGCTTCCAGCAGGGGATGGTGCCCGCGAGCAGCCCGTGCCCGGGGTGAGCGGGACCTTCCCGGGGCCGTGCAAAAGCCAGAGCCGAGCACGGGCGGGCAGAAACCCCACATCTGGAGTGGGAGAGGCTGTGCGGCAGCAGGGAGGACATGTTACACGGCACGGAGGGCCAGCATGTGCTGGGAGAGAGCTCCCAGTTCACACAAACCAGGAGTAAATCCGTCGGGGCTGAGGTCGGTGTGCCCGGGCGAGGGGCTGCGGGAGCTGTGGGTATTGTTTTAGTTAAGCTTCGGCGGTAATTCATCCGATAAACAGTCTGCCTCCTTTCCTAAAATGTCCCCCAGGAGGGGAAGAAAAGCAAGATTTCTCTTCCCAGTCATGAATGCTCCCTGCAGTTCCCCCCAGACCTCTCTCACACCAGCCAAGCCATCCGAGGCTGCGTTTATTTCAGCATCTTAGGAAATCTCGAAACTTTGTGAAGCGTTCTGTTTGGGGGAGGGATATTAACTGCGAGCCTGGGTGCTCTCGTTGCCTTCGGTGGATAATGCAATTTATGACAGCTGATTTATGGACATTTTTTTTCAAACCCCCGCCTCTCCCCGGTGGTGTTGTTTTGAAGCAGGTGTCGACACCTGAAGGTTTTCAGCTGGTTTGGGTAAAATCCCCTCCACCCCGCTCCCTCCAGCAATGGCTTAAAATGCGTCTTGTCCTCTGTGGCTACGAGTGGGATTGCTTTCATCCCTGGGAGAGGAGCGTTACCGTCAAAGCCTCCCCTGGGCACCTGCACACCCTGCTGTGCGCAGGGCTGAGCGCTGGGCACAGCCCCGGGGGCTGGCGTTTTCCTCCTCTCCCGCTTCCAACAGGGAAATCGAACTGCTGGGAGCGATGCTGCAGGGCTGCGGGTCGGGTGGCTGTGAGCTGCTAGTTGTTTTCTGGGCCGCTGACCCCCTGTTGGGGAGCTTATTTAGAAAAAGCAAAGAAAAAGTGGTCTTTAACCAGGTTAACCAGAGCGGTCTTGCTCGTGGGTTTGGCTCTCCGCAGCCCTTTGCTTTTTTAGATGTTACACTTTTATCTTGTTTATTGTGGTGGGCCAGAAAAGTGAAAAAGTGACTCTTCCTGCGCCGTAATCTCCTAGGAATCGTGCCCTGGTGCCACAAACCTATAATCACCTCCTCGGAAAGTCCTTGCTGCCACCAGCTGCTCGGGGAGGAGTGACAGTGCCCGGCCACGTGGCTGGCAGGAGCCCTCCCTGCCCGCTGCCTTTGGCAGCCGATGGAGGGGCTCTCGGGGGCTTCTTCCGTGCTCTCATCTCGTTTTTGCCTCTCCCTGGGTGAGGCTGTGTGGATATCCACCTCCTGCCTGCTCCCCGACGTCCCCCTGCCCTCCGTGGTGGTCCCTGCGGGCAGGATGGGTGCTGCGGGTGTTGGCAGCGGGTGCTGGAGCTGCTGCTGCACCCAGAGCCCTCTCGCTGTCCCAGCAAGGGCAGCTGGTGTCCCCGAGGCTGGCTGTGTCCCCAGGGCTTGTCACATCCCCGTGACACTGGGACGCTGCTCTGCATCCCTCCAGGCAGGTTATGTGACCGTGATGGCCGAGGCAGGGCGCAGGTTGATGGGCTGGGTGTCAGCAGGGATGCCAGGTCCTGCTGAGACGATTTGTTAGGCTCTTCTACCCTGTTCCAGCTCAAAGCATCCTCTGTTTGAGGCTGTTTTTCCCTTGGTCTGGAGCGGGGATGGGGGAAACCTGTGCTGGGCTCTCGTTCTGCTCCCTCAGGGCTAGAAAGAGGTCGCGGAGTTTGTCCTGATCCAGAAACTGAATGCTCCAGGGCCTGAAATGTTGGGTTTTTAACCTTAAAACTCTCAGCCTTGCAAAGCTCTCCTTCCACTCCACCCCATTTTGGTCTTTGAAGGAAAACCTGGTTGGGGCCAGGCCCCCAAAGGGGAGGGAGGTGATGGGGATGTGCTGCGGGGTCACTGCGCTGGGGCTGGGGGCATCGGGGCTGGGGAAGGCTGGGCTGGTGGGCAGGGAGGAACGGGTGTCCCCGGGGGAAAGGAGGAGGGAAGCTGGTTATACTTGACTTTCCCTTGTAGAATAAAAGCTCCACGAAGGCTGGGAGGATGAAAGGCTGCAGCAGGGGCTGTGCCAGCCTGCTCCTCTGATCAGAGGCAAGAAACGAGGCTAGGGCTCGAGAGCTGCGCGGTGATTGAAGAGCAGGGCTGGAGAAAGCGGGGAGGATGCTGCTGCGTGGCGTCAAGAGCTCTGAACAGGAAAATAACAGCGTTACTGGAGGGCCTGTGATCTCGGCCGTGGTGCTCCAACCTGCCTCTTCCCCGTGGCTGCGCACGGAGCGGTTTGGTTGTACCGAGCTGCTGCCCCGTAGGGTGCCTGGCACGGCCCCGTCTCATCCTCCTGGGGCAGAGCTCACGGCCTCTGGACCTTAGGTTTTAAATTTATTTTATGGCTGAGGGCTGTGTGGGGCCGGCTGGGGCCAAGCTCCCTGCTCCATGCCCATGTCCACGTGTCCGACGTGCCCGAGCGTGGTGGGACGGGGCGCGAGCCCATCGAGCTCTGCTGTGGTTTGGGCTTCCCCAGCTGGATGTGCTCCGTGCCACGGGGGCACACGAGGTCCTTGTCCCCTTCTCGGGCTGGGTGCTGCTGCTCGAAGGGCTCAGCTGTAGCACGCTTAAAAGTGGTTGTTTTTTTTTATCCAAAGGGTGTGTTTTAAGGGGGGAGCGTGTTAGTGCTCTTTGATTGTTGGTAGATTTGAGGACCAGGTCACTTCTGGGTGCAGTGAACCGAGGTGCTTTGTTTTGGGAGGTTGAAACTGAAAGATTTCTTTTGTTTGTTTGTTTTAAAAACCCACCAAGGAGGAATTCAGTGGCTTCACCCGACCCGTGCTCAGTCCTGGTGCTCGCTTTTCTCCTCTCCTGCAGGCACCAGGTCACCACTGGGCTCCTCCTGCTCACGGGGGATGCAGAAACCCCATTCCCTGCAGCTCACAGGGAACTGAAGACTGTGGGGGGGGCTGTGGGGGTCCTCACATCCCCTCCCTGCCCGTGGGGACAAGGGGAATTGGGATGGGGCACAGCTGGCTGGGGATGGGCTGCTCTGCCTCCCATGCAGCGATATCAGGAGAAAAAGCAGGACTCGCTGCCTTCTAGCAAGGGCAGCACGAGCGTGGTGTCTTTCCTTTTTTTTTTTTTCTTTTTTTTTTTTTTTTTCCCCTTTTATTCCTCCTTTCCCAAGGGACAAATAACTCTGAAGCCTCTTCCCCGCCGCCCGGAGCCCTGCGGGAGCGAATTTGGGCTCGGCGCGGCGGCCGGCAGCCCCCTCGCTGCTGCCTCCTGAGCAAAGCCAGGAGCTGCTTGATCCTAATCTCGGTAACACACCGATCCTAATCTCGGTAACACACCGATCCCAATCCTAACACACCGATCCCAATCCTACTGCCTCCATCTCTGCATCCATCCAGCGCCGGGAGCCGCCGCTCCCTCCGTTGGCTGCTCCGCGGGTGTGTTTTCGAAGGGAGATTCTCTTCGGCGAATTCCCTCTCCCAAGGCTGTTGTGTCACATCTGGAAGTTTGTGTAGGAGTTTATCCAAGCGCTGGAGCACGGGGCAGCTTTTTCTCATTTAAAAATCATAGGCTGGCATTTTGAGCCGGGCTGGGGGGGGCGGGGGGGGGGAGGAGGAGGGCTGAGGGAGCCGTCTGCCAAAAAGGAGACTGGAGCAGAGGAATTGTAATGACTTCCAGAAGTTTTTCTTTTCTTTCTTTCTTCCTTTCTTTCTCTCCCTCCCTCCCTCCCTCTCGGCGCGCAGACAAAGGGCTGAGCCCATGCTGGTTATGTCATCCCAGCCCGGGGACCCGGCTTCCCCAGGGGGGGACCGGGGGCTGCCGCGTCTCCGAGCCCCCCCCGGCAGGAAATCCAGGAGGAGGATTCCTGCGAGAAGCAGCGAGGAGATGCCCCCAGCCTGCTTTTAATTTGGGGAGGGGGCGGCTCTCCCCAGCCTCCTGCATCTCCTGGGGCTTGGACCCCTGGGGCCAGACCCCCCCGGGCACCTCTCATCGCCAGGGCTCCCCCCCCATGTCGGTGGCACCCCTCGGCCGCTCGCTGCCCTCGAGTCCATCCTTTTGTGCTCCCCCCCCCGGTTCGGTAGCACTGGGTGGTGTTGGAGTCGCTCGAGAAATGCCCAGGATTTTATGATGCATACAAAATTTTCTGCTTTCTTCTCCCCCCCCACCACCCTGCGCACCCCCTGCAGATGTTTTGGCACAGGGCTGAAAAAATGCCTCTCTCCCATTTTTCCTTTAAACTCTTCGCTATTATTTTTTTTTTATTTCCTCGCAGAAAAGATCAGGCTTTTCTTTGCCTGGGCTTCTCGAACCCGGGTCTCTCTTAGCTCTCCATTTTTACAGTATTTTGCTGGGAGGGAGAGAGGAAAAACCTCTGGCCCAAAGGAGCCCCCACGCTGGCTTTGTGCGCGGATCCCGCAGTCGCTTTCCCTGGGCAGCCTCAGCCCCCGTCCCGTGCACGGGGACCCGGGGAAGGAGCATCCACAGCCGGGCTGGGAGGGCTTTGAAGCCTTGCTGTGGTTTGGAGGGCTTGAAATTTTCTAGTTAATTAGGAGGCCTGAGTGTTTCTGGGTTTGTTCCGGGGCCAGAGCGTGGCTTTTTCTTCCCCTGGCGGAGGCTGCGGAGCGCCTTGGCTTTCCGCTGAGTGGCCTAGATGGGGATTTTTTTTTTTTTTTTTTTTTCCCCTTTGGTTGGTGATGCACGCGGAGGTTTCCCCCAACCTGGCTTGGCTGCGCTCGCGAGCCTCGGCCTCTCAGCCAGGAATCCGGCCTGGCGCGAAGAAAAATAATAAAAAAAAAAAAAAAAAAAAAAAAGAGAGGAGGAAATTCTCATGGTTTTATATAACCGAGTGAGTAACAATTGATCGTGCTTTGGGATGCTTTCACATCTGCTTCCTACCAAAGCCTCGGCAAAGAGGCTTTGAGCGGATGGAAAAAAAAAAAAAAGCACATTTTTCACCCTGACTATTTGGCCGAGAGAAAGTTTCGGGCTCGCTCTCTGCCCGCGGTGGCGTGGTGCTGGTCGCTGCCCCCAGCACGAGCGGGGCTGTGGGGACACCCACATGTGGGGACGCAGCCACCGAACGTCCCGGGGGCACCCTGCAGCCACAAGTGGATGGGGCTCGGCTTGGCCCCGGCGTCTGGAGCGTGGTTTTGTTGGAATTTTTCATGCGCCTCCCAGGAGGAAGGGCTGGGGGTGGTTTTGGGGGTGCATCCGTTGCTCTCGCCCTCCTCGGTTCTCCCTCTGCTGGGATGCGTGCCCTGGAAATTTATCCAAGGGATGTGGGGTGTCCCCCTGGGGGGCAGCACAAAATCAAACCCAAATGCTGAAGCCCATCGGGCAGGTGATGGGAGGGAGCTGGGAACTTGGCAGGGACGAGCTCAGAAAGAAAAGGGGATTTATTTGCTGTAATCCACGCTCCAGCCCCACGCTCGCAGGGTTCCGGTAGCAAAGCAGCCTTAGACTTCGCTCTCATTTGGGTCTCTTCCAAGAGATTTTCCCCCGGCGCATCCTCCGAACCTGCCTCGGGATGCTCCTGATGAGTGTTTGGGGCTGGAGGGGGCTTCACCCACCTGCCCATCCCTGCGCTTTGTGCCTCCCCTGGGATTTTCTGGGCTTCAGAACCGACACAGGCCGGGTTTGGAGCTTCTCCTGCCTGGTACTGACGGTCTCCAAGGGGCTGGCGGCCACAGCAGCAGCCCAAGGCAGAGCCCTCCCCTGCCCAGATGGCGGATAGGACTTGTTAATGATTTGTTAATTCAATTAGGAAGCGATCGTTAACCCCTTGCGAGGACACAGCTCCCTTCTGCAGGGCAGGGTTCGCCCCCACGCCTGCGGCTCCCGGTGCCAAAACATTTATTTGGCGTTAAGCTGACAGCCACGCTATGCAAGCCGAGATGTTAATCGGGAACGGGGCTCGTTGGCAGCACTGGGCTGAGACCGGGCTCCTGGGGGGGAGCATTTTGGCTCCCTCCCCACCCCAGGGGCCGTAGGAAGCAAATGTTCCCTCTGCTGAGCCCTGAACGAGGCTTTGAAACGCAGTCGATGCGCTGTGCTGTAACCAGCCTCCCCTTCAGCCTTACCCAGGGACAGCCTGAAAAACCCAGGTCTGGTCGGGCTGGCGGCACCTGGCTCGGCGGTGCAGGTGTAGGGTGCCTTGGTTTTGGGGGTGTCTTGAATTTTGGGAGCCTTCCTCTCCCGGCAGGCTGGCTGCAGCAACGCTACCTTAACTGGAGAGAAGAGAGAGCCCGGTAAGGATGATGAATAGCGGGGCCCTCGTGCTCCGCTGAATTAATGCTTATTTGGGCAGGCAGGGAGGAGAGGAATTAAATTAATATCTGACTTGTAACTGCTACTGTATGTGCTTATTGACTTATCTGGCTTTGGAGGAGCATAAATACGTCTCAGGATATGCCCCCGAGACCGCAATCTGCCGGGGTCACGGCGCAGGTCTGTCTCTGATGCTCCTTTAGAGACTCGCTGCGACTTCTGGGGTCACGGTTCCTAATTCCTCTGACAGAGGACCCGGCCGCTCGCAGATGTGAACGTGTTTGTGCTGCACCACGAGCCAATGTCATAAATCTTGAGGGCCTGCGCCTCGCGTAAATCGCGTTTCTGTCTGACCCCACCGACTGCTCGGGGCTGGGGGCGGCTCGGGCTCGGGGGAGCAAGCGGGGTGTGTGAAGCCCCTCGGTCCTGAGACTGCCTGGATTCCAGCTGCAGCCCCTTTCCTCGTGCTTCCAGCCATTCCCCGAGCTTTTGCCTGCTTTGGGCAGTTGTTGGTGGGCTGGGGATGCATCGGTGAGGCAGGCTGGGGGTCTCAGACAGCCCTGCTGCCCTTACCAAGGGGGCACGAACCCACGGATCTGTGCAGAGGAGCAAAAGCTTCCCTGGTTCAGGTGTCCCAGGGGGTGTAACACCAAACCCTGTTGTGCTGTGGGTGCTGGGGTGGGCACTGCTGCCCGCTTCCCCTGTGCACAAGGAAGGGGAAGGGGCATTTCCTTCTCCCAGCTGCTCGCCCCATCCTGTAGGGGCACGTCCCTTTGGAAACCTCCCCCTCTGGCTGGCCTGGGGGAATCCTGTCCGGAACCAGGCTGGGAACCAGCTGAGGAGCCCAGCGCCAGCGTGGGCATCCGTGGCAGGGGTGGGGACGCTGCCCTCCCTCGTCTCGGTAACTGGGATTTGTCTCCTCCAGCAGCGGACGTTCAAATCTCGCAGCTGGGCTCTGGGCTTGGCTTTTTGCTCTGTTTTGTTCTCTCCTTTCTCGCAGCCCCGTGGAGCTGGGTTGTCTCCCTTCCAGGAGCTCGGAGGGCTGGGCAGGTCGTGGTCAAGCTGCAAATCCGGCCGCGAATTCCCTTTTGTGACAAAAAGGATGCTCTGAAAACGCCGTTCTGCGCCTCCTCCCCTCCCCAAACCCCTCCTTTTACCTTCCCCACACCTCGACTTCCCACCTCGCAGTTTTACTATTGCCTTGGTTTCCCATGGGGGCAGGCTGCAGGTTGGTGTGTGTGTGTGTGTGTGTGTGCGATGAAGCTATTCGAGGAGTTGTGATCTCTGCGTTTCATTTTGCAGTTCAGCTGGAAAGATCTCGTTTCCAAATACACCCACACACAGGCACGGCGAGAGAAAGCAGGCGAGGGAGCTGCTCAGGGGGATGGGGCGGCCGTGGAGAGCGCGCCGAGGAGGGGACCGGGGCGGGCAGGGCTCGGTGCCAGGCATGGAGCAGCCCCGAGGCTTTCCCTGCGCTCGGTGAATCCTATCTGGAGTGATTTTTTAAGGCTTTATTTAGGGACTGGAGGCGCTACCCTGCGCCCCGAGGCTGCATCTTGAGGTGATGCACGTGCTGGGCTGTGCCTGTGGGTGGCCGGCTGCCCTGCTGCTGAGCAAAAGGGGGCTGGGGGCAGCCAGAGAGAGGGGTCCTGGGGGCAAAGGTCTTGCTCTGGATGTGGAGAGCTAAAATTGTGCCCAGGATTGGCCTGGGGAGCCAGGGGAGGGTATGGGACACCCCAGTGTGAAGGCATGTGAGCGTGTGCGTACCCACTGTGTGCTGAGCAGGGCATGGCAGCGTGGAATAAATGCAGAGGTGCAGAGAGGAGTTGTGAAATTCCTCTTCCAGTGACCTTCAGGCCCAAGCCACCTCGCTCCCAAAGCTCATCGGGTGCTGCAGGAACCCGGCTGTAGGTCCCCGTCTGCGCCCTCTGCCC
Organism: Aythya fuligula; assembly: GCF_009819795.1. NCBI lineage: Eukaryota > Metazoa > Chordata > Aves > Anseriformes > Anatidae > Aythya > Aythya fuligula. The sequence continues at coordinate 9,028,085 of NC_045576.1, read as the reverse complement.
AGCACCATCCTGACCAGCCCAGGTCCTGCCTCTGGCTCTGGGCCACGCGGGGAGCTGCTAGCAGGGTGGGCGCATCCAAGGGGGGCTGGGATTAGCAGAAAGCACGAGGATCTTCGTGCTGGTGGCACCTCGGTGTGCACAAAATAGGGTCCCTGTGTCCCCCCTACCCCTGGGTCTGTGTCCAGCAGGGCCGGTGGCAGCGGCCACCCCGTGCTTGTGCACCGTGCTCAGCCCCCGCGTGCCGCATCCTCCTGCCGAGGCTTCTGCGTGATTTTTTCCATCCGTCTGAAGCGGCTGAGCTCATACAACAATATTCCCCGAGCCAACACTGCTCCTTTTTGAAGTCCCTTGTTTTGGTATCCCTCAGGCTTCACCTTCCTAGCCCCGAAACACAACACCCCCTTGGCGCCGCCGCCTTCCCCTCAGCACCACGGCTCCACTCATCCCCTGCGCCTCGCGGGGGCCACCCTGCGAAACCACTGCCCTGTCCCCGAGGGGGTCACTGCATCCACCACAAATTTGAAGTGGAAATGGGGATGCTCCGGGCCCTGCAGCCTGCGGTGTTTGTCTTAGCCGGGTGCCGGGGATGCCAGGGCAGTGAGTTATCCCGCTCTGCGGTCAGGGTGGAAGCCAGGGCAGGAGGGAGCGGGGAGGATGTGGCAGCGAGGAGCGATGGCGAGGCGCTCCCAGCCAGCGCTCGTGGCCAAGAATTGGGTTTTGCTGGGGTTTCGCTCCGTTATTTGTATTTATTTTATTTTTTTTTTTTGTCGCTGGCTGAACTGGCTGAGAGGTGAAGCCTGTGGGCTAAGCAGCGGAGGTTCCGGGAAATATTTCGCCTCGCTCGTGGTGCTGGGTTTTGTGTTGCTCTGGCAGCGGATGAAGGCGGCGGAGCGCAGGCAGCTTGGCGCAGGGCTCTTGTTCCCCAGCTCCGCCCGGCCACGAGCGGCGAGAGAAAACACCAGCGAGCCGCATGCCTCTCCGGGGCCCGTTTGAACTTTTCTCCCTCTTTTTCTTTTTCCCCCTTTTTCTTCGAGCCAGGACCTTGCTGAGGGGCCGGCATCCCCAGGCAGAGCTCACATCCGTGGTGGTGTGCTGCCAGCCCTCTCTGGGCTGGGGCTTTTCTGGGATTTGCCTTTCCCCCTGATTTTCTTCCCATGGCTTTCGCCCCTCAGGCTCTTGTGCTCGCTGCTGGGCACGGGGCAACCACGGCTGAAGGCAAAAACTGTTGAGGCGAGGATGTGAGCTGCTGCTCGTGGCCTCCTGTGTGTTCTCTCCCATTAAAATCTTAAATTCTGCCATTTTTTGACAAGATTTGGGTTTTCCGCGCTGAGCCGCAGAGTCTCTATGGCAACAGCTAGAGGCAACTTCCCTCCCCAACCCGTCTGATTTTGCAGAGGGGGAGAGGACGGGCGCGGGCACGTGCCCGGGAACTGTTTGAACCCCCAGCGTGTGGGGCAGGGAGCAGGAACAGGGGCACTCGGTCACAGGGAGACGCAGAATTGCATCAAGCAGGGGACTGCAGCAAGCTGTGCCCCCCCTGCCCCTCGTGTGCTCTCCTGGCTGTCAGGGGGAGCAGTGCCGTGTCCACCCCGCTGTCCGTCCGTCTGTCCATCCTGGGGCTGCTTTGGGGTTTTCTGCTGGGGTTTGCTGTGCCCCAAGGAGCACAGCGAGGTGGTGGCAGAGCTCGGAGGCGCGATTAAAACCCTAACCTTTCAGGAAAAGCCTCACAGAAAGGAATGGAAAGGGAGTCAGCTGGGCTAGATTGAGACGTAATAGGTTTGGGGAGTAATTTTGAGAGTCCTATACTGGAGGTCTTTCTAGAAAGATACTATACAACTTAATAACATGTTATATTCCTATATATTATATTTAAATCATCCTATAGTATTGTGTAGGAGGAATCTAATTTTCCACTACAGGGTAATATACCTTCCTATAGGTTTTTTTATCGTGTTTTTTTTTTTTGTCCAGTGGAGTTAAATAAAAAAAAAAATATATCCTTCCTAGAAAACCTAACGAGATGATGAGAAAATAACGGCTTTAATTTATTTAATAAAGGATATAAGTATTTTTCCTGGGGGTTTATATGGCCACAAAAAAAAAGAAAAAGAAAAAGAAAACTCACTCTGAGCTTGTTGGGAAGGGGTTTGTGAGCGGAGGGAGGGGGGTCCTGGGGCCATCGGACCGGTCCCCAGGGGTTCATTGCCAGGAATACTGTCCCTGGGAGCAAAGAGTGGGTCCCCCATCACCTGGGGGAGTCCTGCATGGGGCGGCAGGGGTCTCACTGTGTTGTGGGTTATATCCTTGGGGTGCAGGAGGCGCTTGTGTTTATCCTGAGGTGCCGTGGGGGATGCGTTTCTGCCTGGTGATGCCGGGTTTGGGGCCGGATCCATCTCCAAAGCGGTGCTGTGCTAAGGGCAGGGCTGCATCTGTGGGCTCGCCTTGCTCCCTGGGTTTTGGGGTCTCCAGTTGCACCATGGCCAACAAACCCCTATTGCTGTGCGCCCTGCTCGGGTAGGGGGAGGCTCCCCAGGGGCTGCGGGGCCGGGCTCCTCCATCCCAGCGGGCAGCCGCCCATCACTGCATCCTCGGGGGATCTGGGGACCCGTCGGGCACCTGGCACCTCGGTGGCCTCCTGGGGGAAGCCGGTGGCCCTGGTCCTTGGGGGTCCCCAGAGGACAAGCGCCTTTTAATAGCCATGGCAACTAATAAGCCCTGCGCGGTGACATCCCGCCGTCGCCTTGGTGACGGGCCGCACATCACATAGCAACATGTGCCTCACGTACCCATGGAAACGGGAGGGTTTTTAGCATCACCCCGGTACATCTCCGCTCGGGGAAGGTGCCGGGGCTTATCCCTACGTGACCCCGCCGCGGGCAGGGCCGTGCCCGGGGGCTGCGTGGCTGAAATCCCAAAGGGGATTTGGGATGGCGAGGAGACCCCCGGCACGGGGAGGGAGCGGGGTTTGGTGGGGACAGGGCAGGAGCACGGCGCTTGGGGGTTTGTCATGAGGGCTGCAGGTCTGGGGGGTGGAAATCATTAGAATTAGTTATCTGATGGGCTCATTGAACGGGGGAAAATAAGAAAAGGTGCTGTGGGATGGAGGCTGGAAACCTGCCTTGCTGCGGGCAGGGTGGTGTTGCAGCAGGATTTTCGCAGGCAGCCCGCAGGCTGGTTTTCCCCAGGGTCACCTCCTCCTCCTCAGGCTCCCACCTTGGGTTTTTCCCGGTGGGATGCAGAGGCTGGGCAGCGCTGCTCCTCCCTGGGCGGCACAAATCCTCGGGGGGTTTGTGGTCCCAACACGTGGCCGGGTGGGATGGGGCTGCACGACCCCACGGTGGGGCCCCGGCAGCAGGTGCCGGGTGCAGCACTCGCACCGCGATGCTTCCCATTAAGCATTTTCCTGGTATTTGCCACTAACAAGCTGGAAAATTTAGGAGCTGGTTCATTTGTAGCTGCTGAAGTGCTTCTTGCAAGCACACGCAGCCCTTCTTTCCCTGGTTTTACAGACTTGCCCTTAAAACAACCTTGTGCGGGCACTTTGGAGAGCAAAAGAGCCAGAGGCCATGGCCCGGGGCCGGTGTGCAGGTGGCTCTGTGGGGTGGTTCAGGTTGCCCCTGCAGATCTGTGGGTCTGTCTTGGTCAGGAACTTGGTGCTGTCATGGACAGGCTTTAAAAACGTTGGAAATCTGCACCAAGAGCTCTGCTGGACCTTAGGCTGGCAGCAGGGCCGCTTCTGTGCTTGTGGTGTGTTTCTGCCCACCCGTCAAGGCTCTGGGGTGTGCTGGTCCATGCCGGTGGGAAATCCCTTCCCTTGCCCCCAAATCTCACCGAATATCTCACCGTGTGCCCCAGGGGCGGTCGGACATTGGATGGTTTAGAGTTCAGAATAAAATCAGGCAGGAAGCCACGACAAAAGGTCAAAGGAAGGGGCGAGGCGATGTCCTGGGGCCGTGCCATCCCCGAGGAACCCCATCATGAGGCTGGGCTGCCCTGGCTGCCCGCTCTGGGATCCTCACACCCCATCTCATCCCGTGCAGCAGGATTGTTGGCACTGGGGGGCTGCCTCGGGGGGGTGTCCGTGCCGCTGGCCTTGTCCAGGGCCGGAGTCTGGTGGAGAAGCTGCTGCTCGTACCCGTAGCCGTGGGTCTGCCCCCGGGCTCGCTCCTCCCGGCGTGCTGCAGCATTTGTGCATCTGACAAATCTTCGCATTTATTTTCCCCCTACAACTTGGGGAGTGCAGCCAGCCTCTCCCCGGCCCTGCCCTAACGAATCAGCTCGCGATTCCCAGCGTGTTTTTGGCACCGGGCTGGAAATCCCAAGGCTCCGTTCAACCAGCAGCCAGCCAGTAAAAATAATAAAAAAAAATAATAAAGAAAAATGGGGAAGGAGGGGGGTAAAACTCAACCGCTGGGCTTCTTGCCACGGCTAGGATGTGGTGCTCTAGGGGATGTACCCCAGCCTTGGCCATCAGTGTGGTGTGCAGGAGCCTGGAGGAGCAGGGTTGGGGTCTCCACGAGCTCATCCGGCCCCGCTGAGGGGTTTGGGGGTGACGGAGGCAGCGCCGGCCGCAAAGGAGGGCTGCAGCCAGCTCGGCGAGGCTTAATTAAATGTGAAATCCTGGCCCTTGTCTCCCGGGCTTTGGCTTGGGATGCCGCGGGTAGGAAATCACTAGAAGGAAATAATGAGAATTAGAGCAACTTCAAGGGCCGCTGCCTTCCCGGCTGGCACGAGGCGAGCGAAGCGCGGGGCTGCAGAGCTTTGGGGCAGCGGGACGCAGCCTAACTTCTCCTTGGGGTATGTGGGGCATGGACGGGGTCGTGCCTGGGGTTGTGGGGCAGCTTTTTGGGGAGGCTGTGCTGTTCCTCATCGCTCCAGCTGTGTGCTGCCCGGAGCTGGGACTCGCTCGGGGTGGGAGCTGGCTCTCTGCGATCCCCCAGACGCTCAGTGACCGAGCCTGGCAGCGAGCATCTCCTGCAGTAGGTGTCCTTTATTTTTTTTTGTGCGTGTGTCTCTCCTTTTCTTTAGAGGCGTGCTCATTAAGGCTGCAAAGAGCCTTACTGTAAATTGGATACAAATGTACAGTTAACACCGACTCTCCCCAAGGCCAGTGGAGGTATTCTGGTATTTAACGGAGACGAGGGGAGAGATCCAGGGGAAAAAAAAAAAAGGAAAAGTGGCTCTAATTGAGGCCGGTATTTGAACAGTGAAGACCAATTAATGCTCCTGAATCAATAGGGCTGCGTGACTGAACTAATACAGCCCTGCTGAGGGTTTGGGAGCACGCAGCTCCTGGGATGCTTTTGCCCGGAGCCTGCCTGGGGTGAGCTGTGGCCGTGCAGGGACCATGGGGTTTGCAGAGCCCTCGGGGTTTGCAGCCCTGAGGGGCTGTGGGAGGTGCAGATGAGATGATTTGCCCTCAGACGTGCAGGAAAAGCAATGGGAGGCAGAATTTTCATGCTGGCAACCTTGGGCACCATCGGGGGACGAGCCCTGCCCTGAGCTGCCTGCAGCTCGCCCCGGTGCCCTTCCCCTCCCTGCTGCTCCTCCCAGCCCCTCGCTCCCTTTTCCAGGTTAGAAATCCAGGACGCTGCCGGATGCGCTGGAGGAAGGTGGGGGAAAGGCAGCCAAACCTGGCGGGCTCGGGAGGTTATTTCTGGTCGGGCTCGGTGCCGCGCTCGCTACCTTTCGCTGCCTCCTTCCCACCTCCCACGGCCCCGCTGCAGCTGGGGCGGAGGAGCCAGCGCCAGCCCCGTGGCGATGGGGGCAGGAGGCAGAGCTGATGGCAGCTCCTGGAGGCTGCCTGCCAGCACAGGAGGGTTAGTGGGTTGGAAAAATATGGCCAGGAGTGTCAGTGGGGACCTTCCTCCCCCTCGGTGCTTTCCCCCCACGCCCTGATCCTTGAGCTGGGTGAGGGTCTGGGCGAACCGAGCGCATCCCCATCGCCTCCAGGCAGGCTCTGTGGTGTGAATGGAGAGCCTGGCTTCTGTTTTTTATGCTTTTCTCGTGATTTCTGCTGTGTTCCCATGGTTCCAGCTGCCGGGACAGCCGGGGGAGCAGCTGGCAGCGCGCTCAGCCCCGGTGCCACACACGTGCCCGAGCAAAAGCTGCGAGCGAAGGGAGCTGGCGGTGTGGGGGCTGCTCCAAAAAACTATTTCCCGAGCGTGCCGAGGTTCGCTCCCCACGGGGAGATCTTGGTGCTGGGCAGGACGATGCCCTCCTCGCTTCCCCAGCAAGGATTTGGGCTCAGCATCCTCCACGGCGAGGGGCTCCGGGGGCCTCCGGAGCGGCACGGCCGGCGCCGGGTGGGCTGTGGGGCTGGAGGCACGTGTGTTTGTGGCGGGCAGAAAGTAAACGCTGTCACTTCGCATTACCAAGTGAACGCTGTCGCTTCACGTTACGGCCCCGCTCGCCTGCGCTTGGGTGCTGGCAGCCACAGCCTGGCCCCGGCCTCGCTGCAACACGAGCCCCGGCGGCACGGCCAAGCACAGCGCCGGCCAAACCGAGCAGCCCGGGCTTGGCTGGGAAGGTTCTTGCACAACCTCCATCCAGGTCCCTCTCCTCACCGCTTTTTGCCCTCCGAGGGGGATCCGCAGGGCTTTCTGCTGGGTTTGGCATCCAACGGGTGCTGCTGAGCAGATAACGGGGCGGTGCGCAGCCCCGTTTTTGTGTTATTTGTTATTTATTTTATGATATTGCAAAATGCAGGGCGGCACCTTGCGCACGTGCTGGTGCCCCTGGGTGTCACCGCTGCCTGCAGTGGGAGCAGGATGAGGCCGCTGCTGCCCCAGCACCGGGGCAGGATGGTGCCCGAGCCGCTAGCGCACGGCGCTGCTGAGCGCTGCGAGGAGGAAAGAGCCGAAATATTTATCTTGGAGACACAAGAAAAGCCATGAGCAGGGAGCCAGGAAGGGGAGGGCGGGTGGGGAAGGCTTGCAGCGTGCTGGCTTTCTCCTGCTGCTCCCTCCCCACACGCCCTTCTTCCCCAGCCCCGGCTCTCCTCGTCCTCCCCGGGGGGAGCAGCCGGTGCTGGCAGCATCTCCTGGCCCCAAAGCGGGGGGAAACCATCCCACGAGCCCCTTGCCCCTATGGGGAGGGGGAGATGTGGGATGGAGACCCCCACCCAGGAGGCTGCCAACCTCGCTGCCACCTCCCGGGGGGTGAGCAGGGCTCTGGGGGGGCACGGAGGGGTGGTGCTGAGCCCCCCGGGGTGCCTGGGGAGGTGGTGGAGGCGGGGATGTCCCTGAGGGGTCCCTGTGGGGCTGGCACCAGGGGCTGGGGGTTGCCAGTAGCTCCGTGGATCCGTCCCTTCCCCAGCAGCTCCCTGCTGGGTTGGGGGCCCCGGGGGGGTCAGGAAGCCCCCCAGGTCTGTCCTGCCTCAGTGTCAGCCCCGTGGGTGCTGCGGGGAGTGCATCCTCCCCAGCGGGTGACGTGAGACGAGGATTTGTAATTGGCAGCTCGCTGGCTTCGGTCCCACGGCTCGCGACCTTCCTGCTGCTCCCACTATTTTGTGTTTTGCTTCTTAAAATATTTACGTACGTCTATATAATGTGAGCTTGGCAGCGGCCGTGCCTCAACACCTGCTATTTCCCCGGGCGGGGGTTTGCTAACGTAACAGCCTCCCCGGTCCCCGGGGCCTCGTAAAACCCCGCGGAGCTGATGGAAAGCCTGGGCTGGGGCTCTGCGGTGTCTCTGTGGGGCTGTGGGGTGGGGACGGGGACGGAGCTGGTCCTGGCTCGCTCCTGGTGCATCCCATCCCCTTGGCCAGGCACCTGGGAAGCGTGTCCCCACGCACGGTGCTGCCACTTCGCCTTTTTATTTAAGCCTCTCGCTCACTTCTAACAATAACCCCAGGGAACGGGTTCATGCTCTGCACGGGTGACCTACCAAGGGCACGGCTGGTTTGTAGGAACGGCCGAGCACCCATCTGTTATCCCTTGGTGCTGTGGGGTCTGGCTGCGTGGGACAAGCTCCGCATCCATCCCAATCTGGTCCCCGAAGCCACCCGCGCTCTGCCCCCGGCCCCGGCTGCGGTTTTTATAAGCCTGAGAATGGATCCCAGGGACAGCCGAGGCTCTCCGGGGAGCGGGGTCACGGCGATGCAGAGGAAATCGCTCCCTGGGAGCGGCTATCCAGAGGGGAAGAGGCCGGCCGTGCCGCGTTCACACGGGGCCGGGAGCGGGGCCGGGGCGCGGGAAGGCGCTGGCACGCGGGGCGCGCTCCCCACGGGGTCACGGCGTGCTCGAGGCTCCCTGCCCCGGCGAGGTGCTTCGGAGGAGGATTTAGCACACGGAGGTGCTTGGAAGACAGCATCACTGCTTGTATGGGCCAGGCTTTGGGTCCGCTGCCGTGGCTTGGGGGAGCCCAAAAAGGGACACAGCCGGGGAGCAGCGGGTGCCGCAGCAACTCTCTGCTCGCCCTCTCCATGGGAAGGCTGTGATTTTGGGGGGCAGGAAGGCCTGCCCCTCAAGTCCCGCATGCCACATGTGTTTTCTTTTTCTTTTTTCCCCATTTTAACTCTCTCTGATGGTATTTCCAGCCCTCACAGCTGCAAAGGGCAGCTGGCAAACCCCCACCTGGTGGGCTCTCCGTGTTTAAGGGCCCCCAGCCCCCTTCCCCCAGCGCAGGGGGGCGGCAGCAGCAGCAGAGACACCCAGGGGCTGCTCCTTCTTTACCTGAGGCCACTTGCTGTGCTTTCTGGAAATAACCTGTCTGGGGCTGTGGGCAGAGGTTGGCCCCCGGTGCCAGGGGTTTGCTGCCTTTATTTCACTGCGCTCACCCAGAGCCGCGCGCTGCCGTGTCCCATTGCACCGTGCCCGTTTGCGCCTTGCACCCGGCTAAAATCTGGGGGGCTCCCAGGGCTGGGTGTCGGGGTGAGGATGGGGATGGTGTGGGACAGCCTGCGGGGTGGTGAGGATGGCAGGTGTGGCCTCAGGGGGCAGGGATGAGGCAGCAGGGCACGCAGGATGCTGTCCCTGGACGTCCCCGCTGTGGCCCCGTGCCCCGATGGAGCCGTGCCTCCCACGGGCAGGCGTGGGCCCTGCCGGAGCACGTTTCCCTGCGGGACATCCCCAGCCCCCATTGTTCCTCTGCTGCTCCCTCCCCAGGCACCAAGCAAGGCTTTCCACGAGCATCCCACCCCACCCAAAGCCCAGGTTTCCTCGGGCTCTGGAGCCTCCGGCTCCTGCCCAGCCCTCGGTGCTGCTTCCCCTGCGTCTCTCCCATGCGTAGAGCGGGGCAAACAAATTACCCATGAATAATTTATCTAATCTATTAGCTTGACGAACGTCACCGCATTCCTTCCCCGGCCTGCCCAGATCACAACCTCCTTCCAGCGCAGAGAATTCCTTCCCCCCGCCGCTTCCGCTGGTGCTTTTTGGCTCGCCCTGTTTGTTTGCAGACCGTCTGCCCGCCTGTGTTGCTTGGATGGCTCCGACCGCGGCCGCCTTTGATTCGGACACGTAGCTCGCTCCGCGGGGTTCTGACCCCTGGAGGGGCGAGATGCGGCTCTGAGAACCCAGGTTTTTGCCCTGAGCAGCTGCAGCTTTTTAATTTCGAGCTCGCTCTCTGCAGCCGGCCCCCAAATTTCTCAGCAGTGCCGTTCCCGTGGCCCGGAGGCTCCCGTGGGAAGCGGGGCAGGGGGGCACTCGCCCCTTCCCTGGCCCCTTTTCCCCTTTTTTTTTTTTTTTTTTTTGTGGTGCCCTGGGGCCAGGGCTGCTCTCTCGGTGTGAGCACCCCACAAACATGCAGTGTGGTTGGGGGGTGCTGTGGGGGGACACGAACTGCCCCCAAATCCTCCTGTCCTTGAGGTCTTTTCCTGGGTTAGGGTCCGAGTGTGTCCTTGCCAGTGCTTGGGGGATTGATTTGGTTGTGAGCCTTCCTGGAGGAAAAATGAGGCCAGCTGTAGGGCCCCTTTCCTCCAGCTCCTTTTCAGGTGCAAAACCACAGCAGTGCGAGGGGTCTGGACCTTTTTTTGTGGGGTATTTTGGTCCTCGCTGCAGTTCTGGGTGCGATGGGGGCTGCAAACGGGGCAGAGACACAGCAGGAGCCATAAATAATCCATGAGGATGCCCCGTGCCAAGCCTCGGGCTGGGGCTAACCCTTAAAACACCCACCAAAAGCTCAGGTTGTCACAGGGAAGAGCAGGCTCCGAGGTCCCACGGGAGGCACCCAGCGGTCCCGGCCCCTCCGCAGCCGTCCCCAGGCTGGGGACAGGGTCGGGAGAGCGGCTGGAGGAGTGGGGGGACCCTGCAGAGGGGAGCAAAAGAGCTGCCCTCCGTGCCCAGCCTTGCAGCCGCGGTAATTAAATATCAAGATCCACCCCCCCCTTTCTAGCAGCCTGTTTCCACTTATCCTTTATGGGCGATTAATCAGGGACGGGGAGCTGACGGCGCTCAGAGGCGCGTCTGAGCGATGGGAGGGATGGAGATGAGGGGGGTAGGTGGTCAAAGGCAGCTGCTGGGGGCCGAATCTCCCCGTGGCGAGGGAGTTTTGGGGGACAGAGGGGCTCAGGGAGGGTCATTTCTCCTGGCTTGGCAGTGGGAGCCTGCCTGGTCCCAGAGGGCTTTGTCCCCCTGCAGGTGCCTCCCCCGTGCCCGGTGGTGTCCCGGTGCCGCCGCGCTGGGTTGGTGAGTGGCAGCCGTGCTAATTGCGTCTGAATCCCAATTAGCCACGAGGGAAATGTGCAGAAATATGGGAAGTAAACAGCTTGGGGCAGAAATTCCCCCTGCTTTGGGGAACCTTCCGCTAGGACAGGTTTCCTGCCCCCCTTTTCCCTCTGCGGGCTGCTCCCCCTGGCACACGGGGCACTTTTTGGGGTGCTGATCCCCCCCCCTCAGGACAGTGCCGTCACCTCCGGCCCTGCCGGTGCCCCCGCAGCCACAGGGCTCAGAGGATTTAATTCCCTCGGCCTTTCGCCACGGGTCAGCCCTTTCTCTGGCTCCCCTCCAGCTTTTTGGGTCGTCTCTCAGAGAAGTCGAGCCATGAGGTTTGCCCCAGCTGGAGCACGGACCCACAGCTTCGCAGGCGAGCGTCCTGCCCGGTAGATATTTATACTGCAGCAGCAATGTTAAAAATAACAAAAATCAGAGCAGGAAGTTGTAGCAGGGAATGAAAATCTGGCGTTGAGCTGTGGTGCCTGGTGCGTGCCAGGAGTGCCCGTCCTCTGCCACCTCCGGCCCCGCTCCGGGTCCCCTCCTCTCCGCGGGTCCTTGTCCCGTGTGTTTGGGGCACGAAACCTCCCCGAATGCCTGCAGGCGTGGTTCTCAGCCCCGACGTCTTATTTGGGCTCAGCTCAGACCTTTTCCCTGTTGACACAGCTTTGCCTGAGCTCGCAGGGCCGCAGCACGGTGACCTTTCCCGTGTTTGCCGTCCGTGCTCAGGATCGGCCGTGCCGTGGCAGCGTGGCTCTGCGCCACAATCAGGGGGGCAAAACCCCTGGCAAGGGCAAGCACCTTGTAAAAACGTTTGCGTGCTCACCAAGCTGCTCAGGCTAGCACCCCGTGGCTCTGCTGCTGCCTCCCCCTTTGCCTTTCGCTCCCCCTTTCCTTGCACCCGATGGCATTTCAGCCTCCTTGATCCAGGGCTGGGCTCTCCCCGCTGCCAGCGCAGGGCAGCAGCGTGTCCCTGGGCAGCAGGGACCACATTTCCCAACCGAGGGCAGCTCCATCCCTTCCCCACGTAGCTCCCAGCACCGTAACCCCTGTACCTGGCAAACATTTCCCCCTTTAGGAGGGCTCTCCAAGGGTTAAGCACGCTGCAGCCCAGCCCAGCTTGGCGCTGGCTCCCTCTCCCCGGCGTGTGACCGTGCTCGCCCTTTCCCAGGCAGTGGCTGGAGCTGCCCGCGTGGGTGCAGGACCCACGGGAGGGGACCAGGGCCGGGTACGGGACCCGTGGGAGGTGATCGGGGCCCCCACACCCACTGCTGGCCCCGCACCACGACCAGGACCCACGGTGTAGAACCCCAGAGGTGGCTGCGGGGCTTCCTAGCAGAGCGCAGGGAGGAAGGGGTGGAAACTGGAGAATCGGAGATGATGCTGGGTGGAAATTGGAGACGATGCTGGGAACTCAGCCGTGGGATTTGTGGGGGCTTGCCTGGCTGGGGCTGGGTAGCCGAAGTGATGGGTAAACCTTCCAGGGGCTGTCCCGGAGCATCCCCAGCCTGGCTCTTCCCAGGCAGTCCGAGCAGCGCGTGTCCCCAACCTTTGCCATTTATTATTATTTTTTTGCCATTCTATTATTTATCTTATTACCCGTGACGATGGGAGCTCGCTAACGTTACTTCTTGGCCAAGTCTTGCTCGCAAGCACTCGAGGGCGAAACGAATCGGGGTCACAGGAGGGTTTAATTCAGAGCGTTGTCCTTCAAGGGAAGGAGAAGTCAGACGAGAAGTTTTAAACATTTTATAAAAATATCCACATGTGCTCAGCGCAAAACTCACCGTCTTCACCTAATTTAGAAAATGACTTTATAAGGGGAAAGATTTAACGCTGCTCTGTGGAGGGGAAGAATAATGAAGACGTCTGCACCAAAGCGCACTGTCACCCGAAGATCTCCACGTGCTTCTGAAAGGCTGGGAGAGAAATGATTTTTCTTCCCTGGTTTTAGAAACTGAGGCATGGGATGAGAAAGCCATCAAAGTGCAACTTCCCGGGCTAATTTTAGCCGTTTCAGTCCATAGCTCAGCACCTAAATAAATGGCCTGGTTTTAACAGACCCCAGGTCAGGTCCCTGGGGTAAAACCTGGAAGGAGCCCGGCTCCGTCGGCCTGCAGAGGTGGCGTGGGGTGGGAGCTGCCTTCGCTTGGCACTGCCACGAGCCCTGCCAGGACACCAGGAGATGAAGCTAACGAGAGCAAATTCATCCCAGTTCCTCTGAATTTAAGTGGGGATGAAGGGTTTCTGTGCAGGAGGAGCTGTGTTTTGCCCAGGTGAGGTCAGTGCCCTTTGATTGCCCTGGGGTCAGGGCAGCTCGGTGTCTCCAGGCTTGGAGAGCAAAAGTTGATCCAATTTTTAAAGCCCCTTTGTCAGGCCCCAACCTTTGAAAGTTATTTAGCAAATATATACGCACTTAGCAATAAAAATAAAATTATTTAGCATGCTCCTTAAAGGAAAATGCAATCTGGCTTGCTCAGCTGAGCAGACGGAAAGGTTTCCAGGGTCACTCTCACCAGGAATAAATGCTGACGCGTGCACAAGCCAAGCTTTGCGTTTGGTGATCTTCGTGGGAATCCCAAATCTGAACAAGTGTGACCTGGGGACAAGCCTGGGAGGGGGAGCTGTTCCCAAAATGCTGGCTCAGGCTGGGCAGTTGTACCCCTGAGCCCTGCAGTGGGCCCTGCAGGATGCTTTCCTCCTAGGAAATGGTGCTGCTTTGGGAAGGACGTGGCAGGCTGGGGTTTTTTTATAGATGTCACCTGCCTGGGATGTTCCCGAGGTTGGGCTGAGCCAAGGCACGCTCCCTGCCCACCGCTGCTGTCCTGCCTGCCTCCAGCTTGGCTGTTTTTTCCCTATTTTTGGGGAGCACAAAGGCAGTGCCAGCAGGCCCAGGCTCCTCGCAGCCGCAGCGTGATGAGATGTGCAAGGCCAGATCAGGGAAAATCAATTAATGCTCAGAGAAATACCTGCGACCGGGACGGCAACCTTTCATCCCGCTCAGCCTTCCTTGTTTACCGCCGCAGAGGAGGAAGGCAGGAGCAAAGCAGCCTGGCAAGGCGCACAAAACCAACCTCCTTCCCCCAGCTGCTCTGCTCCTGCTAATTCGGCTCCCCGCAGCATTTACACGCAGCCCCGAGCAACCTCGAGCGGCACTCGAGGTTGCTGCAGATGCGATGGTGTTTGTAGCGAGGGATGCTGCGGTCACTGCACTTGTTCCAGGCAAAGGCAATGAGAATTTTATGAGGTGCAAATGGATGGTGAGCGCTTGGAAGTGCCGGGTTCCCCCGCCCCGTGCTCGCGCGCCCTCCTCTCGGCACCGGCAGGGCTCGGGGAACAGATGGGTATCAGGGCTGCGAGATGCTCCGAGCCTGGTTTCTGTCGGAGGTGCTGCTGTGGTGCTTAAAACCTGCTTCTGGCTGTGGGATTCATTAGGGCCCCGTCTCCAGGGTTCAGAGGGAAAGCAGAGCAGCTGCTGAAGATGGGGCCGTAACACCTAGACCTCCTCCAGAGCAGTAATGGGATTAGGAAGAAGACAAACACCGAGTGGCCTCATCCATGATGGCTTTATTTTCTGCTTCCTCCTTGCCTTTCGCTTTATTCGTTAGGAGGGGAACACACATTTTGCATTAGAGGGCAGACGATTAAACCACCTGGGACTGAGAGAGGTACCGGTGATCAGCTGGAACGGGGAGGCTGGAGCTTTCTCAGCTGTTTCTGAGAGCTTCAGCCGCAGATAACAGAAGTGAGAAGTGGATGGGGAGCAGGAGGGGAAGGCGAGGCTGTGACAGAGCAGGGGGCAGGACAGCGAAGGGCACGAGCTGCAGCCTGCAGTTGTTTCTGCAAGGCTTATTAAGGGAGAATAAACCGCAGGGGTTTATTTTGTGGAAATTCTTTAGTTTCACAAAGATTTGTGCACGGGGAGCAATGAGATGCTGGACCAAGCGTGTGGCAAGGAGCCGGAGGGGGAGCCTTGCCCTAGCCCCCAGCTGGCTGGCGCAGGCACCCCCTGTGCTGTGCCCGCAGGCAGCGAGTTTGGGGAAGCAAACTTTGGGAAGCGAGCTCGCCGCGCTGCCTTGTCCCGCACAAGCCTGATCCCGTGCCGGTGTTTAGTCACACTTTGTCACCGTGATATTTTGACGTGGCATCAGGATGTTTCAGCTCACGCACGTGGATGTCGCCTGCAGACACCTGGAGGAGTGACTCAGGTACAGGGCAGCGCTGCTGGGGAGCTGTGCACGGCGTGCCCCTGCCCGCTGGTCTGACCGTGCCCGGGCAGCACCCGCTGCTTCAAACTCTTCATCCCCTCGGTGCCGGGGAAATTCGGTATGATGCTGCTGTTGGGGGGGGACTAGCTCTGTCCCCAGCAGCATGTGAGGTGCCACCGCCCGCAGGGTGATGCTCTCGATGCTCACCCTGGTGTGGAAGCTCACGCCGAGGAGCGCTCTGTCTTTTTGGGCTTAGGCTTGAAAATCTGAAGCGTGCAAGATGGTCTCTGTCTAATTAAGTACTTAACCTGCAATGAAATGTTGTATTTTGTGTTGGTGTTTTTTTAGAAAGGAAACGTTGGCTCCGTTTCCAAGTGAAACAGAAGCAGTCCAGTTGGAAACTCATCGTCATTCAGATTTGTAAATATCTTTTTTGGAAGCCAGGTTGGAAAATGTAGCCAAAACTTTGCGGGTACTTCGAGTTGCCCCAAAGCTTTTCCATGCAAACACCTTTGCATGGAAAGTGGTACCCGGTGTTAATTGCTGTAAGCCATTAAGTGGAAAGGGCTTGGTAGTTGGGTAGCTGGGTGCAGCTCCCGTGGGCTCCTGGAGGAGGCTGTCACCCTGGTTATCATCGCTGTTGTGGAAACTGAGGATCCCCAGGGATTGCCCTGTGGAGCAGCCCCAAATGGTGTCCCCAGGGCACGGCGCTGGTGACAGTGCAGGGAAAACTGGGGGGACACGGGGTACAGCCCCTGATCTGCTTTATGTGTCACCTGCCTCCCTTGGAGGCAGCGCTTCTGGTTCCTACAGCGTCTGCCCTGCCTCGGTCTGTAGGGTTAAAACGATGCCGGGTTTGTCCTTGGGTTTGTCCTCTGAGCTTTTTGCAGAGCTTGGCTGGGTTTCCCCGGGGGCTTTGAGCTCATGCCCTTCTGCGATTAAAATACCAGGGTGGGAAAGAGGAGGGAGCTGCCGCAGCACTCGTGGCCGGCAGCTGGGCGCTCCCCAGTCATGCTGGAGCTGGCGCAGCAGGGAAGGGGACTGTAACACCGCTGCCCTGCCCGGAGCTGTTCCTCTGCTCATTCCCAAGCTGGTTTTCACCCTGTCTATGGAGAGCAAATGGACAAACCCCAGGGTGTGAGCTCCATCGCTTCCAGAAAGGAGGGAGTGTGTGGAGCCTCTGTCTTTCCAAGGCCTGGAGGATGCTCTTTGGAGGGCAGGTGGTGGAAAGAGGCAAGCCTGAGCAGTACCCTCTCATTGGAAGGGGTAAAAAGGAATAGAAATGCCCTCTTGGAAATGCCCCAGAGCTGCTTGCCTCTGGAGATCCGGACAAACCTGGCCCCTGGGCGCCAGGGGCAGCATCTCCTCCTCCTCCCAGCTGTGCCGCTGCGGGAGGCTCAGCCCCGAGCACCCCTTGTGCCCGGTGCCTCTGTTCCCCACCTCAAATCTCACCCGCGAGCATCCCTCACCCAGGCGCCTGCAGAAGGATGGTGGCTTGGGAGGGCTGGGAGTAGAAGCTGGTTGCGCATCTCCAATGGATATGGAGATGATTTGTTCAGCGTGCTCGGCTCCCAGCTCCTTTCCTACCAGCTCTTCCCTACGAGGCTTTCCCTGGCTCTCTCTCAGCAGAGGGAATTCCCTTTCTGCCTGAGCTGCCTTCCCTTCTCCAGCTGCAGCAGCATCACCCAGGCAGGTTTGTGGTCCTTGGCCCGATACCTCACAGTATTGACTTCCTGCCACCCCCTTGTTAGGGCAATTAGGGAATTGCTGCATTAATCAGTGGCTGCTGCTGACCCCGCCGAGCTGTGCAGCTCCTGCGTGCCCCGCTGCAGCTGCCGACACCTCCTGCCCTGGATGAATCTTTCATGCGCTCACCTCGTGTATTTTTAATAGGCTGGGGCTTGGTGAGGGCGCGTGTGGACTGCTGGCAGGGTTTGGGGGGGCACAGGGCACCCTGAGGATGCAGGGGTGAAGGGAGAGGGGTTTGGGCTCTGGATGGGTCCGTGGGCAGTGGGGGACTCGAGGTGGTGCTGGGCACGGCAGCACCTTGCTTTGGGAGCTTCCTCCTCGGGCACCACTGGAAGAGGAGGAGGAGGAGGGAGACGTCCCCTCCATCTGTGCGCTGCCCTGGGGAGGGGCGTAAATCACTGGCTGGTGAAAATAGGAAATGGGAAAATAGGAAACATGCTGGTTTTGCTCAGGTTTTGAAGCCTGCAGGAGCCTCCCATGGCTGCTCCCTGCCTGTTTATGGGAGCTTCAGGGGTTTCCCTCTTTGCCTGCCCCCACGAACTCTGCTCTGCCCTCTGCTCCAACAGCGAAGTGCAGGGGATGCTCTCCAATCAAATACCCTAAACGCACAAATCTATTTTTCTCCGCTTTATCCCAATCTGCCATCCCATGCGTTTGGGATCTCCTCCGCTCCGCCCTGCCCTCTCCATCCTTCCTGCTTCGGTCTGAGCCTGGCTGACCGCTGCGGAGTCCCCGGCACGGGACTGCTCCTGCCCCGCGTGCGGCCGCGCAGAGGCATCGCTGCCGCTCCTGAGCTCCGCGGGCGTTACATAAATCCGCCCCGTACCCAGCTCGTGGACGTCACTGAGCTCTGTCCATGCCCATAACATCATTGTTGCCATGGGAACCAGCGTACTTCCAAGGGGGAAAAAAGTAGAAGGAGACTAAAAAAAGGACAAAGAAGGAACAAAATAAGACAAATATGTGACATATCCCAACGACGTGTCGGTGTAGGATGTTGTAAAGATTGCGCCGCAACTTGTTTGGGAAGCCTTGCATAACGGTTTGGTCTTGGGCAATGCAGCAAGCTGAATCGGGGACGGTGAAAACCTGCTAGTACCCCAAATATCCCGAGTGAGGCGGAGGCTGTAGGGCACGGGCACTGCCCGCTGCAGGAAGCACGGCTGATTTTGGGGCTCCTCGGGGCACCCTTGCCCTGCTGCTGGCAGCCTGTGCCCGGAGCTGTGCGGGAGGCTCTGTGCACACGGGAGCTTTGCCTTGCAGAGCACCAGCTTGCTGCACTTGTTTGCTGGAGCACGAGGGAAAGCTGCGGTGCAGCAAGCCCTTGGATTTCCTCAGTTTACCCCCCCACGAGCATGCATGGCTGGGAGGTGGCGGAGCGTTGCGCTGGGAATATTTTCTGGGTGAGCAGCCAGCAGTGCTGCTCTGCCATATCCATCACCAGCGAGCTCTAAGGGCAGGCTTTTTTAAGGGACTTTTTGCAGCCAGTGCGTTTAAAAGCCGTATATTTGGGGGTTGAGTGTGTATCCACTCCACACTTAAGGCGTGGTGGGAGAAGGAGCCTTAAATATATTATCGAGCACCAGTGATGGCTCCGGCGTACTTAGCGAGTTCTAAATTGTGACCCTCAGTTCCTCCTGCAGCAGGGGAGTCCATTAGGGAGGATTTTGCTGCTCATCTTGTGAAATGCCACGTATGAGCTGCTGGGGAGGGCGCTGCTCCTTGGGGCTTCCTAACGGGGTGGGCTGGGAACCACAAGGGATGGGGTGTTAGGGGATGACCCCACAGCCCCGAAATGTCAGCAGAAGGTGCTGGAACGGTGATGGGTATGGAGAGGGTGAGAGGTTGGGGTTTTGCTGAGTGGTGTTAGGGCAGCGTGTTGGGAATGGTGTGGGAAGCTGGACCCAGGGCTCCCTGCGGTTCCTAACGGGTGTCCCAAGCCTCTGCCGTGCCTCTCCCGCACCCCTCCGTGGGACAGGTGTGAGCAGGACAGCAATGGGAATCTGGGCTAAATTCACACCCAAGTGCTCTAGCTTGGGATTTTATTGTGTTATTTAATTTCTTATCAGAAACAGCTCCCCACCCTCTGGTGCTGTTCCCGCGGCCGGGCTGCTGGTGGCCGTGCCAGCCCTCCCAGCTCAGGAGCTAATTGCGAGCGATACGCAGGGCTCTGCTTAAAAGCTCCAGCTCCTGAAGTTTGGGGATTATGCAAGGCACTCAGCTCGCAGGGTTCTTTTTATCTGCATTTTTTTTTTTTTTCTCTTTAAGCAGTAAGATTTTAAACCCTTTTGGTTGCTGGAAAAAAAAAAAAAAAAAAAAAAAAAAAAAAAAAAGCTTGAAGTTTGAATCTAAAAGGCAAAGGGGAAACAATTCTGCAGCAGTCAGGCAAGCAAGAGCCTTGTCAGGATTTTTTTTTTTTTCTTTTTCTGACAAAACACCTCTTTTATTGTGCTTCAGCCCCTCTAAATGCAGCATCCTTTCTTACTCCATCACCTGAGCAGGCTCCTCTGTGCTGCAGAGCAGGCGCCACGCTCCCCTGGAGCAGCAGTTGTGTTTCCCAGGCAGGGGGAAGCCTCCCCTGAGCATCTCTGGCAGCACAGGTTTGAAATCTTTGGGAGAAAATGAAAAGGCGATTAAGGCGATTAATCCCAGAAATTCCTATTTTCTTCTATTAAAGAGTTTTGCTTCCCTGCCAAGCAGCGATGAACCTCCTCTGCGCTCTGATGGGTGCCAGTGGCATTTTGGGGCGCTCTGTGGGGTTTTGGCTGCCTTTAGGTCTCCGTGTGGCTGTGGTGCAGGGGGTGCCACAGTGCAGCACCTGCAATGGCTGCAAGGAAAACTGAATGAAATGAAATTTCAAACCCTGTGGCATGAATAATCGCCCTGTTTGGGTTTCCCAGGTGTAATTGCAAAGCTGCAAGAATTAAAACAACCTCCCAGGGCTGAGGGGAAGCAGTCTGAGAGAGCTGCAGAGCAAGGGGGGAGCACAAGAGGCCAGACAATATCCCCAGAGGCCACCCCTGCCAAAACTTCATGTGTTCTTGCTTGTCCCCACACCATGGCCATGCTTTCAGGGTGGCACCGTGATGTTTGGAGAGCTCCCAGGGGCTGCGGTGCCTCTTGCACGTGCTGGAAGCACGACGTGGCTGCTGCCCTTAATTTTGAAGGAATACCATTAAAAAAAATGAAATAAACCCCAATTAATTGTGCAGGGTTGGGGTAGGATTGCGGCAGGAATCCTACAACCTTTCCGCCAGGTGTGACATTCGGAGCCTTCTCCTGGTGGCCTGGGCGGTCGGTGGAAGAGCTGGGAAGGGGTTTTTATTTCCATCCGCGAAGCAGATTAATTCTGAGGGCTTTTCACTTCCCTCGCGAGCGGCCTGAATTAATGTTTTAGGAATTTGGTGGCTGCCGCCTCCCTCTCCCCCAAAGGCCAGACCCTGGAAGTCCCATTATGCTCTTGTCAAAGGGGCTATTTCTGGAATTGATGATAGGAACGAAGCCTAAAACTCCGTTCTCATTAACGTCTGTGGCTTATCCCGGCGTCGCTCCTAAGCTGGTGGGACTCGGTGGCACTGCAGGGGAAGGCTGTCATTTCAACCCAATTTTCGCATCACATTTGCACAAGAATTTCCAGGCCTCGCCAGCACTTTCTGCAGGTTTGCTCAACAGCAGCAGCTGTCCCAGAGAGCAAAAACTTTGCAGGGCAGGAGGGAAATGCCCAGGAACTGTCCTGGTGCTGCCATCCCCGAGCCAAGGAGCGCGCCTGCAGCTGCCGCTGCCCTCCAGCAGCATCGTCCCTTTTAATTCCCTTGCTGGCAAATTTGATCCAAACTTCTGCAACCGAATCATAGCGAGCATAATGCAATATCTTTCTCTTTTGATTATATTAAGCTGGGTAGCGCTGGCTAATTGAATCCTGGGTTCTTGCCTCTTAATTATGGGAGGTCGTGCTCAGCCGTGCGCACGCAGGTGGCGCCGGGGGGAGGCGTTTGAGGGCGTTCGTTCAGGGTGAAGGCTCCTTTCCTTGCAAGCGCTTGGCTTCTGTTTTTTTTTTTTTATTTTCTTGTGCTTTTCATTATTTACAATTTCAGAGAGAGGTCACGGCAAAAGTCTTGCTGGATCTTTCTGGAAAGGGAGCACCTGTGAGCATTTCAGATCCGACCCGATGGTAAAATTGTGGGGTTTTAAGAATGGTTCGGGGTGGGCAGGTGACCCCAAAAGCGGGGACTCTCTAGCGTCCCGTGGCATAGAGAGGACTGTTTTGAGTGTTGGTCGTGCATGTGTGACACAGGTTCCCTGCACCAGGAGGGCACAGCCACCGCAGGGCCAGCTCAGCACCAGCAGTGCCTTGGCGCAGGATGCGATCCTGATGCGGTGCCACTCAGCGTGGCGAGGAGCAGTGGGGTCTGTGTGGGGCTTCCTAAGCCCCGTGCTCCCTGCTCGGCTTTGCCCCTTCGCTGCCAAGGCAGCAGCAGCAAGCAGTATTCAATAAAGCACCTTCTGCTGCTGCTAATTGAAGTTTTCCTTTGTCAGCCTCTCCCTCAAACAACAGTAGGTACAAAGCCGTAGCCATCAGCACTTTGTGTGGCTCTGAAAATCCCATTAGCAGAAGAAAGAGCTTGAAGTTCCATTCAGCTGGAAAAAAAAAAAAAAAAAGGAAAAATAAAATAAAATAACCCCCAACCCTGTGATCTATCAGCTGCACATTAACATATCGCCCCGTGCACCAGCAGGCTCCTGTGCCGGCCCTGCCCCGGGGATATTTAATCAGGGAGAAGCGTTATATTGGACTGAAAATGTGTTTGCCTGAGGGAGCGATGTGCTGATAAGTGGGTCTGCGGTCAGAGCCGGGCAAAGAAAAACACCAGCAGCAGATAAAATCCCATCCTGCTCCCGGCCCCCCTCTCCCCAGGCTGTTTTTCCACCCAAGGGGTGCCTGTTCTCAGAGCCGGGGTGCCCGTCGTGGCAGTGAACGCAGGGACCAGGCACCAACCCAGGTCGTGTTCTCATTCCGGCCACGTGAGGAGAGCTGGGCCTGTCTTCTGCCGCCGGGAAAGAATTTATTTGCAAGGATTTGCCTGGCTGGGGAAGCTTCCATCTGTCCGTCTGTCTCGTCGGGTTCCCATCTGACCAAGCGGGCTCCTTCTGAGCCTTGAATATTTCGCGCAGCCCTTGTCAGACGCACACTCATTCTGTCACCAATTCGGGATCTTGCAGGCTTTTTTTTTTCTCTTTAATTCCTGATTTTCTCGAAGGGCTTTGCAGTTCATCACTGGCAGAGCCGTGGATGCTTTCCAAGCCCCCCCAGGCCAGAGAACGCCCGCGGATTTGGCGCGGCTGCTACCGGAGCCTCCTGCTCCCTCCTGCAGCCTGCCCTCTGTGCGTGCCCCCGCAGGGCTATATTTGGGATAAATATTCCAGCCCGTAGCCGCGACCTGACAGTCGGAATTTCTATTCCGATATCTTGTAAACATTTCTTCAGATTAAAGGATCCAGATTGCCAGGGACCGGGCGGTGACTCAGCCCCGTGTGATTTCGCAGGAATCGGAGCGGGGTCGTCCTGCGGCACCGCGTGCTCCGGCCCCGCGCCCCACCAGGCAGGCACCTGCTGGTTCCCCCACACCTTTTCCTTCTCCAGCCTGATAACGTGACAACACGGGCTCCAAAACATCGCCCAGCTCTGCATCGCAGTGAAAGCTCTCGTCTGACGGGGGCTGCGTTCATTTGGGTACAGGCACCGAGCTGCTGGCAGCTCCCCAAACGCTGCTTGCCTCGTGCCAGGGCTGGTCGGCCTCACCAGACACGTGTCCCAGGCTCACCTCTGGGTGTCTGTGTCCCAGGCTCACCTCCAGGTCTCTGCACCCACCAGCTGCAGCGTGGCATCCTTGTTATCCCTCAAATGAGATGCAAACCTCTAATTACAAGGTGGTGAAGGTGCGGAGAGGAGCTGCCTAAAGTGCGGCTTGATCCAGCCCAAAGGCAAGCACGGAGCAGAGGCCAGGAGCTTCCAATCCAGCCTCTCCCCTCCAAATTTACTTTTCCAGGCTTCAGCCCTATGGAAGACCCTGCAGCCACCAGACAAGGACGTCCCCAACACCGGGCACGGGTTGGGAAACCTGCTTGAGGTGCTCTGCCTTCCCCCTTGCAGCTGGAGGTCAAGGCTTAAAATATTCCTGAATACAACCGGACCCAGAGTGTCCTACCCACAGCTGGAAGCCCTGGTGCTGGCAGATAACCCCGGTGGTGACAGCTCCTTGGTTTCTTGTCCTTGTGCCCTTGGCAGCCAGGAGTTGGCTGGAAGAAGGATGCAGAGATTCAGTACCAGGCTCGAAGCTTCCCCAGGAGGATTTGCTGCAGCAGCGCGCCTTGTTCCGTCCAAGCAAGTGCTCAGAGCCTGTCCCAGCAGCTCAGCTCTTCAGCGTTGCTCTGAGAGGCAACGTTTGGGCAGGGGATGGGCTCTGCGGGGCCTCACGGCAGCCCTAAGCCTTTTAGGCGGCCAGTTAATGTTTTTGACAGCCTTAATTTGGACTGGGAATGAAAAGTTCAATCACTGGCTTCAGGGAAACGCCCCTGGGATAAGCTGTGACATAGTTAATAGAAAATTGTAATGTTGTTAAAGTGCTTTTCTGTGAAATGCCAGGAGAGGAAATTAATGGCGTGTTTTTTTCTAAAAGTTTATATCATTCTTTTAATTTAATTTTTTAATCCATCATATCAGCACTCAGCAGTCTCGCCACGCAACTTTAATTTTATAGCGTTTTTCACATTAGCCACGGCCACTGATGTCACCATGGGGAAAACATGCCACCGGTTTGCCACTTGGGTACCAAACAGCGGGCAGGGTCTCCGTGCAAAACCCCAAAATCTGACGCTTGGGCAGCAGCTCTTGGCGTGCGCCTTGCTGGAAAGACAAGGATTGTCTTTGATTCAGTGGTGACTGCTGGTGTACTGCGTTTGGGTGTTTCTTTGTGCCTGGTGCCAAATGGAGGTGAGGGAAGAAGGGGTAAGAAAAGGATATTTTAAAGTTTGATGGTAGTTTTATGGAAAACTTGTGGTATTTAAGTGCACCAACCTGGGGAGCAGCAGGGCGAGGAGAGACAGCATGTGGAGTGTCCCGGATGGGACAAAACACCTTGGGGTCCTGCTGGCATCTCCCCCCTTCTTTTCCCTATCCACTAAACTGGGGACAAAGACCTGGACCGGGGTGCAGGAGCCCTGGGGGCGAGGGGATGATGAGGGGGGCTTGTGCTTGGCACCGTTGCTTCCTTGACCGCTCTCCGTGTAGCTGGTTCGAGCGGGTGAGCATGCTGGTGATCCTGCTCAACTGCGTGACGCTGGGCATGTTCCACCCCTGCGAGGACATCGCCTGCGACTCGCCGCGCTGCCGCATCCTGCAGGTACGGCCGGGCACGTGTGGCTTTTGGAGCGGGAGGGCTTCAAGACCCTTCCCTGCCCAGCAAAAAGCTGCGGTGGCCGGCAGCGGGGCCGTGCACCCTTCGTCCCGCTCCCTTTTCATCCCGCTCCCTTTTCATCCTGCTCCCTTTTCATCCCGCTCCCTTTCCTTTGGCAGAGCTTCGACGATTTCATCTTTGCCTTTTTTGCCGTGGAAATGATAGTCAAGATGATCGCGCTGGGGATTTTCGGGAAGAAATGCTACCTGGGAGACACCTGGAACCGCCTGGACTTCTTCATCGTCATCGCGGGGTGAGTCGGGCGCCCCGGCTGCCCCCTGCCCGCGTGGGTTTCGTGTCTCATGTGCCAGGTCTGGGGAAAGAGAGCTCTGGATGGAGAGTGCTGAGGTCCCTTGGGCTCTTATGCATCAGGGCTGTCAGCACCACCTATCCTAGAAGCCTACAATCTTTTAGGTTGGACAATACCATTAAAATCATCGAGTCCAACCGCTGACCTAACACTACTAAACCACGTCCCTAAGCCACGTCCACGCATCTCAAATACCTCCAGGGATGGTGACACCCCCACCCCCCTGGGCAACCTCTTCCCAACCACCCTTTCCATGAAGAAATCCTCCCTGATATCCTCTCCAAACCTTCCCTGGTGCAACGTGAGGCCGTTACCCTCTCCTGTAGCAGGGACACCAGCCCAGAGGGGGACCCGCTGGTTGTCTCCATCACCCACGAGAGAGATCTCCAGTGCCTGGTGGTGGTGATGACAGTGTACTGGTGATGTATGGCTCACAAGCACTGGTGGGGATGCAGCAGGAGCCGTTTGCTGCAGTTTTTGGCCAGCACATGCGTGTCCCGTGCCGCGCGGCCACCCTGCCTGGCGCTGGGCTTGGCTCCGCGGCGCTGGGGGCTTGGGTTTCATGCAGGCTGCCCGACGGGGGGGGTGTTCAGCAGATTGTTTGAAGCGCGGAGAGCTGCCTTCCAGGGAGGATATTTCAGTGAAATGTGCGTGATTGCCCTCTTTGTTGTTTTTGAGGGAAAGCAACCAAGTTTGCCTTTTTGAGCGTTTTCCTTTCCGAGGCACCTGGTTTGAGTTAAGGCTCCTCCAGCACCCGAGAATCTCCTGGCTGGGGCTGCAAATCCACATGAAAAGTGCCTGGCCCCCAGCCAGGGCGCTGAGTTTCTTTGGCACAGGATTCACTCACCGGCCCTCGCCTCCCCTCCCTCCTCCAAGAGCCCGGAGACCTTTTGGGAAAATGGCGCTTTTTTTTTTTCTTTTTTTCTTTTTTTTTCTTTCCCCTCCTCGCTTTTGATAGAGCTGCAGATCAAATTTACTGGATTTTCCTGGAAAGGAGCGGGGCCCCTCCAGGCTGGGCCGTTTCCCAGGCGAGGGTGTCAGCGGGGCGCCTGCCGTCTGCCGTACGGGGCGCCGTGCCTGCAGGCTTCCCTTACAGCCCCTGGTGTGCGCCCCTGTGGGGAGCTGGGGGCACCACGAAGGTGGCCCAGTACAACCAGTAAGGAGGCGGCAGGTCTCCCAGTTAGCCCCTAGGAACTCGTTGCTGGAGGGGCCGAAAGATCCCAGGTTCCTCTTGAGTTCTTTGTTATTTCTTGGAGCAGGATGAAGCGTGATGAGGAAGGGGACCTGAGTGTGATGTGATGTGCTGTGCTATGGGGGTGGCGTGTTTGGGGGTGCTGCACTGCCCCCCCCCAGCCCTCTCCCATCCTCTTTAGCTTGTCTGGCGTTTGGAGCCAGGGTTATATATCGATGCCCATGACGGGGCCCCCCATCATGATGGGTGTCTGCTGCTGTTCCTCCAGGCTCTCCTAACCCTGCCCTAATTCCTACATAGCTGTGCTGTGCTTCAGCATCAAACCGCCCGCCTGCCTCCTGCACCTGAACGGGAGCCTGGGTTCAGCCCCTTTCCCCCACGGAGCCCTGGGTGTGGGTACGGGCACCCGCATCCCCCGGGGCGCGGCGGCTTCATTAGCTCCAGCGGTTCGCAGCCTGCCCGCCTTGGTGCCTCCTGCCAGGTCAGCTTTGCCTCTCGCTAAATGATCGGCCTTTCATTTTTGTGCTCGAGCTGTTCCCATCTGGGCCCTGTCACAAGCAATTCAGCTGACAAAGGATCGAACTGGCTGTAGGGGCGAAGGCAGAGCCTTTCCCTCGGTGCACGCGGGGTTTTTCTGTGGCCGCTCGTCCCGCTGCTCTCCCCCAGCCTCCCCATCCATCCTGGCCCCCGCTGCCTCCTGCTCCAGCATCGCTGCTGTCCTAGGGACCCCTCGCTGTCCCCCTGCGGTGCCAAGTGCTGGGGACAGCTGCAGGACCGGGCTGCTGCCATAGCAGGGGACATCAGGGGACCAGAGCCCGGAGTGAAGGCGTAGGTAGAAAACACCTTAAGGACAAGACCAAAAGGCAAAGACAAGACCAAGGGTCAGGTCCCAGCCCAGTAAAGTGAAGGGGGTACGGTGCAGGTGATGTGCTTGGGGCATCCCAGGATACAGGCTCGGGGGAAAATTGGGGAATTTTCCAGGGCCGAGCTGTGGAGGAGAGCAAGCGCCAGGGCGATGCCTTGAGCCGCTCTGGGTTTGTTAGATACCCCATAAAGCAAATGGGGTTTTAACGTGGGTCTCATGGCAGGACTTCACCCAGCCTTTCGCCCCTCAGGGCCTGCCCCAAATCTCCCCCAGCCCCTTAACCTCCTTGCAGAGGAGGCAGCACAAAGCTCTGCTTCTGCCTGCCCACTGCTTTCCTCCCTGCGGGCAGACCTCCCGCGGAAACCCTTCGTAACCGTGACCAGCCTAGGACAGGCTTGCTTCCAAAAAAAAAAGGAAAAAAAATGGCATTTCAACCATTTCACCCTCCCTCCTCGAGAAGTTTCTGGCCCTGCCTGGGGCTGTGGTCGCAGAGGAACCAATTTCTTGCGTATTTGCCCCAAAGGCAGTGCCGCTGGGCGGTGCTGGGCTGGCCACTTGCGCAGCGTGCCGTTAAGTACTTCTCAGCTCTGTTAAACTGTCCAGACCAATCTCATGAGCTCATGGAGAATAAATGACTTCTTTGTGACAATGTAATGCAATTAGCACTAATTGTAGAGAGTGTAATGTCTGCAACACATCTCTGTAATTACAGCAAAACTTGCTGCAGATGAGGGGAGCGCTACACAGACAAAACTCCGCTTGGTGAAGCACAGCTTTGGCTGTAGGTTACGGAGCTGTGTGGGAAAAGGGAAAAAAAAAAAGAAAAAAAAGTGACGAAACGCATAATTATGTTCCTTTATTTTGAAGGAGAGGATTTGGGGAGTTTGCTTTTTCAAGGAGCGCTTGAAGGTTACCAGGCGCTGCGTGCCGGCTCCCGCTGAGGGTGGCTCGATGGGATTTCGACCTCTCGCGGCGTACAAAGTGGAGGTGCCAAGGACGGGTGCTTGCTTACGCCCAGAAATGTGCAGGATCTCTTGCAGGCTCAGCTGGCAAAGTGTGGCTGTGGGGTGCTGATGCTCCTGGCCCCCTGGGGACCCACAGCCATGCTCTGCCCCGAAAACCAAACCGTGCTCAGCAAACCAAACAAAAAGCAACAAAACCCAATGGTTTGGTCGTTCCCCCAGGAGGGGGGCTTGCATCAGGTGAGGATTTGGTGCCTCCAGGGCTCCTCTGGGGCTCTGGGTCGGCGTCTGCCTTCCTGCCCCCCCGCAGGCAGGGCTGTGCATCATCTGTGTGTGAGCTGCGCGGCTCTGCTCTTCCTCCGCGCTCAGCCAGTTGTTTGGCCAAGTGTCCCGTTTGTGCCTTGCTCCTTGGAACAGTGACGGGCCTCTCAGAGGGCTTTCTGACAAAGTTAAACACTTCTGGAATATTTTGCTTACAGTTCGGGAGGAGCTGGGGCTGGAGGTGGCTGGCAGCCCGCTTGCTTTTGAAGCAGACATACCATTTTTTTTTCCCTTTGCTTCCTGAGCACTTCTTGTAATGTTTGTTGGTTTTTTTTTTTGTTTTGTTTTTGTTCTCCCTGTGCTGAAGGCAGTATTAAAGAGTTAGCTCCACTGAAGCTTTCATAAACAACTCTTAAGGATGTCTTGCTCCCTCCTGTTTTCGAGTGCTGAGTTTCAGGGCTGAGATATGCTGCAGAAAGCCTTGACGAGTTCGTGGGTAGCAGAGAGCAAGAGACGCACCACGGTCCCTTGCTCCACCTGAAACAAAAGCACAGGACGGTTTCTGAAAAGCTCTTTAGCCAGAAATTGGGCATGGAGACAATTCTACCAGGTGGGTCGCTGCGGGGAGCATCGATCCCATGTCCGTGGTACCCAAAGGATGCGTGCTGGGCGTGATGTTCCCAGCCCGTGGCCTTGATCTCTTGGTGCCTTTGTGCTTCAGAGGCAGGCAGGGCTCCTCCGAACCGCGCTGCAGCCGCACGAGGCACCCAGGGCACCTCAGCAAACGGGGTGGGCATGGGGAGGAAAGGCAAAGCACGGGGTGTGGGATCCCCTGCTGCAGCCTCCTGGCGTGACACGGGGCAAAGGCTCCTCCTTCCCCGTCATCCCTTAAAAAAATAATAATAATAGAAAAATAATAATAGAAAAATAATAATAGAAAAATAATAATAGAAAGGCGGGGGTGAAAGCTTCTTTTTCGTGCCCACTCTGTTTGCTCACAGTGGTCTCCAGTGCCTCAGGGCACCTTGGAGCAGCACCCCGGGACCTTGGCTGCGTGGTGCCGGTGGTCAGGTAATTGTGCGTGTGAGCAGCGGGGTAATTGTGCGTGTGATCGGTGGGGTAATTGTGCGTGTCAGCGGGTGATTTGCACACACAATTACCCGATGTGCAGCCGCCCTCCCTGCCGACTGCAGCAGAGGCCGTGCCCGGCCCTCAACAACACCAGTGCTGCCAGCCGGCCACGGGGAGCCTCCTGCCTCGTCCCCGGGGGGCAGCGGTGGCAGAACCAAGCCAAGCCACCAGCCGTGACCCCAAACCTCCGGGTGTCCCCACGGGGGTCCCAGCTTGGCCATGGGGTGCTTTTGGTGAATCCTTTGGTGTGCTCCCTGCCAGCCTCGGTGCAGGGAGGCTGCTGTTTGCAGCAAGCCCTCAGCAGCCTCCCTCACAGCCCAGCTGACTCAAACCTACCTGCAAAAAGGGGTATTTGGGGGAAGTTTTCAGACTTTTTTTTTTTTTTTTGAGAGAGAAATCTTGCTTCTCTCAGCTTTTCAGCTTGAGCTGAACTTGCTGCTGCTCCAAAAGCCTCGTTCTTCAGGTGTCCTGGCTGGGACTCACGGTGCCTCTGCACGGCCGGATCCAGGGGCTCGCACTACCTCCACCGCTTTTATTTTTATTCCGTCGGGCTGGAATAAAATGGAAATTTTTCAAATTAACAACGCCCACGGATGCGGTGAGACTCGCGAGGCTCAGAAAGCAACGCCTGAGCGAAAAGCAGAGCACGGCGAAGCCTGCGAAGGCCGGGAGGAAATTTCATCCTGGCTTTCTCCAGATACGGCACCGCCGAAATAATTCGCCTTTGTCTTTCCCAGCGCTGATGGCTTAATATCATCCACCCATTGCTGCGCTTTGTAGATAAGGGACATCTGTGTGCCCGGGCTTGGAGAGCTCCTAGCGCTGCGTAAATCTGCATCCCGGGAGATCTGTGGGGGTGAGGCACAGCTCTCGGGGACACGGCCCCAGTGCAGGTGGGGGCTGTCACCTTGCAGCTTTGGTCACCTCGGTCACATCCCCGCCTGCGTCGTGTCCCCAGGTCCTCGGCTGTCCCCGTGCTGCGGGTGGCAGGGGGGCAGGATGGGGCCGCCCAGGGCGCTGCGGGGGGCTCCCGGTGGAGAGCTCATGGCTGTGGGCATGGCTCCATCCGCAGCCCTGCCTGGCAGCATTTACATCCCATTTAGATCAGACGCAGCCCAGCGAGCTGCCAGGCCATCCCCAGGCGGGACGGGAACAGCCTCCTGCTGCCTGCTCTGTCCAGAGCTGCTCCTCATGTGCCCTGTCTGTCTGTCCGTCTGTCCTGCTGCGAGCCCCAGCACCTCTCCCTCTGGGAGGAGCGCTTGCCAGAGGCTGCATCAGCTCTTTTCATGCATCCCCCCCCCCAGCAGCTCGTCATACGCCTGGCTTTGCAGATGCTCTGGTGATATTCTTAGGAAGTCGAAAATGTTTCCGAAATGTTTCCTCTTTCTGAATAACTCCAGCAACCGGGGGCTGCCGAGCGCTCTGATGAGTCTCAGCGTCTGATGTGGATCCACCCTAGTTAATGCCGAGTGTTTTTCTGAACTGTTAACGTTGCTGGGCACTCGGGACCACGGCAGAGGCTCTGACAGGCATCGTGCTCTCACATTTGAGCAGAAATGACATTCGAGCTGGAGCTTTGTTGTGGGCTTTTTACACCGCGAATTCTCAGTGCGCTGATGCGATACAGGCGGGTAAATGCTCCTGTCACCTCCCCGGTGCTCAGCACCCCAGTGTTTGCTCTCTTTGGGGAGCTTTGCTGGCCGGGGACTGGATTGATCCCTCCTGTGCATGGGAGGAGACCTCTGAGCTGCTGGGTGCTCGCTGGTGCTGCCTTTTGGTGACTGTTTCCCCCGCACCCACCTGCTCCCAGTCCTCGTATTGAGCTCTTTGCTCAAGGTAGTGGGATCTTTTTTTTTTTTTTTAATTTGACACTATAATTGTTTTTTAGTACGTTAAATCAAACCGCGTTCTACAACATGCCCTTTGCAGATTACAAGCACGCTCATCTCTGGGAGTGAGTCTGGAGCTGTCATTAATCAGAAAACGATTTGTCTTGGTGCAAATAATCATGTGCTGCTCTGAATTTTGCTGTTCGCCTCTGTTTTAATTATGGATGAAAGAAAAGCAGTATGTTCGACATGGGCTTTTTACCAGAACCCTGCAAACCATATGAAAATCTTATTTCTGAACACCGAGGGGTATTTTAGAGCTGTGAGAGGCCGGGGAAGCTTTGGTGGCTCTCCTTGGGGGGGACAAAGCTCCGGAGTAGGGTCAGTGAAGTCAGGGTCAGAAGAATTTCTTGAGGCTGCTTTGGTCTTGGCTATGGTTTGTAATCATCATCGTTGGAGCCTACCAAGGGAAATGGGGTGAGGTATCACTGTGTCAGGTGTGGAGCTGTAGGTTTTGGGGATCACACCAAGAGCACATCTCCAGCGGGGAGGGACGGGGCAGCACCAAAAGCCTTTGAGCAAGGCGCCAGCAGTGCCTCCTCCAGCAGCCGGTGCCTGAGCAGGGGAGGGTAACTCGGGCTGGGACAGGGGTGGAGATGGCTGGGAGCAGAGATCCTGGCTGTGAGACGGGGCTGGAAGAGCTGGCTTTGTTTGGCTTTGCAGAATCGAGGCTGGGAGATGTGCTTTGTGCTCTGTCAATACGTCGGGTGGGTAAACACCGGCGACACGGAACGGCTCCAGGAGCAACTTAAAAGGCAGCGCTGGCGTAAGAGCAAATGCATGTGAGCTCGCCCTGAATAAATTGAGGCTGGAAATTAGGCTGCTAACCATCAAAGCCGGAGGGAGGGAACCACCCAACTCGCTTCAAGATGGAACTTGATAATTTTCGGAAGAGATTAATATCCTGTGGTTGCCTGCAGCAGCAGGAGCCCGGCTGTGCAGGGAGCCTCGCGGTTCTGTCGTCGCGTTTGCCTGGCTCTGCCTCTTCGGAGATGCTTTTCGGCAGGTCTCTCATGCTTTCCTCCGGGATGAGGGCCAAATCCCAGCGGTGACACGGCCGGTGGCCCCGCTGTGCTTGAGCAAAGGCGTTGTGAGCAGGGTGAGATGGGGCTGGGCTGCCCCAGGGGCTCACACAGGTGAACTGCAGCCGTGGGCGAAGTCAGGTGAAGGTGGTGCCTCGTTGTGCTGAGCTGTGAAATGGGAACAATCCGTCATTATAAACAGGGCTCTGTCTGGCAATTTCCCTCCCGCAGTGAGCAGGGACTTTGAGAAGCTTCTGCCCTGGATCCTGTGCAGAAGCAGCAACCAGAGCAGATGAGAGAGAGGCGAGAGACCCGGCTGCGTGCACTCGTTGACTTTATTCCGATAAACAACCCTTAATGAATTCCTCTGGTAAACCTTTCCGAGGGGAGAGACACAGTAAAATTCCCTCAGTGAGCAGCTGGCGGGCGGTTTGATCTGCAGTGTTTGATGATCCCGGAGACCCTTGACGCTCGTCCCTGTCTGCCTTGCAGGATGCTGGAGTACTCGCTGGACCTGCAGAACGTCAGCTTCTCGGCCGTGCGCACCGTGCGCGTCCTGCGGCCGCTCAGGGCCATTAACAGAGTCCCCAGTAAGTTGGCTTTTTGCTCTTCCCTTTATAAATCTCTTATATCCGTGCCCCAAAGGTGGAAGAACAAACGTGGATGCTTCCCATCTTCCATCCAACGTTTGCCCAGGCCCTGGTGGTTCTAGGTCCTACCACTGCTCCTGGCTTTCCAGTGCCTGGCGCTCACCAATTCAAATAATATTCCCATCTGTGCCTTTGGGTGCCACAAGACAAGGGGATCCCCAGGGCTGGCTTCAGACTCCTTTATTTCTCATCCTAAGGGGGTCTTAGGAGGCTGCGAAGGTGAAGGGAAGCAGGTGGTGGGGTGCCAGCAGCCTTCCCCATGCAGCGTGGGCAGAGGGATCCGAGCCCTCCCTGCACTCCCCCATCCTTTCCCGGAGAAGCTGGGACACAGAAATCGTGTCATGCCTGGAGGCAGCCCCTGGGAGGCACCGAGGAGCCTCCTCGTGCAGCATCTCTTGCTCCACTCCCCACAGCTGGTCCGTGCAGCAAACCTTGCCTGCAGAGCTGCATGGGTGCCCATCCAGGCACTCCAAGCCTAGAAAGCCCCCGTTTTTGTAAATTTAGCATAGCCCACTCTCAAACTGATGGCCACGTGCAGTTCTGCCTGCTGGTTTCGCCCTGGAGAAGATCTCTCACCTATCCTAAGAACCGAGGTACTGGTTTTAATGTGAAATAATTCATCCAAGCCTTTTTCTCCCTGGGAAGCAAAGCGTCTGAGTCCTTCTGCTGGGAGATTCACAGCCTCTTGTGAGTGCAGTGATGCTCTGAGGCTTGTGAAGTACCCAGGGAACACCAGGAAACATTGCAACATTGTGGTGCTGGATTCAGCGTTGTTTTCGCCAAATTACCTCCAAGCCTGAACCCCTCCCCTGTACCTCGATGAGCACTGATCAGCTCCAGCTCTGTGCTGGAACTGCCTGGGCTCTGTTTATTTGTCTCGTCCCGACACTGAACCCGGTTTGCTGCTGCTGGTTCAGACGTTACGGTACCCTCCGAATCCTCTCTGTGATGTTTTTTTTTTTTTTTTTTTTTTTTATCCCCGTTGCTGAACTGATGGCTGGCTGAATTTATCTGCCACCGTCTGACCGGGGATGTAACTCCCTTAATGTGTTTTCAAATCCCGGGTATTTCGTCTTGGCTCCTGTGCAATGTAGTTATGATGGGATAGAAATATAAGGTGGGGAAAGCAAGAGGAGGGTTTTGTATGATGATAAATGCAGCAACCGTGGAAAGTCGCTCCAGTTAATTATGAGTTGACTCATGGTGGTTGCTCCCCATTAGAGGAGTGAAAGGAGAAACCTGATGGAGGAGACGACAACATCAGAAAGCTTCTTGAAGTATCAAAGTAAAGGGAGCAATAGTAAGGGTTCCTTTAAATGAAAATCAATGCAAGCGAGTGAGAGAATGCAGAAGATGGGGAAGGAAGGGGAGAGAGAGATGAGCAGAATATTACAGAGATGTCAGATAAAATCAATTTTTTTGTGTGTAAATGTCAAGTTGAAGTCACCATCAATTTGTCTTTGTTACAGAACTGGCTGTTCCTGAGCTCGTGAGAATAAACTGCCAGAGAAAATCCCGTGTTTGAAGGAAGAGAGGGGATTTAGGGTAGATGAGAGGAGTTAGGAAGGGAAGGGAATGTTAATACAGCCTGAGTGGGGAAAGCAATAGGGCTGAGCAAGGGAGGTGTCAGAGACAGATCTTGGAAGGAAAGGGGCTGGTAATTGGCAGAAAACTTTGAGAGGAAAAGAGGATTTGGGAGGGGAATGGAGGAAGGGAGAGGAGAGGGGAAGGTGGGTTGTGTGCCCAGGAGTGGGGCCGGGCTGGATGGGGGTACCTGGGGCTGGTGGTGGGGCCAGGGAGCTGCAGGGACCTGCAGCAAAGGGGATGAGGAGAACAGAGGGGAAGGAAGGGTGTAGGTGGAGGGGATAAGGAAAATGTCAGGAGGCCATGGATGGAAGGAGAAAATTCAGTGCAGATTTTCCTTCTTTGGTGACCGCTTCGTCCTCCCCTCAGGTATGCGCATCCTGGTGACGCTGCTCCTGGACACGCTGCCCATGCTGGGGAACGTCCTCCTCCTCTGCTTCTTTGTCTTCTTCATCTTCGGCATCGTGGGAGTCCAGCTGTGGGCGGGTTTGCTCAGGAATCGCTGCTTCCTCCCCGAGAACTTCAGCATGTGAGTCCTGTGGCTGTGGCTGGAGCGTGGGGGGGGCATCTGGGCTGCCCTCCAGCAGAAAGCCCCGGCCCTTTGTGCATGGTCCCAGCTCCAAAATGCCACCACGGATCCCACCATGGTGCACGTAGATGGAGTCAGGTCAGCAATTTGCCATTCGCATCCCACAGTGCTGCCCTTCGCCCTCGGCCGGCGCTGGGAAGCCTCTGTGATTGATAAGAGCCTCCAAGAAAACAGCCAGGCTTAAGAGTTGGGGCTTTCTAAATTCAGCAGATCATTAACGTGTGACCTTTTCGGCATTCGTCAGGGTGCCGAGACCTGAATCCCGTTCAGCAGCTGGGAGTGCTTATTGCTATGGCATTCGTGGTCCCACCTGAACCCCAGGGGAGGCTGATGGAGCTGGGCACGCACTTCACGATGCCAGACGCTTCTTAGTCTCGGAGCTGGAGACAGTCCCTGCCTAAAAGTGCTAATTTTTGACAGATCCCAGCCCCCAGGTTTGCACTCGGTGATTTGGTTGTCTTCACATACAGCAGCCGTGCTGCAAATAGTGCTGGGAGCCCAGCGCTGCGAGGAGCATCCCAGCTTGGCAGCCTTTGGGACTGTAATTAGGGCTTCTCAGATGCAAAACAGCTCCAAAGATGTCACCTCTCAGTGCTTCGCCTCCAAACGCAGCCTCCCCGGCACTGATCCAGCTGGATCCACACCGGGATGCACGAGTGTGTAAGGCAGAGGCTCTCCCTTTGCACATCCAAGGATCCCAATGGGCTCCCAAAGCTGGAGGCATCTCTTATCCTCTCCCACACATCCCCTGACCGCCTGCCATCCCCTGCAGGCTGTGTCCCCCAGGGGAAATCAGGGGAACCATTACCAGGGCAAGACCCCGCTAATTAAATGGCATTAGGGCAGGGGGACTCCTTCACCCTTGGGTAAATCCAACCGAGCTACAGGTTTGGGTGCCGCTTAATTGAGCCAGAATTCCAGGGGTTTTGATAAGCTCTGAAGGGTATTATAGGCAATTCTGCAGGATTGAAGCGGGCTGAACTAGGCTTAAAAATATCTTTGAGAGCTTTAGTGGGAGCACTGGCGGCATTAAGGAGACAGCTTCTAGCTCTGCAAGCAGCCAGTTTCTGGCCGGCCATGGCTTGTTTCAGCTCTCTGAGTGTTTTTGCCATGC
Source organism: Aythya fuligula (assembly GCF_009819795.1). Lineage (NCBI taxonomy): Eukaryota > Metazoa > Chordata > Aves > Anseriformes > Anatidae > Aythya > Aythya fuligula. The sequence continues at coordinate 8,992,453 of NC_045576.1, read as the reverse complement.
TTGTTGTGGTGAGGCCACCCTCAGAGGGAGTTTATAGCTTATCTATGGGCTGAACAGGCACTGAATTGTAGATGGAGGCCGTGCCTCTGGGTTTAGGAAGGCCTGGGAGGTCTGTGTGCATAGTCTTCCTAAGCTGTGCTCAGCATCACTAGGACAGGAGATACAGGAGCTTAAAGTGGCCAATTTCCGTCTTAGTGCAGCAAAGAGGGTTCAGAGAAGAGCTGCTGGGCTAAGCCCTGCTCTTAGAGCCCCAGGTCAATGCTGTTGGTCCTCCAGATGGAGAGACTCTTCGTAATGCCATCAGAGGGGTCGCTCCAAAGCCACAGCACAGCAGTGCTTCAGCAGTCTGACCAACCTCTTCCACTCCTCGTCTGATTCCTTTTCTACTCCTCTATTTCCATCTGTTTCCCCCCTTCTATTGATGAAGAGTTTGTATGGGGCAGGGATCAGGGGTTCCAGCCCCACCAGCAACCCACTGAGTGCACTGCCTCGGTTTTCCTAAGCCCCAACAGGGACATCATCTCCCCCAGGGGGGCTGCAGAAAAGCCAGGGGGATTTAAGCAAAAAAACAAACAAACAAACAAAAACCCCTTTACGATTCAGAATAAAAGATGTCACTTTGTGTTGTCGCTTCAGTCGTTATCACGCCAGACTGCCCGCAGTCGGCGTGCAAACCCCAGCCCTGTCTGGCCCCTTTCAGCCCCTACGCGGTGGATTTGGAGCGGTACTACCAGACTGAGAACGAGGACGAGAACCCCTTCATCTGCTCCCAGCCCCGCGAGAACGGGATGCGCTACTGCCGCAGCATCCCGACACGCAGGGAGGAGGGCCTCGAGTGCACCCTGGACTACTACTCCTACAACGACACCACCAACACCTCCTGTGTCAACTGGAACCAGTATTACACCAACTGCTCAGCCGGGGAGCACAACCCCTTCAAGGGAGCCATCAACTTCGACAACATCGGCTACGCCTGGATCGCGATCTTCCAGGTGAGCCGGGCGTGAAAACTGCCACGGAGCAGGGGTGGGATGGCTGATGGTGCCTCCCCAGATGTTGTGGGGCTTTGCAACCCCTTTCCCAAGGCTGTGGTGCACCAGCAAGCCCTTCTGTAGTAGCACAAGGATGCTCGAAATGGCAGGGAGACAGTTTGATGCCTGCTTTGATGATGGTTTCATGGGCAAAAGCCTGGTCCCAAATGCTGTGTGGGTGCAGGAGGAGTGTCCTGATACAGAGCATGGCCTCATGCCTGCTGTTCCCTCTGCAAAGTGCAAAGTTGGCCCTTCATCCAGCTAGAAAAGAAGGGTTGGATGCAGCCCTCACTGGGCGCCACCAGCAATGTGGCTATTGGTACTGGTGGCAGCGGGATTTGGTTCCTCGCTGTCCCGTATTGCTCCCAGACCAGCTATGGGGTCTCAGAATTGGCCCAGGCAGGAGAAATGTTGCTTGTTCTCTCGGTGCTGTAACGGGGCCTCGCCGTGTTGGTTTTCCCTTCCTGCCCCCACCAGGTCATCACGCTGGAAGGCTGGGTGGACATCATGTACTTCGTCATGGACGCGCACTCCTTCTACAACTTCATCTACTTCATCCTCCTCATCATCGTGAGTGGCCTCGCGGGGACGGGGGGGGTCTCCTGGTGTGGTGGAGAGGGTGAGGTGGCCGAGAGAAGCAGGCGGATAGGATAGCACAAGGGATGTGAGGCTGGTCCCACGCAGCAGAAACCAGCCTGCTGCAGGATGTGCAGTTTCGGCACGGCACTGCGTTGTGCTGCAAAGGGAAGGTGCACGCAAGCTATGATAGATGCGCTGCTGTTGCTCCTCCTACTTCTTTCTTTGTCCTCCAAGGTCATCTCCCTTAGCTGCCTCCTTGAGTTTAAGTTTAAAAGCAGGGAAATTTACCCGATCAGGTCTCAAACCATGGAAGGGAGGAGGCTGCCCAGAGGTTTCCCCGTGCCGAAGGGCACTGCTGGCTGGGCCTCGGTGCAGAGGGGACGTTTAGGGAAAGCAGCCCCAAACTTCAGAGAGCAGAGGAAGAAAGGAGGGAAGGGATGAGTGCCCACAGCCCACCCACGCTTCCCAGCGTCAGCCGAGACCACCCACAGAGGAGCCAACAAAGAGTTTCGGAGGGGTGGGCTCCACCATGGGCTTCATCTACGCGAGCGGCGCTGTCTCCTGCGAGTGGAGGAGCTCATTGTCTAGACTCCCTTTATCGTCAAGGGAGAAAAATAGGTGCTTTAAGGGGCTGATTCATCTGCTCCTGAGGTAGACATTCAAAATAAATTAGATGCATTGCAGACTTGATGTGCCTATTCCTCTCCTGACTCTAAAGGATCATTAGGTGCCTTGCGCAGATATAGCTGAGATAAGTGAGATGAGTCCCTTTCTTCCTGTCTAATTGGACTAAATCCAGCAAAATAGCTGCACGTCCTCCATTAGACCATTGTGGGGATTTCTGGTCCTCATCAAGCCAGGCCTCAAACCCTGATGAGAAGGTAGGAGGCTGTTTAGCCCATGATGCTTTTTCTGGTTCATCTATTAGCTTCCCCCAAAAAAGCAGCAATCCCTTGCTCTCTGTGTCCCCAAAACAGCAGAGAGGAAGGACAAACAGTGCTTTCCCGGGTGCCGTGAGGGTCTTGTTAGCAGTTTGTGACAGCCCATTAGCATATCAGAAATTCCTTGTGATCCAGGCTGGCATCTGCAGAAAGCAGGACCTCGTGAAAACCCGGGTTGGAAATAAAATCTCAAAGCTGTGGATGCACACTGCCGCTGCCCTTGCGTAACAGTAACCCGCAAATCCCGTTAGCAGGGGAAAGGGATCTGCTCGCAAGCTACCCACACACTGCCAGAAAAAACGCTCCTATCAGGAGGGCTCAGCGCATTCATCGTAATGCCACTAATTGCGATAATTACAACTGCTGTCTGCAGAGAGAGAAAAACACGATCTTAAAAGAGCAAAAGCTTTTTGTCAAAATTATCTCCTCCTGCCTTTGATCTCTGATGTCCTCCATAGAGCCCTGGTGTGGGAGTCCCCGGGGTGGGGACCTGGGGAAGCTTGTCTTGAGGGATGAGTCAGGCGTGCTGTGGTCCTGGCTGGTGGTCCTTGATGGGGGACACCAGGAACGGCTGGTGGACCTCAGTGGGTGACACCGGGGCCAGATGGGGTTTGTCCCCTGCTCCTTGCGTGGTGATGTAGGGTGAGAAAGGGCCATGGGGTGGGCAGAGCTGAGGACACAGGGCTCTGATGGCTCCCATCCCCGTAGGTGGGCTCCTTCTTCATGATCAACCTCTGCCTCGTGGTGATCGCGACGCAGTTCTCGGAGACGAAGCAGCGCGAGAGCCAGCTGATGAAGGAGCAGCGGGTGCGCTACCTGTCCAACGCCAGCACCCTGGCCAGCTTTTCGGAGCCGGGCAGCTGCTACGACGAGCTCCTCAAGTACCTGGTTTACATCGCCCGTAAAGGCAGCAAGCAGCTCGTGGAGCTTTACCGGGTGGCGGGCGTGAGGATGGGCTTCCTCGCCAGCCCCACCGGCAAGGCGGGGACCGACCGGCACGCCAGCAAGCGCCGGGCTAGGAAGAGGTCCTCGGTGCACCACCTCATCCACCACCACCACCATCACCACCACCACTACCACCTGGGCAACGGCAACCTGCGGGCGCCCCGTGCCAGCCCGGAGATCAGCGACGTGGACACCGGCTCCCTCCACAACGGCACCAACCGGCTGATGCTACCCCCGTCGGCACCGAACCCCGGTGCCGCTCCCGGCCCCACCGAGTCCGTGCACAGCATCTACCACGCCGACTGCCACGTGGAGCCGCTGCGCTGCCGGCCGGCCCTGCCGCAGACAGCTCTCGGCTTGCCGAGCCCAGAAGGTGTCCCCAAGGGCATGGGGGGCGGCAAGGTGTACCCCACCGTGCACCCCAGCACCTCCCACGAGGTGCTGAAGGAGAAAAGCCTGGGGGAGGCGGCGGTGGGGGCCGGCAGCAGCACGCTGACCAGCCTGAACATCCCGCCGGGGCCGTACAGCACCATGCACAAGCTGCTGGAGACGCAGAGCACGGGTGAGTGCTGGGGCTGGGTGTTGGTGTGGGGCTGCGTGGCGGAGAGGTGAGTGCTGTGCTGATGGCCTTCTCTTTCGCCTACGTCTTTGCAGGGTTCTTTTCGGTCCACGTTACGGATAAAGGTGATGGATTTGCAGGTGAGGCCAGCGGGAGTCTTCCAACCTACCTAATGCATCGCAGATAAAACAGGGAGGGAGGTTGCAAACTTCCAGGCTTTGTACTTGCAAAAAAAAAAAAAAAAACCCACCCCAAAACTAAGGGATATGAATGTTTTCAATGAAGCTATTTTATTCCCCTTCAAAATCTCCCCCCAAAATACAATTTATTTTGCAATTAGAGAGCACTCCCCAGATCCCCGCACTCCCCAGATCATCTCCAGCTTGGCTCAGGGACACTGCGCAGAGCTGGAGCCCAGCCTGGCTGCTTCCAAATGGCCAAGTCCTTTCCTCTTTAAAAGGCAAGGGCTGGTGGGGGCTCTGGACCGAGGAGGGATGAGGCTCAGCACACCCCGCAGGGCCCCAGGCTGGGGGTGAGGGGGTGTCTGTGCTTCACGGCTTCTCAATGGCATTCGCAGATGCCGAGCATTAAAAATCTGCCCTGAGCGATTTGCTCAGGAAGTCTGCAGCAGTGCCAGGAACTGAACGCAGCTCTCCCCGGGCGAGGGTTTCATACCTTCACCGCAAGGCGCTCTTTCCCCTTCCACATCCTGAGGTTTGGGAGCTCGGGCCAACCTCCTTCAAACCCTCTTGGCCTCCAGGCAGCATTTCCAGGCCAGGCTTTCCCAGGCAGTCGGTGCCATCCCCATCCTGCCACGGTGGCCTTTTATACCTCGGGTTTTGACCTTTCCAGGTGGGACCTGCATAGGGAAAAGCCAATTTCCCCCAGCCCAGAGCTCGTACCTGCAGCAGGGCTCTGAGCTCTGCGGTGCTGGGCTTGTGCTGGTGGTGCTGTGCGGGAGTCGGGAGCTTTGCAGCTCGCCTCTCCCCTAGCAGCCAGCTGGCGATGGGGGGAATATCCCGCTGCTGCCGTCCCCCGGGAAGCCACCTGGCAGCTGGGAGCTGCTGTGGGGGAAAGCTGGGGATTTTGGAGCATCAGCAAACAGCGGGAGCAGGAAAGGAGGCTGCTGGCAGCGGCACTCCCGCTAATTGCAGCTCAGAGAGTGCCAGGGCTGGAGGAGCTGATTGATTTCTCCTGGCCTTCACGGCCAAGGGTGCAAGGAGACGGGTGCTGGGCTGGAGAGGGTGCTGGGGGCAGCGAGCAGGGAGAGAGTGCTCAGGGAGCAGGAGCTTGGCCTGGGGATCTTTAACCCTTTGGGAAATGCTCCGTGAGGAGTGAGAAAAGGGCTGGATGTGCAGGTGGCTGTGGCTCCTTGCATTAACTGAGGGCTGGGGTGTCCTTTGGATAGCCACATCCACGTTAGCACTTGCTGATGGCATCAGAGCTGCCTCTGCTCGGGAGCCCTTTTCCCCTTCACAAACACCTGTCATGTTGAGGACAGTTTTTCGGTGCTATCAGGCACAGGGGGACCGCTCTCACCGCCTCCCACCCTGCCTAACAGCCCACCCTCCCCTGCCCCGTTGGCGTTTCAGCTCCCTGCCCGAGCTCCTGCAAGATCTCCAGCCCCTGCACCAAGCTGGACGGCGGCTCCTGCAGCCCCGAGGGCTGCCCCTACTGCCTGAAAGCGCTGGCGAGCGAGGCCGAGCAGATGGACAACGAGACGGCGGGCTCGGACAGCGAGGAGGGGGTCTACGAATTCACGCAGGACGCCCACTACAGCGACCAGCGGGACCCCCAGCGCGGCAGGGCCCGGGCCAGGAGCGCCGGCAGGGTGCTGGCCTTCTGGCGCGTGGTGTGCGAGACCTTCCGCAAGATCGTGGACAGCAAATATTTCGGCCGCGGGATCATGGTGGCCATCCTCATCAACACGCTCAGCATGGGCATCGAGTACCACGAGCAGGTGAGCCGGCTCGGCGCTTCCAGCTCCCTCCCAGTCCCAGGGGATGGGACGAGGTGATGTCCCAAGGTCCCTTCCCATCCCTCATTTTTGGGATCGGCTCCGTGCTGAGCCCGCTGCCACGTGGCAGCTGCTGGGGTCGGTGCAGCCGCGGGCAGGAGCGTCTGTTGAATGCGTGGTCCCCAGGGGGGATGTAACAAATGCCTTTGCCTCCCCGGTGAACGCTCCAGCAGCAGCGTGCTGAATCCAAAATAGACTCGGCGCTGGCTATTCCTCCACTTTATTATCTCGGTCCTTGCAGGCAAGAGGCTGCCTCGGCTCCAGCCTCTCATCCGCTTGTCAGCTAGGCAAGCTTTTCCCTGAATGTAGTCATTAAGGAAAGAAGTTGCCACCCTGGAAACGTCTCTATAAGGATGACAAGAGCTCTGCTGTCAGAAGCCGCGGTCTGGTCTCTCGCTCGGGTTTTGTGGCTGAATCCCTGGATGCTGCCCTGCTCCTGCGCTGTGTTGTGCCCTGAGCCCCACAGGTGCTGCATGGGCACGGGATGGGCTGGTTCCTGGGTTCCTGCAGGTGCACGGTTTGCTGGGGGGAAGAGTTTATTAACCGGGATGCCGAGATGCTGCAAAACCTCGCTACATGCCCCCCGCTGCTCGAGGGCTGCCGGCAGCCAGCACGGTGCTGCTCACGGGGCACCGGGGCTCTCCCTCCCAGCCACAGCCAGCCCTGTCCCTGCGCCAGCCTCTTCTGGGAACTCCCTTGCTTCTGGAGTCATCCTTGTTTACTTCTCCCCCGTCCTGGCGCGTTTTCTATTTGCACAGTCACTCGCCGCCGCGCACGGAGGCGTTTTCTGCGCTGCCCGCAGTGCCCCGTGCCAGCCCGGCTCCCAGTCCCCGTGTCCTCCCGTGCCGTTAATGCCTCAGTGACTGAGCGATGGGGGGGGGACTCGGGTGTGCTGAATGTGTCCCTTCCAACCAGCGCCTTCTCCCTGACGGCCTAATGCAGTCTGGCTGGCCAGCCTCGCTTCTCAGCACATATTAAGCGGCCGTGCTCTCTGCACTGCTGCCGGTGGGATCGCCTGCCCCGCCTCACCTTCACGTGCTGCCCCTTGGAGCCGTGTGAGGAAGCGTCCATGAGGCTGCTTAATTATAAAGCTCGTCTCCTTTATATTTCTCCTTCCAGTGGCTGGAAGGTGACAGCGGAGCCGCGGTGGCTCTGTTGCCCACCGCCTCGTTGGGGTTGCCCGAGGGTGGTCAAAGCTCGTTGCCCCTCTTCAGGAGATGCTGGTGCAGGCTCCTGCTGTGCGTGCACCCGGGACCATCCCGCCTGGATGGATGGCAGGACGAGCTCCTGGCATCAAACACCACAAAGGAAACAGCTCCTTAATCCTTGGGATCGGGGGAAATCCCAGCCCCTGCTGCCCCAGCAGGCAGGTAGAAGATTTGGGTGATTTGGCGGATTTGGGTGAAGAGCAGATAGGCATGAGGGGACTCCAGGCACTGTGGGTGGTTGCTTCCTCTGATGGTATTTTGAAGCCACTACCGTTCCAGATTCCTTTCTCCCAGGCATGTGGAGTGAATAGCGGAGCTGTTTTTATTAGTTCATCTGCTTAAAGTGGCGGCGGAGAGTAGAGAGGTGTTTTTCTGTGAACTCGGGAGGCTTACAGGCTGCAGTTTCATAATCTGACAGTTACGAGAGCAGGAATTAGAGTGGAGAGATGCTGGACCAGGCCTTTCTGCGGGGATGATAAACACTGAAACATGTGATTTCTCTTTTACAAGAGCCTTGCCTGGAAGTGCAAGTGCTCAGCCTCACCAAATTTATCTTCATTGGCCGATTGTTTGCAGAGAAGTGAGGGGGCTTGAAGAGTACTTCACTCCCTGAATTTCTATATTAAGCTCTCTGCTTATTTAATGAATATTTACCTTGTGGGCTTTTCACACGAGGCTGGCCGGGGCACACCAGGCTATATTAGGATAAATCCTTTCGGGCCACGTTTTATGGTGCCGTTGCTTACCAGCACCTTGCCAGAGGGGAGAGGACCCACCAGCAGCCCTGGTGCTCCGGGAGGGATGGGATGGTTGGGGTGGGAGGAGAAGGGCTTCTCCCACCCTGTTTCCCCAGCAGTGTGGGGTGGGATTCAGCAGTCCTGGGACCACGCTGGGCTTCAGAACACGAGCTGCTCACTGCTGTAGCCAGGGGAGAACGGTAAAACCATGGCTGGGGGCTCAGGGTTTTCTCTAAGCTCCTTCAGACAGGGAGCTCACTGACTCGAGCTCAGCATCAGGTTGCTTCCACGAGGCTCCTGCGTGCTCTGAGCGCCCGGCCAGGCTCGGCTGTGCACCCTGGGGTGCTGCCCATCCTCCCCGTGCCCCCCAGCTCTGCCCCTGCAGGGTGCAGGGGGAGGAAAGCAGAGGCACGAGGGGCGCGCAGCACTCAGCGCGTGGCCGCCGCTGCTGCTGGGCAGCACTGTGAAATTTTCCATCAGGGAACCGACAACCAGATTGCCGCGGATTATTAATGTGACTGCGAAAGTGCTTGTTTTTCTACGGAGATGAAGCAAAATGCAGGTAGAAACTATTAGCTTTGGGTAGAGAAATATAAAGGTGATTTAAGGGTAGGCTCTGGGGGATTCTAAATACACTGCTGAACCAATTGACTGATTCGCCTTAGGGAAGCTGAGACTCTGCAGCGCTGCGGGTTCAAACGGCGAGGGCTTTGCAAAAGCTTGTTCTGCCACAGAGCAGGAGGGAAATGTGCTGCTGAAGCAGAGGGTTTCTGTGCTGCTTCCCCCCCCCAGCCCTGGCTGCGAGCCAGGCTGCGCTCCACAATGTGCTGCTTTCTGCTTCTTAAAGTCCTTTCTCGGAGTGCAAAGCGACGGCTGAGCACACGGCATGATGTTGGACTCCTGAGCAGGGGAAAGAATTCGGTGAGGGCTTCCTTAAGGAAGGGCCCGGGGTTTATGTTTTTGTTTTTAAAATCTGGTTCGCATTGAGCTGCCTGGCTGTGCCGATTTTCCTTGTCTGAACTCGCGCGGTATGAACTATACCCTACATACTCGTCTGTTTAAATAGCGCTTGAGTTTCAGCCGCCGTCTCCGTGGTGTTGCACCATTGTTAGCGAGACGGAGGCGAGATCCCAGCCAGAGGGTCCTCCAAAGCCACAATGGCTGGAGCTCCTGGGGACTTGGATCTAGGCTGGGCCAAAACTCTGGGGTCTGTAAAGGAAGGGGAAATTGGTTCCGGCCTCTAGGATCCTTTTGTTCATTTTGGGAAAGCAAATTGGAGAGGTGACGAGGGCGAATGGCTTTTTGGGACAGCACCGAAGGAGACGAGCACATAACCCACGGGAGGCTGTTCTCCACGGGGGAAGAGGCTGTGCTGGTGTTTGGGAGCTCACGGTGGTATCTGAGGCTTAATTCCTCGTGGGTCGTGCTGCAGGCGCCACGGTACAGCTGACGTACAGCTGTCACCAGGAACGTCATGATCTGAGAGCTGCCGCACCATGAAAATACCAGCCATCTGTGCCAGAGGAAAGCCTGCTGGCAAAATGGATTAAAGCACCTATTTATGTAAACAGGAGAGGCTGCGGAACGTGGCAGCCTCCCGAATCGGCGTCAAATTCTCAGGTCTCCAGGATGATGGAGGGAGGAAGGGGCAGAAGGGTCAGTACCTGCAGCTGTGCTGGAAAACCTGCCAGCATGGAGGGGCTACGGGTTCAAGCATCTGTAACGGTCACCCAAAAGGCATTTACGTGCTCGTGCTTCTGCCTGAATTCAGTGGGAAGGAAAGAAGGTAGCTGAAAGTTATTACCTGCCTGGAAGCCTGGGGACCTCAGGATTTGCTTTGGGTCTTAAGCCAAGGCTGAGTGAAGGAATGCATAAAATGCTCGTAGCAGGGCAGAGACTCAAGACTGAGCTTGGCTCAGCCACCAGGGTTATTTTGCAGAGGTCTGAGCAGCCTCAGCAGCATCCTCAGCCCCTGCATGGGGCAGGAGGGCCAGAGCCCCCAGCCTGGGTGTCTGTGCCTCCTGGCATGGCTGAGAGAGAGATGGAGCTGCCAGCATGGGGACAGTGCTGTGCCTGCTCCTGTCCCCTTTTTATTGCATTCCCCGTGCTCTGCCCATGCCCCAGACTCATTAACTGCTGCTCCAGATAATGAGTTGGAGATCAGGGATAAAAGTCAGTCCCCGAGTGACTTGCTGGTTCCGTTTTGTGCGTGCTGCCTGGAGGAATGAGGGTGTTCTGGGCATCAGAAGCACTTTTCTCCCAGGACTGGGTGCTCAGGAGCACCCAAGCCAGGCTGAACGTGCTGCAGCTGGATGCGGGAGTGGTGGCAGAGGGCAGCTGCGGATCTGTTGGGCACAGGAAGGCGGCTCCTTGGACATCTGTGGGTGCCAAAATGAGATCCGTGCGTGCCAAAATGAGATTTTTATCAAATGCTCGTCCACCTCCTTAGCCCTGTGTTTTGGCTGCTCTGCACCCACTTAATAGCTAGCCTGACTTTTTTACTTTGAAGTTTGTAGTTTGATGATTCCCCCCTATAAATGTGATTCGTTAGGCTTTGATGCAGGAAGGCCCTTGTGCATGCGCACGCATCCCTCTAAATCCAGGAGAAGTCAAGGAGAAAGCCCCTTCCCCAGACAGCCTCTGCCCACTCCAAGGAGCCGAGGGGGTCCCACGTTCAGGCACGTTTTCCTTCCTCGAGATAGCTCCGCTTCCCCTTTGGTGCAGGTCCCATTTCTCTATTTAACTCCATTACACATCTCTCCAGCCCCGTGCCAGCTCGTCTCAGCCAAGCGATCAGCGCCTTGGCAGCGCAGCGAGGCTTTCCTCCCCCGGAGCCCGCTGTCTCTGCCCAGGGCTGGGCTTGCAGCTAGCCTCAACTCAATTTTTCAGTGCTACAGCTGCACAGGGCACTCAGACTGTAGGAAAACAAGGTGCCCTATAGATTTGCACGTGTTGTATTCAATTAGCTCCCGCTTCAGCAGAAATTACTCTTATTAACGGTTTGTTGTTGGAGACTGGGGGAGTCAAATCAATGCTAATGGAAGTCATCAGAGCTGTTAATCACCAGGATCACTGACTTCAAACCCGGCTCTCCGTTTGTTATTGGGGGTAATTCTTTTTGCGGACCTCGGGGGTTCTTCCGCTCCTTGGCATTTTGAAGGGTTTATGAGGTCTTGTAGGAACTTGTGTCTGTTAATTGACTGCCTCACCAAGCTCCTTCAGGGCACCGTGCAAAACGTGGCGGTGCCACGGTCCTCACATCTGCTAAAAACGGGGCCCTGCCCGTAAAGTAGGCTTTATCCTGGTTTTGGAGATTGCATCCTTTGAAAATTAAAGGAGCTTTCGTGCAGTGGGAAAATGAATGATTTTTTTTTTATCAGGCACTTTGGCTCTCCGCATGCTTTAGGGATGTGGATTCCTTGACATCCACTGAAGTTTTCTTCAGCTCTGCGGATGGGGAGCTCGAAGTGTCAATCCTCTCCGGTTAATTTTGCTCAGAGGCTGGGAACGCTCGGGCTGCCTTAGATCGTATCATTACAGCTGTTGTTTCAGCTGCCGGTGGCAGCCTCATCTTATCTCTGCTCCGGCAGCACCGGGAAGCGCCTGCGGCTCGGCGAAACGGCAAAATGCTGTGTGCCTTGAGACCTGCTTGCTGCCTGTGCCCATGACAAGTCCCTGCTCCCCACAGATAGTCGGGCCTTTCTCTCTGCTCTGACTTTGATTATTGTGGTGTTCCCTGAGCCAGAAAAAAAAAAAAAAAAGGAAAAAAAAAAAAAAAGACGGCGCCCCACGGCCACCTGTGTCCTCGCAGAGCCCCTCGTGCCCACTCAGTTCACACTCCCATCTCCCCACCAGGTTTCAGCTCTGTGTTATAACGGGGTTTCTGCTGATGTTAGGACTCTACCAGCTTTCCCCCGTGGATGCCTGTCAGCATTAGAGATAGCGTTACCGGCACCAGAAACCCGGTTTCAGCAGAACTGGGCAGGAGCTGTACAGGCAGCCTTTTCCTTTCTTTTCCTTTCTCTTTTTTTTTTTTTTTTCTTCCCTCTCTCCCCTTGGTACCTCTCAAGTACTAATGGGGAGATAAGTTTGGAACTCGGTTTAGATTAACGAGAAATAGAGGGCTTTAAATCTCAAGTACTTACAAGGTGTGACCAAGTGGAAATGCAGCTTTTGTTCAGCTTAAGCTCCCTCGAAACCTGGGTGGAGGGATGAGCCGGTTCATGTTTTTCTTGCATTTTCCGGGATAATATTCATCCGGAAATCTCAAGCTGGGAGAGATAAGGAGTTCAAGCGAGAATATCTGCTGTGCCTCCAGAGACGGGTGTGGAGAGCACAGCTTGGGGTGTGCAAGGGGAGAGACGGGTCTGTGGCTTTGTCAGGCTCCCGGGGAAGGGCACGGGCTCGGTGAGGTCCCCACCGCACCCCTGGTGATGGGTGCAAGGGGACACGGCCCCATGTAGGGACATGGCCCCATGTGGAATTGGGGGTCACAGCCACGACACCCAGCGCCTGCCTGCCCCAGGTTGGGTGGGAAGGGGCGGTGTGAGCTGTAGGGGAGGGATGAGGAGGAGATGAGGTGATGCAGGGGGTCCTTGTGGTGCAGGCAGCTCCGATCTCCCCGAAATGGAAGCTGCCTGCCTCCCTTTCGTATGGTATTGCTGTGGCATGAAATATTCAGCTCCCGTTCAGCCTCCAGCAGAATCCTTCTTTCCCATGGTGTGATGGGATGAAGCTGGGCTCATCTGGTTTTCTGTCAAAGTTGTTCCCGTGTAACAAACATCTCTAAATCCTGGACATCACAGCGGTGCCTCCCTTCCCCAGAGCTGGGGGCTGGAGCTGGGAGGGATGGGGATGAGCAGGAGAGGTCCACGGCCACAAGCTGTGACAAACCCAGGGACTGAGGAGCTGAGCAAAAGCTCTGCCATCTTGCTGCTTCCCGAGTCATTTTCCAGGGGAACTTTTTCTTTTAGGTTGTCGGGACAAAGAATCTGTAGGGAAAGCATCGCAGCACAGCAGGCTCTGGTTGAGCGCGGCGCAGGTTGGTGCGGCCAAACCAGGACTAAAGCTAACGCCCAAATCCTTCCAGGGAGCCTCAAAGACAATGAATGTCACGGCTGAAAATATCCGCGGATCCAGCTTCTATTTATAAAATAACAAGTGGGCCTGCAGCCGAGTGGAGCAGCACTTACTGGGGGGCCTTGAAGTGGATTTGGGGCAGCCGGGGCTCTGTGGGGTCTGCCAGCCCCAAACGCTGGGGAATCGGGCACAGCAGAGGGCACAGGAAGGGCGCCTTGGACTGCTGGTTAATCACTGCTTCTCTTCATCTGAATTCCATGCTTTTTGCCCCAGGAATTAGGGTCTGGCTCCCACTTTGAGGTGGATGTGGTGTGTCCACACGCGGAGGGTGGAGAGGATCCTGATGGGAGGCGTCAGGCTGAGAAGCGTGGAGAGTCGCGTGTTTGCGTGACCCATGCGATTTTTCTTATGTGTGTATATATAAAAAATCTGCAAGTGATGAGTCAGGAAAATGTTGTCGGTGTTTCCTGGGAAATAGCTGAGGTCGTTATTTTCTTTCTGTGGTATTTTGCTTTAGTTGCCATGGAAATGCTTTCAGAAGGGTTTTATTCTGCAGTCCTTTGAATGGCTTCGAAGTTTTCCTGCTGGTCTGGATCCGCTCACAGCAGTGGAGCCTTGGGCTCAGAGGGGACCTGCCCCTGCCTGGCCACCCCACGCATCCCTTTGTGCAGGACAGAAGGCTTTTTGTCTCGTGTTTGTGGGCGAGGGGAAAGCACCCTGTTACCTAGATAGAAATCCAGCCCATCCCTTCTGCCACTGGAAACCTTGCTCGAGAACTTCTAGTTGGTTTAACAAGGAAAAAAAAATGCAAAACACCAAAATAATGCATTGTAGCTTATATCTGAGTGCTGAAAAGGGGGACAGTGCTGGCTGAGCTCTGAGATAACATTATCCAGCATCTGGAAGCATTGTCCCTCACCTGCCCCAGCCCCTTTAGCTCAGCTGTGCTCTGTGGAGCAGGGACACCCTCAAGCCACTGCGAATTACTCACTGGCTCCACAGCCTGAGGCAATGGGGGACTCGGGGGGCTCTGGGTGCTCCCCGCAGCCTGTGTGGGGGCAGAGAGGTGAATGGGATAAATGCTTTCCCCTGGTGGAGCCGAAATCTGGGTGAGCCCTCCGAGTCCCCAGGTCTCCAGCCCTTCTCACCCCTCCTGCGCCCCAGCCTCCTCCCCGCTGTGCTCGTTTGCTGTGTGGTGCCTGTGAGAGGTGCCACGCTGTCCTCTCCTGCGGTGTGTGCTGCCAGAGCTCATCAGCATGCTCTTGGGTACATCAACAAATCGACACTGCACAGGCACAGAGCTAACAGGGGATGATTTATCCAGGGCACCACGTCTGTGTGTCCAGCGGGGTGAGATGTCCTGGGGACAAAATTCAGTATTTATGGGGAGGACTCGTGGGAAGAGCTGGTGTTCCACACCATGCCCAAGGTGTGCTTGGATCTTGTTCTTTCTGGGTGCTGCTCATTTAATCATAGGATGCTTTCCTTTTAATTAGTCACTGCTGCTACTGATGAGGAAATTAGCAGGCTCTTCTCTTAATGGAAAGTGTGACTCCGGCAGATGCGCTGTGATGGAGCGGCGTGCAGGAGGCTCTGTGCGGCACAAAGCTGCGCGATTTGCACCTTGAGTGTGCAGACCTACACGGGGCTGTGGTTCCCTGCAACACAAAACAAATCCAGACAGGTTCCTTCTTCCAAATCCATCACTTAGTGAAAGGATCAATGCTGCTTACCTCCCTGCCTGCCGGATCCTGCAGGGAAGATGCTGCAGGCTGCTTCCTCCAGCCATGTGCTGGGTGGCCCAGGCTCGCTCAGGTGTGTTACATCCAGAGCTGGTCAGTCCTGGTTTGATGAGATAGCTGGTGCCAGAAAATGGCAAGTTAGCAAAACTGATGCTGGTTGTAGGAGGGAAGCTGTTTCAGTGAACTTGCTTCAAAAAAAAAAAAAATCTATTGAAATACGTTGTCTGAGATATTTGAAACATCCATTTGAACGTTTGGGGAACAAAAAGCTCGTGTTCTTCAAGCTGACTTATTTATATTTTTTAATTTCAGATGATTTACAGTACAGAGCAAATGGATAAGGGAATAGGGACTGAAACGGGGGGAGGGCTTGCAGAAATTTGGAGACGCAGTGTTTCAGTTTGGAGATGCAGTGTTTCAGTTCCCCACATCTGAAACTCCTCTGTCTTCGTTCGGATCGGCTGACAGTTTTAATTCGCATGGGACGGAGAAGCCACTTCCCTGCAGTATTTTAATGATGTCTAAGGAAAGATGCCTCAGACGCATTTTTGATTTCTCTAAGGCAGCAGCATCTCCTAAACAGCCTTGTTATCTGTGCGTGTCTGCAGCTCTCTGGGAATCCCGCAGCGGGGGCTCTCGGAAGCGCCCCCGGGGCCTGAAGCCCTGCTGCCAGCCGGGATGCACGTCCCCTGCGGCAGGTTCGCAGCCTCAGCCCGCTTCCATCTGCAGAAATAATTCTCGTGTGTGAAAGCAGCACTTGTGGCCAGGGCCTGGGCGAGCGCCCCAAGGGCTGGCAGTGGTGATGTGTCCCTGGAAAGGGACCCAGAGCTGAGCAGGGGCCTGGGAGCTGTGCGCTGGGGACTCCCCTGCTGGGAGCACACTGTGAAACCCCTCGAGTAGCTCATGTCACCCCCACCCGCTGCTCGGGGACCTGCTGCTTCCCAGGACAAAGTAATTCCATGGCCCTAGAGTGCCTGGAGCAGCCGCTCCTCCCTCGCCTCTCCCTCCCCATGGTCTCTGGCCCCAGGGGAGAAGTCTCCTCTTCCCTTCCCTTCCAACCTGTCTTGGCCATTAAGCTCAGATTCGGGTTATTCTCAGCTCTATTTCAGGAGATCCCACTCCCCATTTTTGTTGTGTGCACCCAATGTCTCCAGTGTTAATATCCTTTTCCTGCAAGGGAAGTAGGAGTGTGTGGAGGAGGAGCAGGGTCCTGGTGGTTTTATTGTTGGGGGGAATGCAGCGGGAGCTGGGGCTGTGGGGGGCAGGATGCTGAGCAGCAGCAGGGAACTGCGGTGGCACATCCATCATGCCGTAGTAGGGCTCGGTGCTGTGGATCTGGCTGTGGGGGTCTGGCTGTGGTCACTAGCTGATTTTGGCCCCCTCTGGTTTCCAAAACAGTCAGGAGAAGCTGTCCTTTCAGATCTGGCAAGGCACTGCCCGTGCTTTCCTTGGGGACAACATCTCCGCTTCTGGGGAAAGCAGAGCCCTCTCTGTCCACGAGCAGAATCAGTCCCTGTTGATTCCCACTCCTGGCTTCCCTGAACTCATCTCCTCTCACCTCTCCGAGTGGAGGCTGAGGTCCTGACCCTGCTGGGAGGGCGGCAGCCAGCAGCAGTGCCCCCGATGGCTGCGGGCACCCCGGTGCCACGAGCCACAATCTCTGCACTCCCTGCTCCGACACTGATGGGTTCGGAGGCTGGGCCAGGAGCTCTGTGGTGCCCCGGGTGACACCAGCCTCCGTGGTGGGTTAGCGGTGCCCAAGGGCGAGAAGGAAAGCCTCCAGGAACTGAGAAGGAAAGCCTCCAGGAACCCACTGCTTTTCCCAGCAGTGTTACTGCAGTAATGAGAGCAGCACCGCGGTGTCAGGGTGCTTTTGAATGAGTTGACTTTTTTTTTTTTTTTTTTTTTTTTTGACTAATGTAGGCTTTTAGCTATTTGAAATCATCCCGAGGTGCAACTCAACATACAGGTTCTTGGCCTATTTGTGACTTTGTCTGAGTGCTCCCAGAGGTATGCAATGTTAGAGCAGCGCGGTGTTTAATATCGGGAGCATTTGTACTGCAGCTCTATATCATGTCAGGTGTGTGCTTGGCAAACCTGGCCAAGGCATCTGCTCCTCCACAAGCGTGTATGAGACACAGGAAACATTCCAGCTCTCCCCCCACTGTCCCCTTTTTCTTTTTTCAGATACTTTTTCTTTTTGATGCTGCCATTTCCCGCTTTGCTACGCTGGCACCACTGCTTTGTCGTCCCACCGGAATCAGTGCAGGTCCCTGGGGGTTATGTGTGCTGAGACAGCAGCAGGCAGGTTTAGGTCCCCATCTTCCATCACACCGGGCTTGGAGGAATTGAGCTAAAAGGGCTTGGCCTCGGTGCTGAGACATTGACTGCAGAAACAAAGGGAGTTCAATGCCCGTGTGGGTTTAACTGTTTATTTGTCAGTGTATGCCTGTAAAGCTTTGGTTACTGGGGTTTCTCAGCCTCCGAACCATGGCCGATGATGCTGTGAGCAAGGTGGTGACCCTGTCCCCAGCCACCCCTTTGCAGCTCCCACACTGCTGGGCTGGAGTTGGGTTTGGGACATCTCTGCAGCTCATGCTGCCCCATGACCAGGCGTTGGCAGCTCCTGGCATGCTGTAGGAAGTTTTTGTTGCTGCTGTTGGCCATAAAAGTGTTTTATGGAAGTGGTGGGTGCAGTCAGCATCCCACCCATGCACATCACACCTTGGCTTCTGCGCCTGGCGCAGCCACCCTAAACCCGTGCGTTATGAAATTGGGGCTGTGCATTGGGGTTACACGGGGAGAAGGGCTCTGCTGCTGCAGGCCCTGCTCCGGCCTTTCCTGTCGATGAAGAGTCTGATCCTGAACAGACTACACCGTCAGTTTTTGTCTTCTGCCATATGTTTTCCAATAATGCTCGCCCACCCGCCGGGGAAAGCGCAGCGCTCGGTGTCTGCAGGCATTGTTGGGAACCCTCTGTGAAATATGCTAGAAAAACATGAAAAGTATTAATTTAGGTCTAAGATTACGAGAAGTCTGTTTGTTGTGGGTTTTGTCGTTTGTGTTTTTTCATACCTCTATTTTTAGATTGCCATTCTGAAATGCCAGGATTGTGCCCTTTTTGCAGGAGGGGAATTCAGGGCTTGCTGATAATGAGGTTTTATTGAGACGTTTCAGGCATAACACCTAACGTTTTTGCTCTTGAAAATCTTAGCTTAAATCTTTTGATGAGACATTAAATAAAAAGGCAGGCTTGAAATGCTATTTACATGAGAACCATCTGAGTTTCCTTTCTGTTTAAGGAGGGTTGGAGGATATGAAACCTTGGTGCGTGATGCTCCGATGCAAACCTCCCGTGGTGGTGCTAAAGCTGTGCTTTACGTGAAGTCCGTGTCTGGATTTACTTCCCCAGCTTACAACAGACGTATAAAACTTAAATACTCGAATGCCATTCTTCTGCTCTCTCCTGGGCTTTCAGCAAGCTGTTGCCACGTCCTCCTTACACCGTTTCCATCAGTGTCCCTACCCATTATGTGGGCTGATGTATTTCAGGTGTAAGCGTGCACGTGCCTAACAAACGGAGCGGTTGGAGCTGCTGATCTTGTCCCTTTCCTCCCCTTCCTTCCCTAGCCCGAGGAGCTTACCAATGCCCTGGAGATCAGCAACATCGTCTTCACGAGCCTCTTTGCCCTGGAGATGCTGCTGAAAGTCCTCGTTTACGGTCCCTTCGGCTACATTAAGAATCCATACAACATCTTTGATGGGATCATCGTGGTGATTAGGTACGCAACCAGAGCTTTCTTTATGCGTGTTTCCCCTCGTTTGACTGGTTCATTAAAACAGAGAATAATGGAGAGTGGGCATAAATACCTTCCTATGTCACTTCTGTAAATTAACGCACAAAGATACAATTACTAATATACGTCTTGGGGTTATTTTATGGCCATTTTAGAGAGAAGCCTGCACAGAAAGCTATCCATCCCAATGTCCTGGGAAGTCTAGCATCCAAGTGGCACAACCAGTGCCCAATTAAGTAGCTGTCTGGCTTTTGGCACGAGCAAAGGCTGTAATTGCACCTGCAGCTGCAGCCGCTGATTTGCAGGCGTGCTCTTGACACTCCGGTGGGGCTCTGCTCCTTGTGAGCCTGGACGGCATCCAGCCCACAGGAGGCATTGGCAGCTCCTCTCTGCCCAGGGCCGGCTTCCCGCTTCCCATCCTTCTTCCCCCCTCTCCTTCCCTTCCTCTCCTCTGTGCCTTTTGCGTCGGGCATTGCCTTCTCATCCCCTACTGACCTTTTTTTCCCCCCCTCAGCGTGTGGGAGATCGTGGGCCAGCAGGGCGGGGGCCTCTCTGTCCTGCGGACCTTTCGGCTGATGCGGGTGCTGAAGCTGGTCCGCTTCATGCCGGCCCTCCAGCGCCAGCTCGTCGTCCTCATGAAGACCATGGACAACGTGGCCACCTTCTGCATGTTGCTGATGCTCTTCATCTTCATATTTAGGTGGGTGCTGGGTGAGAGACATGGGTCCCTGGTGCCGTGAACTCTGGGTGCTCAGGGGTCCCCACCAGGGCTCGTCTGAGCGAGCAGCCCCATTGCTGGCCAGTGCTGGCAGCGGCTTGCTGGATAATTCCTCTTAACTCTGGCCAATTGAGACATCTGTCTTTGCAAGATGATTTGCAAGGAAAATCTTTCGGCTGGAGGATTCCTTGACATCCCCCCAAGACAGCAGTCCTGTTGCTTACAGCTAAGCAGAAAGCCAGGTGCTAAAAATGCTGCCAAGGAGAAGGGCAGCGTTCCTAAAATGCAGCCAGCTGTGCTGGTGCTCGTGCTCTGGCCCGGCCTCTGTGCAGAAGTGAGGATCTGCAGCAGGGATGTTAGGAAAAAAAAAAAGCTTGGCGTGACCCTGAATTTTTGGGTTTTGGTCTAGATTTCACAAAGAGCCTGGCCCTGGTAGCAGCTGCTTCTCCTGCAACCCGAGGGCTGACAAAAGCCTGTCCCTTCATGGAGCAATGTTCCTTTCCCCAGTGAGACACTTTGCTCTGAAACACCGTTTGCTGCCACGGTGCCGAGCAGAGCTGTGAATAATTTGATTATTCAGGTTACTGGCCGAGAGCAGGGGAAAACAAATGATTCTTTTAGCATCAGTCTGAAATGAAAGGTATTCTGTTTTCTTGTCAGAATCAGGAAAGATGTTGTGGGTCCCTTGATAGGTTTCATCAAGGCATTTCACAGGAACCCTTTTTGTCTTCCTAATTCAATTTAAGCCTGTTTTGCTGAAAATGTGTCATTGCAAAACAGAAAGTCAAAACATTTTGTTTAGAAAATGTTGAAACAGAATGTTTTGACTTACAAAAAAAAAAAAAAAACAAAAAAAAAAAAAACAACAAAGCAGAAGAAAAAGAAGGATCAGGCATGCTTCTTGGCTGAAACCATGTGGCAGGTCTGACCCAAATTCGCAGTCGGTTCGCATGATCTTGAGGTATGATTTTCACTGAATGAATGATTCATCTTGTAAAAAAAAAAAAAAAAAAAATCAATAAAATCACCCGGCTGAAGTCAGGAGGCACAGTCAGCCCTGCCGTGTGGCTGCTCCTCACTGCTGGCCCCGTTCAGCCCGCGCTCTGCCTTGCAGCATCCTGGGGATGCACCTCTTCGGCTGCAAGTTCGCCTCCGAGCGAGACGGCGACACGCTGCCTGACAGGAAGAACTTCGACTCCCTGCTCTGGGCCATCGTCACCGTTTTCCAGGTACAAACCAGAAAGCACCCAGCTCGTGTGGATTTTGGGGCTGCGGGGGCTGGGGATGCTTTCCAAAGTATCCGATGGAGCTTAGCGAAACTCCTTGCCATGGGAGGGAGAGGGCCTCACGCCATGAGGGAGGGGATGGGGGGGTTTCAGGCCGTATTAGCAAATAAATCAGAAGCTTAATGAGGAGAAACCCTGAGGCAGAAATACTGACTGTGGTTATAGCTACGGGTGGCAGCCCCAAAGCAGGGTGCCTGTGTGTGTCAGGCTGCCCACCCAGAGCAGACACCCAGCGCACTGTTCTCCGGTGTCTCCATTGTCCTGATACATTTTCTCTGCAGATTTTGACCCAGGAAGACTGGAACAAGGTCCTCTACAACGGCATGGCATCTACCTCCTCCTGGGCTGCTCTCTACTTCATTGCTCTCATGACGTTTGGGAATTATGTTCTCTTTAACCTGCTGGTGGCCATCCTGGTGGAGGGTTTCCAGACGGAGGTAATGTCCTCACGCTCGTGCCTTCGCTGTCCTTTAGTTTTCAGGGCCTCCAAACCAGACCCAGGAATTTTGATTTCTGAAATGGGCAGCAATACGTCTGCTGGAGTGGTACAAGAAAAGAAGTGGGGAAAAATAGAAGGAAAAAAAAATATAAAATATCTTTTCTTTTTTTTCCCTTCTTTTTCCTTAGCTAGGGCGCAATTTAATTCAGCAGGCCCTTTAAGCGAAGGGCTTAAATGAAAGGCATTGTTAGCGTTAATGCAGGAGGGAGAATTCAGCGGTGAGTCAGGCACTGCGGCTGGGATAACTGCTATGACAGTGTCTCTGAAACGCTTCTTGCCGTGCTTGTGAGCTAGATTAAACCCCTCCTGAAAACTTACGCAGGCTGCCGGGAGATTAGTCTGATTGCCTATTTGATGGCCCGCGCTGATGGAGCTCCTCTCGTCCCCAGCACTGCAGTGCTCTCCCCAGTTTAACTTGAATGGGGCTTTGTCCCTGCCAGCTGGGAACCTCTACGGGGCAGCTGTGGGCTTTCATGAAGGGCAGGGGGATAGATTTGAGCTGCACGTTTTTCCCCCAAACTGTGCAGCTGGGAACAGACAAGCATGGCAGCCAGTCCCCAGCGTGGAGACCTTCCATGCCTTGCAGGGGTTGTCCAACTTCGGAGATGCTCGGTGGGAGCGAGGGGATTTTGCACCCTACCTGGGATTTAGGGAGGAATATATACCCTAAAACCATCCACTGGGATCTGCTTGTATGGGCTGTGCTTCTACACATTATCTCTGCTTTATATTAAGCGTGCTGGGGTGGCTGAATATTATTTAAGATTGGTTGCTTATCACCCTATCTGAGCAGCCTATGAAGGGCTATGCACAGAACCGTATTTATTTTTATTATTATTATTATTTTTTTGCAGTGCAGTTTAGAGTTACATTAATGGGGTCGTACCAGGAGAAGATAGCTAGAAGATTTTTTTTTCTCTTTTTCTGTATCGTCTCTCTCTGTGTTGGTGCTTTCCTGTTTAATTGTTATTGCTGTAGCTGTTGCTCTCTGTAACTCCCCCCCTGCCATTCAGCTGAAGGGAAGGTCACTGCCAGGTTCTCCTCAATAGCTCAATGTTCCCTTGCCTGAGCAAGAAGAGGTAAAATCTCCTTGCTGCTTGTGGAGTGATGATGGGTTTGAAACCGACCCTTTGCTCAAGCTAGCAAATTGGTTCTCTGAAGGTCACCTAAGTGGAGGAGCCCCCACAGCCCCCGTATCTCGCTGCCTTACAGTGCATTGTCCCATTTTCTGCCCCCCAAGTCCTCGAGGGCAGTGACACCCTCGGCCAGCACCAGTGCCACAGCCTGGCCCCACGCTATGAGCATCCCCGAGCTCACTCGCCGCACGCTCTCACCCGCGCACCCCGCACGCCCGTGGCGCTGGGCAGCAATTTCTCACGCTCGCTTTGTGGCCAGCTGGTCCCACGGCACGGCTCGCTGTAAGGTCATGCCCTGCCTTAATGCTCTGCGATTTTATTCCTCCAGCCATGTCCTTGTGGGTACATCTTCCTCGTGCTGTGACCGAGATTTGAGCACAGGGACCAGAACCCAGCACAGCCTTCGAAGCCCAGACCCCTCTGTGCCTTTTGGGGCTAATTCTGCCCAACCATGGCAATTTCAGCGGGCTTGCACTTGATTTGTGTAATCTGCGACTCTGCTTATGGTGCTGTTTGATGTCTCAGCCTTTTAGGATGGTGTTTTAGTAATCACCTTCCTTCCACGTCCTTGTTATCCTGAGCTCTCAGCGCTCCCCCAGTGAATGGAAATGTGATAAAGACAAACCTCGGCTGAAGCCGAGCTCTCTGCAGCAGAGGGGGAGCGAGCACATGCCGAGGCCAGGAGCCTGAGCTCACCGTGGTGGGAGCCAGTGCTGCCGCAGCAGACAGACCCTCACCCGCCAGCTCCGGCCTCGCAGCTTCGTGTTTGTTCAGCTTTGCTCCTCCAACACATCTCATTCTGGTTTTTGCTAGCGAGCACACAAAGGCTCCTCTCCAAAGCAAAATTAATAGAGAGATCACCTCTCGCTGAAAACAAACCCCTGCATCTCTCTCCAGTGGTTGCACTCAGCCCTTCTCCTGAGTTAGGTGTTTTTCCATTCTCCTTCAGCTGTCTGGGCTGAAACTCAATCCCAGGGCTGCTGCCTTTATCTTCCTGGTCCTTGACTGCCTTCCCTCAATCTGCGAGCACCTCGTTAATTTTAGTGCATGGCTTTGCAGCCCCAGTTGCTAGGCAGCAGATGTATATAAGCAGTTGGGAAACAAAAAGGACCTGTTCCAAACTTTGAATATGGAGCAATATATTTTGCAGGGTTGAGTTTCTTTCCCTTTCTATTCTCTCCTTTTTTTTTTTTTTTTTTTTTGGATAACCTGCTTCTCTCGTGCAAGAGGCACATGCAGGACTTTATGCAACGCGGTTATTTTTGGACGCGCGCTCTCTGATTTAACTTGGGTCTGGCGTTCGTGCGGGGAAGGTGAGCAGGGGACTCCGTTTGATGGAGCTGCTAATTTGAAATCGCTGCCTGAACTCTCAGGTCCCTGCCCTCGGGATTTCTCTCTTCGAAGCAAACAATGACTCCTCTTTGTCAGACATAAAGCTCCTCTCCCGAGGGACTTCCTGACAATATTATCTCCAAAGAGTGCTCTTCCATTGGCGATCCTCCCAGTCTCGTGTTCCCTTGTCCTCCCTCACTCCTGGCTCTGGCCCTCTCCCTGCCTTGTGTCCCCCCCAGGGCCACCCCCAGCATGCCCACTGGCCCCCGCGGGAAGGATGCTGCCTGCGCTCTGGGTGTAGCAGCAGGCCCCGCAGAAAACAGGGCTTTGACTTCTTCTTCTGAAGAAGACTTCTTCATTTTCCCTTTGTAGAGATTTTGGGATGGTGTTTTTGTTGCATCCTTTTGCATTCCTATCAGCTTTGTTGGGGTTGTCCTTGTGAGAGAAAAGTGTCTCCGTGTTTCCTTTCAATGGCTAGTCCACACCTCTCTCTTTCTTACAAGCACAGACTTTAAATTAAGTGTCCGTGGCTTGCAAGACGCTGTTCTCCCACTCAGCCCCCAAAATGATCAGTCTTAAACTCTTCATCCTGGCCTAGAGCAGGGCAAAATGGCATTGCCACGTAGACGAGCAGTTGAGGAGGGGGTACCCTGTGCCTCCTGGTGCCCCACACCATGCGCCCAGGGCCGTGCCACCTTCCCCAAGTGCTGCTGGGGCTGACGGCGAGCAGAAGGGTGCAAATACCTCGGGCTTTCCAAGTGGGCCAGGAAATGCTGATTTCTGGCACCGTGAAGAGGTGCTGGAGGTATTTTACCTGGCTGTAAGAGGACTGATACTGTGTTAATCAAACATTCATTAAAAGCCTCCATTGCTGCTTAATGACGGCGTAATAAATAGAGATCCCATTATGCAGCTGCAAAAAGGAAAAAAAAAATCGTGTTTTCAATAATTAGCTGGTGTTTCATTAGCACAATTATCACTTAGGAGCTGAATCAAGCTCTCTGTTTGAAACACTTAATTTAAAGGTAAGGCTGGCCTCTTTGGAGGGCTGTGCTCCACCTGAGGTCTTCCACCCTCTCCCCGCGGAGCCGGCTCTCCATCGCGGCCGCACGCTGCCCTTCTCCTTCCCCGCCTCTCCTCGTTTTTTACCCAGATTGATTGATTGATTTTTTTTTTTTGACTCCCCGCTCCGTTCTGCTGTTGAAAGTGTGAAAATTGAACCCCCCCTTCCCCTTCCTTCCTCCTCCCCTCCCTGCCCCCGTTTCTCCTTCAGGAGATCTCCAAGCGAGAAGATGCGAGCGGGCAGCTGAGCTGTATTCAGCTGCCTGTCGACCCGGCGGCGGTACGTACGCCCGCGCATGAGCCCACCCGTGCCCCCCGTGGTTGTGTCCCCTCGTGGTGCCTGGTCACCCTTCCCATCGTAGTAGCTGTCGTGCTTTTGGGGGTTGTCGGGCTGGTGTCGTTCCTTTCTTTTTTGTTGTCCTCATTGTCAAGTCAGCCTTGGTTTTGAGTCCCGTCCTTCTCTGGGGGAGCTGCAGGAACGAAGGTGGGTGCTTTGGGGTGGCCGATGGGGCTCCGGCCCCAGCTCTCGCCGACCCTTTTGTGCAGCCCTAAAATGGGGTAAGCTCGCCCATGGGGCTTGCAGCAGCTTGGTCCGAAGCATGCTCGCAGCCTGGTCACAGCCGTGGAGGTGTGGGCAGCGATGCTGGGAGCAGCTCCTGGCACCCAAGGGACCTGGAGTCAATCCCCTGAGCAGCACGGTTGTGGGGGCAGGAGCCCCACGCTCTGCAGGATGAGGTGGGACGGAGGCAGCCACCGCTGGAAGATGCTCTGGGGTGCCCAGGGAAGGTCAGCTGTGATGTGGGGTCCTGGTGAGACTCTCCTGAGCATGGAGCAGGTCGGGATGAGCAGGTGGCAAAGGGCAGCAGTGAGCTGCACATCTCCTAAGTGCAGCATGCCCCGAGCCTCACTCGTCTCCCGACCTCATCTTTCTCTTCACCACCCCCTTCCCTTTCTGCCCTCTCTAAGACATCTGGCTTTAACTTCAGCACAAAAGCCCTTTCCATCACATCCAAGTGCGCTCTGTCACCGCGGGTACACACTGCCTTAGCCACAGTGCCGGGGGGCCCTTCTCGACCTACCCCCATTTTCTTGTAACTCCCTCTTCTCTCCTAACCCCTTTTCTATCCAGAAAGGCAAGCTGGGAGTGCAAGAACAGGTAACGGGCAGCAGTGCTTGCCGCAGCGTGCTGGGGCTGGCGCTTGCTGGTTCGCAGGGGACGCTTCTGCCCCCCCGCTGTGGGGTTTGGTGCTGGGGGGAGTCCCCCGTGGCTCCGCTTCCCCCCCTCGGCACACGTCTCGTTGTGCACCCTAAAACTTTCCTCCGGGCTGTCGGAGAGCACTCCAGGAATATGAATTACGTCGGATTTTTTTCCCATTATTTATTCGCCTTTAATAACCCATTAGGGAGAAGTGAGTAATTCCTGGCAGGCCCCCGGAGCTGCGGAGCCGGCGGTGGGAGCGTCCCTGCAGCCAGCTGGAGCCCGCGCTCGCTGGAGCCAGACAGCCCCAAATCCAGCGAATTTTGGGCCAGCCTGGCTTCACGGCCCCCTCTCGCAAGGTGCATTCCTGACCTTCCCTGCTTCCTGCAGGGCGGGCTTCCCTGGACAGCACAGCAGTCCCGAGTGCTCAGGAGGGGAAGGGAAGAGCCAGCTCTTCGCATCACACTCTCTTTTGCTTTAAAACTGTGTCTGAGAGTGTCCAGCCTGCCTGGAAAAGAAACAAAAAGAAAACAAAGCAAAAAAAAAAAAAAATACCCTAAGTGTTTAGCAAACCAGGTGGGGAGCAGCAGAGCTAACCCCTGCCCTAACCAAGAGGCGCACAGCACCAGACGTGGTGTCGGAGGCCATCTCCCTTCTGGCCCTGTGCTGCCGAGCTTTCCTCCAGGCTGGGGCCCCTCTGCCTTTCTCCCACCAGGAACCCGAGCACCAAACCTCCACAGGGGCTCCCGGGGTGCAGCTTGGCCTTGGGGTGGGGGTTCTGGGGCTCCTGGTTTCTCCCAGCTGAAGTGAGGGTCTGCTTGGCTTCTCATCCCGGCACCCTGCCTCCCTTCCCTGCCCTCCTCCCTCCTGATGTGCCTCACGCCGGGGTCTGGTGCCCTTTGCCAGAACGTTTGAGCGTTTTCAGCCCCATATCCTTCTCTGCTGGATGGGCATCATTCTGGCAAGCACCTTTTCCTGCCGGATGGGTCCTGACTATACCACACCCTAAGCACCTTTCTGCAGTGCCAATGGACAGAACCGTGCAGGGAGGTCCCTAAGCGGGTCCGTGCCACGAGACTGAGCGAGAGCCCAGGCACCACGCTGCGAGAAATGGTAAACCTCATCCCTCCCCTCCTGAGGATGGGCACGTGTCCTCGGCAGCTCTCAGGATTTGAAAAGATGCAGTGGAATTTGTGTAAATCCCACAAACTTCTGCTATGTTGCAGCTGGAGGGTGCGTAGCCACCCAGGGGCAACTGTTATCAGGTACCTCTTGGAGCCTCTTCCATCAGCTACATAGAAAGTCAGGGTCCCTCATGTCCCTTCTGAATCTTCAGTTGCTTTGTCGAAGCATCAGTAGAAAGAGCCATGTGAATGCCCATGCAGAGGGAGCTTTAAGCTATGCTGCAGAAATTGAGAGAGATGAGTAGGGTCAATTTTTGTCCCAAAGTTGCTCATCAGAATCCTTCCCTCATATCCACACCATGTGCAATTCCAGGAAACCCCAAAATAAGCAATGCTTTCTGGAGGTGTTTTTTTTTCTTTCTTTCTTTTTTTTTTTTTTTCTTTTTCTGATCCCTTTTTGGGACTGCGTTTGGAATCAGAGGCAGTCTGTCTTCCTGGTAGGAGGTTAATTAGTCTGTGGTATAAATATGTGCATGCCTCATTTTGTGAAAGGTGGTGTTGCATCGTGGTGCAAAACTCGGTGGATCCGTAGGTGTGTTGTTGGCAGTGGGAATCCGTTTGTCGGAGGGGTGTCCGTGCGGTGCAGCCCTCCATCCTCCCTGCTGAAGCTCTCTGCTTTGCTCCAGGGCGACGCTTCCAAGTCCGACTCGGAGGGCGATCTCTTCCCCCGCAGCCTAGAAGAGGAGGCCGGGCTGAAGAAAAACTTGTCGAACCCAGCCTGTGAGTAACAGCCCCGGGACACCTGTCCCTGCTGCAGAAACCCCGCTCTGCTGTGAAAACCGGGTGTCCTGGATGGGGAGAGCCCTCCTGGGGAGGATGCATTCATCCCGGCCCACAGCAGGCTTGTGCTGTGGGGTTGGAGTGCAAGCTGCAAAGGGAGAGGCAATGGCATTCAGGCACGTGCTGTCAGTGCCAGGCATGAGGTCTGGGTGTTTGGAGCATCCCTGCAGGGGCACAAGTGGAAGAGCCCTTGGGGGAATCGGGGAAGGAGGAGGATGGAGAGGAGAGATGGAGCCCAACATGGGCAGGGGTCTCCAGGGGAGGAGTTGACAGGGCTCAGTTGAAGGGTTGAGGGGCAGCAGATAACAGATTTGCTCCCCTTTCTCATCAGTGCCTGATCCCATTCCCAACTTACCCCTCACTATTTCCCTGCCATGTTGGAGGAAGGCTCTTGGCTCCCCAGATGGCTTTTGGTCCCCGTCCTCCCGAAGCTCAGAGAACAAACACCCCTCATGCAGCTGCTCCGCCTGCCCGAGAGGAGGCTGTGACCGTGCCCCAGGATGAGGGGGGCACCCAAACACCCCTTGTGTCTTCCAGTGATGGCCCTGAGCGACCACCCGGAGCTGAAGAAGAGCCTCACCCCACCGCTCATCATCCACACCGCCGCCACGCCGATGCCCATGCCCAAGAGCGCCGTGTTTGGCGAGGCCGCACAGGGTCACGAGTCGCGCCGGGCCAGCGGCGTCTCCGTGGACCCTGCTGCCTACGAGCTCAAGTCCCCGGTAAGGACCTGAACATCCTGTGGATGCTCCACAGGCATCTGCCAGGCTCACGGGGTTGTTTTGTGTGCTCGAGCCGCGTGGGGACAGCCCGGCACGGGTGGGTGGCATGGTGCTGATATTGTCCCCATCCCTCCCGCAGCCCAGCGCCCGCAGCTCCCCGCACAGCCCCTGGAGTGCTGGCAGCAGCTGGACCAGCCGCCGCTCCAGCTGGAACAGCATCGGCCGGGCACCCAGCCTCAAACGGAGGGGCCAGAGCGGAGAGCGCAGGTCCCTGCTCTCCGGGGAGGGGAAGGAGAGCTCGGAGGATGGGGAGAGCTCGGACGAGGAGCGCTCCAGCCGGGCCGGCAGCTTCAACGGCTCCTTACCTCATCGCATGGAGTCACTGGAAACAAAAGGCTCCTTCGACCTCCAGGACACCCTGCAGGTGCCTTCCCTGTACCGGACCAGCAGCATGCACAGCAGCCGCACCTCCGCCTCCGAGCACCAGGACTGCAATGGGAAAACCTCTCCAGGCCTGCTGGTACACCAGCTCCACCTGGACGACCCCCGGCAGGACTGCGATGATGGTGATGACGAAGGCAACATGGTAAGGAAGTGCCAAGTGCTTGCTTTTGGCTTTTTTTGCTCGACCAAGTGCTATCGGCACCTGTCTCGGGAGCGTGCTGGTGGGTGCAAAGCTATGGCCACTGCAAGAGGAGGGTGTCACCACCAGCCCAGGCTGAGGGGCACCAGCAGAGCACCAGGAGCAATCGGGCTGTGGATGCTGCCAGAAGAAGGGCAGGCGTTATGTTAAGTGTTTCAGTGCCGTATCAGATGGCTCTGGATGGAGATATCAGATTCCAGGAAAAGGTATGGATCAAATGCTATCGCAGCAGTACATGCCCCCATCGTGGCAGTATGTGCCCCCGTCCCTGCAGGAATTTAATATGTGTGGATGTGGCACTAAGGGACATGGTTTAGTGTCCCTTACTGGGCTCAGCAGGTCAGGCTGGTGACTGGGCTTGGTGACCTCGAAGGTCTTTTCCAACCTAGATGATTCTAAAATTTTATTCTAAGATCGTATGCTTTTCTGTTCTTTTTTTTTTTTTTTTTTTATTAGATTCAATAAGTAAATTTCCCTGCTCCCCAGCCATTGTTTGGCTTTCAGCTCCCACACACAGGAGCAGACAATTTCTGTTGACATCAACAGGCAACACAAGGGCAGGGCTTGGCCCACAAGTCCCACGGAGACATTAGTCCCGTAGAGACAGTGGTAATTTCAAAGGCTTTGCATTAATTTCAGTATGAAGAGGCATTAGTCCAATAAGTGTCTCTTTTTCAGCGGCCTGAAAAGTGCCATTTAGGAAACGTTAGCTAAAAGCATGGCAGCGGGAGAAGAGAAATCAGCTGTAATTTTGAGCTGATTAGAGCGCCAGATAGTAGAGAGGCATCTCCAGCTTTGCATATTCTCTGCATCCGCACTTCCAAATCAAGGCACGTAATTTGCCACGTGCTGCTGCTGCCCAAAATCATGTAAATGCCACCGGGACTGGGGGGTTTCAGAAACTCCAGCAGCAGGAGGGGAAGTGTGGAGCAGCATGGATGGAAGACACCCACAGTCCTGGCCCTGGCATGCACATAGGGGTGTCCTCATGGCAGGGGCATTTTGGGGTGTTTTCAGCTGTTTTCAGGTTCTCTCATTGCTTCAGCTCACCTCGTTCTTGGGTTTAAAGACGTGCTGGTCTGGTGGGTCATCTGGGGGATTGCTCGGTTTGCGTCGGGGGAAGCTGATGGGTTTTGGGTACAGCAATGAAATGGTAATTGGGGCGGTGCTGAGAACATAAGAGCTGTAGCTTGTGGGCATGATTTTACTATATTTCACTGAGTTTGTTGAATGAAAATGGGATTTGGAGCATGTGAAGGGATGCAAAAGGCCGTGGTGACTCCAGAGAGAGAACAGGAGAAGAAAGAGAGTTTGTGCTGGCAGAATGGAGTCACTCAGCCGTAAATCGCCTTTAAAACAAGCCATTATCCCATTACATCTCCAGCATGGATCCTCAGCCTGGGATTTTTACTGATTGTCTTAACCTGGTTTTTAACCTCCATAAAATAAATTGAATTTTTAAGAATAGGAGAGGTAATTATTTTTTGAAAAAGCACGACTGGAAGTGATCAGGAGACCGTGCTCTTTATAGCCGGCTAGGGATGGTTTTTATGTCCAACGTGTGCTGCTTTTTCCAGCTCACCTGGTGCAAAGATCCTGCAGGTGCCTTCCTTCCCCCCAGCAGCTGCCCTTGCGTTGGACACCTTGTGATGGGACACGTCCCTCCTGTCCCCCTCCCATCCCACCCATCCCCGCAGCTCCAGCCAGCGCTGACAAGCTGTTGAATAAGATGTGTGGCTTTAATTTTTTATTATGGCAATGGTGGCTGCTTTTAGGGGAAATTAAATGTCTTCTTTCTGCGTGCTGAGGTCTGGCCACGCAGGGTTAGACCAAAGGTCCCTACCCTTTCCATGGAGCTCTCAGAAGCAAATGCCTAGGGAAAGAATAGACAAAACGGGGTAAATAAAGCATGCCCCTGCCGGTGGTGCTTCCACACTCGGCAGCTGGGACATCCTCAGCTGGCGGCTGCCTTTCCCCGTGCTCCGAAATATGCACTTACTGCAAATTGCTAAACCAGACGGATCGGAAAATATTGCTTAGATTAGTGAAATGAGTCCCCAGGTTGCGGAGCTTCCCTTTGTGATTGCCTCCTGACGTTCTGGGGGTTTCTTTGCCCCTGTGCGAGCTTTGACAAAGTCAGAAAAAAAATGTCATTATTTTTTAAATGAAAAAAAAAATAATATTCAAAACTCCCCTACCACCAGAAGAAGAAAAGAACTCAACTGTTACTCAGATCAAAGCAATCCTAAATATGCCCTTCTGCAACAAAGCTTAACAAGCTCTCCTTGCTGGATGGTTTTGATTGCCTCTGCACAGAAATAAAAGGCGGTGCAAAGGCTTCGTTTGGATCTCTCAGACTCCCATTATATTAGTGCAGCCCCACTGCCTTCAGAGAGTTTATTCTGAATTTACATTGCTCAGAGGGGCCTGAATCGGGCCCCCGATCTCCCTTCTCCCCAGAAGTACAAAATTAGGGAGGACAAAATCTCTTCTTCGGGGTGTGGATGTAGACAAGGAGAAGCTTCACCGACCTGGCGATCTGCTGCCTGCTTGGGTTTGTGTGGCTGTACCTGAGGTCGGGGATCTGCTGGGGGACCTTTGCTGGCCAGATCTCTGATCCAGGCTGTGTTACAGGTCGCTGCACATGCCAGCTGTAAAATTTCTGTGCCCTGCAGAGAGAAGAAAAACTCAAACGCCGAGTGCTCAGAGTGGAAAGCGAGGGCAGAGCCAAGTGTCCCCTACTCCCAGGGGCAAAATCCCTATTGCATGTTGCAATCACAGCTCGGATTCACTCCAGCTATTGCATTTTTTCCTGTGATGTGCAGTCCAGCTGTTCCCCCAAACCATCCTAGCCTGCCTCTACTGCATATTTAAAATCAAATAATCAGGTCCCGAGTGCCTCTGTGCAGCTTCAAGCTTGCCTGGAGGTCTGTTGCTGCTCGTAGCGCGTTTTTCAACGGCTCCCCCCCATCCTTATAATAAATCTTTTATAAATCTAACCCTTTCCCTGACTCGGAGGAGTGCATCAGTCATCTTTTAATGCCAGCTGCCTTTCACCCTGCCCTCAGAAGTACATTAATATCTGGAAGTCCTAAAAAAAAGAAGCTATTTAGCAGCACAGCAGCTCTCCTTCGCACAGGCTGGGGGGGGCTGTTTGAAGGTGTGGGGTGAAGGCAACATCACAGCCCATCAACGAGCATCACTGCCCCCGGCCCCGTGTGCCCCCGCATCCATGCCCGTGTTGCTGGGGGGGCTGCTGCTGTGAGCGGCTGGGTTTTGGTGAAGCCACCAGCACCCAAATTAAGGAGTAGTTTTCTTCTTTCCTCCCCCCCTCCCATCCCAGTCTTTATTCATCCTGCCCAGGTGTGTTTTATGAACAAATAGATGTGATTTAAACAACATAATTGATATATTGCTTCGAACATAATGCGGGCTTAAGCAGCAATCAGGCTGATTGTGCGCGGCTGATGTGTGTCTGGACCTTGCAGAGAAAGCGTTTGATGGGACTTGGGCTGGAAGAGCTCGCTTTTTATTTCGCAAATATCTTACATTTGGCTCAAATTACCCAACTGGGCTGTTTCACTAGTGGAAATCTGGAGTAATTCCTTTGACTATAGATTTATGCGGATGTACGGGAGGACAGCACTCAGCCTCGGACAAAGCAGCCAAGCTGCAGCCACGGCTGCCCTCGCGTTGACACGCTGAATAGGGACGCGATGGAAGATCGCTTTCTGCCTTTGTTATCTGATTTAGCCCATGAACTCGGAGCTGCAACAATTAGACAAACCCCAAAATATCTTTGGCATTAAAATTGGACAAAAGGAATATAAAGAAGCATTCTGTGCTGCTGACGCATTACCATTCACTACAAATCCCCATGATAAATACCAGAACTGCTTTGAATAATAGATACTTCTGGAAACCTTCCAGCTAGCAAAATGAACTGGACCGAGCTGCAGCTATTACTCCACGTCCAGAGGCTGGGGTAGCAATCACTGCTTTTGCTGCAACTTTGAACAGACACACGATTTTATCCTTTTCTTTATTTTTTTTTTTTTTCTACCTTTGTTAACTCTTGGATAATTTAACAGTCTAGGCTGCTAGGAGGGATAACACATCCCCAGGATGCATGCTCTATTAAATACAGCTTAGAGTGAAGGGAGCACTTCTGACTCCTTGCCTGGAGTTGGAAAAGGAATGTGAAAACAGCCAAGATGTGGCCAAAACCTACTGGTGTGCCATGGCCTGGGGCGTGTGTGCATAGAAGGGGAGGGAAGGATGGACAACCAAAGGAGAGGGGCAGAAAAACCCAGCTTTTTTGTTATGCAGGCTTCTCTTGTAATTTTCACAAGGTTGTTTTCCTTTTTTGAAGGGTTCAGGTTATCACCAAGTGCTTTCATTAAGATGGGCACTACACTAGCTATTACCCATCGCTAATGAGACCCCTGGCTGAGTACATGTAGGAGCAGAAAGCATTTCCTCCATTCCACTCAATTACCCTAACAAATCCCATTTTTACAGTCCAGAGTACCTCAAATTGCTAACAGTTTGGCTCAAAATGAGCACAGAATCCCCCCTTCCCCGTTCTGAAGATGAAATGCGTACAAGTGCCTGAGCCCTGTGGTTCACCCTGCTCCTTGGGCACCAGTGGCAGTTCCTGCTCTGTGCTTCGCGGCGCCGTTCCCAAACACCTGCAAAATAATCTTCCAGGAGCCCTGCAGCCGTGTTCCCACACCTGTGCAGATTCAGACCCACGTGGCAGTGGGGAAATAAGGGTAATGAGTGAGTGAGAATTCATTTTTATTTGTCTGCCAACGCGAAGCACTGCGGTGATGTTGCCTGCACTGGTCTGCGGGTTTGTCTCCCGGTGCTTCGATTAGAAAAGGCTAAGGAAGCCCTGGCGTGGTGGGTGAGGAGTTCAGCTGGGGAACTGGGTGCTGGGTGGCTTCTGCTGGTGGTGTGTGAGTTCACAGCACTGTCAGGATAATTTTCTTAAAGATCCTGGCCTCCCTTTGGAGATCTGTGGCTGAGAATTCAAGAAGACCTAATCCAGAGGCTGTCACAGCTGGGACAAGGCTTCCCCTTGGCACTGAGATTTTTGTGTCTTTACTTGACCTGTTGGCCACGGCACTACAATCTGCCCTCCTGGCCTTAAATAACCTGGTAGTCTAACACATAAGTGTGCATGGCTGAGGATGTGCTGTGGTTTCAAGTAGGAATTAAATCGGGGGAGTTGGAAGGTCCGTGCTCATCCAGGAGGTCAGGCTGGCCACGATGTTCCTTTCTGGCTTCATAATCTGCTGTCTAATCTGTTCATGCCGAATGAGAGGCAGATGCTTGCCATCATGTTCCTGGACTGAAACGCAGGTCCCAAATGGCTTCTTTGGCTTTCCAGTGGTGCACAGCCACAGGGCTTGACCCAGCAAGCAGCAGGAATCCCTCCCTCTGTTGCTGTTATAGCTTTTGACATAAGCATTATACATAATTTAAAAAACAAACAAACAAAAAACAACTCAGAAGATTCAGGTAAGCGTCTGTCGAGAATCTGGAGGGTCTGTGGCTGATCTGAGCAGGTTATCACTCCTCTGGGACAGAGGATTTACTTACCAAGTCCATCCTGTTGGCTAGCCGTGTGCTGGAGGAAGGTACCATGAGCAAGGTGAGGCCCCACGAGCTCTCAGCACCAGCACAGCCCTCACCCGGCCTCTGGAGCTCCATCCCCTGAAGGTCTTTTGGGGAAAGATCATTTTCCTTTGGCTTTACTGAGTATCTGGGGATATTTGTTTAGTGAAAAATGGCCCTGAATCCTTTGCTTGGGAGCTTTGGGGGTTTTAACTGTTCTCTCTGCTTTTCCCTCCTGGTCCGTCTCTGCTGTAAATTTTCCTCCTAGAGCAAAAGGGACCGTGTGAAGGCTTGGATCCGGGCACGTCTTCCTGCCTGCTGCAGAGAGAGAGACTCCTGGTCCATCTACATCTTCGCTCCTCACTCAAGGTAAGGCTGCTCACATAGCAGCAGGATGCCTGGCGTGGATGTCCCCGCTGTGGTGGCTCACCACCCGTGTCCCCTCGGCGGTCCCTACACCACAGGGTGCTCTGGTGCAGGCACAGCCCTGGCATGGGAGAGTTTGGTGGTGGTCTGCAGCCTGGGCATGGCAAAGGCTTCATCGCTGATGCCAGCGCTCTGTACGTTTTTTATTCAATGGAGCAAAGAGACTTGGAAATGAGAGGGAAAGGATCTGCATTAAGCAGAAAAATCTAGTTTTGCACCTGGTGTACACGTACAACACAGCAAAGCGCCCTCCTTCACCTGCTAAACCTCCCCTCAGCCCTGACTTTTGTCCTCCCCCTCCCTTCCTCCCTCTCCCACCAGCCCCATAAATCTGCCCTCTCCTTACCCCAGTGCTGCCCTTCCCAAAGCCCGGCCATGGGGCAATTGGGCTCCAGGCTCTCTTTCTTCCTCTGGACATTAACCCACGCTTAACGAGGGTTTCCCACCTTTGAGCTGGTGGGCCCTGGACAGCATTCGAGTTCATTCATAGCAAGATTAGAGAGATTTTCAGAAACAGACTTAGGGGAATGTAATACGGCATTATAAATCCCGGGTCAGTGTACAGCCATCTGTCACGATAAATAGCTTCTGTCTCTTTGTTCTGTGTGCACTCAACCCTTACACGCTTGCTGGAGGTATTTCTTCCTTTATTTAAGTTAAACCTGAACTCTGCGGACCAGGCAGGGGCCAGATCCACACCTGGCTGCCTGTCCGAGCTGGGGAAGCAGCTGCTCCACTCCGAGTGGGGCAGATTCCTCTCTGGTTTTAACCGGGGCTTGAAGTTTGTGGCCCAAATTTGGCATCGAACTTTGTAGCTCGGGTCCTTTTTCATTCCTACCCAGATCTGCCTGCAGCATGGGGCTCTGCCAGGGAGGGGGTTGCAAGACTGTGGCTCATCTGCTGTGCAAACAGGGTGCTCGATTCCCCGACCGTGCTTCGGCTGCTGCGCAGGCGGGAGCGTATTCGTCCCCAACCAGCCGAGCATTAACAGCTAGTCTGTGTGTTGTCTTTTTTTTTTTTTTTTCCCTCTTCCTTGGCAGATTCCGTCTGATGTGCAATAAAATCATCACGCACAAGATGTTTGATCATATCGTCCTGGTGATCATCTTCCTCAACTGCATTACCATTGCCATGGAACGACCCAAAATCGAGCCTCACAGCGCTGTGAGTTTGAGGTTAATGTTTTCTGTGCTCCAGGCTGGCGTGTTCCTCGTGCAGCCAGCTCATGTGGCTTGCACCCCACCGCCGTGCATTTGGGCTCTCTCTTTTCCTTTTTTAAATGGGAAGCTGCCAGCATATGTGTTGAATTAAGTACAGTGTTTACCGGGGTAATGCTGTCCCAGGAAAGGCTTTTCACCATCCCCTGCTCCGTGTGCTGGGGCTGCTGCTCCCAGCTCTCTTGGTCCCTCTCCAGAGTCCGTTCAAAGAACGAGAGCAGAGCTCGTGGTCTGCCACATATCGAGGCTCCCCTAATAATAGCCCATTTCTGCAAGTATGATCGAGGTCTGAATTCGTGGCATAAGCATGGCATCTGTCTCAGTTTCCTTCTCTGATCAACCTTCAAACACTTTTCCTCTCTCAGCACAATATTCGTTTCATCCATCTGTTGTTCACGGGCACGTATGTATGGTGCGAAGGGAATGGGGGAAACTGTTCATTTCATACTTTTCTCTCCCTTTTGTCTGTGATCTTTGTTGTGACACAAGCAAAACCAAATTGCTATGTGCACCGTAATTCCATTTCCCTGAACCATTTTGCTTTAATTGACTGTGTAATGATTTTTCAAACCAGACCCTCACAGCACCAACTTCCATCAATCAGGGGGGCAGGATCATCCGGTTGCTCTTTTATTTTAGCATAGGTTGCGGCTGAGATATATGCTGGGCTCTTGCTGATGTATTGCAAAAGACTGCTCATATCGCAATCGTATAGAATCC
This sequence comes from Aythya fuligula, assembly GCF_009819795.1. Lineage (NCBI taxonomy): Eukaryota > Metazoa > Chordata > Aves > Anseriformes > Anatidae > Aythya > Aythya fuligula. The sequence goes on along the minus strand of NC_045576.1, from coordinate 8,955,273 downwards.
TGTTTTGTTGTCGTAGGCGTGTCAGGCTGTTCATTTTCATGGATCTTCAATGTTAGACCTTAAAACTGGAGTCGTGGCTGCTCTCTGCCTATTTTAAGCTTTCCCTAGTAGTCCTCCTTACTGAATTAGTTTGCCCGGAGGTTCTTCCCCTAAATCCACTTTTTTTTTTTCCTCTTTTGATTATTGTGCAGCCATGGAGCACCAACTCACAGCTGCGAGACAAGAGCAGGACTCCCTGCCAGCCAATCTAGCAGGAGGAAATCACCCTGCTGTTCCCCAAATGGGACACCCTTGAGATCCTAAATGCTTCCTTGGAGCCCCTTGCTGTGTCCTTTGAGAGCCACCATTCACCAAGGCTGGCTCTGAAAGGAACTGTACCTGCATGGAGATGAAGGGAGCGGTGTGACATGCAGAGTCAGAGGAGCCCATGGCATGTAGCACAAAACAGCACTGCTGCCTGTATAAGAGAGGGAGGATGAGCTGTGGTGTCCCCAGGCACTGGCAGAGTGCAGAGAGGAAAGGGGACAGGGATCAGTGTGAGGCTCCTCAGCATCAGGTTGTAGCCAAGGGACCCGAACTGGGTCACCTGGGGCAGGAGCTGAGCTGAGCCGTGGTCTGGGAGCAGCAGAGAGGAGCAGGAGGATGCTGATGCTGAGCAGTGGCAGCCAGGAGGAGTGTGCAGCCCCTGCCCGCACTGATGGAGCTTTCATCTGGAAATGGAGAGAGTTAGTTTAGCTTGAGTTGTTTAAAATAATTGTACTTGGCTTCCCCGAGCTGTGGATTTTCTAGCTTGTTCAAGCGAGTTCTCTTTCCCTGCCCCAGTTTCAGCTGGCTTATCGGAACAGGGGATGCTGTTGCTAGCCAACACACGCTCCCCATTTCAGAGAGCGCGACATGGCCCGTGGAGATTATCCTTCAAAATAGCCCCACGCTTGCCAGAGAGGAATGTAATATCCTCAGTCTCCTCCACGCTATTGCTGTTTTATCTCCAGCACCACAAGCAGGTCCCTACCCTCTTCCTCCCGCACGCCGCCTCGCCCTCGCAGCCGTCTTTTGTGTGGCAGTCAGCGGGCAGCCGGAGATGTTCCCTATCACAGCTCCTGCAATCACAGTGCAGGCCTAGCACCTAATTAATTATGGGCCCAGGATGGAAACAAGCTACTCTGTGGTTCCTGAGTCACTTTCAGTAAATCATGATCTGGCAAGTGAGAGAGTTGCCAAGGTGTTTTGTCTTGTTGAAATTGCATCTCATTTTGAGTGAGAGATCTGCATCTCTTACAGGACTGCTCTGTAGAGAGCAGCAGAAATAAATCCAAAATTGTCATTAGCATAACCAGGGCCAGTTCAATTGTACACACACGTGTATACATGCACACTCCCCACCTTTCCTCCAGCTTCCACTGTCTGCCATCCATTTCTCAGCACAAGCAATCAGAGATTGCTTAGGGATTAGGGAAAAGTGTAATTTATTTAATAGTCATCATTAAAAAAGAAAGGTTTCTGCTAACTACAGATAGGGAACCGGTCCATGGCCTCATCTGTAATCGCTAGCTGCTGTTTCAGAACAGTGGCAGCGAGGACTGCATGGTCTAGTGGATAGCACAGTGGATGGGGAGATGAGACCGCCAGGCTTCGTGCCCAGGTCTCGCCTGTGGCTTTGGGCGAGTGATTCACCCTTCTGGGGACAGGTCTCAGCTGGCACCAACCCCCGGAGCTTCTCGGCTTCGGTGGAGCAGTGACAGCTCATGCCAGCCATGCTCTGGCCTCCCATGGGTCCCGCTCGCCTGGCAGCACAGCCGCTCCAATATTGACTTAATTTACTGGGGAATTGGGAGCTCGGTGATATTTGCGCTGCACGGCGCCAGCCACAGGTGAGGGGCAGGGAGAGATGTGCCAAGGGTGTGAGATGGCCAGGTGTCTGCTGGGGGACATCCAGAGGCCTGGGGGGCAGCCAGAGGCCTAGGGGATGGACAGCCAGAAGCCTGGGGGGCAGCCGGGGGCCTGGGGGCCGCCATGGTGCTGGCGGAGGGGCCGGTGCTGCGCCGCTGCCCCTCTCCATGGTGCTGACACAGCCTGGCCGCCCGCAGCGAGGTTGTCTAAATATTTGGATTTCCCCGCTCCGCGAGCAAACAGTCCGAGGCCTGGTTCAGCACAGAAGCTGCAGAGCAGTTGGCAGCCGCACAAATGTGCGCAGGGAGGCGTAGAGCTGCGGAAAGTGAGACGTAAAATGTTGTCCCTTGTTTTTCTTTCTTTTTTTTTTTATAGGAACGGATTTTCCTAACCCTCTCTAACTACATCTTCACGGTTATCTTCCTGACTGAGATGACAGTTAAGGTAAATGAAGCTGGAGGATGTGTGTCTGTGTTATATCAGTGATATTTTATTACATTGGGCTTGCAAAACTTCTAGGTCTACCAGTGACGAGCGAGGTGAATATTTTCCCCTTCTGAATCATATTCAAATACCCACCACACGCCTTATTCTGAGCACGTTTTACATCAGAACAATTTCACTGAAGTTGCTCTTGATTTACACCATTATATGAGCAATGGGATGCTTCAATTCAGCAATCCTTCCCTATTCAGCAAAGCTCTTGAGCACATGCTTAACTTCAGCCATGCATGGAAGTCCCATTGTCTTCAACAGCCCATTGTCCTCAACAACCTAAGCAGCTATGTGCTTTCCTGAGGAGGAAGATACTTAAGCACATTGAAATTCTTTGCCGGGTTTGAGGCAGGAGGCTGAGAAACCTACTGCTGTAAATCTCTCTTGTGTAATTCATAATGATCTCACAGAACAATTGCTCTTTCTATGGAAAGTTTCTCTAGTTTCTGTATTTGCAAAGCTTGTAACTGATTGCTGTGGGTCAGCCACTCTGAACCTTTACTCCAGGAGTCTATAGAAATAAAACACAATCAAACTTTTTATGCCAGATCTAAACATGTTAGAAACACTTCTGTGCAGCTAGGCTTAGTTGCATTTAAAATACATCAGCTGTCAGGGACAATCTGGGATGTATCTGCAGTTATTTTACAGTCCTTGCAATATAACACTTTGCTGATTTGTCTCATTAGGCTTCGATACTGGGAAGCAAATGGACTCACAGACTTGTATCTGTAAATAATGCACTCTCAGCAGGCTGCTAACTGGAGAAAACATATTGGATGCAATAGTCCTAATTTGTTGCAACTTGTTGTCCGGGCAGGTGGTGGCACTAGGCTTGTGTTTTGGGGAGAAAGCCTACTTGAAAAGCAGCTGGAACGTGCTGGATGGGGTGCTGGTTCTCATCTCGGTCATCGACATCCTGGTCTCGATGGTGTCCGACAGCGGCACAAAGATCCTGGGGATGCTGAGGGTTCTGAGACTGCTGAGGACGTTGCGGCCCTTAAGGTAAGCAGAGGATGGGGAAGACCGAAAAGCGCGTAGGGTGTGCGTGCCCAAGGGGTTGCTGAGCCACTGCTGCAAAGCAGCAGCACTCGTGCAAGGGAAGGGGCAGGCGAGACAAGGGCACGGCGTGTTGTGCCCAGCCTCCTGCTGCTCCCCAGACAATGAGCGGCCTGCGGGTCCCGCTGAGCCGCAAGGGGCTCCGGGCACTCGGGCACTCGCTGGGTTTTGGGACCAGCCCCAAGTGCAGTAGTAAACTGATCAATGCCTCTCTTGCTCATTAAAACACACATCCCCTGCTATTTGTGTTCTCATTTGCTCTGTGTAAAGTGCAGCTTAACAGCTTCTTCTCCCCCTTTCCTTCAGGCAGTCAATGGCTTTCGTAACAAAGAAGGAAATTAGTAGCAGGTGGCAGATCGTTTTTAAGGAAGCAGAGACTAAACTGTTGCTTAACGTAGAATGCAAAGAAGCCTTTTCCCCTCCGTTCCCCATTAATTTTAAGGAGATATTTGTTTTATATATTGCCCTGACAAGCTGCAAGCAGTTGGCCTTCTGACTCGCTCCCCCAGCGCTGGCAGCAGGCACTATCCCATGCCTTGAGGCAGGCGCCCCTTGGGCAAGAACCTGCCCCAGGAGCAGCACCGTTTGGTCCCATACCCCAAGGCAAGAAGGTTTCTCCCCATGCTAAATGCAGTCCCTCTTTAATGCCATTGTTGCTGCTCTTGTTATGCAGCAGCTAATAAACCTTCCTGCTCAAAGCATCTTTGTGTGCCTGTCATATCGTACTGCTGCTTCCTTCATAAAAGGTTCTCTTTGAGTCAGGATTTTCTCTTTCAGGACAACAACAACAACAAAAAAAGGACTCTGCTTCTGACAGAAGATGTTGTTTTACTACCCTTGTGTGAATAATAAGTCTAAATAACAATAGCCATGACCATACATTATGTATCCTTCAAATATTCTTAACAGCTTTGAAAGAGTTTCTGTTAAACTGGGCAATGTGTATGTTGTGCTTGGAGAGTTTTAGGACATGAGCTGCTTTAATCATTTTTATCTGGACAGATCTCCTGTTGGTGTGGTTCGTCTCTCTGACTAGGCTGTCTTCCTATGTGACTCCAGTTCAGAATTTCTTCTCTTCAGGTGTCCCCCAGCATCTCCATGTCATCTGTTGTTTCTGGGGGGAGTTTCTGCCAGATTTCTGGTTTGTTGGATCTGTTCTGCTCTTCTGTTTAGACTGATTTTTGACTGACATTAAGAAAACTTGCAAAATAATCAGGCTATCTCAGAGTAAAACAAGGATCATTTTCCTGTCTCTGAACTGCAGAATGCAAGTTCCTCTCTGGAGGTGGTGTGGTTAAATCAGATCTAGAGGGAGATGTTTGTGTTGTGCTGAGCCCTGCTAGGGTCGCTGTCTGACCCTAACGCCTGTGTGCTACTTTGTGGATCTGTAGGTCTGCCTTGCCAGGACTCGAGGCTTCATTTGCTGGTCTTTCCCTGCAGTCACCTATGTGCATGAGTAGTCTGCAGTTATGGGGAATAAACCGTGGAGTAGCTGCAGGGCGGAGGAAGACCTGCCATCTGGAGCATGTGCAGGATTAGGTCCTTCCATTGCTATTCCATTCCTGTTGGCATTCAATATGTTTTCTCAAGAGTGTCTGAATGTTTTCAGCCAACACACTGCTTTATACTACAAAGGAAATGCAAAAAGACAGCAACAAGCCCATTCCCTAAATATGTTCACAATCAGTTCTATTCCCCTGTAATTAGATTTGTAGGAAATGAAAAAGCAGCCATCAAACCAGGGACTTTTCACTAAGTCGTAAATCTCTGCCTGTGGAAACCCATCTGCCTCAGTGATGTGCATCCGGGCTGTCCCACTCTGCCGCGGGTCTCCATGTCCCTGCCATGATCCCAGGCTGGATCGGTGCAGGACGGCAGCAGGATTGTGCATGCCGTGGCCCTAGTCCCCATATCAAGGTCAAGTCACTGGTTTTCCTTTCCAAGCAGCATCTCGTGCCCACCACTGGGGGATGGAGCTGGCCGCCCGCTGCCCTCCCATCCTGCAGGCACCTGGGGATGGTGATGCAGGGAGGGCACTGTCAGCGAGCAGCCACAGCTCTCACGCGATCTTGAGGGCAGGGACAGCCCTCATTGCCTCTACATTGGCTTTTCTGGTTCATAACTGGAAGGGGTCCTTCTTGCAGAAAGACCTCCCTTGTTCTGTCGCTTGTTTTTTTTCCCGTGCAAACAACCCCGCTGCTTTATGCAGCACACGAAGCCACACATGCTTGTGCCATTTGCACAGGCATAAAAAAGCTCTGGCCTGCGTGCCAATCACTGGCTTTTGATTGCATGATTGATTATCAGCCTCCAAATTGAATCCATGAGCATTCAAGCCCAGCTTTATGACCAAAATTCCAAAAATATATTCACAAAGGAGTGACATTTAAAGATGTTTCCATGACCCTCTGATGTTTCAGCCAGTAGAGGGATTGCTTATACAATAACATTCCTTCCTAATGCGTTCAACCTGCTCTTGTTGGGATCAAGTGTTGTAGCTTAAGATACAAGAGAAATCAAGATTGAAAATGTATTCAGAATTAATTTGGTTGGACTTCAGTGCTGTTTTACTCTCTGCAGCGCCTGGGCTTTGCCTTTCAAAACAGATGGATAAATTATTCACTCTTCATACCATTGCGGTATGAAACAGTCATTTCATAGACTCACTTCTCCCTGTCATATTATCACCTTTGCTTTTTTTTTTTTTTTTAATCTGTGGAGGAAGGCCTTCATTAATGTTGATCTGCTACTTCATCTAAGTGCTCCTTCTTCATCTGAGTGCTCTAATCAGACCAGCAGGCTTAACGTTAGGAAATGTGATCCAGCTGGGGTGAGGCTGGCAGTGGTTTTGGAGTGTCTCACACAAGGGGTTTGACAGCATTGTGAACGCTGAGACCAGCAGAACCAGGAGGAGCTCGAGGGATTAGCATTTCTTCACAACGAACAAAAAAAAAAACGGTCTAACTTCAATTTCCCTATTTGTCATACGCTTAATGCAGATGGGAATTGCCCTGAATGCAACATCAGCGAGTCCCCGGCTCTGGCACGTCCAGAGGGCTCCAAATCAGCTGGATCCTTCAGCAACAAATTGCAGGAGTGGCGGATCAGACAGTACGAGTCTGCAAGCCTGATATCTGCAGGATCTCAGGCAATATTGATGAGGCACAGGGATGCTGTCTGTTGACATATTGGAGCTGACACTAATAATCTGGAAATGCTGAGGATTTCATTGGCACTTCTGAGAGAGTTATCAGACTCTCAAGAGAGACAGCAGGAGACTTTGCACGGACTTGCCTCGACATTGGATCAGGCCCTTAGTTTGAGGCAGCTCCAAGGTCTGAAGGTTTTCATTAGTAAGAACTATCATTTTTCAAAAATCTTTTCAAAGTCTTCTCTCTCCGTAGGGCTGGAAACAGCATTGGCATGGAGCTAGACTGGTGGCAGCTTTTACCCTCATGCATTCTCATTTGAGGAATTCCCTGGTTGATCAAATCTCCGAAAGCAGCCAAATGCTGCAGTTCTTCAGCCCTTTTTTCTCAATACACGCAACTTTGCTAAGTCAGATGAGAAACCTCCTATTTTCTATCTCTGTTGGATACCAAATAGTATACCACAGGGGAAATCACTTTATTATTTCTAGGATAGGTTTCGTTAATAACCATTGGAGAAAATTATCAGCTTCAGACTCTGGAGGCTAAATTTCTTCCTTGTTCCCCCAAATTTAAGGATGCTCCAGTAGCTAGACCACAGGCCTTCAATTTACAAGGCCTGACTTCCGTTCCATCTTGCATAACTGCGGGCAAAATACCTAAGCCAAGATCCCAATGTGCCTAATTTCTATTGAAATCATTGGACATGAAGTGCCCGCAGAGCTCTGGGAGCATAACCATGATCCTCCCGTGCCTCAGTTTCCCATCTGTAGTTTGGCAGTTGTAATATATCACCAAGGATAGTGCAAGGGTAATATGTGAAGGACCATCTGAGGATCCCAAAGTTTGGGATTCAAGCTCAGACTGCCTGGCCCTGTATGCTGACATGGACTGGGAGGAGTCCTTGCCCTCCAGACATTGCCTGCTGGGCTGGATGAGCCACCCCATTGCATCAGGCACAGCTCTCAGCCTCAGTGCAGGTATGACATGACAGCAGCAGCGTAATTGCCCCAGCCTGGAGCAGTTCTTGTAGGCAGCGTTGGGAGCCAACCGGTCTCTGCACTGCCACGGCTGCATGGGGTCCATGCCATCCCCTGGAGCACCTCAGCCTTGAGCTGCTTCTCTCTCTGAGCCTTTTATAAGCCCTTTTCCTGCAGCTTAATTCCTAAAATACCCCAGGTCTGAGCATCAGGAAAGCTGAGGTGTCCAAAATAAGGAGCCACACCAGCTACCTGGAAGAGACACCCAGAATGAGTAATAGAAGCATCTGCCTTTTGTGTTTCACTGGTAAGGGAGTGGATAAAAATATCACCATCTGTTTCTTTTTTAAGAGGATAATTGATGATTTACCCTTGACATTTTGAGTAAATATTTAACCAGAAAAAAGGGAAATAATTTTTAGGTCTTCAGGATACTGTTTAAAGCCAAGAGGCTTTGAAAGAACCAGTGCCTGTGTGCTGAGCGCCGCAGTTTGCTCGAGCTGTGGGCTCTGGGGCAGGAGAGGGCTCGTGCAGGCTTGGCTGTGGTCCCAACCCAGGTCAGGCAAGCACACGCTCAGGCCATGCATGTCGGGCATGTGGACGTGTCCATGGGGACCTCTGCTGGGAGCACCAGAGACCAGAAAGGGGGAGAGAGGAGGAGAAATTGGATTTTCTCCAGACAACAGAACTCCAAGCTGTGCTTCAGGCGGGGCAGCTGGGTTTGGGGCCAAACGGCAGAGGCGGTGAGAAGACTTGATGGCAAAAGAGAGAACCAGGCAGAAACAAGAAGGTGGGGAAGTTTGTGGCACTTTTGAGTGCCAAGCGTTCAGAGGAGCCACCAGCCTGTACCCAGGAGCACACAGGCGCTTCCCCCCATCAGGCTGACGCAGCAGACAGCTATTTCTGCTCTAGGAGAGCACAGCTTCTGTGGCATCAGTACAAGCTGATTTACAGAGCTAGTGAAATGCTTAACTCCAGTTGGCATCAAGAGGGGGGAGGTGTGCAACCTCTTCAGATGGCTTTGTCAGTCCCCCAGCTCTCCACCTTTCATGTCTGTGATCCTGAATACTGTGTTCATCCTGCCCAGCATGGGGAGATGGCTTCTCTAACGCTCACAAGCTTTGCCCTTTCATCATAATATTGTCTTTGAGAGTATAGTACAGTTTCTCCTCTTTTATAAGTATATTCTAACAAGCTTCTCTGGTGATGTGCTCATTATTCTCCCCCAACCTTTCCATATAAGCTAATCCTCTGTTAGGAAATTCTGTGCAGTACCAGTCAGAGAGGAACTACAGAAACGAGGTGAAATTCCTGCGGTCCCAATGGTGAAGTTCCACCTGGATGACAGCACTGGTTCTGTAGCTGGGGTTGTACAGCAGGTATAAAGCTGAGACTGGTGGAACCAAGGGGCAGCTCAGGTCTCTACGTAGCAGCACTGTGGGTGCACATACAGACACCTGCTTCGTTTCTCCAGGCTGAAATAGGGAAATCAAGAGCCTTGCCTAAAACCACACAGGAGTGCGCTCTGGGAGGACTCTGCAGTCCTGGACGTGCTACAGACATAAAGGGGTGTGCTTGTGGATGAACTGAAACAAGAGGCAGCATCCCAGGGAAGCTGTGATCAAGTCTGGAAACTAGAGAGCTCTTTGGGCCAATTAATAGGAACAGGAAAATGCCAAGCCTTAAAAACGTTGTAATGAGTGGCAACTAGAAGAAGTTGATCAGGAGGTGGATCAAGGATAGACAGCGGGTTAGATTAAAATCATCATTCTGAGTTTAAACAACGTGGGGCTAGCCTCTACATCTTCCTTTCCTCAACTGACCTTCCTGGTCTGTCTCTTCTCACGTGGCTGCTTTCCCTCTCTTCTTTCATGCAAGGCTGTATGCATAGGCAGAGATCCCTTTCCCTCAGACACTCAACAATCTCACAGGTTCTCTCATCATGTTTTTTTGAGTTATTTGCCATTCTTAAGAAATCTCTAATGCTGTCTTTTCCACAGGTCTTCTGTTCTGGGGGGGAGGCAGAACTGGGCAGATCAGGACTAACATAGGTTTTGTGCTTACTTGCCCTCGCAGAGTCATTAGTCGAGCCCAAGGACTGAAGCTGGTGGTGGAGACTCTCATGTCATCCCTAAAGCCCATTGGGAACATCGTGGTCATCTGCTGCGCCTTTTTCATTATCTTTGGGATCCTGGGAGTTCAGGTGAGTCCCTTGTACATGTATGCCTCGGCACCAAGACAGAAAGTGTAGCAGGCCACAAGTGGCCCCACAGCTTGGTATCAGTAGCAGCACGTGCCCTTCCTGAAGCCAAACCCATGGGGCTGATCCGTCTTCCTAGGGAATTCTTCCTTCCAGCGAGGAGGAGGCAGATTTCCCATTACTGGTCACCCATTAAAAACTCTCTGATTACAGCCTAACAGCAGTGACCAGCTACGTGCATCACTAGCTGTAGCTGAAGTAGCAGCAGTTACAGCCAGTTAGTGAGGTTGGCTTTGCCTCTTCCTGGCTTTGTCAAGGTCTTGCAGCCGGCTCTAGAAACGTGTGTTGGTTTTGAATGCCTCACTCTGCTGCAGCTAACAGCCCCGGGTGACTCAGACCCGAGGGCTTTTGCAGCTCTCAGTCCACACCTCAGCAGGACAGCGTGGCCTTTCCAGTGCTCTCAAAACACGATTATTCCTGACTTTCCAGTCTTGGCTGTGTGTCACTTGATGCGTTGAACTTTCTTGAAGCTTCCCTATTGCATGCAGTGGTACAAAAGCTGATGTGATGACCCCCTTGGAGGCACAGAATGGGCTTTCTTCATCCTTTCCCCACCACAAGGACTTTTGCTCTGCCTCCAGCAGGACATAAATCAAGCTATTTCGCCACTTTCTTCCCCTGGCCACACCACAGAAAGGTCAGGCTCGAGGCACCACATGTACTGCCAGAAAAACCCTGCTCGGGAAACTGTTAAATCCCATTCCTGTTCAGTCTGTGAGATAACGTGGGGACATCTCCCCTCCACCTTTCTTCTAGGTTTAAAGCAATAGGGAAATAGAAACTCTCAAGGATGCAATCTTAAGTTTGTAAACTCCAGAGAGACCTTGAATGGAGATTCATTCAGGCTCTGACAGTTTCTATAACTGAAAGCTTGCAGAAATAGAAATTTCTGAGTCTGTTTCCTGCTGGCACTGCTAGCAACATCCTCAGTCCCAGGAGTGCAGGAACCCAGGGGAAAAAGTGGCAGAGTTTCCAATGCAGTTGGTTTCTCATTAACTGAGAAGAAGAGATTGTTTCATATAAATATTCTGACATAACACTTATTTCTCTCTGAAGTTTATCTGATCTGTCATGACCAGCTTTGGAAAGCAGTTCTGTTTTGCTTTGTTTTTGGAAAGGTGTCTTATATAATATTTTATACTAATGTACAGTTTAAATAATAAATACAGCATTGAAAATAAACAGAGGAGAAAATCGTGCCATCCATAACCATCACAGCAGCTAGATTGGCTGAGTGTTACAGCACAACAACATCCATCCATTATACTAAACAGATACATAAACCTAAGCATATCGCATAAAACAATATAAAATTCAGACACAGGAAAATTTATGCCAAACAACAAAACTTGCAGTATGCTCTCTGAATTTCCTCCCTGCTTATTGCGATTGCTTCCCCTAGTGACTTGCAGTCTTCTGTTAAATTGTCGTGACTATCGATGTGCTTAAGTGGTAGACACAAGCAAGACTGAGCCTGTATTCAGTAAGCAAAATTCTCCGTTAATATTTATGTCTAATTAGGTGTAAGATGAAGGATGTAACTATTTCTATAAAAAGACGATCTCTCAAAATTACATTTGGTTTTCCCATGTAAATATAAGCAGAAGATCAAACTACAGTTAATTTATTTCTTATGCTACAAAAATCTAGACTTCCAAGCTTCTAATGGTGTTTCCTCTTAGCAAGACTCTTTTTGTTGTGCCGCTTGTCCACATGTGGCTAGGCATCATCGGACACGAGAAACAGATTGATAAACAAGCACACTGCAAAAACGCTAGGTCTTTCACTTTCAGAAATGCTGGAATCCGTAGCTCCAACTGAAGCACAGCCAGCGAGCAGCACTTTTACAAATTGGGCTTTCTGTTTCCAAACCCAGTTAGTAGCTGTGTTACTGCTCCCATCTGACGGGCATTACAGTCCAGCTCCAGGAGAAATTGTATTTATAGACAATATATTAAAACAGTTGTTTACCTTCCTGCTTAATTAAAACTTTTTGATCTGTGCAGGCTATATCTCCCTCGCCTGCCTTACAAACAGATAGTGTTTCTCCATGGAAAGATCAGGGAATGCTTCTCTTCTAACATCCAGAGTTTTATGATTGCATTGAGTGGTGATTAACTTTGCATGCCTCGAGAACATCCTTCTGCTGCTGCTGATTTCTGAAGGAAACCCATGGAGTAATGTGTGGGCTTGTCTTGTTCGCTATTATTTCTACTGATATTTGAAATGAACAACAGATCAAAAAGCGTCAGCATCTTTTCTCTGTATATCCAAGCAGTGTTCTAAGAAGCCTGGAGAGCAGGTTGCCACTTTCCCCAAAATCAGTGATAGTAATGTCAATAGCTTCTGTCAGCAAATAAAATCAGGTTTGTTGGATGCCTTGCAGGCTCCGAGCCCATCAATTCTGCTAACATCAATCACCCTGTCTGGAGCAGTCCTGCTCCCCTGCCACTTTCTGTTCTGGCTGTGGGAAGCACCAGCTCTAGAATTAAGTACACAGAGGTTTGTGTTCCTTGTGCGGGTGTAAATCAGGAGTTAACTCCCCAGGAGCTGCATCTCTCCTGGTTTACACCAAAGGAAGCAAGGTCAGGATCAGGTACCCAGCCCCAGCTGGGCTCGACTCTTTCGGCACTGCGTGAGGAATATTTTCAGTCCCCTGCAGGGCTGCAGAGCCCAGTGGTGGCTGGAGAACAGCATTCAAATCCAAGACAGAGCGCTGCCAGCCCTGCACACAGCAAGAGCCCAACATCAGCTGCAGCAAGTCGGCTTCCCTCCAGCATGTCCCCTTCCGACCTGTATAAAGCGGAGCAGAGCTCAGCACTGCGCCTCTTTAGTGCCACCTGCGTGGCTGGCAGGGCCCCCGTTACGCCTCATTTCCCGGTGACTCTTGCAGCCAGCATCACTGGCTGGGCTGAGCCGCCGGAGGCATCCCGTGTGTCGCGAGCAGCTGTGGAGTGGTCCCAGTGATTAGCTCGGGCTGTGCTGGAGCTGGTGACCCAGCAGCTACGGGCTTTTGGCTGGTCTCAGACCACTGAACCACACAACCTAACACACCAGGTGGGTGTCCTAAATGGTGTGAAGTCATGCATTTGCTCATTAGGTACGTATTATACAGGCTGTGCTCATACTCAATAACCCACATGAACAAGGCCATTTCCTTTAACTAATCTGGTCTGCATGGGCTGTGCAGAATTCCCCATGAGAAATGCCCATCCTCTGCAGAGGAATCCCGTGGTCCGAGCCATTACCTTTCCTCTCTTCTTTATGTGTTTTGCAGCTTTTCAAAGGCAAGTTTTTTGTCTGCCAGGGGGAGGACACCAGAAACATCACAAATAAATCGGATTGTGCAGAAGCAAGCTACAAATGGGTCCGGCACAAGTATAATTTCGATAATCTCGGCCAGGTATTAATAGAACGGTAATCTGCTTCTTTGCTCCTTTACCTCCTTGACTTAAAACCTGTGCATTATTATCCCATGGGATTTTCTTACAGGGCACTACCAGCCACAGTAAATATTCAGTTCACATACACAGCATTCTGTCTCTGTAAATCCCAAAGGTGGTGTTTCCAAGCAGGCATACACTTCTTTTCAGAACAGAACAAGCACATGTGGCTTCGTGGAGTACTTAATTGCTTCACTGCTACATAACAAACCAAATATATCTTGCAGAAGGGCTTGTCTAATAAAGCCGGACACTTTCAACCATTTCTGTGACACTGCCTTATTTTAGCTGTGTGGCAGGGACTAATTAGTAGGGAGCAGTAGAAACCTGGAGGGTGGAAGTGAAGGTGCTTTTGTGTTCGGCTTTGTGGTTTCTGAATTAGCGCTCATTGCTGAACCGGGTGCTGACATTGATTGGGTTTTGCTGCTAGGAGAAACCTTGGTCATCAAAGTGTCCCATTATCAGCCAGGTAATGACAATCCCCAGACAGGAAAGGGCAAAGAAGAGTAAAATGTTACAGGTAAAAAAAAGCTTTACTGCAACTGCGTGTAACTTTTTTTCTGTGTGTTTCTAGGCCCTGATGTCTCTCTTTGTTCTGGCCTCCAAGGACGGGTGGGTGGATATCATGTACGATGGCCTGGACGCTGTGGGAGTTGACCAGCAGGTACGTGGTTGCTAGAGGTCACAAGCTTCAGATCTTTTTTTTTTTTTTTTTCAGAATGCTGTGGCTTGGGGGTTTGGGGGCTGCCAGGAGGCAGCCACATCCTGGGGTGTGCCGAGGAGCCCTGAGAAAAGTCTGGATTCAGAGCCAGCCTTTTTGCTGCAGATTTTGCCACACAATCAGTGTAGCTAGGCCACTGCAGGACAACTACACTCGTTGAAGAATGAAGGCTGGCCTTTTAAAGCAATTCAGGCATTTGGGGAGAAAACTGTTTTGTGTAGGAATAAGTTTTCAGTGAGGGAGACGATAGCTGCAAAGAAGGTGACTGTCCTGCTGCTGGCAGAACAGACGTGGTTCTGTCCTCCATGTGCTTTGTGTTTGGGCAGTATTCTGTCAAAACATCTCAGAAGGCTCTAGTTTTCATGAGGAGCAGAGCACGCTGACCTAAGGGGCACCCACTTTCAAGGCTGTGGATGTAGCAGCTGTAATCATTTGCTCCCAGCTTTTGAGGTTCAGTTGATATTTGCCTTCCTCCCCTGTGCAGCCAGTCATGAACTACAACCCGTGGATGCTCCTCTACTTCATCTCCTTCTTGCTGATCGTGGCCTTCTTCGTCCTCAACATGTTCGTGGGGGTCGTGGTGGAGAATTTCCACAAGTGTCGGCAGCACCAGGAGGAAGAAGAAGCCAAGAGGCGGGAGGAGAAGAGGCTTCGCCGGCTGGAGAAAAAGAGAAGGAGTAAGGAGAAACAGATGGCTGGTCGGTAGTCTTTCCACATCTTTCTGAGTCCTGCTTGACCTTCCACACAATCCCCTCCTCCCTCCCCTCCCTGCCTCGCGTCTGGTGATCATTCTTCTCCTAAAAGCATGTCCAGCTATGAAATTTGCATGAAGGAAATAGTGCTGTTTTAGGCTGAGCTAGGAGCCATGGAAGCCTTTTTAATAGCTGCGTGATTTGCAATGACCTTTCCATTGGAGGTTATTTAAATTAAAAAAAATAATAATAATCAGACCTGGAGCTTCTTGGATAGCAGAGCTCAATGTTACACAAATAGTGACAACTGCAAAGATCAGCAGTGCTGGATGGCACCGTAAATCTTATGAATCATGAGCACTGTTGCTGATAACTGGATTCACTATTTGGTTTATTACAGCCTTGTAATGCCACAGTGATGCTACCTGTCCCATTTATCAAACAGGTTTACTTATTGGTAGAGTAGCACCACTGCTATTCAAGAGTGTAATAAAATAATGGAGCCATCTCATTCTAGTAATGCTTAAAAACCCCTTAGAGAAACATATCCATGCATTTGCTTGAGAAATACAGATTAGAAAAAAACAGCAATTGAGGAGAGTAACTAACTAGGCAAAATGGCATTGATGCAAACGGATCCAAACACCAAGTTCAGTGTGCAAGCTTGCAGCCCTGCCTGGAGGAGGCTTTAAATGTGAAAGGATGCTTGACCTCCACTCTGTCAAAAGTCTATCTATCTTTGTCTTTTGGTCTTTTTTTTTTTTCTTTTTCTTTTTCTTTAAATTTGATTGAAAAAGGAAGGAATATGTCAGCCAAAGGGTCAAGGTCAGAGGTACTTTTCTTCTCGCATGCTCTCTTGTGACTGAACTTTCTAACTTTCTCCTTTGCCCTCGTGTCCATGGCCTCACTCTTTCCCTCCCCAGTCCGTCCGCCTGCTGCTCACTCTGTGTCCCCTTTCACATCTCTTCTCTATCTTTGACAGAATTCAGTACTGTTTAAGAGACTGTCTGATCAAGTGCTTGTTCTGAATGCTGGTAATATTAAGTCTGTTTTATTTTATTTTTATTATTATTTTTTGAATAACCTAAGGGGTGTTTAATAGCTGTGACAGGCTTAATTGTGCAACCATGAAACACAAGCATGTCTCAGCCTTTCTCGGTTCAGCACTCACGCAGCACTTTCCCATGTCTTTAAGTCCCATTAGCTTCACAGGTTTTGTAACCGATAGGATTATTCACACCAGCCTCTGGACATCAAACTTTGCTTTATGCCGAGAGCCTGGCTTCCTCGACGCTCAGTGGAAAGACGAAGGCTTCCCTCAAGAGTGCTGGAGGACACTTTAGACTGTTCTCAGTTAAGTGGGATCCAGGTAGAAGGAATTGGTTTTCACACCAACGAAATGCCTAGAAAGCACTTTTGGTCAGTCCAAGTTCCCAAGCACGGTTTCAGGCTGATGGTTTAGAAAAATGCTTTTAAATGGTGAATAGAAAGATCCCTATTTAAAGTTGCAGTTTTGAAAGGCAGACGTAGAAGAAAAATAGATGTTTAGTTATTATTAATGACCTTATTTATAATGCTAGAGGAACTAGATGAAAAGATGTAAGTCTGGGCAATTTCCCAGCGGGAAGGAATCACAAACCATCCTTGGAGATGTAGTTATTCATTCAGTCCTATGAAATGTCTAATTAAAGAGGCAATAAACAGCTATTTTACTGAGGATCAAATATTGCTGAGTATTCAATCGCCATAAAAACCTTTGAAGAGCAAAGTCTAAAGCCCTCCAAATCGCTTCAGAACAGTTTTCCCAATTCACGTCCAGCAAAATGCTGTTTTTAATTGACCGTGTCCGGCTTTGCCCTCGAAGACAGCAGATGTCACAGCTTAGCTTCGTTCTGCATGGTGGGAACTTGCAGCAGATACCGACATAAGGCTTTGGTTGTGCCAGCAACTGCATGGGGGCTCCTTCTAGCAGGGCTTCCTGAGCGTCCCCGAGTCTACCTACAGATGTCTATTTTTCATGTAGCCAGATGTAGACATCTAACAGTTGTTTTTCTTCATAGACTTTTCAAATGCAGTTACCCAGTCTGAAAAGCAGAGGAGCGTGTGGGATCCTGGTTGGTGAGGTGTAGGCAAGTGCAGGAGTGGTTGCTGTAAGGTGCCCAGCAGGACGCGTGCCCCACCTCAGGTACAAAGTCTGTCCTCCAGGAGCGTCTCCTTCTCCACCACCATCAAGCCAGGGCGTTCTCAGGGATCTCTTGGGCTTCCACCTGTGTACGCGGGAAAAGCACAAGAGCCCTTCAATGTTCATGATGAGCCCGTGTGCCCGAGCCCACCCTCCATGGGACACGAGGAGAGGATCTGCAAGGAGATGCTCGCGGTAGAGGCAGTGGAGAGCGCGAGAGCCATAGGAACCTCTCAAGGGGAAGGGAAGTCTTGCCGCGTGTCCTGCCGGATGATTAATGCCGTTTCGTTCTTTTAGATCTAATGCTGGATGATGTATTAATGGAGAGCACAGCCAGTGCAGTGCAAGGTACTGGGAAGTCGTCACGTCTCGTCCCACTTGAATGGCAGTGCTGTGTAACTAACGGCTGGCCACGCTGCTGTGAGGCATCCCACTAAACTGTGTGTGTGGTGCAAAGCTCGTTTGCTTACTTCATGGCACACGCGTCTCATTCTGACCTGCAGGTCTGCAGACCTGGCTCAGGACTGACACTTGCAAATCCTTAATTTATCCCTTAATCACGTTATGTTTTTCAGTCATTTTTTTTTTTCTGTTTTTCGTTAAAGCACTGTCAGACTTTTCATAGCTCTTTTTTTTTTGTTTTTAAATTTTTAATTTTTGTTTTGTTTTGTTTCAGAGAATAATGTCTGGACTATGAAAGGGGTCCTTTATTGTTTACGCTAGCTTTCCAACCACAGACTGAGGAGTCTCTGAATAACTTGCAGGAGTGTCTCTGGAAGGCGGGCAGTCTGGCTTAGGGAGATCATTTTGTTATTTCGCCAGCCCTCGCTCCTTGCTCCACAAAGGCTGTGCAGCAGGGAGGCACAGTATTTTTCAGCAGGGTAAAATCCAGGATAGTGCAGATCTGCACCAGCCCTCAGCAGGGACATGGGTTTATCTGTAGTGCTGCCAAACTGGTAAATTCTTCAGCCTGATAGAGAGCTGCTCCACCCATGAGCATCTTGTAAGTTAAAAGAAATAAAGATGTCACCTCGTATCCACTCCAAGCCCTGCAGGGATGGGGCAGCTGTGCTGGAACCTGCTCGGAGTCTGTGCTAACCACCCTGACCCGCTGCTCGCTGGCATTGACCTGTCCCCTTTTATTTTTAGAAGAAGCTTTGATCTGGCAAGCGTTTTGTTTAATTCATAACTTAAGAATATTAGCCTGAATAATTAAAGAGGTGCCAACATAGAAACAAATATAGCTGTAATTTTCGACAAAAATAATGTGCTGGAAAAATTGTGCCGTTAAAACTCTCACCTGTGAAAAGTCTCCCACTGCCTGAGCTGGGAGCAGGGCTCCATCCATCTGTCACACGCTGCAGGGAGTTTTGATTAAATAGAAATTGCAGGTGAGGGCAATTGGCTTTGGCTGGGGAGGATAACTCAGGGGGACAGAGGTTCCCACCCTTATATTTCTGAGCCCTTTGGAAGTTATCAAAACATGCTTTCATAAACCCTGAACCTCCTTTCCATTGCCATTTCTGGTACTTTTATTTCTTTGCCTTCATTCTTGCTTTTCTTGTTGGTCTCTCTCTTCTGCAAAACTGGCCACCGGCCCTCAGGGTAGCACTGGGGGTTGCCCTGGGCTTGGGGGCTTCTTTGTTTGTTCTTTCTGTCTGGTTGTGACTCCTCTTCTAGTCGTACAGTTACGTCAAACATGTTTTATGGTATTTTATTTTATTTCTAAGGCATTGAATTCATTCCAAACCCCTCTGTTATCCTGTGCAGACTCAAAGAGTTCTGGAGTCTGCCTTTAAAAAGCGTGCGATTGTCAGGTCTGTGCTTTGTGTTGCCTTTTGTTGCCTGTTCTTTGGATCCCCTCTCGGTGAATGCGCCACGCTGCTCTTCAGGCGCTGGCGTGAGCGCGCGGAAAGATTTCTTTCTGAACCCGACTGCTGGAGACGTTAGGGAATCGATCCTGGGTGCCGTAGATGAACCTCCTGGGGTTCAGTGGGAAACCTGAGGTTGTGATCCCAGCACTTCCACACATCTCTGCAGTTACAAAGGGCTGCCTTTCTCTTTATGTGAAGATAAGACGGGGAATTGTGTGCGTGCGCTGCTGCCTGGTGCGTAGTGAGATATTACAGGGGTTTTTTTTCTGTTTTTTTTTTTTTTTTTCTTTTTTTTTTCCCCCGAAGTCTACATTCTATCACAACTGGAAACTTCACAGTGGAAATAATTTATCATTTTCCATTTTTTTTTTTTTGTTATAAATCCATTCAGTACAATAAAAGCCAAGTAAAATGCTGTGTTTAAATAATAATAATAAAAAAAAGTTCCTTCAGTGCAAACTACTTTTTAACCTAATAATGTTCTTTATACAGTTTGTAAATCCGGCTGCGTCATGGGCTCATTGCTCACGGCCTTGCTGCCATCCTCCAGACACACTCAGAGCTGCAAAGGAGTTAATTCCCTTATTATAGAAGGAGGAAAAAGCCAGAGGAGACTGTAATGGAATTGTCCCACTCTCGTGAATTCCAATTTCCCATGCCCACGCAGCTCCGGCTGCAAAGCCACTTCGGGGAAAGTGGCAATTTCTCTCTTGACAGAGCTATATTGGGAGGCAGCCCCGCTCCAGCAGTGGCACCATCCGTTTTGGAGCCACGCGCTCAGCTTGGAGAGGGCAGAACAGGGGTAGGAATGGGGAAGGTTTGTTGTGCAGCAGCAATAGGAACTGCCTTAGCTAAGGGCTATCTCTGGGGGCATCGGCATTGGGTTTTACTGGGGAGCAAGGGAGCAGCATGGTGAGATGCTCGGGTAGCCCAGGATCCAGGCTGGCATTGCTGTGGGCTGCTGCCTTTTACTCCTCAGCCCTTGGCAGGCATCGCCCACAGTCATGATCCCATGGGATGATGCAAAGAGGAGCAGAGAAAGTCTGCTTGGGAAACAAGTCAAGCTGAGAGCCCATCAAAATGATTAGCTAACAGTGAGTGCCACTGTGACAGGCATCTGCCCCATAGAGACCATTTCCCAGGACAGAGGGACAGGAAGGGTTCTCTGGGCCAAAAATCTCTCTGTAAAATCACCTTCCTACCTGGGCCAGGAGGAAATTGCTTGGGATCCGCTCCCCGAGCTGGTTTTCTCCTGTGTAACTCCATCTAAATCCGAGACACTTCTCGCCCCCACTCCTGGCCTCCAGCCACAGTGAAGCAGCTTGATTTACATCCTGTTTACCAGCCTGATGTTTCGTAGTGGGCTTTTGCTGTATTTCCCCATCTTCTCACATTCTCATTCTGCCAATTCTTCTTTCTTTTGTTTGTTTGCTCTCCTACTCTTTTCTTTAATGCCATGTGTGCCGGGAAGCCAGTTAACCTTTCCAGTAATAACCGAGACTAACCCAGAGCTCTTGTTGTTCTTGACACAGTGTATTGTAACAGTACAGTAATGTGGTGTTGTGTTAGTTGTGAAGTTCACCACCTGGAGTTTAACAGATGTCTGTATTTCCCAAGATGTTGGTATTGTTTAGATCTTTATTGCAATAATTATAAAGGATACTGTGTGATAGGGGGCAGGGGCTTCGCACCTGGATAATTACAGATGAACAATACCCAATTTACGTGCAGAAATGCACAGGTCATCTTAAATAAATAATGTTTATACAGCAGCAAGAAAAGCAGTTCATCTGTCCAGAAAGTTCCCTGCCTACCTAGGCACAGTAGCTGTTTGTCCGCGGTGCTCGGACAGCATGCTCTTTTGTGTGTGCATCATCTCGAGGTAATTTCTGTACTGCACTAATATGCATGGCCAGCATGCGGGGAACAGTGAAGTGAGTGGCGGTATGATTTATAAACAGGGTTGACAAATCCCCTCCTAACAAACTTACTGGTGAAGGACAAAGCATTTGCCGATGGTAATTTTCTAAGGCTGCATCCACCACAGCAGCAGCCAGAGACGTTTGGCTCTGGAAACCTTGGGGATGTGCTGGGAAAGGTGACAAGGAGCTTTGGTGTTTGGGAGAAGGGAGAAGCCTTTGCAGATAGATGAGCAATTAGCAACCCTGCTTATAAGGTCACGCACTAACTAATCCAGGTGCAGGATCCCTGCACAGGAGACATTTTAGAAACTCTCTCTAAATCCTCTCTCTGTTCTAACAGCATCGGTGCTATTCTGTAGGATTTGGAATTACCTGTCAATCAAAGCTAAGAAAAATTTGAATTCCAGTGTAATTATTCATAAGTAAATCCACTGCAAGAAAAGGCAGAAACATTGACATTTTTCTCTTTGAATGTGAATTATACATAAATGTAGAAGAAGTAAGTGATCCAATTACTATGGTGTTTCTTTCTGCGATGATAAGTTGGTTCATAAAAATAGGTCCTGTTCCTAACTTAATTGTATTCAAACATTTTAGTTAATTTGCTACTCATAATTTAGCATAATGTGATCGAGATATCTTGACTTTATGGAGATTTATGCAGATTCTGAGATATCTGACAAAGTCTTATGAGTGAGTCAGCAGCTACCAGTCTGCTTTTTTGTAAGCACTCAATAGATTCAGCATGAAAATTCATTTTACAGACCTTTTCATCGATATTGTGCTTTAGCACTCCGGTACAGATCACCTAAAGCACAGTGCAGATCAGAAAGTGAATATTAATACTGCCTTTTATGTGTTGACACCGAGGTAGAATTTTGGACGTTCCAAACCCCTACAGAATAAAACTGCTAAAGGATTTGTCTCTCTGGTCCCTGGGCTGTAGGGGAAAAGCCTGTCTCTACCGAAGAGAACAAAACTCTGATTTTCAGGATCCTGTTATGAAGCAGGGAGCGCATGAAACCATTAAATCTATGGTTTTGATTGCAATGTTATTGACTATTGACAAAGTAAATTCTACTTCCAGGCAAAACTTAATCTTCTAAAATCAGTTTTCCCTGAGGGCAACCCAAATCTGGGCTTCACGGCTTCCCTTGGCCTGACTTTTTGCTCAGAGTAATGTATCAAACTGTACATTTGCTCAGCAGCACAAAATATCAAGCCGTGTAATTCTTACAGTTCAATAATTTTCATAACCAGTTGATCATCTAATTAGAAGAGTAATATTACACTCTGACATATTCAAGACAGTCCTTTCCACTTCAATCTGCATTATAATGCCTTCTTGAAAATTGTACTGAATTATATACTCAGCCTTGGCATTTCCTCATTAGAGATTAGGTGAGTAAATGAGTTTATCTCTAGGAACATTCGAGGTCTAAAGAGCATGTCGTCCCTGCAGCAGCCCAACCTGGGAATGAGTTGAACAGTGAAATCTGTACTTTGATAATCTTGTATAAATGGAGGTTCGTTATTTTCTAATCACTAAGGCTGACGGATCAGTTTTCCTTGGTATTTTTATGGACCATTTTTCAGCCCTCTGACAGCCAAAGTGTTGAATTTTGTTCTCTCCACAGTTTATTGCAAAGAGCATAATAGGACTGAATTACTTCTCTTTCAAAGACCACCGCTAACTGAATGCCCTGTATTTTTAAGCCATTGTTACTAAAATCTGTCCCCAAAATCTTACCGCTAATTGGGCTTTTGGATACTTTGGGGACTTTCTAAGCTCAGTAGCTAAAAAAAAATGTTGTTTTAATTTAAATTTTGTTGAAATTTCCCTACGGTGAAAGCATTCCTTAGCACCACAGTAATCCCAGCTCACCTCATCCCTGATGCCATAAGGCTGAGTATAGCGCATGTCCCGCTGAAGACATTTAATGGATGTAAGATGACGGGAGCCCTGCTGTGTATTAAAAATGGTAACATGCCAGCAAGGGAGGGCAAAAAAAAAAAAAAAAGAAAAAGACAGCATGTTGCTGTAATCGGTGTAGAATTTATCATCTTTGGAGTCTGGAAAGTGAGGGCGCATTGACTTGAGCAAGACGCAGAGAAATGACTTGACGTGCCTCTCCGCTCTCCTCCTCCCGCTGCAGAAGCACAGTGCAAGCCCTACTATTCAGATTACTCCCGCTTCCGCCTCCTGATCCACCAGATGTGCACCAGCCATTATCTGGATCTGTTCATCACAGGCGTCATCGGCCTCAACGTGATCACCATGGCCATGGAGCACTACCAGCAGCCAAAGGTACCGGGCCAGAGGGGGACAAAGCAGGGGGTAACAAGCTCAGCCATGGTGGGATGAGGTTGGTGGGCACAGTTACGGCCACTTTTGCTGTTTGACCTCAGGGTCCCATTCACTAAGTCCAAATCATCCCTTGGCACCACTGCAAATACCCGTCCTACATCTGGCTTCCAGCTCAGACCATGGCCATCTGTACCAGGAGCCTCTTGCACCTCTCCCTTCTAGTTAAGTGCAAGCTGACTGCTCTGAAAATGAGGACGGGAGCATGTTTGACTTAATATTCCCACAAATGAAGGAGAAAAAAAAATGCACTTGTGAAATCTTTTTGACACGTTTCCCCCAAATCCCCAAAGTCCTGTAGGGCCTAATTTTCACAGGCAGTGGGTTCCACGCTGGTCCCTAAAATACATTTTAATATATTAGTGTGCTAAGCTCCTGAGTCTTGGTCATATTCTGAAAATAAAAACAGCCTGTCCTGGGATGTCAAGTCTCTTGCGCGTAAGAATGAAATGGAAATAGGTGCCTTTGCCATATAACTTGTACTTATTTTTATTAGCCACTTTCAGAATGAATAAATACAGCACACAATAGGAAGAAGTATTCTTTAAGACTAGACAGAGCTTGAATACTTAATGTAAAAAAAAAAAAAAAAAAAAAAGACCTTCAAGCGAGGGGAAAAATATCCTCCAACCTATCATAAAGAAGCCAAAAAGTGAAAGGGCACAAGCCCAATTTATTTCTTCTGTTCAGGTCACCTTTAAATACCTTGGAAGGCTCATTGCATGATTCAGTCATTTGGTGATGAAAAAGGTTGTTGGCTAAGGAGCTCGTATTGGAATCGCTCGAGGGCGTGCATCTTACCGCAGTCGTTTTGCAGCTACGTTTTCTCTTGTATTATAAAAATGTTGGGCAGGCTTTTGTTTTTAATTTTCTTTAGGAAAATAACATTTTGTCTCTAAGCCTCTGGTATGCAGCATCTGGGTAATAACTCCAAACTCGGTCTGTGCTGAGATGACAGCACGGCAAGGGCCATGCACATGTTTGAGGGCCCTGCTGAATCAGGGCCCCGCAGTCGCTCCGGGCTGGGTAACTGATGGTGAGGATCCCACAGATATTTAGGAGGCTAAGTGTACCAAAAAGCTGTGTACCCAAACTAATGATTTCTTTGCATGTTGGTGATGAGATACTTAAGAGGCCATACAGAATGCTACTGCTGCAGTGCTCCTTTGCAGGCATGTTTTTTGGGATGAAATCAGCTCTGATGGAGCTCCCGGTGGTGCAAAAGTTGCCCCTGCCAGGAGGTGCCTGTAGTTATGGGCCAGACTGGGACACCTGCAGAGGGAAGGGTGGCAGAGGAATACCCAGGCTGCTCGGTCCTGCTGGCTTGCTGTTCCAATGACCTGCTCCTTGCCAAAAGCGCAAGGTGAGGAGTAAAGGACAGGCTGTCACCAAGCAGCCATTTGGCCAAGGGCTCGTACAGACCCAGCCAGCACACAGCTCCCGCAGCAGCACACAAACGAGCACGTGGGATGAAATTCAGCTTTCTGCAGAGAGCATGAGGATTTTGCGCTGCTGACAGCTGCAAATGCAGCAGTTCCTATCACTTACCCAAGTGATCTCAGCCAAGGCTGCGTTCCTGCCAGCAGCAGTCAGGTCCCTGTGGGCTTTAAGTCATGCCTTGGGTTGTTAATATCACCCCATCCCGCAAATTATGTTGGGTGGGCCAGGGCCAGGCAGAAATGCCATCTGTGCACTCCCTGGAGTACTGGAACTTTTCCTTGGGACATTTCTCATCCTGCGAGAGGCTGCGGTTGGAGTCTTTTGTCTGTAGTTAGGAATTGAGGAGCTGTGGTGAAAGCAGGAGAGGGCAGGTTTGAGGGCAGCACGGCCCCTTTGCAGAGCTGGCATCTAACTGCTGTGCTGTGTCCACATCCCAGGTTCTCGATGAAGCCCTGAAGATTTGCAATTACATCTTCACCGTTATCTTTGTCCTGGAGTCTGTTTTCAAGCTTATCGCCTTTGGGTTTCGTCGCTTCTTCCAAGACAGGTAACTAAAGCTACATGTTGACCGTGAGGGCAGCTGCGGGTTTTTAGAGTGTGCTGCCCAAATTCAGCATCTTAGACCCCAGCACTCTTCCCAGTGATGGCATCTAACACGTGGAAATGCTTTTTGGTGTGGCTGGTGGAAACCAGGGTAGGCGGACAGTTTGGATGTGAGTTGGAGACAGGAGCGTGCATGTGAAGAAGAGTGACTTGCACCGATTTGGTGGGTGGACAAAATTGGAGCAAGTCACTCACCGACTGTCTGGTTCCCTTGTCACACCGACTGCATGTCCACAGAATCGTGAGGACTGAGTGAAGTGGCAGAATTTGTGCCAAGGGAGAGAGACTGCTCCTGAGCAGAAATCAAAGAGCAAAAGGACCTCCTTTTGTGCAGATGCTGAGCAGAAGATGAAATGGCTGCTTTTTCTAAATTTCCACTCTCGTATCTTACAAATAAATATTTTATGTCAATGGTAAATCTTTCTCCTCCCATTTTCACCTCCTTCAAGGTCAATACCAAGAGCCCTGGCACTGAGCTGGACATGATGTGAATCATTCAGCAGCCAGGGGCATGGTTTCACATGTCTGCCCCCGTTTCGGCTCTCTGTGCTGGGATTACATCTCTGTCTGACCCGGCAGGAATCCGTGGTGTCTTTCCTTCACCCAGTGCAATTTTTGTTCCAAGGACTGGGCACGGGCTTCACCTCTTTCTGGGCTAAAGCTCACGCTGAGGTCCACGAGTGCCATGTCTGGAAGGGGCCAACAGAGGCTGCAGCATCTCCCCTGAGGTCTGCAGCCTCTGGGTAGAAAACTGCCCTGCTTTGTTTCTGTTTGCTTCAGTCGAGAATAACGTTGGCTGTTAGCTGATTTTATAACAAGCTGCATTAGTTATAATGATTTCATAACATAACTGCTTTTGTATAATACCCTCAGAAAAATGCTGCAGATTCATTTGAGTGCGAGAACCATTGAAATGACTGGAATTCATGTGAAACAAGCTGCCTCCTGTTGCCAGCTTCTTAGTAGATGTTAAACTTCATTTTGTGTTGTCTCCAGATGGAACCAATTAGATCTGGCAATTGTGCTGCTGTCTATCATGGGTATCACTTTGGAAGAGATTGAGGTGAATGCTTCGCTACCAATTAACCCCACTATTATCCGAATCATGAGGGTTCTCAGGATTGCTCGAGGTGAGACAAATTAAGCAGAACTGGCTTGTGTTAGAGGTTGCAGGGTCCCCTCCAGGAGAGAGTTAAGCATTGGGAAACAGTTCTGGGGCACATCCCCATCGCAGTGTGCATAGCTCTGGCATCAACAGCCTGTAAACAAATAAAAGAACAATGGGGGAAAATACTTGCGAGGAGCCAAAAAGCTGAGCCAACTGACCATGTGTTTCTATCTTAAGAGGACTTGAAGACCGAGAGCTTAGAAATAAAGGACAAATAGCTGTGGTTGTAACTCCCAGAGATGTACCTGGGAAATTATGCCAGTCAAATCAAACTCGTCTCTGACGGGGATTACAGAACACAAGCTTGAGTACATTGGCTTTAAAAGACAAGCATCTAATAAATTTAATTTCCCGTGGGACTTTACATCTCACCACATTGTGACAAAACATGCCTCATCACTCTGCATCCATCTGTCCCCTCAGAACTGTAATGACACGTACCCGAGTTGTGAAGCCAGCTTCCTTAGGGCTGCGTTTTTCACAACAGGGACGTCTCAGGTCCAAACGTTGGAGAGGCAAAATGTGAGTGCTCAGGCCCTTAATAAAGTGCTCCCAGGCTTTCCTGAAGGGCAATGTTGTGCTCTGAGGCATAATTGCTATGATTGCAGTCCTCATCTAAGCAACGAAAGAAGAAATGAAGTGCTGTTGTGTCTCAAGGGAGAAAAAAGTGTTTTTCCTGTGCATTGGATCCCTTTCAGAATTAAAAATATAAGCAGTTTCCAACTGGATATGCAGCCTTCTGGAAGAGATGTGTAAATCAGTTCCTCAGTGAATCATATATGAAAGTGGGTAGCCTATGGAAGTGGGAAAGTAGCCCCAGAGCTGGGAAAGCAACTGCTCACAGTGCAGGGGAAGAAAGAGCTGGGTCCAACAGAGATGACGTGGGGAAAGGATATTCTCTGTCATGTATTTTGTTAGATTCAAAACCCAAGCTGGAAGTACACCTGGTGTGCAAAGTGGTGTAAGAGGCCAGCGAAGGATGCAGCTCCCCCCAGCTGTTAGCTTTAAAGCAGCTAGAAGGGAACATGTGCGTACCTTTTAAACCTCATTATTCTGCTCGGTAGCTGGAGGTGAAACGGCTGCTCCTGTGTTCCTGGGTAGGTGTCAAATTGTCCTTCTCAGTGAGAGGGAAAGGAAAAGCCAGGCAGAATGGCAGTGCTTTCTCCAGGTCTCGGGATAGGTGATGCTGCTGCTCGCAGGAGTTCAATAGTATCCAAGCAACCAGGAGCGATGCCAAAGGGCCAGGAGCTGTAGTGGCTCATGGAGAACACTTGCCATCATTTCACATTTCTCCTCCTATAAACCTGTGGCTCCTGTGAGGGGGGCTGAGTTTGTGCCTCCGTACTAATGCTGCCGTTACCATATTACGACCGTGTTTTCTGCAGTGTTGAAGTTGCTGAAGATGGCTGTAGGGATGAGAGCCCTGCTGGACACCGTGATGCAAGCGCTGCCTCAGGTAACCCACTGCCACAGCACACCAGATCTCCTCTGGCCCACAGCTGATTTCTTATTGCGGAGGAATGCTAATCATTTTATCTCTACTGTCATTAGAGACTCACATTTCCCTTCCGAAGCACAGTCTGAGATACAGTCCTCACATTGAGGTCATTTTTCCCCCGAAGCAATTTAAGTTTTGGATTAAAGAATACAGCAAGAAACAGGTCTGGAACAAAAAAATCAATGAATGTTCTTTTTTTTTTCTTTTTTTTTTTTTTTTTTTTCTTTTCCCCCCCATTTCTTTTTCTCTTTCCAGGTGGGGAATCTGGGTCTTCTCTTCATGTTGTTGTTTTTCATATTTGCAGCTCTTGGAGTGGAGCTCTTTGGAGACCTCGGTGAGTGCTGCCCTGCGCCGTGATGGCAAAAGGGGGTGGGCGCGGGGGCGAGCGGGGGTCTCACTGCCGCACTTGGTCCCGCAGAGTGCGACGACACGCACCCCTGCGAGGGGCTGGGGAGGCATGCCACCTTCCGAAACTTCGGGATGGCCTTTCTCACTCTCTTCCGGGTATCCACGGGGGACAACTGGAATGGGATAATGAAGGTAAGAGACCCACGGAAACGGCATTGCCTGTTGCTGCTCTCAACAATGGTCCTGATCCCTGCTGCCCAGCAGCGCGATGCCTGTAGTTATGCCATGGTTTCTGGACACCCCGTATGTTTCCTTTCTTAACCCTGAGAGAGCACCTTAAGAAGACAGGATAAAAGCAAAGGGACACATTTCTCAAGTGGCATGAGTTCAGTTCAGTAACAGATGAGTTTTGATTATTTTTTTTCTTAAGTCTCCAATTACTATTGCTTTTTTGTGGTTTTTGGTTTTGTGTGTTGGTTTTATTGTTGTTTTCTGAGAAAACCCATGTTTCTGGGAGAGAGTCTGTCTTAGGGGACAGCCTAAAAGTCAAGTCACTGTGAAGAAACCTGCTCTGTGAACGCCCGGGGTGCCAGCTGGGCCGAGGGAATTGCTGGTCTGTCTGTCCGTAGCCCATGGTGAATGTAAGCTGGCTAAACCCCACCAGGGAGCTGTGAGCTTGAGGAAGGGGTGTCTGCAAGCCCTGCTACTGTGGGGTAGCCGATGGGTTGTAGTGCACCCTGCTTTGCCCTGAGTCCATGCACCACATTCTTGTTTTTGGTTTCTAACCTTGTAAAACGGGCTTATCCAAAGCGAGGCACTGGAACGAGTGAGGCCATTACAGTACCAGCATGTCAATGGCTGTTGCTGAGCTCCCCAGGGACAATGTCCTTTGAGCCTGCTTATGGTGACTAACACGGGAGAAGAAGTGAGGTTTTACTTGGAAGTATTTTGTCACTCTGGACATGAGACTTGTCCAAACTTCTCTGTTTTCTGCATGGAGGGAGAACCCACTGCAGCCAAATGGCAGGCAGAGGTCTGTGCTGGCCAGCTGGAACCTCCTCACACCCCTCAGCCATTCTCCCCTTGTTTCTAGGACACCCTGCGAGACTGTGACCAGGAGTCCACCTGCTACAACACCGTCATTTCGCCCATCTACTTCGTCTCCTTCGTGTTGACAGCCCAGTTCGTCCTGGTGAACGTGGTGATCGCCGTGCTCATGAAGCACTTGGAGGAGAGCAACAAGGAGGCTAAAGAGGAGGCAGAGCTCGAGGCAGAACTGGAGATGGAGATGAAGACAATCAGCCCTGGCCATCGCAGCCCCTCGGACATCTTTGCTTGGACAGGCAGTGTCGGTGGCGAGAGACCCGAGAGCCCCCGAGGATGTACCAATCCCATGCAAATCAAGGTGGATTCTCAGCTCTCATTAGTTTACCCTATGGTGAGAATCTCAGTTGGAGGGTGAAGAGGGGTTGGCCTGCTAAGGGAAGACATGCACGAGTCGGTAATGAAGGAGCGGGTGTACCATACGCCAGGGGCTTGGATTCCTCGCTGTCTGCTGACGGATTGCTGCACGGTGTTGGAGCCAGTGCTCCAGGAAGGAGACCCTAGGCAGGTCTCCAGTCCACCTTGGTGCATCTGTTTAGAGGTACAGAGCTTTGCAATTTGTTCTGGAGATGTGCCCAAGCCACCAAGTACAGAGCTTGCTCTAAATTTGCTCTAATCCAAAGTTTGGGCTAGGCTCTTTGCAAGAGCAAAATTACGAGCATAATAGTGCTGCCACAAACTGCAACATAAAAGAGGAATAAAACTTGGCTAATCTTTGCTTAAGAAATAAATTTGTTTTATAGAGCCTCAACTTAAAATCCATCCCCACAATCAAGCGTGTAAGAAAAGATTATTTTAACAATAGAATAATCCAGGGGGGACGCAAACCTGAGCTCACCAGCACTCGTGGCAAAACTCCCATTAGCAGGAGCAGGGCCCTGACGTGGTAGTTGCTACGGCTGCAGCAAGTCTCTGCAAAGCAGAGCTTCTGGATGAAGACTCCGTTTGAGGAATGAGGGAGGTGAGGTCAAGACCCAGACGGGTCCTTTGGGAGGGAACTGCACTGGAATTATACAAGAAAAATGGTCCAGCCTTTTTTTAGTCTTAGCTGATTGCAAATTGGGTTAAACTCTACACAGACCTCATTAGCTTTTATTACATCATGATTTCACAACCGCATATCTTGGCCTCTGCCTGCGGCGGACTAATGAGTATTCTAATGCATGAAAAACTCATTTATGATCTTTAGTCCAAGAGTGAAAAAGAGTAAATCCCTACTTGAGCTTTGTTTCAGTTCCTAAGCTACCGGCGATTTCTGGTTCCATTAGGAGTCACTGATGTCTGAGATGGAGTCCAAAGCTGCTCTTTGGCACAAGAAAAAGGAGTTCAGGGCAATATGGGGAAATCCAGGCTCATTACAGCCTCTAGGAAGAAACAACATGTCCCAACTGCTGTTGTACATGTTGAGCAGAGTGCTGGCAAACTGTCCTCAGCTCTATTGCCCTGCATCAGTACTCATTGGCAAAAAGAGAAGTTGTAGAATTGCAGGAGAAATCAATGAGAAGGATGCTTTCAGCTCTTCAGCCTGTTAAACCTGTCCTTTGCGAAGGTGGCATTGGGAAGGGCTTATTCTTGTCAAAATCTCCAGAACATCTTTCTTGCTCTTCCACCCAAACAGAGGCTTTGAAAACCTCCAGAAGAATTCCAATTATTTAAGGTCCCAGCCAAAAATCTTCAGGACAAATCTGATGCTTGAGCATGACAGTAGAGGAATTCAATTCCCAGGACACGACCCTGCAAGGACATGTGGTTAGCATGCTCTTCTGCTTGCCTTGTCCCCAAGATTTTTGCACTGTGTGCTGTTTGACTGTAATGACGGTCTTCATTTCATCGTACACATTAGACATTCCCTACATGAAAGGTGCTTAAATTGCTGCCACACCGTGTGTGAGGGGTCCTGCTCTGAGCACCCTCCTGCTGTCTGTGCTGTGGCCAGATGGTTTGAAGTTGGCCAGGACAACAGAGGCACCTCAGCCCGTGTCTGGCACATGAATGAGTGACCTGAGGTGTGGCTGTCCTGGGCTTCTGCAGCTTTCATGGACAGGATGCTCGGCATCTCTTCCAGTTGGGTTATTTTAGTTCATGTGACCAAGGATATGGATTTAGGTGTCAGATATTAGGCCCTCTTTGCTCAAAAGCATGGACTATGGGCTCATGAACCTTACAGCAGTAGTGTCCTGTAGAAAACAGCCCCATTACACAGCTCAGACACCAGCAGGATCCAGCCATGTGTGTTGAGGGCTGAGGGGTCTGGGACACAGCAGCCCCTCCAGTCCCATCTCTCGTGATGTTGGAGAAAGCTTTCACTGCTCACTGTGATATTACCACACTGTTCTCTCTCCTCTCCTGCCTCACCTTGCCTGTCCTGTTGTTTCTGTTACTGCTATTCTCCATTAATGTTTGTCTTTTTTTTTCTCCCTTCTGTTCTTTTTTCCTCTTTTGTTTGCTTTGTTTTTTTTTGTTTCTTTGTTTGTTTGTTTTTTGTTTTTTGTTTTTTTTACACTGTACTTTTTTCTCTCTGTCCCTCAAATTTTATCTCTTTCTTTGGCTTGCTCTACCCTTCTGCATGCTACACACCACCCCTCCTAGGAAAGGCACTTGTTTGATACCATATCACTGCTGATCCAGGAATCTCTGGAAGGAGAGCTGAAGCTGATGGACAACCTGTCAGGCTCTGTGTGCCATCATTATGCCCTCCCTGCTCCCGAATATTACAACTCTGAGAACCAGGTTAATATTCCTAATTTCCTGAAAAGTCTCCATCCAAACTTGATTTGACTGAGACCTTTAATAGAGAGTTAAAATTCTTTGCTTTTATGTAATGTAGTCACAGGGATTTTGGAGGATAATCATTCTGGCTTTTTCTCTGAGAGTCAGGATAAGATCTGGTTTTATGAAGTTGTGTATCAGTACAAGAGGAAAAATACAGGCTTTGAGTTTCCATCTTCAACACAGTAAGAAGGTTTTCTTTGGATTTACTGTTCGTGAGTGCTGCAGGGAAAATGTGCAAAATCCCATCTTCATCCTCCAGTGGGGTTCTTGTGTCTGGCATCTTGCTCTCACCCAGGGCTCCACGGCAGTGTCAGGACACAACTGCAGAGCCTGGAGGACAGCTTGAGTTGTTCCCAGAGGGGAGCCTGAGCTGGCAGGGATCAGAAGTTGATCTCTGCATCTTGTGCCTACTTACACTACGTGAAAATCCAGTTTTGAATGATTTTCCTACAGCGGCTTCTCGCAAGTGGGTCATTGTAAACTAGATCCTCATCTCTGATCCACACTGAATTCTGAAGGTGAGGCAGCCCTTAACAATGTACTTAAGTAATGGCGTGCTCCAGTACTTTCTTGAATACATGCTGTAGTGCTTATTTAAAAACAGTTCATTTACTTCTTAGAATAAAATTCCTTCTTTTTCAAGCATGTCATTCTTTAGAGCAAATATTTTCCCTAACTCACAGCAGTAACCATAATAATAATTCAAACATACCTTTTTTTTTTTTTTTCCCCTGCAGTTGGAATTCAGCAAATTCCGTATTTCTTCATTTCTTTTCTTTCTGGCTAAAAATAGCCAGAAGTTTTCTTGTTAAATCAGTGTGCTTATTTACGAGCTCACTGACACTCTAAATTATCCAACTCAGTGGTTCATTAGAGGGAAGGAACAAGCTTAGGTAAAATGAAATCCTACTGCAGGTCTTTATATAGCAGGAGAACATGTCTCCCTCTGATTGCTGCCTATCGCTCTCCAGATTGAAGTCTATTAAGCTGTAGGAAGCAGCTGCCTCTGAGAGCTGCTGGAGGAACAGAGACAGTAGCTTTGGTGGGGAAGGCTGAGGGTCAGTGCGAATCGCAGCAAGAGCTGGCTGGGAATTTTTTGCCACAACATTTTTCACCAGAAAGTGCTGTTGCAGCAAAAAAAAAAATAATAAAAAATAAATAAAAAAATAAAAAAATAAAAAAAATTTGTTTTGACATTTTTATGTAATGAAAAAATATAGCATTTCAGTTTGCAGTGGGTTTTTCTTTTCAAATTTAAGCTAGACTTTTTTTGTTGTTGTTGCAATTAAAAAACATATAAATCAATTGAATGTTTCCAACAAAATGTTTTGACTGCCTCAAATTCAATTTTGGGAGAGGGGAGGCTGAAAGGAGGGCTGTTTTGTTTACATTTTGGCTTTTCCGTTCACAACATTTGTCATGTTCTCGGGCAAGTCAGGAATTCAGAGCAGCGCTGGGACCTGCTGAAAGCAACCTGACGAATGGCAGCTCCCAGCAGAGCAGCTCTGCTGGGCAGGAGATGCCGGCGCCCACCACGCTCCAGCACAGCCCAGCTCCAGTCAGCGGGCTGGATGTGTCCCCATGAGCCATCGGCATCCCCGTTAGGGATTGCAGTCTTCGTGCTGGCAGCCTGCTCAGTCCTGCCTGGCTGGGTGCCCTGGGGGAAGCCAGGAGGTCTCCCAGAGCATCTCTCATCCATTGCCAGTGGACGTTAGTTACCAAGCCTGAGGTTAGATGAGAGGAGCCTGACCCTCTTGCTTTTGTAGCCAAGGTTTTGAGACTCTCAAAGTTCACTCATCACTGGATTTATTTCACCCCACTGATATAATTTCTTTGAGTGAGGTAACTCAGAACCCTTTGACAACTTAACAGCAGCAGATCTGGGCCTCTGTGGTTTCTGCTGGAAGAAATGTTGCTGTTGAAAGCCTTCAGGCATAGAAGGTAGGGGGGAAAAAGTGCACAGGGAGAAATAGGGAATGAAAAGGAAGCACCTGGGACATGTCCAGGCTGCCTGTGACCTGGTGAAATGTCCTCTCCAGCGCTGCTTGCCTGCTGCCACGGACACAGCAGCTGCAGACACAGACCCAGGCTGGGGATTCTCTCTCCAAAACATTTCGTGCTTCTTAGAAAAATGCTCTGTGTCTGTGGAGAGATCTTTATCAAGATTTTCCCTGAATGCCTTCAGCAGGGATGTGCTGGTGCAGCAGGAGTGCTGAAGATGGTGGGGGATAGAGCGATGGTGGCAGCTGGGGGCTGAGGGATGCAGCTGGTGTTTTTGGCAGGGCAGGTTTGGTGCTTCCCCAGGTGCTGTAGGCTCACCAGCAGGCCAAAGCCCAGAGAAGTCCCCAGTGAGGTACTTCTGACCTTCCCAATTTCAATCAAGCCTTAATGATTTCACTGTCATTGTTGAGTCGTTAGGAAGTTAACGATGGTCCCAGCTGGCTGTCAGGGAGGGGAGAGGTCTCCATGCCCTCCTGAAGCACAGAGAAAGGCATGTGCCATACCCCAGCCTTGAAATGGCTTTGGTGTTGAGGAATCCTTGGGGATCCGACCAGATTAGCTTGGAGGCCACAAAAACAGCTGAGGTGCTAGGTAGGAACCACTCCAGAGAAGGCAAAAGGTAACGAAGCCTCTTGTGCTTGATCCCAGCCAGGAGGATAAGTATCTCCAGTAGGAAAGCAATGTTACTTTTGCTGCTCCACCTAGACAGAAAAACAACAAAATATAATGCTAGCATTAGCGTGTGGTTTTATACTCCCTCGCAACTCATCGGTAAGCATTTAAGTATGAACGTCCCACTCTTTTTGTCATTTCTTTGTTATATTCTGTTTCTTTAATGTTCTGTCCCTGGTAACAATGTGCATGATATAGCTGCTCCCACTGCAGGGATATTGCTTTAGCGTCTAGAAGTGTTTAGATTATGATACTTTTATTTTATTTTTTCTTTGAAGATTTGTGTCCTGGTTTCTTATGTTTAATCATCTCTCCCTTCAGATCCCTCTAGCTGAGATGGAGGCTCTGTCTCTGACGTCAGATATTCTCTCTGAAAAGTCCTGGTCCTTAGCTCTGACGGATGACTCTTTTCCTGATGATACTTACACACACTTACTTAATGCTCTGGAAAGCAATGTACATACACTGGTCACTGTATAGTCTGATGTTTACAGGGTTCGAAATACTGCTTTTGCCTCCCTACACCTGCCTAATGGCATTCTTAGTTCAAGCACATTTCCAAATAGCACCAACCTTCCCCCTGAACAGGACGTTGTCCTTAATGCCATTAGGACCTAGGCTGGTACCACTCTTTGTCCACAAAGCTGGCTCCCTGTGAGAAATAAGTTTTTTTTTTTTTTTTTTTTTCCTTTGGTGTCTTATGTAAAAACAATGTGTTTTCTACAAATAAAATAAATAGAGAAAGGAAAAAAAAAAAAAAAAAAAGGCATTGGAAAGCATCAAGGTTGAAATTTCCTCTCCATCTGAAACAAATCAGTGATGCTGCGTGGAAGAGACACCCATGAGCTAATGACTCATGTGTCCTCTGCAGAGGGGTCATCCACAACCCTTTGGTGTGTAACGGATTTTTGTCTTTATGAACACAGGCACCACAAGGCTTTTTGCATGATTCGGGCCAGACTGTTTATTTTACAAATATCAGATGGGGATCTCTCGGAGATGCTGCTGCTTTTCTGAATTCTTACTCGCAGTCATCTCACTGGAGAAAAAAAAAAAAAAAAAAGTCTGGATTATTTTGTCTCTTTCTGAATGAAGTAACCAGTATTTTGAACCCTGCCTTAACCATCTCCTCTTTGAAACATTAGACATTTTTAGCTGTGTAGCAGTCAAGTGCTTTTTTCTGCTGTACAACAGACATAACTCCTCTTCCAACATTTTTGGATCATTCTTGTTTTCTTTGTTGTTGTTCATGTACCTGCCTTTGGATGTTTGTGTTGTTGATAAATTTTCTGCCATTCTAGTCAAATGCCATCCTAATTAATACTTATTTGGGAAACACCTCTTAAACCGTGACAATATTTCCCATCATGCTTCATGGCATCATGTACAAAAGATTTTGTAAACTGCATTGAACATTTTGTGTGGGACGTTTTGTTTCAAAATTAGTTAGTTTGGAGGGAGGAGATACCTATTTGAGTTTTGAATCAGGTTATAAGCAAGCCAGTTTGACAGCATAGTAAAGTCTCAAGGATATAGCCAAGAGAGGTTTTCTCCAAAAAAGAAAAAAAAAAAAAAAAAAGAAAGAAAGAAAGAAAAAAAGTGAATTTGTGTGTCAATACCAACAAAGTGTTTTGGTCAAGATGTCTTCCCAAACTGCTGAAAAACTGCAATCTTTTGTTGAAATATTTTCTAAATGCATTTTTTATACTTCATTTATACACATTAGCTGAAAACTACCTCAGACAGAATGTTTTGTTTGACTCAAAATAGATTTGGTTAGGGATTTTTTTTGGTTCACAGAAAACTGAAATTTGATTTTCAGTCAAGCCAAAACAACATGTTTTTCAAAACTGCCAGTGAACCAAAAAGTCATGTGCTCCCACTGCTCTGCTTGCGAGCTGGACTCAGAGGATCATTTTGCAGCCATTTTAAATGGTTTTCATGAATTTCACTCATGAGATTGTCCCAAGATGATCAGAAGCTGGAAACAAGTCCTCTGTGGTATTGGATCCTGTCAATGAACCTAGAGGCTCATTAAAGGTTGGGTTTGGACAGGATCTTGAATCCAAATTCTCGAGTTCAAACCCAAATGGTTTTGAATTTGAAAGCTCAGCTTTCAGGCCATCATTTTTGCTTTAGGCTAAATAATATGAAGGCTAAATAATATAAACATACTGCTCTGAAGGGGAAGGCAGGGAGGGAGGAACACAGAGGTTTCCCAACCCAAGTCTCAGCTTTACCAGCACAGATTTTGCTCGATCAAGAGCCTGTAGGCTCTTGTACCTGGGATAGATAATGAGTAGATCCCAGCTAGATCCAAATGGACAGATTCCCCAGGAGTGAAAGTAACACTGCAGGACAGTGCAGAGCTGTTTCCTTCATTAACTTTTCAAGTAATCTTTTTTTTTTTTTAATTTTATTTTTTTTCTTCTTTTTTTTTTTCTTTTTTGTAAATCCTGTTCAATCTCATTATGTGTTTTTGTGCGAATGAAATGCCACAGCGTAATTTTGTTTTTATGACTAGAGGACAAAATTAAACAAGCAAAAAACCACAACCAAACAAAAAAACCACCAGCCTCAGAACGTTGATTTTGGAAAAACTGCAATAACTGCAGTGCACTGAGTGAATGAAAGGCTTGTCCAAAAATAAGGTTTAAAGTTTTCTTAAAATGCTCTGCAATATACTGTATCAAATGACAATGTCACATCTGATTTCTCTAGTTTTCAATAGAGATGTTTTAAAGATGAGATAATTCTTTCGTTAGAAATGAACAGGAAAGTTGACTTTACTTCCATTTTTCTAACACTGTCACACACAAGAACACCCGGGAACAGTTCTGGGATGGAGATATATTTCCTTATGAAATCAGACCTGAATCTACTTCGTTTGATATTGCATCTAGTGCTGCCCATTCCAAGAGACTCCTTGGCTGTAAAAACCCCACAGTCAACACATATACAATAACCCTTGCTTGCGTTAGATCCCTTCTAATTAGAGAATGGCTTTAACCCCAAAGCAGTAGGTTTATCCCTTTCAATAAAATGGGTTTAGTTATTCCTAACATGAGAAGAAAACCAATAAAATTGTGCTGAGAGCCAGAATAGGACATTTTCTTTAAAATAGTTTTGGTGAGTTTCTGGTTTCCGTTGTTTTTTTGCTGTTGATGTTGTCATTAGAAGGGGAAACTTTGCAAAAGTCTGACTTGCAGAGGAGGGAACATGGAGAAAGCTTTATCGTTATTGCAGAGGATCAAAGTTTTGCAAAGCATGTGACTACCGCTGGCCTTGAGGCATGATGCCTTCTTTACGTACCCCCGAAATAGTCATGGTTTATTACCGCAGTGTTGCTTCCTCTGTTTCTGTGGTCCATTCCGTGTGACAGTTTCTCGACAATACCAACCGAGGGGTTTAGCTTCCTGGTAGATCCATTTGTGCCACCCGTGCATACTGACGATGTGCATGCCCATCGTGCCATACTGGTTGCAATGGCTGTCGCTAGCGTTTCTGGGCACTTCTCCTCTTCCCGACCCTACGGCTTCTCCCTTCCTCACTGCTTCTCTCCCCGTAGGCTGATCTCCGCTCCAAGGATGACACGTTGACGCTGTCCCCAGACAAGGACTTGCTGAGCGTGAGGAAGCCGTCGGTGGGGCGCACCCGCTCCCTGCCCAACGACAGCTACATGTTCCAGCCGCCGCGCTGCCGGCCCTGCGCCGCCGGCCTGGCCGAGAGGACTCCGACCCACCACAAGGCCCAGTCAGGTACAAAGCTGTGACCGCCGTGGGCTGGGGGGGTCCAAGCGAGTCAATAGGAGGCAGCAAATTGCCTTCGGTTCCTAGGAAGGTCTTGGGGGGGGCCTAGATGTGTGGAATGGCTTTGCAAAGCCGCCCCCTCAGCTTGCAAAGATGAGGCTGAAGGGATTGCTCCTCTCCTCCGAGCTTGGCGGTGGCACAGGGAGCTGTTGGCCTGGCTGATTGTGCCCTGGCGTAGTCACAGTCAACAAGACCCAAGCTTCATCTATCTTACCCAGGCTAATTGTTGTCCAGGAACAAAAATCCCAGCAGAACAATATTTCCTTGTGCCCATTTTATTTTTTTGCAGCAGTACCTGCTGTAGAGGTTTTGGAAGCGCTGTACGGGAACATCTGTGAAAGAAGGGAAAACGGTGTCTCTAAATGCCTGTAAAATGAACATAAACATGCTGAACTGAGAGAGAGCTCGGTGTGAGATGAATGGAAAAATGAGAGTGTAGGATTGTCCTTCTCAGTGTGCGTGGTTGGGATGCACGCCTTAGAGCTAAATTCAGAGATATTCTTAGATGCAGTGTGCTGCAGATACCGAGGTCTCTATATACACCTCTGTACCTGTACTTTGAGCTGCCTCCAGTGCTTATCACTATATTTTCATTTACTGTCTCCTAGGGGTTACCTTTGGCTGGTAAGTGAATGTAGCTGTCTTTAATTCCCCTGTACGTGCTCTTAGTAGGCCATCATTTTAGACATTTGTCACAGATAAGACAGAGAAGTTTTTACAAGCATTGTCATTTGAAAACCTCTAAGCAGAACATAATTTCAGCA
Organism: Aythya fuligula; assembly: GCF_009819795.1. Classification (NCBI taxonomy): domain Eukaryota; kingdom Metazoa; phylum Chordata; class Aves; order Anseriformes; family Anatidae; genus Aythya; species Aythya fuligula. Next base: position 8,916,062 of record NC_045576.1, on the reverse strand, counting down.
CTGTTCAGAATGGTAGGAGATTTGAGCAGATTAGAAATAAGATGTTGAAATTTGCATAGTAATAAGAACTTGGATGAATAGTGACTGTTGAACAGCAGAAAGAAAATGCAGACACAACGGAGGAAGATGAATCTGGAGTTGTGAGAAATCTCTGCCACAATATGAAATTTTCAAGGTCAAGAGCTGTCCTTTGAAGAATCTGTTTTCACATAATGTAAAAGGTGCGGCTGAAATCCTGGTCAAATCCCACTGAAATTAAGAGCAGAACTCACATTACCTTTGGTGGAGATGGAACTTATGGGTCTCTGTAACAGCCAAGGAATTCCTTGGAGTTATAATTCCTGACCTTTTTTTTTAAAAAAAAAATCTGTTTGGTACAGTGGGAGTTTCCAGTGCTGTATTTCTGACCCTTAATTCAGACACACTCATCCTGTCTTGAAAAACACTATATCAGGAACAAAAAGTGAGTAATTTCTGAGTCCTTCCTTTCAAGATTGTACTTTGCAGTTAGTTCCCAGCATGGAGAACTGTGTAACCCCATCTGACAGTCCTGGCTTATGGGGGCAGGCATTGCACCCTTGTGAATCCACAGGGAAAAAAAAAATGGTTCTGCTGAAATGTAGAAGTATTTTGGAAAGGTAGAGCTGATATCTTATTCATAACTATGCTGAGCAATTAAATCTTTTGTGTTTTTCTCCTGCTGGTGAAATTCCAGCCATCTTAACTGGGCCAAAGTGCTCGGAGGTGGGTAAGGTGCCTGAATCTTGGCGTATTTGTCATTGTCCTGTTCTACCTGCAATGTCACTGTTTTTCAGGGTGGGGGGAAGTCACCCCTACCTGTTTACAGTCTGTAATATTGTAAAGTGCTGTGAAGATAGGAAAAGGTGCCAGGCACCTCTAATAAATCACCACGACTAAGCCACAATATTTCAAGCTGAGAAAGGTTTTGTTGTCAGAAACACTGGCACTTGCAGGAGGTATTTGTTTGAATACTCCTTCGTAATGGGGCTGTTGTTCTGGGAAAGATTCCAGGACAAATGAGATTCTCTGGGATACGGTCCAGGTTAAATGAATTGTTTTGAAAAATGTTGAGCCCGTGTGGGGGGAGCACGCAGAGTTTCAAACCTTTTAGAAGAAGTAGCCAGCAACCACAAAGGGTCAGAAAGAGGCTGGGGAGTATGCATTTCCTTCTCCTGGGATGCTTTGTAAAGCTAGCCTTGAAAGCTGCCAGGTGCGGTTCTCTTCCACTTGATTCCCAGTGTGTATGCTGGGAATGAGATCTCAGCAGTCGACCTCTGCTTACACTCAGGTATGGGGACATCCTCTTCCAGAACCTTTCAAAAGTAGATCCCCACAGTGCTGAGATGAGTGGTTGCCTGCAAAGTTATTGGCCCTTACGCAGGGATGTAGAAATTGCTGGTCCAGATGAACTTCTAGTTCATAATCTTCTGTTCTTTACAGGAGCTAGTCCCAGTTGGATCAGGGGAAAATGCCAAGAAAAATGAAATAATAGACCATTTTGGAATAATTTATTAGTAGGTGGAAGTTTTTTTTCCAGTCATGGAGAACTGTTTGCTGAATTCAGTGTTCTTGCTGTGCCTGTCTGATCCAAGGTGCAAAGGAGCAGTTTTCTCTGAAAGGTCACTGAGACAGGGAAGCGATCACCAGAGGAACATGTCACATTCCTCTTTCTTCTTCCTCTTGCAAGGTTCAAAGGCATCAGTGCAGTCGCAGCCAGCAGACACCAGCTCTCTCCTGCAAATTCCAAAAGACCATTTTCACCACATAAGAGCTCATGACCACTTGGTCTGGGAGAGCAAATCCCAGGTTTCCCAGCCAGTGCACTCTTCTTCTGCTGAGAGGCTACTCCGCAGACAGGTAAGCTGAGGTTTTATATTGCCATGCTTTCAGGTTACCCATATTTTAAGTTCAAGGAGGGTTTCATAGAGAAACCTCTGGAGAAGTGTAATTGTCCTACAGAAATAACAAAAAGGTTGATGGATTTTGATCTGAAAGCCATCCAGGGGTCTCCAAAGAATGTGTGTGATGCGTATCATCTCCTCTGGCAATGTGCCTAAATGTTCTCCACGATGTTAGCACTTTATTTTTTCAGGTCTCTTCATAAATGCAGCCAAATGCTCCCCAGGGGCTCATTGGGGTTAAGGAACTAATTCTTAACTGCTGTGATTTTCTCAGTGCTTGAAAGGACACAGTGACTGCAAACTCCAACCCAGGCCACCCTTCCTCTGACTCCTCTCATTTCTTGAAAGGGGAAAGATGTTAAAAGGCAGCTGGATATCTCATTGTATGCAAAACCATCATGGAAAGCACATTGTTTTTACAGCGAGAATTGAAAATTAAGATCCTTTTAAATCTCCTATGTGCTTTTGAAAAGCTTGAGTATATGCAAAACAGAACATATTTTATTTTGTAACTGGTTTTATCTCTGTTATTTTGCCTGGCATTGATTTAAGCCCCGATTCAACCGAAGATCTAAGAGATCTAATCAAAGATTCCAGTCTGGTTGATTGGAAACATAAGTTTAAATTTATCCTTTTTAGTAGCATACTTGAACTTGTGCTTCACTCTCACATTTTTAAACATATTTCATTGTGCTGCTGGATCAGGACCAGAGGCATATCTGATTCCCAAACTCCGCTTTCTTCACTAGTTTGTGTCTGATTTTATATACACAGAGTAGATTGGTTTTATTTTTTCAAAAACAATTTCTTTCCTGCATGAAAATATTCCCCTTTCTTTCATCTTTTAATCAACATTGACAAATTAGACAGTTGATTCATTAAGCTCTAAAAATGAATGTGAAGTACCAAGGTTAACAATTACATTAGTCTGTAATACTAAATTGACATAAGAAATTCCTAGCATGTATTCATTTGCAGAGGGATGGCCAGCTACCCCAATCACTGCTAATGGGGAAACTAATTGATGTCATGATTCCAGTTCATAACCACTCTCTCTTGCTTTCTAATGAATAACAGACCCATCTTTTTGAACTGATCTATCTAGAATAAATTACTGTGTTAGCCATCTTCCTCAACCTAATTTTGTTCGCATTTTTGCAGGCTTCTCTTTCTAAAACCTTTCATACATTTAAATTAATTTATTCCCCTCCCTCCTCTCTCTGCTCGTGCGGTGACATAACCATGCTCTTGGAGTGACCTTTCAGGAAGAAAAAGGCTTTGGGATGGTGAGCAGGTATGGTCTGCAGGCCAGTCGCATCCCTCTGAAAGCTACCGAGGTGTTTGCCCTAGGTTTGCTCCTCAGTAGCAAGCAGCTCCCAGCACCATTAATGGGAGTTAGAAGTTGCTCCTGGCAACAGGGTATGATTGCTGCTAGAGTTAATTGTAATCTAGATGGCCAGACACTGAAACTGGGTCTCTGAAGAGGTAAAATCTCCTTTACACCCCTGGCAGTTCTGCTTGCTCAAGTGCTCTCTGCTTGGCTCCTGTTATTGCTGCCACTGATGTGTTACTGGCACATCAGTATAGCCCAGGCTAGCAAAGCATTTTGATTTGCAGTACCCATTTTTCCTTACTGTTACATATATTGCATGTAATTCTGATTTGCTTTCTTTTCTTTCTTTTTTTTTTTTTTCTTTCTTTCCTTTCCCTTCCCCCTTTTCCCCTCTCTATCCTAAATTTGTGCATAGATAAATCTTGTCCACCACATACCTGGTCCGTGCACTTTCCTCCACCATTGACACCCATGTCTTTAACCTCCCTTTCCCTTCAGAGTGCTGTAGAGTGGATGGACACAGTCCCCACAGTACCATGCCATTTAGACTCTGGAAAGTTTGGCAATTAGCAATGCACTCGCAGATGAAGATGAGTGGATCGGATACTTTGAGAGAAGGTGTAAAGCCAAGCTCCCCACTGAGGAATGTGCTCCTTGGCAGTGCAGATGCTTTTCTCCAGGGGAATTCTACCTGAAACTAAAACCAGGTTGATTTGCTGGTTCCAGGACTGTGTGTCCACAGTGTAGCCCACACCAAGTTGTGGCTACTAGAGGTGTACACACCAGTGGGGTGGCAGAGGGTCCTTTTGTTTTGAAAGAAACCAGTAGAACTTTTATACCAGCAGTCACTTCTAACAACTACCAAAGATGCCTGTATCATAGGGAAAGAAAGAATTGGTGTTGACTAACGCTGTCTTTGTATGCAACACAGGTTGGTGCACAAGCAAAAGTAATGACAATAATTACTTTTTGCTGCTCTGTTCTACTTTTTTTGTGGTCTGTGTCTCTTCTCAGGATATGAACATGATTTCTGCTCCCCAAGCATTCCCCAAAGCAAATGGCATCAAGGAGGCCAGAATTAGCTCCAGTCTTGAGTGTGGTTAGTTACCACTCTGACACTGTAAAATTTTAACTAGAAAGGATTAGCTAGTGTTGGACAAAATCATTTGCCATATTAAATATTCTCTCAGTTCTCACAGACGACAAAGGGAGCCCAATGTGCAGATGTAACAATAGTCTCTGGTGTTCGTGCATGCACACATGTGCATACTGCAGCTGATGAGAGCTTTGCCTGAATAGAGATCATTTGGCTCAAAAGATCCTTGTGGGACAATTTTTATAAAAATTCTAAGATCATTTTGGGGGTGATTCATCACAAAAACATTCCTTAGTATGAAGAATTTCATCTCCTTACACTTCTCTAAAGGACTGAGACCAGCTGTATGCATCTCCTCCAAATTTCTTTATGAAGTTTTTAATCTTTAAGATCATTTAAGAGTCTTCTCAAACTGAGATGCTGCCTTTAAGGGCCAGTTAATGTGGCTGATTTATAAACCTTTTTGGCAAGGGATACAATGCAGTGGAAAGACAAAGCCTTCAAACCATGCCATAGGCATTTTTTTGCCAGCAGGCACTGATGCTGCATAGGGCTCAAAACAGCCAAGGCAAAATGTGCCTTAAAAAGCCTGGACCCAAGCATCAGAATAGGTGGAAGTAATTACAGATGGTCCCATCCAGCTTCTGCATCTCCTGCATTTCAAGCTCCCACACTGTGAAATGGTGCCGAGCTGTGGCTCGGATAGGAACAAAGCTGTCCCAAAGCCAGGGACAGGCTGTTGCCCTGCTGTGGGCACAGACTGGTTGTTCTGGTGGCAGTGGCACTGGGGATCCTGCTCCATTCCTCAGCGTCACCTGAGCTAGAGAAGGGAATACGCAGGCTCACTTTCACAGTTTCCTTCTCCTCCTTATACTTGCACTGCTAAAAATTACGAAGTGGTTTGCCGTAGATCCTCATCCTTTGCATAACCAGAATATGTCTAAGTTTGGGTGGGGGCATTCAGTTTTTGCAGTCCTTCATTCTTACAGGAGAAAGCTAGAGGTCAACCATTTATGAAGAATAAAGGGTCAAATTGTGCTGTCACTTAGACAGGGATAAGCCCACGGGTCACTGAGGCATGGGGACTGCTAGAACCCACAGTGCAGGCTGAGTTGTAGGAGCCGGCGGGTCTGTGCTGAGGTATCTCAGAGAGCTGGTGCCCTGTAAATGTTGTGCCTTGCTTGTACTAATCTTTGTTTGGTCTGTCTCTCTCATCTGGCAACTCCCCTCCTCCCCGATCCCTATGCGCTCCGTACAGATGGCTATAAGGAATGACTCTTTGGATAGCAAGGAGAACCTCCACACCGAGGTGAGTGAACTCTCTGACCCAAATGTCCCCGCTGCGCCCCGGGAGGACTCATCGGGTGCCCTGATGCCCTCAGAAGCGAAAGAGTTGGCCGCATGGAGCCGGGCAAGCGTTCATACGCAGCAGCATTCCCACAACCAGTATAACATTTCAAAGCAGGCACCAGCATCGTGTGCTTGTGCAGACTCGTATCAGGAGACACCTGGAGATTCAGTGGACCAAGAAGTATCTGAAACAAACAGCTCCTCGGAGCCTTTCACTTCAGAAACTTGCACAGCCTCGAGTGCCTGTTCAGAGGCTCAGCCTCTCACTCCTAAGAGGAACGTGGGCAATACCGGCAGCGTTACACTGAAGGACCTGAAGAAATACCACAGTGTAGACACCCAGGGTCTTCTAAAAAAACCGCCCTCTTGGTTAGATGATCAAAGGAGACATTCAATAGAGATTTGTTCCATGGAAAACAGCCCTCAGCACCATTCCACATCTAGCTCTTCTGGCTTCATAAGTCAGGTGGTAAGTGAAATGGAAGGCTTGCAAGGAACACGGCAGAAGAAAAAACTGAGCCCTCCGTGTATATCTATAGATCCACCCGACGGACAGAGTTTGCTACCTAGAGGACCTCACAGCATCTCACCTGCCAGTGGAGATACTTGCTTGAGACGGCGTGCTCCATCGTGTGATTCCAAGGATTCGATGGATATAGGGGATTCGTTGCTTCCAGACAGTATGTCAACATCTCCTACCCCAAAGAAAGACTTGTTGACACTTCCTAGCTTTTCCTTTGATCAAACGGAAATGGACCCCTGAGTTACTTTTCTGTTGGTGCCAAATGTTTTCTTCCTTTCATGTAATAGGAAAAAAAAAAAATCAAAAACTCTGTATTCCAAAATGGCACTGGGTAAAAAATTTCCAAAGAAAGATTAAAGAACCAGCTGGTTAAAAGAGTGGTTAACCTATATCACGCTTACTTAAGCATATGTTCTGCTTAGGTAAAAGCAATACAATGTGCAGAATCTATATGTATATTATATTTTATTAAATTAATTGAATCTAGTATTGCGGGATGTAGTACATTTTGTGACTAAAGACTCGTTTAATTTTTCTCTATTTTATGTATCTCAGAATATTTCTGAGATAAAGTTGGTTTTTATGAATATTTTAACCTAAAAATATATATTTAATCCCTTCTCTTTTTTGTTTTGTTTTGTTTGGGTTTCATTTTGTTTTGCAAAGCACAAAATGTAGCCAATTAGTGCATTACAGAGGAAATGTATCCCACAGTCAGCAGTAAATAAGAATTATTTAATGTAATTTATTTTTCCCCTTGGACTGAAGTCATTTTCTGAAGGAAAAAAAAAAAAAAAGAAAAAAAAAAAAGAAAAAAGAAAAGCTTGCTTGGATAGTATAAAAATGCAGTGGCATTTTTTTTTAAACCAAATAATATTCGAATCTTGTGTAAAATTGACATCTAGAGAAAAAAAACAGGTGCACAAAACCCGGGATGTACAACATACTGATATACACCTGAAGGTAGTGAATGTAGAGCCAATCCAACTGTACGCTGGCACTACACAATATTGACTTATAACAGGATTATTATAGATCATCCACTGGTGGCTCGCAAAATCAAGTCAACGGATAATTTTCATATGTGCCTAGGAAACCGTGGCAACAAAAGCCTGTGGTCACTTCTGAAGTGTTTTCCAGCATCTTGGAGACAGGCTGCTGCTTTTGCTGAGTTCCACACCTGCGGAAGCCTGCTGTTCCCAGGGGAGCCCCCTTTTTGCAGCAGGACGCAGGTGAGAACAAGGCCAGCTTTAGGGTTTGAGCTAGGTGGCTTCAGTCCCCCAGGACAGCAGTGCGCTTGAGCACCTGTCTCAAGTTCTTGCTTAAACTGCATTGAAGTTGATGATCTTATATTTACGTGTTGAGCAGAATCGAGGCCTATTACAGTTTGAAAGTTATTTTACAGAGCGCATGTAAGGAAGTCTGTAAGTACTGAAATGGTTGTTGAGGGTTTTTTGCTACCACTGCTGGAGTTAACTGACACAACCCTGCTGAAATTTTATTTCCAATCTAGCAAATCTAGCAAAAGCCTTAAGCAGCAACTTCATGATACAAAGTCAACAAAAATGGAATCCGTGTCCTTACTTTGTTAACATGTCCTTAGCGTCAGTCATCTAGGAAATGAACTGTTTGCTTCTGCGCTAATGCCCTCTGCAAAAAGCAATCACAGAAGCAGATAGCGCAGCCTGAAATCACTGGGGGCTGGCCCCATTCGACTCATCCTGCTCTTCACAAGACCGATAGAAAGCAGACATTAACTTCACTGAACCTCCCTGAAATCAAATTAAGATGTAGGCTAAATAAGACTTTGAAGGCATGGTTTTAAGTATGGGAACAGTCACAGGTTTAAAATGGCATGTGTGGATAAGTCTTTGCTGGATCACGTCCTTAAACCAGCACAAGCACGAGAAGGATTTGTGCTAATTCTACCAGTCAGGAGTCTGTAACTTTTTGAGCACTACTGATCTTTTCAAATCACTTAAAGATGTTGATACACAGCCTTTTATCCGTTCGGAGATTAGACCATTACAACTACATGTGTCTGCATTAGCTTCAAGTATGTACACCAGGAAAAGATGCTGTTTATACATAACAGCCTGTGTCAGGTCTTAAGCTCCTTTATTTTCACTCAAAGAAGTTTCCTCCATAAACAATCCCTTTTGATTTACATGTCCTGTGAAAATGGAAGGGACTTCAGCAGGAAGTCAGGCACTCGGTGTATTTGAAGGACGAAGATTAACACTCTGAACTATTTACTGCAGACAGATTAATTCTTGGCTGGGACATTTTTCCCCTCTTCACCATGGGCCCACACAGAGAAGACTCTCTTTGATATGCCTGGCCAAATCCAGAGCTAAGCCCGTTTAAAGCAATGATTTCAAACAAACCTTTCATCAGTTCTTCCCCCAGATTATATTTAAGGAAATAATAAAATTACAGTGTATTAAGCCTGAGAAATATTCGTAATCCCTTTTTGGTTTTATACTCATAATGAGCCTTAGCTTTGCCTTTCACATTTACTAAATAATTTGGGAAAATAGCTAGGCCACTGAAATTGCTGACCCTGATTCCTTAATGATCAGGCGTGTGTTTATATCTCTGGAATGATACAGTCCCTTCCTGATAAAAAAGCATGCAGCATTTTAGCTTGAAATCGTGCCACAAAATGGTGATGTGATGTTAATCCAAATGCTCAACTCCAAATGTAACAAAGTCTAAAGGCTGTTCTATTTTCAAGACTCGGGGTTTCGCCCACTGACAAGGTTTGTGTAAGCAACAAAAAGTTTACATCATACATGAATATTCAATAAGGACTAGCCAATAAAAAATCCTGTACGGTGATGCAGTCAGGAAAAGAAATCCATGTAAAATAGTTTGTTTTCTAAACCAGATAAGTTTTTTCTAGACGCCCTTTTGAAAAACAAATACAAATGTACTGCAGTGCGTGCAATAATCTTCAGATAATTTTAAATACCTTTGGGGGGGTTTTATAGAATTTGACTTTTTTTAAACAAAATGTACAAAATCCACAGGAATTCTGTAGAATGGTTATGTTGATAGAATTTTTTATATTTTTGTAGAAATCTATAGAGAAATTGTTAAAAGTCTGCATAGCATCTTGGGAACAGAAGCAGCTCTACCTACAATTTTCTTTTCATAAACCTGGAGCCAGACCTACTGTATTACAACATTTATAGCTTAGTTTCAGAGCCTGCATCCAGGTTGTGTTTAGAAGTAAGCAGCTAAACTAAGGTTCTATGATATTGCAGTGCTATTACTGTTCAAGGACTGTACTGATATAAAACATCTACCCCCAGAACTCAGCCCATATTGGTGGCAAAGTAGTCGCATTGCTATCCAGCTCATTCAAGCACACCAGCACTTTAATACTGTGGATTTACTGTATACAGGCAGGAGGAGGATGTTCTGCCATTGCCAGGCTGACACAGGAGGAAGGAGAGAGATTGCAGACGTGTCTGGAAAAATGTAAATTCCATTCTTACAGCCCCTTGCACATAGGACTGACTTTTCATAGCTCGGTTACAGGCCGTTTATACTGTAGATATTTTGGAGGAGGGCAAAGAAAACACTGTTTTTGACTTCTGTGGATTGCACTCAGCACAAGGTGTGTTCAAGGAAATAAAAAATTTTAAAAAAGATTAAAAAAAAAAAAAGAAAACAAAAGTGTTACCATTGTAAATTAGGCTATGCCCCAGTCTCCCCTTTTCTGCCCCTTTGGCTATAATAACCCATGTACACTATTACACAAGGTGACTAGAGTAGGCACAGTACCATTGCAATGTCCGTAACAACCTAGTATATATTATAGAACTTTGTATTTAATAGTTAATATATTGTTATACTGTATCAGGTATATAGGCCAAAACAAGGTCTTCTGGTCAGGGCAACAAAAGGTGGTATTCATGGGCAAAATTGGGTTAAAATGTTCCTTTTTACAAAAAGCAAAAAGACAAAAAACGAGTGTAAATCTTTACAAATGACAAAAACAAATGTGTCCTATTAAAAGCTTTTGAAAAGAACATCCATGTGCACTTCCCTTTTTTGTTGTTGTTGATGATAATCTGTATCATTCAGATCAAATCTTGAGGAATGTTTTAATTGTGGACAGTTGGCATAGGTACTGCATAGCAGCAGCAGACGGGAAGTTTAAAGAAGCCTTGCGAAACGGCGGCCCTTTGTGAAACAATTTGGTTTGGCATCACAAGCAAATCCGGCCCAGCACGCTGCCCAGGGCGTGCTGTTTTACTAACCAAGGAGCCCGTCAGTGGTGCTTCTGCAGTTGCACGGGGCTGGCAAAGCAAAATTTGGCACGCTGCTTACCGCGGAGGAGGCTGCCGGCATTGCAGTGAGGACAGCCGCAGCCGGGGAGGAAGGAGTCTGGAGAAGGGGCAGGTTTCATCTGCCCATGTAAAAGGGTGGCTGTGCAAAGAGGCCGGGCTCTTCTGCACATTTATAACTTCAGGATTTCCAGCCTGAAGCACTGCAGCCTCTCCTCCATCGCTCCTGCAGCTGTTTGGCTGCTTGCAAAGCAAGAGCTGGTGGTGGTGCTCCCCCAGGAGCTGCTGGGCAGCAGGGGCTCAGCCCCCAGGTGCTGTTTGGGTACCACCAGAAAAATCTGGCCCTGAACTCTTCAGGGGTCTGTAGCAAAGGGGTTACGGGCAGGTCCCAGTGTGAGTTGTCTCCTTTGCTCTGAGGAGCAGCCACTAGAGGGAGAAACCAAGTGCTTGGCCACTGTGCAGCCGGGACGATCGCTCTGCAGCCAGAGGGACCCTAAACCCAAAAGCTGGCACCCAGGGCAGTTATGTTGTCTAGAGTGTGTTTTGGTGGAAGCCCTTTCATATCTATCTCCAAGTAGAAAGCAGTAGGAAGAAAATTGGCCTTCCAACAGAGACAAAATGTGGATCCATGCAAAATCCCACAGAAAGCCATGCAGAGCAGGACTCCAGAGGTGAGCTCTGTCCTGCATCCCTATGGTGCAGGCTGCAGGGCCAACCCCACAAGGTTGGAGGGTCCTGATGGCACTGAGGGCAGCAGGGCTGGCCCCAAAAGCAGGGCAGTCTGCAGCTGTGGGCACTTCACACCTCTCTGCACACAGGTGAGTTGAGGGGAAGTCAGATATTTCTTGTAGGGGAAATCAAATTCTTCTGTTTTCAATGTGGATTATTGGTGGAACTTGGGAGGGGGATTTTATTTTGTTTTATTTTATTTTATTTTATTATTTTTTTATTTATTTTTATTTTATTTTATTTTATTTGCTGGCTTTCATGAGTATTCCTGTGTGAAGCTTTATTTTGCTGAGTTTTGCTTGTGGTTTTTAGAGGGTTCCCACCCAGGCTGGCTGCTTGTGGGTATGCTCACAACTTGCCAGAGCCTGGGCACAGCATTTTGTTCTGTTCGGTGGGTAATCTGGATGCCACATGGACCTAGACTGTTTTCTACGTAATGGTAGCTACTCTTGGGGAGTAGCACTTCAGACTGAATTTGTTTCTGGCTTAGTCCAGACAATTCAGTGAGTTTGGCCGGCCATCCTCCTTTTTGGAGAGCAGTGTCCCATCAGAAGGGCTGTGTGCTCACCACATCCCTATGCCAGAGCTCTGCAAAACCCTGCAAGTAGCTGCATGAGAAATACAAGAAGCCTTTCAGCCTTTCTGTAGGGAGATGTTCTGGAGATGCAAAAAGAAAGACGCACCAACAAGTTTTAGACACCATCTGTACATCACCCCTACCCCCATATCAATAAAAAAAAAAAAAAAAAAAAAAAAAAAAAAAAAAAGGAATAAAAAGCGATTTAAAGAAACGTGCCCGGCTCCCTTTATTTCCACCAGCACGGTGCAAACGATGAGCTGCGATCGGCTCCTGGGGGAGGCTCCTGCAGCTGGGGAGTCTCGGACCCACGCAGGGCAGGGGGCGCGGTGCTGGCTGCGGGCAGGGCTCGGCGCGGTGCGCAGCGTTTTGCTACCACCTAGCGAGCTGGGAAGAGGTGCTGGGCTGGACGAGCTGCCGGCCAGGGCATGGGGATACAGCTCGGGCTACCCGGGGTTTTGGTCAGAAAGCCCCTGCCGTGTAGCTCTGCCTGTTGGGGAATTGCTTCGTGTCCTAGTTCGGTGTGACAGAAGCAGCGCAGTGCAAAAGAAAAGGAGGGTTTCTCCTTCTGCGGGGTTTTCCAGCCGCTAAATGTATAAATATCCCCTCCTACGGTAGGAGGAGAGGAAGGATTTGTCCCAGATTCAGGTGCTCTGTGGCAGCCCACGGAGCCACGCATTGCTTGGTGTTGGCAGGAGCTGCCCAAAGCCAGGCTGATGTGCAGCATTTCTGTGCCTGGGCTCAAGCAAAGCCCCAGGAGACAGCAGCGCATCCAGAGATGATCCCAGGGCTGTTCAGCATCTCAGAGGCCATGGCAGCAGTTCAAAGGCTTCTTTGTCTTTGCATGTGCTGATGTTGCCTTGAAACATTTTCAAACGCAGAGCCCAGCACATCTCCCTGCGTGTGCCAACCTGTGTCCGCTCTGCGTGGGCACTCGCACACAGCAGCAGCATCTGCGACCCGTGGGCTTGGACATGGAGTTTAATCTCTGCTTGGCCCAGCATGGGAGGAGGATAATCACCCTGCCTTGCGTGGCTCGTGCTGGCTAGGCGCTGGCTGAGTGCTTGTCACTAGATGGCAATGCCACGAAGTGCTTTAACTGGGATGTTTGTGTGCCTTAGATAAGGCTGCACCTGAGGTCCTGCTGTTTCTGGTCGGCTTGGCGTGTTCTCCAGCGCCGCCAGCCACCGCCTCGCTGGCGTTTTTGCGTTTGAGGATGATTGGGGTTTAAGGGTATTCCATGTGCTGTATTCTATGCTTCAGATGTGTTTACAGCACTATATAATGTTGCAACGCCCTCTGGCATTTTCTATTATTGCTTGAGTCACCGGATGCTTTAACTGGCAAGTCCTCAAGGTCCTGAATAGATTATCTTTCAGTACCTATTTAATAGTGCGAATAGTGCAACCAAAGACCCCTAAGCTCCAGCTGGAAAATAAAAAGGACGGTTAAACCACTTAATTACTTATTGTGCTAACAATTATTTTGCAGAAAGAGAAGGTAGATTCCAGCTGTTCTTGGGAAAATCAAGAAGGAGTTAATGTTGGAGTCATTCTGCAAATTAAAAATGCTGCGGAGGACAGCATGTGCCGAGCTGAGACAGGTGAAGGCAGCACAGAGCCTCTCTGCTGGGTGTCACCATCCCAGTGTGGCCGAGGGCCAGTGACAACTCCCTGTTCATTCAAACAAAGCAGGACCCTGCATTCACAGCGGGATTCCTGCAGCCACTGTGACTTCTGCGAGCCAGTTTTGTGATGAAATCCTGAACGGCTCCAGCCCATTAAAACTAGGAGAGGCTTACGCGGTGGCCAAGCTGGCAGGGGGAGAGGATAACCTGTGGCAAGTGTGTTGGGGGCTGACATAGATTAGTTCGGGTCTTGGCCTCAGTAAGCTCAAGTGCCATGTGCTGCTTGTCTGTGGCTGTTTGTTCATCACTCAAATCTTTTTCTGCAGCTAAACCACCCACAAACTGAGGTGTGTTACACCTGCCATGGGTTTAATTAACCTCTTTAGGCACTTAAGAGTATGTATGTGAAATTATCTAAAATGGGACAGAGACACCCAGTGCCTTCAGAATTCAGGTGCTTGCAGCTGAAGCAGCTCCAGGACCACTTTGGGGCAATCTGGACGGTTCTCAGCAGTCCGGGTTCTGCTCACGGCTCACAGGGAAAAAATGTGGGAGCACAAAATGTGGGAGCACTCACGGAACAGGGGAGGATGGCATTACACACAGTGTCCTGGAGGAGTCATGCGTACACCATTTTCTCTTCCAACAGAGCACTGGGCGGATCCCACCTCACCCCAGAGCTAACAGGAGGACTTTACAAGGCAGCTGGAGGCCAAATGTGGTGTGGTCCCTCTCCCTGCGCTGGTTCTCCAGGGAAGTGCCACCTCTGTGATTCCAGCCAGGGGAAAGGTCTTGCCTTCTGCTCCTACAAAGCCACCCAGCTGATAAATGCCACAAAGCAAAGGGTGAAGCTGTGAGTAAAAGCTGAGGGCTGCGTATTCCCAGCCTGCTCACTCGTCTGTTTTAACTATGGGACTTCTAAACTGGCCATCGTGCTTTCCAGAAAGAAAGAAATTAAAGTAAAATCCTTTGCTGCTAGAAGAAAACACTATAAGCAACAGTGCTGATATTTTCAAAAAAAAAAAAAAAAAAAATATCTTCAGCTACTCATGCAGTGTTGACTTTAAGCAGTTTGTTGCAAGTCCATATCTTACTTGTTAAAACACCGTGTCATCCTCTTTCTAACAAGTGAATTTATAGGGCTGTAAATGATGCTATAGTGGCCTGTTTTTCCTATCATCCGTGACACCTCTGCAGGTCTCAGAAAGGGAGTTTCTGTGCTGTTCAGCAGAGAACAAAGGTGATATTTGGAGTCAACTAACAGTAAAGCTGTAAATCCCAGAGTTCAAGCCCTCCCCAGCCCTCACCCCTAAAAGTCCTTCTTTATGCTGATTTCCTTGAGAGTAGGTCACGCTTCACTTTCAGGGCCTTGCAAGTCCTCATGAGGTGAGGGTTTGAAGAGGTGCCTGCCTTTTACCTGGCATTGTGCTTACACAACTGGCTTTTCTCTCAGGGTACCTCCTTTCTGCCCAGCAATCGCTCTAGTTTATAGCTAACCTGCTTCTGTGTGGCCTTGGGTGTGCCTTTTAGGTCTTTCATGATTGCGCTGATTTTGAACACTTGCCCTACAAGTTAGCAGGTGAAAAGTCCTTTTAGCATGCAGCTGCCATGGAAAAAAGGATGCAAATACATTAATGAATGAACTCAGATCTGATCTTGCCACTCCCCAGAATAAAGATATGGTGAGAAAAGGTGAGTTCGTGACCTTCCTGACATTCATACAAAAGGTGCCATTGCGTTTTTCTACGTAGCCAGCCTGCGTTTTGGGGAACATCACAGAAGTGATTACATGTTCTAGGTACAGCCATCTTCCTTCCACCATCAAAAGGAAACAGGACCAAAGAGTGATAGTGCTTCAGGCTCTGCTTTGCAGCAGGTTCAGCAGAATCTTTCACCATAGCCCTTCCCAGGAGCTTTTAAGTTTTCCCTCCATCTTATCTGTCAGACTGTTTAATATTTCTTTCATTCTTGCTTTTGATTTTTTTTTCCTTCTCTGCCAGCTTTTTTTTTTTGACAGACAGCACCTGGAAGTCCATAACTACATTGTGAAGTCAATGCAAGGCGGCAGGGTCTGCTGTGAGGTCCAGACTGGACTTTTTCCTCCAGTCCGTGAGCTCTGGAGGGGCACAAGAGGTGAGCTGGCACCCCCGTTGCACCCACTCAGCAGAACCATCCCTCTTTAATGAGCTGCTACCGAAGGCAGAAGCTGCCCACCGCAAACTAGGAAATGAAGCAAAAGGCAGAATCATCTATCCCACCTAATTTAGAATCCTGTGAGACCCAGGGAAAAACCCTGATGCAGGACCTTTCCCTACAGATACGGTGGAGCATTCCTTCTGAAGTCAATATCTTAATCAGGGATTAAGGCACATAGCACATATCATGGAACCATGTACAGTACACTGATAAAACAAACCTCGCCCCTCCTGTACACACAGCCTCTGGTAACTGTTCTTGAGGTACCTTTTACCTGTGACATCTCGTAATGTTAAAGCCAATCTTAATTTAAGACAAGTTTCTAAACTTCACCGAATTGCAGGGGAAGAGGTTTAAAGAACCACAAAGGAGAACTCCTAGCTATTGCTGACTTTCCTTTAAACTTTCACTATGAACAAACACTGAACAGAAGTTCCTATGTCAGATTTGCAAAGAGAGCACACGGTGTCCTTCAATATCTCGCTCACACAGTTGGCTAGGGTTCCTGTAAGTATTCCTTCAGAAGGTTGTAATGTGATTGTGCTGATTAGCCTGGATCAGTCTGAGATTTCAAATCTTGCAGGCAAACACCCAAGAATTTAATCTTGGGTGAGATCTTATCTTGCTACAATAGTAAGTTCAGTCATTTCTACAGCAAAAAATAACTGTGTCCCTGTAGCCAGATTATAGTAAATGGCTAGAACAAATGCTTAGCACTGTTAGATGAAAGCATTTGGCTTTCTCCAATAATATCACCTCCAGTGGATATCAAACCTAGTGTCAATGGCCCAGGCATAAAAGATAAGCAGATTTTTTTTTTCTTTAGAACAGAAATATTTGGGGTGCACAGCAATTCTGGGCTTCTCATCTTTCTTCTTCCCTCTTTTGAAAATTTTTGATGGCAGCCTTCTTATTGACGGTTCTTCACCATGGACACTGGAACTCTTAAGATATTTAAGTAGATTTGTGACAACGGGGAGATTTGGGTGAGATGATGATATTGGACCAGATGCTACAGCAAGCAGGTCAACAAACAGCAGGTGCTGGAAGGGCAATAATTCTGAAGGACAAGTCCTGTCCAAGAGGAAAGCAAACAGTGTTCTTTCATTGTGAGGAAGTAAAAGCCAGGTTGTGTACAAGGTGCACTACAAAATCTATTAGTTACACATATATGTGAAATTTATTGACTGGAAGCTTTTAAAATAGAGCCACACCACTGCTTCAGCCTAATGTCTACAGAGGATGCAATTAGCATGAAGGAAGTGGCTGCAGATAGACAATAATTTAGGCACTTGCAGAAGTGGCCAGGCTTAAATGTAGCTTGGAGAACTCTTGATTCCTGTTAGTAGGATACCAGTGAGGCTAGGCTACAGCCAGGCAGGAATACAAAAAAAAAATAAAATAAAAAAAAAAATAAAAAAAAAATAAACAGAAAAAATAGGGAACTAATAGGGAACTAAGGCCATTTTCCTGAGATTCCAGACATCCATGACTCAAGGTACACCACTGTTTATGAACAGCCATCTGTTCTTTCTTGTCCAGCACCCTTGGTTTCAGAGCTGTGTGGCAGGGGCTGTGCCGGGGAAGCACAGGTCTTGGGCCTGGGTTTGCTGCTCTCTCTTCACATCTGTGGTGCTGCTGAGGTAACCACACGTCAATCCCTTCTAGAGGAAAGACACTGAGTGTCTCCGAGATGTAAATGTTGGTCTGAGCAGCTTGGATGGTTGGACATGGACAGCCTCAAACCCAGGACGCCAGCAGACATCTCTAGGTGACCAGGGACATGTGCAAGCCCCTCAGCCCTCTCTCTGCCTGCTATGTGGGAATTGCCAATGTCCCCCTCCAAGAGCAGACCCTATTTATCTCCACAGGTGGCACAGAGCAAGGAAAACGTCTTCCTAGGGGATTGATCCTTCCATGGGGAAGCCACCCTCACAGAGCAAGAAGCCCCACACTGGCAGCACCGCCTGCCTTTCAGTGCCCAGAGCCACATGCCCACGAGGGGAGACCTGGCACCTTCTCCCCGGCCCTAATGGCTACAGAGGGGTGCCTGAGGCAGCCTCGCCGAGGCGATAAAGGCCGGCCCGGCGCCTCCCGTCCTGAGGGGCCGATGGCAGCGGGGCGAGGCCATGGCGCCTGCCGCCGCCGCCAGGGAGGGAGCGAGGGCGGGCCGGGGGCGGGGAGGTGCGGGCCCGGCGAGCCCCGGCCCGCCCTGGAGAGGCCGGAGCCGGCTTCTCCCGCTGCCCGGCGTGGGCCTGGAGGAGGAGAAGGAGGAGGAGAGGCTCGGTTCCCCTTGCCGTGGCCATGGAGGTGTTCTGCGGGTCCCGCTTCTGGGTAAGCAGCGCGCCCGGCGCTCCGAGGAGAGGAGCAGGGCGGGGGCCGGGCTGGCAGCAGCCCCCCTGAGGAGAGAGGGGGGCTCCCCCGGGGAAGCGGGCGTTGTGCCCCCAAGGCTCGGAGGTCCCCGCTGAGGGTGGGCAGCACTCCCTGGAGGGTCCTAACGGGACTTTCGTGCATCCTCTTTGCATCCTCAGCAGCCCCTCTCCGTGGGCTTGCCCTGCCGAGTTTGCCCAGCGCTGGGGCTGGTCACAGCTCTCTCGTTTGGGCTCCGTTGAAGGGGTGCGAATCTGTTTTGCAGCTCTGCCAACAGCTGGGCTTCATAGTGATGTCCCCGATCGTTGCTTTCTCCGAGGGTCCTGTGCTGGCATTGCTGATGTCCATCAGAGTGCTGCCTGCCAAGCGCCCCGTTGCTGGCGGGTGGTGGGCTCCTGGCAGCTGAGGCTGGTCCCAAGGCTGGTGGTGGCTTGAGTTAGAGACTGGAGCCTTCAGCCCTTTGGAAAGGGGCTTGGAGCAGGTGTTGGGGCTGCAAGCAGGAAAGTTTGGAAAGTGCTGCTGTAGCCGTGTGTGCGTGCTGGCTGCTGCAAGTGCTCGGTGCAGCGTTGCTCCGCGGTACAGTAACAGCGTGCTGTTGTTTCTCTCCTGTTCCGTGCAGGCAGACCTTACGAAGTCATGGGGACTTGAGCATGTGTGGAGAACTTGGAGCTGCCTTTCAATAAATCATGTTTTTTTGCATGTTAGTTTGTCTTACGTTGACTTAACTCGAGAGGGATTTTTTCCAACAAAAGACCAGCAGGAATGAGGAGGAGTGGCTGGTGATGAAGCTCTTCTTAGTAACTGCTAGGAAGGTATTAAAGAGCAACACAAGAGCAACAAGCAGTTGGCTGTGCGGACTTAATGCTGGGCTTTGTCTTCAGATAACTAATTATCTGTTAAAATCTCTGTCAACATTGCATTTTAAAAAGAGGGCTTAGGTCCTGAGCCATTGGTTACATTTTTTGTTCAATCTCATATTTCCTTGCCAAGCACTCTGCGCGCTCACTGCTACAGTGCTTGGCGGATAAGCTTGCTCAAACAAGTATTTTCAGCTCTTATTTCTACTATAAACACTTATAAAACAGGAACAAGCACAAACAGACCAACACTGCTTGCTAGCTATTGACTACAAGGAGAAGTTTGCCTTAGCTTCTCAAGGAAGGCTTGCTTCAACTTCTATTGGTGCTGAAAACTTTTGATAACTATTTATTGATACAGTAATGTAAAATGTTCCAGCAGTTATGCAGGCTTTTTAGTACTTTGGTTCATTGCCTTGTGCAGCACTGTTACTTTGCTGTGCTGTGTCTGTTGTATGTTACGCTCAGATAGTTTATCTTTTTTGTAACATTGCCAAGGCTTTTCAACACAAAATTTACAGAAAGTAATATAAAGGTAATCCAGATAAGGGGGTTTAATTAATGAACACTTCTGTATAGCCTAAATGATGATGAGATCTGAATAAATTTAACAAAACATAAATAGTGATTAAAAATATATACCTTCTGTCTTGCTAGAAGTAATAGCGCCAATATGATTAACAGCAGTTAATCTGGAACATGGCTGAAATTTGGTAGTTTGGATTAGCAGAGGAATGCATTTTCTATCCAAATGTATAAAGGAAGGTGTCAGGTGTGTTACAAGGCTCTCTAGAAACTTGTGTAATTATCACATGCTTATACATAAACATAAATTACTACTAAAGAATAAAGAGAGACTGGTTGAAAAGTGAAGAGCAGCGTACCTCAAACAAGGAAATGAAATACTTTCCCTTTCTTTGAGGAGTGCCATTCACCTGAATGCGGAACCTGTCCCTTCAGTGCTTGCCGTAGGAGCAAGGTTATGAGTTACTAGGTCGTGAGCAGTGTCCAGCTTTTCTTTTAGGTCTTAAGGCT
The DNA here is from genome assembly GCF_009819795.1 of Aythya fuligula. NCBI lineage: Eukaryota > Metazoa > Chordata > Aves > Anseriformes > Anatidae > Aythya > Aythya fuligula. The sequence continues at coordinate 8,896,149 of NC_045576.1, read as the reverse complement.
GGCAAGACTCTTCTGGCTAAGTCCACCCAAACACTCTTACATCAAAGTCCAGTAGTCTCTTGAGATTCAACAGGATCTGTTGCCTTCTTTTGATAAAATATTCTGCTGGCTGATGAACACTATTACTCTTCAGCTTACTGTGATTTCATACTTCAAAGACATGGTCTTTTTTTCCAGTTACTCCAGTAATGGAAATGTGTTTTGTCAAACTTAACTTTTGGTTTCTCCCAATCTTATTCTATGTACGTGGCTTTTGGACTGTGGGGAAGAGTTTCTAGGGAAGGAAGCTTTGATTTCTTGTTGCCCTGCAGTGTCAACATTGTCATTAGTTATGAGATAGTAAGTCAGTGATGAATAACGGGCAAAATACTTGGTCTGGAGTTGTTTAGAGTCAGAACAACCTTCCATCTGCCCAATTGTTTTTAAAAATGCTTCCCAATAACTTTGTGGGATGGAAGAGGTGACCCAGTGACCAGCAAACTGGACTCAGTAGCCAAGAGTCTTATACCCTATTTTCAGCAGCCAGGGGCATATTCCCTATTAACAGGAGGTGTACGCTGTGAACTGATGTTATGAGAGAGGTTGTAAGTGATGGTCATGAAGATGACCCTGCAGTCATCTTGAAACAATTTGCTTTGCAAATGCACAAATGTTCAATAAAAAAAGCAGGCATCTTGATGTCCACAAAAGTTGGGGGTTTCCGCTCAGCTGTACACTTTAAAAGGGGAGATCAGGGTGAAAGGCAGTTGCTGGCCTGTGCAGCCTGTGCACATAAACTAATGGTGTTCAGCCTTGCAGTTCAGATCAAGGCTTTGATAAAATGTGAACTAGTTTAAATGCTCACTTTTTCATAGCTGGTGAACTTCAACTCTTTCCCCATATTTTGCCAAATAAACTGAATATTTTTGGAAGCTGAATGGCATACTGGTGTCAGTTTTGAAACTGTTTCGAGCGAAAGGAAACACAATCTTCCAATTTAAACAGTTCTTCATTTTGGAGTTTAAACCAACTACAATAGTTTCTTGTTAAAAGGAGATCAGAATCAAAACAAAACAGTTCAGAGTTAGCTCATGAAAATATTTAGTTTGAGCTGAATCAACTTTAAGAGATGATTGACTTATCTTGGGTTTTTTGGCTTATCGAAAGTGTTATGGTTTCAACTCTTCACCCTGATGCAGGGTGGGGAATTTTGCTGGAAATGTCGAGGGGCTGGCTTTTTGTGTTTACACAGAGGTAAAATAATTTCCTGTCCAACCCATTTTAGAAATGAAAAACTAAGGAAAACACTCTCGGTCACATTAGGAATTTATGAAAGCTTCTAGCTACTGCTTTACCTGTTGAACATGCAATCTGCATACAAATATGGATTATTCTATATATAAAAGAGAAACAAGCTGAACATTTTATTTTCAAAAGGCAGTACGAGCAATCTCATAATCTGAACGCTTAGAAATACACTGTATACTTAACCTGAGAATTAGAAGCTAGTTGTTGATACCGCCTAGCTGTATTCCCATGCTGAATGCCTTTTGGGAAGCGGCAAATGTGATAGCACACACCTATGGACTATCTTGTGTGGGTGTGTTATTTACTATTGTTCACAATTACCTCCTGTTTTATTGTCACATACTTACTGCTGGAATGATGCACCAATTAATGTGACCCACAATCTCTGTACCGGAGAAGCAGACACTGCTGAATTATTGCTTTATTGCTCGTGTCCTCTGCTGCAGTGGGACATGAGTGGTTCCTCTCAGAAGTGAACAGGGTGGTCTCCCAGGGGGAGTTCAGCTGCAGGAGTGTTTTGAGCAGGTGAGGAAACAACGTGAGCTTAGAAAAACAAACTGTGCTCCAGGTTACAGACTTGTCTTTCTGTGGCTCAGACTCTCTGGGTGTGAGCAGGCACTATGGCTGTTGGGATAAACCACTTCATCTCTGCAGTATCGGGTACTGTTGGGATGATGGGTTGCATTAACACTGTAACCTACAAAAAGTCTGTGCATAGGCATGAGGAGGAGCTTCTCTTTTCTTATTTTTTTTCAGCACAAAAAGAACAAGTGACAAAGTACCTCATGTGAGAGACCACGGCTTCTAGTCAGTTGTTGGTGAGATCTGGGCTTGTTTCTTTTGATCTTGCTTAGCCTATAAAGCTTGGATTTCTCAGCTACTTGTGTCTTGGTATCCTGACATCTGTTTTTTCCTTTTTTTTCTGTCCCACGTGGAGTGCTGTCTCATTGCGCATCCAGAGGCTCTTGAGTAATTCACCAGGAAGTTGCAGCAACTCTCAGAAGTAAACAATACCTCAGACTTGTCTTTGAGAGAGTCTCATATATCCGAACACAAGCACCCCATTAACCTTTATGTTTGCAGATAGTCCTTCACTTTGAATCATTGTGTGAAATTTGGTTGGGTTTGGACTAAATGTCATGCTGTTCCCTGGAAATGCAGCTTCCTGCCCTGTTAGTTCACAGTGCCACTCTTCTCCCCTCTGCATAATTTCTCTTCTTGCTTCCTCATGTATCATGCTTACGTTTCTGTTTTCAATTCAAGATGACTTAGAATAGGTGTAGGAGGGGAAAATACATCTTGCAAGTGAGATGACAGACAACGTGCTCGTAACACGTGTACGAGTTTATTAAAACAAAAAAGCTTATGTTATCTGGCCCTAAATTAATAATAAAACCTAACGCCTAACATTTCAATTATTCTGTTGCTGTTTCAGCTCAGCTAGTTCCAGCAGAGGCAGAGTGAAGCGAAAGGTGGTAGCAGGTCATTGCAGAGGAGGGATTCAGCAGTAGGGTGGCATCATCCGGACTGGCTGTTCTGTGTACATCAGCTTCCCCTTCTGCCACGCTATAATAAACACAGAAAGTTCAGTGTTTATAGATCCTTTAAAATGACACAGACCTGCACATAATCTTTGTTAACTGCATTCACTTTCAGATAACAGGCTCCCAATTACATAAATCTCTCCACAAACTATCGTGTCGGGCGTCTGTGTTCTGTCTCGTGTTAGGTCGGCGATCAAAGTAGGTGGCTTGAGTGGTCTCTTCAGACGTCAGGTCTGGGAAGTTATTCTCTCGCAAAGGGTGGCTGTGTTGGTAACATCCTGAACTTAAAAGCAATTGAGTACTCATGTTTAAATCCTTAATAATTAACATTCTCGAACTGACTTGAATGGAAGCTGTTAATAAAGGATATGGGCATCAGATTCTGCAATGTCAAGAGAAGTATAAATATTTGTTATTAGATCTGGAGCATTAGCAGGGACCTGTTACCATTCATCTGTGCATGAACAGTAATAGACTGTATTGGAATCTGTCTGGGAGAGAAAAGTCTGGATTTGAAACTTGTGAGCAAAACTTAGTGCCAGTGAAAGCTGCCAATATCGAGGATTTGTGGAGTCCCTCAGTGGCAGTTGCCAATTAATGAAGCTCATAAAAATGACATTTGTTTCACTGGAATATGTGAATGCGATTGCTCATGTTTTTAAAGGGAATCGGCGATTGCCATTTCCTTCAAGCCAGCATGCTGACAGGGCAAAAAATCAGGGCAGTCCTTAGTGCCCAGCTGCATGCTGCTTTGTGGGAGATGCTTCCAGAAGGCATTTTGGTCCCAAAGCCCCTCTTGTCCTTCCCTTCCGTGGGGTTTTGGGGGTGGCACAGTAAAGCTTGAGGGTGCCTCAAGGTGGAGCAGGTATGGAACTGGGATCCTGTTGTAGGGAGGCAAGGTCCCCCCTTGCTTTGACTGTGAATTAAAGCCCCAGAAGGAGACTATCTGTAGCAAATCCCAAGGTCAGATATGTTCATCAGCTTCTGACACAGCTGTTTCTCCCTGGTCACAGCTCTGACTTTTTAGTTTAAGTGTCGCAGTCGGTACGTACAAGCTGAAGTGGCTGGGACTTAGGAATTCGATAAAGTTTGCCTCCTGAGAAAAAATGTTTGAAATAAAACGTGGCATACTTGAGGAGCTCCTTAAAATGGAGCTATGCTACTGGAGATATAGCCCTTTCCTTTCTGCGCACGTAAATCTGTAATATATTAAAATGAAGAGGCTCTTACTGTTTAAAATTTAATTTAAAAAAAAATTCCTTTGAGAAACCTATTAAATGGGATCTTTGATTTTTCCAGTGAGCTAATGCTCCATTTGTCTCCTGATACTGCCGCGAATATGATGGGCCATTATCCAGTCACACGTTATTTGGCAGAGCTGAAGGACAGCATAGCAGGCAAGCAGCCAGAGGAACGCATTTATGCTTTTACACAACCAACAGCCTTGCTTCTGTCTTGGGCCTGTGTGAGCTGACACCTCGTCCCTGTGCTAACGTGACGGCAGCGTGAGGGGCAAAGTCAATGCAGCAGAACTTAGATCCTTTGCAGTAATACCACGTGTTGGTGTCATAAAGCTCTGAATCAGACCACGGTAAGGAATGAGGGAAGAGGGAGGAGAAAAAATGTTTCACGAGAGGTGTCCTGAATTTCAAAGTCATTTGGTTCCACAAATAATGACTTATTTTTCTTTTCCAAAATTTCTCAGAATACAGAAATACATTTGATGTTTATGCAATTAAAAATGTATAATCCTCATTTCTTCCTTTCCCCGCAGTTGAATTACATGTATTCTAGAATCTCCTCCTCCCCTTACACACAGTTTTCTTCCTCTTTCATTTCCCTTTGCTATTATGTATATTTGGAAACATGGAAAAATCAAAGGGAAAAATTCCCCGCATTCTGCATATCATCTTTCTATTACTGACATGGGAGGTGAGAGCAGGCAGTGGAACAAAAAGCATTAAAAATAAAAATTAAAAAAAAAAAGGAAAAAAAGAAACTTTAGGCTTTTATTTTTTATTTCCTTTGAAAAAGCAAGATATGTTCTCCAGGGAACTAGTTTACTATCAGAAGTTCTGTTGAATGGAAAATTGTAGCCATTAGCAATCTTCATATGTAGCAACACTATATTGTCTGCTTCTTTTTTCCCCCCTTTTTTTTTTCTCTTGTCCCACTACAGAGTTGGTAACTCTTAAATGTTGGTGACCTAAAAAAAAAAAATAAATAATAACTTTCTGTGTCTAAGACTCTTTGTGGCAAAGTGTGCAAGTTCTGCCTTGTTTGGGTATTTGGTGTGTCGTTACTGTAAGCATTTTGCAATTGGGCTGTTGCTGGCCTACAGAAATTCTTTAATGATGGCACTCCTCTTCATATCAGCGCTTCCTGGGCAGGTTCAGTTGTAGGATGTTTGTATAGATCATAGTTAAACATGATTAGTTTAGAAATACAGGTTTTCTAGATGTTGAAAATCAAGTTTTAAGCTTTACGTTCGCATTGCTCAGCTGGTGTTGGATAGAAACTTTGCGTTCAATTTGTTTGGGGTAAGACAACGTACCAGGATCTTATTCTGTGATTAGCATATTCCTTTTCTGTAGTCACCTGATTCCATCTTTTCTTTATCTCTGAATTTTTTGACTTCACAACACCGAAGGCCAGTCTTCCCTTTATGAAGAAGGGGAGAGAGTAGTTGAGGGAGAGCATTCATTTCCTGATGGTGATACCCGTAGCGGTGCTTTGCCAGGTTTTTCTCACTGAAACTACTGTCATGGTTTCGGGCAAGACTGTGGCATTTGCTCTTTTTCTGAATAAAAATGACTGAAATAAGTAGGTCTGCAGACTGAGAGATGAGTATAGTTCATGCAGATTAATCCCAGAAGGTAGGTAAAGTGCGAGTGCTCGTCTGTGTTAGGTGAGCCTAGGGCAATTCTGGGAGCAATAAGCCAGGCTTCATTTTGGCATTAAAGCTCGTTAGCAGCCAGTGCGGCCTTGCCCTCCAGCCTGCTGCTGGGTTTAATTCCCTCAGGACTTGGTCTCCCCCAGTGACTGTCACCTCAGGCCACCACCTCTGTGGCCTTCCGTGATTTTTGGATGTTCAGTCCACAACCATAAGCTACCTCGTACAGGCTATAATCTTGTGCAAGGTTATTTGATCTCTTAAAATAAACCACTAAATTTACCATTGGAAAAGAGAGTTCAGTGTCCCACATGCTGTCCTTCACAAATGTAGATAAGTGTTGCAGTGTGTTTTGTAAACAAAAAACCACTCTGGTTCTTGCCATACTATTAAACATGTACTTTCAGCCCCATATTCTTTCCAAGAAGTGTTGCTCTGGTGTTGCAGTGGAGAATGTCATTGTCTTTTGCCCTGTTTTAAAGGGGGGGGGGGGAGTTGTTTGTAATCACATAAGGGAATTGAGTTGTGCAGCAGTCACTGTGGATTAATGAAGCATGTTACTCTTTCTCTGCGCAAGGGTGAAACTGTGCCTTTGGAAATGCAGATGAATGATCTTGCTCTGAAAAGGCCATTTGAAACTGGAAGCCTTCTGGAGAAGTAGAGCAGAGAGCTTGTTTGCAATTGTGCTCCCAGACGATTACTAGAGTTTGCCCTGAAGAGTTCACCAGCGGGGAACAAGCAGAGGGGATGGACAGCAGCTAGAAGAGGGAGGTGAGACACGGGCTGAGATGAAGCCTGTGCTGTAGCTAAGACTGAGCCCAGATACTTTTTGGTGTTGTGGTTCAGAGCTGTAACTGCAGAGCAGTCCTTGTGTTTGGGAGGATGCCGTGCGATAGAGCTAAGAGCAAACCATAATTATTTTTTTGCCAGGCTGTGCAAGTGAAATTCACTGGCAGGATACTTAATAAATCTAGGGGCAAGAGGGTAAGAAGTCTTTTCTGCATTGAAGTCCTGACTGTCAGTCTCTTCTACAAGAGAAGCTATTTCCATGTTCATTTGCTGCAGGGAAGAGTTGTTACTTTCAGTTATTCACTTCCCTTTTCCTGTGTATCTTTGCAGCCAGCTTTTTTTTTTTTTTTTTTTAATCTGATTTTTAATCTTAAATAGCCTACTGACTGGTGATAACCAGCAGAGAATCAATGGTACAGCACATATTAACCTTGGGACAGTGTGAATGACATCAGCACAGTGGCCTTCACATTCCCAGCAGATAAAGAATGAATTTGTGTTTCCTGCCACTTTTGCAATTCTTTGTGCTCTGTAGTATTCTTAGGGAGAAACATGTATTAATTTATCCATTCAGTGAAGATAACTGCTTGAGTTTACGAAAGATAAGTCTTCCCTAGGGTTTGGAAGCTTTCCTTTGCAAGCTGTATGAGGAGCATTATTGCAGCATCAGCTGTTTGCTGGGTCAAGCCAGTGTAAGGCACTTTTATTTTAAACTTCTGTGGTAGACTAGGAGTTGGTTTAAACTTAAAACCAAGACCAGAACCATAACTGGTCTTTCTCAGCATGCTCCATTAATACCATCATTGGGGCTTGGGAAAGGGAGAGACAGGAATTTCGCTGCTTGTTTTTCAGTGCAGCTTTAGGCTCTGTTTGTTCCTCTTTCTTTGAAAGCTGTAAGGGGTGATGTGCAAGAAGCCCAAGATACATTGCTCTGTACAGTTGTTTCCCTTATGGCCATTACCAGTTTTAAAAATGGCCTTTTCAATAGCAGTATTCTTTTCCAGAGGGGAAAGTGTAATAGAAAATATTAAGTATTAGAACAGATTTAATGTTGCTCAGGGCTTTCCTTATTGAACATCGTCCTGTAAACCAAGACCGTGTACTTAAAACTGATCATCTAAATGTGAGCCCTGCTGCACAGAGGGTCATGTTTATCCAAAGATTGTGACTGGAAGGCGGGTATGACGGAAAGATGCTGCAAGGGGCAACGTCCATGACATTTGTAGCTGGCCAGCAGGAAACCCCACTGATCTGTAAGTTTTACTCTCCAGGAGACCCCTTGTCTGCTGTGAAGCTGTAACGAGCACCTCTGATCTTTTTCCCATGGATGTTGCTGTTACATTCAAGTATCGTTACAGGGTTAAGCAAGCTGTGTCTCCAGGCAGTTCAGTGCAGCAGGTTGGGATTTCTGTAATGCTTGTCCCACCAGCAGAGCCTCCACCCGGATCCATGGTACTGCATCCAAGGGAATGCTGCGTACAGACAGTTGCCACTGAGCTCTTTAGTAGTGTTGAGGAGCCACGTGGGAGTCACAGGTTGTTGCCGTGAAGATTGTGTTGCCTGTGGGGAAGCCGGCTGCTGGTAGTTAGCTGTGGTGGAAATGCGAGCTGTTACGGTTCCTCTGGGATGACTTTTCGGAGGAAGTGGTGTTTCCCTGCATGTGCCTCATGTGAAGTGCTGGTTCTTGGCTCACCCTCGCCCTGTGTCACCCCAGCCCCGTGTCGTGGAGCTGCTTGAAGTGTTTCCAGTGGGTTTTCCCTGAACGGGCCCTGAGGCAGAGCTGTGATGCACGCAGGGAGGTGAGCAGCTCTGGGGACAGCACAGAGCTGTGAGCTGAGGAATGTGTGTGCTAGCCAACTTCAGCATGTTGGACCTTTCAGCAGCCAGCTCAAAGACCTCAAACCCAGACAGCCCAAGGTGGACATTTTTATTCTCAGTCAGAATGGGATGCAGGCAGCATTTGGTTTGCCTTTCTTACCAGGACAGAGTTCAGAACAAGAAAAGGTAAAGCCAGGTTAAGGCAGGAGCCTTAAAGGTAGGCGTCAGATCTGGTCCCCTCCAGCCCTTGCTTCTTGTGTTTGTTCTGAGGGGTGGAGTTCCATGACTTGGTTGCTGATTTAAAGGGTATTTAGCAATATTTAACAACGTTGGCTTGGTTGGGATAGATTGTCTTGAGCCTTAGTGTCGTATTCTGACAAAAAATGAGCTGCCTAGGGTTGGAGTGGATGTTGGGATATACACTTTCCATGCGGTGATTTATAGCACAGAGTGGAACTGTCAGCTCCATATATAAATAGATGCAGTCTGGTAAGAAATGCATCTTTTGGATTCCCAGATTAAAGAAAAAATTAAAGAAAAAATCAAATCATTATTCACATCATGGTGAAAGGTATGGCACTATTGTTCACTACAGTCCAGTCTTAGCAAGAGTTTTAGGGGAAGGAGGTAATTGGTGTGGAATTACACTTCTGAAATGTTTTAGGTACTGACTTCTAACAAAAACCCTCTTACTGTGTGCAAGAATGGAAAGAGTCTGCTGTCAGAAAACACCAATGCATTGAAAGAGGATCTTTTTACAGAAACAGATCTCTTCCAGGAAAGCTCACTGATCAGGTTCAGGGTGGAACTGGACCCGGGAAAGCATTACCAAAAGAGCAGGTAGTCAGGTCTGCCACCTTGGTTGCAGGTTTCTCCTTCGGTCCACACCTCCCTTTCCCAAGTGCCATGCAAGCACTGAAGCAGGAGGCTCCTGTTGGTCGTGGAGTCGGTGCTGGTTGTACATTCACATGATTTTGGAAAGGTTCCACTTTCATTCTTAGGGATAATTCAGCTGAATTTCAAAATCTTAGATGTTTTTCTAGGACATAATTTTTGTTTTGTGGCCAGCTGTATTTATATGCTCAAAAATGCAAGTCTTTTGCCTAGTTGAAATAAGAGTTAATGAAAACCTTTAAATGGCTTGGCAGCCATACAGTCTGTGTCTTGGATACAATAGTCAGCTTGTGTTCAGTCTGAAGTTAATGGACATCTGGGGCAGCTTCTAGGTGGCTGTCAGACAGAAAGCCATTTCTGGGCGTCCTGGTCTTATAGGAAAGGTTTAAATTAAGTGTGCTTTTTAATTTTTTTTTTCTACAAATGTTCCTGTAAATAGAATCCTTGTTTTATTCTGTGCCCAGTTATTGCTGTTCTTCAGTTTTAATTTTCCCAGGATTTTTTTCAAGCAAAAAGAGCAGGAATGCGAACATGCTCAAGACACTGCAAAACCACATTTAATTTAAAGAGGAAGTGAGCATTTTATTGAATAAATGGTAGATAAGTACCAGCTTTAGAACTGAAGAGCCCTTCAGCTCCAAACTTCCTGAGGGCATCTCCTGCCCCAGGCAGGGGAGCTGCTAGGGGGGCTTGTCACATTCAGAGTGTTTTGATGATGAACCAAAAGTGGGTCCTCTTTAAATGTCATCTTCCTTTTAGAGACCGCCTCACTGGAGGAAAGCACAGAAATAGTTTGAATATGAGGCTGGAGTTTTGTTTGGTTTTGATCTTGTATTTGAATTGCAGTGTAATTGCCTCTGTGTTGTTGATTCAAGAACGGTTTCCCCTAGGTCTGGACAAACCCGTTTAGGGAAATCAAAATGTTTTTATTCCCCAGGCCCACACTGGGTGCTTGCTTGTATGCCTTCAAAGGAGCCATTTCTCGGCTGGAGAGATAGTGACCCCATGGCACTAAAGGGTGCAGTTGGGATGCACAGCCAAGGGATTTGTGCCACCCTCTGTCGCTTCCAGAGGTCTCTGCCATCCGTCTTTCAGTGCTGCCAAAACTGAAGTACTGAGTGACAAAACTGTTAGAGTTCAGCCAAACCGTCCTGCAACCTGCCAAGACTTTTGTAGTTTCATTGTACTTAGGAGCTCCTCTTAAGTGTGTTAAGTGGATGGATGCAGTGATGCATGGCCCTTCTGACAGATCATTGCCAAGATCCAAGGGCTGTAAGCACACTGTGGCTCTTCACTTCTAATATTAGCCATTGTTTTTCAGCATTTCATCTCTTTGGGACTGGTAAACAAAAGCAGGCTCAGAAATTCTTCTTCAGAATTTACATTCAGACATAGTCAGCCCTTCGTTTGTACGGGGTGGGGAGAAGAAGCATGGCTTAACTGAAACATGCTTCTACCGAGAGCTCATACCCAAAAATAATTAGGTACAAGTAAGTGATTCTAGCACAAAGATAAGATATCTGTGGTTCAAGTATGCCTTGGTTTTATCATCTGCTTGTTACTGATACAAGAAAGTAATTTTACATTTCCTGCAAGTAAGTAATTATCTACCACATTGGAGATGACATGTCAGATGGCAAATTGCAAGTTGTGAATTTCCAGTAGATTTGATTAAAAAAAGGCTCCCCTTAACTACACTGAAATTTCTATTTTAGTTTGAACTTTTATAGCTGTGCGTTTGTGTGTGGTGCATTCAAATTCTTCGTTAAAAATTGCATGAGATTTATGGTGCACTAGGTCACTGATGGAAAGCATTTCTTGCAATGTTGTCAAGAAAACCATATTCCTACTTGCATGTAAAATACATTCCTGCCACCTTTGTTTAGAACAAGGAAGTAATAATTGTTAGAGGTATATGAGCAAGAACGATGAGATTTTAGTCAAATGCTTTTTTTTTTCTAGATAGGCATACCGTTGATCTAAATCTGGTTGTTTTCTCCAATGCTGGACATTCTTGCTGGATGAGTTCCAAAGTCTAGGGTTTTGCCTTGAGAGAAAACTCTGCTTTAGCACCTGCAAAGTCCAGGCTGGGAATGTCTGAGCAATGTTGTAATATCATCACCTGTAACTAAGCCGTAGCAAAGAGACAAACAATGGAATTGTATACCACAGAATGTGTGTGCTGCTCTGAGATGGAGGGCAGGAGTCTCTCTCTTTTTTTTTTTTTTTTTAAGCTTCTGCCAGTATTTATAACTGTATTTAGGCCTTTTACTATAGCAGATTAACCACAAGCTGTTGGAATAGCTTTTACTAAGGCCATTTGCTAACTCCAGCAGAATCTGGATACAACTTCCTCAAGCAGATGTTCCAGTTGGCAGTGCTTCTGCCTCTCTGTTAATAACTGTCTCATTTTTTTTTCTCCAGGATTCAAATCTTTCGATACACACTGATAATCCAGACTTGACGCCGTGTTTCCAGAATACCATCCTAGCATGGATTCCTAGCATTTATCTGTGGACTGCATTACCCTTTTATCTTCTCTACCTAAAGCACTCTAAAAGAGGGTACATCGTGCTTTCCGTGTTGAGCAGGTTCAAGACGGTAAGATGTCTTTGCATTGTTCTGCAAGTAACCTGCAGTTTGTAGTTCATGAGCATTAATTCTGTGTCAAAGCAAACACTGCAGGTGGGGTTTAAACAAAATTATTTCTGGTTTATGGGGGAACTTGCTTATAGGAAACACGTACAGATTTCTGAGGAGGCATACGAAAGGATAGCTCATCTGTTGGGAAATCCTGCGAGCACACCTTTCTGTGTGGGGTGAGGAGTTTATTATTCTGCAGAAAAGAGCAACACCACTTAAAGAGCTCACCACTGGTGAGCCAACACCAGTTAAAGCTGCAAAACAAAGACTTAAAGGTAACTGTAGTGAAAACTTCATCTCATTGTGAAAATAAGCACAGGAAAGTATTTTTTCAAGCCAGTCTACCCACTTAACAGCTATGTGACTTGTCTGCGTCTTGTGCCTAAGAGATGGCTGATGTCAACAGTTCCTCTGGTTTATAAATGGCTAGGTCTAAGGAAAGCAAGCAAGTCACTTCCCATGGACCATGAGAGAATTGGGTTATCCTGGAGAAAAATTCCGGGCATCTGCTTCAGAGCGTGTCTGCCTTTAATCTACATGCTGCCTGTGTTTCTAATTAAAACTGACTAGTATGGGAGGGGAGGAAAAAAGAAAAAACCCAACAGGTAAATACATTAATCTTTCTCCTAGTTGTTTGCACATCCCTTGCAAAACAGTTGAGACTGGATCCTTGGTTTGATTGCAGCGGGACAGTTCCATTAGGCTAAATGCAGCTGGTCACTGTAGCAGTGTTTTGTTTTTCTGTCTCGATGGGAATCTTTGAATCGTAATGGTTTTGCTAGCCATGTGATTGCCCTTGAAGATGAATTTACCAAATGCAGTTTCTGTTTGACTGCTTTCAGCTGTTCGGTGTCCTGCTGTGGTGCGTGAGCTGGGCAGATCTCTTCTACTCTTTCCATGAGCTCCTGCAAAGCAGAACGCCACCACCAGTCTATTTTGTGACTCCCTTGATTGTTGGCATCACTATGGTTCGTAGCTGTTTTCTGTTAAGTGGGACTAGTAAGAAAACTGTTACTTACATGCATGAAGGAGGAAAGGGGTTCCTTTACATTTATTGTCTAACCCTGTGCTCTCTTAACTGAATGATTAGTATTTGGATTAGTGAAACAAATTTTGCCAACTGAAAAGACCACAGTTACAGACATCTCTCTCATGCAGACTTACCTATGTAAATTGAAATCTTTATAATAGAGAGATTGTTCTCCCACCTTGCTCTCATCTATTTCTCCAGGCTTGTGATCCAGGTGTGGAGAGAATTTGGGTATGACTTTGCCTAAATGGGGAGATATGATAGAGCTTGGCTTGTGCATTGTTCAGTATTGTACTGGACTTTGTCAGATTATTTTATCTGTTGGTTGTTCCTCCATCAAACAGAAACCAAATTTGCTTTACCTAAGATAACAAACAGGCTTGGGGCTGTTGTGTGAAAAATAAAGCTGTAAAATTTGCCCATTAAGTTTTTAATTCCCTTGGTAAGCTTAATTTATTTTTAATGCTGTTTTCTAGACAAGTCATGGTTGTCCATCTGGACAGGAGAAATGACAGGTCTTAAATTTGTTTAATATATTACACGCTAAAGTGTAATTGCGTGTGGCCCTAGGTACAACGTCTGGTTTAAAAATTGGATTATGTAGCAGAGGCTCTGAAAGTGATAAAAACAAATTATTTCATAAAGTTATTCAAGGCTTCCCTTAGACAGAGGAAGTTTTATCATTGACTTCTGTAAAATGATGATGGGGCCTCTTTTCAAAGTGGTCCTGCTGCCAATGAGAGTGTGAATAAGGGGAGCAGTGGGATGGGATTGTGTTCACATGTTCCTGTACTTACTTTTCACAGCTGTTAGCTACATTGCTTATTCAATATGAAAGACTGAGAGGAGTTCAGTCCTCTGGGGTGCTCATTATCTTCTGGTTTTTGTCTGTGCTCTGCGCCGTGGGGCCTCTCCGGTCTAAGATCATGACTACAACAGCACAGGTAACATGCCATCCTTGTTAGCACTTGGAGAACAGGAAATGTAGCATTAACATCTCTGTGAAGGGAATGAATCACCAAGTTTGGAGTCAGACCTGAAGCTGGCTTTTGCCAGAAAGAGAAATTTGGTTCCGTTGCCTTGACTCAGACTGGTCTAACTTGAAGGGAACTGGGGTTTCTCCTGCAATGTCACAAAGATTTTGCTTAGCCCAAGGCTATACTGGAAACCTGATAGACATCTGAGGGCTGTACCAATACTCTGACATACACACACACACACACGCATGAACAGGCTCTCACTATTTATTTGTTTTCCTCCCCTTCCCTTTCTCTTTTCAAGCCCCCTGCCATGCTTCAATAGGAATGGGCAGTGATCGAAGATAATGAGTTTTAATAAATAATGTTCCTTCCTTTGTTGTTCCGGCAGCTTGACCGTATTATACAACTCCAGAGGCTTTCTTTTTGTCAGTGCCCAATGTGGTGAGGACAGCATTTTGACTCCAACTGTGGCTGTAAATAGAGACCAGAAAGTTGGAGGGAGAGAAAAGAAACCTGGGCTGTTATGATTCCCATTTGAAAGCATAGCAGGTTCTCCCACAGTAAGAAAGTTGTTTTTCACAGAAACAAATTTCACTAAGTAGGGCAAAGCAGATTGTTTCAGTGATTAGATCATCAAAGACTAGGAATGAAAGGAAGTATTTGGAAAACATTAAGGTGATTGCTTCTCCTCAGTGAAATCAGTGTTGATTCTGTTTGGTGATTTTTTATACTTTTTTTTTTTTTTTTTTAAAACTACTAGCAGTGTTATCCTTTTACCAAGGATCTTGCTGTGTCAGACTGTTGTAAATATTCCAGCAGAAACTGAATCAAACCTTAAATGACAATCTGTGTAGAGCTTTTTCAGAGGGTAGCCTCAATCACGGTGAGACCCACTTGTACACTACTTAAAGTCAATTTTAAAATTGTGGTACTGGTGAATAAGTACAAATATTGGACTATAAATGATTGAATCCTTAATCATCTTAAAATTCTGTGTGCAGAGCCTTAGAACATCTGTGGGTAATATCCCTCTTGTTCTTGCAACTGCCGAGGACCAAATAAATATTCTTTCTCTTACACTTAAGGACTAAAAGTTTTAAGTGAACAATGAGAGCATTCACAATGACACTGGGTTATGAAAGAACCGTGTAAGGGACATGCACTCATAGCAAGAAGTTTTAAGTCAACTGCATACTCAAATGAGTGGGAAAGGAAATATCTCTAGAGCAGATGGAACTGTTGTTATACAATGCAGTGCTTTTTCTTGTAGCTTCTTCTGAAAGCATTTGACATTGATTGCTTGTCAGAGAGAAGATACTAAAGAAAATGTATGTTCTCTGATCCGGGTTGACAATTTCTATGCTTACGACATGATCTGGCAAGAACCCCTGGAGGTAATTTAAAAGGATGTCATGTAGTCCCGATTCCAGAGGGTGTCTGCATTCAATGAAGATGCATAAGCACTTTGAAGTTGACAGAATTTAATGAAAAGCTTGGAGATAAGCATTTTCTTAGGCACTTTACAGAGTATGTGCATACTTTTGTAAGATAATTCCTGCTAGCAGCTACTTCACAGTATTCAACTGTAGGGGAAGAAAGGAATTGCCAAAAGAAGCTGAAACAGACAGTGTGTCTATGTGTGTTGTGGGTGGAAATACAATAATAACAACCATTTACTGTGTTTCTTTTTCCCTTTAGGGCCATGTAAATGAAAGGTTCAGGTTTGCCACATTTTACATCTACTTTGCTTTGATAATCATTGAGTTGATTCTTTCATGTTTTAAAGAAAAGCCTCCATTTTTTTCCCCTGTTAATACAGACCCTGTAAGTATTTTTATTTGCATTACTTATACTTTACAGACTATATAATGTTTTGAGAGTCCTAGTGAAAATACTTGTAACTGAAAAAAGCTTTGGATTGTCATTGAGATTCCAGCTGTACTTGGTGACCCCCTTAAGAAGCAATAGGTATGGAGAGTACTAGTAACGCGTAATGGAAAAAGGCTTCAAATCCCATTGTTAATGACCGAAACCTGTGTGGTGAAAACAACTCTCCTACTTGCTGCTTCATAAATTTCGTTTATGACAACTAAAGTGTAGTATTAATTATTCCAGGGGTGATTTTTATGAAGATGGTTTTCTACCTGCTTAACATTCATTTAGCTGAAGTCTCTCAGGGTTGACCCAATAAACCAATTTTATATGTGTTGAGAATAGATATGGAAAAACATTAATAACAGAAGGTATCAGTGGTGTCACAGGTTAAATTTCTTCTCCATTTCATAAAATGGTCTCTATAATTAGATTTATTCTTGAGCCAGACTGAGAGAGAAACTGAGTTAATTTCCTGAATGAAAATTTCAGAAACTGTAGAATGACGTTTCCCTTTATGTAAGTGTGATTTAAAGGCAATATATTAAGCAATTTTTGAAAGGAGTTCTGCATGACATGGGAAATGAAATAAATCAATTTTTATGTCCTTTTAGGACATAGGTACATACGTGTAATATACCGTATAATAGAGCAAAACTGATCAAAGTGAGCTGTTGTCTTGTTGAAGTAATAGTATATATCTTGATTTTTTTTTTCCCGTATAACTTTACCATAGAATCCATCTCCAGAGTTAACTTCAGGCTTTCTCTCAAGATTGACGTTTTGGTGGTTTACAAGGTGAGCCTCTCTTTTCAACGTGTTGGACAGCTGACAGCCCTAAACTCTATTTATGATACGTGTTGTACAGAGTTACCAACATGGAGGTTTTTGTCCCTGCAAGTAATTGATGTTGGATGCTCTTTCATTCACAGCACTGTCAGCGCTCTTACCATTTACATGTTTACAAACCACTTTTAGAGTGCTCATACTTCCCAAACTTCTTTTCTGAAAAGTATGGTAACAATTTTGACATGCCTAATAGGATATGCAGTCTGGTTGTGCTTACCACATGCTGGAGTGTGACCTGAAAGAAGTTGTAAGACTGTGTTGCACTTGCAGGTGATAGTGGCAACTTTTCACCCAGCTGAGATGCATTTTGTTTCCTGTTCAGGTTCATGGGTGAATGCTTTTTAATGAGGACATTTCCTGTGCAAGAGGAAGCTGGGTTATATATACAAATGATTATTACCAACTGATGATACTGCTGTAATATGGGATGATATTAAAGATCCAGACATGAGATTTTCTTTTACTCCATGATAAAGAAGTGGCATAGTTACCAGAGGCCATGTTAAGACTTGTTTTTTTCCAAAGTAGTTGAGAGTGTTGAGATCTTCTCTCTTCCATCCATGTATCTTTATTGTCCTGGCAACAGCCCTGTAAAATTCATTTTAGAGTGAGATCTTTCTAAATTTCTAGAGTTCTGAATTTTCAGCTTTCCTGTAGAGATTTATGGCAACTAGATGTTTCTATCCCTTGGCAAAATTTCACTTACAGTTGTAGTTTTCATTTATTTGGAGAGAGTAATCTGATTTTCCTTTAATTTATGTGAGCTTTACTTTTGCATTTTGTTCACTTCTGACAGTTAATTCAGATAGATTCCGTTATTTTTATTTCTAAATCTTCAGTATTTTCATTTAACACCACAGTTTCATTCAAAGGCTTTCGAATGTTGGCTTTTGTTGTATTTTATTGAAAATACCACTTTAGGAAAAATGTACATGTAATGAAAACTGTGTTGTATCCTCTCCTTAAGTGCAAGCATAGAGATGAGGAAAGGGAAATGAAGGCATAATTATCACTTTTCTTCTGTGGAGATGTATCTTCTTGCTTTTGTTAGCTAACTAGTCCTAGAGTTGTTGCTAGGAGTTGCTTTTTTTTTTTTTTTTTTCCAAACTGAGTTGGACTGTTTTTCTCCATATATGCAGCATGGCAATTCTTGGTTACAAAAGACCCCTTGAAGATAAGGATTTGTGGTCACTGAATGAAGAAGATACTTCAAAAAGTATTGTACAACAACTAAGTAAAGAATGGGACAAGGAAAAAGCAGAGTGTAAACAGTAAGTATACGAACAGTTCTGCGAATGGGGATTGATCTGAGTCACTTCAACATTAATAAGCTGTTCATCCCTAGAAGTGAGCCAAGTAAACGTGGCACTTGTCTCTTATTCCATCTGTTCCTCATTAATATTAACAGTCAAATTGGCTTATTTTAATATGTCTAGGCAGAGGCAAGCAAGAGCCCTCTGGGGCTTCTGTACCACCTACACACTTTTTTAACGAGGTGCTTAAAATCTGCATGGGCAGGTAGTGTCATTTACCATGTGGTGAAGGGCTGAAGATGTATAAGCAGAAGGGGATGAGTTGGTTGGATAGGAGAAAATTAATAACTTTCATTATTGAGCTGGTAGATGTCTAACCCTATAATTGCATCCCTCCTAGTCATGTTAGAACACAACTTCTGGGCACCATAAAACAAAAGGAATTCTTGATTATCGCCATCGTGAGGGTTTGGCCTGACATTAATTTTAGCCTGAAGGCTCTCAGCAGTAAATAATTCTTCACTTCCTACCAATAAAAGTATGAAACTGTCCCAACAAGTGAAGTGTATTGTGTATATAGGGAGAGGAATAGCCTACTTTAAGAGTTGAGACCCTGTTCTTGTTGCCTCAGAAGTTATCAGCAGAATTCCCATGATCTCTGATGGAAATGGAATGAGGGTCAGAATTACTTGCATATAGTTGCATCCATGCTGGAGAGGATATCCTTTTTATTGCATGTTCTGTCCCAGTGTAATCTTAAGAAGTTACCTATTGTGTAACTGTATTTCCTTCTCTGTTCCTAACTCCTTGGTTAGTGTCCAAAACGTCTCCAAACAAATAGATGTGCTAATAGTGTGTTTCAAATGAAAAATGTCAATAAGGAGGATGCCTGGCCTTCCATTTCCTTTCATTGTGGAGATTTCTTCTCCATATGGAAGCTTTCCTCTGTTATTTTCTGTGCATATCCTTGCCAAATTGGAAAGACCCTTTTATGTGATAATATTAGGAAAGTCATAAGCTTTTTGGCAAGGCTAAATATGATGTGGAGAGTTCCACTTCACAGCTAAAATTTGAAAGATTTCCAGCACTAACACCAGCAGCTTGTCCCCTAGTGCTGTGTGTGTGTGTGTGTGTGTTGTGGTTTTACTTTGGTTGGTTGGTTGGTTGATTTGGTTTTTTGTTCACTTAATGTCTCTACTTTTACGGTGTGGAATAACGTGCATTGTCTGGGTTCTGGTCTCTTGCTGCCCAGACATGAATCTTAGTCCCCCAGGCTTTCATATAATAAGAGCACAGCCATTTTACAGAAGTGCCTGGGGTCCAGGAAAACTTTTGCTGGAAAACCAGAAACTGTGTCTGGGGTTTTGTTATGGGGTTCATTGCGTTTTGGAAATCATTCATACAAACTGGGGCCGGTTGGCAATGAATTCAGCCTTAAATTCTGGCTTATACTAAGCTCAGGTAAAATTCTGTGGAGACTACGTTAATGAGCCTGAGGTGGAGAAAAGAGCAAAAACAAAGCAAATCCCTGTACTCTGGATTGCTGTTTCAAGTAACTCTGAAAGCTGGGTGGCTCTGTTTATTCTCCATTTATAAGTAGGCATTCTTAATTACTTCATG
The DNA here is from genome assembly GCF_009819795.1 of Aythya fuligula. Classification (NCBI taxonomy): domain Eukaryota; kingdom Metazoa; phylum Chordata; class Aves; order Anseriformes; family Anatidae; genus Aythya; species Aythya fuligula. The sequence goes on along the minus strand of NC_045576.1, from coordinate 8,876,677 downwards.
TCAAATAACATCATTGGTAGTTGCTTGGAAGCCATTGGAAAGGCTTTTCTTTTTTTTTAACTCTGCTGATTTGATCTCCTCTGGGTAAGGTTTTATGATATTAAAATGTTGTTTCAGTTCCGCATGTGTAGAAAGTGTCATGGAAAATATTTGCAGTGTACATAGTAATGACTTCTTTCTAAAAAATTAATCAGTTGCAATTCTGGCATAGCTAAAGCTTCAGACTTATTTCATTGTAATGATTATCATATTCCTATTTTACCTAAACCTACAAAACTCCTTTTGCATATTGTTTCACAGCTCTTTTAAAGCACCCTTGTGAATTACTGTTAAATAATTGCTAATAATTGATTCTCTACTAATGAGTTACAGAATAGATCAGTTTGGATTTAAGTCGGATCACTGTGGATTCAAATCATTATTATAGATAATAATAACAACAATAATAATAAAGCATGCTAGTAGTCTTTTTGCTTTTGCTCATTTGACTGTATGGCTGAAGTCTCTGCTTACTTTACTGGTAAGTGCATTGCTGCTTCTGAGAAAGCTGGAGCTGTGCTGGAAGGATGAGAGCGCACTGGAACCTATTTCACCTCACTTTTTAGTTAGCTTCTGATTTTAGAGGCTTTGCTTATGTAGATGAATTGAAGATATAGTGCCTTGTCGTTACCACTGAGAAAGCTATGTGCTTCCCATGAGATAATCAGCATTTATTATCTGCCCAGCTGTAAATAATGGAAGCCAAGCACATGCTTTTTGCTTGGAGAAAAAACTGGGTGTGACGAGTCCCACACACTGCTGAAATCCTGGCCTCACCTAGCTACCCGTAGTAAACACTAGATGTGTTTTTTCTCCCTTTGGGATTTTTGCTGCAAGAGATCTATTTCATTGCTGTTAGCTCACTGTAATAAACATTTTTAATAGCACAAAGCCATGGGCAAGTAGTCCTGTTTCTCCTTCAATGCGTTGTAACAGCCTGGTTGTCAGAAAATAAAGCTTTACTCATAAACTCTCCAGGTTTGATCTGGAAGAACAAAGACTACACTGTTTATTCTCGTCTGAAACAAAACAAAGCGATAAAACAAAAAATGTTGTCTGGTTTAGGTTCCCCTACCCCACCCTCAAACTGTACTGCAAAGAAATTGGGATTTGCACATGCCTTCATTTGAAAGGATGTGAACAAGTTTCTACCTGCGGGCTGTTAGCCACAGCGATCATTCTGAACTCTTGTAGGCTGTTGGAATTACCAGCCTCTGTAGCCAGCCAGCTCCAAAAAAATCTGCATGCTCTTTATGAAGAATCATAAATCCCACCTCACTTGGTTGTACTTGCAAGTTATTTTTCAAATGCCTTTTTTCTCAACACTAGGGTCTCTCTTCCATCTGTCCTTTCTTATAAGGCTTATGTGTCCCTGACTCACATTTCCTTTCCTCTGCTCCACCTGGATTTGGGATTTAAACTTCCTGGCTGACGTTCATGGAATTATTCTTTAGGTCCCGTAGCCCTCAAGACTCCACAGCAATTTGGGACATGTTGATAGAAAAGCTGCCAGGCTGCTCTTTGAGGAGGAGGTAATTTTTCAGAGCACCCAATCTGTATTGATAGGCTACAGAAGTCAGGCACCTAAACCCAAGAGGTTCCGCTGTTAAACTTGCCCAGAGCCCTGGAGAGCAGCACAAACTTTTGGGGTGAATTTTTCCTTAGTCATTCTCAAAGATCTTTGCAGAAGATCCTGCTTTCATTGGCTTATTTTGCATTTGGAGAGAGTTAACAGAGTTTTAACTGCTTGATTTGTCATTTGAGTAAACTTTAGGCAGCTAAATCCAGAGTTTCTCTTCTGGAAGGAACTTGGTCATCTGTGTCCCAGATCTCAGAGATAGCTCAGCTTTGGAGGTTTTTGTTTTGCACTATGGTTTGTACTCTGTTGAAAAAGTCCCGGGAACGCAAAACTCTGAAGTGGGCTGTGCCTGCTTCCTCTCGCAGCTTGGCATGAGGTTCAGTGCCTGTCTCCAGAGGGACTCAGACTTCTCAGAAAGCAGCTGTGCTACCAGATAAAGGTAAAGGTTTAGTGCAGCTGGTGACAGAATAAAGAATAGTCTCAGAAGGACTAGGTGAGGGTGCCTATTCGTGGCATGTAAATACCAGCTGTTAGAGGATCCTTTTAGAAGAAACTGGAGATTCGAGGTCAATTTAGTTGTCTGCCAAAGGAAGTCAGCCATTCATCTCCTACTCCTTTGGGCCTCATTCTCATCCCCAAGTGATTGGCTTTCTGGCTTGTGGGGTACACCTCATCCTTTTGAGGGGTGTTATGCAGAAAAATAAAGGAAATCAAGACTCATCACACAAGAGGGGGCTATCCCTGAATGTGTCCAGATCTTGCCAGAAGTCCTGCTGTAGCAGAGCAAAGAAAGGAGCTAGGTTTTTGGATGCCACTGCAGTACTGTACACATAGGGCAATGACGTTCTCATCATCAGTTGTCACTACTTGATTGATGTGTTCCCCTAGGAAAGAAGATGTGACATATAGGAAGAAATCTAACCACATGCTGAATCATGTTGGTGATGGTCCAGATGAGGCAGAAGTTCTGATTAGAGACAAGAAGCACAACAGAAAGCCTTCCTTCCTCAAAGCTTTGTTGAGGACCTTCGGACCATACTTCTTAATCGGCTCCTTCTTCAAGCTGATACAAGACTTACTTTCTTTCGTCAACCCTCAGCTCTTAAGGTTGGTTTACTGTGTGAGTAGTTTCTATGTGCAATTTCTATGGAGGCTTGGCTTTGGCAAGCAATATTTATTTTTGAAATGCATAACTAGTTTCCCTCACAGTGCTGCATGTGTAAGTTTCCCCACCTTCCCCCTGAAATGCCCTGAGACAGGAGTTCTTTATTGTGGACTAGGCTGCAAATTGGACAAGCTTCTTTGAAATGAAAGATTCATAAATCACCCATCACCAATAGACAGCTTTGGATTACAAATTACCTGTTGTGCTGTGCAACAGTCCAAAGTAATTTCTTCCCAGTTCTAAAAGATTATTTGTGAAATCAATGCAGAGCACTTCTTGCTGGATCCAGTAGTCTCTGTATATCTGATACCCATATGGGCTGTTGGTGGTGGCAGCTGTAGTGTGACAATACAAATAAAGTGTGATGCTCAAGTACGTGGTGCTTTGGCAGTGCTGCTATCATCTGGGATAGATTTTGGAGACTTTAGATAAGTTTGTGCATTCTTAACAGTATGTAGTGATGAGAATGTGCAGTAAATTTCTAAGCAACAGAAAATAATGGTTTAAAAAAAAAAAAAAAAAAAAAGAGGAACAAAAAAGCAAGAGCTTGACAAAACTGGTATGTCCTCAAATTCTCCCTGAATGGGGAACATCCCTATTTTCCATCTTCGGGGACACTGGTCATTCAGATCCATAAGGCTATCTGCACAATCCCCACATTTTTCTCTCTGTTAGTATTATTCCTGAGGTGAGAATGTCGCCAGATAATCATTAACTAACAAAAACATATTGAAGCATTTCAGAGAATGGTGGTTGCTTTCTATCAAACCATCGCTTCTTGTTTCCAAACACGTGGTCCTGTTAATGCATGAAGGGTTTGGATGGGGGCCATAGGTGAATGTGGGGAAAGGGAGAAAGGAAGGCTCTGTTTCTATACAAATGTCTTAAAATAATGTGGAGCTGTGTTCAGAGACAGTGTTGTTTTGTGGGTGGTTTGTGACATACCCAGACACTTGCCGAAAAAAGGGTCCAGCCCAATATGGTGACATTAATAGCTTGCAGTCTGTCTTCTTCCAGTGTCCCTAGTGAAGAGGAGGCAGCTGGCTTCCTGCTGGGAACACATTAACTATAGTCTATTCTGGGAATTTCTGAAAATTGCATAAATTCCTGGATATGTTGTCAGTGATATCTCAAGGCATATGATGGGGAATTTCTGCTCAAGTCTAAACTCCTGCAATCTTGGAAAATGCAATTCTAGTGGCAAAAGAAAATGAAAAAGCCATGGTTGTCTGGCAAGTTGCACATAAATTAGTTTTCTGTTTCTAAAAAGATTGCTGAATCTTGAGGAAGAGTTTTTTTCTTCTGAAGCTGTCCACTTAAGGCATGAATGAATGGTGTTATGCAAAAGGAAGATCTCAGATCTGAAGCTGAAGCAACCTCATGCTTCTAAAGCAAGGCTTTGGGCCTCCCTAGTAGTTTCCAAGTGTTATTTCCCCCCTGCTGGTTATCTGAATCAGGGACCCAAATCTGTTCCTCTCTTATTTTGAAAATTCAATTCTCTGGTCAGTAGTCTGGAGTCAGAAATGTGATTTTTGAGAATTCTGGACATTGCAATACGTTGTTCTGCTTGTTTGTTATATGACAGCTGTTTTGGTCTTGCAGGGAGAGCACCTATCTGCAGTAAGAAATGGTTATTAATGAAAGATAACCAGTTTAGTGGTACTACAGTTTTACCAAAAAAGTGAGAGTAGAGAACTTCCTGTGCATCCATCCTGAAGGATTTCTTTTAATCTAGCTTTTTTTTTTTTGTGGGAAAGCACCCCAGGCAGAGGTGCTTGGGCTGCTGGAAGAGTATTTGGGTAGGAGGGTGGGAAGCTGGTTTTGCCTGCTTTACTGCAGTGTCCTACGATGTTGTATTGTTCACCTCTTGCCCTGTGCAGCTGCTTGGCAAAGCCCAGACACGGAGCTGTGTGTTTGAACACCAGATTGCAGGGGAAATCTAGACTTTCTCGTCATATTTCATTTTCTACGGGCTCACTTACAAATGGACTTTCTCACTGGCAAAGCTCAGGTTTTGCTGTTGTATCTTTGCAATGTTGTTTGGCTGAAGTCATAACTCAGCTTGCATCCTGGAGAGCTGTTTACTTTTTGTGGCTAGAGAGAGGATGTGGCAGGATGCCATAGCTGAGGGAAGCTATGTTATGTCCCATTAAACTTGCTGTATGTTTTCTTTTTTTTTTCCTTTTCCTTCCCTAATGTTCTGAAAAACAGTGTATTAATCAGCTTCATTAAGAACAAAGATGCCCCAGCCTGGTGGGGATTTTTGATTGCAGCTTTGATGTTTACCTGCGCTGTGCTGCAGACTCTCATACTTCACCAGCATTTCCAGTACTGCTTTGTTACTGGGCTGAGGCTGAGAACTGGGATCACTGGAGTGATATACAGAAAGGTAAGACTGGAAGCATTTTGTGGGCCAAAGCACCAACACAAGCAAACCATGTTATGAAGTCTTTTTCTTTGGAGATTAAGAATTAATGTATGTGAGAATAATTTTATTCTTGTTGGTGAATCAAATTCATGGGGAGTATTGTGTTTTCTTAATTCTTGAGGATTTCTTTTCCATCTTTCTTCATATGTGTCAAGATTGTGAATCCAAAGAATCTCTCTTATTTCTCAGTCCTTAGTTATCACAAACTCAGCAAAGCGCTCATCTACTGTTGGAGAAATTGTCAACTTGATGTCAGTGGATGCCCAACGCTTCATGGATCTGGTGACTTTCCTGAATATGTTGTGGTCTGCACCACTCCAGATATTTCTAGCTTTGTATTTCCTCTGGCAGGTACAGACATTGTCACATTTCTTCAGATTTTTTTTTTTAAATGACGTACAAGTATAAAGATTTTTGATCCTTTGACCTACCGCTGCTTTTTTATAAGCTTATTTTTCTGCCTGGTTTTGGTAAAATAACTTTCAGTGGTGTACAAGATCGATTAGTTTTGTAGTCGTTTTGTTCAGCTGACAGGCAAGATAACACATCTGAAGCCAAAGGTAGCCTTTATATTTCCTTTGTCCCTAGGATGCTTCAATAGGTGCAGTTTTGGACTCATCACTGTATTCCCAGTAGTAGATACAAATGAGAACTCGAGGGGAGTGCTTAAAAAACAATCGTACAACCATATTATGCCATAACAAGAAGTTTTGTGTGAGTCAGCATGAAACAAATCTCACCCGGAATAAACATATTTTTTTCCATTGCTTCAGTGAAGTTTCTTGTTTATTCCGAGTTTCGTTAGAGCACTGATTTCCTCTTTAAAATGTTTCTTTGCGGTTAATCTGTGTAAAGCAGGAGCACCAATGTAACTATACTGATTTATTCTCAAGAGCCATAAAGCTGCAGTAGGTTTATGAGTTACTGCTCTGCTGGTAAGCAGTGTAGTTAGCGGTTTGTGTGTGCTCTTATCCATATTGAGGGCACTGGGTTAATTCAGTAATTACAGTTCCCTAGGTCAGGGAGAAGTCAGTAGAAAAAATCCCTTCTCTGTAGCTTATTTGTTCATTTCTAGATTTGCTCAATAGCTCTGTGTCTGTGTTAGCTCAGACTTTTTTCCCCTCCCACTGGGAACCGCTTACCAGGTAAATCACAAAGCACTCTGCTGTCACCAATACTGGTGTAATGGTAACTCAGGATGGATGTTGTCTTATTTTTCTGTCTCCTCGTTGTTGTGTGGATTCAGAATACTTCACCAGGAGGAGTTCAGCTGCCTATGCAGAATGCTCACCAGTGAGGCAAAGCATTTCGGTTTCTGTAACCTGCTGTTGTTTTAATGCTCGCCATAGGGGATAGCAGCACTTGGGTACAACAACAACTTACCTTTTTTTTCTTTCAATCAAGGCTTTAGGGCCTTCTGTGCTGGCAGGAGTTGCTGTGATGGTTTTACTTATCCCATTGAACTCTGCAATAGCAATAAAAACCAGAGCATTCCAGGTAAGGTACCAGCAGAGAAGGTGGTATTATCTAGATTTCTAACTGTGCTATGAGAAGTGAAGGCATCAGCAGTGTCTTGGCCATTTCTGAGATGCCATTCACACTACTTGACTTAAAAGTAAGATTGTGCTGATAAGTTTAATAACTGTATCCTCTCAGATGGTAGTTTTTCCATAGTGAATCAAATGCTATTCAAAGGTGTGGCATTGAGTCATTGACTCATGCTGCTGCAACAGCTTCTGGCATTAGCAAGGAGTTTTTATCTCCGTATCCCCTTCACCTGGCAGCTTCTAGGAACATCTAGGGAAAGGGCAAATGTAATTCTTTGAGCTATGAATGACTTTTTAGAGATGGAAAAAGAAATGTGGCAACTTGTTTCTTGTATTAATGGCCAGTGTTGACTTTCATCACTACTGAGCTGGGGCTAAATTTGAATTATTATCTTGAGGTAAAAATATCTTCTATTCCTTTTTTTCCCCTACACTTAGTCTCTAGTCAAGAAAGGTTGAAAAAACAATATAATAGTGCCCTCTGGCTTTGTGCTACAAAACTCTCATAAGTAGTTTGTGCTGTGTAGCTTATCAGTAGCTGTCTGAAAGGTTTAAAAGAGAAATCAAGCTACTGATGTAAAGAGGGTAAGAGCTGGAAAACAAGTATAAATGATAATATTTAAACACAACCTTAGTAACATGTTTAAACACAACCTTAGTAACAGAGTGGCATTATTACATGCCTTAAAGAGACATCCAGACATTCCATTAAATCTCTTTGGTGCTAACAAGTTAATAGTAGCATTCCTTTTTTTCCCTTGCCCACAATAAGGTGCTTGGAGATGCATAACTAGGTGTGTGTGAACACAATTTTTCATTTTGTCTATACTGCTGAGCAGGGATTTGGTTTATGTGAAGTAGCTGAATGAAGCACTGTGTTCTAGTGTATAGAAGAAAAATAAACTAGGAGTAACCACAAGTTTCAAGGGATCCCATGAGAAATAAAACTATGTATATCAGGAACAAAATCTGAAGAAATCAAAGGAAGTAGGGTAGTATTTTATGAAACACCTGAATCTTTCGTAAGGGTGGTTTTGAAAATGTAACTCCTAACACTGAAGATGACTAGAAGGCTTTCATACTCATCTTTTCAACAATTTTCTTGGATTCCTGGTTTCTTTGGAAGTACAGGCTTGCACAGTGAGTTTACTGATAATGGTCTGGCTTTCTTTAATCTCCTTCTGCATCCTCTTTAGAAATAGCCCAAGGACCATCGCAGCTATGAGACAACATGTTTAAAGCTCTCATCTAGTCATTCCTGTGACACACTGTCTCCTGTGTTTACCAATAACCTAGGTAGAACAAATGCGGTATAAAGATTCCCGCATTAAATTAATGAATGAGATTCTGGGTGGCATAAAGGTGCTGAAGCTGTACGCTTGGGAGCCATCATTTTCAGAAAAAGTGTTGGAGATACGAAGGAATGAGCTGCGAGTTCTGAAAAAATCTGCCTATCTCAATTCCTTGTCCACCTTTGCATGGATCAGCGCTCCATTCCTGGTAAGTTGAATTTGCATGATTTTTTTTAAATTGTACAAGCATATCGTTGAAGGATATGTGAAGTTCGTAAATAGGCCCTCTACTTGCCAACTGTAAGTTGGAATGATATATAAATACCTTTCAAAAAAAAAAATATTATTCATGTGCTTTGAAGCAAGGTTTCTATTTATCTAGAGCCCATTTGTTAATCAGTATCAAAGTATTTATTGGTAAAGCCTGCCAGTGGAAGCTGAGAATAGCTGTCTCAGGAGAATTTCCAACCACTTCAAAGTATTTCCCACAACAAATTGAAACTAGAATTTGAAACATCTGAGATACCTGTGTATAAGAGCCCTCGCCAAAAAGCTTTGAGTCGGTCGAGTCAGCGTCTTACACTTTCATTTCTGCCTTTCCTTTTACAGTGCTCTGTTTTAGTGGGAGAAGGAGCTGTTAAATTATGCTACTACCTTAGAAAAAAAGTCTTAATGTAAAAATATAAAGCCTGAATGTCACGTTGTCAATTCTGAAATGATTTTTTTCCTCATTTTTCTTTATTTTGCACCACGATCCCTTTTGCATTAAGAGTTTTGGTTTGCATGCATAAAAACATTCAGATAAGTGCTTTGTCAAAAATGTTCTTAGCCAACAGTTGTCAAGATCAAAGGCCCAACCCTGTAAAAACGTTCTAAACGGCCTCCAGATCATGCCTCTTTCATGTTTCCTTCAAGTTGGGTTCAGTGCACATTCCTCTGCCTGCTCACTGCTGGTGTACTGCACAGGGAGGTACCTTTGCAATGCATGGTCCCTGCCATACAGCGAACCAGCAAATAACTTGGCTGTTACTGCCTTTCTTATTGATCAGTAAATTTTGTTTGCTTAGCCTGCAGTTTACAATGGGTAAATTTGATTAGGTGGAGCTGGAAATGAAGCCAAACCACAGCTAGATAAACGCTTTTCTGAATTTACCAGGGTTCTGTAGTTCACCAACTAAAGCTCCTAGTTCACCTAAACGTTAGCCATTAGTAATCTGACGGTTACTTCGTTCTGCATGCCTTTTTTTGTTGATAACAAATATCAACTTACTCATGTGACAAGCATGTTGAAAAGGTCAAATATGGAGAATTTTCCTGATATTGTTGTTGATACGTTTATTTCTAATATGCTCCATGCTTGACTACTTTTTAAAGTGTCAAAATGTTACACACATCTCGCAGTAAACTCACCTTCTGGCTTTCAGGTAGCATTGACAACATTTGCTGTATATGTCTCAGTGGATGAGAATAATATCCTGGACGCAGAAAAGGCTTTTGTCTCCCTCTCCTTGTTTAATATCCTGAAGTTTCCCCTCAATATGCTTCCACAGGTCATTAGCAACATTGCACAGGTAAGGAAGGTCTGCTGCGTAAGTTCTTTCAGACACAAAGAACACCAGATAGCTCTGATTTCTGGAAAGCAGAGCTGCCACGTATCTGCCTGTTAGCTAGCTTTCTTTCCAATATGCTTTCATTAGTGCTGCCATGTATCAGAAAGCTAGACATCTGAGTAAGCTTGTGTGTGTGGCATTTCACATATGTAAATTTTGCTTCACTCAGATGAATGTAGCTTCGTCTAATAAAGTTCACAGTTAAAAACATGAATTTCAGCATAAGACTGCTTGCAGGGAAAGAATGAGTCACTGCTCAGGAAGCCCATGGGGTGGCTTAAGCCATTCTGCATGCTTATCTTTTCTGTAGTAAGAGCATTAAGTCCCCATTAAAAGAATGACAAAATAATGCTGCTTTCTTTTCTTAGACGAGTGTTTCCCTAAAGAGAATTCAGCAGTTCCTGAGTCATGATGAGCTTGATCCAAATTGTGTGGAAACGAAAGTGATTGCACCAGGTAAAGATATCAGTATTTTTTTAAACTATGTTAATACAACAAGCATCTTGTGTTTGTTTTGGACTGGCTGAGTTAGCAAAAAAGCAAAAAGCAAATGACAACAATATTATTTATTTTTTTAATTTCTTCTCTGAAGAATGTGTGTTTTATCATTTACTCTATATGGAAATTACAAAAGCTTCTGGCTCTATCTTTGAGCTTTGCACTGCATTTGTTGGGCCTGAGTTTGCATCTGCAATCTAATGGTTGCTAATGCCACTGAATAATGAAGTGCATCCACTGACTGGGGTCAAGAAGACCTTCTCACACCTTTCACACTGCGCAAATGGTCAGAAATATTATAAACAGGAGTTCTGTTTTATTCTATTGCAAGCACAATATCCTAAAAGAATGAGCAAACCATTGGAAAGCTGTGTTTTCTCCTGTAATGGACTTTGGTGATACTACGGTTTGAAACCTCTCTTGTGTGTGATGCGGTGGAGGAGGAGGAAGAGGAGGAGGGATGGCTGTGTAGCTGCCACGTGCTTATTGTTATACACCGCTCCAACAGGAGGTGAAGAAAGCCTGCAGATCTGTGACTTGTTATTGTGGCAAGCAAAAAGCTGTGCAGAGGCAAATTTAATCTGAATCATCAAAGTCAACAGCATGCTGTTGGTCTCCTACTGACTTGAAAGTGGTTTCTCAAGTACAGTTGTGCTAATGATTGCACACGGATTCTGAGAACTGCTCTGAGCAGCAAATGTTGGGACCAGCCTCACCTGGACAGAGTGAAGCAGGACTTTTCTGCTCGTAGGTCTGTAAGCTCACTGTCTATAGCTTAAGCTGCAACCAGTTATTTTCACTCTGATGAACATTCCCATCTCGTGACCCAGTTGCAATCACTAGACTGTGCTTTCCATACCAATAGAAAAGGGAACTGCAATGTACATGAAACCTGTAAAGATTCCTTTGTGTGCAAGTCTCTCAGTCACGCTATTCCGTGTAACAGTTTTCCTGCCTTCTCTGTTGCATTTTTGTCATGCAGGCTATACCATCTGTGTTAAAAACGCAACATTCAGCTGGGGAAAGGACCTTAAGCCGTCTTTGAAAGAGTAAGATTTCTTTATGCAACTGCAATACATCTACTTGCTTCCCTTTTTTCTGGCTTTTGGAAGGTCAGTTTGAAAAACATCTGCTAATATCTGCAGGCTTTTTTCTGGGAGAGGTTGTTACCACGTGCCCCGTAGTGCATCTCGTCTGACTTTAAAACGCCTAGCTAATATTCACACCTCACAGTATTCAGGCATTACAGAACAGTGCTGTAAAGCTTTAACTCCGCAGCAACCAGCCTAGACTAGTTATCTATTAAAGGACAGAAAGGCTAGGTAAATTTCTTAAATACTTTTTTTGTTGTTGTTTTTTTAACTGAAGCAGTAGACAAATTAAATTGATCTGATTGCTTATGAAGGCAGTTCTGATGTCTGGGTTTGGGTTTAATTCTAGCTCATGGGCATGTGAACAGTAGTCTCTTCTTTTAAGGTTCTTGTAGCAGGCTCATCCCTGTGGCTATACATATGCCATTTCCAGGCTATGGAGGTGTACGTTTCACTCTTTTGCCTATTTGTATGAATACAAACAAAATTTGCCTGGAAGCACATACGTCCCCGTGTTATGCTTTGTTGCCAGATCAAAATCACAGAAACTTGATAAGTATTCATAGACTTCTTAGTCTGAGCAGCTCGTGATGCTGTGCTGAGTTTATTACATTAACAGGCTGTTCATGGATAACCTGCCAGCAAGAGGCTTAGAGTTCAAAGGAGCTGCTTTGGTTCAGGCAACCAAATCTACAGTCAGGCTGACTTCAGTGTTCTGGGTTTTGTATCAGAAAGAACCATGCATCTCCAGCACAAATTGCTAGCTACCTGGGCCTAAAAATTAATTGGTGACTTCCTAAAAATAGCAGTAAGGCAAACCTCAGCCAGAGGGAAAGAATAATGGGAAGAAGGAAAAACAAAAACAAAACAACAAAAAAACACATTGCTTTTGAAATTTCTTGCTTTCATGTTTTTAAAAACAAACAAACAAAGCATTCTCGCTGTGTGCAAAATATCAACTACCTCCTGGGGAAGAATCTGCAAAAGCATTAAAGCCTTAGTTCTGCATCAGGATCTTTGCAAACAGAAGTTCTGGTCGATTTCATTAGTGAAAGACACTGAAGGCAAAGAGACTGTGTCCATCAGTCATTTCCATATCACCTTCAGAACTGGGACCTAAAGCAGTACCTTTTAGGACATCATGGGGAAAACAGTAAAGGATTTTTTTTTTTACTGGGAAAGATTAATTTGTCTTTTGTAATTGTGAACCCTGTTTATTAGCACTGGGAATATTTTAGTAAAATGGTTAGGACATTTTTAGGTGTGATGTATTCACTCACTGCTTCAGCACAGTTGCTCCTGGTTTTTAAAATCAAACCCAAAAGATTTCTGGAAGATTGCTTTCAAAAGGCTTATTAGCCCTGTTTGATTTGCTGATGGACTGATGTGACACAGCAAAGGGTCTTAGAAGGCTTGTTACCAATCCCACTGATTTACAACCAACAAAACAGATTAATGTTAGGTTTCCATTTACTCCTGCAGTTCTGCTTGCAGTTGACTGTAGATGAGAAAGGGAGGAGAAAACCAGTGACCAAGCTATGCTTACTATACCCTGTCAGGCTGATTTGTCACTGTGTATTTCAGGCCATTTAAAGACCTCTAATGTCTTTAGTAAACTAATATTTAATTAATTTCCAGCCTGTTTCCTCCACAGTATAAATCTGTTGGTCCCCAGTGGTGCTTTGGTTGCTGTTGTTGGCCATGTTGGCTGTGGAAAATCTTCTCTGGTGTCTGCGCTCCTGGGTGAAATGGAAAAGCTGGAAGGAGAAGTGGCTGTGAAGGTTGGTATTGTTTCTAATGCTATTTAACAGTGGTACAGACATGTGGTTCTTATGCCTACCGTTGCTTGCAGTGCACATCAGGCTGGAGAAGACATTGTTTGCTCCTATGTCAGCTTGTCTGTGTGTTTATTTGGGTTTTGTCCACATCTGTTTACTTGTGTTTTACATGAAATGACTTTCTTGATTCCATCAACTGTAGATCAGCAATTAGTACACATATGTACAGTTTGGTTATGTATCAAACAGGATCTATATATGTGTGCTGAAGATCTTAATCAGAGTTGTAAGCTTGAATTGATGCTTATAATAAACTGGAGTTGCCTTTCTCCTATCTTGTTCTAGGGTTCTGTCGCTTATGTGCCTCAACAAGCCTGGATCCAGAATGCCACACTGAAAGATAATATTTTGTTTGGCCAAGCTCCTAATGAACAAAAATACCAAAATGTCCTGGAGGCCTGTGCTTTAAAAACTGACCTGGAAGTGCTGCCAGGAGGAGATCAGACTGAGATAGGAGAGAAGGTAATTTTCTTCAAGTCAGACCTGCTTGATGATTCCTCTTCTGTCAAGCTAAAGAGAACACTGTAAAGTCAGCACTTGGTTTGATCTTTACGACAGCATCCCTATTACAATCAGTGCTGAAACATGCAGGCAGTTCTCTGGGAGTTAGTTGGACTTAAACGTGTTCCCAACTTTGAGTGTTTGTACTGCATCACATAATTGCACACCGAGCCCTGGTGGATCAGAGCATTTCCATTTGTAGTCCAACTGTAAGCGTGCATCTGGCCAGAATACTTGAGGTCCTTCCTATTCCCATATGGATAAAAAGGGAGGAAACATATGGTGTGCTTCAAGTAAAAGAAGTAATATGATCATCCCTTAACGTCTCATTTTAACAAGAAACTTTTACGTCAGTGATTGCCAACAAAGCTTTCTTTCATAGACCACTAAATCTGAGATGGATTTCGTGAAGTTGGGTGGATAGATGGATTTGTATGTAAGATAAGAGACATGGAAGACATTCCAGGTGCTGCAGCCCTGCTTTGAGTGTTTTCATTTTATGTCCTTGTTGACAGTCTTCCTTTTCATTGTTTTGAGTTTTAACAGCTCCCTTTAGGAGCTTATTAAGTGAGAGGCTTATTCTGTCTGCAGATTGCTGGGTGAGTGGAAGTTTGGCAGCGAACAGATTTAGAGGCGTTCTGTTCTTTTCCCTGGCTCTGAGTGCGTTATTCTCTTCAGCATCTCGTGTTTCATTTAGCATCCATGTGTCTGGTGGTGTATGAGCCATAAAAAGTCATAGCTGTTGTTTGAACTGATTGGTGTGATATATTTTGCTCTCTCCTTCCCTTCAGGGCATCAACCTCTCTGGTGGCCAGAGGCAGCGAGTGAGCCTTGCTCGTGCAGTGTTCAGTAACTCGGACATTTACCTGTTAGATGACCCTCTTTCTGCTGTGGACTCGCATGTTGCAAAGCACATCTTTGACAAAGTTATTGGTCCAGATGGGGTACTTAAAGGAAAAGTAAGCTGACATTTAGATTCTCTTACAAATGCACATAAGCTCTGAAACACTAATGGGTAACAGGAAAGTTGTTTCACCACCGAGGCTTTAGTGCTGAATCATTCCTGAATTTCTGTGTTTAATTGGCAGTGCAGACACCTTTTCTCCACAGCACAGATTCTGTGGTGAGCTGCTATTTAGGTATGTGCAAAAGTGATGTGATCTAGTCAGAACATGTAGAGGCAAAAACCTGTTCTGTCTTTTTAAAAACCCAACTATTTGAAATGTCCAAAATCAAGACATTTGTAGGATCTTGTAGAGGTTGTCAGCTTAGTATTGCTTGTTACTCAGAGGTGGCACAGTGAGGAAGTTGCAACAGCTTACTAATTTTACAGAAATCTTTGGCAGTATGCAGCCAAATTACAACCTCTCTGCTTCCCCTTCTACTCCTGTTACAATCTTCTCAGACTGTCTCAGTGCTTAAAAGGGAAAGAGGGCAAAGAAACTTAGCACGTGGGAAAGAGGGGAGTGATGACTCAGTTGTTTTACTTCCCTTTGTGGTTATATCAGCATGTAGTAGGAAGCATAGTAAGTTCATGTAGATTTTTCGAAGCTAATTTGACTAACAAGGGCAGTGTATTTCTCTTGGCATTTCACCGTAAGATGATAATTCACTCCCTGTCTCAAAAATGCAGTATTATTTGACTTGTTGGGTAGCATTAATGCACTGCAGCATTTAATCTCAACGACAACTTAGAGATGTATGTTTTGTTTTGTTTTGTTTTTTTTTCCTCTTTTTCCCTATCCAGACCCGTATTTTGGTGACCCATGGCATTGGTTTCCTGCCTCAGGTAGACCATATAATTGTCCTGGTAGATGGCAAAATCTCTGAAATGGGATCTTACCAAGACCTTCTGAAACAAAACAAGGCTTTTGCAGAATTCCTTCGAAATTATGCACTTGATGAAGGCATCGAAGAGGATGAACTAACAAGTACAGTACTGCTTTTTCTTAAAATATGTCTTTCTCTGTCAACCAGATGACAGGTACTTTCTCTGTATACTGTCCACTGCTCCTTCTTGACATCCTGGCTTTTGTCTTTCCTTTCTGCACTTCTATAAGAAATGCTGTCTTTGGCCAGTTCTGTTTTATTGATAAATGTTTTCCCAAATAAATTTAGTTCAACAATTGCATTTGATTTGTCCTAGAAAAAATGATTCTTGTGTTTGAAATTATTTTAAAGTTGAGAATTTCTTTTACAATTGACAAGGTTGAGCTCATCAGGAAAATGGAATAGGAAAGAACAAACTGGGGTCTGCTATTACAAGGGCTACACAGAATTTGGTATTTTTCCTTTGTTTTCATGTTGTGTGGTGTGGTTTTTTTTTTCACACAAGTTAAATGATATTTTAATCTTGGGTTACCTTTAAGGTTGTTTTTATGCTGATGAAATATTGCAAGATTAAAGCATTTTGGTAAATGTTTCCTTTGTGTGGCAGTGTTCTCACGCTCTTTGATTGCAGCACTGTGCTCTAGGCAGACATGCAGAAAGGAACATGCATGGCATCTTTTAGCAATAGCAGAGGCTTTCAGTAGGTCCTGACATGAGACCCCATCCCAAGATCATGCCTAGAGCATGTTCTATATGTAAATTTAGCTAGAACTAACTATAACACTATCACTTAGCATTTTGGATGCACTAAGGCAATGAGATGTAAATGCATTTGGTCACCAATCTGCCTCACAAGACCTTTGCAATTTAGTAAAGTGATGCACCGAAAGGATGTGACTACTGCCATTGGGGGTGATTAATGATGGGATTATGTACTGTGATTTTCCTGCTATGCTATTGATTTTCGTTACCCTTGCTTTGCCTGGCCACTTGTTTCTCTGCTTTCTGTTTTACTCAGCAGAAACTCTGAGATGCAATCTTGTCTTGCAGTGGTGGAAGAGGAAGAGGTCCTGCTAGCTGAAGACACCCTCAGCATCCACACCGATCTGGCAGATAACGAACCTGTGACGAACGAGGCCCGCAAACAGTTCCTTAGGTAAACATGAAGTCCTCTTGTGTTTGTAATCTGTATCTGGGGTAAAACACATCTGAAAGATGTTAATCAAATACTGTCTCTCAGTCTGCGACTTCGTTTCCTCTTAGAAATAAATTGTTTTAGAGTCCTTTTGAAAGTAAATGTGAAAGAACACGCAAAGATCAAACACCTGTTCCTGCAATCTTCTTTTTAATCCAAATTGAACCAACTTCTTAAAGCAACTTTTTAATAACCATACCCTTGGAACACTCTCCAGTTACTGTTGATGTGAAAACAGAAACTCGGGGGTTAACTTTGAAAAGCCTGTTTTGCAATGAGGACTCTAATGCCCTGTATCAAAGTGTCCAGTCCTTGCTACAGCCTTTGTTAGGAGCTATAGTTCTGGCATTACTGAACATCACTGTACATGCATGAGGATCCTACATACACCCATATCTGCAAGTGAGGCTGGCATGGGAACAGAGCAAAAGATCTGGGATGAAGTCCAGTCTGCTGCATCCCATTCTTGCTTTAGCACAGCCACAATATGCCCTCTTTCTCCTAATGACTCTATTGTTTTGACTAGGCAACTTAGTGTAATATCTTCTGAGGGAGGAGAATGTCCCAACAAAATGTCAACGAAACGGAGAGTCTGTGAAAAGAAGCCAGCTGAGCCTCCTCTGCCAAGAAAAAATCCTAACGAGAAGCTTATTCAGGCAGAAACCACTGAAACGGGAACGGTATAGTGTGATTTTCCCCCTTCCTTTTTCTTCATTTTTTCCTGCTTGAAAAAATATCTTTTTTACTTTTACATTTGATCCAGTTCTGTTAAATGCATTGTATAAATTATGACAGCACGTTTTAGGAATTAATCTGGTGGCCACTGATCCTTCAAATTTGGGCTTTTGGCAGGGAGTTCTGCACCTGGCAAAGGCTGTGTAGTTAGGAAGGGATTCTTTTCTTTCCAGCTCCTGCCACAGTCACCTGATACTGCATAGCACTGCACTCTGTCAGCTCTGTCTTTGCGTTGCAGAGCTTTCAGCACTGTTGGTCTTTAAACTGTTTGGCTGCTGTGCAAGTCCAGCTGCAGCACTGGGTATTTGATGACCTGCAGCAGTGGGTTCTACGAGCCAGCTGCCTGCTGCGTGCCAGTGGATCTGTTCTGTCTAAACGATACCTGCCACACCATCCTCAAGAGCAGTTTATGCTCATGGGTACAAAATGGGCTGCACTCTCCGCGAGCAGGGCCAGTGAGTAAAACAGGAATAGAGAAAAAAGAGAGGAAAAGGGAAAAAGAGAAGATAGGAATAAAGACATAAAATCCAGGGACAGGAAGGAGTGGATGAAAAAGGCACAGGGTGATCTTGTCAAAGAAAACCCCTTCCTGCCACTTCAGAAGGTGTCCTACCACTCGGCATGTCCTGTTTACTGTCTGATGTACGTGCTTCGTAGCACAGACATTTGACTGTTTCTGTGGATTATTTTAGCTGTTAAAGTCCCTAATCAGCAACACTTGTTCTCTAAATTGTTTTTCCTTATGCCTTTTTTAGAGATTGTTGTGTCCTGAGTCTCTGTCTTTTTGCCTATCTGCTTTTTTTTTTCTTTTTTTTTTTTTTTTTTGCATTACCTTAAAACTTATTGTGAAGACACCTGAATGGAGGCCTAAAATAGGACCTGAATAGGCCCTTTATGTAGTCCTGAGCTGGATTTGCTTTTGCCTGAAAGTCTTGGTTGCTGTTCTTGTTACCCATCCTTTGCAGCTATTTGATCAACCTCTTCCCAGCCCTGTCTGGCAGTCTTAAAAAATAAAACCCCACAAAACTAATACAGTTCATCAAAATGGAGGAAAAGAATATTTCAGATAAGTTTCTGACTTGTTTAGGAAGTTACCCCCCTGACATGGAGACCCTCTGCAGTCTGTTAGATTTTGAGCAGTTTTGAACTCAGCAGTTTCTCTGCTGAAGGATTCTTTTTTCTGTCTGTACTTCTGAGTCAGTAAGTTGTACAAACCAGCTTTGGTGTGATTTTTGCAGGTAAAGCTAACAGTGTTCTGGCAATACGTGAAGGCTGTCAGCCCTGTCATCTCTTTAGCTATATGCTTCCTATACTGCTGTCAAAATGCTGCTTCGATTGGGGCCAATGTGTGGCTCAGTGACTGGACCAACGAGCCAGTGATAAACGGGACTCAGCACAACACATCCATGCGAATTGGAGTCTATGCTGCCTTGGGCCTCTTGCAAGGTAAGACCAGATAAAAATCATGATGTCTTAGTACTTATCAAAGAGGAATTAGATGGGAAAGCCATTGTACTAGTTGCTGGTGGCCCAAAATTGCCAGCAATATCTTATCCTAAGCAAGGGAAGTAAAGAAACCTAGAACCAGAAAGTCTGAGCTCGGTCCCCCACTTGTGATTGTGCTGTGAAGCCTTTGGAGGGGTTTCCATGGGTGACATGGAAGTCTGGGAGAGAAAAGTTGGAGTGAGACTGTGAAAACTCAGGTGCAGAAAAGACAGAGGTTGGGGTGAAGTTGTAGCATTAGGTCTTCATGGAGGCTTGCAGAGGGAAGATGGTTATGCATCTGTCTTCTGTGGACAGCACGGTGAAATCCATGGGGCATATTCGTGTCTGTAAGGCAGCAGTGACCACAATGCCACGGTGCTGATGTGCATGGTAAGAGGGAGGTGGACTTGGAATATGTAATAACGCAAAGAGGCTTCTAGCACAACAGAAGCTGCTTGAGAGTCAAAGAGCTACAAATCAAGTACATCATGCTCGCTGGTTAACACATCTCTTCACTTGGAAGGCCTCATAGTGCTCGTCTCCTCTTTCACCCTGGCGATGGGAGGCATTAATGCAGCCCGGACGCTTCACACGGCTCTGCTGGAGAACAAACTTCACACACCGCAGTCCTTCTATGACACCACTCCAACCGGCCGAATCATCAACCGCTTTTCAAAGGACATCTATGTCATTGATGAAGTCATCCCACCGACCATCTTGATGTTCCTTGGAACATTTTTCACCTCTTTATCGACAATGATTGTGATTATAGCAAGTACTCCACTCTTTGCTGTGGTTATAGTTCCACTTGCAATTCTGTACTTCTTTGTTCAGGTAACTAGAAAAATATCTCACTACCATCATAATGGCTATTACTGCATTATTTGTGGTTTTTTGTGTTTTAAGAAAAATCTAGGGTAAAATTGCAGTATCTGAAGTAACTATGTTTATGTAGGCAAAACATTATTTACTTCTCTCAATAAAGGAGGTGTCTCCTGTGGAACATCGTCATAAAATGGCATAACTTTTTTTGCTTTTAAGTAATAACAAGCAAGCCTACTGTTAGAGATAGAACTGCAGTGCATTTTAATATATTGAAGTGTGCATGTATTTGACATACTGACAAGTTGTTAAGGTGGAAAGGAGTTAAATGCTGAAAATAGAATCAATTTTATTGACTTCTGAGCAAAAATGAAGCATATGTTAGTATGTAAATAGAGACCTGATAATGGAGGTACAAATTCATGGTCATTTTCGTGGAAAATGAGGCTCCTACAAATGCATTCATTTTGTTAGGCTATGTTACCTGAATGTAAAGTGACATAGATAAATTCATCTTACAGTATATAGAAATGGCAGTCATCCAAAACTCTATTTTGGAATGAAACAAAGATAACTTGACTTGAAATACTTCATAATTATAGGGAATACTTTTAAGGGTTTAAGTGCATCATTAAAAATCTTTTAAATCCTTAACCTAATAATCCCCTAACCTAATAATCATTTAGCTGATAATTAAAAGAGTAATTATTTCATGTACCCTTCAACTTTCTCCAAAAAATGGCAGCGATTCTATGTAGCTACCTCCCGTCAGCTGAAGCGTCTGGAGTCTGTGAGCAGATCTCCCATCTACTCACACTTCTCAGAAACAATATCAGGAGCCAGCGTCATCAGAGCCTACAGGAGACAGAAATCCTTTGTAGACATCAGCGATCTGAAGGTGGATGAAAATCAGAAGAGTTACTATCCTGGCATTGTATCAAACAGGTATAGAGGAATATAACTTCTTGTTTCTGCTTAGTTCTTTGTGTTTGCACAACAGGTCCAAGCAAGCATTTACCATTCTTCTTATGTCTGCCTTTTGACCAGGTGGCTGGGTATTCGAGTTGAGTTTGTGGGGAACTGTATTGTCCTTTTTGCTGCCCTTTTTGCTGTGATTGGTAAAAACAGTCTGAATGCTGGCTTGGTAGGACTTTCAGTATCTTATGCATTACAGGTACGTGTTGTAGCACTCTTGATAAATTAGCAGTAATGAAGTACTTGTCTAAGTTGGAGTTAATAAGAAAATGATAAAAAAGAATTGTGGAATATCTGGAAACAGTAGAGATTTACACTTAATGCTGACAGGCCATCAGTAAGTCCACATGCAGTAGGAGTTTAGGGCACTTTGGGAGCACTGAGAGTGTGCTGCACCCCAGTATCTCTAGTGGCAGCGTGCAAGCAGCCCAAGAACGTCAGGTGCACCTGCCAACAACAGCTCATTTAAGCAGCATGGGCTTAAGGTGTCCCATGTTTTGCCTGCTACATAGAACATCTGTATGTTTGGGTAATCACAGGGAGATCAACAGGATTCATAAATAGCAAGATAAACTGTACTCACCCAACCTATGAACAGTTCAGCAGATTTAATGGTCTCGCTCTTGTCAGAAGCTTTTTAGATACAATGAGTGTGCAGGACTGCTGTAAGCAGTTTTCAAGTGAGACACATGACTTTGGGGAATGAGTTGACACCAACTTTTGGGGGGGGGCAATTATTAAAGCACTCTTCAAAGACATGCTTCTTCACATGAATACCTGGTTATCTGTGGACTTCTTGTTCCAGTATCTGTATTAATGTTGATGCAAAGGTAATTACTCCATTTGTAATATCAGTGTGAATCCATGTCTTAACAACAGCATTCACTTTTGTTGTTAAATCTGCTGTTGTTCCTCTGTGGGCAATATTTTGTTCCTTGTCTTCTCCAGGTGACCTTGTCTCTGAATTGGATGGTCCGAATGACTTCCGATCTTGAAACTAACATTGTGGCTGTTGAAAGAATAAAAGAGTATTCAGAAACAGAAACAGAGGTCAGCTACTTAGAGTCCAGCACGTTCACTAAGAAGCATGGCAAAATTTTAACAAGCAATGTTTACCTGGTCTTTCTTCAGACTCTTGACAGAGAATTCCTCCACTGAGAGTATTACCATTTAGCCTGAACAAATGTCACACTCTGAACTGTAATTTATGCTACCACAGCTCTGAATTATTGCTGCTATCATGCAGTCTGTGCTTAGCATCTCATTTTCTGCTAGTGTGAGTGGCTATAGCATAACAGATATGATTTTCACTATCAGAATATTGCTCCCATTGGGTTTGAAGTGTTTGATGTGTCGTCCTACCTGCGTAGATGGTGCTGTGATCCTGCCTCTGAGCACAGCTGCACTACAATTATCAGTCTATGCACATGTTTTCAAAAGTATTTATACTTAATCAGCTTAATCAGACCTCCTCTCCCTTGAGAGAAGAACATCTCCAGGAACACTGCGCTGCCTAATCCAGAAAAATCATCCGATCATTTTCTTTTGTTGCCAAATACTTTTAAAGGTAGCAGATGGAGCTATGCTGGGAAATCTGCTGCCCTGTGGACATGGTGGGTTTTGTTATCCCTGTGTATATGGGAGACTAAGAATTAGGAAATGGAGACTCTGAGAAGAGCTGTAGTGCAAGTTTCTGGAGATAAAATATTTGATCTTTAAGAAAAAAAAAAGAAGGTAGACAAGATGTGAGATGTGTATTATAAGCCAGAGCTTGAGCTGGCATGGAACAGATAGTGTTCTGTTGATGTTAATGGAAAAAAAAAACGTTAACTTGTATCAGGTGAGGATTTGACTTCATATGCTCAGATATATTTTTTATATTTATTTCACAACAATGGCCAAAATGGGTGGATGCTTAAGAAACTGTTTTTAATTTGTAACTGGAAATTCAATTATCAGTTATACATGTATTTCTAGTAACCCATAAATGCTAATGTTTGTGTCTGAGTTTGAATTATTAATTTTTTTAACCTGTATGAGGTGTTTCTAATTTCTGTGTTCTTCAGGCTCCCTGGATAATTGAGGATAAGAGTCCCCCAGAAGACTGGCCATCCAAGGGCGAGCTGGAATTTGTGAATTATTCAGTGAGGTACAGGAAGGGCCTGGACCTAGTGCTGAAGGATCTAAACCTCCAAGTGCACGGTGGAGAGAAGGTGAGTAACCAGTTCCATGTCTCTGTTGTAACTTTGCTCTGGGCCTCCAGTGACAACCACGGATAAAGGACAGGGGCTACGTGAACAGCTGCCTCAGTAGTGCAGACTACATAAGATGTCCAGCAGTAATGACTGTGGCAGCATCCTTCAGGCAGGAAGCAATAGAACCGACTGCGTGGGTCTTTCTGGACTTTAAAAGTTAGGCTGGCGTCGCATTACCGCGTAGGAGGCACCAGTGATTGCAAGTGACAGAATTTCAGTGACAAAAATGCTTTTCTGAGGAGATGTAGATGGGAGAAGGAATTCCAGCTTTTTCCACAATCTGGCTTTGCCTGTGAAATTTTTGGCATGGAAGGAAATGACATTCTTTGCTTTCTTAATCGGGAAATTGTCTTTGTTCTGGGAGATTCTCTTCATGCTTCCATTGAAAGTACTGGGCTTTGTGTGCTGTTGACAGAACAACTAGCATGGGAAAGTCCTCCAGTCAATAGGCTATTAATAGGAGAGGGCATTATCGCAGAATGTTTGAGGTTGGAAAGGATCTCTGGATGTCATCTGGTTCAACCCTCTGCTCAAGCAGGACCACCTTGTAGTACATTTTTATCCTTATACTAAGCAGATAGAATGACAATTGCCTTCTGGAGTTCTGATATATGTGCTTATGATAAAATCTGAATTGTCATCTAAAAATCTAATTTTTCTCCTTGTCTGTTATGCTAACGTAAGTAATCCCTAACATGGGTACTCCAGCTAATTGCCCAAACTCATGTAGGATGATTGTAGGCCTTTATACATAATTATGGGAATGACAACACATACATTGTAATGTATGACACAGTTTTCTAGAGAAGGGTTGTTGCATTCTTTTTTTTAGATTCCTATCTTGTATAAAACCTCTGAGAGAAACCTTGGCATTTTGTTTTGGTGGTGGTAGTAGTATTTTGTTTTTAACTATATGCATTGCTGTTAATCCTCCAATTTGTTGTAGATTGGGATTGTTGGCAGAACTGGAGCAGGGAAGTCCTCCATGACACTCTGTCTCTTTAGGATCCTGGAAGCTGCAAAAGGGGAAATTAAAATTGATGGTGTGAGAATTTCAGAGATCGGCCTCCATGACCTTCGATCAAGGCTAACAATTATTCCTCAGGTACACCTTCTGTGCATCACAATAAAGGAAGGTTATCAAACCACAAATAGTAGTTAAACCACAGAGGAAAATGCTTTGTTGCATTCAAAAAATGGGTTCACGCAAACAAGTCATTGTATTTCCTTATGTGGTCCTGTCCTGCCAACTTACAAGCTGATGGTGGGTGATAAAACAGAGTTTAGAGTAAAATATCTTTAGAGTCTGTGTATAATGTGTTGTATTTTCATAGTGGATAGGACTGGAAGGTGGCCCACCTTCAATGCAATAGACACTTAATAACTTGTATATTAATATCTGTACTTAAAACAGCTAAAGCACTTGCCTAATGGAAGCTTGTTTTCTATCCAGGATCCTGTTCTATTTTCTGGGACACTGAGGATGAACCTGGATCCATTTAATAAGTATTCAGATGAAGAAATATGGAAAGCTCTTGAACTGTCTCATTTGAAGAGGTTTGTCAGCAGTCAGCCATCCATGTTGGAATACGAATGCTCAGAAGGTGGAGAAAATCTTAGGTAAGGAATGTTTGGATTAGAAATTTACACTAAGCTTTCATTCAGCTCTAACAGTGAGTAACGCTTGAGCACAAGTTTACACTGTAATTTGTTGTGTCCTAAAGTACTTGGCCACCAATTCCTGTCCCAAGAAAACCAGTAAGGCTCAAACATGTTATTGCTCTTCTGCCTCTTCCAGGAATTACCTGATTCTCTTTTGCTACTGGGAAGAATTTCTCCCAAACCAAAATCTTGTCTTATCAGTATAGAAAGAAATTGCAGGATGTCAGGGTGTTATCAATAGGCAATCCCTTATCCATGGTTTGGTAGGAAGGGAAATGCTGCCGTAACATGTAACTGTTGTGCCGAGTAAGAGTCCTCTGAAAGTAGCTGAGTAATGCTGCAATGTGTATTTATTTCCTTGAGGGCTGACAGGCTGGGCTGTTAGCTAAATAATTTTTTTTCTTGTTCGGTAACTTTATCTGATGAGTAATCTGCTCCAGAACAAGAGATTTTTAAACAATGGAGAGCAAAGGAGCAGTGGGGCCTCTGTGAAAGCCTTGTCTCTGTTTGCAGTGTTGGCCAAAGGCAGCTCGTCTGTCTCGCAAGGGCGCTACTTCGCAAGACGAGAATCCTGATCCTAGATGAAGCAACGGCAGCTATCGATCTGGAGACAGATGATCTTATCCAGATGACAATTAGGACTCAGTTTGAAGACTGCACGGTGCTGACAATAGCACACAGGCTGAACACAATTATGGATTACACGAGGTAAAACACTTAATGGTGCATGTGTTGGGGCTTGCCAGTGTGCTGGGTATGTGAAGCAGGGTCTGATTTGTCTCCAGATAGTCACGCTGGTGCTCTTGTCAGATAGTACATAAGCAACGATGTTTAAGCCATATAATCCTAGGATATCTGGGCTTTATTTTGCTACTGTTGGCATAAGTTCTAATTCATTAACCAAAGCTGTGCAAGAGATACTACCCAGTTGCATGAATGGCACTATCAGCAAATGTAGGGATCCATTTTTTAACCAGCAGCTGCTGTAACCTTTTCACTTGTTGTATTAATTATTTCAAACCCTATTACTATACTTAATGATCTTTTTCAAGTCGTTCCCCAAAGCCTCTCCATGGCTTTGCAGTACTATGTTTTACAAAGCTACCAATGGAACCATATTTAGTTTTTTTTCTGGGAGATGGTGATTGCGCTGTACTTTTTGAAGTCAAACAGCAGTTCAGGGAGAACGTCTGTCATCTGTTGTGCTTCAGTGTGTGAAAATAATTGAGCAAAATAGTCAAGAGAAAGATTAGAGCAGTATTTGCTTTATGATAGAAATGGGTATCACATTTCCTGTGAGGAATTTTGACATATCTTTTACTGCCACCTTTTGTTTTGCACAGGATTCTCGTTTTAGACAACGGAACCATAGCTGAATTTGATACACCTGCAAACCTTATAGCATCAAAGGGTATTTTCTACAGTATGGCTAAAGATGCTGGACTAGCATGAGAAGATGACCCCTTGTTGAGGGTTTTTTTGGTTAATTTTTTTTTTTTGTAACTGACTTGCCACAAAAGTGACTTGTGAATGTACTGTAATTTACAAAAGTTTTTGTAGTGGACTTGTGATATATTAACAAAGTATTTTACAATTTTAAGGACCAGAAAGTGAATTTTATATTTTTAAATATTTTCTATAAAATATTTTATTATATGCTTCTTTCCCAAAGAATGCCAAGCACTCTGCCAAGGAAATGTATGTATCACAAGGCAATATGTACTGTATTCTGGTTTATAATTAGTAAATTATATTCATGGTACAAAATACACCTGTTTTGTGTCTTATGTATAAGGGTTCATTGGTTTTGAAGTGGAAAGACAGGCCCAGTGGCTCAGCTTGAACAAACAGTGAAGGAACGTTTAGTTTCTGAGTGGTTCCAAGCTGCTCATTGCAGGAGAATAGAGATGAACACGTCAGCTTCAAGTCTGTGATTTATCCCAGGACCTTTGATATCCCTACCTAGTGAAACTTGAGGATTATAAAATTCTTCTTCAACTTAAGGGTTATGAATAATTTGTATTTAAAACTAAAGCTACAGATATGGCTTAATGTAAATAATTATGCAATTTCTGCCAGGTTATTAGAGCCCAGCCTGCAGGGACATGATAAGCACACAAGTATTGCCATTTTTTCTACCTCTCCTGTATGAAGTTGCCATGAGTAAGCCTCAGCTTAAGCTGAACATGCATTCTGTGTAGATATTATTTCACTCTTTCAACTCTTATCACCTGAAATAATGTTATTTGTTATACAGAAGTATCTACCTTATTGTTGATAGAGAAACCTCCTCAAATTATGGGGAGTATTGTGTTTAGGCAATATGTGCTTCTAGAATCTGATAGAATATCCTTTGCTTTAGTTGTTCACTTCCTAGGTGGTGTAGGAAACACTATGGAAAACTACCTGGCAAGAAGAAGTTATGTTTTTCTATAAGTAAAGTTCCAAAAAAAAAACTTTGAGAAGACAAAAAATAATCATTTATTAATTGTTACAAACGATACTTCTTAAACTGAAACAAGAAATCTGCAGCCAAGCATTCATTTGAAATTAACATTTCACATAGCAATGCACAAAGTAATGAATTATTTATCATATACAGTAATGTAATGGTTATACACTTATCAGATTAAGTTAGGAGTGTTAATAGTATCTTCTGTGTATAAACTGCATAATGTATAAAAATATTCTTCTGAATGCATAGTTATCTATCAGCATCTGCACAAGATTATTAGTGTAACAATGAAGGCAATCAGCCTAACAGCTGAGCTGTTCTCCATTACTTTTAACTAGTTAATCCACAACAGCTCGGTACCTTTATGGATTTAGCTGGCATTTAGAGAGCCGGTGCATAAACCACGGCTGTTCTGTGTGCCAGGGACAACGCAAAAGACAAGGCATGACATGAGGAACAAGAATTTTATTATTCCATTATACAGAAGGTAATATACTACCAGCATTTTAGTATAAGAAATCAATATTGCCGATGACTCAGACCACATTTGACCTCTAATGCCTTCACAAGAGGCTATTTTGTGGTGACAGAATGTTTTGATATTGTCCTTAGGAGACCGAGCTTCAATCTAGGTAATTGATGCAGGAAATTTGGGTGTTTGCACGGCTCTGTGCTTTCAGGTGAGCGCTGGGCATCTGCCTACACAGCAGATAGGGAGAGGGCTCCCCCTTGTGTGCTCACTCACTCCTGCTGAAGCTGCTTCCCAGCGCTCAGAGGACTATTCACTGGATGGGAGAGCGTGGGCAAACCTGGGTACCAGTTCCTATTGTCTTAGCTGTAATACCGGCGACAGCTCTGACTGCCGGGGAAGAGCAACTTCTGTTCCTGTCCCTGTCTCCGAGAAAGGAGAAAAGGCTGTGGAGGACACCTAACGCCAGTCAGAGGGAGTCATCTTCTGTGAGAAGAGTGGTAAGAGTTTAGAGGGTTTTCATCTCAGCACTTCCTCCAGCTAGTTTGGGTGGGTCCCTTCTCTGCAGGCTACTGCTGTAAGACCCATTTCACAGGTCCATGTGCAATGTACAGCTAATTTGAGCTGTAAACTCTATCAGACAACACAAAAACAAAGTCCTTTGGTGCTGTAGTTTCCAAAGAAACTGGAGGGGCAGGGAGGGAAGAGGGGAGAAGACAAGCTGTGGGAAATTCAGTTTGGTATGATCTGTCTGCCTGTTTATATCGAGTACTTTAGTTTTTTTATCTAATTCATAGTACATACTTTACAGTTATGCTATCAGAATACAACTCTACCTCAAATGCAGATGACTGAGTAAATATTAAAATCCTAAAAAGTTAGATAAAATCCAGCTCGCTGTTTTAAATACTTTTCAATTTATTTATATCAGAATTTCATATCACAGCAGTCTGATTTTGAATTTTATGGAACAAGAATAGTGTTTTTTTCAGTAAGCAATATGGGTAAACACAAGTCATTAAAAAAAAAAATAGCACATTGCATAGGAACATCAAGACTTTTATATTAGCTCAGAAAACCCTGGGCATTTCATTAGTTTCTTCTTACACAGGCAACTTTTAAAGTTTCAATACATGATTTTTCTCAGGAATGTAGGTGTAAGAAGTCAATAAAATTACAATTCTTGTGCTTCCAAAGGGGAACATAAAAGCAGCATTGGAGAAATGTATTTTCAATACAGTAACAAAAATAGTATTTTAAATTGCACATGTCAATACCATATATTGACAGACAACAATAAAATGGATCTATGATTTTGGTTGAGAGCACATTTATGATTTGGATAATCACGGTCACTTTTTGTTTCAACCTGAGAAATAGGGAAAGGTGTAAACAGGTATTAAGAAATCACAGGTAATAAGTCACTTAATAGTATTTAAACTAGACATAGTTTTGTGCTTCTTACACAGATTTAAACCCTCCTGTTTTTTTCCTTCTAAATATGATCTGACTAAAAATAAATTATTTAGAAAGTGAGTGCTAATGGTAACGGACTCAGTACAAATATTAAATGGGTTTCGTGGCAGGTTTTTTAGCATGAGTACCTCTGCTATTTTATAGCAAATTATTAGAACAGTTTAAGGTAAGCCTTTCCCTGAGAGCTGCTACCTCTACAGTATTTCAAGATTATCTCTTTTTTTTTTTTTGTAAGGAAAAGTGTTGCATTAACAGGTATTTTTACCAATACTTCCTTTGCATAATTTGCATAACCTACTTTCATATCAGACTAATTACTCTTAGATTAACTAGAGGCTGTAACTGTGCATAACATCTTTAGTTTATTTCAAGGTTAACAAAATAGATTTTTTTCACATCATTAGCCCTTATAGATACTGTATTTCAAATATTATTTTAAAATGAGAGATACAAATATTTTGTTTTACTCTTTAAACAATTAGTATGTCAGTTCTGATGCCTTCTTGTTATAACCACTCCGTTCAGAAAGTGTTGGGACTCTGAAAAGGAAGTTTTTGTCGCTTACTGTTAGAACAAGCTCCAGTTCTTGGAAATCCTGTAGCCTTGCAACATCTTTGTCCTTTAAATAAATACAGTCAGTTGTTAGGTGATAAACTGTATGTTCAATTTAGCAGAAGTAAATTAAATAGTAGGCTTATACTAAAACAAAGTATGTATTTATCCCTAAATATGACAGTTCTTTACAGTAAACTGGAAAGCAGACATCCTGCTGCATCTTGTATTTGTTCTGGGATCCGATTCAGTTACTTGCCTAAGTCTGGTTTTAGAAGGAGTGCAACACTGTGACAGGGAGTGCAAGTGATAAATGGAATTGTGCTTCTAAGATCTACTGCATGCTATATTCCTTGAGTATATGCTGCTGAACTCCACCTCAGCCCCCATTCTTCCCCCTTTTGGTAATTCTTAGAAGGTTATGAATTGATTTCTTGCATCCACTCAAGAAGGACCTGCAGACCTGCACACAGCTTCCTCTAGAGCAGCCCACCAACACCATCCTTGAGCTGGCTTCAGCAGCGTCTTTAGAGACCGACGGAAGACACCCTCCCCCAGTACAGCTCGAGCTCTGATCGCCTCTGCAGCAGTACTCTGCTGCTAGACAGCATTCAGTAGAATCAAATTTGTGTCAGCACAAAGATCAGTAAGTGTCCTGCAATCCTACCAAGACAGTCTGGAGTAACAAGAGCTGGAGGTACTCCCTTCAACAACAACCTAAGTTGCCAAATGATAGAATTGCTTAAGTCTTTTTTTTCCTTTTCCTTTTTTTGACTAATAAATAGTAAGTCATCTTGTACTCGGTGAAGATGCAGTACACTGAAGTCTATTAATCCAGTACTGATCAGATTAGCTCCACGACTGAAGCTAACAATGCTGTAGAGGCATTTGAGAGTGAAAGAGAGGTGAACCATTAATCAGGAAAACGGGTCAGCAGGTCCATTTTCTGTCTGCTGAACAGGTAAATGTCACAGAAGTGAAAAAAGTTACATTCAAAGACCTGCACTCAGAATATTTCTTAAATAATTTTAAAAAAGGACTGTGTACAGTCCTTATTGAACTAGAAAAACTCAGTTAAGTGCTACAGGCCCATTAAACACTGCTAACAGGTCACAGTAGTATGGTTTTGCACTGTAGTATGTAGTGGAGAAATCAGATATAAATAGGGCTCAATACTGAATGTTTATGGAAGGAAACGATAAAGAAACTTAAGAACTTTTTTTATAGGAAGACAAACCACTACTAAGTGCTGAAAGTTGAAGGGAGTTTTTAGTTGCCCAGTTCAAAGTGACCAATCATGAAACACTTAGAATATAAATAGTAATAATAAAAATTGGTGACTGTTTCACGCATACCTTCTGCAAACATTGCAGTTGACTGTTACGGAACTTTGGCCAGACCATTAGGAAGTCTGAAGGAATCTAGAACACTATAAAAACACTACAGTGCTGTTTGAGTGCATGGGTCATTGGTGAAACACGCACTAACAGACACAACTAACCACCTAACTCCTCCTCTTCAGTGTTTTAGTCTCTAAGACAGTGAGCATTGCTACAAACTAGTCAACTTTTTGTAACACGTGCATAATGCAGGTGATAAATGAACTACTACTTTTGATGGTAACCTAAAAATCTTTTTTTATAAGTTACTGCATTCAAAATTAAGAGTTCTTACCTTTCTTAGCATTGTATTTGGTAATTTTCTGATCTTCTGTACATGTTCAGGGTTAACACCCAGCTCACGGCAACTCACTCGGAGCAGTTCCTTATAGGTCAGTTCTTGTCTGTCCAGTTCAATTTCAATGAAGTCATTTTCTTTAAGACTAGGATTTTGTATTCTAACTTTAAGCACCAGTTCTATTCAAAATAAAAAGGTACATTCATAGGCAGATGTGTAAAAGAATTGAAAAAAAAAATGTACTAAGTATTTCTACATTCTATTAGCCATGTTTTTTTTTGTTTTTTTTTTTTTTAATCATTTGTAATAATACAAGAATCCCCAGAAAGCAAACTACTGGACAATATCCCTGCTTGGGCAGGCAATATTTACCCACAGAAATGATAGATCACCTCAATACTCAGGTCTTTCTGCAGATTGAGCCAGCCGAGATTCTCTCCAGCTGACTGGTTACATGCATTCTTTATTTGAAGGGTATGTCATTTAGAGAGGTAGATTACCCTAGTTTCTGTAGGCTTTCATAGCATTTGAGACAAACAGCAAATGTTTTCATCAATATTTTAATAACAGTTCCAGCAAAAACAACATATCTGCCTCTTAAATTCCCTTCAAATGTTTTCTGGATGCCTAATGCGCAAGAACTTGAAAGCCTCTAGAAGTACTGTGAGTACATGTAACGCTGACTAGTCCATTTTCACTGTCCGAGGTGAGAAAATTTCTAAGAAAAAGGTGAGAAGAAAGGCTTTTACTGTTACCTTGCATATTAAGTGGAAAAGCTCCTGTGAAGAAAACCGGCTGAAACGTTGGAACAGGCCCCGTGCAGGAGCCGTTCCCTAGCTGAGGTCCAGGCTGTTTTGATCCAACTGGCGAAGGAGGACTTCTGCTCCAAGATGCAGGTGTCTGGTAAACGGGGCCGTTCTGCACGGCAGGATTTGAGCATCGTGGTACGGCGCAGCCTCCGGGCAAAGATGGGGCAGCTCCCTTACTGCCTGCTGCCTCAGGAGCAGCATTCTCCTGCTGTACTGATGCCTGTGTGCATGTCTCAGGTAAGGGAGAAGAGTCAGGATCTTGCAATTCTGCACACGAGATACTCCCATTCACAGAGGGATCTGGAATATTGTTACTCATGGTATTATAAATGTAAGGGAAAGGTGGGTTAGCCAGATAATTAGGGATGATTGGCAGTTCTGAATCGTTTTTTAGCTCTGGGAGTTCATCATCTTCCACTGTAAAACAAACAAAACAACATTATCCAAGAATCCAATACAAATAATTCTGGGGGTGCTATTTCCTTCTAAATACTGCCTTTTTTTAAACCTTTATTTATTTTTAATCTGTAGCCAGCACATTGTTACATGGTCTCTAGTGGTATAATGCTATCATCTTCATAATGTATAAGGCAATGAAAAACAAAGGGTAATATAATGTTTGATATTAAGGCAGGGGATAAAGGGAAAAGAACACGCAGTCCTGGGAGAACTGAAACATTAGCAATTCAACAGCTGGGAGACAATAATGAAAACAAAGACAAAGGAATACAAAGTGGAAGAGAAAGGTTGCTAATCAACCATATTTCAAATTACTTATCACTTCTTGCAGCAAAGCCTACTCCACACCAGCAGTTACAAAATGCAACAAAAATGCTCTTGCAATATGCTTTAATGAGCTGTTTCTTCAGGCTGCTAATTTTCAATTTATTGAACAGTGTCTAAACTCCATAGAACAACAGGAAAATTACTTATTGCTCATACGCTGTAAGGGTTTCATTCAAATTTGAGATATTTTCCCCTGTTCTCCTTTTGAAAATTGGAATCTGCATCTATCTGTGACTGATTTAATCATGGCATTTTTCAAAAAAAATAGTTTTTACTGTTTTTCAGTATGAAAGGAAAAAGACTTGGCTAGCTGGGTATGGAATTTGTTGGTAATCCTTTCTTAAACTTTGGTTTCTCGCTAAGCAAACACCCTAGAGATCAAGCCACAGTTATTATGAAAACTTAACACAATATTTGGCAATGCAAAATAACACTGGAACATAAGTGCTTTGCACAGCCTCCTCCCATCATCTTTAAAGAGCACGTATCCCATAGGCAATAGATTTACCTCCCAGCATCTTCCTAATTTCCCTCTTTGACGTTAATTGGACCGGCCTTTCTCCTTTCTTGGTGAGGATCTCCTTGTCGGCACCAGAGTGCAGCAGGTAAGCCACCACCGGAGCATGGTTCCGTTTGCATGCCCAGTGCAAACAAGTCCTGCACATGGAAGATGTTAACACTGTTTGAAATACTAAATTACAGCAGAATGATTTCCACTCATTCTTGCTGCATATTAGAACAAGATCTAATGCATGTCTAACATAAAAGCAGTTTTAATAGCAATGCCCCTTGCAAATTCGCACTTGTTTTGGAGCCTGCAGTGACACCTGCTGATGTAGTTTTCCTTTGCTCTAATGCTTGTGATACCAAGTTACCACAGCAGTATTTTTAAAGTTCAAGACATCCTTAGCGATAGTACTATAGACTTCGTAGACTTACACGTTATAATATAACCTGCCGTACAGTCTTACCATTTTTCCTTATCTTAGGTTCTAGTCATGTATTACCTTTCTCTAGTTTTTACCTTTTAATGTTCTAGCTCTAGTTGAAGGAAACTCTTCTAGAAAAAACGAACATAACCATTCTCCAAGGTGCTTGTTTGTTTGAAGAATCAAATAAAATACAGCAGAACTAAATGACATACTTATAATGGAAAAAACTTTCAATTGAAAGTCAATTTCAATTTTTTTTTTTCTTCTTCATGAAAGAAACACAGTCAATATACTGCAGTCGCGTCTTGACCAATAACATCCAACTTGGTATATAAAATTCTGTTCTTTTAAGTTTTCATGTATAAAAGGATGTAAGGGAGAAAATAAAGACTCTGATCTATTGAAGGGGTACAAGTTAGACAAAACCACAAAAGGACAAAATAACTTGCAAAACCCTGTTCATTGTTATGTATTCTGATTTAAGCCTGACTTACCCAAAACAAAAAGCTTATTTCTACAATTTCTTCTTACTAAAATTAATGCACCTTGATGACAGAAAGTATCTTTGAATTAAAGGTAATGGCACTAGTCACTGCAGCAAGTGTTGTTATGTAGAATTAAGTCTAATTGAAGTGTCATAAGTGTCAGTATATGTGTACACATTTTTTTCTTCACAGATGATCCTAGGAACTGTGTTGCCAATTCTTTTAAAGAGCTGACACTGCTAACAATATTATAGAATCCTATACTCCATCTCCATGGTTGGGCTGTGCATTTCAGATAGAAAGTACCATTTTAAAATGGGATAAAATAATTTTGTTAGCAGAAAGCATTCCTAACTTCCCACAACATCTGAGACAAGCTTCAAGAAATTCAGACCTGGTTAGGGTGGTTTTGCTGTGTGGTGCTTTCTGGACCTCTCACAAATATTTCCGTAAGTGTGAATAGTTTCCATAAATTCAGAAGTGGCACACTGCTGAGTCATAAACTCCTTTGGACCAAAGTGGTGGGAGAAAGTGCACAGTATGTGCCAATATTTGCTTTTACTGCTCATGTGATGACCCTCCAGTGAGGATTATAAGCTGTTTCTGTATGTTAAATCCCCAGGATTTGCGTGGGACCTTGCACATGTACAACATGTGCATGTGTAGTTTGTTTGGAAGGTCCGTAAGCCTCAACAACCCTAGCCTCATGTTGGAATCCACCCTGAGCATTTCATACGGTCTCACACAGAGGAGTAATACCTACCCTCAGCCTCAGCACCTTCTTTGCATCAGGCATACTGAGAGGCTCACTGGGAAAACTTAAATTCAACAAGAAGGCTTCAATAACAGCAAACTTCCATTTGTTGTCACAGTTAAAAATGACCAGATCGTTATTTTTAAAAATACTTATGTCAGATTTCTTTGCTACGTGACGGTTTTAGATACAAACTAATTTTGACCACAAGCAGCTGCTTATCCTACACACCACGCGGATTCAAAGTCTTAGGAATCACTGATTTTTACAAGCTCCAGTTTTAATCCTCACACTTTGAAAGCTGTCGGTGTCCCACGTTTCTCAAAGTTACTGGTCAGGCTTTTGCCTGTAAAACTCCAGCTGCTTTCTTAATTTTATCCTTCCTTTTTTTTTTTTTTTTTTTTAATTAGAAGTTCAATCACAATGCAGCAGGGAAACTACAGCCTGAATTAACTTCAGGAAAACAGCTTCTGCAAATGCCTGAGCACATCCTGTTTCCTATGCCAAAGGGTCTGGGATGCAGTCCCAAACCTACAAGCGTTGGGACAGGACATTGCAGGAAAGTCTCGGGTTTAGGGTTGTCAGCTGAAGAGTTTGTGTGTCACTGAAACAGCCAGCAACTTCCCACGTAAAATGGAAAGTTATCTTCAAATCTGGTTTAGAAGTTAATAAAACAAGCCTTGTTATAAGGCAACACTCCCTGGCAAGCTGAAGTTTACTTTCTGATGGCTACTTTGCTCTGTTGCCTTACATTCTCCAAAAAAACTGGAGAACAATGACCTGAAGAGGCACCAAGGCATGAAAAGCAGCTGGCTTCCACCTGGGGTTTGCAGCACCCACAGCCTCCTTACTGACACTTGTCTAACAACGACACCTCCCTGACCCTTTCCTCTCTTCTAACACCCGCCCAGGGGAGCGCCCGGCGAGGGGCTGATATTTTCATTTCCCTCAGCCCCTCGCCGAGCAGCAGCGATGTCCCCGCAGCCCCCCGCGCCCCTCACCAGCCGTTGACTTCGTTCTGGGAGTTGGGGTCCACGCCGAGCCCCAGCAGCCTCCCCACCTCCTCGGCGTCCCCCAGCGCCGCCGCCTCCCGCAGCCGCTCCTGCAGCTCCTTCGTCTCCATGGCGGCCGGCCCCTCGGCGGCTTCCCCACGGCCGCTACGGCCCCCCCCGAGCTCCGAGAGCCATCCCCCGGCCGGGCCCCGGCTCCCTGCGAAGGGTGTCGACCCCCCCGGCCGGCTTTAGGGCGCCCCGAGGCGCCCCGCTCCCCAAACTCTGCTGGGGGACGCTATTCTCTGTGACAACCCCGGCCTGGAGCTTTAGTTCCTACTCGCAGCCCTGCCTGCTGGGCCGCGAACTCTTGGGCATTTTGCTCTTGTGGGCTCCCAAATTGTGAAGTTGGCCTTTTCTAGGGAGTTCGCTTTGTCTGTGAGAATCCTTTAATCCCTAAAGTCTACCTGTAAATCAATGTGAAAGGTTACCTGTTGTTTACAGTATTCGTTTTGAAAAGCCATTTCTGATTGCTCTTGATTTGTCCTAAGGCAAGCTTCAGGAGTCAGCAGAACTATTTAAAAATATATATATAATAATAAATCACGATTCTAAAGAGTCAAAACAATAACTCCAGGCTCCAGGCAGGCATCTAGCCAGAACCCTGGCCACTTCTCCATTCGGGGACACCTGCAGGAATCATGAGGACCCCCATTTGGTAGCTACTCTCTCTCTTTGGTGTCTGAATGCAATTGGAGTGATAAAAAGAAACTAGCCCAAAAGAAACAGCCCAATTCTGCTCCCTTTTTCTGAAGCAAACACCCACCTCCCATCCGTCCGACAAGCCCAGGCTGGAGAATATTAAGACATAGGATTCATACCAGTTGTGTTGCATTGATTTAGTGAGGTGTTTCCAACTGTTGAAGTAAGTTGTTATTGTGAGAAACAAAGTTGTGTTTTTGCAGTAGAGAACTAATTTTCTGTATTCCAAGGTAGTTGTATAGTCATAATAAGGAGAAATGCTAAGTAGGTAAGTGGACAGCAGAAGGCTTCACTGTTCCAAAATAAGGTAGAAACTTGAGAAAAACAGGATGAGCAGTGTGAGAACAGTAGAACAAAGATCACAAGTTCTCAAAACATAAGAAAGGAGAAATTAAAGGGTTGAAAAAAAATAAAGAAAAAATATACATATGTGGTATAAAGGAGCATTGAGTAGCTTGTGAACCTGTAGTACTTAGCCAATGAGGAAACAGGGGAGGTGATCACGCATCGGGTAATAGGGAATAAAAGGTTAGGATTTGTTTACTAAAATGTGCTCCTGATTGACAGGATGCCCGCCATTGCAATTGCAAATAAAATAGCTTCACAGAAGATCGTGTCTGAAGAAAATTATTTGAGATTTTTCTCACGTTATCTTATTAAAAATTTGCAAAGTTTAGAAGAACCTGGCAGTGCCTTGTGGTGCTGTGCAATGGGGGGTTTATGGGCATATTTTGGAAAGGGAACTCTGCAGGCAACTCTGTTTGCAGAAAGCCCCCAGTGATTATGAACAAGGCTGCTATGAATCCTGGGGGTCTTTCAGGGTCAGCACTAATACAGCCTTCTAGGTCTTTGGAAAATACAATTTAATTAAAAAAATAATAATAATTTAATGCAGCTCGGATGATGAAAATGATTCTGAGGAAGTGGGAAATAGTTGAAAATTATAAAGGTGAAATTCAGTAATGATAATGTACAAAGTCACATCGGGGAAGGAAAACAAAACAAAACAAACTGAAACTGACGGAGTGTTAATGTGGTAAACTATAAATCAGTAATTTGTAACCTTATACCGTTATTGCAACAACAAAAGAATAGTGTTCCATTTGTGCAGTAACAAAGTCCTGCATAGAATAAACCCCTTCTTTCAGGGTGATACAGACAAAGCAAAGGGAACCCAAAACGACTAATAAAAAAATAGCAAATTTTATTAAAAAACATGACTCGTGAGGACAAGTTTGAAAGAACTGTGCACATTTATTGGAAAAACCAACACCTCAGGTGCCCTGAGGCACATGAAGCATTTCCAGCTGCGAGAAGCGCTCAGCCACCCCTCGCCGGCGGGCCCCCCTGGGCGCTCACGCACCCCGCAGCACCCGGGGCGACCCCACAGCATTTTTCCGAGAAAACCTCGGGAATCGGGAACCGCTGAGGGGCTAGGTGAGGAGCTCGGCGGCCGCCCCACACGAGGCCGCCACCGGCGCCCCGCAGCAGGCCAGGCCGCAGAGGCGGTTGGCAGGCGCGCGGGGCATTGTGGGCAGGGCGAGGAGCCGCGCCGCCATTTTGTCTCTGTCACTCCGGCGGCGGCGCGGGCGCTCGGGGAGGAGAAGGCGGCGCGGAGCCGGCGTTTGGCGGCGAGGATTCGGCCCGGACGACGCGATGATATCGGCCGCCCAGCTCCTCGATGAGCTTATGGGCCGGGATAGAAACCTGGCCCCGGATGAGAAGCGCAGCAACGTGCGGTGGGACCACGAGAGCGTGAGTGCCGCGGGGCCGCCTCTCCCCTCCCCTCCCGCCCTCCTTCAGGGCCCGGCCGGGAGCGAGGAGCGAGGCCCTGGGCCCGCATCGCCCCCGGGGGCAGCAGCAGAGGGGCAGGGCTGGGGTGTGCAGGCCGATAGGGGGGTTCCTAAGGCTGGGGTAGGGGCTGCGGGGCCCTCGGTGCGGCCCTCAGAGGCTGCGGCCCTCCTGCATGGCGGCCGCGGGGCGGGAAGCTCCGGGAGCCCTGAGGTGAGGAGGAGGAGGATGAGGAGGAGGAAGGTCCCGCCGTAGGGAAGCTGAGGGAATGGGGTGGTGTTGGGGCCTTGTGTTTGGGTTTCAGTCTGAGGGGAGAGAGGGTGTGTTGGGAGCGGTGTGGAGAGATGGGGAAGTTTGGGGGGGGGTGTGAGGGAGCTGGGTGTGTTTGGGGGCGCTGAAATGAGGCTGGTAGGGGCAGAAACAAAACTTCCTTGGAGCTTGCTGGCTCGTACAAAGGGAGGCGGGACGGGTGTTAGGGGTTTGAAGCACAAGTGTCGCTGGATCTCGCCCCGAACGTGGTGTTGGGGGAGGAAGCACGCAGGTTGGGGTGCAGGCATCCTGACTGAGCAGCCTGGAGGATAGCGAAGAACGACTTTTGAAGCAGCATTTAACAAACAAAAACTTGATTCCTTTTGTACTTTGTCAGTCAGGATAGTGCAGTGTCGAGAAGGGGGGAAGGAGATGGGGACTAGGCTAAATAGTGTTATTACTTAGTACTACTTAACGTGTTTTTTTCATTAACATCGTGATGTCATTCGTATTCTGCAATAAACAGCTCAGACAAGACTTCTTTTGTGTTATTTGGGACTTTTTTTTTTTTTCTGGGACATAGTTGAGTTTTAGTGAATGACGATTTTTATTGACATCCATCCTAATGGTACTGCAGCCGACTTCTGAAAAAAATCAGCAGTAATTACAAAGTTCCTTAGCTGTTTCTTTGGGAGATATGAGAACTCTGCTGCAATATATATTTTTTTTTCATCATTCACGATGTAGCTGTGTGTTGCAGTATATGTTGAAAAAAAAAAAGCGTCGCAATTAGGATAGCTTGTTTGTTACGGTTGGTAGGAATTGCTGTAGTTTAAGCTGCAAGTAGTGTGCAGTTGAACTACCTGGGGCTCCTCCCACCTTAGTATTTTCTTGGGATGTTTTTAAATTGTGTCAGAAGGGAGAAATGCTTGCTTTTGGCTGTTATATGTTGCATCTGCATCCCACGGGTTGGAATTTTATGTTTTCAAACAAAACTTGTGTTATTTTAGAGATGGCTGAAACACGTGTTTCTCTGAGTGCATGAGATAAGGACAGATGCCTTTCCTGCTCTAGACTGGAAAATTCAAGCATTTTTTTAAATAATTCCTGCTTGAAAAATGCTGCTATGTAGTTAAGTTGTTAGTGTCAGAAGAAAACTGTGAGTCTGAATTTCTTAATGTCCTTCTAGACCTTTTTAACCAAAGATCATTATTCAGTTGGGTGTTCAGTTAAATACTTTCTTTTGATTCTGAACTCAAATAGGGATTGTTCAGCCCTGCAAATAGGAAGTAAATGGCTTGAGCCGGAATCTGGTTAAGATGACTTCTATCTTTAAAAAGGGATTTTTTTAACTATGTTAGGCTGAAGATATTTGCTATAACTATCGGGATCTATCTTTAAGGTGTTTTTAATTTCTTTATTGTTTATTTTTAGAGACAGGGCCTTGTCTATTCTTCCAAGTCCCCCTTGGACAATTTAGAAAGTGGAGAGCTGTGCTCTCTCCGAGGCCAGCAGCAACTTTACAGGCCGAGGGTTAAGCTTCAGCCTTGCAGGAGCTGCTGTTACATTTGTGCCACTCCTGATTCTATTTATGAGATTTATAGGACCATTATTAAACACAACCTCTCTGAAAGGAGGAATGTGTTAATAGATAGCTACAGTCAATTGATGGATTTGTAGCAGAAATTTACTGCTATTAAAACATAAAGATGTGTTTCAACTTTTAACTCTTTGCATCCCATAACAATTAAATTAGGAATGCTGACACGTTCAGCAATTGCAAATAAGGTTCAAATAGTAACATCCACTCATCTGCTTGACTGCTGTTTTATTTTTCAGGTTAAATGCATGTTAGTGTCCCCTCTGGTAAAATGACGTATCTGTCAACATGGGGCCTTTTCATTGTAAGCATGTTGTGCTCTCATACCAAAATTTAAGATTTTGTGTCACATATCATCAATTTTTAGATGTGGAACGTTATCAAAAACAAGCTCATCCCTGTTTATCATCTGTAACTTACGGATGGGCAGATAAAAAAACAAAACAACAAAACTGCAGAAGATGCAATGTAATACAAGATAGGAATAGGTTGTTAGGAAGTTATGAAAGCAGAGTGTGATAGCTGAGCATTTATTTGCAGTATTAATGAAATGTGTTTATCATATATTGAAAAGCCTTTAAATTCTTGTTTTTATAACTTCTACGTGACTAAAGTCTTTAATCTTAAGACATTGCCATCCCAGGTGCTGTATATTTCAGTATTCCAGAGTCTTTTGGGATGATCAGTTCTAGATCTAGCATAAAGGCTTCCTGTTTTGTGTGTAGCAGGAAATTATTAGTAGCATATGTTCTAATCTTTCTGCTAACTGTCGTATCCGTGACAAGTTGTATTTCTGGAACAGTAACTAAAAAACTGCACTGATTCAAGCATTCTAGTTTATTGTGCCACCTATGCAAGACAAGTCGATGAGTGATGGTGTGAGAGTTCTGAGGCTGTTCTACAGCTCAAGGACGGCAAGCGTTGGCTACCTGCGTTTCATGGATTGTTTTGAGATTGTGATGGTTTCTTCAAGGTAAATACAGCATTTTAGAAAGTAGGGAGAGATGGAGAGCAGTTACAGACAAATGACTGAGCAATTATCTGTGATAGGCATACAGTTTTTCAAGATACAGATTCTATATTTAAAATATGATTTAGTGGTGTCAATTGTTTACAATCTATTACATACTTTTTTTTAATGCCGGAAGACCTAAATTGGTTTGCATCTAGTTAGAAGCTCAGAACTTACTCCTCTTTCTTTTGATTTTCTTTTTTGGAACTTGACTTAATTTGTACTTGTTTGGGTAGAATATTGTTATTGGGAAGGTTATCTTTAAGAGCCAGTTTGGGGGAAGGACTTAGCTGTTCTGGGTGGGGGAGCATTGCTTACAAAACCTGTGGTGCTTGAGAACTGTAAGGGTTCAAAGAACTCGTCTACATGAAGCAATTTTCTCTTTTTTGTTGTGTAGGTTACAACCTGGATATTATTCTCTGCCTTTTTACTAGGTCTTGTGTGCCTAAAGGAATGCGCTTGTAGAATTGTTTACTACAATTCTACTCTTGTAGAACAGGAGCATGTTAGTGTAGAAGTGTTAATGGTGTAGAGCTGTCGGTAGTTTTTGTCTGGGGGAAAGCTTTGAATTGGTCACAGCGCTTGATGAGCTATCTGGTTTTGATGCCAGCTTTCACAATTCGAACTGAATGCTACTTTCCCATCTCCAAGGGATTTTAAGGATTAGTAAATTTGTGATGAAGTGGAGAGTTCCAAGTGTCCATTTTCATTCCAGTGTGTTACTGAAATACATGTATGACATCTGAGGACTTTGAGACAGGAGCCACGGCTAATCCTGCTGCAACAAAGTGCTGACAACATTCTGCTCAGTCCAGCTTCTTGATAGCAGAGTCATCAGAATAATTTTTGGGAAAAAAGTTCATTATCTGCATGGCTAAGTAGCCATGCTCATCACCTGTTGTCCTGTTTATGCAAATACGGAATATATTTCCATATGACGTCTGAGTAGTGCTAAGTGCAGCAGTCTGATAAGCTACGGATGAGTAATGCCATTTGAAGCATATCACCTCTGGTTCAGCCCTTTAATGGCTCTGTGCTTCTTCAGCCGTTTCTTGGCCCTTTCTATTCCTGTTTGTGATTGACTACTTCAGACCAGCTGTAAAGTGCAGCTGGCTGGTAGCTATCTCCAGCCTGTCAAGGCAGATGTAACATAAAGTGAAGCTAACCCTGGATGATAAAGTTTTAAGATAGCTGCAGGATTCTCTCAATTAATGTTTTTCCATCAAAGCAAAACCAATTGAAGAACATAATGAAATAGGTGCGAGGGAGGGAGAAAACTGTGGCAGACACAGCCCAAACCACTGTGATACCAGTATTTCACTGCAGGCTGTCTCTGAGGAGAGAATGTCAAGGACTTCACTAGGTACCATAGCATCCAGAGCTAGCAGAAAATTACTGCAACTTTTCAGTGATTTTCTTTAATAGTTAATACAGTGTCTGACACAAGTTTAAGCTATGTATTCTAGTGGTGGTCACTACAGCTTTTGGTACTTCTTCCTACCATCAGCTGGTAAGAAGAGGCTTTTTCCAGAAGTGCTGCTTCATAAGGTCATTTAAATTTTTTGTTTTGTTTTGTCAGGCTTCTGACTCTAATAATTTTCCCTTTGCTCTTTTTGTTGCTAGTTTCAAAACTGTTCCAGACCAGTTTGCGGAGTTTTTGAGCATGCAGCTATGAAGACTTCCTATAACTCTTTCCCAGCAGAATATGGTCAGGCTGTTATTGTTGTGCTTTTTGTGTCCTAGGAAATTCTCTGATTAATCCCAGCAGTTTTTCTTGGGAAGTGCCTTTTCACTGACCCTGTACTTGGTTGTGAGGTCAAGAAAATGAAATGGAAGGGAAAGAGATCCTAGAAATAGGAAATGCTATTTCTTTTAACAGAGGAGCTCATCTGCAGTCTGGTTTCTTGAAACAG
This sequence comes from Aythya fuligula, assembly GCF_009819795.1. Lineage (NCBI taxonomy): Eukaryota > Metazoa > Chordata > Aves > Anseriformes > Anatidae > Aythya > Aythya fuligula. The sequence continues at coordinate 8,833,419 of NC_045576.1, read as the reverse complement.
CTTGACGCTTAAGTGAGATTGTCCAATTTCTTTTTCCTCATGGCCTCCTGAGAAGAAAAAAAATTGTGATTTTTGTGTGGTTGTTTTTAATTATTCGCTATAAATTGTTTCAGAGAACAAGCTTAGGTGGTCTTATGACTTACTGCCAAAGCCTCTGCCAGTAATTCTGAATGTCTGCAAAGAAGGGCGAGTAAGTCTCTGCATAAGCTGCTTTTAAGAGGTGCTGAATTTAGTCCACCCTTAGCAGGTGCTGTATTTTTTGCCATTTTTTTGGAGAGCACTGTTACTTGAGATTTTGTCTCCAAACAGTAGGCCTTTGGTGTTACACCTGCACGTTTGCTGTGATGCCTGGTTGTAGGGAGACCCATTCAGCTTTACTCATGCAGCTTTTCAAGATGCTTCTGTTCTGGACCAGTCAATCTTGCATTGGCAGTGCAACTGATATTGAAAGGTTTGTACAGTCAGTGATTTATTTTTTTTCTTGGTTCTCCCCAGGAATTCAGTGTTTCTTCAGACAGCACTTAAAGCAGGTGAGAAGTAAAGCCGCTACAAAGCTGTTTTCAGAATGGCTCTGCCACTTTAAATCTGCAGTCACCAGTTTTACTTGGATTAGAGTTAATTCCCAAAGTATAGTCATACTACTCAGACAAATTCATTTTCCACTCATGCTTTGGAAGTATTGTTTTTTTATGCCCCATATAGCTTTTGTATGACCTGAAGATACTTAAACTTTAATTAGTGGTTGTTGGAATATATACAAAGCCTTAGTTGCTGTGCTTTTGTTTTGTTTTGGTTTTGCTATGGTGCTGCTTTGTAGAAATGCCACAGTGACATCACAGAAACAGCCACCTAAACTATAGCCCTGTGAGATGTATATGTGTGTATAAGTAAGACATTTTCCTACCTCTTTGTGTTGAAATTCTGGTAAGATGCTTTTTCACTGTATTTCACGTGAAATATTTAGCAGGGTTTGAATTCAACAGACTAAGTCTAAATTGATTTCTTTTAAACTGTTCTTTTGTCAAGAAGCTGTATCGTGTTCTCTTAGGTTTGTCCTCTTTGGGTCCTCTGTGGGTATTCTGGATAAAATTATGCAGATGTAAGAAAAAATAAGGAGGAGAGAATTGTTTTAATAACATTTTTATTTTCATATATCTATTATGGCTTTTAAGAAGATAGTCCTTTTGAAAATCAAAGTTTTCTGGGAGATGTCCTGCTTTACTAAATACTAATTTCAAGTTATTCTGAGACATTCATCCATGCCATTGGAGCTGTTTCAGAAGAAGAGACACAATTGTGTGTGCCGAATCCATCTTTGTCTTCTGTTGTTAAAAGTGGGAGATGAGCAAAAGTTCCTAGAAAACAGGTGGCTAGTTGAGGAAAACTGGTCATACCCCAGGTGAGAGGTGCTTGCTTTCTTAACTTGGAAAAAACATGAGGCACAATTAAGTGACAAAATTTTTCCCCTTGAGACCATGGTGTGTATTGGATAAGATACTAGCATACGCTTAATTTCTGGTCAGTCTGTTGCTGCTTGCACACGTAGCCTGGGTGTTGCTCCTTTCCTGAGGATTCATCAATGAAAAGCTCCAGAGCAAAGCGGAACTTCAAGCTGATACAGCTTGCTGTCTCGGAGGATATGAGTTAAAGCCTGACTGCTTCTGACATTTAAGCTAGTAATGTAGCAGTAACAGAGCTACTTTACTGATTTGGTTGTGCTGGGCAGGGGTTTTTGTTCTTCTGTGTAGCTGCAGTCACTGAAGCATGGTTAGGTGAAGAATTAACTGAAGTGCAAGTGATTGGAACCAACTCTGGAGTGAAGGCATTGTTTCTGAAATCCTGACGGTGGTGTTGATCTTAAAGTGAGGGGAAGCTTAAGATAAAAACACGCTTCGCTTTTTCCTTCTACACTAAAGATATGGGTAGCTTCCCCCCCCCCCCCCCCCCCCCCCCCCCCTTGCTTTAGTTCTCTGCAGATGCTCTGTCTTTGTGAACTTCAGAAAAAGGGAGTGTTATCTGCATGGCCTGACTGCAGAGAGTAAAAGAGGTGTTTTTTGTTTTGTTTTGTTTTGTTTTTTAAACCATCTAGACTTGAGACTATTTACTGTTGGGGAATTAGCTTTTTTTGTTGTTTTCTGGTTGGCTGGTTAACGCTGTTGCTTTTTTTCCATAGATCTCAAAGTATTTTCAGTGAAAGCATGGGTTGTGGTTATAAAAATTATTACTGCCTGCTGTATTTAGTGCCACAGTGGCCTAACCTGGATCACAGGAGCAGTATTTACATTATGCAATAAATTACTTTTTTTTTCCCTTTTTTTTTTTACGCCCACGGGCTGTTGTAGAAAGCTTGGTTGTGTTCCTGTGTAATTGCAAAGCAGTCAGTCCAATTTTAACCTCCGTAGTCTGATTTGCAGTCTGGCAGTTAGCATGGAAAAATAAATCACTGTAATTTGAACAACTGGTGTCACAGGCACTACGCGAGGTGGTTGTGTGGGGTAGGTCTTGGATCCCTACTCACACCCACTTGTTCAGATGCTTCAAAATACTTTTTAGGAAACAGTATGCTGCTGCTCTTTGTCCGCAGCATGAGTGTGTTAGAGCTAGGCTGTAACACCCAGTAGCAATTACTAGATTTGCCAAATATTAGGAAGTGGTGTAACGTATAGGAGGTGTTAGAAGAATTTACAGGCTAATTTTGGATCAGCAATTCATTAAAAATTAATGGTGATCAAGTCTGGGGAAGGGTCTATTAAATAAATAATTGTTCACAATCTCTGGTGACCCTCAAGGGTGAAAGTATTCCTGATTTGAATCCAGTTGGCTTTTCTAATGGATAAAGATACAGGAGACGTCTGAACTTCAAGATCTGACCAACTCTGCTAATTAAGCCGATGTACATGGACGAGTATAAATCTGTATAAAAAAAATAATGAACATCTTCTGTGCACGTCTTCAGAAGTACACAATATATTCTTTGCATGTCGTTCTTAGAGTAGGAATTTGTAAAAGCATTAGATTGAAGTGCAGGGAAGCTCTTGAATAGTTCGTGAAGTTACCTTGTATGTTCCTAGGTCTCATAACTGACACCAGAATCCCCAGCCCTGAGGCAGTGCCTCTCGCTTTGAGTGCTGGTGTCTCATAGTTACCTAGCCAGCAGTGTTGAAGGGATAGAGGCTGAATACAAAGTTCTTACAGATGAGCAGAGGACAACTTGCTGTCCTGCTTGCATGACAGGCATTTTCACAGTTAAAGAATTGCACAGCAAGTTTTTTTTAATACTTCAGTCTTTTCAAAATAACAGGTTACCTTGCAGTTACAAATAGGTTATGCCTGTTATCTTAACTATTCAGAAGTAAAATTAAGTTTTTAAGAATTAAAAATTTTAAAAATTTAAATTTAAAAGTTTAAAATTTAAGTTTTTAAGAATTAAAATTAAGTTTCCATCCCTGGAAGTCTTCAAAAGATGTTTAGATGTAGAGCTTAGGGATATGGTTTAGTGGGGACTGCTAGCGTTAGGTCAGAGGTTGGACTCGATGATCTTGAGGTCTCTTCCAACCTAGAAATTCTGTGATTCTGTGATTAAGTAACACCATTGTGTCAAGGGAGAGTTGGAGTTCTTGGTGTTTTGTCATTAAGACGCACATTGTAGCACTTGCTGATGCCAAGTAACACAAAGATAGGGGGGTGTATGCTGGTAAAATTTTTGGAAGTCTTGCAGAGGGTACAGAGGGTCTTTTTACACTGTAATTTAGAAAACAGAAATGATCACTAAAAATTGTCAATTCCTGAGGGAAGAAAAAAAAAAAGCTTTTTTTTTTTTTTTTTTTTCTCTTCTTTCAGGTTTGTAAATACTACCTTTGTGGCTTTTGCCCAGCTGAATTATTCACAAATACCCGTTCTGATTTAGGTAAGTGTATCTGTCTTGTCATTTTTATTCATGTAAATATAATTACAATTGACCTTCTCTGTGTAAATATTTTTACTGGTGAATGCTCTGTCAAAACACTTTGGAAATAGCCTTTTTAAGGATTGCCAGTGACACAATATATTAAGATTAATATTTTTTCCAAATCCTTCTTCTAAGTGGGGAAAAATATATTTTTAATGGCGTAAGCTAAATTATTGGGTGTGGAGTAGTTTTCTTCTCCTAACATGTTGTCTCCTAATTTGTTTATGCTACCTGGGTAGTGTTTTAACTTATTTTATTGTCACTCTATGTTTTTGAGCTTATTAATTTGAGAGAATTGTACTGTAATAATTACTGCTTAAGGCCTTCTCTAAGTTATGTGTAGCTTTCAAGCTATGGTATGTGAACAGCATGTAGTTTAGAGAATGCCACTAGGAAAAACTTGCTTCTTTTTTTAGTGATAAATTCCAACTCCACTGAAGAATTTGATAGACTGAGGAGGGTGGGAGAATTTCAGCATGGCTACCCTTCATGATCACAGGATACATACCTCTTAATTTTACTCTGAATATAAATACTTCGTTCTTTATAATAAAAATAGATAATTAATGTTTGGAGTTTAAGAAAGTGCTTGATGAGATTATCTTTAATATGTAAGTTTTCCGTTTTTAAAGGCCTCAAAATATTTTTGTGTGTAGTTTTACTGACAAAGAAAGATCTGGAAATTCTGTTTTATATTACAATTTTACAAGTCATTCAGAATTCCCTTTGTTTTTCTAATTACTATGACATATTGGCATTCTTTCTTTGAAACTCCAAGCAAAAGAAGCAGAAATGCAGATATAAAATCCCTGGGAACAGTTAAAAGATCTGTTCTGTCTAGGTGTGCAAACAAATGCCAATGATGTGAGAATTCGGCAGTCAGGAATGCAAGCTTAAACTTTTTGTGTGGTCTTTTTAGGTCCTTGTGAAAAGATTCATGATGAAAATCTGCGTAAACAGTAAGTATGCTGATCAATATGCTAATGCAAATAGCATTCCTAGTATGTTTGAAATTTGTAATAGCAAGCTAACCATGAGAAACTAATTGCTTATTCATCTACACAAACATTTATTTAAACATATAATATTCAGTTACCTCCAGCAACAATTTAAAACAGTGCAATGTGTCGCTTGTTTTTTGTGTACTATGAAGTGATGTGACCTTTCATTTTAAAAACATTTCACCAGGTACGAGAAGAGCTCTCGTTTTATGAAAGTGGGCTATGAAAGAGACTTTTTGCGCTATTTACAAAGCTTACTTGCAGAAGTAGAACGCAGGATTAGAAGAGGTCATGCTCGTTTGGCGCTGTCACAGAATCAGCAGTCTTCTGGGGTGAGTCTGGAAGAATCATTGAGGCAAATAATTTTTCCTCTAGGTAACACCTTCACATTCTCTTTACCTTGGCCTCAAATGTTGTGTTCAAGGATGGAATTTTGTTTGGAGGAATTAGCTTGAATAGTTTACTCTTGCCGAGTGAAGCAAGTTCTGTGTTGAGAGGTGTTTCATATGTTAGAATAGATAATTATTGGTCTTCATGGGAGAAGACGCAGGAGAAAGTTATTCCTGACGTGTCTGGAATATGAGAAAATACCTTTGAAACATACAAATTGCTGTCTTTTTCTTTAAACTTAAATATATATAAATGAATGACACACTTGTACTGCTCCGCAGGCAGCAGGACCTACTGGTAAAAATGAAGAGAAGATTCAGGTGTTAACTGACAAAATTGATGTACTACTACAACAGGTGAGTTTTATACCCTATAACAGATCTCTTGCTTTCATTACTTGCTTAATAATCAGGTTTTTTATTGTCCTTCAGATTGAAGAACTAGGTTCAGAAGGGAAGGTGGAAGAGGCACAAGGAATGATGAAACTTGTTGAACAGCTAAAAGAAGAAAGGGAATTGCTGAGGTCTACAACTTCAGTAAGTAACATGTTCGTAGTTCTGTCAGTTGTACTTGAAAATTTGGTGCAACATTTGATCCCTAATAACGATGTCTTTGCGCTGAAAGTGTGAAAGTTACGGGCAGCATTAGGCGGTAACTTGATGCTTATGTGTGCTGATTCAGTGTGCTGTCTTGAGAGTGGTTTTCATGCGCATAAATTATGAAAATAATTAAACAGCAATTCTAGAGGTGTGCGTTCAGCTTACACTAGTTCAGATCTTAGTTAAATTTTGTAGTGTAGCCTCGTGTTGTTTTAAGTTGTCAGACATCCAAACACCGCACAGCTATTTGCTCACCCAGCTTCGGTGTCATCCACAAATCTGCTGAGGGTACACTTAAGCCCACTGTCTGTGTCACCAGAAAGACGTTAAAATAGTAAAATAGTGCCAGCCTCCATACAGACCCTTGAGAGATATCCCTTGCCACTGGTTGCCACCTGGACATTGAGCTGGTGACCGCAACTCAAGCTCATCAGTTGGTGTTAGAAATAACTCTATAAGAGAAGACTGAGTTTTATTTTCCTTAATCCTGAGATTGCTAGGAAGCTGCAGATAACTAATCCTTTGCAGTGAGGAATAAGGTTTGTTTCAGCTGTTTTCTAGTTGACTCTTTCTTTGTGGCTCACATGGAATGGGCATTTGTAGCCTGTTCTTGCACTGTTCGTCCTAGCAGGTACGATGCTCGAAATACAAAGTATGCAGTGAGGAATTTCAGTTTTCACTAGTGAAAATTATTCAACAATATTAGTAAAGTATTAAAAAGCATTAAAGTATTAGTGCTATTCAACAATAAGAGTAAAGTTGTAAAGATCTTCGCTATCGTGTGTCCAAAAAAAATAATGTTTCTTTTTTTTTCATCTAATATGTTCTTTTGCAGACAATTGAGAGCTTTGCCGCCCAAGAGAAGCAGATGGAAGTTTGTGAAGTTTGTGGAGCCTTCTTAATTGTAGGAGATGCACAGTCCAGGGTAGATGACCACTTGATGGGAAAGCAGCACATGGGTTATGCCAAAATAAAAGCTACTGTTGAAGACCTAAAAGTAAGCATGTCTTAAGTTACTGAGCATAAAAATTGCTCAGAGGATTCCTATGGTAAAGAGAAGGCCGGCCACTGGACTTCCTCAAGTGTTTGAAATACTCCAAAGATAGTATATAAAAATGAAATGGAATCCTGCTCTGCACATTTAGCATTGTGTTTGCACTGATAGTCTTCATTTTACGTGATTATACTGTATGTAAGTAAAGAGGTAAACTCAGGAGTTTGATGTGGCCTTTGTTAACATCTGTAAGGCCTGTGTTCCTGTACTAATGACAAGCAAAAAAAAAAAAAAGTGTTCTCCATGAGAAAGGAGGCAAGTTTCAGTGATTTTCAAAAGTGCTTCTGTGTAGACAGTCCTTTGGACAGAATTAAAATATTTTAAAAGCTTAAACTTCTGCATCTTGAGATTGTTTGAACTAAGTCATATTGAATGACTTACCTTGAATAATCTTAATTTCTTCCCATGAACTTTTCTTTAAGGAAAAGTTACGAAAAAGAACAGAAGAACCTGACCGTGATGACAGGCTAAAGAAAGAGAAACAAGAAAGAGAAGAGAGAGAGAAAGAGAGGGAACGGGAAAGAGAAGAGAGGGAAAGGAAGAGGCGACGTGAAGAGGAAGAAAAAGAAAAAGAGAGGGCCCGTGACAGAGAGAGGCGTAAAAGGAGTCGTTCCCGGAGTAGACATTCAAGCAGAACATCTGACAGAAGGTGCAGCCGTTCACGAGACCACAAAAGATCAAGAAGCAGAGAAAGAAGGCGGAGCAGGTATGGGAACAAAATATTTTCACATAACTTTTCCAGATGTTAAAATCTTGTGAGGACCTTATCTGTCAGCCTGGGTCACATCACTGATTCATTAGCTTCACTGTTCTTATCTAATTTGTAGACATGCTTTACTGGTTCTAGGGTTAAACAGGTTTGGATGCATATTTATTGTCTTCCGTCTGTTTTTGGAAGTAGATAACACCGTTGTGGTGAATGAAGGAGCTTTGAGTATGCTGATATTTCCAGAGGACAGGGTCTAGTTTGGTTTTGATTTCCTTTTCTCCGTGACCCCTCTATACCCTCTTAATTTTCCTTGGATTTTAATTTATAGTGGTGGATGTTCTTAAGATTTTTGTGGTTGGATGTTTGAGATGAAGAAGGCAATGTGAAGCCAGGTCTTACTTACTGAGAAATATTTGTATACAGTATGCTAAGCCTTGTTTTAAATACCTGTTTTTTGTGAATAATCAATGCATTGTAAGTGTAAACCAAGAGCAGTTTGTGTATTCTGAGTACCCGCTGACATTTGTATTTTACAAATTTTTTCTAAATGTTAAGGAGTCGTGACCGAAGAAGAAGCAGAAGCCATGATAGATCAGAAAGGAAACATAGGTCTCGCAGCAGGGACAGGAGACGGTCAAAAAGCCGTGATCGGAAATCTTACAAGCACAGAAGCAAAAGCAGAGAGAGAGAACAAGACAGGAAGTCAAAAGAAAAAGGTATGTTTGTGTGAAGACCAAATTAATATTAAGTTCTGTAAACAATATTTTCCTAAAGTCTCAAAAGCTTGTTGTCTTTCTGTCAGGGACTAAAAGTTCTTCTTAGCATCAAATTGGAATTGGTTTTATAAGCTGTATATGTTGCTGTTAACCCATTCAAAGCATTTTATTCTTTCCAGTCATTGTTAAAGCACATGCGTGTGTACATACACCCTGGTGTCCTCCTCTCATCTGTTAAGTAGTTTCTAAAAGCTTACAGCGTACTACTTTTGTCTGCAAATTAAGTGTGTGAGGATTGTGATGTATTTTAAGACCTGCTGACCTGTTTACATTTAGAAAAATATTTGCACTGTAATCAGTTTTTTTATGAGTGGGAATTCTTATTGTTAACAGGTATTTCTGTAATTATCCTTTACTGGTATGTGTTTTGTGAGAGATCTGTAGTTGTGTTTCTACCTGTAGCATCTATTACTTCTATACACTGTCATGTTCCTTTACTTTTCTTGCTTAACTACGCTTCTAGTTCTTTTTTTTTTCCAATCTATGACTGCAGTCCAAGATAAATCTTTGCAGAATTTCTCTGATGCTCTAAATTACAATTCCGTGCTCTCTCCCTGCCAGTCTTCTCCTTTCCTCCCTCCTGCTTGCCCCTCCCTCCCCCCCTTTTTTTCCCTCAATGAAGTGAGATTTGCCTTGTCAGTATTCAGGTGAGTCTCAAAGGAATGCTGTACTGCTAGTGCTCAGAATGCTTTATGGCAGTACATACATGTACGACAGCATTGATAGTGACTCACTGCTTCATCAAAGGCTGATATTCTGAAGCTGTACCTTTAAGTAGCATTTAAAAGAGCTGCAGAGAAAACACGAGAGATTTGCATTTGGTGAAAAAAAACGTTAATTCATTGTCATTGCTAAATTCCTACTTCAAAAGTCTTTGGAAAGTTCGGGAGGAATATAGTACTAACTTCTGGCTTAAACTACAGGCTTTGCTGGGGTACTGACTAATGTCCACTCCGAAACAGCCACCCCACTTCATCATCAGAGCTGACTGTCAATAATGGATGTAACAATTCTGTTATGTTTCTAAGGTACTTTTGAGGTTCTCTGGGATGAAAGGTGCTATGTGCATGTTTCTTGATTGCATAGGCCTGTTTGCTGTACCTTTTTCCATGTTGTTTTTTTTTTTTCAGCAGATTAATTCCTGAAATGTAGGTGATGCTTCGTGTGTTTTTGTTGCCTGATTCTCTTGGACCATTTTAATTTTTCTGATTTATATCACAGTACATCTTTAGTATTGATTCATCTCTGATTTTGCTTTGCCCTTTATTGGCAAGTGTTTTTTGCTGCCTGCTTGCTGGCAGTGGAACTGATGTGTAGTGTTTAAATTCAAACACAGAATCGTAGCCTGTATCTGTCCATTTGTTACTTTCTTCCTACCTGATGCTGTGCCTTTTTTTGCCTATTTTATGAACAGACTTCTGGTACTTGGTCAAGAATGTCCTCTTCAGTACTTTATGTGTATCTGTCCATATAAATAACTATACGTATTTATTCAAATTTGGTCTGTTTATTGCATTTATGGCTTTGCAGTTCTCTCCTGAATCTTTCCATAAATAGAGGAGTTAGTGAACCTTCTTCAGCATATCAGTATTTTTCGTTTAAACTTGACCAATTTCCTTGCTGGCCGTTTTATTTGTTGCTTGCTACCTTCTTCCTCCAGATATGAGAACAGTGGGGTGATGCTTGAGCTGTGATGAAATTTCCACCTGAGAAAATCAATAACTTCTTTTTTTTTTTTTTTAAAAACTATAACATTTATAGAAATATGAATAGGCCGTAGAGCAGGACCGTAATGCTGAAGAAGTTTGTGTCCCTCCCTCCAGTGAGAGGGAGAAAGAAAGGCAGGGAAAGCGATCAACGCTTGTGTGTTAAATACTGAATTTGTATGATGAAATTGTAAACACCATTACATCCTCACATTTGCCATGTGGCTTTGTAGGCAGTTAATTCAGCAGTTGGCTTTAGGGGTTCATATATCTGAAGCATGAGGCTGGCTACTCTAGTAGTCTTAACTACGTTTACTGCTCCATTGGGAATATTGGCTTCAGAATTTAATTGTCTTTATATATACCATTGATCTGCAATTACAGAAGCAGCAGCAAAGGCCTGACTTAATGCATGTGGTAGTGCCTTTCATCTTGAAATCTCAAACTGCTTTATAAACATGAAAACATGACTTAAAGGGGAAAAAATAAAAGCAAGTTACCCAAGACTTGCCCACTGTTACACAGTAAATCAGTGCCATACTTCGAAAATTCAGAAGTCCTGGCTTCTTGTTTACTAAAATACTGTGGAATGCTATGACCTTTCAAGGCTATAAGAAGACAGTGTATGTAAAAATGGAGACACAATTTCTGACTTGGGTTTCAGGAACAGGGAGACATTTGCTAAAGGAGAGGAAACTGACAATCAGAAAGACAAGTTGAGCATTAATGTAACTACTGTTGATGTAAACTAACCTCAGCATAGGTGGAATAAATAAGTGGAGAAAAAGAAAATCTGCTTTGCAAGTACCTTCATCTTATGAAGGGTTAACTTGCCACCAGACCACTTTTACTTGGCCCTTTACCTTCTGGATTCACAAACTTATATAAAAATAATTGAATTTGTGATTGTGTTTTCATGTTAGTCATTAAACCTCAGCAAATAATGTCAAAACACTCAAACTGTTGGTAATACAGGATATTATGTTTAACAAACTGACTTTACATTCTCTGAGTAGTAAAACCATTCACATTATCTTGGTAAGAATTCTTAAAGAATATTTCAGTTTCCCACATGAGCTCGAACAGAAAAATGTGCGTATGTTGAATTAGGAAGCAAAGTAAATACATGATTTTACCTAATAGATCACAGCTAAGGTAATATATGCGTAGTATCCACAGCAAACTAAGTGTATGTGCTTTTAAAGAAAGAAATCTGAAGGATTGAAAATGAAGTGAAGGAACTTAACAGTTGCTCCAGGATTTGAAAGTTTAGGTGATTGGGCTGTTGGATACACTTGATCAGTTCTGCTTGGCAAACTGGAGGTTTGCTATGGTAACACTATTTTATTATTGAAGGTGCTGGAAGAGTTTCATCTTTCATACCACAGGTTAATAGTAGTTTTTTTAACCTTAAACAAAATAATCCTTCCTGACCAAATTCAAGAAACAAAAGACAAAACAAAACCCTGCACACTGCACATCCATAGGGCTATTAAGATCTACCATATCTACATAGGACAGAAGATAAGATTATTGGACTGACTACTAGTCCTCTGCGGGGAAACAAGACTACTATTCCTCAGTGGATCTACGTGTGCATCGGAGATACCTATAAGACACAAAAAGAAGACTTTTTAACAAGGTTAGTTAGAGTGCAATCTACCTGCGGAGTTGCAAAACCGAGGGCAGACAGATACAAAATTTGTAGTTCTTCAGGTAGTTTTTTGGACGTCACTGTGTGCTTTCTCCAGGCACTGTGCACTGGATGTGCTGCTTCCAATGAAACCTCAGTAGTAGTGCTTTTAGGCAGTTGCCCTCATTTCTGCATGGGGGGTTTCCCCCTCCCTTTGGTGGTGTATTAAAAACAGTGAAGTTGGGATGTTGCTTCTGTAACGAAGCTTAATTTCTGCTTTGTCTTCTGAAGTATAAAAGTGTGTATCATGCCAGTCTAGGTGACAACATTGTTTAAAGTAACTTTCAGAGTGTTCAATCTGTGTGCTCCTGTTTTGGGGATATATATATATATATATATTTATATTTATTTTAATTGCCCAGATAGCAGGGAACAATCAGAAAAACAAGCATGAATGTTGTTCTGTATGATGATATCTGAGAGGTTGTTTTTTTATTTGTTTTTTTCTCTGAAGTGTCTTTACTAATGAAAGGTTTAATATTATGGTGTGTAGTAATAGAGGAGAAATTGTTATTTTTATTAAATTTGCAAATACTGAATTTACAGATTGAGGCATGTAGCTCTACTATTGAATGTTTTTCTTTCCATGGAAATACTTTTACTTCTGGCTTCCTTCCTCCTTTGAAGACTATTGAGGGAAAGACGAGTGTTTTTTCAGCAGTGTAGTGAACTCTTCAGTTGCCAGTCAGCTTTCTAATTCATGATGAAATTGTGGGGTCCTTTCCATTTTGCTCTTCTTTGTGTTTGGAAAATACTGCTTTTTATGTACCTTCCAAACTGTCTTTCCAGGCCTTTTTTGAGTGAATTAAAAATGCAGTTTTTATAGAATTGGGAATAAATAATGCTGACAAGCATACAGCTTATGTGACGCGCTGTCCAGTAAAGTTAATTTTGATTTCTACTGTGATCCCCACCTACAAAGCGAACTGTTCTCACGTATTGTTTGTTTCCTGAGTGTTTGTTTGGGGTTGCTAATTTTTTTTTTTAACTTGGTAAAGACTGACTTATTTGATAATGCGCTTATGCATTGTCCATACACATCACAAATTAAACTTGGGGACACAGAATCCTATAATAAGTAAGGAAGCCAATAGCCATGCATCGTATTTGCCTAACTTCTTGACTGCCTAGCTCCCCCCAGTTTGTATATTTCAGCAGACAGCTGCGTAGCTGCCTCTGTTAGATCTGTCCTTCTCCCCCTGCCCTTACTGTCCCCTTTACTTTTTTTTGGTACCCTGTCCATTGCAGGATGGTAGTTTGAAGCCTATTTCTATAACTTTGAGTATTACTGCTATTACTATAGACTACTGTATTATATAGAAAATAATTGTCCCATTTTGTATGCAATGTATCTCACATGTGCAATGTTTGTTTTTACTTTGAAATCCATGGTCAATGTCTTCTTTCATGGCAGAAAAGAGGGGATCTGATGATAAAAAAAGTAGTGTGAAGTCCAGTAGTCGAGAAAAACAGAGTGAAGACACAAATACAGACTCGAAGGAGAGTGATACTAAGAATGAGGTCAATGGGACCAGTGAAGACATTAAATCTGAAGGTGACACTCAGTCCAATTAAAACTGATCTGATATGACCTCAGATCAGACAGAGGTAAGTGCATTATTTCAAACTTTGATTAGGGCTTTTTGTTACTGTTTAACAGTGCAGCGTAAGTATGCACAGATGAAGATGGAACTAAGCCAAGTAAGAAGACATACTAAAGCACCTTCTGAAGGAAAAGACAGTGTAGTCCTGCAAAACATTTTGAGGTACATTGTTTTGTCTCAGCTATTTTGTAGCAGACTCGTGCCCCCATTAGTGTGCCTCTTTGGGACATATTTGTAATATAGTCACCATAGAAAAAATTAATTATCCTTTTTTTATTTGTAGGGATTTTGTTATCGTTTTTTAAAAAAAAGTTGCACTGTTTTTGTATTTAAGTCCATATTGTGTTGGTACATCAGCAGAAACTTTTGCTTTAATACTTAATATTTGAGGCACATGTTGGACTACTTTGTTTTTATATAAACTGCTAGTATTTCTTTGTCAAGGATGTTTCTAGTTTTTTTTGCTTTATTGCCTTGCATTCTAATGCAGTTTGTTCTGTAACTCGAGAGCCAGTAGCATTGGATTGATGGAAGTGTAGGGTTTATGAATTATTGCAGCTGACTACCATACCTCACACAGCGTTGGTGTTGTGAGCGGCCCATGAAAAGCCAAATTAAAAATCAAGGATTCAGTCAAACTAAGCAGGTACTCATGCCAGGTACTCCTTTCTCTACCCACATCCATGTTTGAATGCTGTTGCCTGTAATCTTTAAGCTTACTGTTGTGTTTTTGATTTTCAAGATAGTGAAAAGGACTTTTTATGTATTGTGTGAATACTGTAAATCTGATGTTAACAGAATGGAATTTTCTTTCAACTGTGTGTAGGGATGCAGTGGTGCCCAGAATTAGATATCTTTAAAGAGTTTAAAATGCAATAAACACTACATAATAATCGCCTTGTTACTTTCAATGCAATTCAAGTCTTTAAGAGGTATGTGTTTAATATTTCCTACTGCGTAGGAGAATTTGCAGTCAGCCGTAGCACAGAGAAGTGGAATGGCTGATAACAGACTTCTAAGGCAAATGTAAATAAAAGGCAGATGCCACAAGATGATTACAATGTTCATGGCAAGAATGTATACTGAAAACCTATTTGTTGGAAATAAAACTGTTAACATTAGGAGATGCAAATACTGTGTTAAAAAGAAAAGTTGGAAGTGTTTTCCCCACTCTTGATGTAGCTTCCTTACTTTCGCACAAGATTGTTTTAGTTCTGTTCCTGAAATAAGGAACTAACAATGATGCAGATGCAGCTGATAAATGAGGTTCTTGCAACATAAGCCATTAGTAGAGCTTCATTGTTTATGCTAGGAACCCTTGAACATGTAATGTTGGTCATTAAACTTTAGTGCTACATAATTGCTTCTAAAGCCGATACTGTTCAATGATGATGTTTTTGTAGAATTAAGATGACAGCTAACAACTGGGCCAGTATATAGGAATTGGTAAACTAAATGCTTTTTACGTTGTCTAATTGTCTGTTTTCCCAAAATTTTGCATTATAGGACTACTACGTGAAGAGTCTGCGAAGACGGCGGAAGACAGCTTAAAATGAAGATCTGCTTTAAAAAGAGGTGAAAGAAAGCTGTAGTGGCGTAGAAAAATATAAGTTGAGTTAGAATTTTTTTTATAAAACTTAATTCAGGACTGGTGTTTCCTGCCAGAGTTCAGAAAGATGTGTTGATAGCACATATGCTACTGAGAATATAAGTCCTGTATCCTTTTTTTCTTTAAGACTTTTTAAGATAAGAAACCAACATAACCTGAACACATGGCTTGCTCAGTGTTTAATTGCAAGTTTTCATTCTTGGACTTTAAAACACAAGAATAAATGTTTAGTATTTGTGTGAATCGAACTAAAATGAATCCCATTTTTACAACTAAGCTATTCCTAGCTTCTTGATATACGAGAAATGGAAATAAAGTATCTTTGAATTTCTGTTACAAATTTGATTGTCTCTGTCATTGAACATTTAATATTAAGTAAGTTTCTTTCCTAATAAATTTACTCATGTCTTCAAGCTTAGTCCACTAATTTGGATGTTTAGTTATTCTGTGGTGGTTGGGGTGGTTGTCTTTGTTTGTTCTGTGCCATCAGTTAGTATTTCCTTCACCCTTAGTTCCCATCAGTTACTGTTGTTGGATTCTGTGTCCCCTATAGTGTGGCTTATTCTGCAATTGGTTAAGAGGTTACAGAAATCTCACAATAAAAACGTAGGCCTTAAGCATTTATAGAACAGATAAACTTCTATACTAGTATCGGAAGGATGCCACTGCTGAGACTGACCATCAGCTTGCCTTTACATTTGCATTGTAGTATCAGTTTTGAACATTACTTAACAACTTTATGCAGCTGGTAGGCATGCACAATTTGCATGTTGCCACAGATAAGGTAAAAGAAACATCCTTTGGGCTTTCTCATGAGGCTATAGCACAAGCAAATGTATATCTTGTTGGTAAACTCCATGCTATGTGTCCTAGTCAGGAGTGAGACAACGTGTACTTCAGTGCTGTGTCTGTAACGCATTAAACTCACATTTTAAAAACTACATTATCCTTCGTGTCAATACTCAGGACTTGATTCTGTAGGTAACTGTAGTCATATATGGACAAAGCACTTTTGTTGCTTGTGCTGATGTCGGTGTGCTTGTGTCATCTGTTTGTGGAAGTGTACTTAAAAAGGATCTGCAGGTCGGTTCCTCTGGTGAAATGGAGAACTGCTTTTCTGATAAGCTGGGATACTACTTGCAGACAGCCACGATCCCTTTTTGACTCTATTTTTCCAAAGAAGATGTGGGTATGTGGGCAAAGCAGAAAGGAGGCTTTTTATTGGGAATACATGAGAATTCATGTGAGTGAAAGCAGGTAAAATTATAGTTAAGTTCTAATACTGTCATTTTAAAAATACCTTTTCCTCTCTAAACTTGAGGAAGAGACAGGATTTGCCCACTGCATGAATGAATGTGTCACTTACTTCATTGGCTAAATGTCTGCTTGCACCTTACGTTGCTTGTAATTATAATTACGTTATAATTGTTATGGGGAGCAGCAGTTTCCTTTACTTACTTTGGACAGGTACAAATGGTAAAAAATGAAGAACCTTGTAGTAACTTGGGCTGGGATTTACATTTTAGCACATCTAATAGTGGAGATTCTGCTGCATTGAAGATGAAGGAAAAATTCTGTATTTCAAAGCATAGGAAACATGGTGCCTTTCCAGTAATTTCCTTCAGATTTAAATGCAGTGAGTGTCTCCACAATACATTTGTCTGTGTGAAAAGTGTCATCTTCAGAGCTCAAGCCCAAGATAAAATCTGAGATTTTCCAGGTATGCTGTGCAAAAAACATGTAGCTTATTTAAGTAAGCACTTCCCCCGTGCTTTTGCCATACTGGCTTGGCACCTTGATGAGTCCTTTATTTGTTGTTCAGAACATATTGCTTTGTGATTTTTCAAAGTTGTGATAAAATTTTAACATCCACCCTACTTGTTTTGTGTCCCCTGTCCCGTTCCCCCCCAGCCAAGGAAAAGGGAAGACATGTAAATACTTTAAACAACCAATATTTTAATAGAACTGAAGAGTAGCACTGTCAGTTCAGTATCAGTTTGTAGTGCAAACAAAAGTTGTCCTTGGAAGAACAGTAAGTTTTGTAAACTTAGTTTCAGTTGTTACTACCACCAATTTATTGTCCAAAGAAAAACAAACAACGAAACTTAGCTAGTGTGCCTTAGTCTATCAAACTGCATAAAACATATAAAAATATTTCTCTGAAATGCATAGACTTACTGTTATTATTACAGTCAAATCATAATTAAAGTTTTAGTCTAATCACATTAACAGCTATTCTTTGTGGAAACTAGTGCAAATAAAGCTTTTTTAAACCAGCTGCTCCTATAGCTGAATGCTCATTAATTAGTGAAGGCAGTCTTTTACACTGATGTCCTAAGTACAGGAACTGAAAAGGAATCAGTTTTATTTTAAACCGTTTAACTATTACTGTACAGGTTTTCAAACAGTTATTGCACATCTTCTGAACTAGCCTCCAAGCTACATTGAAAAGATAGATAAATAGTTAAGATAAAAGCTCCTTTCCTGTCCTACAAGAAAAACAAAATGGGAGAAATAGTTAGGTATTTCTACTTCATGTTGTGTCATACTTTTTAGCTTACCAGCAGCTGAATCAGGCTTTAAAGTAGCCCAGCTCTTGGACAGAGAAGGACTTAGAGTAAGTAAGTGAAAAGATGTTAAGTTGCATTTCTTGTAATATGGAGCAGGTGGGAAAGGATGGTAATTATTTTCAAACCACTAAAGCAAGAATTTTAAGCCCAAGTAACTTAATGGAAAGCCTGAACGCAGACTCGAGCATCTTTTCTGCTGGCAGAAGGGGTTTCTGTATTTTTCTGAAATGCGTGCTTGTACTAACCTCCCTTGGAGGAGTCGCTTCAGTGATAACGCAGCTGTGCCACAGGAAGCTAAGAAATCGTAGCAGCCATACTGCTCCTACCAAAACACGTTGATTGTACTATTCATGGTCTCGATGTCAACACTGCAATCCAGATCATACAACAAACTCTGCCAGCTGTGTATAAAGAATCTGCTCTAATGCAGCTTAATAAAGCAGAGATTGAAGGAAAATTGGTATCAAATAATAAAAAAATAAACAACCCTCAGGTTCAGAAAAAATAACTCTACTCCCTATTACCCTTTTAACATTTTTGGTGTAAAGGTTTTTGTGTTAGTTTTTTTGGTATAAGAGAAAACAAAAAGCTTCTTAATTTTGCAGAAAGCTGGCATTAGCTCAAGAAGTTTCAGGCTGTTAATATTTCAGCATACTGCAAGTCAACTACCTTAATGAAAATTTGGACTGAAAAGGAGGGACTCCAACAAGGTGTGTTTTAATAATGACTTCTGCCATCCATTTGTGATTTTATGAATATTTTCATTACTGACTTGCTTCAGTGCTAGCTAAGCAGTCCTCATCATAGCCAGATGTTTCTCTCCCTCCACCCCAAAATCACATGAAAACACTTAGAGGCCTTCAGCCTTTTAGGTACTTGTCTGGCTAACAATTTTGACACTGCTTAAAAGTGATGGTAAAATTGCAGGTTATTTAACAATTGTGTTTCCAGTTTAGTATGGCTAATCAGGAGCATAGTATGCACCTTAGAGTTGTGATACCTCAAGAACATAGGTATGTTGTGTTTCTCCTGCTCCTCACACAGCAGAAGCTAACCACGCACCTTGTAACTGGTCTTTGAGGCTGGGCTATACAGAAGCTCCTTGACAGTACTGGCTTCTGGTGTGTCTAATATATGGTCTCCTCAAATGGTTGGGAAAATAAAGACAAAAGCCACAGCTTTATGATGCCCTCTCTACCGTTTGAAATCTAAGGGCTTTCTTTTGAATAGAAGTGCTAACTTGCTTTACAACTTAAATACTTCTTAATGATTTTTTTTTTTTTTTTTTAATATCTTGTGGAACTGAAGGGATGCCCTCACTTAAATTGCAATATTCTTGTAAGGGAAAGAAACAAGTTTTTAAAGGTGGGCAGTCTTACCTCACTGTTCTTATTTTAGGCCAGTAACAGCTTTTCTTCTGTCACCTGATGGCATTAACTATTCCTAGCCTCATAAGGTAGATGCAGTGGTGTCATACTATGGAACTGTATTTAGGTGGAGGAGAGTAAGGCTGTGTCTATGTCACACACTGCAGCATGGTGTGGTGTTGGAAGCTAGCACTGGCACAGACTGTGTGCAGTACCTTGCATGTGTACCAGCTCGTGTCTAAAAGCAGCATGGCCAGCACCACACTGCTGCAGGAAGCAAACATTTCTTTAAATAGCACTACACTTGGGGTACAGCTGTGCTTCAAGTGCAGGTGCCTATGGGGTTGGCTTGCACAGGGCAGTTGAGGTAACTGCCTGCTGCACAGTCAGGTCTTACAAATGCAGAATGCTTGTTGTCCTCGTTACTGTTGCACTGGAGTCCTGGGCCTAGAGGTGAATGTGAAAAACCCTTCTCACATTCAAAAAACACTGCTCTGTATTCATTTGGTATTTAAGTGACATTCAATTTGCTTATAAGTTTGCAGAGAAGTGGAAAGAAAATAATAGCATCTTGGTAAGACTTTGAAGGGGAAAGAGATTAAGGAATCCTACATTTTTAGAGAGCAGCCGTTCATTGTACGACAAAGACCTCTGCATTGTAATTTAAGCAGGAAGTTCAAAAACACATACATACACACACTATTTCCTGAATGTCTTTTCCATGACTCTTATTTGGTCAGAGTGGGAATGCTCAACATACTTTTGCATCAACAATTCAGTCTTTGCTGCCCTCTGTTGCCAAAAGCAATCAATAAACTGAACGGCACTGGAAGCATGTGATTTTAGTAGACTTATGAGGTATCCATTATCTGAATACAGTATCAAGTAAAAAAATAAAAGCAAAGGGGTTATTAAATATCAAAGATAAATTATTAGTTAAAATATTAACCCTAACAATAACTTAAGGTTTCATAGATGCTTAATTCACTGCCTTCAAAAGGCAGCAGCATATAATTACCAGGTTTTTGTATTCTAGAATGCATCTAGAAGAGTCAGTAAGTCAGCTTTGATGCTCTACTGTTGTAGCATGGTCTCTCAGTCAAGGTTGATGCAGCATTTCTGAAGGGAGAGCTGTCACTTTTCACAAGAACTAACTCCAGCTCTTGGAAGTCCTGAAGTCTGGCCACGTCCTTGTCCTTTTAAAGAACAGACAGAACAACAACTTCTGAACATATCGAACATATCTGGTCTTACTTTATAATAGCTGAAGAAAGCAAAAATTAAAGTTTAGGGAGTTTATACCCAATGACAGCAATACATAAAGATAAAAACTTCCTACCAGTATACACTCTCAAAGCATGGTTTTGTTGCCTTGAACCCCATGATGATTTGACTGTTTGTGCATGTCACTTAACCTAAGAGGTGACCGAACACATTTCATTTACAGAACACCTAATATAGGTGTTTTTAGACCGTAAGAGTATGTTTGTTTGTTAATAGCATATCTTTGAACTACGCACATAACAATTTGTGGCATTTCTTCCCCTTGTTATTTGTTCTCAAGACAAGCAAACACTGAAGCAATACACAGCAATTATACTAAAAGCATGCTAATGCACTGTTTCTCATGCATTAAAAGTTGATCTAATTGTTCCATACGCTCTAGGAGCTGAAATAATTGTTTGGACAAGAATGTTTTAAGCAAGTTATGATGAAGTTACAAGGCAAGTCCAATGTTCTTTTGAATTTGTAAGCTCAAATCAGTTTCTAACACAATGCCGTGTTTTGCTGATCTTTTTACAGAAATAACTTCTCTGGTACCTATAAAGTACAGAGTCAAATTAATCTCTGATTTCAATTCTTACCTTTCTTACCAGTGTATTAGGTAATTTTCTTATCTTCTCTACTTGTTCAGGATTTATACCCAATTCACAGCAACTCACTCTGAGCAGATCTTGGTAAGTCAGTTCTTGTCTGTCTAGCTCAATTTCAATGAAGTCGTTGTCTCTGAGATTCTGGACTCTCACCTTAAGTACAAGTTCTGATTGAAAATAAAAAAAATATCCCCTAAAAAAGCAACCAACCAAACAAGATCCCTAACACTAAAGTATTACAATTATCTTTTGAGCTCAGGTTTTATAATACAACATCTGTTCCCTCATGGAGAAATACCGTGCCTTCATTTCACCAGCAATTGGTGGTTAAGAGAGCAGAAA
This sequence comes from Aythya fuligula, assembly GCF_009819795.1. NCBI lineage: Eukaryota > Metazoa > Chordata > Aves > Anseriformes > Anatidae > Aythya > Aythya fuligula. Next base: position 8,812,176 of record NC_045576.1, on the reverse strand, counting down.
TACACTGGGAAACATGTTTGCAATGCTAAAAATCTGACCCATTCAGTCACAAAGTCAAGCTGCTACCAAACTACCTGTGATGCATTTTATGCTATATGGTATTTTGCAAAATTGGAGATTTTCTGTTGCTCAGTCACAACGACTGATTGTTCCATAGGTGGAAAACAAAGTTTGGTAACTACTACTGTTTTTAAGATACAGTACAACAGTTATTTTTACTTGGGAATGCAGAAAAAAATAATCAATGTATTATTGTGTATTTTTGGCCAAAGAACTTAACATCTCTACCTCTGTTCAACGTTATTCTGACTGTGGAATGAATCCCTACCTCCATCAGTAACAAAAACATGGAATGGGATATAATAGAAGGATGAAAATTGCACTTAATTACCTTGCATGTTATACGGGAAAGTTCCAGTAAAGAAAAAGGGCTGAAATGTTGGTGCAGGACCAGTAGGCGAACTGTCAGTTTGCTGAGGTACAGCCTCGTTCGATGCTACAGGAGAAAACAGACCTCTGCTGTGAGACATGGGCGGCTGACAAACGGGGCCGTTCTGTACTTCAGGCGTTACGCATGTTGGTGCTGGGGTAGGCGGTGAGGGGCTGGGCAGCTGTTCCTCAGCATCTGGCGCAGGAAAACCATTGTCGCTGTTACACGATGTAGGTGTGCATATGCCTTCAACCTGAGTTGCTGATGAACAAGGACTAGTTTCACTCTGGGAAGCGGAAGAGATGGAAGCACTTTCATTCTGGGATTCTGCCAAGCTGTCTGGAATGCTTGCTTCAGTATAGACATAGGGGAATGGTGGGTTGGCCAAATAGTTTGCAACAACTGGCAAATTTAAATCTTTCGCTCCTTGACATTCATTGTCTTCCTCTATTAATGAAATTCAAAAATGTGGGAGTAGGGGATGAGAGAGAAAAAAGCCACCAAGTTATTGGATGCATCTTTCTCATTTTGAATAGTCAGTTGTTTCTTAAAACTACATCACATTCTGAGGTAAACACAAGGATAATACTGATTTCTCATAAGCATGTAACACCTGGAAGGCAAGTAGCTTCAAAAGAAAATAAAAAAAATATACATATTTTTACAAATAACCATTGGAAATTATGTCATTTCTAGCAGTGTTATTCTAGCATTTTTGAAGGAAAGGGCTCATAGTTATTCAGTAAATCTAATTTTGCAATGCTTTTAATAACACTGCTGCAAATGGTTTATTATGACCCATGCCAGCATCTTAAACCAAATATTTCTTCAGGTAAGTGAATGTGATACCATATCCAAGCCTTCTTTTCCTTGCTTCATATTTCTACAGTAAGTTAAATTCTTACATGAGTGATGATTACAGGACAGATATTAATGTCAAAGCAGCTCAAAAAGCTCCGCTCACAGACCAAAAAGCAATTAGAAGTTACGTGATACATGTTTATTTCCCGGGAGCTACCGAATTAGACAGTCGTCCTACCCAAAGTTTTGCCAGTCTACTGATCTGGGTGAAAGTATAAAAAGATCACAAATTCTAGAGTGCTTTTAAGACAGGAACAGTACCTCCCAAAATCTTGCGGATGTCTGGTTTCGAAGTTAATTGTGCAGCCAGCTCCCCGGTGGCCGTGAGGATCTGCTTGTCCGCGCCAGCAGCCAGCAGGCAAGCCACCACCTGGGCATGGTTCCGCTTGCAGGCCCAGTGCAGGCACGTCCTGGGGGAAGGAAACAGAGGGGTTGTGCTCTCAGATCTATCCTGAATCCTCCTGGCTGCCAGTCAACGATTCACCTGGGTTGCATGCAGGACACCTGGGAATAAAGTTTCCTTCATTGCATCACATTTTATCTTTGAAGTTAACAGTTGTGTTCCAAGTTCTCGGGGCAAGGCTGACAGTGAGCCGTGCTGGGGAAGCCTAAGGAGAGGTCCCAGCACAAACAGGTGGCGGCGGCAGGTGGAAGCAGGACAGGCTCCCTTCATTATGATCCTCTTTATCCATAAACCCCAAAGCCTTCTGAGATTAGCATTTCTTTTTCAGTAAACCGCAAAACTAAAGCACTGCGTCCTCGAAGCAGCGATGGCTGGGGTGAAGCGACATCAAATGCAGGATGCCCAGACTGACGTTGGAAACCCCGGGGCCAAAACCCCTCATCAAAACATCATCCAAAACCCCTGCCCGAGGCACGGGCAGCAGCGGCCTCCCCACCGCGGGCCGAGGGCTACCGAGGAGCCGCGGCCGCCTCCACCCCCGGCCCGGGGAGCCGGGTCCCCTCCGCAGCCCCCCGCTCCCCGCCGCCCCTCACCAGCCGTCGACTTCGTTCTGGGAGTTGGGGTCCACGCCGAGCCCCAGCAGCCTCCGCACCTCCTCGGCGTCCCCCAGCGCCGCCGCCTCCCGCAGCCGCTCCTGCAGCTCCCTCTCCTCCGAGGCGCTGCTCAGCGCCGCCATCCCGGGGCCGCGGGGCCGCTACCCAGAGCCCCGGCCCCGGGCCGCCGCCGCGGGCTCCCTCACGGCCGCCGCCATCTTGTGCCCAGGGGCAGCGGGCGGCGGCGGCGGCCCGGGGCCGGGCTCCCCTCGCCTTTCCCCACGGTTTTCTCCCGGCTTGTTCGCCTCGGAAGGGAACGGAGGAACGGAGCGGCCCCGGTGGGGTGGAAACACCCCGCTGCCTGCGCCGGTTCTCCGGCCTTGCGCCTGCCCTCCAGCCATGGGGCTGGGGCTCGGGCTCAGCAGCCCCCGGTGGAGAGCACAGCCCCGCAGCTCCCGTGGGCACCCCCTGATAATTCCCAGCCCGTGTGCCTCTGGGTACAATTAAAGCACTAATTAAATCACTGCAGCGTGGGCTGGGGCGTTCGTCAATTCCAGGGTTTCTATTTTGGCATCAGTGCCTGCCACCAATGAGAAATTTGCGCTAAGGTGATTTTTTTAATTATTTTTCATTGCTTCTCTTTTTCAGCACTTATTTGTCACATTATTTTTAACCCACCACTTAATTTAGGATCTGTGTTGCAGACACGTTGGGCAGCCGTGTTCCTGCTGTGGCAGAGGCAATAACACGCAGAGCAGGCCTGCAGCATTTACCACCCAAACCGCTCCCAAGCGGTTACCACCATAAACAAAGCTTCAAAACACAGAAGCAGAGGAGCAAACTTCACTGCAATCAGTCAGGAGAGGCTGAGGCGCGCTGAATGTAGACTTTTCTACTTCTTGTGGTGGTTTTACCATGTTTTAACATCCCAGCCAGACCCAGTACACTTCTAAACATGAACACCATTTTGGGCATCCCTCCTCAGCCGAGTCTGTGGGGTACGCGGGTGCTCGGCATCCCTGTGCAGCCCCAGTGTTCAGCAGCAAAGGCGACGTTTTTAAATAGCACGACAAAGGTCGCACCGTGACTCAGAGGCATTTGTTTTAAACCAGATCACATGCCTTTGATCTCATGCAACGGACTGCAACAGGCTTAGCAAAAATTGTTCTCGGCTTGTACAGAAAGACACAACCAACTGTATGAACAACAGCTTGGCTTAGAGAATGGTTTGCAAACAAGACTTCTCCTCTTCTGTTAATGTTTAGTGACAACTGCAAATACGGACCTCAGGGACCTGGAGGCCAGCCTTCACTTGTCACCTAGATTTATTATTATTATTATTATTATTATTGTTAAACTTTCTTTTTCAATAAAAGCTGTCCTAATTGATCCTACTTCTCAGCCCAGGTCAGCACCCATGACCACATTTGCCTGTCTTTAGCAATCATGGCATGCAGCTGTAAAACTCAAACACAGCACACACAAATGTGAATAACTGACCATATCTTATAGGAAGCAAGAATACTCTCTACCACACCACGACAGCTTTAAGCAATCCCAACTTACTAAACCTGGAAAAAATCCAGTAGGATAAAGGGCCAAAATAGCCTGTAGGCCTCTTCCAAAGTGGTACATGACCTCAGACCAACGGGGAAAATCTATTCAAGCAAAGAGAGCAAGATGAGGCCTAGAAAAATTAACCCCTATCCTAGGCCACGGGTAAAACTGCTCTGTGCCACTAGGTGTCAGAGCGGAACAGCAAGAAGGGCCCGAAGTGTAGATCTGCACTTCTCTCTATGGTTGTAAAACGCCTTTAAATTTTCCCCAGCACATCCATAGTGTCTCCATACAGCTTTGATCCTGCAGATTTCAAAACTCTGCACAGTGCAAAGGGGCGTTATGCAATGTTGTAACAAGGGAAGGGAAGCCCCGCTCAATGAGCGGATTTGTTTAGGGTTATGGGGCTTTTCTTTTTGCTTGAGCTCCTCTCCCAAGGCCACCACCAGGGCTTTTAAGGACTCGAAGGCGATGCACGGGGACAGGCTCTCTCACGCTCTCTGGGGATGAGTATCCTACTCTCTAGTGTTTGTGCCAAGCCCTGTTAAATGCAGCTCGGGTTCACCACTGCTTAGTTACACAATGTACTTCTCCCTGGAGTCATAAGATTTCCTCTCGCAAGAAACACTGTGTGGAGAGGATTAGCAGCGAGCATGCTTGACTCCAGCCGCCATTGCCCGTCCTGCCTGTGCCTTGCGCCCTGGAGCCTCAGCCCAAACTCGCATGTGTTACCCCATTTATTGGCACTAGCATGCACATACCAGAAACACGACAAGCCGAGAGCATGCTCTTTCTTTGCTCCTTCCCTCCCCTTTACCATATGGCAGCCGTTTTTGTGCCCATGCCTGGCAAGCCCCCATTCACACCTGTACATGTATTTCCGTACTGCGGGCAGCAGGGTCTGTGCGGGCTGCAGGGTGCTGGCCATCTTCTTTGGATGCTGCTGGGATCTGCACCCTGTGCTGTGCTGCCAGCCCAAAAGCTAGCGGTCAGTGTGCCTCCTAAATGTGCTTCCTAAAGTCCCTGGCCTTCAGCAGAAACACCAAGCTGCTGCTCTGAGCCACAGGAAGAGTGTGTGTGGGGGAGACAAAATAAGTGATATTTGGGTTTTTGTGATTTACAGGTGCTCAGCACTCCCTGTGCATTCACCACCCGAGGGGCATCTGTATCCACCAGCCGTGAGTGAAGTCTGGGTGGACTGTGGGCAGCAGTGGGAGTGCTGGAACTTGTACGGCAGCGCCGAGCAGTGCTTGATGTCCCGTGCTTTGACATCCTGCTGCTGCGTGGAGTAACCACAAGGGACCTGTCTGCGTAGAGTCGGGCCATTCTTTGTCCTTGGAACAAGCTTTCCAGATTCTGTTGGCTTAGTTTTAATTTCTGCCTTTTTGCAAGCTTCTGGGACCCAACTTCTGTATTGGCTCTTTTCTCCTTTTTTGGAGAAACCACAGTCTGTCCGTTAGGCCTGTGCCCCTCTTTTTGTTTTAAGGCTTGAAAAGTTTTTCACTCCCTTTGCATTGCAGGTTTAATTCCCCAGCTCCTTTAACCGACTTCTCAGTCATTTAAGGTTATTATTAAACATCTTTTTAAAGGTTTAATTCCCAGTTACTTGGTGAACGTAGATACAGCTGTACAATCCCATTTGAGGCACTCAGTCCCCACCCAACCCAACAGCACAGGCTTGAAGCACAGGCATACACACACAGATTTAAAGCTTTATAGCACTAAAGCAGGACTGGTGGAGAATGAAGATATAATAAACTAAAAGTCTAGCCCAATATTTGCCTAGCGCTAAGCTAACTTAACCATGCTAGCTTTGGGCCTTTCACTGAGTGTCTGAATGTGGCGGAGAGGGGCCCAGAAGAAGAAGTCAAAGTCACACAGGAGAAGCAGTTTGTGTTATACTTGTTTATTTTGCTGGCCCCATGGAAGTCCCTGTGTGAGGGCCTGTAGGAGAACTTGGTTAAATTCAAAGCCCCGTGTTGTCAGGTCTGAGTCTGCCTGATCCAGTGCTCGCTGTGTGCCAGAAGGAAGACACACACACACCCCAGAGACTGCTTCATCTCACCTTTGTGTAGGCACCCAAGAATAGGGCACGCTAATCGTGCTCTGGAGAAACCTGTTGTGTTCCACCTACTGCCAAAGCAGCCAAAGGTAACGAGCCTCAAACCCAAAAACTTCCAGCTGCCTCGTGTCAGACAAGATGAGCACCTGAGACAGGGAAGCTGAGGCCCTGCCCTAAGCCCCTCAGTTCTTGCTGAGGTAAATAAAAGCTTTCAGCATGCTGTTGAATTGTGAAGTTGTAGGGAACACACTGCTTGCCTTTCTTTTGACTTGTCTAGTTACATCAACATCCTAACAGAAGATCCCTGAAGAATGGACGTGATGCAGGGCTGAAATTTGATGGGTGTTGGAAAATATCATTGATTTTATGGAGAATTGTGATCTGCAGGAGAAGGATCTGCTCAGACAGCTAAATCCCTTTAGAAATCAGGCACGGTGTGTGGCTGTTTTTCTTTTTGTTTGTTAATTTAACACTGTTCCTATTTGTAGGACAAATAAATAGTTTCTGAACAAACAAGTCAGAGGACTGGAACCTGAGGGAGGTGGTACATCAGCTCAGGGACTCGTGGTTAAGAAGTCCAGTAGATTTTGATAACAACTGGAAATTGTTCAGTGGATTAGTGTCTAAAGCCAGTTTGGCTTCAAGTAATGGCAAGCCTGAGCTGCAGTGCGTGGATCCAAACTTGTCCCCCTGAGGGCTGTTGTTGTTTGCAGTCGTGGAGCCTGGTCCCTTCAGAGCTGAGGGGTGTCCAAACCCAGAAAGCTGAGCCAACAAGTTGGCTGCCTAGCCTTTCTCCAGGCATCTGGCTGAATTCCTCTCTGTCCATGTCTGTAGTCCCTCACCTTGCTCTCCCAAGCCATGAAATTGTCTTTTTCAGGGGACACAGGGTACAGGTATGCCTGGCTCCTGCTTAGGGCCATGTCCTACGTGAGTGTTTGGAGAACAAAAGCTTCTGTGGATCTGGTCCCAGTTCACCTCCTGCAGGTGTAGCAAGTCCACGTGCTGTTAACAAGACAGTGGAGATGGTTCACCTGCATTCGTTAGCAAAACATCAAGTGTTTTGCTAAGGCAAGGTCCAAGCTGGTTTCTGAAGGGCTGTGTATTTCTTTAGGAGAAGCTGCCCCCATGCAGAAGACCACATCAAGGTCTGAATTCTCCTTCAGTTGCATTTCAGCCGTCAAGGGGAAAACCACGAATGCAAATCATAACCAGACACACTTAGGAGCTATGCCCTGTGCACTCCTCATGGTCCTGAGACACGGCCAGCTGAAGCTACGAGTCAATTAGGAACTCTCCATTGACTTGGATGGGCTTTCAACCAGACGCTATACAATTCAACAGAGTAATTAGCAAAGCTGTAACTAAAGAGGTCTCCATGGAGATTGACAGCATCACCTCCCAGCTGGTACATTCTCTGCCTCCTATTCTAAATTTGTTCTCGCTGTCTTCCTGGCTCTAATCCATAAGGTTAGCTAAATCTTTCAACGTTTGTGATACATCAAAGCAGCGGAGAGAAGGACAAAGGCCGTTGCGAGGGGGCCGAGAAAGAAATAACCCAGTGCTTTAAGGAAAGCAACAGAAACTGTTCAGACATATATAGTCAGAGTTTGAGAATGGGATTAGGCAGAACAGCACCTCTGCCTGCCTGTCACTTGCAAATTCTTGCTAATACTTTAGGAGCTTATTGGAGGTCAGCACCAAACACCCAAACAGACTAATCTGTATTATAGACACATAATCAAAGTCACAAGGTTTTACATAATATATATTGGTGACACAAGAAGTGTTTGTTCGAATAATTTTGTCATCAAGATTAGTGGCCATGAAAGCCCCTACTGTGCGCTAACCTGGTTTTCTATGGCTACCCCATTGGTACGCCAGAGATTCCTCAAACAAATTGGGAAGGAGCTGAGAGAGTGCAAACCAAGTATATGTTCTGAAACAGCGACATGATTAGATTTTTAGCCATGGCAAAGTTTTATTATTAAAAAAAAAAAAAAAAAAAGTGCTGATCTCTCACAGCAAGGCTGTAGCTCCAGACACACAAAGAAATGGCTGCAGATATGGTTTTTGCATACTTAATTTTTTCAAGCAGTTTTGGGGTTGCAGGAAGTCACACATCGCAACCAGACGTTGCTTCTGAGGTGATAGCAAGCAGAGTGATGGGATTCACAAGAGAAACTTGCAAATCACATGTGAGTTTTATGTCCCCTTTCAGAGAGGGGGAAGCTGTGGCATGGAAGGAGTAAATGGTCTGAGCTCACAGAACGAGTCAGTGCCAGAAGTGGGAACGGGTCCTGTGTAGACAATATTGATTGACAAATCTGATTGATTTTAGAAATAAGTTAGTTAAGTATATGGAAGTAAGTGTATGGAAATTTTATATTTTTCCACACTAGAGAGAGATCTGTAACCACAGTGTCATGGAAACACAAAAGAAAAAAGCGTAACATTGAATTGAAGACCATTTCCTCTGGGATGGGAAGACACAGTCACAGCTCAAGCCACGGGTTGCAGAGACGATGATTTTGCAGGCACACAGGCCAACTTGTTGTCATGCCTGAGGCACACAAAGCCGAAGGTCCTGTGAGGGTACCCCACATCCTCCCACCCCACTACAGGCAGTCTGGCCCAAGTTCACCCCAGCAGTCTGAAGTACATAATTAGGAATCCTGTTGCCCTAAATATCAACAAAGAGAGAGCAAAAGCGATGCCGTCCAGACAGCTGCAGAAGAGAAACCAGCACTTGGGAGGGCTCGGTTGTCCTGTGGCTTTGCAGCAGTGGCTGAAATGACTCTTGAAAGCTCCTTTGTAGAAGCAGAGCTGACTGAGCTGGCCTTCAGGTCAAGGAAAATCAAGCGCTGGGTGGGATTTCCAGGAGGGTTTGGCTGCAACTTCACCCTGCTCCCCTTTGAAGTCAGGAGAATATTTACCATCGCCTTCAATCGGAGAAAAATCAGGCCATTAGAGAGCACGTTTGAAACGCTTGCCTCTAATGATGCTATGGTTCCTTTGTACCTCACTACGCAGAGAAGGCCTGCTGCGGCTGTCATTAAAACACAATCCCAGCAATTGGTTAGATAACACAATGAGCCCAACGTGCGGGCCTTAGGAAGGAAAATTTCCTTAGACAGGAAAATTATAACAATTAAACCACATGAATCTCTTAACCATTACCTACAATCGCTCTGCCAGCCACCATCACATCAGGCAATCAAGGGCTGGTTATCTTTCTTCAACGCTGCTGTCGAAAAGCAAAATGCTGCAGCTCCCTGAACCCCACTGCGTGCAGGCTGCAGGTGGACGCGTCATGCCACAAACAAGAAAAGATTAAAATAAAAAAGTACATTGAATTAGCTGAAACGAGAAAGAGCAACAATGAAAAAAGCCATTCAATGCGGACAAACAGCCTTTTCCCAGGGCAGGCAGGAGTCTCTCGTACTGGGAAGATGAAAGGAAGCAGAGCATCGCCGCTTTGCAGACAGCGCTTGTGAAATCTCCAGCCTGCATTCGGATCTGCTGCCAGCTGAATGCCAGGAGATGTGCACCCTGCTTATACCAGGGCTGCACTTAGTCACCTTTGGGTATTTCTAGTAGCGGTGTCAGCAGCCCAGCGGAGATTTATGAGCTCTTCCTGATGGCCTTCATCTGGATTCGGGCTCTGCTGAGTGCACACAATGTCTTGGAGCTGGCGGTGAAGCAGGGCACTGCAGGCTGAAGCTGAGCATTTCACCTTTCAGTAGGGCTGCCAAAATGCCCAGCTCCCCACGTATGGGGCTGGCTGCTCCTGGCTGAGCTTCGACCAGCAGAGCCACAGCCAGGACCGCGGACAACCAGCAAAGCCAAATGAAGGCAATAAGTCCTCAGTTAAAAAGATTTTTGTCCTAATTTAGATTTAAATTCCATGAAGACGGAATTGACGCTAAAAGGCTTTCATGATCTTTGCAGAAATGGAAATAGCTCCGTTTTGTGAGAATTAATTATTGTTTATAGCTAAGTTTTGGATACCAAACCCTCGGAGGAGCTCTGGGACTTCCAGGTTGTCCGGCCAAGCCAGCGGCCGCTGCCTGATGGCGAGCCCAGTCGCTGGGAGCCGCGCTGCTTCTCCTGGAGGGGCTCCCAGCCACAGTGGGGGCTTCCAAACTGCTGCACATTCAGTGGTTTGGTGAAGTCTTTGCTCGGCTGGAGCTGACTTCTTGCAGCACAGAAGCAAGCAAATTTGCAGCAGTTGTCTTTCACCTTACAAACTCTCAGCTCAGTCTGCTGAAAGGTTCATAAACTTTCCAAAAGGAGCAGCTCAGAGTGATGGTGAGCTGGTGCCTTCACGCTATGGGAATTAACGCTTGCAGTACAAACCAGGAGAAACTCTGGGCTTTCAAGGAGGAAACATGAGAGCTGGGGGAGTTAAATTAAAGTGTAACAGCATTTGCACAGCGGGTTAAAACCTTACTGTTTGCATAAGTTGACTCACATCACAAACAAAAGCAACATGACATTTCTATATTGAATTAGCCTTTTGAAAAGCAAATGGTGCCCATGGGGCTAGAAGCAGGGTCTCGGACTGCGGCCTTTCATGGCTGCTGCTGTGTGATTCTCAGCAAGTGACTTCCTCCCGGCTTTAAATTCCTTAAAATAAATAAGGGTGGTTGAATTAGGGTCATTTGCAGACTGGAGTGAATCTGTGCAATGGGTTTAATAGTATTCATTAGCCTCCTACAGCAGTACACGTGGTACTAAATTAACTCACGTTCCTGGAGGAACATCACGTGCTTTGGTGAAAGATGTGCTGAGCACCCAGCCTGCGGCTCGTACCGGCACTTTTATTCTGAATTTTCATTCAAACAGAACTGAAAACAAGAAAAACCGAAGATCAGCAGCAACCACAAATGTACTGGTTCGCCTCCGAGGATAGCACACCATGGCTTATGCAGGAACAGCAGTGCTGCAAGACATGGGAATATCTCCACCCATTTGCACACCATGGATTTGGTGGTGGCGTTTCCCAACGTGCTGTTATTCAAGCTAACCTTCCTGATGGACAGCAGGATGAATTAATTCCCAGCATTTGACATTTGCAATCTTCACAACCCAAAGACACCAATTCCGTAGCCTGCCTGAACTGTCTGTGGGATACCTAAGGCATTGCTTCTGGTAGAGCGAGGGAGACAGGCCGGCACAAGGCAGGCTCCTGCGCCCAGCCTTTCCACATATCTCACTGATAACCGGTTGATTATCTTCCTTTGTACCCTCTTTGCCTCTCGCTGTGCTGTTTCAGACAGAATAAACCTAGCAATAATGAACCATCATCAAACTGGCAATTGCTTCCTGCCCAGCTTACGTTAGCAGAGAAAGAGAAAGCAAATGATGATTAGTCGTATGTCTGCACTCAAAGATAAAACCCCCGAGCAGAAGCCATCTGCTGAGGCATAAAATAATAATTCTGGCACTAGCCTTGCCTGAGAGCAATGCCATCAGCTTGCACTGAAACACAACGTAATGCAGGCCTAATGCAGAGTTCTAGCAGGTGGCCCATAACCCTGTAATAAACTCCCTAACATTATTGATTTTTCCCCCCAAACTAAGCCCTTTTGTCTAACTACATTAACTTCTGCTTACTGAGCATCTGCGCACGAGGCGGGATGCACAGATACAGCGGCTCGTTTCGGTGAGCGATCGCTGCTCTAAATATGCCCTGGTTCCCCGAGCCTGTCCTTACACGTTGTTATCTGCTCAGATGGGTTATTTCAGGAGTCAGAACAGCTCTTGTTAGCTATGGGCGCTTACAGGGAGCGCTGACAAAAATCTTAACTAGGGGGAATCTGAAATATGCTTCCACTGCTAATTACACATACAAATAGCTCCGAAAATAGGACCCAGGCACACCATTGCTTCCCCTCAGCCCAAATCTGCCCCTGCTCATGTGCATGTGCTTCCAGAGCTCTCTGCGTGTCTCAGCCTTTGCCTTTGCTTTGATGTTCAGAGGTGCCTCACGTGGGGAAGAAAATCCTGCTTGCTCGGCCAGCCTCACGGCCAGGGCGAGCACGAGATGTGCTCTTCTAAGGCAGGCGAAAAGCTGCTCTGGGGGAGAAGGAGGCAGCACAGAGGGCTGTCACTGTGGGGTGGTGGCTGCTCGTTGCCCCCTTTCACACAAAGGTGCAACTCAAGCACGGGGCACGTGGAGGAGATGCAAAGCCTCAAGCCCTGAAGTGGCCGCATGCAGTGGGCAGCCAGGCTGGGCTCCCTGGGCAACCCCAATAGCCCAGGCTCTGAGCAGGTCCTGGTGGAGCTAAGGGAGTGCTGCAGCACTTAAGGGGGGAGATTTGGCCCTTTACAATCTAAAGCAAGCTAAAGCTGAGGTCCTTGAGTCATCCTTTGGATTTCAACGTGGGTTTGGAAGCAGCATTACTGCTAGAGGCAAGAGGTCGGCTGCTGTGCTCCAAAGGGGATCTGGCGAGGACATTCCCTCTAAAATGTCAGGCTATCCACCCTAAATGCAGTAAGCTTTATATACAGAATGGAACATTGCTACTTTCTAAATGAGGCAGTTTTTTAAAAACAACTTTTCCTTTCCATTACATTCGCATCTGTGCAGTGACAAAGGCCACCTGATGCCCACGACTGGTGGTGGTGGGGCTGCAGAACAGCTTGCCCCAGGGCTCCCTGTGTGCTCAGGGTCCCTGCAGGTGGGGCAGGTGTTAGTCCTCTGTCTGAGGGACTTGGTACCAGCCCTGCTGTGCCTGGATGCCCTGTGTGGGACCGGTGGCCCAGGCTTTGCTTGAGGCAGGTCTCGCAAGTGGAGTCCCATGGCTCCAAGCCTGCAAACTCCCTCCTTCGGGGCAGGGACAGGAGCCAGCCCAGCACCCCGCTGCCCTCCGAGGCTGCACCCACAGAGCTGAGGGCTCCATCCCTACGGACCATGCTCCTGAGGCAGCCAAACCCTCCCGTTGGGGCTCTCAATGGCGCAGCTGCGGCAAGCAAGCGAGCAGGCGGCAGCGCTGGATCGCGGCCGTGCCTGGAGAGGGGGCGGTTTGTGTTTGTGTTGGCAGAGCTGGCGTCAAGTGGCGGCCGGCCCAGACAGCACGAGAGGCCGAATTTGCAAGGGCCCCTTCGCCGAGGCAGAGATCAATGGGAGATGGGAGGTCGAACATTGCAGGGTGGCAGCTCCTGCCAAGAGCCCTTCCACAATAAAACCAGCACATTTATCCGCCGTCCGCTTAGTAACTCCAGATGAGGATTGCTCAGTTTGCCTAATAAATATCATCAACAGTTTACTGTTCCTTTAGCAGTGGTTTAAGAAAAAAAAAAAAAAAAAAAAAAAGCAGCAACACCACAATTATACTTGTTTGTGCATCAGAGATTCCCATTTCCCTCCTCAGTTGGAAGGGGCCACGCCAAACACTGGGGCAGCCGTCAGCACAGCAGAGAGGGGTAGGGACATCCCCTCAGAGCTTAGAAAGAGCAAGAAAACGGACAAAGAAATTATCATTAATGAAAATAGGCACAGTTAAGGCAAGTCTAGATCAACAGCCTTAACCAGGAGGCTGTGTGTCCTGGGAGGGATTTCAGGGCTGTGGTGTAGGGTCAAATGGGTGCCATGTGTCCCCACCACTGGGAACAGAGCAGGGCTGATGCTTTGTGCCACCAGGGCTCAGGTTTGTCCATGGGAGAGCCAAAGGAAGCTCTTCCCAGGTGCCCATCCAACAGCCTCAGATCAACACCTTGATCAGAAAGGGTGATTTTGGGGCAGTAGCAGGGTTTCTTCTAAGGTGTGAATTAATTTGGGAAGAGCTTTTTCACAGCAGTATCTGGCACCGAGTCCATAAGCCTAGATAAACCATAAATTCAGTGACCATAACAGAATTGTTTAGAGAAATGGAGCACAAGCATTATTTTATTTCTTATATTAAAGGAAAAAAAAAAAAAGCGTGATACTTTATAAACAAGAAAAAAACAGAAAAACTATGCCCAGGCACTTTGACAGTCTCTGATTCACAGCTGTCACAAGCTGGTGTTGTCCTGCAGTACCCAGTCAGATCCACTGTGCAGCTACCCTAATTTAAACCAGGTGAGCAATGAGCCTTCAGTGAAACCCAGAAGACACCAAGGGCATCAGCCTCCCAACCTGTGCTGGGACAGCTGGGGTCCCCGCCGTCCCAGGGCTGTCTACATGCTGGTGTCACCTCCTGGATGTGGCTGTGTCGCAGCCTTTCTGTGACATCCTGGCTGGGATGGGGCAGCTGGCGAGGGTTATTCGGAGCCTCCTTTGACATCAGGAGCTGCCTGGCGGCATTCACGGAGGGATTTATGGTGCTGTTGTCCTCTCTCTGCTGGCAGGGTTCAAGTGGCCAAGGGACAGATCCTTCCAGGGCTGAGTGCTCCCTGTTCCTGGAGTGGTGGGAGGGGGCACAGCACCTGTCCCATTTCCATTGGATTAAGGCAGGATTTGACTCCCTAAGAAGCTTCCTATGAAAAAGGTTTACTGAAAGCCTGATTTCTTAGTTAACATGAATTTCCTGTGGCTCATATATAATATTACAGTGACCCAACAAAACCATCATTATCATTAAGGATAATTTCTTTATCCTTTTTCTTAGTCATCCAGGCTCCTATGGAATGTCCCTGCTGCTCTCCACTGTGCCAAACGCTGACCCAACATTGGGGTGACAATATTTCAAATCTAGACATTCAGGTGGCCTTTCCTTGAATGATACCACTGATCTGCAAAAGGGACACAATTCAGTCAGCTGAGCACATGTCCCACACATCTGCTCCTTAAGGTCCCTTCCAACACAACCCATTCTGTGACTCCATGGTTAACCAGCCCCCGTTAAGCTCCACCAGCCTGGCCAGCACATGCTGAATACGAAAATTAAGTACCAAAAGCAGAAAGCCACAGGGGGCTTACCTGTCCTTGGAGAAGATCCATCAGGATGGAGGCGGCCGTAGCAAAGCAGAGGACTGCTCCCTTCACATGCCATGAGCCTGCGACTGCTTCTTCAAAGCCCTGCTCTGCTCCCCCATGTCTGAAAAGTACCTCTGGGCAACCCATCCTCAATCTGGGAAGTGAAAAATAAATAAGACAGTGTTATTCCTTCCTCCTTCAAGGAAGTCCCACCTGTGGTGGACCCTCAGGGTGTCTTGTCAGCATGGCGAGGAGGTGGCTTTGTGGCACCAGGCTGCGAAGCTCTGCCTGCAGACCCACCTCTGGCCCATCATGGCAAGGGGGTAAAACAGCCCCAGAGGACCCTGGTGGGGGTGGCAGGGAAAAAAATTACTTCTGTGTGGTGGCAGCCCCATGGACAGAGGGCAAATCCCCTGCACACCCAGCAGCTGTTGATGAGACCCCCCTGGACATCACCACCTCCAGTGCCGGGACAGCCGTGCGCGGCCAGACCCATGTACAGCTGGTTTCAAAGCCTGTCTGTAGTCAGTCGTACAATATAAAGTGTCTTTGTTTAGTCAACAGAACCACTAATACATGTGATTTTGTTGTTAATAGAGCTGTAAGAATTTTAAGTACCTCTTGGGAATGTGTCATTTTGGGTTGGCTTTTTTAGGCATCGCAGGGTGCTGCGCTTGTCTTTGTAAACAAGTACTGAACAAAACATTTTGCGCACAGCCGCACTTTGTACAAGTGTCATGCAGGTTTCTGAAGTTTCAGAGAGAATAAATCAACTGCAAACTGCTGCCTGGTGGTTGACTTCACTCTTTATACATAGCTAATTTGGACAACTGCTCTCCGCACATCATACGAAATGCAAATGCTGCGCATATCGTTCCTGCGGTCACATAAATCCCAACTGCTTGAGCCTCTGCCATGAGCCTGGGGTGCCACAGAAATGCCAGAGCTGGGGGAAGATTCTCTTGGGTTGCTCGCCCTTCCTTTTGGAGGATGTTCTTGGGACACATTGGCAGGTAAATGCACCAGGGAGGAGCAGGACCCCGGTTCCTGGGGCATTGCCTGCATTTAGGCCTGTCCATGGCAGCTGCTGGTCACGCTGGTTTGCTGCCACCACCACTGGGCAGAACTGGGCCCATGCTCAGCCACAAAAAGCAGCCCTACATGAATAACTCCAGCAGAAAAGGGGTCATGCATCCCACATGGTCCCTTCTCCCGAAGCAGCACTGCCGACCCGGCCCTCCTGAACCCCTCTTGGGATGCAAACTCACCTGGTCCTCCCAGGAGGCCCTGGGCACCCAGCAGGATCTGGCCAAGCCAGCCCAGAATTCAGCCCAGAAGCTCTAATCCTGCCAGGTGCTGAGCAGCTCGAGCTTCTGCCGTGTGCCTCTGCAGTTTGGCAAGTGTTCAGCACAAACAGGATCGGCCCCTTGCTGTAATAATCAGGGAACGACAAACTCAGCTTGACTGAATTTCCAACCCCCCCCCCCCCCCCCGTCCACCCCCCAATGCAAAAATGCTGTACATTCCTTTATGCAGGTTTCCATAGAGTTGAACTTCTACTATTTTTTTTGTTGTCGCCGTTAAAGGGGTCAGCAATGCACTGTATGACGGGATCTCACTGTCAGGAAATGTGGAGGAATTCAGGGACACTTTTAACATCTTGCTGGTGGGGTTGGAGGGCAGCAGTAAAAGCAGCATCCTGGAAATCTCCACACCACAGAGAAAAAAAAGCCCAGAGGAGCGCCGGGGGGGAGTTACGAAGACATTCTGCTTTGCAGATTCTAAGTTTAAATAAGTTATTTCTTCCCTGCTTCCTTTGTTAAAATATGATATTCTAGCTTTAATTGCTTCAATCCTATTACTTGTTCCCTTTAGCAAGTGATTGTGTAGCCCCTTGCCGTGGGGAAATCCCCTGATCGTGGGTCCCTGTTACTTAGACAAGTACCCTTTCAGAAGTAAATGCCATTCTTAGCATAGGGAAGTACTTTAGGTCTAAAGGGGTTAAGAAGGCCTCCCTGCATTCAGAAACATGCAGGGGTCCCACCGTGCCAGTTCCAGCCTTTTAAACTCTTTCCAGCTTTTTTTTCTTGCAACAAATCTGTCTGACTGCCACCAGGACATAGGAAGCGTGTGCCTGTCAAAGAAATCAAGTTTACTTTTTCTGACTTGTTAACAGAGGCAGGGTATAAATAGAGCTAACTCTGCTCAGACTATTAGCATTTCTCTTAAAATAAGGGGGTAACTTCCTAGGACCTTTAATCCAATGAGGTCCAGACCAAGCTGCACTATCAGGAGAGGCAGCAAAGGAGCTTGCTGAAGCTTTTACAGAAGTCAGGTGCATTTGGGTTCCTCAAAAATTTAAGGCTCACCAAAACAAGCAACCCCAGGCAAACAAGAACTACCTCCAGCTTGGTCACTGCCACTGCCCTGGAGAAGTTCTGAGATGTTGTTGGCGCCGTTCACTCGGTGGATGTGGATCTTGCTGGGGAAGAGCAGCGTCCTGTTGCTTCTGGAGGTCTCTCTGCAAGGGAGAGCTTTACCTCCCATACGGTATTCACACGCGGGGATATGCCCAAATGACATGAACCCCAACCTGTGGGTAGACGCGCAGAGCACTTGCAAGAGGGAGTGCGAAGCTGACCTGGTGAGTGATGCACATTTCTGTATCTCTGCGGTGCGGGCGGTGGGTTTTGGTGGTGAACTTGCTTGCTTGCACCACGGTCTCTTTCTATTCCATGTAGCAAGGCACCAGCACCGTGCTGGACTTGATCCAGACAATGCACGCATTTAATTGACCCGTGACCTATATAAAATAGAAAAGGTTTGATGAATTATCAGTTAAGCGGGGAGGTGTGTGGCAGCTGTCACTTACGCTGCTGTGGGTACGGCAGGCACTCTGTTTGATCATTTTCCTTGCTTTCTTGTCAAAGGAAACATCAGAATTTGATACTCCAGAACTCAGCATGCCTTGGGGCCAATCCACAGTATTTTAGCAGTGTCACGATGTTCTCTATTGTTGGTAGCCATCATCAATGCTTTATATTCCTGAGTGTGGGGGGGGAATTCTGTATGAAATCATTTGATTTAACATTTAAATCATCAGCCTTTTCTGCACTTTGAAACATAAAGCGTGCTCGGAGTGCAGAACAGGGGCATGGTTAAAATGACCAAGCAGATGTTCTCTGTGATGCTCCCAGCTCAAATTATGCTTAGCTTACCACCCTAAAAAACATTTTTCAACCTGTCAGCACTGCCAGCTCAAGCTGGCATCTGAAAATACCTGCTCTTCCTGCCTCTTACATCAACGGCAATGCTCCTGCAGCCCAAAGCAGGCTGACAGCCACACGTACCATGCAGAAAGAAGTCATTTGGTTCGTGCTCTACAGCCATGTTGTTTCTGCAGTGCTAGAAGTAGTGGGGAGAAGAAAAAAAAAAAAAAAAAAAAAAGAAAGAAAAAAAGAGGGAAAAAGGCTCATCTAGTAAATGAAGAGATTTCCTCCAATGGATCCCATGTGTTACGAATGAAGGTGTTCTTTTTACTTTCATCAGTCCCGATAAAGCCTTCTTTATTTCACCTACCAGGTGCAGCAATGAATATTAAGAGACTTGTAAAAACCCAGCAGCAGCAGAGGACATTGCTTTAATAATTTACTGGTCAAAACCTGAAAGCCAGAAGCCACTGGATAAAAATACTCACTTTAGCCTTGTCTGAGCAGAGTCCTGGGAACTCACATGCAGGAGTCTGACTTTGCTAAACCATGCTCCTTAACCTCAGCTGAAACCGTTTTGCAACTTTGCTTCTGAAACCTCGTAATGTGCAGCTGGAAATAGGGAAAGAGTTATGTTATTAGGTCATCTTTTTCCCAATAAGGAAAGGATACTGGACTCAGGGGAAACTATTGAGTTTGGTAGCTTAAAAAACATTTTGTTCTCACTTACAGAGAAATCTGCTGGATTTCAGGGGGTTGCAGATGTTTAACACATGGTGGAAGCGTGCCCTGTCATGTACATGGCAGCAATGTT
Organism: Aythya fuligula; assembly: GCF_009819795.1. Taxonomy (NCBI): domain Eukaryota; kingdom Metazoa; phylum Chordata; class Aves; order Anseriformes; family Anatidae; genus Aythya; species Aythya fuligula. The sequence goes on along the minus strand of NC_045576.1, from coordinate 8,793,345 downwards.
CATGGTCCCTTAAAGTAATCCTTAATGAAACGGATGCTGTGATTCAGTGGACACACATCAAATACCTTGTCTGTAGAGAAGACAAGAATTCTCCTAAAATTAACCACAATTTAGAGCTGACTGTAGCTAAGATGGGGTGTAATAAATTACTAGAATAGCGATGCTGCATTTGAAAATAGGACTAAAATAGGACAGAGAAGCCATAATGAGCTGTTTGGGGTTTGTTTTTCTAAATACCATAGAAAAATTATTTTTGGAGCAAGAATTTCCTTACTTTTGAGGTATTCTATTATTTCCTCTACAATGTGAACAATTACAAATCCTTGGCAGTTTCACCTCCAAGAGTAGGCTGTTAGTCTCAGGGAATTCAAATAATACTTTACATACTTCTGTGGAAAATAAGAAGGATTACTGCCTACAGCCATATGATAAGTCTTTCCATCCGCTCTTGTTTCTCAGGGCTTGTCCTCAGGCATTTCGGAGTGCCGAAGGGGGGTTGTTAGCTCTGTAGTCGAGCAGTCCATGTGACTCTAGGAAAGACTTATGATGTGGTTAGTGTTTAAGAAATAGCAATACCTTTTCCTTCTCTAGAGGCTTCTCTTGAAGCACTTCGGAACCCCCAACGTGGTTAGCCACCTCCTGGGAGATGCTGGAGGGGTTTACACTTGTTGCTGGTGGGGACACCAAGTTTGGGATCAAGTGACAGACTTGGGTCCACTGAGCTTGAAACCTTAAAAGTTTCAGGGGTCTCTGCTTGCTGGGTCTCTAAAGAGGACTTAACTCTGTCCCAAGTAATCGGGTTGTTTTCTTACCCTGCAGGAATGCGAGACCTTTGAGAAGTGCTGTCCCAATGTCTGTGGGACAAAGAGCTGCGTGGCGGCTCGGTACATGGACGTCAAGGGGAAGAAAGGGCCGGTGGGAATGCCCAAAGAGGCAACCTGCGACCGTTTCATGTGCATCCAGCAAGGCTCAGAGTGCGACATCTGGGACGGGCAGCCCGTGTGCAAGTGCAAGGACAGGTGTGAGAAGGAGCCGAGCTTCACCTGTGCCTCTGACGGGCTCACCTACTACAACAAGTGCTACATGGATGCAGAAGCTTGCATCAAGGGCATCACATTGAATGTAGTCACCTGTCGATACCACCTTACCTGGCCGAACACCAGCCCTATCCCTGCAGAAACAACAGCTCGCCCTACCACCGCCTATTCCGAGACAACGATCATCGACATCCTGCCGCCGGCTCTCGTGAACAACCCCGTCCATCAGTCTGTCTACGTGGGAGAGACCGTCAGCTTCCTCTGCGATGTTACAGGAAGGCCCAAGCCAGAAATCACATGGGAGAAGCAGGTAGATGGGAAAGAAAAAGTCATCATGAAGCCAAATCATGTCAGAGGGAATGTTGTGGTCACCAACATTGCCCAGCTGGTCATCTACAACACCCAGCTTCAAGACGCAGGCATCTACACCTGCACGGCCAAAAACAGCGGTGGCCTTCTCAGGGCTGATTTCCCTTTGTCAGTCATCAAAGGAGAACCCACATCCAAAGAAGCTTCCCAGAACAAAACACACTTTCCAACTGATGAGTGCCTGAAGCAACCAGACAGCGAAGACTGTGGAGAAGAGCAGACCAGGTGGTACTATGACGCAAAGAAAAACAACTGCTTTACTTTCATTTACGGGAACTGTAACAGCAACCTCAACCACTTTGAGACCTATGAGAACTGTATGCTAACGTGCATGAACGGCCCAATCAACATTTGCAATCTGCCAGCCCTCCAAGGCCACTGCAAAGCCTACGAGCCCAGGTGGGCCTACAACAGCCTGACAAAGCAGTGCCAGTCCTTCATTTACGGCGGGTGCGGAGGTAACGAGAACAACTTTGAGAGCCGGGAGGCCTGTGAAGAGATGTGCCCTTTCCCGAAGAACACGCACTGCAAAGCTTGCAAGCCACGCCAGAAGCTGGTGACCAGCTTCTGCAAAAGCGACTTTGTTATCCTGGGCCGCATCACAGAACTGACCGAAGATCAAGACTCGGGACACGCCCTGGTGACAGTGGAGGAGATTCTCAAAGATGAAAAAATGGGATTAAAATTCCTGGGGAAGGAACCACTAGAAATCACGCTTTTGAACATGGACTGGAGCTGCCCGTGTCCCAACATGACCACAGTGGATGGCCAGCTCATCATCATGGGAGACGTCCACAATGGCATGGCTGTCCTACAGCCAGACAGCTTTGTGGGGACCTCCAGCATCCGGCGTGTACGGAAACTCCGCGAAGTCATCCATAAGAAAACCTGCGAGCTTTTGAAAGAGTTCTTAGGATTACATTAACCTCCTGCACACGTGTCAGCCTCCCAGACCTGTGTGTTATGTAGGGCTAACAAGCGCTAGGCTAGTGCACAAACTAAACGAGCTGTTTGAAGATACAGTGTAGGAATTATGCAGAACCCTTATTTTAATCCATTAATGATGCTTAGCAACAATGTAGTATGGTCTTTGGCAAGCACGTAAGACAGCAGCAAAAGGCTATTAATCTTGCATTGAAATCAATTTGTCCATATAGGAATGCCATTTAACTAGATGACTCACTGCAGTAATTATACAATTTTTATATAGCTTCCATCATAAATGACGGAATTCATAGCATTTGTGTAGTTAATTGGTACACAGCTAAGTAATATATAATGTCAACTTAATCTGTCTCATTTACAGTATGGAAATGTTATGGTAAGTCATTATAAGTAAGTCACACTTTTGTCTCCTCATAGCAGCACTAATATATTTCACGAGAAAAGCCTGTAAATTATTGTCTGTATTTACAATTGCGCACATTTAACCAATCTATGTGTTATGAATTTGCTTATTTTAATTCCTAGCAGTTTCCTTTGGATTGTACCTCGTTTTTTGAATGGCAACTACTACCTGCTGGCAATCCTTACCTGAGAAAACTCCCACTGAAGAACTCCCTTGATCCTAAACCCAGGACAACAGGTCCATGTAAAAGCCCAAGGCACACTCTCACCCCTGAAATTACTTTTCTGTCATAAGAACAATGTCAGCAAACACCCTTATTCTATTGCACTTTCCTATTTTCGTTTTAATCAATATATTGTCTGTCTATCACACAAAGTGCAAGGCAGGAGGATGGCAGTGTGCTGCCAGCTGTTTTGCTTTTGAAAATCCTTTCCATCTGAGCACATGCAGTGATTTATTGCTTAATTTCACCAGAAAGCCTGTTTTTATAGGCGAGAAAGTAAAATAAAAGCAAAATGAAATCCAAAATAGAAAAGTGCAATACACAGTCTGCAGACTTTTCACACATGCACAGACACAACGCCAGTGAAGCACAAATGCATAGACACAGACACACTCAGTAGACAGTTTAAAGATATTTATCAATTTGAGCCTTTTAGGGCATGCTTTCAAATGATGGAAAACATTTTGTGCTAGGCCACTGTATATACGTGCATGAATAAAAACCCCAAGAAAGACGGTGTGGGCTGTGGGTGTGAGCTTGCATATACACATTTTAACATTTGTGTGTCCCAAAAATGTAACATTTGCCTATGTAAAAATCCTTAAATAAAGAAAAGGTTGATCCTGGAAAAATCCTGCCTCTACTGGGGAATGTCCTTGCCTGTCAAAGTGGGACGTGAGGGCTACACGGTGAGTCTCATCCATAGCACCTCTTGGTTGGGGTGGGACACCTCATCCAAGGCACCTCTTGGTTGGGTCTCTGCAGTGCCCACCATGGCACAGAAAGCAACCGAGGGCTGGAGCAGCCCCCAGCCCCACCTCAGGGAGCTGAGGGAGGTGCAGTGAGCACTGCTCCATGCTAACATCCAACGGGTGGGCTGGGGGCCCTGCCTGCTCCTGCGCATCCATGTATGATAAGGCCTGGCAGAAGGAGATGAAAGAAGCAGGTGTTGCACTTCAGCATCGCATACAAGCCTCTACATCCCCAAAGCTTGCACACATCGGGTGTTTTGCAACTGTCAGGGGTTGCAGGAAAGAAATCTAAGAGTGGGGAAGGTGAATTGAGAAGTTAAAAGTGGAGCCCTACTCCACTTTTCATGGTGGGTTTTGGGCTCAGCAGCCAAGCGATGGGCAGGGACCCCAAGGAGGCAGAGGGCTGGGCTTCTCTCCTGGTGGTCTGGGCTTGGGCTGCATCCAACATGCTCCAGCAACAGGAACTGATCTAAATCTCTGCTTACGTGTGTAATTCTGGAAGAAGCTGGGTGGGAGGGAGAGGAGCCTGGATCAGACTGCTGACCAAGAAAATACCTGCTTGCTTTTTGTGTTGCACCTTTCCTATGCGTAAGTGAGAAAAATGCCAATTAAAGGTTCATAACACTTGCCTGTATTCTCGTGACAACTCCTTCCTGGGGCCACGAGGTGCCAGTCCCACTGCCCCGAGCCCAGGCCGTAGCATCTGTCATACAAGGAAGCTGTAGGAAGTGGCATGTTCCTGCCACACTTTCCAATGCTGAGGCATTGGAACATGGAGGTTTAATAAAGACTGGCTTTATATGGTTCTTTCTTCCAGAAGCTAAAGGATTTTGCAAGTGTGGGAGTGTTTGAGCGGCTCTGGAGACATACCCGGTTGTTCCAGAAGAGCTGGGATGCAAAAGCTGCTGAGAGCAAAAAGTAGCTGATGCATGGCTTTTCCAGCAAGCACATTACTGTGCTTATGTCTAAATGCAGTCTGAGAACTGCTGCTCCCCAAGGCAGAAGGAGCTGTGCCATGGGCATCCCCTCTCGGGGGGAAATCCATCCCTGGCCATCCCAGCAGCACCTCCCCTGGGCACAGGGCTGCCATGAGCAGAGCCTCGCCACCTTCTGACCTTGAAGAGCTTAGCTTGCCACTCGAAGCTAATATTTTAGTTCAGCCTCTTATTAAACCTTTAAGAAGCCTAAAATTCAAGTCTGACCAGTCAGCCAGCCCGAGGAAAGCACACGCACAGGGCCAAGTGCTGAAGGATGTAGTTAAAGCCCTTGCAAGGCTTATAGGTACTTGCACGGAGCTCCTGATCAGAAAATCCCTCTCGCATTGTTCACACACAGTTTTCTGTCCTGTTCTCTAGGGTGCATATTTCAAGGCAACCTTGAGGTTGTCAGAAAGCTGGATGGAAATGCCGGTTTGTATCAAAAGTGTGAGAGAAAGGGAAAAGCCTGTTCAATTTCTCTCCTGACCTGGACGCAGGCTGGGAAAGAACACGGTGGTGGAGCTGGAGGCAGGAGACCCTCTTCAAAGCACATGGCAAAGGCCAGCAGCCTCTGGGGCAGAGCTGAGTCAAACGTGTCCAAGCATGGAGAGCAGCAGCATTTCCATGGACACCCACCTGTGTTTGTTGGGCTGGCACTGAGTTTGGGCAGAGCAGGAGGTCTGCAGGTCCTGGGACTTGTGCCGAGCTTGGCAGCAGGTAGAGCCCATGTGTGGGAGGAGAGGGAGAAGGGACAGGGACCTGCAGGGACAGAGACCTGCAGGGACCTCTGCAGGGCTCAGGATGGAGCCGGAGGTGTGCCGGACCCTTGAGCTGCAGGAATGCACAGACAGTGAGTGATCCAGGGGCGCACAGAGCCGCTGGCACCAGCACCACTTGCCCACCTCCCGGTCTGGAGTGACAATGAAAAGTGCAACGCATTGATCTGCAAACCCTGCAGCTACAGCTGAATGGAAACCATCCAGCACATGGATCTGAAAATGAGTCACAGGTTACTGTGCAAACCATCTGCACAGCCAAGCTCTATTAGCAGAGGGACAAAATACCAGCAAAAAAGTGACGGCGAGAAGCTTCTGACAGAGCACACCCGTGTTATGGGACCTGGCAGCACAGGGCGTGAGGGCCCCAAGGGAGCAAGCACGGAGAGGTGGCTGCGTAATTCTCAGAGGTAGGGGCCTGCATCAGCACAAACCCTGGAGCAGCTAAGGTCAAGGGAAAGAGGAAATTGAGAAAGAGGAAATATTCGCGTTGTGGGAGTCAGAGATGAGGTCAGGCAGAAGCTTTGATGGGCAACCAGCTCCAGAAGTAGGAGCAAACAGAGATGGTGACACCACTGGAACATGATTCAGATGGCAGGGGTATTTAAGAGCTTAGCTTCCAGTTGTTTCAAAGGGAATTAGGGACCCCTGCAAGAATTACTGCCTGCCGTGGGCCTGGGCTCCTGAGGGCGGTGGCTGAAGCAAAGCTGCTGCACGGCTTCCTGCAAAAAAGGAAGGAATAATGCAGCCGGCACCAAACAAACACCATGCAACATGAGCCCTGCTTCCTCCACATGAAGCACCTCGTGCCTGGTTCACTGAAATTCGCCCCATGTGCACATAGTGTGAAATTCCCATATAGCCAATTGCCAGGAAAAGATTATGGCCGGGCTGGATATCTACATCAGGGTTGTGCAGAGCCAGGTTTCCAGAGGCCCCGGGTGCTGGGAGCTGCTGGAGTCAGTGAGAGCCCTTTGCTGCTCCTCAGCTGTGAGCACATCACCCCGAGCCAGAGCTGCGAGCCTGGAGCCTGTGTTTTTATACCAAATATTTAGTGTTTTCCCCTTCGCAGGCTCTGGTTACTGATTGACTACAAGTGACCTCCAACTGCCTTATTGATTTACAGCGGCTGTCAAAGGACAAAAAATGAGCCCCATGCTCAGGATCTGAGAAATACTGTGAATGGAGGTTGCACAACTGAATAAATGTTCTGCCAGCTCTTTAAATCTTGAAAAAAATGCCAGCTTGAGCTCCTGATCTACAATGCAAACACCAGTGGGATATGAAGATAACACTGCAGCATTATTGGACATATCTGTTAGCCAAAAAAGCAGCACAGCCTGCTTAATTCACAGCTATTTATGGCTGGGCAAATGATATGACATTCAGGCCCAAGAGCTTAGAAACTCAATGGAAAGTCTTGCAAAGGCTGCTCTGCAGTTCAGATTTCAGCCAGAAAGTTCCAATTTTGGTGTTTTACTCTGGGTCTATCAGTCTCTCTGCTCAGACAACCCTCCGTGGTGCCACCTCTGTGTGGTGGTTACAGGACACAAAGGCCCATGGGTCTCGTCCCACCTGGCAATGCCTACCCTCTCATTTGTCACAGTGAAATCAAGAAATGCAGGAGGAAAGGAGGAGGCTGGAAAAAGAGAATGAGGAAAAGAGGGAGGAGGGAGAGCATTTTTACACCTTAAACTGGCACGATGACACGGTAGTTGGACTGGATTAACTGGCATGAAAAGGAACTACCCCTTAAGGAGTCTGTACCTTCTCTTCCTCCTTTGCTCCACTCCTAGCAGCACGCTCAGATCAAAGTGGGTACTGTAACATGCGTAAAGGACATTACTTCCACTACTGCTTGAAATAAACAAAAAAAATAGCAGTAATAAATCTCCAGAATCAGATGGTATTCACCCAAGGGTAAAAGTACTCACATAAGAAATTGCTTAACTATTAACTGCAGCGGATAACCTTTGCTTGCTTCTTTGCAGGACCGGAGGGCTGGAAGGTGGCAAACATGGGGCTAATTTTAGAAAAGGGTTCCCGGGAACTGGTCACAAGAACTCAGCAAGTCTGGTAGAAAGTGTAAAAGAGAGCAAAACTCACCAGATGAATGAGTGTGGTGTAAAAAGGAAGAGTCTGGTCTGCAAACTTCATCAGGGTGAAGCAGTGCTCCGTAACTCTTTGAAGCAGTCACGAGGACAGAGATGGTCCAGCTGATAGAGCTGACTTGCATTTCGGAAAGGCTCTGGGGGGAGTTCTCACCCAAGATCTTTAAAGAAACTTAGCTGTCCTATAGTGAGACATAAAGCAGTCTATTGAGCCAAGGACTGGTTAAACAAAGGAAAGAAGGGGTGAGAATGAAAGGTCAGCTTTCATAATGAAGGGAAGTCATCGGCAGAGTCCCCTGGGGACATGTACGATGGCCTGGGCTGCTTAACGGAAATGATCTGGAAAGGGATTGGAGAGGCAGGTTACCAGCTTCGTTGTCAATACCAAGTCATTTAGGACTGCAAAAAGACAAGCCGACAGAGGAGCTGTAGAAGGACACTGTAATACCAAGTGACAGGATGACAAAATAGCAGATGAAATACAATATTGTTTAATATACATGGGGGGAAAAACAAGCTGTAACTTCGCATTGCAGTGATACCTTCAAACAAGCTATTCTTATTGGAAACCTAGATGATTTGGGACTGAATTCCCCTCAGTTTGCTGCTCTCTGAATTCTGGGTCTCTGCCTTGAACCCACCTAGCAGAGCTCAGCTCAGGCCACACAGATGATGGCCAGGCTCGGCTGAAGGTTTCAAGGCTGGAGAGCTGCTCACGGAGAGGGAGCTGCTCTGAAATGCCGTGGTGGTCACCCAGAGCAGGACAGGACCCACGACCCTGGGGAGCAAGGGGCTGCTCCGAGTCGTCGCAGATAGATTTTCAAAGGTAGTTTGATGCATAAGGATAAATGCTGCCGGCAGCTGTTAGGAACTTGAAAGCAAATTCATTTCTATTACTTTTCATTCACCTGGGTTTATTTGGAAAAGCCAAGCAGACATCTCTATCACCTGCAGGAATATACATGCTAATTGGCAATATCTAGGAAAATAAATGTAAATCTGGCCCCGTTGCTTCCCAAAGTGGCACGGGCAGCAGCTGTGCTGCCCTCCGGTCTGAGTCCCTGTCTCTCTGCTCCCTGCTAGTGCCTCCAAAATCCCACAGACAGCATGGAAAACTCAGCAAGAATAACCACAATGGGGATTGACCACACTTCTGTGCTCCAGCGAAGGAAAAGCGGGGGCTGAGCCCCCCCAGAAACAAAGCCACAAGTCACACACATGAGCCTCAGACACGCACCCGTGACTGCGTTTTGTTCCAGGACATCCTTTGAAGGCTGTGGGACCAGCACAGACCAGAACCTCTGCAACCTATGGCCCTCAGCAGAGCTCTCCATGTCCAGTTCATGTCCAGATCCTGTCCAGTGATGTCCAACCATACCACTGTGGTCACAGGAGACAAACCCAAGCACCAGCAGCTGACCATACACATGCACAACTGCTGCGCCCACCACGGCAAACCCCAGATCCCACACAGCCACAGCTTCCAATTTTTGCAATGTTTGGGATGCAGAGAAAAACAAACAACCCCCCTCTCGTCCCCCAGCACTGAAATGACGTCAGAAGGCTGGAAATTGGGGCAGGAGCATCCAGCTGCTCCCATGGCCTGACACAAGATGGCGTGTGGCATCGTGCTTTGGGGCCTTGCCTCTCGCCTTGCACCCGCCGGGTTTCTTCCCTTCCTAACGTGAAATATTCTCACCTACTGTGCTTAGATTTGCCTTGCTCTCGTCAATTTAACTGTTTCACAGACACTCTGCTGTATAATTTAGGTTTTTCTAAGGGGAAAACAACCCCTGCGGAGCTGGATGGCTGGGGTCGCGCTTCGCTGCCTTTCATCTTTGCCTGGTAAGCGATACAGCAGAGAAATGTGAGGTTTATTGGAAAAAATAGATATAGTCGGCAGTGTGATAAGGCAGTCAAAATCCATTTGCAGAGCTGCAAGAAAAGGACACAATGTATAATTTATTTGGCGCTTTTTGTCTCCCTGTATGCAGATTGTCTGGTTTCTAAATATATTGGTCCAGTTATTCAAAATTATTCATGAATCTCTTCAATGAATACTTGACCTGCAGATAATCCAAAGAGTGAATATTGCAATCAAATTCTCCATTTCTGCTGTAATTTATCGTAGCTAACAGATGTATACGACTCAGGTAATTAACTCAGGATGAAACTCAAACTGTATATTTGATTATAATATTTGCAATTCACAATTTGCACTGTGCTAGCTGGCTCGAAAAGTCATCTAATCAAGAGACGAGCAAAAGTATCTTATCTCTGGCATAACTAAATCGCTGCTCCTCTCAGTCGGTTTGGCATTTAAGCGAAACAAGAGCCGTTCACGAGTACGTGCAAGCGGAGCTGCAGCACTGTGAGGGCTGTGCACAGGCAGGGCAGACCTGCACAGAGTCAGCAGTGAACAAACACAGATTAAAAGCGAAATGCTAATAGCTTTCTCAGATCTACAGATTGAACAGGTGTGAGAAACAGGACTCACATCAAAGGTGTCCTCATCCTTAAGGTCTCTGATAGCTTTTTCCAGGAAAATATCTGGAGCAGGGTCGGGTGGGCATTTTTTTTCCTTGACTGTCCAACCTATGTCTGCACTTGGAATTATGTTCACAGGGCCACGTGCTGTGAGCAGTGATGGAGAACTGCTCCTCGCCCACAGAGAGCTTGCAGAGGGCACAAGCTTGCAGATGGGACAGTTTTTACTTGTCTGGGTTTTCAGCTGCACAGGCAGCTCAAAGCATTTAGGATTCATGAGTCATGACTTGCAATATCATGAACTTGGCTTTAAAATCCTGTTATTTCTTTCTGCAGAATCATAGAATCATCTAGGCTGGAAAAGGCCATCTAGATCACCAAGTCAAACCATCAACCCAACCTGCTGAGTCCTGTCACTAAGCCTTGTCCTTCAGTACCACATAGAAATGCCACAGTCACGTCCCTTAAACACCCCCAGGGATGGGGGCTCCACCACAGCCCTGGGCAGCCCGTTCCAGTACTTGACCATCCTCCCCATGAAGAAATTCTTCCAAATGTCCAATCTACCCCTCCCCTAGCACAAACTAAGATCATTTCCTTGCATCCCACTGCTTGCCAGCTGGCTGGATAAATTCTCAGCAGTATTGGTTGTTCTTTTGATTTGCCATCAGATTGCAGATCCTTGCAGCAACCACAGTTTTCAGCTGTTCTTTGCCCCCACCAGCACTAAACACATACACTTTTTCTCATTTTTGTTTGTGAGTGGAAGTTTAAGGTCTTGCTTAATCACATAATCTCCAAAGCAGGAGCTTTAGGAGATCTGTCAACCACGACAAGGCTCACAACACTATACCAGGGTCAGAAAGAGCAGTGTTGCCATCTAGGGACTTGCTGTGAGCTTTAAAAAATGAGGTATTTTTTTCCAGATGGGATGCTCTAATGTATTTCAAATGGATAGTGGCCATTTGCTTGCTTGCTCTAGGCAGTCTATGGATGGAAGCAGGTACTGAGGGTGGCCTTTTAGGCTTGGCTTTTGTTTTCCTGCAAAATGACGAGCCCTTTCAGTTCAGCCCTGTGTGCCAGGCAGACACCCAGCCCCACAGCCAGCAGCAGCTTCACACTCACTCAGGGCACCGGGAATGCATCTATCCCGGCTCGCACCTGCACACCTGCTACTTTTTTGTTCAAATTTTCATGTTTAGTGAAAGTTTTTCAGAGGACAAAGACTGAAGGAGGATTTGCTGCTCCTGCTCTGGCAGGAAGATTTACACATGAGCAAATGATTTGTAACAAATACAGCGCAAGATAGATGGAGCTGCTTCTCTTGTTCACAAATTATTTGCAGACTATGGACTTGAAGAGGAAGAAAATTTTCCCTTGCTTTGTAAAATACACGCATGCATTTTTTTATTATTATTATTTATGACTACATTCACTGGGAAAAACACTCCTGAGAGCACCTTTTGCAGAATTATTGCAGCTCATGGGTTGTTACATTTGTAATCTGGAGAGAGGAGAGGTTCCTGTTCCACCCTCCTTTCTCCTATTTAGTAATTGCCTTGACCAGTGAGACTTTTGTCACGGGTTTGAGCCTCTGGGCACTGCAATGTCATAAAATCGAAGTCTGAGGCCTCCACCTTTCCCACCAGTGTATTGCAGAAACTGCTCCTGGGTTTTGCTGGGAGAGTGCAGCTCCCTCCATCAAGCTCCAGGGCAAACACATGCACCACACACACACCCCCGACCCCTTGAAATTTCTGCATGCATTCCTAAGCGTGGTAAATATATATATAATAAAGAACAATTTCTACAAATATTTCTGGCAGAAGGGAAACTTCTGGAACGTGAGGTGCCACCACAGAAGGAACTGGTGGAAGATGGACATGGGAAACGGGGACAGTGGACACCCTGAAGGGCTCAGGAGCTCCACATCTGCCAGTTTAAGGAAATCTGAAGCACAGGGATGGGACCCACGTGTGCCACAACCACCAGAGCCCCAGTTCCATCGCAAGGAGACGAGCCCTAGTGTTACTTTTCTGCAAGGAGCTCTGAGTATAGCTCCCCACTACACAGCATTTTGCAGAGAAGCCCACACATATTTCTGTCGTTGGGGGTGGTTATGTCCCATAAGGGACTAACTTGTTTTCTTTTCCTGTATAAAGCTTTCCTTTCCCTAGTTCCACAGCTGGAATCGGAAGGCACGGCCACGTACTTGGCAGTGCTGGGAGCGGGGCAGGTCCGCAGCCAGCTGCGCTGCATTCATGTGTGATTTGGAGCTTTCCTCTTTGGCCAGCCAGGTACCTGAAGCAGCTCCAAGCCCAGTTCTTGTGGTAGCTGCATCCTGCAGGAGTCACGCAGCCTCATGAAACATGCATTGGTACAGGCTGCCTAATAAAATCTAGCAGTTCATTAAAAAGAAGAAAAATATTATATTTTCACCCTGACGATCCAGGCGCTGCTAGGTGCTAACTAGGTCACTGTTCAAATCCCTGCCTTCATGGCTTGTGTTCCAGATGTGGGCATGTGTGTCTACATTACCTATCGATTTGTGCAAATCATGTAACATACACAAAACTCATTGGCCTGTGAGCTGAGCAAATACCCAATTGGTCTGTGCATCCATTATTGGTAGTAGCAGATGGGTTGCTTGCTTAAATAGATGCATTTGCAAACTCCTCTAGGTCTGCTTTCAAAACCAGCAGTTTGTTTGCACAGCATGGTGCAGCCAGCTCCTCCCCACCCCGCTCCCCAAACCTCCCCGGCCTGGAGCTCAGGTGCTTTCAGCTTTGCATAAAGAAATTCTGAACACGAATACGTTTTTGCAAGCACACACACAAAAAATCTTTCGATTTGTAATGTATGAGTAAAGCATTGTTTATGCTCATGCACTGTTAATTGGAGTCATCCATAATATGTCAGTCTAAGTGCAAAGTAGAGACAGAATAAAAACATCTACAATGGCCTGGTGCTGCAAATGCTGAGTAACTTTATGCTCTGGAGCAGATACTGTCTGAACAGAATCATTTTGTTCACTCCTGGAGCTGCACGTAGGGGATGTCTGTAGTTAGCAATTGCAAAGGAGGAAAATAAACAGCTACGTTTTCCTGCATTCTGCTATTGCACCCTCAGCTGACAAAAAATAAATAAATAAATAAATAAATAAATAAATAAAATCAAGGGGTGGAGGAAAAGCCCATTTGTTTGCTTTGTGGCTGCTTGGAGGGGTGTGCTCTCATTTTGGGGGCCCAGGGGAGCAAAACTGAAGCGCCTGATCTTTGTGGATTGTTTCCTGTTAGCATCGGAGGTGAAGGCTGACACAGAATGGAGCAGCCGTGCCAGGTCTCTGCAGGGCAGCTGGAGTGCTACGGGATATGAATGAAAGACATGGCGCAGGAAAGCAGGGCTGCTAGGGATTTTTGCTCATGCTTTTTAATTCAGCATTCCTACACGCAAAACCAGTGTCTGCCCTTGCAGGACTGTAGATAACATTTGGGGGACATATCAGTTCTCCTGCTTCAGGCCAGTTCAGACTCCTTGCCTGAAAAAAGCAGTTAGGAGCCAAAAGGTCCCTGAGGAGGGGCTGTTGTGCTCTGCCTGGGCCCCACCAGGACGGCATAAGGTCTGCAGGTTCTGCTGCTGTGGTCTCCTCCAAACTTCGTGCCTCAAGCCCAGCCCTTGGACCAGCCCTGCTATAATAAAGCATCTTTGCTTGCTTCAGGCCTGGAGCCCCACAGGGCACAGTTCAGGATCCCCTTTTAGGGGTGCAAGGCTCCGATTTCACCCTCAGTGAGCTGCAGGCCCCTCCTTGGGACCCACATTGGTCCCAAGAACCAGCTCCCTGCTCTGGCCAAGCTGCTCCTCTGCCTGCCATCTGCCCAGAACAGCCCCCGGCATCAGAGGTTTTTCAGTGGCAAAGCAAGATCCAAGCTCCTCTCTACCTCAAGCCATCAGAATATTTCCATTGACTTTAATGGCCTCGTGCATCCAAATTTTTCACATGCAGCATATAGGGCACACTAAGTGAAGGGCTCACAGCCCCTTGCACCCTTTCCAGTAGCTACAGAGAGAAGAGCAGCTGAGGATGCAGCATCTGAAGGCGCAGCTTTACAGTCCTCTGCTGTGTCAGACACAGCACCCCAATGAAGCAAACATTGCTTGCTCACCCAGGGAGCCCATTTATACGCACTGCTGGCCCCCACCTGCCTGGCACACCACAGCCTCAGCCATCCCGCACAGCGCCCTGCAGACCTTCTGGTAGGAAGCTGGAGGGAAAGGAAGTGCCGAGCAGGCTCATGTGCCCGATCAGCTGCCTGCACGGAGCCCAGCTGGCCTTTTCAGCCCCGCTCCCACAGCACAACTGCTCAGAGCAGGCACTGCAGCCCCTCAATGGCCACCTTTGTCGGCAGTCACAGGGCAGGAACACGCAGGATGCTGACGTGGCACCGCGGTCACCGGCTCCGGTCCCCTGCTCCCGGAGCATCAGGACCCAGAGCCTGCCTCTGGCTGCAAGCAGAGGACGGACAAGCTCCTTCCTAATCCTTATGTTAACTTTCATGTCTAAAAAACCCCAAACAAACAATCAGCAGAGGAGGGAGGAAGCGGAGGCATTTCCCTCTTCTGCAGTTCCTTCCTCTTTCTTCAGTTCTTATTTTCCTCCCTTCTTTCTTTCTTCCCCTACCTGTCGAAATGTGGTTACTACAACACGATCAGCAAAAAACTGCAATTTTGATGTGTGAAGCTGTTGAAATTTTAAATACTTGCTTTAAAAAACAAAGCAAAACAAAAAATCCGGAGGAAGAAAGTGTCCTTCCCGCTGCCCTGCCAGCCCAGAGCACCTTTTCCTCCCAGCGCCACGACCGCTGGGCTCACAGAGCCAAAGCTTCTTGGCAGGCAGGCTGCCACCCTGGTAAAGTCAATGTTTACATTTGTCACATATATTTTTAGTGCATCCTATATCCAGCCGTGCCTCATGGGCCAATTGCCATGTCGAAGCAAATGCTGCTTCATTTTTCAGAAGGACTGAGAGAAGAGAAATCCCCGAGGGAGTCCTGGCAGCAGCTGGCTGCAGGGTCCCTGTTTCACCAGTCCTTCAGGTTCCTCCAGTTCACAAACGTGAGCAGAGAAGGAATTTGCTCTACAAGAGGCCTGCTGGTGCCTGACCTCCATAAAAGCAAGCACCTCTCACGGCAGCAAGGTTCAGCCTGGGCTGACCGTGCTGGTAGAGGGACCATTGGGCTAAGTCAGTCAGGTTTTGTTGGGTTCTGGTTGTCTTCTGTGGCCTGCTTGGCACCTGAGAACTTCTAAGGGTTATAATAACATTGACTGGATCCCAGTTTTCCTTCTTTTTACCTTAACTCACTCGTCCTTGTATTGCTAAGACACAGTTCAGTCCTGCACATGGGTTAACCACTCGGCTTTGGACACCCCCAGCAAAAAGGGTTTGTGCCGCGGCCTTCAACATTCGCTGCTGTGCACTCCCACTCAACATCGGCTCCCTTGAAAATATCCCCATAAAGCATAAAGGCCCAGTTTAGGCCTATCCCGATCAAGTAGAGGATATCATGCAGATGAAGTGAACAGTGAGTAATCCTCTTCTTTCTCAGGTGGTGGAAAGTGTCACACACACCACAGGAGGACAAGGGTGGCCTTTATGGTGCCCGTGGCTCATCCCATCCCTGGCTCATAGTTGACCAGTAGCTGCTCCTCCAGCTCTCCTCTGCCCCCATCCCACAGCTCTAGGACAGGGCTGGTGACACAAGGCAGGGCTGGGAGGTGCGAGGCTGGTGGAGGTACCCCAGAGTCACCCGGAGCTCTGGAGCAAGAGGCAAACCTCACCACACCTCTGCCAGGCACAGAAATATGGTTCTACCTTGTGCTGATGGGGAATGGAGACCCAGAGAAGCCAAAGCAGCTGCCTGAAGCAAGAAACTGGCGAGCACGATTAGCAGCTCATATCCTTTCATTCACAGCTCTCCACAGCATAATTTATCATGTGGTTGAAAAAAAAAAAAAAAACAAAAAAAAAAAAAACACAAGTAAAGGAAGAAATAACTGGCTAAAGGTTGTGCAGCCTTGGCTCTCTTTTGTCTTTCAGCCTGCCCAGATAAACGTCATTATGGAAAGGCTGGGGACCCTGCAGCTCTGCAGCTCTAACAGGGAGCGAAAGCAGCGACTCTGGATGAAGATAACTGCAGCAGTTATATGACTAATCCCGACATCTACGGATGTTTTCCACTCTGCCTGCAAGAGTTATGTGATCCTAAGCATCCTTAAGGAAAACAACTCCATTCTGGCTAGCAGATGACTAACTGCTAGCAGATAATACAGATATCTTTTCACATCTGAAAAGAGACCGACATACCCAAGACGACAGTGCCCCACAGAAACACTTGCCGAAGAGACTCAAAGCCAGGCACTGGAGCACAGCTAGCTGTTCCCAAAAAGCAACTGGGAATCAGACAAAGGGGGAGCCCGTCTGCAGCGCTGCCAGCCAGAAGGAGCCTTTTGATCAAGGCGATGTAAACGCCAGGACAGGGAAGGGGCCAGGCTGCCACCCACAGCAATGCCCCTGCAGGATTAAATGGCCTCTGGTCTCTCCAGAAGAAAAAAAGAAAAAAAAAAAAAATCAAACCACCAGCTCTAAGCACTCAGGCTTTGGGAGAGTAATATCAATGTCAGACTCACAGCTCCCATCTCCCCTTACATATCGCTCATTTTCTAGATTCATCAGGCAGACATTTGAGTACGTGGAAGCCATTTGTGCAGGCATCAAAACGCCAAACTCGCTGGAGATCTGACCAAACCACATTGCATGTGCACGTAGCACATCACCCACAGCACACACACAGGGAAGAAAAGTTTCAGTGGCCATTAAAGACGTATTGAAGGTTTCCCTCCCTAAAGTCACCTCTGTGGCAGGTGCCCATGACCATCCCCTCCCTGAACTAAGCCATGGCAGGGGGCAAGCAAGACAGCAGTGGTGGCACCAGTGTTGGCACTGGTCATGGTGGGGTGCAGGGGGTGCTGCAGAACAGGAGAGGGACAAAGCACACAACGTCACAGCAGGATTGTTGTGTGACTGAAGTGTGCAGTGCTGCCATTGACAATTCGCTATAGATCAGCAATGGAACATTGTTCTCCGCCATAAGCATGGGTATTTTTAGACTAATGTGTTCCACAAACGTTTTGCAAAGGAGTTTTCTTTGCCTGAAGCATCTACTTCTTCTCAACCTTCCTGTGATGCAGTGCAAACCACGTTACTAATAAAAATCATTCTTTAATTTGCTTCCCGAGCACAGTTCACAAAATACATGGTATATTTGGGAGTGTCTGTATACTCTGCTATTTCTGTCCTTCTTATTCAACCTCAGAGAGCAGCAAAGGGAACTGTGAGTACAGAGAGAGACGGCCCTGCCCTGAAGAGATTACAGTCTCAATCAGATAATACGCTGCAAATTACACATGGTGAAGCACAGACCTCAGACAAGCTGAATGGGGAAAAGGCTTGGTTTGGGAAGGAAATGAGGAAAAGTAAGTTTTAAGGAAGACTTTGAAGGAAAACAGAGTAAAATTGATGGAAAAACAAAACAAAACAAAAAACAAACAAAACAAAAACACAAAACAAAAACAAAAACAAACAAAAAAAAAACAACTAGGAATTTCAGAGAATAAGATATGAGAATGAAATGGAGAGCCTAAATTTCACTGACTTTGGGTGAGTAAGCTGTTCCAAATACTGAATTCTTAAATCTAGAGAGAGAGCAAGAAATAGTGGGCCCCAGTGCCACCAGCAGCTTCACTTACCTCCCCCAGCTCCTGCCACGAGACGTGCTCAGAGCCAGCAGTGCAGCCTCAGATGCGCTGGGATGGATGCCTGTAAGGGCCAAGCAGCTCTACCACACAATGCTTACACTTCTCTTCTGTTAATTGGGGTAACAGACTACCTCCCATAGCTCATCAAGGTTCTGCCTTCATTTGTAGACTCAGCTGAGCAGGAGTAAGGGCAGCAGGTGCAGTACTGCGTTGTAGCAAGGATGGTGTCGGATGGAAGCGAGGCAAGGGCAGGGAGAGGGGACATCATTTATTAGGTCAGCTGGCATACTTGGAAAACTAGACATGCTTTCAGGCACATAAGGCTTCCTTAGGTCTGAAATAGAAGCAATAACCTTAGAGCTAAATACAGGTTGAGAATAATTGTTCCGAGTTAGACTTCATTATATTAACGAATTAGGCAATTTGAGGGAAAGGATGATTGGTTCTTGTTGATCAAAGGGAGGATACTATCCAGAGGACAGCTGATAATGTCATTCATGGCACAAAGAGAGGGTGAGAGAGACGGGAATAATTACTGCCTAGGGATGGCTGGTGCTAGCAAAAATTATAATGTGATATGCAATCAATATCTGTGTGATTTTTATATCCTAGAGTCAGGAATTTTAGTACTCAGATTGTCTTTTGAAGAAATTTTGGAGATCTTCCTTAAAGGTCAGGAGTGAGAGGTCAGAGATGGTGTGGCTGATCTCTGTGCATTTGTCTTTTGTCAGTGTGTATGAGTTAAATTGGGTTAGTTGCCATTGGTTGTTGCCACTGCCAAGTGTGAAATCTGTAATGCAAACTGCACATCAGCACCAGAGAAGCAGAAAACAGGAGGGCAGTGGTGGTCTCAGTCATTCTGTATCGCTTAGAAATCTGATTCAATTCAGCAGCTGTGGTTAAATGCCAACACTCGTGAGTTCAAATCTATCCCTGTTTCCTGTGAAGTACCAGTCCTTAGGAACCTGTGATATCCTATGGATCTTAATTTTCACCTAAAAGTTAAGTTCTCAGTAGTCTTGTAGAGAAAAGCTAGAAAGTTCTGAAACTGATTTAAATTTATACCCAGAAAATAAATTAATACGATGCAAGGTTGATTATTATTTATAGCTGTCTCATAATTTCTAAAATATTCTTGTAGGCCTGAATCAAGTGATTTGGTTTGACAACACTGAAACAAAGACAACACTGTAACAGTCTAGAAGACATAAATAGTGAACATCATTATGTGTTACTAAAAAATGAAAAATCAATCATTCTTAAGTAAAATATGCCCAGTGTCTCAAAGCAGTTCATAAATATAACATGAGATTCACATATTATCTGCAAATTAGGTAACTGCCCCGGGTGTTAACATTTTTCACTGTAGTTAGGAATTGTGCACTCTTCCCACTAAATTGCCAAACAGAGGTGCTATATGTACCTGGCCAAACTTGAGAGATACAGACAGATTGGGAACCTGTTGACTTCAGAAATAAGGTGCAGTAATCTACAGCATCCAAGACTCAGCAGGGAGTTAAAAGCTCAAGTATAGGCTCAAAAATACAGAAACCACTTCTGGAAAGGCTGAAACTATCTGCTGAAAACTGCACAGACAGTTCATAGCACAGCCAGAGGCAAAACCTTGTAGCCCTGCCTCTGTGCTCATACACAGGATGCTTAATATTGTGGTCTAATGAAAATCAAAGGGGAATTTGTTTTAGTTTGTAAAATCTGTATGCAAGTCTAATTTTGACCAGCAGCAACTTCAGTGAGTAGGCTGGTGTAAAATTTTCACATGATTTGTACTGGAGGAATATATACTTCTATATCTATAGAAACACCCACAGAAATTCTTTTAAAGAATCACAATAGTTGGTATGTGAGATCTCACTGTTCTGGAGGCTTTCTGCTCCATTGGTGGATGAATCAGACTCTATAGCATGGACAATGAGAAGTAAGTGCTTTACTTTTATATGCATGCCTTATTTTATTATTATAAAATATAAAGGTCATGTAATATACGTTAACTGAATTGTACTATGGAGAAGACTCTCAGAGGCCACAGCAACTGAAGGCAGTAAAAGGAGGGAACAATAGGTCAGCCTCAGATGTTCCTGTGGCACAGACAAATTGGATGAAGTTCCTTATTGACAGCAATAGCCAGCTAATGTCTAACACTGGAATTTCAGTGGAGCCAGAGGAGGAAACCAACAGAGAAAAGGGCAGTGACTTGCCCAGAGTCAGAGCTGAAATGCGGGGTGCCCGAGTTGTCATCTATTGTCCCATGTTCTTCGCTAAGCTGCCACCTCTCGTTTCCGTCAACATGACTAAAAACTCCCAGGCTGTTGCACTGCTGGGTGAGGCTGCCCAAGCAGCAAATTCACCCTGTTTCATAAGACTGTGATCATCTACTGTAATTCTTAGCTGTATTCTTTACGCTGTCTGTCGAGATAAAGTGAAGTCAAGTAAGGCCCGGCCTACACGTGGCGGAGGGCTAGGGAACCTTTGGGTGGCCAGGGCCTCATGTGCTGATGTTTGCCATCACACAGCAGTTCCTGGCATTGCTATGTGACAGAGCACAGAGTAATTTAAGAGATGAGATCAGAGAGAAGTAGAGCCTGGGTGAAAAGAGTAACGACATGAAAGCCTGGTGCAGCAAAGTAGCGAGAGGCAGCGAACAACTGGAGCGGTGTGCCAGCCAGTCCTTCTGAGGGTGCTGTGGGAGAGGCAGAAAAGACAAAGGAAGGAGTTATGAGTACAGCAGGCAATAAATATATTCTGCCAAGGAAAAAAGGTGGATTTCCAGAGTTGTTTTTAATTGCATTAGCCAGTGCTGGTGAAATAACCATCTCAAAGAAGCTCGCCAAGGCACTGAACAGTAATTAAGGCACTACGTTCCCAGAGTCCTCTTTTGTTTTATGCTGTGGGTAATCTTCAAGCTAAGGGGAAAAGGGAAAGCAGCTCAACGAGCTCCAAGAGGGCACGGAGCTGACAGACTGTTTAAACGTAATGGTGTCTCGGCTCTCAGAGGAGGAGAGGATCTCCAATTTCAGGCCTCTGAAGTGCTAAATTATCAAATGAAAACTACAGCGAGTTCCACCAAACTTGCATCCATCAATATTACGGATTGTTTTTAACAAACAAAAGATGACAGAATAAAGGATGGGTTTTGAGGGATGTCTGCGTTGTATGCCAAGGTTTTTCTAAAAATATTTTACACCTGCTATTCGTTCCGCACACTGATCATATTTTGTCTGTGAGGTAAAGAACGCGCAGTGCCAAAGGGAATGTGGTTTATGTTCCCAAGTCCTAATGCTTTTTCCCTTCTGCAAGGCAAAACTCCTTACTACCTCCACTAAAATTAAGCCAAGAGGACAAAAGTCATACACACACTGCCACGGTAACAGTTTAACCATTCCTCTCGCTGATCTTTGGAAACAATCCCTTCAGCAGGATTTTACAGCTCTGGCACTTCGATTTAGCAAACTTTTTATGCAGCTCATGAGAGGAATGCAGCCAACTCTGTACACTCAATTTAAATCAACTTGCTGATGATATAAAAAAGAATGCTGAACCGTCGGTTTGCTTCATCTGCTCCAAAACTACCAACACAAACTGAGGTATTTTTTAGTGAAACGTTAATAGAACAGTCTGGGGCATCAGATCAGTAAACGAACTCTGTTTTGATCCCATGCTGGTTGAAATAGCTGATTTAACAGCTAGTTGTTTGGTTACTTACGTTTCAGAAATGCAGTGGGACTGTTTGCCAGTACCAGGCTGTTGCACATTGCAGTACAGGGGGAGCACTGAGTGATGCCAGCTGGGCATGTGGTTGTGCTGGACGATCAGCTGCCATGTTCAGCTGTAGCAAGATGGTATAAATGGTGTTTCAGAGCTTCCTGATTTTGCATGGTGAAGAGCAGAGATGGGTCCTTCTGTGGCTTGAGCCTAGTCCTCAATTTGTGCAAGTCATGGTAGCTTAGTTGACGCTGAAAGAACTACAGAAACTTGTACTCACCAAGAGTGCGATGCCAGGCCAGCCTGCGTCCGCTGGGTTCACAGCCGCAGCATGGACCTTTGAGAACATGATGTGGCAATGAAGCACAAAGTGTTGTAAACTACCCATTAGCTGTCTCCCCTTTGAGAAAATAATCAGATCAATTTAATTTTGGCTACTAGATTCCTGGGGTCAAGAGTAAGGCCTGCCACGTATCCACAGATAAAACACAGCCCGTACTGCTGCTGTTGAAATCTCCCTGCCCTGCTATGCCAAGAAGCCTCTGAACTCAATTTCACAGATCCCAGATTACAATTTTCAAAAGTAATCAACTTGTACTGAATTGAGTCAGCCTTACAGATTAAGGTGCTACCATCGCTTATCAATTTCTGAACCAATGACTGAACACTAACCTTGTTTTAATGTAGCATGATCATTTAAACAATCTTACATTTAAAAGCAAATTAGTGTAACCTTCAGTATAGTCATAACATTCATTGCCTTCCTAGGTAGGCATGGCTTAGCTCTGTCAAATTCTATAGATCCGGCAAACAATCATTACTTTTTAGGTTTTATGCTCATTTTGTTTAATCCTAACTGTAGAAAAAGAGAATGGGTACTTTTTTTTTTTTTTTTATTAAACTAACCATGCAGTGGAAAACTGATGAGTATTGATTTTGACATTTTCTAAAAGCAGAAGAAATACCTCAAAATTATAACTTTATATCTTTTAAAAGATCTATATAAAAATACAGGTTAAAGCAAGAAATACTGGAGGAGATGGATATGCTACAGTAGATGTGGACCTCAGAGACTGCCACTAGTTTGTCACAGCAATTCTAATTTCTTTAAGACTCTACGAATTTATGCTAACACGACTGAATTTGGTTATGGTTCAGAAGTTAAGCATTAACACCAATCCATTGCTACTTCAGACATTTAAAGGTTATATTTTTTAAAAATTTGTGTTTGGTCGGAGGCCTTGAATGAAGAGACAGGATGCACTAAACATCATGGAGGGGGATGCATAGTTAGGGTTTTACCCTTTTCTTCACTGTCAATAAAAGATGTCTTTTGAGGTTTAACTTACACCAGCAATTTTAAGGAAGTAAATTGCATGTTCACAACAGAAAATACAAAAGAACTTGCACAACTGAGCAAATGCTTCCTTTTTTCACCTTCGCTCCAGTTAGGCCCTTTGTCTCAAAGCAAATGTATTTACCTGAGAGCAGGGCTGCAAGAACAGAAAGCTGGGTATGTGCACATTAAATGAGATTGACTTGGCACTCATTTAAAACAGAATATTGCAACATCAATGTTTGATATAACAAATTCAGCCCTAAGCTTTAGTAAAAGATAAATAAGTGGATGTAGTAGACTGAACAGAAAACGATAAAATCTTTAACTTCTAATAAGGAGTAAGAGAACAGATTAAAAATACTCTCATTTGCATTCTTCAACTGCAAGCTTTCTCTCCAGATTGTCTCCTTGCAAAGCACCATGAACAACCTATGAACAACAGAAACCTGCTTACTAAAATCTTTATATTAAAAGCTGCTGCATGTAGACACCCACCAAAAAATAAAATAATAAAAACCACCTTTGTTTCCAGACCGCCTTTCAAGGCAATGACTGCCTTTTATTGTAGAGTTGGTTATGGTGAAAGTGAACAAATCAGAATGGAAAGAAGGTAGTACTGCTGGATGACCTTTAAAACAAATGATCTTAGCTCAGATCACAGGAACACTGAAAACAGTCTCTGCTATCAAAGCTGCTGAACCTCCTAGGCAGTTTAGTTATTATATTGTAAATGCTAATTATAGTAAGTCTTAAAGTCTAGACATAAAGAGAGAAATAATACACAAATTATTCTCCATGTTTCAGTAATTATGACATATGTATGTATTTTAGACACCGTTCAGTGGCCTGTCCCTTTTAGAAGCAAAATCACCCACTCAAAATTAGTGAAACACTCCTAAGCATGGTTCTGTCCACTGATATGCTGTTACTGGAAAGATAAACCAGATGGCAAACTCAATAAAAAGCAGCCAGTTAAATACAAACAGATGAATGCCTAAAAAAATATTCACTCCATTATTGCTTTTGAATTGGTTGTCATGGCATTAGAAATTGATAGCATTGTCAGCCTCCCATCTCCAACGCACCCCTTTGCTAGAGCAATGCTTTGTCACAGCTGCACCCTGCCCAAAGACCTCACAGCAGCGTTGCAGACCATGCTTGTCCTTGCTTACAGCATGAGGCTATTTCCAACAAGTTGCTGCTCTTCTCACACCAGACTGGGTTTTTAAGCGTGGCATGGTGCTGCTGGTGGGCAAGTTTACACCTTTTATAAAACCAAGTGCATCAGGCAGGCCAAGACTGATTTTGTCTCAAATGCCTGTTTCAGAACAGTAATGTTTGGATAATTTTAATACTGTACTCCTTTAGTAGCTTCTAATTCACCATTATGAGCCAAAAGACAATCCACTTAGCATGCATCTCCTCTTTGTACAACCAGAGCTAGGAAGGAAAATGAATTGCTGTTTTAGAGTTCGGGATTAAATAAGCAAGTTTCTCTTCCCCATGACAACATCCATTAGCAAGGAACACTATTTGTCAAAAGCACAGAAAAAAAGTAAGGGATTCAACTTCAAAATAGCCATGGAAAAGCTGAGTTATTTTGTCAGCTTCTGGAATCTGTCCTCCCACTCACATTCATGTTTTGAAAATCTATTAAGCTAAAATTGGTGAAATCCACTAGAATAAACACCTTAGATTGTCACATTGTAGTTGCATTACATTTCTCTCTTTAATAGAGCATATAAAATGGAAGTTTACAATGACTTTAGTAAACTGTACATCAGCACTTTTATTCAGCCTAGCTTCTGAGCTATTAATCCCTAATACAGAAACAAACGCTGATGCATTGGTCTAGGACCTCCCGAGATAATAGTTCCAATCCGCTCTGATTACATGGACAGGGAATTTCACTGAATCACCTGAGTACCTTCTCGATAAATCACATCACACGACAAGTCAACATTCGCACCGCTTGTAGTCTTAATTCTCAAGGGAAAAATAACGACGAACCTCCTGACTTCAGTAAGCTGCAGTTATGGAAAACAAGCGAACATTTGCTCAAGTAATTGTAGGCAAGCATTTAATCAGGTTACGTGCTTTGTCAGAAGTATTTTAGGTAAGCAGCCCATTGTTGTGGTGCATCAATACAGCAACCCTTTCCATTGCTCCTTTGTGATGCACTGAGTCAGACTTTTTTGCATCATTAGCACTGACAACACAAGAAGCGCAGCACTCTGATCTTCAGCAGAACAGTAAAAACAGACCACAACAGTCAATTAATTTTAAAGAATTTTAATACAAACTTAATATAAACTATTTCAGTCCCTCTTAACATGTAAGACACTGACTCAAAATACTTTTATACCTTTTTTCAAGTATTGCACAATGTAGGTACAAAATTAATATTTACGATTACATTTTCTTCCATAATATATAGCAAAAATCTTTAAACTTTTAACAGAAAATACAATTTGTGTTTCTTTTGAAAAAAGCAAATATTTCGTACATTTTAATTCCACCACTAAGGAATATTCTGTACACAACTTTTTTTAGAATTGATGTCTTTAAGATGGATATCTTACAATTTCAGTAAAAAAAATACAACATGAAGCTGCTGCAGCTGTCACAGATCACTGTAGTAAAAAGATATAAATGCAATACCATGTTGTAGAAACAATATATATACTCTGATATTTTACAAACTTTGTACTAAATTAAATTATACAATTAGAAAAAGACCAATAAACCCACTTATTAGTGCCAATTTTTTTGAAATATATATACATATATGTTTGTGGACATATATATATATATACACATGAAAAAAATCAGCCATGTCCTTGCTATATCTTAAATACTGTAAGAGGCCATATTTTGAGAGTATATTTTCGTAATGTACATTTCAGTATAAAATAATTTTGTGCTTGGTTGGCAAATGAAAAAATGATGCATGTTGTATTTATCTAACCAAGCTTGAATGTATTCATACTACAAGCCTTAAAAAAAATCTCAAGAGGTGGAAAAAAAGATACACCCTTGGGTACGTGCATTTTAACTTGTACAATAGTATTTACTTGTATGTCACTTCTGTTTTATTTTTAGTTAGCCATAACTGGCTGGAATTGCTGGTTAGAATACTGCATGTTGTTTAAACTAAAATTCAAGCCATCCACAAAAGACTTCTCATTTAGACCTCCATAGGCTGCAAACATATCAAAGGCATTACTGTACTGGAGAGGACTGAGGTTAAGGGGGCTGTCACCAGGAAATATGCTACTGGTACTACCTTGACCCTGCATGTTGGGGAAAATGAACTCCTTTGCGTTAGGAGAAAGGGCAGAAGTCTTCTGCTGTTGCTGTTGCTGCTGCTGCTGACTGCCTAAGCCAAGCCCGTAGAGAGAGTGCATGGAGGAGGAAAGGGCTTTCTGCTTCAACAGGTCATTGACATTCAAGCCAAGGTTGGTGGGAGAAGTGCGGGCGACCTTGTTGCTACGGCCGCTATTCTTCATTTTGGTCGAGCCAAACTTGGTGGCAGCAAATGTGGCAGTGGTGAAGGTTAAAGGCTGAGTGGAGCGGGGCATGAAAGTTGGGCTCACAGCAGCAGAGTGACCAAAGGGAGGAGAAGGAGAACTAGACACTGAAGATGCTGGGTCACTAATTGGCATGAACACCTGGGCCTCTGGGTTAAAGCTGTTCTTGATTTCCTTATCCAACTCACATCCATTTTCATTATCATCCACATAAAGCACTTTCACTGGTCCCTTTTCACCGATTTGGTATGAAACCTCAAATGGGTCAATCCAAACACTAAGATCCTGAGGCAAGTTGCCACGAACATCATCAATGTCCAAACCACTCTCTTTGGATGCTTGTTCTATGACTGGGTCCACTTTCTCCCCTATATGTATACATCTAAACCCTGATCCTTTGTATGGCTTTTCTGGATACCAGTGCCCTTCATACTTCTTCTTGAGAAGTCTTTCAAGCTCTTCACCAAAAATGTTGACACGTCGTCTGGGAAGCTTATTGTACAAATATGAAATAATAAAATTGAGTGCTACTTGGATTTCAAGCTGCATAGCTGCTATGCCACAAAGGTTTGAGTCTGTTTCGAAACACGAAGAAAGTGTTCAAGATGCCACAGGGAAACAAAATTTCATTCAAAGTGCTGATTCTAGTAGATTATTATCCTTCACCTTGAGTGTTCTTGTTCCTTTAAGAAAAAACAAAAGCAAACACATCCAAATAAGGACAGCGTAAGCTCAAGCTCCAAGGCCTATTCTTTAAGCTTCACTTTTTGCATAAAATAGGTTCCTTTTTAAATGAAAAAAAAAAATAAAAAAAATTGCAAACTATTTATGTTCATGCCTGCAAAAGGTGAGGGTGTCAACTACATTCGGTGTGACTTACAAGCAGTACTGCAGAAGATGCACTAGGCATGTGTTTACATATACAGCATGGGGTATTTCAGAATCACATGAGCTTGCACTTTAGTTATTCACAAAGCAGCAAGTATAATTTTTAAGACATCACAGAACTGCCAGGCCTGTCAAGGGTTCAATTACCAACCCATATTTGGATGATTTATGGTACTCAGCTGCAAAATTTAGAACTGGACTATTAGTTTAGCTTGAAAGGTCTTAAGTTCGAGGCTCATTTATCATTTTAAAGTTTGCAAACACATTGGTCACGCTGTAAGCTGCAGAAATATAAAAATATTCTCAGTTGCTTTAGAGGACTTCACCCAAATAACTAAAATTACGCTGCACTTATTTTAAGTCCAAGCCGACCATTCACATCAACTGGTGAAATTATGTTGTGAATTATGCTGCGCTGGCGAAATTACACTACGTGAAGAGAAAATGTCCGCTGTACATATATAACAATTCTGCCTTTCCTCGGAACAGCTAAAACGATAATGCAGTCAATGCATACAAAATAGACGCATGAATTTGCTGTCACAAGGGTGGCAATGACTGCAAAAATTATTACAATAGATCAATTTCCTAATTTTTCTCTTTCTACTAATTATTCTATAGGTCAAATGTAATATATTAGCTAAATACATATTTTGTGTTGTCTATAGTCCAGATTTCAAAAAGTTACTTGAGCCAAGAAGGCTTTTCATAGGCAATTGTTTTTGCTGAGGCTTTCTCCTTCTCTAGGACTCCATTTTATATTTAATATAAAATATGGTTGTCAGTCCTTCAAAGGACAAAAGGGAAATTAGCTATCTAAAGTTAAAGAAGGGACTAGAATCCAGTATTAGCACACACCCTGCTAATGAAAATCCTGCAATACCCTAATATAAGGTATTCATCCACGGAAGACACCTTTATATAAAAAGTTCCAGTGAAACAAAAAAAATATATTTTTGGCTCAAGTGAAAGGCTCAACAAGAATTTCAATTAAGGGTGTGCTTTTCTGCACTGCATCACCACGAACGAAATTCAGCGTAGCTGTCACTGAAGATTAAAGAAATCAAAGTCGGTAAAAATCCCATTTAAAAAAAAAAAAAAAAAAAAAGCTTTGTTATTTACATTGTTATTTCTTGCTCCGAATAATCTCCTTTTAAAGCCTGGAACCCTATTTCCAAGCCACTTGCGCTCTCCCCAACATGGTATGGGAATAGTTTGTAAGATAAGGCGACCTTTAAACGTTTGCTGGATCAGCACTGGGTGGGGATAAGGAAAAGATCAAGGGCAAACAGAAGATATTTACAAAAGGGACACAATCAGCGCAGAAAAGCTGATTGGGTGGTTAAAAGGGGCATTTAAAAAATGATTTATTAATCCATCTGTTTCGTTTCCCCGCCTCCGTGTCCTTTAGGAAAGAAATGATCCTTTCAAGGCGCGCCGGGCAGACACCATACATTTTTCTTACGCCCCAAAACGGATCCAGGGGCACGAGCAGCTGATCAAACAAGCCAGCTCGGCCGTGCCCAACTTTTATTTTGCGGTGCTGCTGCTGCTGCTGTCGCCGTTTTTAAATCTTCCCGAGACGGCTGCGGGCCCACCAAGCGCTCCGGGGCGTTACATAACGCGGCGGTTGGGGCTCTCCTCACGGCCCGGGGAGCTCCGGCAAACCGAGGAGGAGGAGGAGGAGGAGGAAGGAGAGCGTCTGCAGGGCCCCGTGAGGGGACAAGCGGAGGGCACAAGGGGCGAGGAGGCCTCGACCTCCCCCCCCCCCCGGTGCCCCTCACACAGCAGGGGCCCAGCCGGCCCCGGGAGGCTCCGTGCCGTGCCCTCAGCCCCAGCCCCGCTCCCTGGGGGGCTCTTTCTCCCTTTTTTTTTTTTCCCCTCAGCCCCTGTGGTGTGTTCTCCCCCCCCACCCCCTTCCCGTCACGGTGGGGCCGTGCCCGCCTCAGCGTCCCCCCCTCCAACCCCCCCTCCGCCTCAAGGGCCGGGCGGTGGCTGCCGCGGCCCCCCCCCCGGCCTGAGGCGTTGGTACTCACCCGGGTGGGTGTGCGGGGTAGTGCAAACAGTCCCGGCGGGGGTGTGAGTGCTGGAAGGGTGCGGGGGTGCTGGGGTTGAGGGGGGGGCTGGGTGGAGGGGTGCGGCTCAGCACCCGGTCCCCATCATCTCGCCGAACTGAGCCGGCTCCCGGAGGATGGGAGGGGAAAGGAAAGAAGAAGATTGAAAAAAATAAAAAAAAAAGAATAAAAAAAAAAAAAAAGGGAGGGGGAGGGTTGGAAAAAAAAAGGGGGGGGAGGGAAAGGGGGGGAGGGCTGCGCTGCTCACACCCCCGCGACGTGCGCGCCCGGCAGCCGCCGCTCGGCTCCTTCTGCTACTGCCGCGCCGTGCCGCGCGCCCCTATATATCGCCTCCCTTGCCACGCCCCCAGCTCTTAGCCACGCCCCCCACCCCGCCCGGCCACGCCCCCCCAGCACCACCCTATGCCGGCCGGCGCCCGGCTTCTCCCCGCCCACCTCCACCAGGCCACGCCCATCTCAATCAGGCCACGCCCCCTTGCTGGTGCCGCGTCCCTTCCCTCCCCCCCTCCCAGCCCGGCGTGGAGGGGCAGCTCTCTACGTCAGCGCGCTCCTCGCCTCGCAGCAGCGTTGCGTCACTGGCTACGTCAAAGCCTGCCCTCGCGCCCCTCAGCTCCACAGGGAGGGGAGGGGATGGGGGGAGGAGGGCCCCGCGCCGAACTACATCTCCCATGACCGCCGCTGCGCTGATGGCCCGCGGGGGCCTCGGCTGCGACCGGTCACGGCCCTGCGGGCCCTTGGGGAGGGAACTCGGACACCTCGGGGCAGGAGCGAGGAGCCTACGGCCGCCCCCCGAGCCACGGTCAAGGTGGGGGCGCAAAATGGCGGCGCCCCCCTCAGCGCGAGCTGCCCCTCTCAGGCCAGGAGGGGCGCAGCCCCCCCCACCCCCTCCCTACCCGAGCCGCCGAGGCTAAAAATACTCCCCCCAGGTAGCAACGCTGACCGATTGGCTGGCTGCCCGCCCTGCTAGCCGCCTGATTGGTCACTCGGTATCGAGGAGGACGACGTCAAAGCCTGATGCTGAGGGGGAGGGGGGGGCAAAGGCGCTGCCGGCCGCTTGAGGGGGACGAGGGGAGCGGGGCGGGCTCCCCTCGTCCCCCTCAAGCGGCCGGCAGCGCCCCTCGTCCACCCCCCCGGGGGTGAAGCTGACAGGAACCCGGGGCAAATCTCCTCACAGGGCTCCCCTTCGAACCGCCGGGGGTCTGCTGTCGGCCGGCGAGAGCAGGAGCCGGGGTCCAAGGAGGCGGCTATGGTGTTTCTGTGGTGTTTTTTCTCGCTCCGTGTTCGTGTCACAGCATTTTGGCACAAACGCTGCGCCGGCCCCTGGAGTGATTTGGGAAATATTGGGAAGAAATGGCGAGGTTTTTTAACCCTTAGGAGGTTAAAATCCGCAGGGGGAGGCAGGGAGTGGGAAATGAAGTGTTAAGGAAGCAAAAGGTAGCGAGGGTGAGAGTGGGGATTTTCCACTGCCGAAAAGTTCTTCTGGAAGGCCTCACCCGTTGCAAAACATAGTTTTTATTCAGATGCATCAATATGGGTGTTACTAGGATTGATTGCAGTATTGCAAACAATGTGAAAATCATAATTCAGGCTCAAAATAGTCGCTTTTTTTTTTTTTTTTTTTGTCCCAATCCTTCATGCTTTTCTTCACTGTGAAGCATTGCCTGCGCCTTCAAAGCGAATGGGGCCATATGTCATCGCCATGCTCCCCAAATTGGAAACTGGTGTGGCGATGAGAAAATTCCAAGCCCTGGCAAAGTGGAGATGAGCGAGAGTTGCTGCAGCGCAGCCAGGGAGCCAGGTCCAGACAGTCTTGGATTTCTCGCTCAGAACAAGTTGTCATTACTTCTACCACAAAAGTTAAGAGGGTGAAATAACTACTGGAATGGGTGAAAAGACAAATGCAGTTTTTTAAAAATTAGAAATCTCACCGGTACGGCAAACATTGACCAAATTGGCAGATAACATCAGCTGTTTCCGTAAACAGTTCAACATGTTACTTTGCTCAGTTCTGCACTAACTGAGGCAGCAGCAGCAGATTTCCCTTTGAAGTGGGAAAAACTGCACAACCTGGGAGATCGATGTTTTCAGGGGAGCTTTAGTAAGTAGCTTTACCAACCGACTAACTGTGCTGCTGAGTTGCTAAAAAATGAGCGGTTGTAAAAGCAGAAACTTTCTGTTGAATGGCTTTAACGCTGCGTGAGAAGCATTAGGAGCTGAATTAAAAATACAAAGCTAATACGTGTGTAATCAAGACTGCTGTGAGATCTCGTAAAGCTGCAAAAATGGTGAGGTGCTTTTCTATGGCTTACGTAAAAAAAGCTTCTAATGCAGACAATGCTAAAATTGCATGCTATTGAAAAAATATTATGTTAAATGTTGAAGACAGGTAATTGCCCTAAAAATAAGCTCTGTAGGTCAGCAAGCATCAAGTCCCCATCTAGGGGTCCAAGGAAAGTTTCGGTTTATCCCCATTGGTCTGAAAAAGCAAATTCTGACTTTTAAACTGCAGTGATCATTGTCTTCCACACAGCACACATCAAAAGTAGGTGCCAAACTGTAGTAGTGTTAAATTACTAGCACTTCAAAGCTGAGTCTAATCCAGGATGACTTGTATTCTTGCAAACGCAACTGTCTTTTTGGTCCACAAAGATGTGAGAATAAGGCCTGCAATATTTTTCAGCCCTTTTGATTAATACACAGCAATAACAAAATGTCTGCCTCTCCCTGCTAGAAAAATCTTTAAAAACGCAATCGATACAAAATCACAACTCCAGCAGCAAAATTTGACTCAGGTTGCCGATACTATTCAATTGCAAGATTAATCTTAAACATATATATATATATATATATATATATATTCCTATTTTTTCCTGGCAAAGCTTGACAATTTCTCTCCTCAGCAAAACAAATCAGCAGAAGTATTTCAGAGCATTGCAAAGAGGCAAGAGCGAGATTGGAAGTACAGAGACTCTCTTAACCTATATTAAACTAGAAGGGTTTTGATCTCATCTTTGCACACAGCCATATCCTGCGATGGCTGTCTTACCACAGCACCAGGAACTGAGCTACAATTTCGACAGTCTAGGTCCCTGCAGTCTAAACTAGAGAGCCAAGGTTCCTGAAACAACTGATAGCATCTTCTAAAATCTAAACCAGAGTTATATATCGATCAATACGTTATCTAAAACTGACATACAGGGTTTTTTTTAAGCTTACAAGTTATTTAAAGGAGCTTAAAATACCCAGGAAAAAAAATTTAATAACCTTTGTCAACATAGACAAGAATTTAAGAGAAGCAGCAAGCAAGGCTCATAATACTCATTGCCTGACTTGGTCCTTTTCACCCTCTCTACTAAATGAATGTTGTTGACCCCTACAGAATATATGATGTGTATCTCCACAACAGACATAAAGCTTTGTAACGTATGTTCCTGAATATAGTACAGTCTCTTTTTTAACATTTTCCTATTTAGGAATACAATTCTTCTTTTAGCATGAGAGCCTGGGCTTTGGTTTTTAAAAAGTGGAAAGCTTTTCGCCTTGTATTCATCCCTCTCTAGCCCAGTTTTATCCATTTGCCGATTGTAACGCATGTCCCTTTTCTCCGTCGTCTACCAGTGTGAGCACCCAATCTGGGCTGATCTCCAGCATATAT
This sequence comes from Aythya fuligula, assembly GCF_009819795.1. Classification (NCBI taxonomy): domain Eukaryota; kingdom Metazoa; phylum Chordata; class Aves; order Anseriformes; family Anatidae; genus Aythya; species Aythya fuligula. The sequence continues at coordinate 8,760,246 of NC_045576.1, read as the reverse complement.
CTATTTTTAACAATTTTGACATGTAGCATGGATTCTCTTACATTTCACTTCACCAGCCTAAGCAGTAATTTCTCCATAAATACACGTTACAGCACATGCACATGCATAGCAGACGTTACCCGGCTTCGGGAGCTCTCTGACCACAAGGATTTTTCAGTTGGGAACCACAAAATTAGCTTGGCTGTAACATTGTTTTGATGGAGTAAAGAATAACCAAGAAGAGGAGAAATCAGCCAAAACTGAGAAGTTCGAGGGGCATTGGCCCAGCAGCAGCCAAGCCAGGACATCCCCTAGGGGAGCCCCAAGCTCCTCTCTAATAACGCAAAGGGGGCAAACAGTCACCTCCGACCAAGAGCAGCGGTGCCAAGTGGCGTGCACATGGCAGGATGTGTGAGTGATAACTCCTGTTTGCAGACTCCTACCCCAGGGCAAACAAGGACTTGCTGCAAACTGCTGCCTGGCTTCGCAGCAGCCCCAGCTGTGCCCGGACTTGTTGCGTAGTGCAGGGGGCTGCGGAATTTGGAGAAATGGGATTTGTGTGCTGGGGCTGCGGGAGCACGCAGGGAAGGGCTGGCGGGAGGCAAACCTGTCGGTTAGATAAATGTCTGTTGGTCTTGTATCATTAATCCTGCCACAGAGGGGGAGAAAGAGCCTTTGAAGTGGAAGGAGGGAAGTGCTATGGTAACAGGACAGGCTGGGACTGTGAGACATTACCCAGCATCACCGAGGGATGTTGCACCCCACTGGAGCACTCCTGGAAGCCCCAAAAACCCAGGTACCAATTCTCAAGAGATGCAGCCCAATGCAGCCCAAATGGGTGTGCACAGCCATACATGCATACCAGAAGTTCCTTTGCTTTTAAAGTATGCGATGGCTCCGGTATGCTAAGACTGAAAATTTGGCTAGCAAGCACTGGAACTTATATGCCAAGGATGAAGAAACAAGATTTGGGTACCTCCTGCTCTGTGTAGTCAGCACACTCTAAAAAACAAAATACTTCTAAGCTGGTACTTTCTTAGATATTAGTGATTGTTCTTGAAATAGAAACGAAAAAGACAACACATTTTTCTGGGCCAATAAAAGCAAAGGGGAGTGACCCGCAGAAGCATGGGGCTCACAAGGACATCCTTCTTTCCTAAGTGGCACGGTGCTCGTGTGGCTTACTTGGCAAAAGTTACTGGAGTCCCGAGCAAGACACAGAAGGCAGCTGCTGGGTAAGAAGGAAAAAATAAAACCAGGGGAAGCCTGGCATGCTTTAATAAAGACTTTGCACCAAAGCTTTGCTCTTCCCAAAGTTTCAGCCATCTTCAGGGATGAAGTGAGAAGGTTTTGCATCCTGAGGCTGCTATGAGGCAAGATCTGTTGTTGACCAGGGACCTGATGAGTGATGTTTTGAGAAAGGGGAACAGATCCTGAGAAGGCCAGGTACAAGGAGAGAAATGGGGAGTAGTGAATCTAAATAAAAATACTGAGAAAAAGAATGATCACAAGCAGGCAGATACCGTTAAGGGAAAAAGGCAATGGGAAATATTTCATGAGTGTCAGAATTTTCTGTAGTTATGAGAAAACAGCCTTAAAAAGAAGGAAGGAAGAAAAATTGATTTTATACTTTAGAGAGGTTGACCTTTGAGGAAAGTTTTATTAAAATCCGATATAATTTTTTCCTCGAGTTCACCTTTGCGTTGAGATGCTGCCAGTTTAATGTCAATCAGTTCTGCAGTATCTGCTAACAGATAAAATTATGAGGTTAGGTCTGTCCTAGCTGATAGCCATCTAACTTCTCAGTTAATCAGCTTCAGATGCTTCAACCTGCTTGTTACCACCAGCCATTCATGAACAGTTTTAGAGACAGAAAGCTGCTTGTTAAGCTGTAAGGACAGCTCACCGTAATTATTTTATGGGGATCAAAAGTAAACACTGGAGATAAAAGACTGATTTTTTGCCCTTTTAATTTCTGACAGATGAAAGCAGCTTGAAAAGTCTCTTCTGAAGGCAGGTTTCATTAAGACCTTAGTGAAGAATTTTGCTTACTTAGCATTTTCCAGGAAAACTGCTAAATCTATTTCTTGAGAGGCTAAATCCAGGAAAACTAGTCAATCTTTTTAACTGAGAGATACTAAATGTGAAAAAGGAGATGCTAAATATGAAAAACTGAGGAATATATTAAATATATGAAAATAAGGAAATTGCTGCTTAAACTGCAAGGAGGAGTAACGGAGCAGCATCTGTTTACCACAAATGCCTGATAAACACAGAGGCTCTGCTAATTTTTGACATTCAGATTATCATCAGTTAGGGTAAAAAAATATGACGGAGAATGCCCAGGGGAGACTCTTGGAAATAAATGGAAACTCGTATTTATTGAGGCCAAGATCCAGCCAATACAATCCCTCCTTGCTAGCCCTGATGTACCGCTAAACCATTGCTCCAAATTCTCACCCTTTGGCTCTCCCAGCCATGATTTTTATTTTTTATTTTTTTTTGGCTTAGCAAGGATGTGATCAACCCCTTACTGTTCTCTAGCCTTTCAAGAAAGCAAGGTAGGCACATCTTGAATGAGAAGGGAGGGAAGGATTGCTTTTTGTGCCAACGTTTCTCACATGATCCATTTGTCATATGGAAGCAATAAGGAAGCAAAAAGACCTACAGCTATTTTTGTCTCCCATCCCAAGTCATCTTTGAGAGAGGCAGTGCTTACCGGTCCGTGAAAGAACTGCTCTTGTAATATTGCTCCGGAGAAAGTTGCCTTTCCCTAAGTGCTGATGCCTCAGTTATTGCCATAAAGTCCAGAACAAGATATAATTTTAACATCGCTAGAAGATCTCACCTGGTTCTTGACTATGAATTTAGGGCAACCAAGAATAATACAGCTCTGTAGGAAACCATCCGTATTTTAAGCTTTTATGTGATAAGCATAAATGAAACAATCTGTGCTTCTGGAGCATGTGGCCCCTAACTGGGTTTCTGATACCTTTCCACAATCCTGCTGCTGTCAGTAACAGTGCTTTATGCACGGCCCAGGACTCTGAGAGTTTAGTCACTGACTACTAGATGACATGCAGAATTTCACATGTAAGAAAGCCAAAGGTCCCGTGTATTGATACTGAATCTGAGAGCATTAATTTGAGAAGTGCCGAGTTAACCGACTGTGCTGTCAAGCTGTGACAATCTGAGTGATGGTGACTTCAAAGTAAAAGGAGTTCAAATGTCAGTATCTTGATGGATAGAGGAAGATCATTGGAAGCTATCTTCACATTAATTAAAAAAAACGAGGGTGCTTCTTTCGAGAGGAACAGAAACCTAGTTGCTCTGAACACATGCTGGTTTCTAAGCAGAATGCTTTCAAGATCTGAACATAAGTTTAGATACTTCTCTATGCATCATTGGTCTTTTCTGTCCAATAAATTAATAGACAAAAAAAGCATTTGTGGGTAAACTTGACCGTGACAGCTAAAATGCACTCGTACTTAGAGAATGCTGAGCTCAGAAAACCAATCTGAAGAACAGAATGACTGGGGGACGGGAAGGGAAAGGAAATTTCAGGTGCCTGAAGTGCAGTACAGACACAAAGCGCTAGCTGGACAGAGATGCCAGCTTATCACAGATGAATGTTTGACCCTGAGTCTTTAAGGGTATTTTCCACGGAAAAAAAAATCCAATGGAAATTTCTCTTTGAGTTCATTATGCTCCATATCTGACCCTTACTCAACTCACGTTAAAGTCTATGGAGTTATGGCAACAGGAACAATGAAATGGAATGAAGATTCCAGCTCAGTGTTTGCTCCTGGGATGCACAAAGTGCTTTTTAATGCAGCTCATGTATCTAGTTCATGTAAGGAGTAGCTCATAGAAGATTTGAATCCGTCAGTGGCATTGAAACAATCATCCAGTTTAAATCATTGATTAAAAGCATAGTAAATCACTCATTTCCTCTCCAATCTTTGGTTCCTAAGGGTATAATTGCTCCAAAATAATATAATACGTGCCTTAAAGATGAAGAAAAAGGTCAGATTAGCATAACATCTTTCCTGAACCGATGGCAAAACATTGTGCAAACCTGGAGCCACATCTTGAAATCTCCCAGGACATTACTCTTGTGACTTTATATTCCAATAAGGCTGTGGCAGGGAGAGAACACAGATCCTTCTATTTCCCAGATCACAGGTCTTTGACATGTGATGGACAGAGTGAGCAGTCCTTACATACCTTCAGATACACAACCCACTTCATTACAACAGAATGTTTTCTCTTGAGTACACAAACCAGTAGGAGTTATTATATCTTGTGCTCTTATTACTGTGCAAGACTACAGACAGTATCTGCACACAGTGGTGGATCTGTCTAGTCTCAAGAGTAGCCATAACTTACACTTCAGAAGAGAGAAACCAGCCGTGTTGCACAATTATGTTGCTTTGGCAATGGGAAGAAGAGATTTCTTCTTGATCCCACATGATGATTATCTTATACACTGGAAAATGAGCAGTGACATACTTTTTATTTCAGCTAATGTAACTCAGACTTGTAAAGAAGGTGATTCTGCTATACGACCATATTATCTAAATTGCTTTGTCGCCAACGCATAGAAAACTGAATATAAAATTGCCTGCACATAATTGAGTGCTGACTCACCCTCCGATTAGGGTAAATGGTGCAGTGTTCCAGGGTGTCTTGGAGCTCTCTATAGTCTCACAATCACATGTGAAATCTTCTGATTGATTTTTCTCCACTCCACTCCAAGCAAGCTTATGTTTCATGCTCCAGTTGGGGCTGGATGCTACAAATCCATCCGCTGTCACAGGACATCTTTCCCCTGCTCCGTTACCTTCATCAGTTTTCTGCTGAAGCTCTCATCTTTCATCCCGGCTGGTGCAGTTCCTCCCTTGTGATTTTTCCATCTCCTGGCTCTCCATATTCATAGCCGCTCTTCAAACTCCAACTCTTACCTCGCCAGTTTCTAAGGCTACATAGCTGTGAATGTTTTCTCACAAAGTGTTTTTCCATAAATTCTCACAACTTCATTTCAGTCAAATCTGGGGCTGCATCACTTTACATACATGCTCATAGCAGACCATTTGAATAAAAGCACCTGCAAACACAAGCAAGCAAACACAGCCCCAAGTATTTTAAATGGAGATCTATTTTCTTGAAAACGGCCTCATACTGTAAAACTTCATTTGGAGGTATCAGTGTGTGATTATCCTTAAAAACTGAATGTTTTTTGGTTTCTGAACTGAAGTGAAAGAAGAGTGATTTTAAGAAGCAATGCCAGAACGGAACGATGCAATGCCAGCAGTGAACCCAAGGCTAAGAGCTCTGTGCAATGAGACAAACCAGAACCTGTGCCCTTGGGTCATCTCTCTTCTGACTCCACCACTCAGGTAGTGAAAAGAAGGAGTAGAAGAAGGGCCATGACCTAAATAATTGGAATAATGACAATTATTAGCCAGCAATCCCACCTGGGGGGATTTGCAGGTGACACCAGCCCTGAGCTGAAGGAACCAGGAGTAGAAGCAGTCCCAGAGGTGGCAGGGTTTGGTTGAGCTTTCATCTAACTATGAACATCTTTCTTGCTGACTGAGGTATTTCGTTAGTTGCCACTGAAAATCACATATGGAAAAGGTTGAAATTTTACTTTTTATATAGGACTTGTTTAGTATCAGGTAATAGCTCAGAAATGAAGAGCAACTTGGGCACACACCTCAAGCTTAGGTTCTCCACAAGCACTTGTAGCTGCACAGCCCAGCCTTGTTCCTTACCAGGAACTGTAGCTTTTATTATCCAGTGATCAATCACGCCTGCCTCACCCCCAGAAGAATAGATCTCATTTATCTCCAATGACAGAAAGATAATAATGTGATTGTTCCTTCACACCCAGAGACTGGGCGTCTACTACCTACAAGTTCTCTTCTAAGTTGGATCAACTTTTCTTCAAGGACTTCCTTCCAGAGAGTAAAAAGAGGCTCAGCTGAATTGTGTTTCCTGATACCAATGAGCCCCCAAAATAAAAGAGTAAAATTCATTGTAAAAAGCACTACAAATATGCACAGAGAATGTGAAATTCAGAACTGATCTAGAACAGGGCCAGAATCAAGGATCTGATCTCTTCTGGTCAACACGTAACAGTGCTGTATTATTGCAAAACACAAAGAATTAAAAGACAGAAGGAAAAAAAAAAAAAAAAAAAAAAAAAAAACAAAAGAAAGAGAGAAAAATTAAAAAAAAATTAAGGTAAGAAAAGATGGTCTGAAACCTTCAAAAGCAGCAGCAAAAAATAAAGCGCCCATGGCTCCCCCAGGTTGGTGCTCCCAGCCCAGGCCACCTTGGACAGTCCTCTCTTACGAGAAGCTTATTCTCAAAGGGGAAGACACCAGGTGCTCAAGCTCAGTGTTCCCACCCAGACCTTTCCTGCTAAGCGTTTGGCACCAGCCTGCCCAGCTGTCAGCCGAGCGGGGACAGCAGAACCGGGGCAGCACCAGGTGGCAAGCCGAGCGTCGCAGCGGGTCTCACGGGAGGGCCAGGGGCTGTGCAGCGCGGAGCAGCACGGGCTGACGTCTGTACCACTGCAGCCACGCCAGCGACTCCAGCGTGAGCAGCGTTTAAACCCTAATCTGCAGCCACTGGTGGGTCGCTTGACGGCAATTTTCCATTGCGCTGCTTGGAGAGGGCAGAGCTGGGAGGCCGGGGCACCCTTGGCTGGAAGCCTGAGCTAATTTTGCAGTGAAGATAAGCCCTGGGGTAGAAGTTCTTTAAAGGGCTGTGACCAGGCTGTGTCTCACTACAGGGGACTCGGAGCAGGCAGGTGTTTTCCCCCTTCAATATATAGAAAATATAAGGTGGTCAGGGTCAGGGTCAGGGTCTCCAGCCTAAACGTGCTGGAGAAGCAGGGCAGAAGCAGCTTGTGTTTCTGATCCACCTGGCTGTGGAGGTATTTGAAGAAGCAGCAGTGCCCCCATAATCAAACAGGAGGAACTGTGCTGGTGCTGCCCCAAGGCTTGTGCTCTAAATGATAACTAACGAGGGTAAAGTCACTGACAAAAAAAAGCTTCCACAGAATCCCTTTCTCAGGCCTTTGATTTTACTGGAACATGCAGAGCAGTAAAATTCACATAGCCGACGGGAAAGCCATGTCCTAGCCTGACCCCACTGCGGACAACAGCAAAACAAAGGGGCAGCAATCCGGGGTCACGTTTGGGGAGGATCCATGATTCAGCATGTCCATTTACTAAATCTCCTTTAATTTGTCACGGAATGAGGGAGCGGGGCAAACACCTGCAGCTCCAGGCTGCTGCTTTATTGCCAAAAGGTAGGGCACAGACAGTGACGAGTGCCTGAAGAATACACGAAGCTCAATTAGGACAGTAGGTCAGAAAGAGCAAGGTGATTCATATCCAGGACATACCCAAACAATCCACAACAATGTGCAGCAATCCTATAGAGCTTTATGTCTTCAAAGCATCCACAAACACCCTTTCCTTTCAACGGCGCTAGCAGGTAACAGGCAACGGGGCAGAAACGCATGCTTGAGACCTGCTAATTCATGGAGAAGTTGAGCTAGCTGGGAGGAAAAGGTTTCCACTGGCCCTCCAGCAACAGCAGGGAGTGAGACAGCTCTCTCCTGGTGGCAGCTGCCACCGCTGGCTGGTCTAGAAATCAGGGGATGTGGAGGGGCTGAGATTCACAGCCAAAAATTAATAAATGAGGTATCCAGGATTAGTAGCTTCTTATAGAGAATGAGCTGCATGCAATTTTCCCAGGAGTAAGCCACAGGTTGTGGCAGATCAAGTTCAGGAGTGCTCGGCTCCTTGGTGAGCACCCTGACAATGCCTCCGTTCAGCTGTGCAAATCGTATTTTATGTGCTTGATTGTGAGTTGCTGGGCAGTGGGATGTAATTTTCCATGCTTGCATTTGGCTCTCAGTTTTACCTTGACAAGTGCTTGATAGTTTAAGCTCTGTCAACACTGTTTCACCTCTTAGAAAATAATAATTAAGAAGCCTGGACAAGAAGTACACATTAGTACGCAACAATTCGGTGATCAGCTCTGCATTAACCTCATCAACACCGCTTACTACTCTGCAGCAAAATGTCTTTTCCAGATTTACCTGAAGACTGGAATGTCAGAAAAACTCAGGGATGCAAAACATACGCTTGGTTGACTTTGATCTCTCTGTAGACAAATCTTTTAAAGTTTAGATCAAGGAATCTTTTAATGAAACAAAGAAATTGTGCCACTTGTATCAGTTCCAGATATAAATAAATCAGCTAGAAATAAACAGGAGCAAGGCAAACCTAAAGGAGACAGCCACACTCTGCAATGTCAGTCCAAAGTGACTGTCTGATGGATGATAATATGGCTGGCTCAGAAAAGAAGTCAGAGTTTAAAAGTCTTGCTGCCAGCCATCTGGCAAATCTTCCAAAATACACTGCAGTAAAAATTCACTGAATTGCTACCTCTTTTTTTTTTTTTTTTTTTTTTTTTATCTCCTGCTATCAAGACAGTCTATTTGTTTTTGAGGCATAGTGAGGATTTTGAAATCTCTGCTAGGACTCCCTCCTTGGGGACTCACTGACACCCTCCCCACAGCCAGCTCATGGTTCCTTCCCCCCACCAGCCTGCCATCTTCCCAAAGGAGCGATGCTGTTACACATTTAGGGTGTCACTAAGGCACTCAGCGCATCCAGCTCTATTCAGGCTCTTAGAGATGCACCGTCTGTTTGTAACTCACAGGTCCCATCCCCTTGTGCCTCAAGGGGGGCAGAAATTTGTAGCAGCAGGACTTGCAGCACAGCCACCCCCTTGCTCCAGAAGCATCATTTCTTGTTGCTTGAACTAAAAGTCAACCCTTCATAGTTCTAAACAGTATAGAGCTTATTTCATATAACTGAGTAATTTGGACTCTGTAATCACAGAAGACAATAGTAAATATTACCACTAACCATTCCTAATAACCCATAGCAACACAGAGTGCTAAAAATCTATGGGCACTTAAAAAACAACGACATCATTTTCCATTCATTTTGCAGATTAAAAATTACTTCACAGAACAGGCTGCCATGCTGAGTGTTAACAATTTTTTTTCCCCCTGTTTCATCAGCACCTCCCACCTGGACCATAACCAGCTGTAATCTAGTCCGTGACCCTCCTGACTTGATATGAAGCATAATGGCTTGGGGCCATCGTACTGAGAGTACAGGAATGCACGCAGCCCTGACACGCCAGCCCAGAGGCAGCTGGAGATGCTGTCTGGTGACCAGACACTCCTGGGTTACAACTCCCTTACAACTCCTGGGCTGTAACATGGACTCAGTAAAAGCTTTTTGTAGCTTAAACAATCCTTGATGCTGAAACTAGAGTTAACCTGGGCGGTGAATGGAAGAGATCATCTCCTCTGGAAATAAACCCAGGGAATAGAAGAAGGGAGAAAAGCAGGAAGATAATCAAGGAGAGGGACTCCTTGGGAGGGAAATTTAATTGAAAATACGCACTGATGGGAAAAAGAAACACAGGGGAAAAAAGAATTGTTGCATCCCCTCATCACTACTAATCAGGTCCCGGTCCCCCCTCAGCTGCCAAACACTTATCATTTGTAGTTCTCAGCCTTCTTAGATAGATGGGGCTAAGCAACAGAAGCTGTCTCTTAGCAGCCTTCAAGCATGTCTCACCTTTGTTACAGCTAGTTCTAGTCATTTTTAGGCAAATTGGTTTTGTTGTTAACCTGGGTTTGATTTTAATTTCACCCATGTACAGCAGTAACTTGTTAACAAGCTGCTCCAGGAGATCTTTATAGGACAGTAGAAAGCAGGGAAAGGAAATAATTACAGCATTTCCACCTACAGTAGTCTGCTTCAGGGCAGGTATAAATAGATCCGTTAAGTGTTTGTTCACTTAAAAGAGAGTTCAGCCTAACTGCTTTTTCAATTGCCAGCAGCTGAATTGATGGCTTGTTTTTTTTTTTTTTCTTAAAAATGAGGGCAAAGATCATCAACTAAATGTCGCCCTCCCTTCCTCTAGACCGCAAGTAGCGTTAAAGAAGTTTCAGAATTTTTACCAAATCCAGATGTTGGGTGTATAAAATGCAGGCAATTTTTCAAAACCATTATATTTCTTTGGGAAAGGAAGGCTAATTATATCAGAAAGCTCAGTTCTGCTTTGGAACAGAGGAAATTAATGGCGGAAAAAGAAAAACAACACAACAACAACAAAACCCACATTCACATTTCATTCAGCTGGGGAATCCGAAAAGCTTTGGATGGCTTCATGCGCACAGTAGCTCTCTTTAGAGTCCCACCACAAGTTTTGAGGAAACACATGCTTAAGTGTCTGAAAACGCCCCGTTTCTGGGCTGCAGGAAGCCCAGGAGCAGAGCAGGCACAACACAGCACAACACCAGCTGGGATGGGATGGGGATATATCAGGCCATGTGGGGATGGATCTGCAGGGCTTGCTGCTCCAGCATCCCAGAAATAACCTGCCTGGCTTGGAGAAGAGGAGAAAGCCTCTCCTCAGGGACCAGCATGGGAGGAAGGGGAGGAAGAGGAGTGGGTGGCCCATTTGGGTGCCTTGGACCCATCTCCCCCAGCACCATCCACTATCCCATGGCTCCAGGGCCCCACCAACGTCCACCTTCCCTGTGCCAAATTGGTTAAATAAACCTTCCCCGCCACAGGCTCTCAGCAACGAGATAGACATCATTTATGCAGTCTCCTCAGTAGCTCTGCTAATGGGCCAGTTATAATGGCATTACGGGGGTTTTCCAGGCAAATCCGCTGCACTCTGCCTGCGGCCTAATGCGCTGAGGCCTCGCCTCGGCGCACCCGGTGATAGTCCCTGTGCACACAAAGCCCGTCCTCTGCCACTGCCTATTGTTCCAGCTGCAGGTGCTATATTTAACCGAACAATAGCTAATAAACAAAAGACGTTTTAAGTGGTTTGTGGTGTCTGCTGAGCACCCGCTGCCCTTTTTGTGTTGTGCTCTGTCTTCAGTCCTCACGCTCAGGTCTCCCGGGTTCTATTCAGCTGCAAAAGCCCAAAGCTACAAGTGAGAGGAATAAACTAATCTGGTGGGGAAACAAAACAATCGATGGCTCACAAAAGCAAAAGGGACAAATATTTGGAAAGGAAAAAGCAGAACAAATTCAAATATAATTGTGAGCCCTACCACAGGAGTGCTGTAGAAGCAGTGAAGGTTCCTCCACACAGGCCTCAAGCCAGCCGCCTTCGCAGGTGCCAAGACTCAAACCTGTGATTCCAGGTAGCGCTAATAAATTTGGGTTTGGAATAGAATTAAACCACTCCTCTGCATGCCTGGGGATGCGACTCAGAGCCGCGGTCCTGCAGAGCCGCCGGAGGTGCACGTAGGCAGGAGCTGCGGGCACCCAAAGGAGGCGAGCTGTGCCCGCGAAGCTGGCAGCCTGAAGCGGGGAAGGAGCTGCCCCAGGTTGCTCATGGGGAGCTGGCTGAAGCAGAGATTTCCTCCACTGACGGGCTCCAATTCAGAGATACAGCTGTTGTCAGGTGGTTTTTATTCCTACGCTCAGGGGGAGGAAGGCGATAGTATTTATTAACCTGATTGCAGGCACCGAAGCTCGATCCTCACTCCAGATATGCAGGCAGTCAGAGCCTGTTGTGTCTGCATGAACGTCCTAATCCTGACTCTGCTTTCTGAATACATAAAGCAACACATAGGGCCATTCATCCAGGATAGTCTTTTAGGTGGCTGCAGAGGGCAAGACAGTATTTGTAATATAGAGAACTCTATGGCAAGCTATTTTAGTACCATAGGATCATTAACATTTTTGAATGTCTGAGAAGCTGCTAACATTTATAACATTTTACAACCGAGATCCATTCTCCCAAATAGAGAAAGAGCTCATATTTTTCACATACACTGTAGATATTGATAATTTTCTCATTTTCTGATATGACAGGGTTTGGGGATTTTTTTCCCTGCTGAGACAAGATGACTGACAGAAGGAGATGAGAATTTCTCACAACGAGAAGCAATGCATTTTTACACAGCCAAGGCTAGAAGAAAGCAATAATTGTCCCAAGACACAGGCACAAGTCTCCAGAGCGGGTGGTGATTTATTTCAAGAGACACCGCTGACAAAAATGCCAGGCATGCTTTCCCAAGCCAAGACGCAAGCTGAGATTGGCCAAAACACCACCTTGCCCTGCCTCCTGCCCTGCTGCTGGGCGACCCTGTTCTCTTGCTCTCATATAGACATGAGTCTTCTTCCAATATTTGACCAGGCTTTGCAGCTGCCTTCACTCTTCCAGTGGTGCACACAAGCTAAAACAGCCTCCTCTACCTGCTGTCCTCCCAGCCTCCTCTTCCAGCTGTCCTCTGCCTCTTCTCACTGTCCAAATCTCAAGTTTTTCTGTGTTGCTCCTAATAGCTTTGATGTATGCCAAGTCCCATCCTACTCATCCCATTAAAGCCCAGACCTTTCACAAATCTTTCCTGCATTGATCTTCCAGCCAGCTTTTGTCTCTCTTACATCTAGGTTCCCTCTGCTTGTACATGTATTTCTCTGTCTGGATCTGGGAATAGTTCTGCTTCTATTGATGCTACCAGATGCAGGGCCTTATATTTTATTAAAATCCTAGGGGTAAGAATGAAGACTTTAAAGGTATAGATAGATATCTTCTGCTTTGACAGATGCAATAGTGAGCATGACTGCTCCCTGCAATGGTAACACCTGGGGTGTCACAAAAACCTCAAGAGGCTGATGGATATCACAGACAGCCTGATGCTTATCCCATGCTAGACACTGGCTCGAGAGAGACATTTCCATGTTAGATACCAGCCCCAGAGAGACATATTCATGGCATCCCTGCCCAGGAACACTGACTTCACCTACCAGAGGACAGGCAGTGGCTGTCCAAGGCTGTGCCACTTGCTGTAGGACAGCAGGGCCAGAGCTCTGTCTGTGGTGGATCTACCTTCTGCTCCTTTTCTGCAGCCACACTTCAGTCTCAGGTGCCCTCAGACCAAGACCTCGGTAGAATGGTCCTGCTATGAGCAGCCCCTGCAGGCAGCGAGTGCTAGAGCACCAGGGGTCCAGGGACACGGGCTCTGAGCAGGTCTCTGATTTGGAAAACTGCACAGCATCAATGACTTACAAACCTAAGTGTTTGCAAGGCCAGCTGAAAAATATGCCACCATGGGTAAGTGAGGGTGCTTGCTCAGGAGCAGGGCAGAAGAGGGCTTTTAGGCCCAAATCGCAGGGCAGCAGTGAGCGAGCTGCTTTGCTTTTCCTTTTTTCCCCTCCTACTGATTTAGTCTGGAAGAATTTCAGAGGGCACTTTCTCCTGTTATACAGCGATAAAACTCTGGGCTCAATAACTGAGATCTGATGTCTGGCATCAGAGCAATACAAATAACAATAAAAGAAACAAAATAGTGGTGAGTCAGGCTGGTTTTGACTTGGAAAAACATCAGTTATCCTTATTACTCACCAGCTCTGCCGTCTCCTCTGGGGGACTCTGCCGGCCACCGCAGACTCTGCAGTCTAAGAGAGGCTGGGTTGAGCTCAAGCCCTCCTAGGACCCACTTTTTTCCCTGGGGCTGCATGGCACCAGCAGTTTCGTACCCATGCTGTCGGGATCCAGAGTGCACAGACAGTCATCAACAACGCGCACAAGCGGCCTGGTCCCACTGGGAGGTGATTTGTGCTTTCAGATTTGTATTTATTAATTTCTAGACCGTTCACTTCCATTTTGGCTCCATTTTTCTCTTCAAGTGAAAAATTTACCCCGAATCACAGCGCGTTATTTCCACTTGTCAAGATAAAGGTTAATGAAATACCAGTAACTGCATCACAAATCTAGTTCTGTATCTATCTGAGATTTTTTATGGCACACTAAACTGCACAGCCCATGCTTAGAGAAGTCTGTGATTTAAAAAAAAAATAAACTGTCAGAGGTCAAGAAATTCACAATCAGACCAGCTGAGCTTCTGCCTTTCACTGCTCACCTCTCACCTAGGGGATGGGGAAAAGGCCCTTGCTCAATGGCCACAGGGCAAGACAGCCCAGCACACACGATTCTGCAGAACCACGGTACTTAAAACAGCATTTTCCTTTGCAAACATTGTCTACCTATGGATAGTGGTTACTTGGATATCTGCGCACTGTATCAATAATATATGAAGTAAACATATATGTATGTACTATCTCCTACTAATACATAGGATTTAGAAACAGCATAACATTTTGCATGTATAGCTGTCTTTGGAGAGATTTGCACCAGAGGTGCAAAGAGGATTTCGCATACTGGCTGCAAAAAGTTTCTCATGCCCTAAACATGAAATGGGGGGTGGGTGGTGGCAGCCCGCAGCACCACAGAGCTGCTCAGCACGGCAGGGCTCACAAGTTGAGAAGAATTATGCAGTGACAAACTCCCCTTTGAAATCCATAGATCAAACCCCAAATTAAATACTCGCCAATACAAAGGATGCACCGGTTTAGCAGCAGTTCACATCCATGAGCCTGCAGGAAGGAAGGGAGGGGCAGCTTTGTTTTCTTCCCAGGGAAGGCCAGTGACTTATGGGATGAGTGTCAGAAACTGCTGGTTGGGATGAGTCATGAGATTGGCATGGGGCGTTTTTCATTAATATTGGCTTGAATACATGCCAAAGAGGATTTCCAAAATTCACAGCCAGTTATTGCTTGTCATAGGGTTAAAAATCCTATAGCCTGTTATTCCACTCCAAGGCATGCAATCAAAAGCCTGCAGAGATTATTCTAAGAAGGTTTGTTCTGTAAATATGTTTTTAAAAAAATTGAGTACAAGTGAAGTTAAAAAATAAAACAAACAAACAAAAAAAGCCCACCAACTTCTAACAGAGCAAACCCTCTTACAGAGAATCTTTTCCCTCCCTCCTAGGTGGATTAAAAAGCATTGTTATGAACTCCCAGTGCAGATTTGATTATGGACTAAATCAAAATGCTTTGGAGTTCTTGGAATTCAGATCTGAAGTTCATAGTTTCAGCCTGTTTGCCGCATATGAAAGTAAGATAAAGAGAGGAATGTACTTTTTCTTCCTTTTGATATGCAAAGATTTAGACAAAATACTTACTTTCCAATTTGCTTTTTCAGTAGAAATCACTAGAGATGCTATCAAACATGAAATACCCTTCGATGCCTGAAGAGCTCCTGAAATGATGGATGACATCAAGAGCCAAAGGAATATATACAAAGCAACTGCAGAAAGAGATTCTTAATCACTCTGTGAAGCATGCTGATTCGTTGCTATCTACTTAACTTAAAGGTTTTGTCATCACATATCTAACTTTAAAATGTAATGAACCATTTGGAGAAAGGAGATCTCTGTTAAAAAAATCAGTCCTGTCCCTTTGGCTGAAGTGTGAGCAATAATGCACTTCATCAGATATTCTCAGCAAGTCCCTCATTAAAATGGTAGTGCCAGATGAGACCTAATTTTCTTAACATTTCCAAAGTACAATGCCAGAAGGAAAATATTTAAGATTTTATGTATTCATGAAAAATAGTAAAAAAGGGTACAAGCCCCTCCTTCTGCTAGTTCTTTGATGGACCTCTGCCATTTACAGATATTTTCCTGTTAAAATTGCATATCAATACTTTTTTTAATTAAAAAAAAAAAAAAAAGCAAAACAAAACTTTTGCCCACTAGATGGCTGTAATTGTTATGGCCATGCTTAATTTTTGGTATCAAATGCTCATCTTTAATAAAGTGCATTCCTCCTTTTTGTTATTCTGTGCTAGATGCTGTCAATCACCAGTGCGGAAGGGGCAGCGATGGGCTTATCACTTTGCACTTTTCAGGGGTTTGTATCCAACATCAATGTTGAGTGGCTTGCTGTGCCATGTCTGAGGAGCAGGAACCCAGCACCATTCTGAAGGATGAACTGGGCATTCATTTTTCATCACCAAAAGGCATACTTTGTTTTCTGATAATAGAAAGAATGATCAAAGACTAAGATCCCTTTTGGAAAGGCTTTCCTGATAGCATGCCATTTAACACAAGCAGCTTGCTATTACTGTTGTATCACAAAAAAATTTGCAAATCTGATGGATGAGAGCCCAGAAGGCAGGATTGAGCATCCATGTCCTAGATTTAGTATCTGAGTTGATGTGAAAAAGAAGCAGGATCTGCTGGAAAGAAGGCTCAGACGATGCATCACAGAGAACACAGTTTCACTGATGTTTGCAAAAGGCCCGATTCCAGGAAGAGAAATGGATCTGTGCAGTGAATTTGCAAAACGTTTGCTGGCTGCAGTGACCCATGGCTGGAGGTTTCCAGAACCTCCACCCAATGGGAACTTCCACGTGGGCTCAGGTGCAGAGAAAGACAGAAAGACTTCGCTGGTTCAGCTAGCAAGCACGAGGCGAATGCTTCAGCTAAACAGAGCTGCTGGGGTATAAACACCTCCAACATGTTTGACAACTCTTGACTACAGATATGTGGAGAGGGAGTTAGCCCTCTTCTCACATTTTAAGTCCAATGCGAGTTTTTAAGTAGTAGGCAGAAGCTTTCACAACATCTCTCCATTAAGCACAAGCCTGCATGGATTCGCTGAGGCATCACTGAATGCCCTGTGCATGGCTTATCCTTGCAGCTTTGCCCTGTTCAGCCTGCAGATAAGCCTAACCTTGATGGAAATTAGTTTTTATTCAGGGATGAGTTCACCTTCCAGTTCAGCACTGCCCAGAAGGCGAGGGATCAAGGTCCATCAGGTTCCTTAAGTGCAGCTTCTCAGCTCAGTGTCTGCAAAGAGGGTTTGCTCCGCAGGGCCTCATAACCAGCCGAGCTGAGCAGTGCCCTGGCCTTGGCCAAATGTACCACACCAATAATGGGTGCACGTCCAGCACTTCAGGTTTTCGGGTAACCTGGAAGAAACAGCACTTCTGGCATAAGAGGAGCTGCAAAAAGATCTGGTTTAGAAGAATTTCGTGACAGCTGCAATGCACCGGTTTAATATCGGTCAAGTAGATAATTCCACTTATTGCTCGCTGTTGCAGAAATACCACACAAAAGTGCTTGGAGGCTACAATTGCAGTCAAACCAGTTGCGTCCTCCTGCTTTAACTGTATTTCTTCCTAAACCAATATAAACAAAGCTCTCTCTTTTGGTGCCCGTCCTCCAAAGGGAGGTAGACCCCCGTGATGGTGCCAGCCCCACACGCTGTGGGTCACCCAGCTGAATACAGCCAGGTCCTTGTTTTGCCCAACCCCAACACTGCCCCTGGCCAAGTTATCGCATGGGGCATGTGCTGTAGGCAGTTTTTCTGCCCTTCCTGCCACAAGTCCAGCCTGGCTAGGTATTTAAATTGAGTTCATCACCTTGCTGTCTGAACACCTTTTGAAATTATGTTAATCAAGAAAGCATAACGAGCCTTCAAATTCAGCTGAACTGTAAGGGTGAAGTGCTCAAGTAACATGGCTCTTACATCCTAAATCCATCCTGATCTCCAGCACCTCTACAAAGTTGTCCCGTGTCTGGAGCACTGAACTAGGCCATCGTACCAGTGTTTAGGGAATGCTCTTAGAGAAGTGTCAGTATCCTGCTCAGGCATCATTTCCCTATCTACAAAACAAGATGGAGCATTTTTGATTCTGCAGCAAAAGCCTTGGAGACTAATGGGCAAAAAAGCTAGGTACGAGTAAGACAGACGGAGGTCCGTGTTACCCTCTCTTCCTATTCCCGTAAAAGTAATTCCTGCCATCATCCTTTGAAACAGTCCAAATGAGTCCCTAAAACCTGGGCACTTCTCTAACGTCCTCTGACTTATCGTCTCTCCTGTCCTCCTGTGCCTGCAGCAAATCTTGCTGAACAGGTTTATGCAAAATAATCTCCATGCAAACATTCTGCAAATAGATCAATTCCACGTCCGGTACCAAACGTCCTATCGGGAGCCCACTGAGCAAACGGACGTCTTCGCTATAAAATTACATACCGGAATGTCATGTAGCATCCTAACCATATAGATTGGAAATAATTTAACTTTCAGCACGGAGTTTTCAGTATTGCAATGACAGCAGTATGAACAGCCACATTTTCTGAGAATTGCAAAGGACAAGTGGTTAAGGTCAGCAGCTTCGCAAGAGTCGTTTGCCTTTGGTGCCTAATTTAAGACTCTCCAGAGCAGATTTTGCAAGGTGCAGATCTGCTGAGGCTCCCAGTAAACTGTGATGGAGTTATGGATGCTTTGCATTTTCTGGTAATCAGCCTGGAGAGAATGCAAGCTGTGCCCGCAAAAACAAAAGTGTGCACAACTGGGGCTGGTTAAAGACCATGACACTCGCTCCTGCAGGCAGCAGAGCTCCTGCCCAGCTCTGTGCTGTCCCGGTGGAGCTCACCCTCCCACCAGCTGCCTTCAAAAAGCAAACCACAGACCACAGAGATTTGCTGGGTAAACAGCGAGCCAGCCCTGCAGTATCACTGCTGTAGAGAAACGGAAAAAGAGCTGCAAGAGGTGCTCTCCACCTGGTGCAGCTCTCCACAGGACGATTTAGGTATCTGGGAGAGTGGCACGTAGCACCTCCCTAACTGAGATGCACGAGGCTGCACCCAAGGGCTGTCTGACCCTTGGTGGAGATATCTAGCAGGGAACCAAAGAGCTCAAGGAAGCTGGGAGTGCCGAGACAGCTCGGGCGGCCGCTCCCTGTGTGCAGAGGGCTGGGGCACGGCCGCTGCTGGCTGGAGAGCCCAAGCCCCGTGGCCGGTGGGGAGGCTCCAGCCTCTGACACAAGGCTTTAGCATGGCCCTGGGGCTGGTCGCCCAACAGAGGTCTGTCCCCTCCTTCAATCTCACCCAGACACTGCGCTGAACCAGGGCGTTTCGTGAGCCTGCCCAACGCGGGGAGCTCGTTTGCATGCTCCCTTTTGGTTTTGTACCATTTCCAACATTTCTGGCAAAAACATTTCCTCTGACTGTTTTCCTTCTAAAAACAGCCTCTTCCAGACAGAGCTGCTCTGCCACCATTTAGCCGGGTAGACATGCGGCTATTTAAAACGCGGAGCTAGAACATTAGCAAAACACTTGTCTGCTTCCAAGACAAGCAGCGGAGGGGAGGGCGCGCCGCTGGGTGCAACCTTGCCTGGCCCCGGGAGGGTTAAGCCTGCGTCATGGTGCCCTGTGCCGAATTTAAGGCTCCTGGGGATGGAATCTGTGACAAAACCTGACAAGGTTTTAGGAGCAGCTATTTCGCAGCCCTGGGTATTTATGCCTTTGGCTCCCAGCTCTTGTGCACTCTGCGGTCAGCGGTTTAATTATTTACCAGGGTATATGCAGCACCGTTCGGCAACAACCATCAAACCCGACATTTTGCTAATGCGAGGGTAATTGGGTTATTTTTCTCCCACCAGCTGAACCCCCAACCCCCCCTATTCTGCTGGGAGATGCAGAGTCATAGCTCTGCTGGCTTGGCTCCCTGCCACCCAACTGCTCCTTTAAAACCCCATACCTCCCATTGAAGGAACTCGGTGTCCTGTTCGCCAGGAGGACGTCAGTGTTTCTATGGAAACTCTTCCCAAAGATTCTCGCTCCGTGCTGCTGCTGCGTATTGTATGACCGGCTTTGTACACGGCAATTCATTATAGAGGCTGTGACGAAAAGGGAGCAGCTTTCTGCCCGAAGGGAAAAGCATTCAAAAAAATAAAAAAAAAAAGCCAACCACCACACCACCTTAGTATTAATAAAATAAGCCACTAAAACTGAAGGTGCTAAAGCTGTTTGGTATTTGGGTTATGAATGGAATCTGCTTGCCTGTGCTTCTTGCAGAGAAATGAAAAATACTGTTTCCTGAATAATTAGCTTAGCTGAAGAAAACCTTATAAATTCTACATAAAGTCCTTTTTTTTTTTTCCCCAAGTAGCTAGGGGAAAATTTTCCACCTATCCCCATCACAATCACCATGATCGATGAGTGTCACGTAGGTAACAAATGGAGCCAAACAAGAGCCCCGTACGTGCACCGCTGCGAGTGCAGGGGAGGCTCAAAGCTGGGCTCAGGTTTCGCATTTGAATTAACGTCTGTGAAGGGGACACAGAATTAATAGGTTGACGGAAGATTCACATTAATTTCCCATTTTCCAAAATAACAGAAAATCACTGGAACCAGCAGAGAACACGCTGACGACTTTTACGTAGATCTCCCTTGCTGGTTACGTCCAAAGGTGGCCAGATTGCTCACCCTTCTGGAAATGAGCACCAGGTATGAAATGCTAGGAAGGCAAAAGGTCTGGATTTATTTCCCGCTTCTATCTTCGGTTCGCCCTGTTATGTTGTATTGAGAAATATCTGTTAGCTTGTGATATCTGCAGTTCCTGGGTGGTGGTGTGAAGGTGCCTGGGTGCAGCAGAGCTGGGACAAAACCTGGGAGAAGCTCTGGGCACCTCAGCAAACCGGGCTGCAGGGGTTTTGGGGTGAGCACGCCAGTACCAGAGTGCAGAACCATAGCCCCAGCCCAGCAGAGGACTGAGATCTCCTGCAGAACAGCAGGATGTTCACACACCGAGCTGGGAAACAGCACTGAGTGAAAACCTGAGCAGAGAAGAGGATGAGAAGAGACAAGTGTTTTATTTTTAAACCTTATGAATTTCTGAGTAGTTCTGCTTTGTTGCTTTCCTGGGGAGGAAGGCATGGTTGGGAAAATAGGAATCTCAAACTATGCTAGCTCCCTGATCCTGCGCTAAAGACTTGTATTACCTTTAATTGATGTTTCTGAGTGCATTCTCATTGATTTACCCCAACCGCGCTCTTTGTGCAGAGAACATTCTATTCTCAGAGCGTAATCTAGACCCATGCAAACAATATAGATGTTTCCTGATAACATAATTTAGAAAGAGGAGAGGTAATTACTGCCTATGCTGAACACACGGCATCTGCGCTTGCCAGCGTACGACGAACCCATGACCCCGTTCGGAATCTGTACCGGGGAAAACTCCCAGCCCCGCCAATGTGGTTCTCATTTTGCTGAGAGCCTTTTCCATCTTTTTAAATATGCAAGCCCTCATGCCTTTGATTTTTAGCTTCCTTACGATATCTCATGCTGAAATTATTTAGAAGGATCTTGGAGGCTCTTCCATCTGAAATTCAGGGATCATTCCTGCGGAAACGCCTCTGTTGTCGGAGGAGAGGAGAGCAGCGATGCTGGCAGCGGCTGCAGAGCAATGGGGAGAGGATGAGCAAATTCCCTTGGGGGTAGCTTGTTCTTTTAAGTGCAATGAAACAGGTTCTTGCTTTTAAGAACTTGTGTTAAATACTTGAAGAAGAGGTTGGAAGTTGTCTGACCTGCTCAGAAAAATAAAAGTCCGTTTGCCTATATGTAGTGCAAGTGCTGTGATTTAAGATGAATAGTTGGAGCACTTCTGTCTTACAAATCACGCCACAAGCACTACATTTCATTGCCGTCTCACTAATGGAACGATATTCGGGGTGAGATGTTGCAATCTGAATTTTCATCTCTAGGGTCAAATCTGTCTCAGTTGGGCAGTGGCTGGAAAGTATTGCCCCGCAGTGGGGTTCTGTGCAAAATAAGCACATGTCCCTTCACCATGTGGTCAACTGAGATCCATATTACAGAGAAATCACCACCATAATTGCTCCCTGTATCAGCTGCCTCAGGAAAAAAAAATAAATTAAATTAAAAATAATAATAATTTAAAAAATCAATGACTGAATTGGAAAGCTGCACTCGGTGACCACTGGGATTAAGTCAGAGAGGACGAGGCCAACTGCAAGGAAAACAAAAGCACCGAAATACACTGCTGGCCAGCAGAAAACACCATAAAAGAGGAAACAGTTTACACAAATGACAGTAAATACTAGTTAATCTTTTGTCTCCGTACATGTACACATCCTCCCAAATCCCAAGTCTCTGGAGGGACCTGACAGTCCAGAGGGTTTGGGTTAAAACCAGTCCAGGTTAATTGTGCAGAATTAGCCGGGTTGGCTAGCCCAGGTCAGACTAAGCCACATCATTTGTGATGTAACAACTTTACTCCAGTCATCGCAGGAAACCAAACTGAAATTAAATCTGTTCAAAATAATTAAAATGCTGTTTCCTTAGAAGGCCAAAGAACAGGTAAGTCAATAACACAGAGGAACTAGAAGCAAAGGAGAAATGCATATAAAAATATATTTATTTTTAAACACTAATTTAAAGTCACAGGAAAACCATTCATTGTGCATAGTTCCTGGGGTTTCTTTAAACAGGGAAAGAAGATTAAAATATTAATCTCCGCTGATTTCCCTGTGTAGCAGCAAAAATGAGTGTGGCTAGAAAGACTGACCTATGAGAGAAGATTAAAAAGAGCTAAATTTGTATAGCTTGGCTAAGCAACAGCAGCACATGAGGAACGCGCTGGCAGGGTGCAGAAACAGCGAAAGATGGATTATTATTTGGAAAGACAACAGTGTTAGGGGGTGAAAATTAAAGAAAGGTCAAGCAGAACACTAGAAAAGTGTCCTTTAAGACTCTGGCACATTCTTTAAGTAATGAAAGCCATGGTATGCTGAACATATAAGCACAGGGCTGAACTAAGCTAGTGTGAGGACTGTTGGATGCGACTTAAAGCTCTTCTATTCTTGAGTTTCCAAAGCAAATCACCTTTAGAAAAGTGACAACTCAGCTCTCTCTATAAATCATTTCTTCTCCAGCTCGGCACCTGGCAGTCACTGATCATTTCTTAAAATCTTGAGCAAAAAATAAACTGCAAGGAACAGTCCAGCTCTCTGAGGGAATGGACAAGCCAATCTAAAGCATCTTTGTCATCTCTGGTTTCCATGACAGTTGCATAATCAGACATTTATGTAAGTCGAGGTTTCCTCTTTAAATAGCAGGCTGTGATCTCATGCGCACCTACGGGATAACCCATTTGAATGGGGAAGATGTGCCAGTTGTGTAAAACTAGTTTTTTAAGGCTTCCACCTTATTGTTATTTATTCACCATGGCCAATTAGCCTGCAGAGTGCTGCTCACACGTGAGCGACTCATCTTGCCGTGGCCCAGAAATAGCCACCGTGCCTGGCTCTGATGAACGGCCGGGCTCGGCGCTAGTTCAGACCCTGGTTCAGCAGCCAGGGCTTGCCAAGAGGCAGGGATTTCCTTGCCATATCCCTCCCACCACCAGCCAGAGCTCCCCCTGGCTCATCCTGGCCAATTTGGGATTTCTGCAGACTGGAGAAACCCACCTGGGGTGGCTCCGCCAGCTTTGGGAAGCGCTGCAGGGGATCTGAAGGCTCCTCCGAGCTCGTGCCAATGCAGAGCAACAAAAAGCGATGCCAAAAATACGGCTGGCTTCCCAGATCTGATATTAATTGAAATGAAGAAAAGCAGAGCTGCTCTGTGGAATTTCAGTCCTACTCCCACCTAGGTTTGTGTAATGAGATTGAAATGCAAGCAAGAGTAACTGCAAGATAAACCTGCTTAAAAAAATAAATAAAGTTGACTACCTGGAAGAAATGGGACCATCTCAGCATATACGGATATTGTGCCAGACTCCTCAAAACCAGCTCAAAAGCTGCGTCCAGTTAGCAAGCAGTCCTTGCACTAAAAAGACACCTTTTTAGTACTTTTTTGCACCGCTCTGCATCAGCACCATACGCAAAAACACCCTGAGACATGGAGAACAGGCAAGAACAGAAACCTGTCGGCTCTGCCAGCTCTTGGGGCTGCTGCCAGCCTCCCAGCGCAGTGCCTCCTCTCAACGACCCTGCCACAAGAGCAGCACAAAGCCTATCATGGCCCATTGTTCCCGCTATCAAACAATCAGCAAAAAATATCTCCGCTTCCTCCTCGGCCTAATCTTCCTCCTCCCACCGAAGCCGATTTAGTGACAAAACAGGGCGGATTGGGGTTTGCAAGTGATGCAATTGGATTTTGCAACCGCAGCGGTATCTCTGAGCGGGCTCCCATGGTCCCGGCCCCCCTGCAGCTCCCGTTAGCCTCCATCACCAGGTCTCATTTTGGCCCGGCCATTTGCCCAGATTTTTGGAGGGGGGGGTTCGTTTGCTTGTGCAAAGCGACTCCTGTGCTGCACGGAGGCAGCACAACCAACGGCTTAATTGCGGCGAGCGCTGGCGCTCCGTAGAGCTGGCTCTGACGCAGGTTACGTAACGGGATTGTTAATGCTTTTTATATGTTGGCGGAACTGAAATTAAAAGAGGAAATTATTCTCCTGATGCTCAACTCTAATCCCCATCTGTCTGTGTTTTTACTTTTCTGCACTTGCAAAGCTCCCTGATCAAAAGGTCTTGAATAGATTCCAGATTTCCAATTTAGTTTGCTTATGCAACCCAAAATATTATGGCAGTCTTTCTTGGGGGCGATTAAGCATATATTTTCAGTTCCTCCAATTCTCTCAGTTCCAAGAGCACTAAAAATGGCATAAAGCTTTAGCTCATTCCATACCATTAGCACCACAAACAACTCATTTTTTTTATTTATTTTTATTTTTTTTTTAAGACTTTTTAAAAAGATAGGAATAGCCAACAGCTTTGCAGAGAAGGAATATGTGCTGAAAAAATGCGATTTGTTAAATGTCCCCTGCGCCTTGGCAGAAAAGCAGGCAGTCTACACCGATAGAGCTGCTCAGCCAAGGCAAACAACAGGGGATGAACAGACGCGGGGCTGTGCCGTGACCAAGCAGGGCAGATCCCTGAATCCACACAACTTGAGAGCTCTTTGGATCGAGACTCTTGCTTTTTGTCCCATCGTGAGGACGGGCTTCAGCTGCACTGCTGGGAACAGGTCTGATCTTTCTTGTGGTTTGGACAGTGCTTGGATCACCCCCATCTGAAAACTGGCACTGACTGCTTTTATTGATTTATTCCTTCTTCCTTCCCATCCTCAGCCCTTCACCTGGTGCTAGGACTATGCGACCACCAGCAGGTTTTATTTGGGGTAACAAGGAGAGAGTTTACACTGGAAAACACGGTTTTCACTCAAAGCAGCAGCGAATGAGCCCAAAGCATCACGGCAACACCCCCACCCCACTGCCTGGGATGGTGGCACCCCTTCTGGCCCCTGTCCCTGTGCTCACAGCAGCTGCTAAAAAACTGCACCAAGGCGCAGCCTGGGACCAGAAATCCAAAAGGCAGTTTGTCCAAATTTGGGTTGAGGAAGCTGTTATTTAAGGCTCTTGCTGAATCCCAGAAAATACCGATTTCTGGCTCAGCGAGGGCTTGGAGCCTTTCTGCTTTCCAGGATAATTTGATCTGAGAGTCTGAGTGCTGTCAGTCTTACACGTTTCAGAGAAACTCAGCACTTGAGATGCCCAGGAACCAATTAGGCAATGGCAGAAGAAGCAACACAGACTCCAAGCTGCCCACTTCGTGTTGGGATTCACTTCAGACCATTTCTGCTGCCTATTTTGATCAGCTGCCAACCTTTTCCCAAGAAGCATTCAGACTGAATTTTCCCTCCAATGATGCCTGGTCTTAAACACACAGCTGACAGGCACGCTTGAAACCTTAAAACAGAAAGGGTATTTTAAAAATTGCCACCGAATTTCAGAAATTGCCACCACAAGACCCATGCAGCAAAAGGAACAGCGGCTTGTGTGGCTCAGACGTACTCAGCAAAGTGGCTCCACTCGGATCACACGAGCCATTTATTATCTGTGTTTCAGCAACACCCACAGGCTTTGGGGACCTGCACTCTGTGTGTGCAACAACAGCTAAATATAGCACAAGCGACACTCGGTGCAACCACAAAGCATCACTCACTTGAAAATCATCGCTCCCTTCACTGCCCTGGAAATCGTCCCTGCAGCCCCAAAACAGGGAGGATGCTGTGGGACAGCCTGTGCTACCAGGGGATGGGCTGCTTTCACTTTACAAAGATTCCCTAAAATATCCTATTGCTGGTAATGTTTTTAGCAGCAGGACAGCTCCAGCAGTGCTAGGAAGGCGAGAGGGTAATCATCCACCAGAGCTGGTCTGGTTCCAGTTCTGGGGAGCAGCGAAGCATATGCTAAAAATCCCTTGTCTCCGTGGTTAAAGCTAAGCAAGTTGAAATGCTTTGCTGGGCAGAGGTGGACTCGAGGACACACCTCACTCCAGGTGGGCACCTAACGAGCTGGTGGAATTAAAGGGAAGGTAACCAAGTGCTTACATTTCTTGCTGAACTGGGGCTCCAGCGCTGCTCAGCCCCCCATCCTCTTAAGCAAGGCATTTTTCACGGACATTTAATTCAACCACATACTCAGAAAATACCATCAAAAATAAAAAGTTAAAGAGCCGGGAGCCTTTGGAGAACAGAAATAAATAAATAAGCAACCTGGGGAAATCATTAAACTGAACAAACCGGCAGCAAGCCTTAAAAAGGAACTCCGGCTTACGCTAGCTCAGCGTTTGCATGTAGATGAAAGATGCTCCAGCCCCAGGGATCTGATCCACGATGGCTACTCCGCACCCTGTGCCACAAACCCTGCAGGGAGGTGGGATGAGTTCGGCTTCACACCCGTGTCCTTCACCCTTCAGCCCCCCGAGAAGGGGAGGCAGCACGCCGGAGGCTGACATGCTTGAGGCCAGCCCGCACGGCGCGGGAGAGGCCCCGATCAAATGTTGCTGCTCTCAGCGGCGAGCGCCCTGCTTATAAATAACGCCAGATCCGGTTACTCCGTGACCTTCGCTTCTCAGCACCGGCAAAGCAAAGCTTGTCCTGCCCGCACCTCCTCCCCAGGGGAGCAGCCCTGTGTTTTAGGGCTCCCACCCCAACGTGGGGTGATGGCGATGCTCCCATGGTGAACCAGCGCCCCACAAGCCACCATGGGGCAGCAAGGCGGGGGTCTTTGGGGTGCTTTGCTGTGAGATGGGCGCCTAGGGGGTTAGCCAGCGTGGAAAAGATTTGGTAAATGGGGTTAGTGCCTTCCCGGCACCTTAGCACAAAGTAGTCAGATTTAGATGGAGTCTGCATAAAATGGAGCTGCGCTTTGCAAATCCATTAAAAAAAAAAAAAAAAAAAAAAGCTTTTTTTATTTCAGAGCTAACCCCCAGATAAAGCGCACACAGCACACACAGCACATATAGCGTCCTCTCTCCCTCCCCAGACTTCCATCAGGAGATTTCCTGGTTCCTCAGACTTTCAAATCTCCAGCCAGGCTGGCAGCATTTCAGATACGCTGGGGCTGATTTGCAGCTTGGACGCAAAAACTCAGTGACCTGAAACAAAGGGAGACGTGGCTGCTCCAGCGCTCGCCTGAGCCCCAGGCACCCAGGAGGGCCCGGAGTGGCTCCTGCCTGGCCCCAGATCCAAGTGAGGGGCCGAAGAAGGGACACACAGCAAGGACACGTTTAGGGGAAGGGCATCCAGGAAAACGAGCTGCCAGCCCGACACCTGCCCCAGCACACCCACTGCCGTACTGTCATCAGCGCCCCGTGCAGCGTTCCTCAACAGCTGAAGAGGAAAATATAATTTCTTTAGGAGACTTGCGTTTCCTATTAGCTGTAATTGCCCAAATAAATCTCAAGTGCTAGCACAGCTGGTCTTCTGTTGTTTTTTGGGTGTTTTTTTTTTTTTTTTAAGCTCGCCATAAAGTGTTTACTGGCAGTTTTTTTTGCAAAATTTGATTTCAAAATTTTATTAGATTAACAATGAAAATGAACAGTGTGTGATTGCTTCCCAAGCAATTTGTTGTAAATATTTAAAGGCTGGAAAAAAAAAAAAAAAAAAAAAAAGCTATGTTTGGTATCTCTGAACTGCACGGTGCATTTCTGTCCCTGTGCCGGAGCAACATAAACCCACGGATGTTTTTTCACACAGATGAGTGGGGAAACGTGAACTTTAAGATTTGCTCGGTGCCAGTGTTCCCCAGCGCTGGCTGTAAAGCCCCCAGCTCCCACAAACATTCCTGGCAGAGCAAGGGTTTGGAGAAGGCGAGCGAGCAGAGCCCCGCACTGCCAGGGACTCGCATACCCGCGGTATCTGGTGTTATTTACTTCCTCGCGGCACTCGTCAGCTCCGCTAATAGCTGAGCAAAACACTCGAGTACATTTTCATGTTTGCCACTGCAGGAAAATCCCATTTTGAAGACACAGGGGTATCTCATGGGAAAGCTTGTGAGAAACGTGCTGGCTCGAGACAGCCCTGCTTATTTTGGGATACCACACCAGCAGCTCAGTAACTCTTTCTGTACAGGGTGCGGGCTTAAACAGGTCCCCGGTAATCCGCTGGCTGTCTTCCCTGCAGCATCCAAATCCAATGAGCAAATGCTAGGCAATAAACTCCTGGGTAAATGGAAAAGCAAAATATCCAAAAAAAGAAAAAAGCTCCCTGCCAGCTCTTGAGGGATTACAGCTTCGCCTCGGTTCTGAAACGCTTCTTGCGACACTGCCAATGCCCAGGGATGTTAAATTGGAAAGACAGATAGGCCTTTTAATAGTTTAAGGAAAAGAGGCAGAAATTCTCTTCCCTTATTTGAACTCCTCATTCAAGCGATAATTCCTCATTGAGGGAATAATATAGATATATTTTAATTGAAGGCTGTGAGCACACTGTAGGTTTCAGTTGATGTTTCTTCTAGTCAGGGCTTTAGCAATCTGCCTGTTTCAGGAACAAAAGCGCCGGGCGAAACCGGGGTTGCTGGGCATTGATTTGGACACGCAGGTTTCAGAACCGGGCTGTTTGGCTGCCCTGAGTCACCGCCGGGCTCAGCCCGAAGCTGGGTGGTGCTGCAGCCGTGCCTACATTTACTGCCCCTGTGCACGCTCTGCTCGTGCTTCGGGCACAAACCCTTCCTCGTGCCTCGGGCACAAACCCTTCCTCGAGGGGCTCTGAGCACCTGCACAGCCTCCAGCCGTGGTAATGTTGAGCTGCTGCTGGACATCAAGCAGCCATCGAGGTACAAACCTACAGCGTTTGCTCTTGCGACTTTAAAGCCATCCTAAATAGCGAGAGCGCCGGTGCTATTTGGGACCTCGGAGGGAATCCCAGCTCACCCCTAAAGTATTTTCCTCCCTCGCTCGCCCTGACCACCCCGTGACCCCAGGCTGATCCAGCAGGGCTTTGCCAAGGCGGCTGCCAGCAGAGCGCTCCCGCAGTTGTTGCTGCCTGCCCAGAGAGTGGCGATTGCCTGGGGCTCCCCGGGAAGGGACGGCGGCTTCCACCCCCAAAAATAATGCAGGATCTAAGCTGGATGTGACCATGCTTGTTGGCTAATCCATATTACTGTTTTAAAACCATAATGACATCAAACAAACAAGAAGACAACCCAAATCACTATTTAACAGAAACCTTACTCTGGGTATTTTTCATTCTTATTTTGTTTTCCATTTCATTCTCCTGTTTTCCTCCAATATAATGATATTCCAGGTCAGACTGTGACTGCTGGAAACACTGCATGAGAATATTGCAGGTAATTTGAAAACATTTCAGAAAAAAAAAAAAAAAAAAAAAAAAAAAGCACTATGTAGGACATCAAAGAAAGCTGTGAACCTTCCCATCAAAAAGCCTCTCTATTTTTCCCCCTGCATCCCCCATCCTCCTAAGCCCACCTGCCTCACCCAGCACAGAGCTGCAGCAGTGCAGCCCCACAGGGAGCTACAAGCTTCACTCCCCTGCGGGCACCAGCACAGCTGCAGCTGCTCCGGGGACTTTTCACAGACTGGATCAGACCTCTAGAGCCAAACCCAATGGGCAGCACCCAGGCAAAATCTGATATTTCCATAGGAAAGGCGCTGACCCCTCCAGTCACCAGTTACAGCGCAGACACGCAGGCAAGGGCAGCCCAAAAACCCGCCTGCCCCTTCCTGCTGTAACAGGACTTATCAAGAATAGATAAAATGGAAAAAAATTCCATATGTAACAATGTTTTCCTTTCTTCTGGAGTTAATTTTCAACACCTTTTGTTGTTGTTTTTGTTTCTTTGTTTGTTTGTTTTTAATTGCTTGATAGCAAAGTCTGAAGCCTGAAAAAAGTTTACGTCTTTAGGATCATTTGGCTGTAATCTGGTAGCACTGTGGGTCTATCAAAAACAACAGAAACCATTATTTGTGTTTTTCTGTGTTCACAGGAAAAAAAATTATACACTTAGATAAACTGAACCATTCTCTTTGAACTTTTCCTTTGTTTGAATTAAATGCTCTGGAAGCCAGCACATTAATCACACTGCAAAATGCACCAAGTTAGTGAGCTCCGATTTTTTGTTTTAATGAGCAAGTGTTCCTTGTGATAACTTGGGGAATTATACTTTCTGAATGGTGGGAAAATACACAATTATGTCACATCCCACCAAACTAAACACACTATTCAAGAAATATGGATTTTTTTTCCCCCAAAAATAATCTTTTTCTTTGCTTCTATACCAGAGAACTTCAGCTGGGGATTATAATTCCTTTCAAAGTATTCTTTCTTAACAGTATTGCTGCTATTCATGTTTCTTTTACAGCATTTTCTGAATTGTTCTAGGTATTTGGATCTCTATTTTGGGAAAACGGATTTTTCTCTCTAGAGTAACACTCTATCTTAAAACCCTTTCTGTTGGGAAGAGGTTCTCTCAACACAACTCTTAATGCCTGGTGGCGCAGTTAACCACCTCGCTGTGTTTTCAAGGATAATCACTGTTCCTCAAAGAGTAAATCACTCATTTCAATTAATGGCCAAGTGCTTGGTGGGATGCAGGTTGGCTTCTCTCAAATTTTACATGCATGACACGAGACTCTGCACCACAAAGGCGACCCGAACATTGCAGAAGACTCATGCCACCTGCACCCTAGTCCAGGTCCCCAGGGATGCTGAAGCCCCAGTGGGCAGCAAGGCTGGGTCAGGGCTGCAGAGCCCCTTTCTGCAAAGCTTCGTGGTGCACCAGCTGGCACAGCCTGGCTTTGAACCTCTCGGATTCAACTTTTCCGCAAAATTTATTTTGATGGGGATTTTTCTTGTTGCAACAAAAAAAGCCATGCCAGCTTCAGGAAAAGCAAAGCCATTCCAATCAGGGGAGAAAATGTGCAGACTGCAAAACATGGCAAGTTTTTAAGGATGGAACGAGCCCAGATGGATTCTCCTGTTTCATTTGCCAGGAGGAGGAGTGACTCAGAGCTCGTGCGTTTTATGGGAAGCGCTTGGCACGCTGCCGCAGCTGGGGGCCCCAGGGACAGGACCAGGGCCAGAGGGAGATGGCAGAGCCCCCAGCCAGCCACGTCTCAATGACTGGAGACCAAAGAACAGGCCCAACTGCGCAGAAGTTGAAGGACAAGCATAGCTTTTGTTGCTCATTAGAACCGTCTGTTTTTTTCAGAAAACAGCTCCTTGTTTCCTTAGTAACTCCTCTTGGAAGAAGTAAATGCACCTGAGTGTAGCTTAGCAATGCGCAGCGTCTACATACGTTGCCTCATCCATTTCCACCCACTCTCAGCATCTCCATAAGCTTCCATGTCAGCCCTGCCACTGCTTGGTACAGGGTCTGATCACCAGAGGAGTAGGAGCAGCTCGAGCCCGAGCAGCCCGTTAACCAAAGCCGTAGCAAAGAACAGAAATAAACCTGCACCAGTCACCACTGCAAATGTTGCTCCCAAGGGACGGGAGAAATTGTACGCCGAGATGTACGCGCATAAGGCTGCCTACGCCTCTGTGTGGGAAGGGGTTTAATGGGGAGCCGAGAAAGAGCCTGCATGTAGGAGGAGAAGAGAGCAGATGTTAGCAGCGCCTTTTTGTTTTCCTGGATGGCATGGCAGAGGGAGATCGAAGGAAAGCTCCCCTTGTGCAGAAATAGGAGCTCGAGGAGATGGCTGTGGGATGTGGCAAGGCTTTGGCTGTGCGGCCAGGTCAGGCTCAGGGGCTCTGGCACCAGCAGCAGCCACCAGAGGACTGGAGACCACGCACGGCCCTTCGCAGAGAGCCAAGCACAGCATATGCCATGCTCTGAGGTGTCAGACTTGGACGTGACTTCCTCTTGGGCTTATGGAAGGGCTTCCCCTCACCCTGACCCAGGCAGCTGGAGGTGGTCAGAAATGGCCAGACCATTTATAACCAACGCCCGGTGGGGTTGTCGATCAGAAACCCACTACCAGTTTTCAGAGTACCCTGATGGCTTCAGTTCCACTGCAGAAACACACCAGTGACTTTCCAAAGACTCATCCCTCCCTACAAAACAGCCACGTGCAATGGAAGTACCCACAAATCACCGTGTGGTGCCCGAGGCAGGGAAGGGCTGTACAGCGCACGTTCGATGCTCACACTGTGCTGCCAGGCTGTATCCCCAGGCTGAACACCCGGCATCGTGTGCCAGCCCCATTTCATAACCCACAACGCAAATGTCTGGTGGAGGGCAGCGTCTGGCGAGCTGCAGGCACACCCTGCCCCAGGAGAAGGGGCTGGCAGTTCGGAGAAAACACCAAAATTGGCCCAGAACAGGACCGAGCTGCAGCCACTGGCGCGGAGTGCAGGACTGGAAGTTAGGAGGGACAAACAACAACCAGGCTTGCCGCAAACTCCTCTGCCATTCATTTTGTGCCAGAGCAGCTCTTAGAAGCCCTAAAATCTCACACTGTACCGCACAGAGTCCCCGCTCAGAAGATTTCAGCCTGAGCATCTCCCTGAGTTTCTTGGTGCCCCCGTAATGGGTGCCTATCTCGGAGGGAGGCTGGGGTTGATGCATAAATGCCTGGTTGCCAGACACAGAGGCCATTTAGGTGTCATGCTAATTGCCCTGCCCATGCTTTTATATATAATTTCCTTTAACTGCAGCTCAGCTGCCCCACGGGTTCAGTGCAGCGCCTGGTCCCAGCCGCATCCGCGCCCTGCTGGTCGTTGCTCTTCTTCCTTTGCAAGGCACAGATACAGGGCCCCTTTAAAGCCTGCATGAATGAGCCTCTCATAAATTCCATATTGGAGAAACTCTGGCTGTATCCTTTGGTCATGAAAAGAAATTAAAGCTGCATATAACATTCAGTACCCTGTAATCCCTCCGCACAGCCTTGTGCCTGCATAAATCAGAGCCTCTCATGAATATTGCACTGTACCTGCAGCTGCCTGACCCACATGGTTAAAAAAGATAAATAAAATGAAAACAAAGCGGCAGTCACGTAAAGGCTTCACAAACAGCACCTGCTTTCTGAGAGCCTGAAAGGTCACAAAACGCAACCTGAGAAGCACACAGCTTTCAGAGCCTTAAAAGGAGGGGAGAGCGTGTTTGCTCTTCCTCTCATGCAGCAGAGAAGGAAGCACGGCGATGCACGGCGAGCCCTCTGGCAGGAGCTCTGTGGTCATGCAGAGGGACGAGCCACAGCTCCCTTTGGGCAGCACGGAGCAGGGAAGAAAAGCTGTTTTATGAGTCTTGGAGGGGGAGCAAGACCCCAGGCCTTTAACTCAATGGGTGAAAGGCTTTTCCCACCAGAACTAACTCACAGGCGTCTATGATTTCAAATTGTGTCTTGGTTAAAGATAGGGATCTGTTTCATGCTTTTTTTTTTTTTTTTTTTTAAATTCCCAAATCTTAGAAGATAAAAATCTAGTTTTCATCCAGCTCCCGAAGAGAGACCAGGGTTAGCTGCTATTAACAACTTCCCCAGAGACCAACAAAATACATCGTGGTGCTTGGGGGGGGTTCTGTTGTTGAAACTTCAGTCACGGACAACAAAAACTGCTGACAAGACATCCTGCTCTGTCCCTTCCACATTCCCCCTTTTGTTCGCTGCCCAGAATGTCTCCCTCCTTGAATTCATGTGTGGGAATGGCACAAATGCATAAAAGAGGATCACAAGCTCAGTATAAATTCACTTTCTTGATGAATTTATCAGAGACCACAGACCAAGTTTATTACTGTCTGGCCATTTAATTGCTTTGCAACCTTTACCAAGGCAGTATGCTCCTGCCTCAGTTTCTCCCTGTAGTGAACAGCAATGCTCGAGCTACCTCAACCTCCCTAGAGCCCACCAAGAATCCTAGAAGAGGTCTGAGTTTTGTCCTGTACACTTTTCTGTGGCAGTCTGCATGTGCTTGCTGCATGCTACCTTCCTACCAAATAATGGATTTTTCCTTTAATAACAGTAATTCCCTTTCAGCTCCTTGCTGCCACTCACGCTGCAGCTTCTCCTCCATCAAGCAGAGACAACACAGAGTTTTGCCCCCCCCCATCACCATACTGCAAAATCCCGTGTCTTAAAGCATTAAGCAAAGGTTTGTATTGCAGCCAATGAACGCTGTTAAAAGGGTATTGAATGCTTTTTCCATTGCCATTAATTGAGTGAAGGGAAAACAGACTCCACTGCTGTCATATCACATCAAAATAATTAGCTCAACTATAAATAGCTCAGCTTACTCACTTTTTTCTTCTCTTTTTTTTTTAAGGTCAAGACTGCAGCCAAAAGGAGCAGCAGCACATCCCAGCAGAGCATCCCACCTTCCGCTTGGATTCAGACAAAGCAGGGAGAAAAGGAAGCGCATCTGTAATCAGTGATCCCAAGGCCACACAATTACATCATAATTAGACAAATAATTAGTCACATTTAGATAAGAAGAGGGGGGAAAAGAGTGTTAGCAAGCCCACATCTACGCAGATTTACATGAGCTTAATTAATGAGCATTTTCAAACCAATTTTAGCTAAACTGCCTTTGTTTTTCTTGAATGATGCTTCCGCATCAAGCTAAATTATTCTTTAATCACTTCAACATTAAGCACAGCTTCTCCATGAATAAGATGAGCAGAATAAGCTGTGACACCAAGGCACTCTCTTGACCTTGATTCGGGTTCACGCCCCGGCCTGCTGGGAGCCCTGCCCTTGCATTTGCTGCCGCTGACCCTCGTCACCTTGTCGCTCGTTAGCTGCTGTCGGCAGGAGCAGCCAGGTGCCTCTGCTGCCCAGGGCAGCATCACACCACGGTGCTAGGAGGAGCAAGAAGCCTAAGCACTTGGAGCAACACTTAGCACAGTGCAGGCTCCTTTACTCTGCTCCTGGACTTACAGAACAGACACAGCTGCAAGGCTTAAAGATATTTAGGGCTCGACCCAAACTGCAGCCCTGCCCTGTTCCCGTACTTCTCCCACTGTGTTAGCCTCGTGATCAGCTCAGAATTATCACTGCATTTCAGCAATTGGTAGCTTCAGAAGCCAAGAGATCAAATCTGGACTTGGAGCATGTCATTTGTAGATGCATTCACTAGAAGAGGCCCCCGAAGTTTCTGTGACGGTGCTCGAACAGAGCTGCTTATGTGCGGTTGTTGTTATCCCCTGGAAATCCAGGGTACTTGGAGGCACTTAGGTACTAAACTCCTTTTGGCTGATGTTTATTCTGTGCAGTGCACAGTCTCAGTTCCAGTCCAAGGGCTGCACAACAGCGTATTTAGATCCGTCTCTATCCACTGAATGAAACCTGAAATATTCCTTTTCCTCCTCCTAAACTTCCCAACTCTTTGTAGCATCATAAATCACAGAAACCTCACTGTGCTCGCTCGGGGCCTGGCTGCAGTGATGCGGAATGGGGAACTGAAGTCTCTTTCCACTGGTTCTAAGCAAAAGATTTTATGCAGCTTACCAATACACTGAGTTTTCATGGGAGCCAGTGGGAGTTAAATACCCGACTTGAAAAATATATTTGTGCCCAAGCAGGTCTGGGAGGTCTGTAAGTGGATCCTGACCTGCTCACAGATACTTCTTCCTGCCGGCTCTCACATGTAGCCATATTTTTCCAGATACACTTATCTATCTGCTGTATGTGGCGATATATAACTCTGAAGAAGGCAGAGTAAGTGATTGCCTTTCCCTAGTCAAGTGCAGAAAGGTCAGATTTAATACGAAGCTGAGTGGCGATGAAATGACACAGAAAATGTACAAAAATAGAGTGTAGCCATGCTGAAAGGCAAGCGTGTCTGCTCGTCCAGCTGAAACGCCCAGCAGCACAAACGCACCATTCATCTCCACAGAGGCTCTTTATTGCTCCCCACTCTTAGGTTCGGGACACTGGCATTGCTTCCCCTGGAGATGAGCTTTCCAGGAGCGCTGGGGTTGAAGCAGGTCCCTTCAGACCCCCGGCAGCCCCCGGTGCCACCCAGCACCTCGGGGAGCTGCGGGGCACCTGCGCTGTCCCAGCAAAAGATGTTTTCCCCAGTCCCCCCCTTCTAATGGCTGGGGAGCTGCTGCACGGCTTATGTACAGCCCTACAGCTATTTGTTTTAATTTTGGTGGTGTTTTTCTCTAAGCAGTGCTGGACTCTCACAAGATGGGCAGATTGTGCACGTAAATGGAAATGAATGCACAACATGTTAGCTCCCTGCGTTCGAAGGAATACAGTGGCAGTCCCTTCTCGTGCCCTGCATGCAATGGGATATTTCAGAGCTTCCCTATCGAAATTGCATTATGCTATGCACATTTTTTTCTCAAAGTCACCCCTGAAGTCCACAGCAGATTTCAAGGAGCAGTTCCGACCACTCGCTGTGGTTCAAGCCCCAGATCCTAAGCACTTACATCAAAGACTCCAGATGAGCCACGGGCCATAGGAGCACAGCTGACATCGAGCTCCTGCTTTTGCTTGTCTGCCTCATTTGGAGTCCAAGATTCAAAGTGCCTTTCAAAACCATGCTCCATGCAGACCTGCTTGAGTTATGGGTAAGGCATCAAGCAGGGAAGTGGTTGTTCTTAAAGCTGAGAGAGGAAACTTTCTGAAGCTATCTATGACATGTAGATATGAAATAATAGAGAATTGTTTCTTTTAGATACAAACTACAACTCAGTCACAGTATGGCTCATGATAAAGACATTGTGAAGGCTATCAGATGAAACTCTGTGTGCTAAATCTTCTTAATATTGAAGAGAAATGTAACAATTTACTGCCTGTGCTAAAGCTTGGGCTTACTGGAAGCGTATCCCGCCTCGCTTCCCCATATCTGCCTCTGTCTTTTAAATGAGTGCCATGAATCACAGTCTAATAATAATTTTTTTAAGAAATGCTTCTTTCCTAGGAAATCACATTCAGCCACAGTTTAAAGTAAACTCTGTGCATGTTCCAAACATTTAGAGGATACACCTAGAAGCCAATAGAGATATGCTTCCTTTATCTACTGGTATTGGGCATGGTCCAGTTACCAGGAAGGTCCACACCAGCACTCCCACCATCTCTGGCAGGCCCACGGTGCGTGGCTTATCAGGGGAGTTTTCAAGGAAAAAGAAAAATTACATGTAGGACCACAAAAGCACCAAGAGCTAATTCCAGCCAGCTAGAAAGGCAACGCATGATCTAACCCAGTCATCTAGACCTTCCCTACTGAAAGCGTGCTTTCTAGTCAGCCTCTCTGAGCACACATTGCCCCCATCTGAAAGGCAGCATCAGAAACCAAAGAGCCGGTTTCAAACCTCCAAGACCCACGTGAAGTCTGTGCCCTGCAGCCAGTTTGGCAGTCAGAGCTTTAAAAAATAAACCCAGCTACAGAGCGGTGATTTGCATAGCGCATGGTGGCTAAAATTAGCCTGCCTCGACTCCATCTCGAGAGGAAGTCTGACTTGCCACTGCAGCTTCAGGTTTCTTGGCTTTAAGAGCAATGCATAGCATCTGAGGAATACAGACGTGTCTTCTAGGCAGTCCTGCTCCTCTTGGCTGGCGCTGCTCCCCAGCCTGAGGCAGTGCCTACATCTCCAAGCTGTCCTGCAGCACCAGCAAGAGCCTCGTTCTTCCCAACCAGGGAAACCAGAATACGCTGAAACATGTGAATGCCCTCTTTTCACTATGAAAAGGTTTAGAAGATGATTTATTAAGGAGAGGATGCGGTGCAGGTCACAAGATGGTCTGTCCTGGACATAGGAAGAATAAAACTTCTCTAAGACTCTATCACCACATGAGACAGGGGCTTCCAAAAGCTTGAGAGAGCAGAAGTGCAGTAAGAGGTGCTCTGCAGAAGACACTCATGATGCAAAGTCATTTTAGGAATGGTAGATTAATTTTTGTTAGCTACTGGATTAACTTGAGATACCCCAGCCTGACTCTTAGTCGAGGTCCCACATCATCCTTGCATAACAGCCCGTGTTTCTCTGTCATAATTTAATGTTGTTGCAGCATTGTGATGCAGCTGCCCAAACAACTCACACGCTGTCTCCTTTAATTCTGCAGACAAATGGATGTCCATAGGAGGTTACACAAGTCCACCCTGGATGTCTCTGACCAATTTAAATTATTCAAAAAGTCAATCATCAGCTAAGTGCTAAGTTGTTTTTCATTTCAACTTCAGATGTAGCTATAGCTGCTCCCCCTGAGACATATAAATCATTAATTTAGTTATGTAGTGGGATCACTCAGGACTTGTACTGCCTGGTGCTGCTTGCACAGGTCCCTTCTCTCCTGCTGCACCAACTCTGCCCAGCTGAGCCGTATTTCACACATCCCCACCCAATCCGTGGGGTTGGGGTCTGGGCCCTTGGACCAGGTTTCTTGGGGCTTTTGGCTGCTCTCACCATGAGGTTCCAGATACCTTCAAATCAGAGATCACAGCTACCAGAGCTTTATAGCTGAATGCTTGTATTAAATTTGTGCAAAATAAACTTGCTGCGGCAACAATCCAGTATTGGCTTTTATATTTTACATGACTGTAAGCCAGCATGGCTTTTCATTTTCTGCTGTGTTGTAGAGTTGAAAGGTAATGGTTTGCTTTTAAAATACAATTAAAATGATTCAGTTACTACTTTGACTACAATATATATCTTATGGAAGGAGCACAGAGTAAAAGCTCACCAATGGGCTGGGTCCTGGCTGGTTGCAATTAGGAACAGAACAGCCCCATGACATGAAATCTGATGATACACTGAACTTCTGACCTATAGCAGAAATCTGATCGTCACAGCCCAGCTTCTTCTTCATTTCAGCTCTGTTCCGGAAAACAAAAGTCTTCATTCAACATTCAATTTTCCCCACCCTTCACCACTGGAATTTTTATATGATCTGAATTAAATATGCCAGACTTTGAAGGTAAAAGTTATAAGGGGCCAAGTGAAATCCAGGGCGTCTTTCCACTTCTTTTGCAATTGTCTGTAGGCCTTGTACTGATGTGATGGGGCCCTACAGGAAAATGAGGTGCTTCTGTGTCAAACTTCACTGTGGTTTAAGCAGAATAAAATACTGGATCTAATATTACTGGATTTTATTTTTTTTTTTTTTCTGGGCTGGAGGCACTCATTGCTTTTTGCCAAAATTAGACACGTTCTCTGATCCAAAGTTTAAGGCTTACTCCTAAAGTCCTTACTCAGGACTTAGGGCAGGAAAAGCTGCTGATATCCAAAATGAAGTCTGAGCAGAGCACAGACTACCCAAGTTTGGTTACTACACACCAGTGATGAGTTGCGGTCGAAGCACCCAATAACCTGCAGTGTGTCACAGCCATGGTGCTGACACCTCCGCAGTGTTGTGTGGAGATAATTAGGTCTTAAAAGATGTGCCACCATGCTGGATGGAGTCCAGCTCAGCAGTCCTCCTTATCTGAGTTTCTGCTCAGTTTTAGGCCCATGTGCTCTTCGCTCAACGGTGTCAACAGGCAACCTCCGTGGGCGTCAGGAGCGCGCAGACGGGTGGCGTTACCCACCCATGGCTCTGATAAGCTAAAAACAGATTGAAGGTCTAAGTCAATTACACGTAAGCACATGATAAAATTCCTTGCTAAACTGGGGCCTAAGTCAGTGTGATCTTAGGGTGGAACTCAAATAAAGGTTCTTGGAGGAGGAAGAACAGGCACAAGAATGGAGCCAAAGGTTCTCCTGGGCTGGGGTGCGTGGCCAGAGCCCAGGCAAATGGGAAAACAGCGTGATCCGACAGAAGGAGGGATTGTGTGAGTGGCTCCGTGGCTGTGGCTTGGGAGGAGGAATTTCCTCATGGGAACGTTGCCAGGAGGGTGAGGAAATTGCTTGTTTTTCTAAGCAGAAGCAACTAATAAAGGAGGGGTAGGAACAAAGGTTCTCATCTGTGTTGTAGGCAGTGTCACTGAGACGTAGTACTGGTGGTGCTTTGGGTTGTGCTGTTTAAAATAGCTTGCTTTCTTTAGGCTTTTGAAAGCAGGGTGAAGTAATAGAGTTGATCTCTTGTAAGCATCTGTGATCAGCATTCAGGAGGACTATGGCAATGACTTGTGTAGTGAAGAATAAAAATAGCCCAGGCCTAAGATATCAGTCCCAGATTTCACCTTCAATTCTGGAGAGCAAGTGTTAGCTAAGTCCAGAAACTAAACACTGGAGTTAGTAGAGCTGTGTGTGCAAGAATCCAGCTTTACCACGCAAAGACACATTAGATAGAGCAAACAATCCATAAAAGACAGAACGAAACAACCTGCAAAACACTTTGGGGCACTGTGCTGGCTGAAAAGAAGCTTGGAGCTGTGAGGAACAGCTGCTTCTGGAGATATTCCTACTACACAGAGGAATAAAAGACTTCATGCCTGAAGAATCTCCCTGATTACATCTCCATTCTGTAGTCACCATCTACAACTGGTTTGAATGCAAAAATGGGAACTTCAGCTCAGAAGGGACGGCAGAGTCTTTACTCCCCTTATATCAGAGAAGCTGTTTTGAACCAACTCTTCTAGATATATAGCACTTAGAAGAAAGTGTAGCTCTCATGATAAGTCTTGTGTAGGGGTTCTTAGTCAATTTTTATGCCAAGGATCACAAATTAATTAAGAAAATCTTGTCTCTTGGAAACTCTTCTAGTCACAGTTGCATCAAATCACTCTAGCAGTAGCTTGCATGGAAAAATAACATTAGGGATATTTTTATTTTTAGCTGTCTTAATGAAATATAGCAGATGGAAATAAAGAGGAGAAGCCCGTCCTATGTGACTAGCCATCTGTCTGGGGATCAGCAACAAGTACTTCATGGATCACAGCTAGAAAATTACTGGGTAATTAATGTCAGTCTTCAAGCTACCTTACAATTCTTCACTCTCTTTATTCTACTCTGTAAAGTGGATTTCAAATGCCACTCATAACTTACCCGGCCACAAGAGACATGCTTATAGCACCACCCTTAGAGTACTAAACCTCGGGTTGAGCCCCAGTGGCTGCTGCAATTCCTCCCTCCTTCAGAGGTCTGCAAAGCTGTCAGCGATCACATAGCCATCTACTCAGCATGAGATAAACTACCTGGATCCTAAGGGCTATTCCAGATGATCTAAATTTACCTTTTGGACATGTGTAACCTGCTCTCAGTTCCATGGCACACCAAGCACTGGGACCAGCACAGGACCATCCCCTCTATTAGGCCCGTCATGGAAACCAGGTTATTAACTTGAACATGGGGTAAAGAGCTATTATCCAAAACTAAATTTTGCTAAACTAGATTTTTGTGTTGTGTTTCCTAATGACGTGTAGCTTTTCCAAGTTAGTTAAGTAGCTAGTTAGGAATCTGGCCCTTCAAACTACTCCAATTACTTCTACGCACTATTCATTTGGAGGAAGCTTGTCATGTTTAATGACATCCTAAACAGACATACAATCCCGAACACTGCTAAAGGTCACAGAGCTCGAGCTCTTGGAGATGAGATACTTATTCAGTGTTGTCATAGCTATCCCCTCTCTGTGCTCACACATGCTGCATTACTGCTGCAGCTTGTTCTCGCTTTCCTTTTTGGGAAAATCGATGCCTTGTCACCAGAAAGTTTGATATTTCACCATTACAGAATATTGGTAATTCTTCTCCTGTAACAGGATATTGTTATTGGACTGTTTTAACCTTGTTTATTACCTCCATTCTGCCAGCTCTTACAATTCACTTGATACTGTTTTGGTTATTTTTGTGCTTTGATTTAAGAACACTGTGCTCCAGGACTGCACTTTAAGAAATGCCCCGAGGAGCGGAGCCAAGGGAGTCATCAGCTTATTTAGTGGGCTGTGCTGAGCTCTCCGCAGTGGCTTAAGAAATGCCTCCCTTCCTGGAAATCCACTGCTATCTGGTAAAATTCTACTGTATGGCACAAACACCATTAATCTTCACAGCCCCCTAGACACACCATAACTGAATCTTACATAGCAGGTGAAAATTGTGTTATTCCTCATGCAGGATGGGAAAGTGACCCCAGCCAGATTTAAAAATTGAGAAAATCCCACTTGTAGGCCTAAGTCTTTGGCTATGTCTTCTATTACTTTTGCATTCATTTTTTTTTCTCCTTCTTACTTGTTAAGCAATCTCATTTTGTTGGCAAATACCACGTATTTGCAAACACGTTTCTGTCCTCTACAAGCCTGCAAGAACATTTGCAAGTGGGGCAACTGTGCTCTGACTTCCTCGTGGTAATGTCACCGTCCCATTTGTCCTCCTTCCAGCCCATCCTTGGGGATGGGGACACCACAGGCTGTGTGACCCAGGACTTTGGGGCTGGTGGCAGAATTGGGATTTAATTAGAGCATGGCCTTCAATCAGACCCTCCCTTCCAGCTTTCAGCAGACAACATCTGTAAGGAAATTATTAAATCAAAGCCCCGCTGATCCTCCCCAGCCTCATCCATGGAGGTGTTAATTGGAGGCGCAGCTTGGGTTAGGTGCACACTGGCCTAGGGGAGGGACTGAGCATGTTCTGCTTTTTGCAGCACTCTCCAAGAGGCTTCCTAGAGGCTGAAGAGAAGGAGACGTGAGCATGCAGAGATGCCTTGTGTCCATAGAAGTGTTCCTCTTTCCACCCATTTCAGCCCACTGCTGACAGCCCTGCCACCAGCAGCTGGGCAGCACCAAGCAGGGCCAAAAGCCACCCCTGCTGCCCAGGGAGCGGTAGCGGAGCCTCATCGCTTCGTGCTCGGCTGCCTGGTACTGACACACAACATTGCTATCCTCCTTCTGCATGCTACTGCCCTTCACAAAGTAATCCAAGCCTTTCTATGGCGTATTTAACCTGGAGCTCTATCTCCCCAGTGGGACGTGGCTGGGACTTTCAAAGGAGACCACTGGGCAGTCGTCCTTCAGGGGATTTGGTGAATAATTCTCAGCCTCTTTTAAAAACTCACAGAATGGCCGTGGAGATAAATTGCAGGTTCTGCACACAGACAGACTGCTCAAGGTTCATTACAATACCAGTTAAATGCTATTTATCTCATTCATTGTCTCATTCTAGTCACTCATTTCCCCTGAGAAGCCCATGAGCTGGACACAAGGGTTGGCTGTACACGGTTCTCCTTTCAACTGGCACTCTTAGTTTAGAAACAATCCCTAGAAACATTTTTTTTTTTTCCCCCACAGAGTTTTAAGCCAACAGCCAGGGCAAGCAAGTACTTATTACAGGAGCACAGATCGAAAGCTCACTACCATTCTTGGGCAGCTGGATCCAAGGTTTTGGTCTGGCTGAAGAGAGCTGAGCACAAGCGAGCTGCGGGGCCTGGTGTGCTCCTCACCCTCACTCTGGCTGGGCTGCAAGGGCTGAGCGGAAGAGGAGAACAGAGGTGCTTGGGTACAAAAGCTCTGCTTTTACCAACTATCAATAAATATACAAAGACCTGCTGCGGTAAAGAGTGATAAAAAATACCTGAGGGGGGATGTTTTAAGCCCTACGCTGTAGCCCAGGACCCACAGCCCTGGCCTGCAGATGGCTGTTGCTCCAGGAGGGGGGCTGGTACCTGTCCTGGGCTTTTCTGGGAG
This sequence comes from Aythya fuligula, assembly GCF_009819795.1. Classification (NCBI taxonomy): domain Eukaryota; kingdom Metazoa; phylum Chordata; class Aves; order Anseriformes; family Anatidae; genus Aythya; species Aythya fuligula. The sequence goes on along the minus strand of NC_045576.1, from coordinate 8,716,730 downwards.
CTGCACACATCTCCTGGGCCAGTCTCCAGCCAAAACAGCTGAAACCTCTCTTAAATGACGCATAGCACAGCTTCTTGGGTGCAGGAGAGAGGGAAGAGAAGGAGGCAGAGCTGGCCTTGACTGTTCACATGCTGAGAACTACAAGTCCCTGGTGTATTTGAAGCCTCAAGAGTGCTGAGGTGCAACAAGTTCCCTGCCAGTGACCTTTTACTGTTAACGTCTGAGCATGGTTTTCATTACAGTAATGGTAAGAAACCATTAAAGAACCACCCAAGCCCCAGATTTTCTTTCAGTCACACAATGCCAAGAGACATATTTAGAAAAATGACTGCAAGCCTGATCACAAATGTAATTACATGCCAAAAAACTCCATCCTTCTCTTCAGCATTTAAACTCTTTCTTGGCAAAACTTCCCTGTTGAGCTGGGGTGTTTCCCAAATGACAGCAAGTTTGCTGAGCCGTGTTTTCGGATGCCATTCCAATGGGCACACGCGTGAATGCTTTGCTGGATGTCTGTCTCCCACAGTACCTGCCAGCTAAATACCTGGTCACTGCTGGAGCTCACAGCACTCAAGGGCCTGAGGGACACATTCTGCGTAAGCCAGTGAGAATCAAAATATAATTTGGCCAGTTTTACCTGTCCTTGTCAGATCATCTTCAGTTTCCAAAGCTTCCCATTACCTTTCTTACGACCAGTACGATGACTGCATTCGTTAGGCTAGAGGATTGGTGAGTCCAGGCTCTCATCCCTCTTCCTCAGTACTCAGGAATTTTACTCCAAGGTCAGTTCAGCCTAAAATAAAAGATGTTACATGTGAAAAAGGCAATGAGAGCAGCAGTCTTATCCAAATGCTCTGTGCCCATGTGTACACACGGCCTGTACCAGCTGTTACGGAGTCTGCTTGCTATTGCTCTGGAGGCTGGCACCTCACAGGGTCCCTTTGGTCACCCCTCCAGCTGACAGGGGACACTCACCTAGCAGGACCTGCTGCCTTTCAGGACGTGCATGGTTTGATTTTAGTCATTGATCAAAAATAGCCAACCTGCTTTATTTTCACATCTACTTCAATAGCAGGCAGTCAGGTAAGTGTCACGGCCGCCTGAACAACATCAGAGACCAGCCCAGTCCAGAGGGGTTCTGTGCAACATCTGTGTGGTGAGAGGAGAGCCCCAGCCAGGAAGAAGTCTCTGCTGCTCCCTCTCACGGCTCAGCCAACCTCACCATCACCATAGTCCTGACCTAATACTTTTCACCTCCTTATTTTTTTCATCTCACGAGCAGAAGTTGAAGTTGCGTTGCCAACCTAGAAAAGCAACATGGAGTTGGTGCTTGCTGCAGCACAGCTCCTGTCTGTCTCACCTGCCTGTTTGGACCTGTTTTCCTTGCCTGGTTGGTACATCCAGAGTCACGGGGACATCCTGAGGACTGGCGGTCCTCACAGAGGGCTTTGCCCAGGGGTCTGGTGAACATCCTTACGCTAATAAAATACAAATAACTTGCCATTGCCACCCAAATTAATGGCTGGGAAGACACAGGGCATGTATCAAATCACACTTAGCAGTCCCAAGGATCAATCCCCCTGTCTGCAAATGGGCTGGGGGAGAAAATGAAGGGTTTAAGTTTTGTCCCCCTCATGTCGCTGCGCCTTGGCCCTCCCACGCCGTCTGCTTTGAGATAAATCTCTTGCGCAGGATTTATCCAGAGCCTTCTCTTCCACGTGCTGCCTGCAGACAGATCTGTGTGTGTTTGCATGTGTAAGTGTTATACATAACCAGCCTGCACTTTCCAACAAATTAGCAGAAATACCACAGTTTTACATTTGCTGCGATCTGCCTGCCAATCAAGGAGGCTCCCGCGGTCCTTTCTGATATTCATACCAGGATCACAGCCATCCGCTGTTTGCTACGAAAACTTGATTCTCTAGGCACGAAGATTGATGGAAACCTCCAGCTGGTGGCATCTCACAAAGAAACCATGGGCTTGGCCTCCCCCCCTGCCTGGAGAGCCTGCAACAGCAGCCAGCAGCAGGGGAGCCAGAGCATAAAAAGTGCAGTAAATAAACCCCATCTTAGCACCAAGGTTGATACAAAAAGCCATAAAAAGCAGGGACAGTAAAAGAGAAAAATGCATGGCAGCCACAAATCCTTGAGGCTGACATGAAAAGGATTTTAATTGAAAACGAGTGCCCCAAACTCCTTCTCCTGAAGGTGATCGGCATGCCCTGGCCTCACAGGATTGTTGCTTGCACATACATGCATACGACAGCTTGTATTCATAGCCCTAAAATGTTCCTGCCAGTTACACACTCCACAGATACCAGCAAGATCTTAGATTCCGCTTCCCCCCAGCCCCTGCTGTTGTTGCATCTGCTTGTTTTACCTATCATCCACCCCGTCCCCGTCTTCGTCTGAGCATACGCTGCAGGAGGAGAGATATAAATAAGGTCAGGATCTCATTTCCAGGTAGCCAGATGTGTGGCAGCACCTGGAGCACATTCCCCATGTCTTGGGCTGTCATGGTGCAGGAGAGGACTCCGTTTGTGGCGCTCATCACCCAGACACCTGCGTGCTTATATACCTGCTTGAGCCATTACCTCCCTTTGTTCTGCTTCAGGGCTCTGTGCTTGGTTTATTAAGCTCAGATGAGCACGGTTACAGGGTCCTACACTCAATCCGTGTAGTTAATGTCTGTAGTTACCTCTGGATTCTGGCTGGTTAACTGGTGTTGAATGGGCAGTAACGTAACTGCACCCTGGCACTGCACTTTATGGAGCTGAAGGCATTAAATCAGAATTAGCTGTGTGCCTATTAACAAGGACATCCACCAGTAACCCGTGCAAATGGCCTTTCGGTGTTGCCTGTTTACAAGAAACACCTTGTTATTCTGTAAAATGTTGCAGGAGACTCGAGCCTGCCCGCCAGAGCACACAGCCACAGGCCGGCCGCTTGCAGGGAGCAGCAGAGCTGCTTTAGCTCTACAAAAATCTTTCGTTCCTCTGCCAAAGCCTTAAATCCCTTTGACGACCTTCAGCTGAACTCCTGGCCTGGCGGGAGGGAGGGAAGGAGCTGTGCGGAGGGAGGGGATGGAGCAGGGGATGGGGAGGGAGGTGCTGGGAACCCGGCGATGGGGGTGAGCGGGAGGAGCGGGCACCTGCTGGGAGGGACGGGCGCTCGGGGTGGGTTTTCCTATCTATGTCCATGCTATGAGCCCGCTCTCTAGGGAACCGGGCACCGGCTATTCCCGGCCCATCCGTCAGCAGCCTGGCTTAAGAGGGTTTTCCTTTCCCGGCTCCCTCTCACCCCTGAGGCCAGGTTTCCTCCTCCCGCCCCGTCCAGCTCCTGGGTCCTTGCCCGAGGTGTGGAGGAAGGGGAGATGTCTGCTGGGGATGGGAAGGGACACGGAGCTCTTCTGTGCCCACATCACCTCATTTGCTCTTCTCGCCAGCACCTCTGCACATCCCATCACCAGTTTGTGCCAGGGGACCACACCAGTACCACATTCACATCTCAGGTGCACCAAGCTGACCCCTCAGCTGCACAAAACCCCCTAAAAGACCCCAAACCCAAACCACCACCCCATTTCTGCATCCTCATCCTTCTGCTCTTGCAAGCTGAGCCTGCCATTCCCAGCCGTGCCCGCACCCGGTGCAGGATCTGGCCCAGGACACGGCCCTGGTTTGTGCCCAGCTGCCGCCCCGCTCGGCTTCAGCTGCTCAGCGAGCGAGGCAGCGCCCGGCCCCCCCGCCGCAGCCCCGTTGTGCCGCACGGAGACAAAAATATTCACCAGCTGCTGCCCACCTGGTGCTGAGACGAGTTTAGGAAACAGCAACGAGAAACTGAAAATAAAAGGCCAAAAAGAGATAGATGCGGGCCTCGCACCAGAAGTGAGAGCGCTAAAAATAGCGGTGATGTGATCCATCAGTGCTCTAGGTCGTAATTAACCGCTTGAGTGTCTTTGGGCATGGAGCAAGTGTGTCCGGCAATACGAAACCCACAGGAGGCGAACAGCCCAGACGGCGCGTCCCGGGCTCCCGGCGTGCCACCACCGAAAATAGAAGACACGTGGCCGGTCCCCCGGCAGGACAATGCTGGTGGCCATGCAGTGTCACCTCCTGTGCACCACCTCAGGGACCACCGGGCTCCATCCACCCCATCACCATGATGCAGGGACTTTCCTGGGGTGAGCTGCACCAGCACTGGGTGCTTGGCTTGGTTGCAACCCAAGGTTTTGTCCAAACCCTTCCTGGTGCTGGAGGGGGGGGAGCGGTGACAGCAGGGGGCCTGGATGTGTCCCGTGCCCCCCAGCAAAGCCCCTCGGGTCTCCTGCTCCAGCCCTCCCACCAGCCTCACGTTTGGCAGTGGCAGTCGCAGGGCTGGATCAAAATAGCACAGCCGGTTCCAAGGCACCTCTCAAGTCAATTTATGCCTGATATTTAGTTTCTGTAAATATAGGATGTTGTGCATGAGATCAAGTGGAAAGTTTCCTTTTTGATTCCTCCGGAAACAGAATTATTTAACTGAGCTGCTATTCCCTGGAAACATTTGACTCAAGTGTTACGACATTGTGATAGAGGAGGAGAAATTCAGTGCCACAACAGCAGCCCGCAGCTAATCCATTCTCTTCTGGGACTGGGAAAGCTCAGACTGGGAGAAGGACATTTAAAACCAGCCTGGTTCTGAGAGTAGGTAGTATTTAATACCAGAACAAAATAGGTCAGGTTTTAATAACAAATCTGTGACTTAACCCATCATGATCCTAAACAAAGTCAACACAGCTACAAACCATAAAAAACAGTATCTCAGTGCAAAAGCTCATTTCAGCTCCGTTCAGAGCCTTGGGTACTCAGCAAGATGCCATCTCCTTGTGTTTCACCCCCCATACGTCTGCCTCAGACCCTGCACAGCCTCTCCTACCTCTCGGTGTGGATGCCCCCAGGGCTCTCCAATCAGGCCCAGCAGCTGCATGCATCCCATGCGTCCTTCGGGGTAAGGTCACACAGTGGGGAACAGATGCTGCCTCCCAGGAGGGGTGAGCTGAGCACCCGAGGCAAGAAGGCTGTGAACAGCCCAACACTTTATAATCCATAGGTGTGCTTCTTGCTCTCGCAACTCATCCTGCTTGCCCCAGGTCCCAGTGCTGCAGCATAGAGGACCTATGAGCACACCAAAGTGTGCTGCAGCACCTCAGGGCTGCTTTAGGACTTCAGATTTCATGGGACAGCCAGTACGGTCCTGTCCAGCACAGTCACAGTGCTGGGACCAGCTGGAGAAGACCAACATCAGCTGCAGTGCCATGGCCAAGGAAGCGTCCCACTAAGGTGGTTTTGAGTCAGAAGAACTTTAAAGTCACAATTTTATTTTCTCTCTCTATTTTTGGCTTCAGATTCTTGGATGTCTCCTGCCTACTCCCAAAATGCGTGACAAGGAGTAGGTCTGAGATAGTAACAATATTAAAATGAGTCCAAGTGCAGCATGAGCTGAAAGTTAGCAGGATAAAAACTCTCAGCAAAAATTGCAGCTGAGGAGCAGCCTCAGGAGAAGACCAGGAGGCAAGGGAAGGTCGCAGAGAGCCTTGAGGGGACGATGATGTATGTGATGTGCTCTGCTCAGCACTGCTCAGGCTCAACAACCAAGGAGGCGAAGTCCAGAGAGGGATGGAAATGACCAGCAAACACAAGAAACAAGGAGAGAAAGTGAAACAACCAGGGCCTGCAGAATACCAACATAGGTGTGGTAACAGTCTCTACGAGTTACTGTAAACAAGTAGGGAACAGGACTGTTTTCTGAATACATTTTCTGTGAAATGGTAAGAGTGTCCTGCCTTGCTTTGCATGACCTGAGAAGGCCCAGCTGAAGTGGTGGCCCGCCTGCCATGCTGCAGCTCACTCCTAATTCCACAGTGAAAAAGCTTCACAGCTGCTAACATAACACCAACCCCTCCGGAGCCTCTGTAGGTCCCTCTTCCAGTTGAAGTCTCCTGCAGCAAGGACACAGAGGCCTTTCAGCCAGCTACCACCGCATATAATGCCTCCTGGCATCACGGTGAACAGGCCCAATATAGCCCAGAGGCAGCACCTGGGGAAAGAAAACCAGACCTGACTTCTGGAAAATGCAACTAGAGCAAGAAAGGAACCAACAAACTGTGAAATGCTTGTTTGCCTTGTGCTGATCCTCACCAGAGGTGGGCCTGGGGAGAAGGTGAATCATTTGCGACTTCCAAAATGAAGTGATCCGTGTTAACAACCACAGTTATTTATTGACTTCTTTGGGGCATGGAGCCTTATCTATCCAAAACACACGTTTGTTCTCAGGGATCAGAGTAAAGGCACTGTTCCTGAGCCAGACGTGTGAGCACTGAGCGTTGTAACTGAGATTAACCACGGGATGTGTGGGACAGCACAGGGGGCAGCACTGCCTAGGGGAGCAGGGAGAAGGCGGCAAACCGAGGTTATAACCAAGCGGCTCTGTGCCTGCAGGGTGTGCCTGCCCCGGGCAGTGCCCATCACACCTGTGCATGGCAAGGAAGAGGCAGGCCAACATCCATCTTCTGGGAAATGGGAGCACACAGGCTTGTGAATAAGTCATTTCATTGAGCCACATACAGGAGGAGGAAGAAAGAAATCAGACATTTCCCCCCATTTTCCAAAGCTCCTGATGCTTCATTCGTTGTTGCTGCACTTGTTGTTCGTCTGTGGTAATAAAACACGGCCTCGGACAAGTGCCAGGGGCCCTCAACAACCAACTCAAGGTTACTGTGGGGGCAAATCCTACTCCTCTCGTTCCTTCTTGTGCCCTTGATTCAAGGCTTGCAGCTTTCCTAATCCCCAGGGATTGGAGTGACTTTACGTGCATGCTCTGGAGCTTGCAGGCTTGATGCTGTCAAGCCCAGGAGTCATTTTTAGGAAGAGTCTCCCCAATGCTCCGAGCACTGGTTGTGGGTATTTTATTCTGTTTTGACTGCTGGAGGCTTATTCAGTTTCCAGCAAGCGTGCAGACCCCAGGGAAAGTTTACAGACAGCTCAACAAGCCGTACAACATTGCTTTGCTTAATTACTATTTATGGATGCTTAAGCATCACCCGCAGCATCCTAAATGTCCCCAGACCATGGTTTCAAAGCCACCCTTCTAGCTGACACGCTGACTGAAGCCCGCCCCGGGAAGCTCAATGCACGGCATGGTCCAGGTGCCCGTCCTTGTGCCACCAGCACAGCTCTCAGCATTTTGCTCATCTCTGGTGCTCATCCCAGCCCCAAGTGGACCAGGACAGTCCCTGCACAGCTGCTACCAACAGAAAAGGTTTAGCAATCCCCAAGTGAGGACGTTTGATAGAAACATTTCATTACTACTGCAAACACTTCCTAAAGCATCCCAGAAAGCACAGCGCTGTTGGGCAAATAAAATCTCTAAATAACTCCAAGCTATTAAAAGCCAGTGGGTTCTTGCACCCTCCACAGCCATAAAACCTGCAGAAATAGAGTCTCTGGATGCTGGTGCTATTTAAAGGAAGAGCACAATGCACGTCTTGTTTTTGCCATCGCCGTGTCACCGTATGGTGACGTGGTGCTGGCCAAGTCCCTCAATAACTGTGTGCACGGCCGTGCCCCATGCTCTGCTCACCTCCAGCTTTCCCTTCTGAGCGTCACCAGGCTTTTGGAGGGCGCTGCCAGCACAGGGCCGGGGCAGCGTGCCGGCACGCAGGGTAAGGAGTGCTTCAGAGCCAATATTTCTGTTAAGGGATGATCAATGCTCAGGCTTATTCCAATCAGATACTATTTTGTTGTCATTGTTGTTGTTTGTATTTTTAAACAGGAGCTATAAAATCCAGGAAACGTGGATTTATGACCTATAAAGGGTTTAGTTAAAGTTACATAAGCCAGTAGGTTGTAGGTCTATTTACTCAGATGGGGCTGCCATCCCAGGCACCCGCAAAGCTCATTTTGTGGCATTTCTTTCTCTGAGCTCTGCTAAAAGCACAGCGATGGGGGGCTGACAAAGGTTTCAGAAATGGGGGCTTACTGACAGGTGGGCAGCTACTGCGAGCAGACAGTACCAGCGTTCAGCCTAGCTGCAGCACATGAAAAACAAACACGTCAACCTCTGGCCCTGGTGTTTGCTTTAGATGCAAAGTTTGCTTGCTGTGAGGAATGACAAGAGAGATTTCTTTCTATTTCTATCAAAATCTTTGAAGGAGTAAATTCCCCATAGGGTTGCTGCAGGAGGAGCTGGTCCCAGGGAAGAGGTAACCCAGGGCACTGCAGCTGCTCTGCTGTGGGACCAGGCTGCTGGATGCACCAGGCTTTGCAGCATCATGGAGTCTGGGGGTTTGTTTATTTGTTTTAAAGGAGAAGTGATGAGAGCTGCCCAAGATCAGCAGAGGTGGGGCATGAGATTTGCTTAAAAAGTGTCATTTGTACAAACATGAAGGGAAACTGCAACAGCCGGGTTGATTAACAAAGTCTGCTGTGCCTGTTGCCCAAACACCAACCTTCCCTCGAGGAAGGCATGTGGCACTCTTGGGCCAGTATTTGGGGATGGAGCAGCTGGAGGACGAGAAGAGCAGCATGGAAAAGCCTCTAAACCACACCTTGCTTGAGCTGCAGGTCCTGCGCATGACAGTCAGTTACGGAGATGATCAGAGACAGTGACTTGCCACTCATGGGCAGCACAAGCCCCGGTGGTGCCACTCACCTTCCTCCACGAGCTGCAGCCCCTCCTGGGGACCTGCACCTTTCTGGAAGAGGAGCTGGTTGCAGCCTGCAGCACATCCCCTTCTGTTCACAGCTCACTTGCAGCGATTCAGCCACAGCTTTGGCCCAAAGTTGACATTTGGGGCTTTAGCGCAGGTCCAGGTTGCTATGGTGAAATGACCTTCCCAGCACCCTGAAAAGTTCAGAGATTTGGCTGAGAAACAACTCTTAAAAATGCTTGCAAAAGCCAGACAACCACTTTGCTATTTCAAGCTGACGACAGGTCGTTTTGGCAGCACGTCGGTACCCAAACGGCAGCAAAGCTGTTTCCCTGCCCCTCTTTGCAAGCCCCAAATCTTTACTTTCTCAATAAGCAGTAGCACCAGTGGGAAGCATGGGGTGCAGGTTCACTGGCCAGGCACTGCCAGGGATGTTCCCGGTGCCACCTCCCCTCATTTAGACTTTCTCTTCCCACATACAGAAAACCACAGCCCTGCAGGAGGTCCAGGACAGGCACCTCAGGCCTGGTGCTCAGCACGGGCAGCTGCCCTGCGGCCAGAGGCTGGGCTGCAGCGTCTTCTCTCCCCAGGAGGAACGCAGCACGGCCACAGCCCAAAACCCAGGAGAGCACTTTTGGTAGGGAGCACCCACACAGTGCTTATTTGCAAGCTGAGTCAACCCGGCTGTAATGGTTTTGTGGATGCCACCCAACTCACCTCTCTCTTATCCCAGGGATTTTCATTATCTTTTGGGCAATTTTGACAAGAATTCAATTTTCCCTGCCCACACACGCATCCTGCTGTTCTCTCATTGAGCACATCAATTAGCAGCCAAAAATCTCCTCAGCGCCGTGTTTCTCTGGCATTCAGCTGTAAACACCCTTCCCCACACGATTACCCACCCAAAGCAGTGCCAGCCTTCCCTGGGCATGGCCCTGAGGCCTACAGCCTGGTGAACCCGGGGTCTTCAGGATTCAAGGCAGCCCATGAAGAGGCAGAGCCAAATCCTCCCTGGTTCTAGGCTTTGAGGAGGCTGGCTGGGCCTTCTCACTTGACCCCGGTTCTTGTCATCCCCCAAGGTCTCTCTGCCATCCCAGGGAGATAAACCATGACCTAAAGCAAGCAGCGGCAGCACCACATGAAACCCCCACCTCCACACAGCCCCCAGAGCTCTGGGAGAGGACAGAAGTTAACAGGCCTCTCACTGGATATTTACTGCAGCCAGAGGAACACCCGGAGGCTTCCCAGCTGCCTTTGCACACCGCGGAGCTCTCCCAGTTCCTGCTTTTTATTCCTGCTGGGCTACAGGCAGCTATGCCATTTTCCACAGATCCAGCCCTTTCCAGAAGGCAGAGGCTGTTTTCAAGGCCTGAAGGCCAACAAGTTATGGTGTAGCCAACATGCCAGGCCCAGCTTGCTCTTCTCCAGGCACTTGTCACCATGACACAGGACACCAGGGCTTTTGGACTGCCCCAATGCATCACCTTTTTTTTTTTTTTTTTTTTTTTTAATCTTAACTTCAAAGTAAAAGTAGGCTGATCCTTGCTTTGAAGGGAGTCACCCCCAGGAGCCATGTCTGCAAGCCAGGCCACGGGGTACCACAATGATTAGAAGTTGGTGCTCTCAAAACCCACACAAAAGGCCACCACACCAGCACCCAAAGAGAGCCACAGTTAACACACACCACACTCATCCCCATGGACCTTCTGCTCCCAGCTGGGTGAAGAGGCTGCTGGCCACCACAGCACTGGTCCAGACACAGGCACGCAGTGGTGGCAGCCCCGTCCCCACCAACACGAAGGGAGAGAGGGAGGTTAAAACCCCAATCCCAGCTCTAGTGGCCCCAGAGGGAGGTTTAAACCCCAGCTCTGTTGGCCCCATGGCCACTCAGACGCAGCACTCCCAGTGCCGGCCCCTCTGCACCAAGGTGGAAGTGAAAAGCAGATGTGGAATCCAGGACGGTTTCCAACTTTTTCATTTTTTTTCCTCCTCCTTATTTAAGCCCCAGCCCTGAGCCATTAACAAAGCAGAAGCCGCTGGGCACAAACATCTCGTGCAGAGAGGGCAGCAGCAGGGGAAGGCAGTAGTCCTTCCCTTGACCACAGAAGCCACCTGCAAGCCCAAAAGCCTTGGGGCTGTGGGGTGGAGGAGGGCTGTGGTGCTTCTGTTCTTGAAGAGAGGCAAGAGGAGCACCTCCTAATTAAGCCGGGCTCATGCTTCCATAGTCTTTAAAATAGGAGAAGCGTTTTTATTCCATGCCCCAGCTGCAAGGGGCTGAAGAGGTCCCAGCACAGGGGCTCCACCACACCACAGATCGGCCGCACCCAAGGCAGAGAAATCCCCACAACACAACTTAAACCACAACCAAGGGGAAGGCAAGGGCAAGCAATTTTCTGAACCCTTTGATGATCAAACACCCCAATTCTCCTTTTCTTTGTTCGACCGCTGACACAAGATCTCCACCTTCTTAGAGGAAACCCAAAACTTGCATGTTGGCAGGCAGGCAGGGAGAAGAGCCGTACCCCAGCACAATGACTTCTCCTCCAGGTCTGCATGGAGCCTTTGAATTCTTAGAGCACCACCTTGTGTTTAAACACAACACAGGCAGTCCTGAGGGTTCTCATCCCACCTACAGGCACAAGCAGCTAACAAACAGTCCACATCACACCACTCTACAACAGTGTTTCAAAAAGCAGGGAAACAATTCTTCTCAGAATTAGGTTTGTCACTTCAATGTCTTTCAAACAAGTTAATTGTAACCAGGCAAGATTGCTACAAGTCCTGAAACTGGAGCATGGTCCAAGGCCAAAAAGCCCCCTTCATTCACCTGCAGAAGACTTGAAGGGGCACTCCTGCCTCAGAGATGATCATAAAGTTAAATAATGTTCACAGACTGTATTGCTCAAACAGCTTTCAAACACGTTACAGGATGGTGAAAGGGAAGTGATGGCAAAAAGAATGCCTCATTTTGGTTTAACATCCCATTGCAGAAAAAAAGGAAATTCACTCTCTTTCACTAAGCCTGAGGTTTAATTTCCAGCAAACAAAGTACTTTCCAATAAATAAAAAACACATTCAGGCAAACATTTTCACTTCTTTTGATTATTAACATTTTACATACTATGATTTGAAGTTGGCCGCTTCTTCTTATAGGAGACAGACCACTGAGATTTTTAAAAACTTGCTACAGAAGCTGTGTTTTTCCTGTTACCATCATGTTCATTGGTGAATAGCTGGGGCATTTATCACGGCTTAAAACTTCAGTTTCCAAATATCATTTGATAGAATTGTAAGCTGTGGTGCTATAGGCACTTTTTAAATGAAAAATCTGAAGAATCAAACTACTTATCCACATGCACAGCTGGGCTAGGAGAAGAAAGCTTAAACATTTGCCCAGTAAAGATTTTTCTTGATGCTTCTTCATATTTAATACACACACTCTTATGAGCACAGTGCACTGACATGCATGTGAACAGACACATCCTGAGAATAAACACTGAGGGAAATGTCAGCACATCTGTTCTGGAAAGGCAACAAGGCAAAGATCTTGCAAGAAAATTCCAGTAAATGATCAAAAAGAATCTCTGCGTATGTTAACACGAGGTCTTTGCATCCTAGAGATAATCAAAAGCAACTTTATATAGGCTTTTCAATATGGTTTGAGAGAAGCAAGAGTACATCAGCACACACAGGCAGGGGGAACAGGCTAGGCAGCAACATGCCACCAGCACACAAGAGGACAGAATGTTGTTGCACAAGGAGGGCGCCACCAGAACCCGTTATAACAAAGGTTAACCAAATATTTTCAGTGGCATGGCCAGTTCTTACAGACTCAAGATAAAGTGCTGGGACAAACAGGGGTAGAACGTGGCAGATAACCCAGGAAACAACAGAAAACCTGGTTCTAGCCATGAGCTTTGCTTCTGCAGGAGAAATCAGTCACCCAGCCCTCACTCTTCTGCCTTGTAAATATATCATTTCCTGTGCTGTGCAGTAACTAACCAACATGCTTTTGGGCTTAAATGAATTAAGCCAGTTCTTTTGTAAGGTGCTAAGAAGTTTGGAAAATAAATTCCAGTGTCAGTGGCTACCTCACCTGAGCTGCAGTTCAGTGGTTATCCATCCTCTAGTCTTAATCTATGAATCAGCAGGTTTGTAGGCTATACAGGAGATGAAGAGAGCATTTAGGATCCAGTCAGTGTATGCAGTTTTTCTTCAATTTTTTTGCTTAGGTCCAGTATCAGATACCAAGATTAGAGCAGTTGTGGGACGACTCAAATAGATTACCCGTATTTATGATAGCAATATTTAGCTGCTAGTGTGATGCCTTCTGGTAGCATCAAAAGCTTTTGAAGTTAACACAAGACCACAAAGAAAACACCAATCAGATGCATGTTTCATATACATATTTATATATATTTCATGTACAAAGTTACATTCTGAACCCCATGGATTCAATAATAGAAATAAATACTGAAATAACTACACTGCTATATGAGCTTTTCTGCTCACAGAAGCCTCAAGTTTTAACAGACAGCAAGTTTAACGCTGTAGTATCCATCTTGGATTACAGAGGCAAGTAAAATTCAGCGTAAAGTGTCCAACAGACAAAACTTTCAAAAATTACAGACCATAAAATGTTTAAAATATGTTTAAAAGATTGAGAAATGTGCATCAACAAAATTAATAAAGGAAACTTAATCTTGTTAGAGGGCGGGAGAAACATTTAGTGTATAGAAAAATGCTTTGAGGTGCAACATAGGTTGTTACAATATGGCATAACCCTGTTAGAAAAAAACATTTAATTTCCCTAAAGAACTGTATTTGAGTTTACCGTGTCTTGTTTTACAGATCAGGGCCTTCACAAGACCCTGTTGAGACAGGGTCACTTACAAGAGTGCTAAATCAGGTTTAATCCTTTGGTAACTTTTATAATACTCACATGGAAATAAATATTCAGTTACACAGCATTTTAAAAGACGCACGTTCTTTAGAACAGTTAGTATAATAAAACAGATTTAACATTTGTTTGTTACTAAGGCAGCCTATGATAAAGTGTCTACGCTCTGCCAGCTCTATCTGATCCAACGCAGGAAGACCTTTACAAGAAATGGACAATGCAGCAGCTTATACAATGCATTTCACCTTTACCATGCAAACACCCTTACCCAGGCAAGTAATGTGCTGCATATTTTGTGCTCGAAATGTTTCCAAACTATTAACAAGCTGTAGCTATCAAAAGATTAGCTCCTATTTATATGATGCTTTAATCATATATGAGTGTATGCATAAACATTCTGGAGACTGATTTTTAGGGGTGTATTCTCATCTCAATGCCTGGGGCTTTCCTTGTTTTACTCACCATTCAAAGTGACCTTAAGTCAGAAGCATATAAATCCCAGTGCACTGCAATAAGAATAAGGATCCATTTAATCTACTGTACCTTAGGACAGGGGATAGTTTTTAGATGAGAAATACAGAGAAGTGCACATGCCTTTTATCTACACCAACAGTGGTACATAGTTAATCTATTATCTTCTTTAAAAACCTGTCTACTTTTGGACAGAAACAGCCGTTGCTGAAAAATCTGCTGAAGTTGGTCCACTGAGGTGACTAAAATGGCACGGTGGACCAGATACATTTGGCAAAAAAACAGGTACACACTTGCCAGATTTTACTGCTCTATTTGACAGCAGTAAAGCCATTCAAAGAAAACTGATCATTTCATTAATAATTACAAATAAAATGCTATACAAGAACCAAGGAATGGAATTGTGCGTTTGGTTGTTTGTGTTTTTTTGAGAACATAAGAATGCGACAATCAACCAGTGAGTAAAAGCTTTGGAGACTGTGCTTTCTGAAGAAAAATGAATTTAAGATGGCAGGAGAAGCAATGAAACTGCACCACTCACAGTGAAGATTCTGCACAACTGTAAAAGTTTAGACAGCATTTTTCTTAGACGTCTAATTTCATAAGTTAATTCAGATGTGCTTCAAGTTCAGCATACATTTCTACAGGAGTTTTAAATAGGCCTCTATAAGAGCATTAAGTCAGTTTACCTTCTGTATTTGTATAATTTTTAAGAGCTCCCAGACTTCATAATTACGCCAAAGTAGTTTGAGTGACATTAAAGATGAATTTGGAAAGCAAATTATGAACAACATGCTCTCATCACTTTTGGCATTCTGAAGAGAAAAATACTACCAAGATATTAGACTTCTTTAATAAGGATTTTTTTTTTTTTACTACATAGTTCATGTCCTAAATACATATTTACGAGAGGAACAGCTGTGTACAAAATATGTTGCTTAAAAAGTATTTATACATATAAATCTAACCAATAGACCTGAATGGAGTTTTTCTGGTTTATCAGCTATGATATGCATTTGAAAAAGCTGCCTAAATATATATTTACACAATAGACCTCAGCTAAATGTGTTCATTTAAAAAATTAAGAAAATATATAAACACATGTTTGCCTGATAGACCAGAACTGCTCCTATTGCATAAAAATGTTTAGGCAGTTTTAAAAAAGTGTGTCTACATTTAGTCCTCTGAAACTGTTCAGTTCTCTCACATATCAATTTACTAATTCTTCTGCTAATCTGAACAGAACAGTCCCAGCTTTTGGGGGGTAAATGCTGGATGTTTATTAAAACCCCTCAAACTTGTATATTCTAGCAAATAAATGAAAGAGCAAATCTAGGTTTTAAAATAGTCTGAGGAACAGAAGTCATGAAGTGTTTAACTTAGGTTTGATACTAATGTAGGAAATTCAATGTAAAAGGAAGACAGTCTTCAACTCACACTTATGGTTAAAAAAATAGACGGTGAGTAGACAGAATGTCAGCCTGATATTAGAGTCTCCTGACTTTCAACAATTTACTCAATCCTGCTAACATGGTTAAACTTCTTTTGGGTGGGACTAAATGGGAGTATGCAGCTACAAAAAATACACTTTGTACCCTATTATCTGGCACTAAAATTCCTTTACAATCTCACTTGGGCAGAATGCATTTTTCCTGTACACTCTCAGTCTTTTCTCATGCTCTACTTGAGGTCTTTAACCTTCACACATGTAGTGCCTCATGAGTTTGACCAGCTAGGCAGAGAAGATCATTCTAGTGCTTAGGACATAAGGAGTTAAGACAAGAAAAGAAAAAGAAAATGTATCCCCTGGTTCAAGAATTCTGCAATTGTTTTCAAATTTAAATCATCCTAAGGATACCCTTTGGAAACAGTCATTCACATGTATCCATGTCAGGGAAATGGGAAAACACTATGCTCAAAATTGCTGATCGAGGGCAGCAGTTCTCAAACTTTATGGTTCAACAGTGAAAACATGTTGTTTTATTTAAATATTGTCATAATTTCTATACAACCCCTTTCCCCCCACAATTTTTGATGAAAGTAACAAACTAATCTGTATACACTAGGTAAGCAAGACTTTCCAAGTTTGAAAACAAAAGCTGAAACAGTTTGCTTTAGCCCTCACTGAATATTTGGATGAGCCTTGATAATCCATCTGATTTTTTCTTTTTTAATACTCTGGGAATAACTTTGCTGTTTTACTACTCAATGCATTATACAGTGAAATGAAGCTCAGCTGAAATAAAGCCAAACTCAAGTGAGACTACCAAAGAAGTGAACTATATTAGGTTGTTGTGGTACAGTAAAACTAATGTCTCGATTGCTTACTATGGTGTGCACACCAGTTTTGAGAAAGTTCTGATTTCATTATACTGTTCCATGTAACAACGGTGCAGTAAAACAGCACAAGCTAATTCCTGTATAGTTAAAGGTATGACAGATTTGCAATATAAAGTTAAACAGCAAAGAAATGCTTCAACATCATGTAGTGAAACATGTTTCACAAAATAAAAAAACATGCAGAAGCTTTTTTTTTTCCTTTTTAGTTTTTAAGGTCTCCAGCTGCATCCTACAGGCTCACTCACTGCCATACATTACTTGCCACACTATCAAGTGACTCCTCTCAGCTTTGGCTACAGAAGGTTCTAGTTGCAGAGCTTCTCCAAGGAGTTCAGATTCTCCACCTTCATCACCTGAAAAACAGCAGCTTTGATTCAGACAGATAAAAACATTTTTAACACCAAGAGGAGCAAAATAAATGACATCTAGATTTACAGCTCACTACAGATAGTAGTTGCCACTTGCTCCTTTAAAGGAATATTCACAATCTTCAATATGTAAGTTACAAACTGGAAGTTTGTTGCCTAATTATTTTGAGCCTAGTATTCTGATAGTTGCATTCTGCAGACCTAGCCCCACCACAAATTAACTGGAGTTTTGTGAGTATCTCAACTCTACGTATTTCTTTACCCCTAGCTCTTTGATGCAAGAAAGAAACGGCCTAACTTGCAAACCTGCAGCATCTTTCAGGAGGAAATGGAGATGGTTATGCTACAAAGTGCACTAGCATAAACACACAAACCACAAAATGCTCTAGAAATATGGGCAGTAATTGAGCACATATAAGACAATACAACATCCATGTGTTTGATAAACAACGGTCCTTTTCTTCTTTCCTCTTGTTCTAGTTAACCTAGCTTGTCACAACACCGCACACACTGGCACACGGCATCCTTAAACCTACTCTCCTTTATAACCCTTCAAAAGAGAAAAGAGCATTTTTACAACTGCATCTAAACTTTGTGACATGAGCCAACTTGGATCAAAGGTGATCAACTAACCACTAACAAAACCGCATGTAGACAGCAATAAACATCAGTACAGAGGCAGTCTTGTGGTACAGAAGATCAGTTTAATCAGATGAAATGGGAACCTACTGACAACTTCAGGAAGGTTTCAAGTCAGAATTTGGCTGGGATTCTGGTTAGACTACTTTGGAGCTCTGAGGAATCTAAACATGCAATAGACTGAACTTGCTCTTGAGCCAGCTTGCTGCACTGGTGTGGTGAGGGCTGAGTTAATGCAGCTTATACTACGCTATGCTTAAGTTCAAGTCTTTGCATCATGCCACAAGGACAGCAAAATGCACGTTTGGTATGTGGCTATACCAGCTTGTTTAGAACAAGTGCCGAGTTTTCAATACCTCACTGCAACATGGCACAGAATTGCTACGTCCTGCCTCCTACATACACTCCACCAGGGTTACTGGCAGGAACTTGTTTTGCATTGGGAATAACAGCACTTGAGCTAGCCCTTTGTTTTTTTGGTTTTGGGGTGATTGGTTGTTTGTATTTTTATTGTTGTTTTGGGTGGGGGTTTCCTCCCCCTCTTTTTCCTTTTTTTTTTTTTTTTTGATCACTAGAAACAGATTAAAGCAAAAAGGAGTTCTAAATCAGGAGTTGGACTTCCTTTGGGGCATTTTTTCCTCAAACTCTCCAGCTGCAGATTCTAAACATTGAATTATGACACTTATTTTGTTACATTTCCCCAAAAGTTTCAAATAAAAATAAAAAGGCTTGCACAAGAGATTATTTATTGGCTAGATCATGCAAAAGTGCTGTCCAAAAAAAATAAAAATCAGTGATCAAAATAAGCAGGGCATCTAAAGATAACAGTAAACTACTCTCTCCCTCTTCCTTCGAACCAAGATTTGCTCATGTTTAAGTGTTGTTCATGTAATACTTAAATATGCAAACTGACCACAAAAGGTCATTTAACTACAGACATATTTTTCAGCAGCTTGAGAAGGAAGAGCTTAACTTTTCAAAATAAGACTGAATACATAAAAGGTAAGATGGTACATGACTCCAAAGCAGAGTTTCAAATAAACCTTTTCAAACAGTAGTCTCTCAGATGTCATGGTTTACTGGGAGAAGAGGAAATTGAAGGTGTGTGTATATGAGAATAAAGAGGCTTCTATACACTTAGTAAACACGCACATACTGAGCAACCACAGAAATGCACTCCACAATCACAATGGAAGTTTTTATATGGCTTATGACCTTATTTAAGGCTTTTGGTATGAAATTAGAATTAATTTTAAATTCAGTATTTCTTACCCATTCTGAAGTCAATATATCCCTCTCCACCACTTATCACCAACATGGATTTTAAGGAACTCTGGTTGAAGGACTCTGGGGCTGGTTTATCACCCGTTAGCTCTGTTCCACCACTACCCTGTGGGCAAACCACCTGACCTGTATAAAAATATACCGAACACATTTTTATGCCCCATCTCACAGAATTAGACCACCTGTTAATTCGGTTGTTGGCTGACATACCTAATGCCTAATAATACACTTAACTTTGGATTCTATTATCTCTCTAACGAGCAGCAAAAAAAAAAAAAGCTAGCTATACTCTGCTTTCACCGCTCTCTAAAGAGATGAAATCAGATCAGCCCAATGCAAGTCAGAATTAAGTGCCTCTTGACAGAATTCACAGCACAGGCATGCAGATCTAGAGAATGATCTAGAGAATGACATTGAAACAGACTTAAGGACTTTTTTCAGACAACCGAAATGATTCAGCACGTCAGCCCATTAAGTAAACTTGTCATTTACTTCCAGCACACCATGTATATGCAGTTGCTGAGAGGGTAATTCCACCAGCACCACAGTTCCTAGAAAACTTAAGCTTTTTCAAACAAGATTCTTTCTTCTGGGCACTACTCCCTTAGTAGTTCTTCATTCCTGCAGGATGTCAGATTCTTAAATCAGACCTTGTGTCAGCTAGCAGTTGGTCACCTTCTCAGTAGGCAAGTACTCGGTTCCCACAGTACCTTTCTCCAGACAAAACAAAAAAGTCTTTTTTTTTTTTTTTTGGCCAGCCCCTTTTTTGCCCCACTAAAGAGTGCTGCATTAATGAATCAGAAAAGTCTTGCAAAAAGTATTAAGTTTGTTTCCAAGGACACGATTTCATATACTTGCTATCTTCGCCTGAACTCTAGGCTTAAGAAGCAAAGGAGGAAAGAAAAACAACTTAATTTGAGGAATAACAATAAAAGCTCACCAGGTACTGCAACAAAGAATTTAACAGCATCACGGTGCCCATGGAAGCAAAGCTGTGCATGTGCCATTGAACAATATGGTATGAAGGTTCCTGGAGTCACTTTGTCACTATTCTCATCTCCATATACACGTATTACGCTCCCTGGACGGTTTCCGGAGCCTGCTGCTGCTTTATTAGCTGTAAAAGAAGAAAAGAACTGTTTTCTACTTGAAAGAACAAATTACAGAAATGGTTATTTGTTAAGAAACCTTATGGTACCATCTAAAAGCTAAAGCCAACTTAGATAAAAATGAAACAGGAGGGCAGCAATGCCAATTCAAGACAGAGCTGGAAAGAAAAAAGATTGCATGCTTCGTTATTTTAAGTACATCAGAAAATGGAGCAGGATTCTTATTAGTCTAGCATAATCACCAAATTTTAATATCCTACTTTTGGAAAATAAATAATTTGTGAAAGTTTTATATCTTTCATAGGAAATAAGTACCTCTGAATTTGCTCTTACTGAAATATGTTAATGTATATAACATAACTAAAGACACGTTCATTCCAACTAATCATAGGGTATCCCCTTGCAAGTGAAAAAACTAAAAATAGCCACCTGTGGGCATGAAGAAGCTACCATATTATAATTCTATGTCTAATTTTTACTGAGAAGTTTTAAAATGCATTAAAACAGAAAAGTACTCATGCTAGACATACAAGCCATCTCCATTCCAAAGGCTATCAGAGAAGTGAAGGAAACAGTGATTTATAACAAGACAGTAAACAATGTGGATTAATGACAAAGTTATAAGATATGGTATCACATTGGCTGGAAGAAAAACAAAGTCTGTATGAAAGTTCAGCTGCAACACAGGATGATATACTAAACTGCTGAGCAGATTGGTGGCCATTTAGCAAACATAAAACTGCTGCAATGCAGTAACTGCAAGTGGAAAAACATTTAGGAACATACAAAGGGTAAATCTATAGGGAGTGGAAAACAGCCTCAAAGTGGCTATTAGAAGCCTGAAAATAGATTTTTGTTCAGGATCTGCACTTACCCCTCAGCCCCAGTAAACGTCCCTGGTGGAGGATTACAGCTAAAGTGAGAAAGGAGGAAAGGGGAAATGGATAGGTACGACAGTAGAGGAGAAGGATTAATGAGAACCCACCATTCTTGTATTTTGGTTTTGATAAGATAGAGCTTAAAATAGCTCCTAAAACAGTAAATATCTAATTACAGAAGATTCAATATTACGTCAAAGAACAGCATCTTGTTATTAAAGTTTCAGTACAAAATGGACAACAAAAGCATTGTCACCTTCATGTGCTTTATTGCTATAGAGTTTATCATTGATTAGCAATGTTTCCCCTTTCTCTCTTTCCTTGGCAGGAAACTACCAAAGTAATATATAACTACTCTTGTTTTCAAGTGCCTTTTTGAAACAGTATCTGCAGATCTGGAAGGTGCCCTGCTAATGAGACCTAGGGAGCTGAGATATGCAATTGATTATGCACGGATGTGACCGCTGTTGAAACCCTGAATATTTATAACAAGGATTCTCAAACCCACAATCAAGCTATCCACAAATGGTTGTTCCATTTCACGAGCTACTAACAACACTGAAATTAAACCAAATAACTTTAATAGGGATTTTTTTTCCATGTCACCGCTGTTTTAAAACACACTCCTCTGGAAACATTAAATTAAGCTTGATGCAAATTAAGAGCTATAATTTATTAAAGCATGACTTAAGCTATTTCAAATTCCTTGATAGGAAACCTGTCCTTTCCTAGCAGACTCATGCAATGCAAAAAAAGACATTTATTGAATGGACAGACAATGTAATGGAACAGTATGAAAAACGCATGTATGTGCTGTTCAACAAAGCAGATACAACATGAAGACCTTTCACTGTTAAGTTACCCTAAAATCTACTCAACAGATTGCACTAATTTTGATACAAAACACAGTACAATTAAGACTACCAGTGCTACTTTTTATTTTCTGAAACTTCTGTCCATATGTTTTATTAGTCTTAGACAAGAATCGTTGTTTTGTTGTTTGCTTCAAGCAACCAATTTACAAATAAATTCTTCTGAAGCTTAACCTGTAACATTCATTTTGCCCTTGAACTGGAACATCACTTTCTCTCAGGGTTCAACTGCCCACGGCAGAGTACTTCATCCCCATCCCCAATTAGTTTCAGTCTACGACAAGCGTTTAGGGTCTGTCTTTAAGCAGATAGATGGATCTACAGTATTGGAATTTTACCTAGAAGTTGGTGTTCTATTTAGAGAAAGCATTTAGAACTCCCAGAGCTTTAAACACGTCCTTAGAAGCAGCTGATACTAGTGCTGTTCCAGTCCTTTATACAAACTTTGTGAAGAATTCTCAAAAGCTATAGCTAAATTGTACTGCAACAAAACCAACTTGCTCAAATCAAACAGAAAACCTATGCCAGTGATCATATGGCAATCATAACATTAAATACAACACCACAGCTCGCTCTTACAAGCAATCAACTCCTACAAACACTGCTAGTACTAAGGCTTCAAGGTGCCTCTTGCATTCAAGCCAGTCCACTTCAATTTAAAGCGCAATTTTGGAGATGGGATTTTTTGCTCAGAATTGTAACCATGGACACAGATTAGGTGCTAAAACCTGAAAAATTCAGACCTGGCAGTAAAATTTTCTGTCTGTTATCAAGCATCTGAATGACCTTAAAATTATTTTTGCAACTACAGCATATTGCACAGTGCTATTCATTTATATTTTACTTACTTTCTGTTAATGGAATGGAGATGATGACACCATTTCCTGTTCCTACCCATAAACGATTACAAGACACCATAAGAGCTGTGATTCTCACAAATGAGAATCCCAGTTTACCAGTACCTAAAAACAAAAAATGCTTTTCATCAAAAATTATGAGCAAGAATAATTTTACTTCCATAATATAATCTTAACTTCAACTCCCAACTCATGTTGACAAGTAATTCCCTCCCATTTCAAACAAATAAGGCAGAGGAGCACATCCAAGTTGTAAAGGTAAAATAAAAAGTTACAACATTTCTGTGAATAAAGTCATGAACCTATACAGAAAGAGATTAATGTGAACTGCGAGAAAGCACAAAAGATAAAACAACTGTACAATGCTGCACAATAAGTTATTTTGGGGCTTACAGAGCCATGGAAGCTTTTTTTTGTTGTTTTTCAAACAAAAGATGATGAGTTCAGTGTGAAATAGTTTCTTGCTTGTTAAAATAAATGGTACTGTTTCTTCAGGAAGTGAAGAAGTTTCAAAGACTATCACTAATGCTATGAGGGGATCAGAAGACAGCTGCCAAGCTAAGAGGAATGTATGCTACACTAGCCCCCCTTACACTGATGGCATAATAGTTAATTGTGAAGGATTTCCAAAGGCCTGATTACCTATATTTGTTATGTAGGTAGTCAAATTGCTCTTATATAAACTTTAATGAAAAATCAGAAGCCTTATTAGCTTCCACAGCAGTAGGAATTTGATATTTTGCACTTGTATTGGAAAAGAAACAGCATTTTCTGCAGAGAAGTACTGGGTTCTTCCCATTCAGACTAAAAGAGGCATCATTCTAGTAATAAAGAGGAAGGATTTTACTATATCTATTCATTCCTGTCCAAATACCATTTTTGTCAATAGTTCTGAGTTTCCAGGGACACTGTAGACACCTGGTAGAATCAGACTATACCAGAGACCTATTGGACAGACTTAGACTTCTACTTCCAAAATTAAGTTTTCACATAAAACAGGATTTGACTAGACTTCCACCCACCCATCCGGTTTGTTTGCAATGGGAATTGACTGGCTCATGACAGAAAATGAAAGCTCCAAACATAAAGAGGTGTAAGAATACTACAGTTTCTTATCAACTTACCTAGCATTTTGCTTACATAAGGTTCAATGTCCACATCCTGCAGATGCTGATACGTGTGCGCATGATAGAGACGCAGAGTAGAGTCCAAGCGAATAGACACCCATACCCCATCACCCACCCACGCCAGCTGTCTCACTTGGCTTTCTCTTCTTGGGTGTGCATCAAATGACTTCTACAAAAGATTGGATTTTAAATTAGAAAATGAAATAAAGAAGAGTACAAAGGACTTTTCTACTACTCAAACACTGTCAATATCAGCAATTTTCTCAAGTTATCTACTGCTCCCTGATTTGTGAGATTACTATCAAAAACATTGCTTAGCTTAGTGACAATTACCATATGATGCTGATAAAGTAATAATAATACAGGCCAATTCCCTGCCCTAAAGCATGATCTCAAAGACATAGTTTCCTACTACATTCTTATGTAAATAACATTCCCAGCCTACTCTGATTTCCATCTGTTTTATCCAGAGGCCATTTTGTGAGGTCCTCCAGACACTGCACAAGATACATATGCCCCAAAGGTGTTTTTCTTCCTAGTTTTGTCAAGCCTTGCTCTTGCATACAAGCTCATCCCTGCAGAATACACTTTATCCACCAGCAAAACAACTCAATTCCTTATTGTATGAATTCTTTCCTTTCAGGTTTCCCACAAATGTAACTTGTCACAAAGAATTTATGAATTGGGTGCTTAATATTTTCCAAAGAGCTAAGCAGTCACCCTGAAAGTCTGGTCCATATCTTAGACCAAGTACCAGAAGCTGAAGTACTAATATTGCTAAGAGCTTTCAGAAAACATAGCAGCTTCCTGTAGTTGCATACATAAAGCACTGCAGAAAACAGCTTACACACCTTACATAAACAAAACATTCCTTAACTGGTGAGAGAGTACATTCAAGATTAACACTTACAAACCTCTAAAGTGTTCAGACTCCAGAGAAGGTTAGAGGGGGGTGGAAAACATAATGAATATGTAAGTATGCATGAATGCAAAGAATGAGCTGGGAGCTAGCCTTACAAGTTCTGCAAGGATCTACAAGACATTTTCTAGTTTCTGGCCAGGTTGAAATGGAGAACTAAACTCCAAAATAATCACTTTCTACAAATAAAAGCCATCTTGTCATATGTTAAACTCTTTGAGAACAATGAAAACAACTTAAGAAAACTTAAAAATTTGTTTTAAGGAAGTAGTTGTCTGCCTATTTCTGTGATCGTGAATAAATAACTGTTCTCCAGAGTTACTCAGGAGTTTAAGCTGGAGCATGAGAAAGCATTAAAACATTTATTTGAAACACCATTTTAAACTTGCCTCTATTTTCATGGCCTTCGGTTGAACAACATAGATTTTGTTCCTGTAGCCACACCAGACTTTGTCATGTACCACTGTCATGCATCTTATAGAATGATGTGGCCGGCCCAGGTCTAAGAGGTGATAGTTTGTCAAATCCCACTGACCATCTTTAAAAACAGAAGCAAAATTAAAAAAATAGGTTCATATAAGTTTAAAAGTTAAAAGCACAAATATCTTAAGTTTCATTTCTTAAAAGCACTGTAATAATCTGGGTAAGTCAATACAAATTTATGTCTAAGCTCCGCATTAAAGAAAGCAGCTATTAGTTGTATGAACTACCAACATCCCAACTGCTACTTTGTTTTTATATAATAAGGTTGAACCATGACTCACATTTAAAACATGTCAAAACATTTTTAAAAACAGCAAGTTACCTACTGCTAAATGCTTTACTTGGATAGGCATCAGTATATATACACATAACAAGCAACTACCCACACAACGCTAGGCACTTGCTGCTTGACTATGCTGAGCATAGAAATGTTGGCCAGTGCTTTAAGACTTTTTTAAATACGCCATAAGAGTACTTAAGAGTTAAGTACTTCAACATGTGAAAGAGCATCTGTCAGCAGACAGCCAAGTAAATTATAAAGAAATGTAACTATGTGTTGTATAGGTACAGAGGCAGAGGATGCACAGAAGGTGGTATTAACAAAAGCAGTGGGCCAGAGGCTCTCACTTCATATACTGCATTCAACACTTCATTCACTCTGTAGTCCTTTAAGCAATAGAAAGGAACTTTCGAGTCAGAATCTGTGGTGGCAATTTCAAATAGAAGAACCTGGGTGTCTCAGAGCAGGAGGAAGAGAATAGGAGATTCCTAATTGCTACATTTAAAATTTCCCTGAACTTACACCAAGTGTTATGCTTGGTTAAAGTATTGAATATCTACATCAGACTCGAGATTGCAACTGAAATAAGAGTGATTTCTCAATACAATCTGCAAAATAGACATTGGGAGACCTTTTCAAAACACTGTTTAAAAAAGGCATATTTCTTTCAAAAAGTACTATTATAACTTCTCTGTTTCAAGACCTAACAGAATGCTTACCGACTCCTCTGTGAAATATTGCTAGTGTTCCATCAGCTAGTGCAACTAATACTATTCCTTTTACATGTCTGTTAAGAGAAAGGAGGTACAAGAATATAAAGTGTTAAACTGCATTTCTAAAAACGTTTAGAATTTACTTTAAACATACATTTTAGTATACTTTTTATAGTTGCATTAGCCTGAGTGTTTTGATTTCTACAATACCGCTCAACAGAGCAGACAGTAACAGTGACTCAAGATCTAGTTCAGATAGCTTCACGTACCAAGCTACAATGCTTGAAGGAAACATCAAGGATAACAACCTCTAACTGCTTTGAGTACGCAGCTACAAAGAAACTCAATATTTGAGTTACAGCATTTTCAATATATACAAGATCTCTTATTTTTCCTCACACCCTAAGCATTTTCCACTGCCCCCCCTCAAAGAATGTGTTCACTTAAGGCAGCTGACATTCCCAACAGCTAGGGAGGAAATAAAAATCTACTTCATATGTACTCGAATAAAAGTTAATTGTAATTTACATTACATTCTTTCAGGACTTACACAATACTGAGAATAGAATCTTTAAGTTTAATGGCATGAATACATTTCCTCCACTGGGCCACTGACGAATGAACATACAGGCTGCAAAGACAAATCAGGAAGGATTAAAAGGCATTAAGAAAGGTCTACCAGGCAGGAGAAAAAAACAGGTAAAACACCTATAACTGAAATCCACAATTAAAAAGAAAACAGGTTTTCACATTCCACTGAACACTGTATTAAGACTGAAAGAAAGCTATATTAGCAGGCAGAACAGTTTTTCCAGATGCCTAAAACATTACAAAGTCCCTTGTAGGCACATCTACAGTAAAAAAGGCAGTATTTTCTAGCATAATATAATATCGAATGGTAAGAACTACTAAACCATTCCTTTCACTACAAAAAGACTTTTCTATAGTTAAGTGTTATCTGCCAAAAAGAGCCTGCTAATCACTTACAAAACTTTGAGAGTTCTAATGCCCAAATGTAGCCAAGCATAAAACGTTTTGCCTCTAGACAGCTTTTGCAATTAATTTTGACTTGAGACAGTTACCAGCCTGTAGGGCCAAGAAGTACCTTTAAAATAATTTTTAAATGAATCTAAAAGATTATCATTTTCTTACCATCCGTTTTGTGTTCCAAGCCACATTGTCGGTAAAAGGCTACTCATTTTCTGTGCTTCTTCTCTCACTAGATCTTGCTCATTTGGCAATATTGCAACATCTTTATATAACTCTGAGTCAGTGCTAAAAAACACAGTTAAAATACATTGAATAAAGTGCACAGATTATTCAGAGTATAACATGGGTATTTACTTCATTGCTGTTGGCATCTACAGTTATTTGTAAGTATGTGAATGTTTAAAAAATAGTAACAGTACATAGAAGTATGTCAATCATACAAACAAACCTAATAAGAATGAATTTCTTAAAGTGGACATTTACTTATAAAAGGAAAGTTTAGGTTTCGTTCAAGCCTATTGGTCTTACTGATCTCTCCAGGGCAACGGCAGAAGAGTTGCAACATCAGAGGCAAGAGAAATACTTATAGAAAGGCTGAAACACCCTGAACTCCCAGTAATACAGTTGTGCCTGCATGCACAGGGGAAGATTTCAAACTTGCTATCATTTGAAATACTGTTTATTTTCAAGCTTCTCCACTGCTGTAATTACTCAGATTGATTATTCTCAGAAAGGAAACATATTTGAACAACCAATTGGCCAGGAGAAAATGACGGTTTCACATCAGAACAGGAAATTTCAATAGGCATTTCTAGATCAGTGCCATCAAGTCTGTAAGAGGACTTAGTGACAAACTGGTAGACACCCACTACTGCATTCTGTAGGTGTGTGTACTCATGTCCTATGTATTTCACAGATAAAAGACTATACCACCTCATGCACGCAGAACATTTTATAACAAGACTACTTACATAAAGGTCAATATCCTCTACAAGGAAAAAGGTAGTACTTTTGTCACCTGTGATCCTGAAAACATAATATTTTTATTTTTAAATACATTTTAAGAGGTGTAAGCTTTGACTATGTACCTAGGCTGATACACTGGAGATGCCTCTGTTGTATTCTGTACTCCCAGCGGATCTGTAAAGACATGCTCTGTGTAGACTCCGGTTTGTGCAATATCAGCTGGGTCTTCTCCTGTCCCTGCATTTACTTCTGTTGCTTCTGTTGCCTCCTCTGCAGTTGGAATGTTGTCATCTGCTGAATTACTTTCAGTTGCAGTATCTGTGGAACAAAGACTTAAAGAACTGCAAGAGAATTCTGAACTGTTCAAAATAGCCAGAGTGTGATACTTAGAACATAAGTGAAGAGCTGTAACAACCAGACAATCACAATCCAAATGTCTCATCTAAAAAACCCTCCGATCAGAAACAGAGTAACCTACTGAAGTTTCAGTATCAACAAGATGTCAAATGCACTAAGTAAATGGTTTCACTTCAATCTCTATTAAGATTTCATAGGATAAAGCAAATATCCTTATCCTTTGGAGTCATCTGTCAAGACAAGATCAGTGTTTCAATACTGGACAACTTAATAATAAGTTCTTTAGACCAGGCATGAGACAGACTTCACTCAAAGGGAATTGAAAGAAGCAACTGTCTACACCCACTTGATACCACTTCCACAAAGTTTTCTGCTCCAAATATGCAACGCAAGCCAGATTTGTAAGCCATTTTCCATACAGTGCTTGTTTTTATGTCACCACCGTTTAAAGACATGCTATTATACTAAATAAACATGCACCATTTGTTCCTCAGCTGCACCTAATGGTGTTTTCCACCCCTGGGATATGTGTACAGTTTTCATACCTGACTGTTTATCTGCCATTGGTGAGCCACCATTTGCATCATGAGCTATAGGTGCTCCTGCAATACCCTCTGCAGTGCAGCCAACCACTGTTATTCCTCCAAGCAAGCTATCAGTTTCCGCAGAGCTGTTGCTAGTCATACTTCCACACAGAGATGACTTGTCCACTTGGCTGGGATCTGCTTCTTGAGACCCTTCTTCTCCTGCAGGATAGTCTGTTTCCCTTGCCCCTGAACAAGATTAAACTTGCATGTTTCTTGTGGGCAAAAAGGAGAGCCACTTTTGTACCGAATAACAAACTAATTCCACAAAACAGTGGCACTACAGCACGATTTGTAATATAGCAGACAAAAAACTTGGTACTAGTTACTGACATCTCTCTACCTTTGAGTTAATTTAGGTCAAGAGCCAATTCAAGAGTGGAACAGTATAGCAGAAATCCAATAGCTTTCCCTTTAACTAAACATTTCTTATTGCTGTGTTACAGAACTATTTTTAACACACTGATCTTCAATTTTCCCTTGCATAAGAAAAACTGAACAAGATGCGCTTAAAAAAAAGTAGGAGCTAAAATATCATAAGTCTTTACCTGGTACACTAGCAATACAAAGCACATGAGAATTGCAAACAATGAAACTGTCCAGAATATTTCCGGGTTGATTAGCATCAATAATAATAACTTTTGTAGCAGAATGTGTGCTAGTACAGATCCAAACTAGACTGGATAATTCTTCCTGATGTTTCAGCTCCTTCTGCTGGTCCTGAAGCAAAATAAAGGCATAGTAGACATGAACAACAGAAGGTAAAGAAATAAGAATAGAATTATTGCCGTTGATCTTACATTATCAACTACAGAAATATACTTATCGCATGCTTATATAGATTTAATGCCATTGTAAAGTTACAGTTACTGACTTGTCCTCTATGGAGTTTGAATATTAAAGAAAAACATTTTATTCTTGTATAAAAAGAACAAAATAGCTACAACTGCACAATTATACAGCTAAAAAGTATAATGCTACAAAACAATGCTATTTACATGCCAGCTACCATGTTTGCTATCACCAGCAATTGAGATGTCCCAATGCACTTCACACCAAAGTTTTAGTGTGATTTCCATTCATTGTGTTAAGTTCATAAACTCATGAAAACTAATGTATACTTCAGCATTCTAGTTTTTTCCTTCCCCTCCAAAACAGACAGTACTGGCATAAGCAGTGCATCATTTTAATGTAAAATTGCCTTGCTCCTCATTTACCAACAAGCTGACACAGAAAAAAAGGCAAAATATTTTAGTCTTTCATCTCAATATCCTAAATATCTTGGGTTGACAATTTCCTGAGAATAATCTATTACAAAAACTGATTACCAAATATATTATTAATCTACAGATATACAGTAAAAGGCATTTAACTATAAAAACTATTCAACATCCTTTATGGTGATCTTACCTTGAGCTCTTGGTCTAGTCTATCTAAGCTACTTTGAGATCCTGTGCGCTGCTTGTTGCCATCTGCATCTGTACCAGTCACATCGTTGTAAAATACGCTAGCACCAACAACAGACCCGCCATCTCGCGTTTTCCCTCCTGACAGGTTTACTCCCACAGCACACCACAGCTTGAAAGAAAAATAAATATTTCACTTAAATGTTAAACTAAAGAAAAATAAAGTACGCTAATATCAAAATTATGATCTTTCTGCAGTCCACTTTAAGGAATTCATTAACATTAAAGCTATGTATATTTCCACTGAAGCTTAAGTTCTGATTCATCTATGATTTATTACAACTTATAAAACTTGTTAAATTTATAAGCTTTATTACAGAAAATAATTAAATCTAAAGCTGAAAAAATAATCAAGCTATAGGTCATCCAAAGTACAGTCTTGTATAATACCTCCAAACATCCTACCTTCATAGAGGTATCCTTTTCATCTAAAGGTCTCAGGTAAACAGGTACAGGTAAGTTTTTCATCTTATTGTCACCTTGGCCACCATTTGCTACCTACGCAAAAAAAAAAAATAATAATAATAATAATAATCAGAAAAACTTTCCCCTTTGAAGACATGTACAATCTTCATAATCAGTTGATTAGATTTTGTTAAACATGCTTAGTTTTGGTTTTCTTTAAAACCACAAGACGACTGACTTTTAAATGTCAAATTTGAGAAGAGCAGAAATGCTGGAATCACTCAAACAGCTGTGAAATACCACTGTTCCCTAATCTCTTAGAATTTTACAGAACAAAGTTGTTACTGTTATATTTGAAAACATAAGCATAATACCTGTTTGTACTTCTGAGGTAAACTCCAGCCAAATGCT
The DNA here is from genome assembly GCF_009819795.1 of Aythya fuligula. Classification (NCBI taxonomy): domain Eukaryota; kingdom Metazoa; phylum Chordata; class Aves; order Anseriformes; family Anatidae; genus Aythya; species Aythya fuligula. The sequence goes on along the minus strand of NC_045576.1, from coordinate 8,685,625 downwards.
TGTACTCTACCATCCTCTTTCTGGACATGTGCTTTCACTTGGCGATACTGTTCTCTTTTCTGCTCTCTGCGTGAGGCTAAACTGGCTTCAGTTCTACAGAAGAATCATTATTAAAAAAACCTGTTACTTAGGCTCTTCAAAATTCTGTGTCTATTGAGTTTAATGGAAGTTCCAATGACAAGATCTCTGGAAGTATCAGATTATCAAACTTTTGCAACATCACCTGTATAACACCAGGCTTCCTGTAGGCTATTTTTAAGGGACCTGGGAAATACGCAGCAAAAATCAGGAAGTCTACCATCAGTATCTCTATTGTTAGTATTCTTAAAAAAAAAAGAGTAAGTGCATGGGTTATGCACTTCTACAGGAAGCTGTGAAGTTGTAAACCAAAATTATGTATTGCCAAAAAGATGTACATGAGAGAAAACAATACAGATAGCAGTTAGCCTAACTCATGTTGTATTTTTCTACTGAATTTCAAGTGATAGTATTCACACAGCTATTGCTTAGCTACGATGCTTGGGAATAAAAGTGTACTGAATGCTGCCTCCTGTGCCTAAATGCACTTTATGGAAGGCAGTGATATTTGCCAAACAAAACACTACTGCCAGCTACCCAGAATAATCATCCACCACTGAGTATTTCAGTTAGCACTATGTTGATTTCTTAAGTATCAACATTCACTTCAGGAGAACATTATACTTCACTTTGCAGCAATGCTGTTTATCTCAGAAGACTAAAAGAGTAATTACTTGATAGATCATATCTAGTATTATAAAATCAAAGCGTCTTACTCTTCACTGAGGAATTCAAAGGCTTTAGATTTGTCACTAGGTAATTGAGATAAGGTGCTGCTTCTTTTCTTGACTGATGGAGTAATATGTGACGTTGGAGCATTGTATTTAACATTGACAGGAGGTTCTGGTTTCTTAGCTGTATTGCTAGATGAACTGAAGAGCCTGCTAAAACTGGAGTAAGAAAAAAGGAAAAGAAGAAAGATAACAGTTAAGATTTTTAATATACATCCTGACTTTCCTGTGCAGGCAAAACACTACACATGCTAGCCTTCAAGCCAGTTAAGACTAAAACTGAAGCCCAACACAGCAGCTACTGCACACTCAGAAACACTCTGAAAGAACAGACACTGATGTCAGTATTAAAAATTCTTGAAGATTTACTATCCCGTTTGTTTATTAAATTTATTGGGATCTTCATCTTGAATGAAAGTCTATAAGAAACCAATAAAATTAGCATGTGAACATCACAGCTAGAAGACAGTCTTATGATGCATATTAGTTCATGCACAGTGCATTCTAAAAGCCCCACCGACTCCTAGGGTAGGAAACAGATTAGTTATCAGCAAACCACAACATTAAGAGGATTATTTGATAAATAACTTATTGTGAATAATACCATTTCAGATTTAAAGAGCTTCAGGTTAGAAAGGAAAACTTGACAGTCAACTAGACTTCACAGAGAAAAAGGAAGCTGAAATACAGACAATCCACACAAGCTATTCAAGTTTTTATTTTCATAATAAAAAAAGAATCCATTAAAATGTTCAGAACAAGTTCTGGTGCATAGTCAGCTAGGAAAATTACAGCACTTTGGCATTTAACTTCAAAGTGCACAGCCATTCATTAAGTGATGCAGCTTACGATATATTTTGTCTTCAAGAACAGTCTTACCGAGCTGGCATGCTAGGTAACAAGAGGAGAACAATTAAGATATCTCTATCTGCCAAAAGATAATTAGCCAACATATAAAAGTGTGCCAGCTAATTGGTTAGGGTCTTTTATTTATTTTGTCCGTGAGTTGTGTTTCAATACTTACAACTGCCAAATACTTGATCTCTTCTTTTCTTGCATGGCTGGATTTTCTCTTGATGCTCTACAAGAGACGAATTTTAAATTTACTGAGTAAGCATTAATAAAAAGGAAAGGAACACAGTGTTCAATTTATTTAAAAAAAATAGGGTAACAGATAGTGAAAGTATCAAAGCCTATTTCTTCACATTAGCATTTCTAACCAGAGCACAACATACAAATTCTCACAGGATGAAGCAACACAAACATTTACATTTATTTGCATTGCAAACAACTGGCAAGTGCTCTGCAGACAGAAAAGATAAGTCTGTATAACACTTTACAATGAAAACAGCTGGAAAGCAGAAGACTTTAAAATGCTTTTTAAGGTATTTTAATCATTGCCTTTGTATTTTAAAAATATTGTTTTTCAACACATTAGTAAATAAATGATAAAGTGATTGCTCCTGAAGACACAAACAAACAGAGGTAAGACAAGAAGATTTCTACAAGAGAGAACAGCTACAAAAAAGCAAGCCATGGCTGCCTGGGAACACATATTTCTCTCTCAGACTCAAAGAGAAAATGGCTCACAGATATTAAAGACAATGACAAAAACAAATGTCACCATTGTACCTGACCAGCAGGCGGCAGCAAATGACACTTACTACTGGATATGGAACTGACTCAGGGGATGTGGCAAGAATTAATTGGGGCTGAGTTTTCTTTTTACATCATCCCTTCCAGACAACTCAGTGTTCAGAATGCAAATTAGACCAAACTGCATCCTTACTGGTTAATATTTAATAAACCTTGCAGTTTTCAAATTGTTCCCTCCTGATCTACCGAAGTTCTTACACGAGTTACACTCCATCTTGAAGAACTGTATTAGTATTTTGATATCTCAGCTGATAACTTGGCACACTTAAAGATTTGTGCATGCATACAGTATTTTTTTCCTGTACACCCAATTAATAGTAAGATTTCAAAGGTTTGTAATTGTTCTGAAGAACATGCATTTCTTCAAGGCATGCTTATTTTACATCACACGAAATAATACATTTTCACAAAGGTTTCATCAAAAAACCATTCTAACAAGGTAAGTTATATGCATGTAACATTAGAACAAACTTATTCAAAGACAAGTGGGGAGACAAGCAGCAGGTTGATTAAGGCCTCAGCCTACTGATCAGATCGCTCTGCAGTTGTTTTTTTTCCTTTAAAAAAAACTTGTGAAATCTAAGGAGCTCCAAAGATTTCAAGAGTCTTACCTTATCATCTCAGTCCATCGGACAGCTTCCTGAAGTTCCATCAACCTCTCTTTATACTGATTTCTTTCCATCAGAACACGAGCCATTTCAACACGAGTAAAACGCTTCCGCTGAGCGGTAGGGACATCACTCTGAACACACACACACACACAAAAAAAAATGAACAAAGGAGCACAGTACAGCATTGCAGAGTCAGCCTCTGCCTTCAGACAAAAGTCAGTTTAGGGCACAATTCCAGATTCCAAGTCACTGGGGCTTTGTAAAACTTTATTTTACCCAGTAGATTCTACCTTCACCTTCCTCTCCTCCCATCCTTTGTAATGTAGTTTAATCTAAATAAAAAGCAGTTCAAGAAGAAAGTGACATAATAACAGGCAGAGAGGAAAGAAGGAAAGCTAGAGATGGTAAGTTTACTTGTGCTCTTTAGGTCTTCTGTTTCCTTAATGTAGCGGAAGTTTTCTGCTATTACTTATTAAGCGATAAAGCTTAACTGCGCTCACTAAATACACATGGACTTCTAACATCCAATTCTGAATTATTTATACAAAATACAGATGCACACATACACCTACATCATCATCCTCTTTAGCTTTCTGTCTTGCTTCCTCTGCTTCTGCACGAGCTCTAAATACAAAATAAAAAATAGCTGCATTAGATACCACAATAATTTTTTCCTTCTTTTTCATAACCGTGGTATTTAACTTACTTTTTGAGCTCTTCTTCCAGTTCCTTATTCTTCTCTTCAAGCTTTTGCTTTGCTTGTTTTACAGCCTCCAGTTCACCTTGTAATACATCCTTCTCACAGGTCAATTCATCCACCTTTGCTATCAAATCATTCTTCACGACATTCAGTGCATTTCTACACAAACATTTAAAACACATCATTACAAGGATCGACTATGGTCTCATAGTTAAGTTAGCTTTATTTTTGAACTTGAAGATCCTCAAAATTTAAGTTTCTTACATAAAGCTACTATAAAAAGTTAGCTTTCTTCAACAGATTAAACCCTCCCACAAATCTCAAACACTGACAAAATACATTTGTACCACTGTATTTGAAAGAAGTAGAGATAACTCAGAACAGTTTGTTTACAGGTTGCATTCCTCAACAGGCCTCCAATGGATTAGATTCTACAGTTACAAGTGTGTTTCTAACAAAAGGTAGGAAGTTGATCTCATTAGGGCATAGCAATGCGTATCCTTACAGGGAAAAGTCATCTTTTGCTCACGAGGTCTTTAGTTTCTTGAGTACCCATTTAAGTTATGTATTTAGCCAGATCTACCTATAAATTAAAAATATTTATATGCCACCAATACTCTTACAAAAGAGCATATTTCAGATTTTCATGCATGAAGATACAAATTACTATTGATTTTTTAAATGAGAAGGAGAAAGGAAGACTGCCAGCCACCCATTTCACACAACTTGGTGTCACGTCTTCTGTCCTGATCATGTTACATACTACTATGGTGTAACTGAGTGGTCTCTGCACTTCTCTTACATGGGGTTTCACATCTACCTCTGTTCCACGTTAAAGTCGGAAAACATTCAGAGACTAATATAGGTCTCTATAGGAAGCATGCCAACAAATTAAGGACAAATGAGGTATATGGTTACTTTCAGGTACATTTTACACACTACATGTGTAAAATGTGCAGCTATGGAGAGCTCTGAGCAGGTATGCTTATTGTTTAACACTGAAGTGACAAGAGTCCAGCATTCTTTGATGACATTTATCTGAGGATTTATTTGGAAGCATAACAAAGTATCAGAGAAGGGCAGGAATTTTTTACATACACATTCACACTTACTTTGTCTCCAACAGTTGAGTGTTTTCCAAAATAAGGTTTTCTACCTCACGACCCATTCCTTTCCAAAGGAAACAAACACATAAGATTAGCAGATGAAATGGTTATTTTTACAAGCTATGTTTTACTTTTTGTCTAACAACAACTGAACATTAAGTATGTAGCTTGGCAGAGAACTGAGCTATCTGAAGTTTCAGGACCTACCTTCTACAATTAGCTTTCCCCTCCACCTTCTCAACCTGCCTTCAATTAAAGACTAATAGCACCCTTGGCTGACAGCAGGCTAGAGCTACCTCCACCTATTGTATACATTTTGAAGATGTTACAGTATTACTAATTAAAAAACAAAACAAAACAAAAGCATCATTGGGGAAGTACTACTCCATGAAAAGTTAAGTTTAAAATGCTTGTCTGTCTTTTATACCATGTAAGATTCAAAAGCATATAGATGATATATAAAACATGCTGAACAAAGCTCAGATTGCAAAAGCCCTGCAGACCTCCCCAGAGCAAATGATACCTTACCAAAGAAATTATGGTCTTTAAAGCCCATGCATTCCATGTAGAGCAAAAACAAGAACAAGAAATATTTCATGTAAGGTGTAGTATGGGTGAAGAGCAATAAAATATTTAGATTTATGAAATAAGAGTGAATTAAAACAAAGCCACCACCAATAATTTGAAGTGAAATGTGATGTGATTAGAAGCAGGATTTACATGGAAGATGTTAAAAAAAAGTTAGGCTCGTCACAACCATTTCTATTGGTTGGACCTCTTAAAAAAAAGAGTAATTTAATAGAAGTTCATCTTGGCTTCTGTGAAATAGTTTAGAAGCACAATACTTTGAAATGCTAAACCATTCAGTACAAGATTCAAAGAAATATGCTACTACAAAAAAGTAAACTTAGCTCTACATAACTAATTTAATATTATTTAAAATTCTGGAAATTAGTTTCTAACCCCCTAATGCTTGCATGCATAAAGTAGTCAGTTATAGTTTTTTTAAAAGCAACTTTTAGAAGAATAATCACTTTACATCTTATCCTGCACAGCAAAATTATTTTCCAATTAAACCTCCCACTGTTATCATATTGATGAAAATAGAAATTATGCTAATTCGAGGTCAACACAAGAAAGAAGTCTCTTAATGGTGGAGGCCTTTTAAAATATTCTATAAACACAACCTTTCAAGCAACTTTGATAGACTTAAAAGATATTTTGATAACAAAAAATGGTACTTAAATAGACATGCAAGTCAATTTCCTCTCTTGAAATTCCTCACTCTGAGTTTAGGATTAAAAATAAATGACATTTAATACTGAAGGAACTTGGATCACCTGAGGTTACTTTATCAATAACTACAGAAATTCCTTACACTACAGTCCAAGGGTTTTAATAAAACAGCTATTGCTTTTTATATGTTTCCAGTATGCATAGATAAAACTAGCTAGGATCACTTCCAACAGGTTTCAGGATCCTTTTTAATGCAAGAACAAAAACTAGAAAGCCAAGAGTGCAAAGGCAAAAAAAAAAGTTACCAAGCAGGGAAAAAATGCAGAGAATGTATTTTATGAGAGCAGCAGCCAAGAACGCCTAACTGTAGAAGCAACAGATTTCAAAGAATTTTTTTTTAAAAAAGAAGCATACACACCAGAATATTCCCCTGGGTATGCAGCCCAAGAGAAAACAGATTAGAGAATCCCAATTAACTATTTTTACAGATCTCAAAATTAAAAATAAATGGTCACAAAGTGGAGCCAAATGCTTGAAACACACCAACTATCCTGAATGTAGATGTGGCTTTTAAGCACCACAAAGTAGTTCAAATTATGGTTGTATTTAAGTTACATGGTGATTCTATAGTCAAACTATTAGATCACATTCTGCATAACATACATTTATAGCAGTATGTTCATTTTCCACATACTGGTATTTATAGCAGAGTGTATTACTGAAAATGCTAATGAAGACAGTAAAACCTTTGCTACATTATTCTAAAAAGTATATTATTTTTGCATATGGTAAAGTATGTATTATCAGAACACCCTGACAGAAATTGGATTTCTTTAAACAATTTGTCATTCAGATAAGAGACAGAAGTTGCTATATCTTAATATTTCTCCGGTACCTACATTTTTTTGCACGCAGAATGTGCCATTAGTTGTCCCTGTGACAGAGGGCAAGAGTTTTGGATGAAATATGTTCAGCAAGAATGGGATGGTCCTCACTGCTCAGGATTCAAAGCAGTACAGAGTAACATCCATGAAAACTCCTCTCTCAGACTAGGCCCATTACTCAAGTGGGAAATACTTGGCAGAAATGCCCCCTACGTTATATTAAGTTTCTGGTAGAAAGCAACCACCAGAAATCCAGACCACATACACAGTAGTTCTAAATTATTAATAATCTTGATTTCTAGCTTCTGACAGGGCAATTAATGATTTTCTATATGCAACCTAACACATGCACGAGATGCATCTGTATTTTATATGTTTTCCATAGTACCAACTTTCATTACTTCAAAATGAGGCGTGCACAGTGATATGTCCAAAAATAACTTGTGATAATACTGGATAGTCATTTATGGAAAGATCCATTTTTCCCCCCACATGACCTTTTAGCTCCTGATCAACTCATGTCCCCAAAACCTCCACTTTGTTCATTTAGCACACAAGCAGCAGCAAGCCACTTGGTGGAAAAGAGGGAAATGTGTTTCTTCCCCTTCCCCTGCTTTTAATTAATAGTCTGATTCTCCAGTTACCACCACTGCATTATACTGCAATTTTCTTACAAACCACACAACTTCCACAGAGTTGTGATAAAGCCAGGCCATTACAGACTGGCATAATGTGAATTAAACTACCTAAAACTGAAGATTACTTTGGTTGAAGATGTTATCTGACACAAAGGTTTTATATTATACTATACTCTATTTCAGTTTTCCCTATAAGTACCTAAAAACATTATGGCTGATAGTATATGTCATTTTTTTGCATAATTCCAATAACCACCTTAGGATGACAGTCAGATATTTTCATGCAAATGGCTCTTAACAGTAAGTCTACTAAAGACAATTATACACTCCACTAACAAAGAAAACTCCTCTGAACAGGATCTTTGAAGAACCATTCTTACCCAGTAAATCTGCACCTTCATCCACATCTCCAATTAGGCCAGAACCAGCAGATGACAGCTCTTCAAAGAGTGACTCTGTATTACGGTCAAATGCTTTGTTCTCTATGCCTTTGGTAGGAGTGCTGTTAAAGAATTAGAACAAACATATCAAAAAGGCAGAAGTCCATTCCCACTCTGAAGAATGTTTTCTCCATATATTTTTTTTTTGCCAGTAGTTCATTTGTTACCCTATAAAAACAGAATAAAAGTTTTAGAAGCTTTTGTCTTGAAGTCCTAAATGTTATTTTTATATGTTTTCCTAATGTTACCCTTCATAAACAAATGCCTACAAGAAGCAGACTCAGGCAAAGGCACTCTACCAGCAGTGGGATTCTCCCATCAGAATCTGAAGAATGCTGTAGCACTTGAGGAGTCAGTCCTAAATCCAGATTTTGAAGACTGGGTGGAATCACAAGAGGTCAGCTTAACAAACGCTAATATCTTGAAACCCAGATTCGAGTACAAAAGGCCTCTTGGTACAGACCCTCGAAATATGAAAAGAATATTTAGGTATTATTAAGCGTGCTATAATATGAAGTACCCTGCATGTTCACTTGAAGTATAGTGACAGAATGAAGAACTGCTGTTACATTTAAAACCTCCTGAGGAAAGAAACAGGGTCACAGAAGTAGGAGATTCATTATGTAACGCATGACTTTGGTCTTAAAATTTCAAAACAAGTAAAGAGATGAAAACTGAAGTCTGGTACCTTCTAAAACTGGTTTTCCTACTCAAATCACATCACACAACTTACCTAGAACCCTTATATCCACTGAGATCTTTATCCATATCCAGCTCTGGAGTTGACTCAATGATGGCCTGAACTTCAGACTTTTCTTCATTTTCATTTCCACCTAGGGAAAATCAAGTAGTATGTCTCCATAAATCAAAAATCACTTTAAATTGTGACACACAACATTACAGGCATTAAATTAATGTTAAGTTGATGATCAATTCAATATATCTGTGTTCAGAGACTTATTTAAGCAACTAAACAAGATCTATGGATTTTGATACCCTAGCACAGACATTGGAATTTCTAAGCAAGTCTCTCTTATAGACCAACTGAAATTTAATAAAGTTATTGTACAGCAGAAGTTTATTTCAATGTAGTTTATCAGCACTCTTAGAAGGCTTCGGTTTCTTTGGCATCCTCACTGAGAAAACACTATCCTTGCCTGTAACTGAATTGAAGTTCCAGTTGCAACTCTCAACAGTAATAGGCAAAAAATCATTTTTTAGAGAAGGCCTCTCTCTAATCACTAAATGGTCATTATTCCCCACTCCTTTATATTAGCAATCAAGGAACGTCTACCTCATTTCATGACTTTGTGTCTAGATGAGTGTTACTTCTGCTGCTCACAAGGGAATGTCATTTATGACTCTGATTCTAGAAAAATAAGGACTAATACCACCAATAAACAACAGACTTCTCTCACCAATATTTCATTCTCCTAAAAATATCAAGTAAAAAATATTTATCATTTCTGGCAGAATTAAGGCATTTCATTAAGGGTTATGTATAGGTCCATAATAATTCATTTACTAAAAAGTATATGCGGCTCACCAGTGGACACATTTCTTGTCTCTTGAGCTACCTGTACTTCAATATTCTTGCTTACGTCTGGCTTTTCACTCTGCTTATCTGTGCCCTTCGCAAGTCCTTCAACATCTTCCTTCTGAGGAGTTTCAGCAGGCAATGCAGGTATATCAGAAGCAGCCGTGGATGCTGGAGTAGTAGATTTTGAGCCTGCTTGGCTAACATCAGAGAGCTCATCCTAAAACGGATGAATTAGCATTGAAAAGTCAGCATAAGTTAAAATATTAGAAGAGTCATGGTTGTTTCTAAAGAACAAGTGCCAAAAATCCTACATTTTTCTGAAGAATATGCAGATCTAAAGAAATAGGAACGAAAAGAGTAACTTAAGCCAGTATTACCAGATTCATGGCTGTGAATAACTAAGGCTGTGGTTTCGCTCCTGTTAAGGAGGTTGTAACTACAAAATACACATCCTTATTTTAATACTATTTTAAAATCTGAGATTATAAAGTATACCAACAGGTTTATGATGCTTTTCTGTTAAGTATTACACAGCAGTGTGTATTCCCGTATTAGTAATCCTTCTAGCTGCACAGTAAATTGCTGACGGTCTTCCCAAAGCTGCTCTAAAATGTGCTTTTCCAAAACTCGTATAACGTCTAAAAATAGCCTCTCAGAGGATACTCAAGTACTGATGCAGAACACGCATTAAACTAGTGTAGAACTACAGCACGTAGAACTGTACCGGCATCTTAACTGTGACTTAAACAGCAGCATACCAGTGAACATGATCTCTCTGTAGATACAAACACCAACTGGTTATTTAGGCCACTGTTTTCCAAAGTGTTAGAGAAATATCTTTGGGAAACAGACGAAATACTGAGACTGCTACATGCAAAACGAAGGCAGGAAAGCAAGTCTTGACAAAAAGCTCTTTTATGGTCTTGTTTGTGAATCAGAGGTGAAAGCAAGGCTCCTAGGCATCCCGTGACATCTAACAGCACTCATCTGTTAGCTCAGGAAACCAAAACATGACAAGAAAGAAGGAAGTTTATATTTTGTGAAGCTTTAATTCATTGTACTGCTCGCATCCTTTTTCAAGAAGGAAGTGAAGCTTAAGTTTAAGGTTGCTTAAAAAACAAAAAACCTGGCAAGCAGACACACGTTCTTAGGTTTGCATTAAGTGCAATATTCATTCCAAGTGCAAGATTACTAGGAGTTGTAATTTTTTTATTTTTATTTTTATTTATTTATTTTACACTTTTGCTACTTCCTTGCAAGGTAAGACTTCATTTTCTGAGGGCAGGAAGACACACATCTGTGTATATCTGCATAAATGAAAAGCTTGCATCACATAGTAACATCTCCACTTGGAATTTGCAAGCATAGAAATAAACTCTTTCCTTCAATACCTTCTTATCAGTTAGGAAATTGATAGTAATTGACTTATTGATTTTGAAATTACCCCCAAAAGAAAATGAAACCAAGAAAATGAAGAAAACCAAGAAAATGATTTTCTTACTCAAGAAAATGAAACCAAGATTCTAAGGTGTTATGACATATTTGGTGTCCATTTCCAAAAAAAACTACACTATCTACCCAATTGCTTATTGAATTTGTTAAGTTCAGCCAATGATTCATACTTTACCAAGTAGTGACAGAAAGGAGGAAATGATACCTCTTACCAAGAGAATCCAGAGATCACACAAACACAGAATAAAGTCTTAACAGAGCCAATGGTTCTCTTCAAACATTTCTACATCTTTGTGTTCCAAAAGCATCCACTAACTGATGCAGCAGACTGACCACTGACTTTCACACACAAAACTCCAGAAACATGTCTTGATAGACAAAGAAAATAGTGAAGAGAACAGCCCTTTGCTTAAAGGGATTTCAAGTAACCCCATACTTTACATTTCTGACTTAGCTAGCTGAAGAAAAAAATGCAGTAGATAACTCTCAGAAACAATGCTCATTAAACTATTGTGAATGTTTGGTCCAAAAACTATTGAAAACGAAATGCAACTCCATGAAGTGCAGGAAAATCCGAATATCTCAAAGACCAAGCATTTGGAAGTCAGTGCTAACTTAGCAAATCTGACCGTTTTGGCAATGTTGCCAGCTTTCCTGAATACTGCAAAATTAGTTTAAAAATTAGATCATTAAAACTGGAGTAGTTGTGGCTCACCTGCAATACCTTGCAGAAATAAGTAGAAGAGAACGAATGGAACATACACAACTGTACTGAGTAATATTGGAAGACAAGGTAATGTTCCTTCTGTATTCCTACAGATTACTTTGCCTTTTTAGTCTGGGTTTCTCCCTGACACTTACTGTTGTGATACTTTACAAGGAATTACTGTCCATCAATGAATTGCAAACATGCCTGAAAGCAGCAGACCCTTACTTTGTACTTGTTAAAGTATTTAGAGAGAAAAATCAGAACTAAAAGAAAAAATTTCAAATTCTGGTTATGACCTCAATATATCATGTCATCCCACAGGTTCACTTCAGAAGTATTTTATGTTCACAAGTATAAATCTGCTTTGGACTAAAGAAACTTACTCTGACTGAATAGGCTTTAAAAGTTAGTTTACATTATTTTCCACATTCTTCTAGCAGAGTTGAGTGGAACTATACCAAGAAACCTTTTTTTGATGACATATAGTAGCCATTATAATCTTTCTAAGGGCACAGGATGGGATCAGAAACTCCCCTTTTTATTCCACCTCCACCTATTCTTAGTCATAACTAATCTGTATTACAGTCAGCTCTCCTAAAAAGAGCTCTGTCAATTCGTTGAAATCAATTGGCATGGGACAAAGGGAACAGGAAAACTAAAATCCAAGATGGCACAATGGGAATAGTGTGGTAAGTGACAGTTTTTTAGATTCAAACTCCTGTTGTCACTGATATCTTTTTATAATTCATCACTTCCCATTAGCTCCATGTGACCTCTAGATTAAAAAATAATAATAATAAAAAAAAATAAAGTTCCAGTTACTTCTGGATTGCTATTTATTATCAGTTTAGTATTCTTCTGCTGTATATTAAGTTCACTTTCCCCTCAGCTGCACACATCTTCAGAAATAACAGCACAACCATATCTCCTAGTACACCTCAGCAGCATCAGGAGGCAGAGGCTTTACACAGTTTGGAGTTCTTCAACCTGCTCCTGCTGTGTTCCTGCACCCTAGTCCCAACCACTAAGCTCACCACACACCAACACCACTCCTCTATTTTTCCCCTTTCTGCAGCTTGCTCTATGCCACCTCCCACTGCTGGGACACAGAACAATTGGAGAAATTATAGCCAAGCTACACATAAGGGAAATCACATCACAAGCTAATTTAGGAAAGTTAGGTCACTCAACTCTACGGTAGTCTGAGAGAAGGCAGCGGCTGCATTAGAGTACTGCCTATAGCCAAAGCTTTCCTTCCAAAAGGATATTGAGTTGGCAGACCTGCTTATCTAGTTACATACCTAGGCTGTAAAGAAATAGTGACTGGCCTTTCAAAATGGTCATTGGTCAGGAATAAACACTCTTGGGAATAAGAGAACTGCATTACCACTTGTTTGCAAAATACACAGCTGTGTAACCGAACGTGATTCAGGGTTCTGTCTCTTCTCTTTCATTTCCATTTTTCTCTCTACCGGCAGCAAAGTGTAACATTTTTATAGGGGTTTCTCGTAATGCACAGGACAGCCACACTAACAACTTACCTTCAGGCTTGTGTGGGATCGTGGCTGGCTTAGCTCGTGGAATTTCCAGTGCTCTGACCCAGGTGTTTCTCCTGCTTCTCTCTGAGCTTCAGGCGTAAGCAGTGCATCCCCTGGAGGTAACGGGAAGATGCCCAGTGATATTGGACGCTCCTTTCTGTTTGAAAAAGGACAGATTTTGTCAACTATTTCAGATGTCACATAGCTTTTCCTGTTCACCTCTAAAATCAGCAGGGAAGTCGTAAAGTTACAGGTTCAAATGTTCATAACCTGTTCTCTACTGAACATACAATGCAGCATATGCAGTTTGTATTACAGCACATACTAATTCCACATTTCACATGATTTGATTAATTGCAGATTGGGCTATTCCATGGCTTTAGGCAGCAACATTGATTGCACTGAATCTAATCTATAGCAAACTAACAGAAACATAACACAAACAGCAGTTTAAAACAGAAATGTCTACTTCAGAAAAATTAGTTTTCAGCAGCCACTCGAAACACTTTTTTTTTTTTTTGCAAGATACTCTCTAACAACTTCAACAACTATATCAGTAATATAAGCATTTGGCAAAGTCATAAGACATCGACCAAAAGTTCAAATTTAAGGTCACATGAATTATATTCATTTGTGTAACTGGGTAAAATAAACAGATCAAGGAATTACAAGTGTTAAAACCAGCCCAGCTAAAAAGTTTATAGTTTTAACAAAGACCAGTTCAGTACTCTGCTTTACTGTAGGGCCACAGGAAAATTTGAAAACAGCAAGAAAAGAGCAACCAATGCCATGACGTGACTGCTGCCATAAGTAGCAGTACTGACTATGTTACATCAACTACAGCTTAAGATTTACTTCAACAACATGAAAGGTAGATAACTTCATCCTAACTCCTCACTACCTTTGCTAACTTTATCCCTTCTCTACAACAAACAACATTTGGAAGTTCCAAAGCTTTGTATGTTGATCCCTTCCACAAAAGATTCCCAAATCCAGTCTTGCTATCAATAGTGTTATCAGTAAACAGAAAAAGATTAATACTTCCTGATAGCAAGAGACAAAAACATTGTGTAGAATGCAATTCATGGGATGCTAGAGCCAGCCCTGAGAAGGAAAAATATCAGCCAGGCATAGAATTGAGACAAAACAATGTATTTGTTGAGTTAGAACAATGAAATACAGAAGCAAAAAATGGGACCGTAATCAACCAGTGCAGCTCAAGCAAAGTTTTCAGTATACTGTAGACCAAAAGATCAAAGTGCACACAAGTGATGGCAGAAGACTGAGCTTCATGAGAAAATATTGCCGTTAACTATTCCTACGGAGATAATCCAGACAATATTGCGACCGGAGAGATTTTGTATATTTTAGCATTATATTGAGTCAAATCACCACCTCATCTTTTTAACAACCAGGCTTTTCACAAATTAAACTTAACTGTGACACAGTTCTATGCAGAATTAGTACCTACTTATAAGCTATATGCAAAACCACAAAAAGGAATGTTAAAAAGCATAGGAAAAACTTTTTTAAATTTTAAACCAAGAAGGAAAGTTAGTCAAGAAGGGATTGTATTTAGAATTTAATCAATTAAAAAGTCAGCAAAAATAGCAATATTTTAATGGTAAACGGTTTGGCATGAACCTTCGCAGTACAGAGATACAAAGATTCCCTGTCATAGGAGTCTCAAACTCTCACATTGCTCGTGTCTTGGTCTTTCATAAATATCGTTCCATCTTCAATTGTTAATTCAGGAGTAGTTTAGCACAGCAAATCAGGCAGCAAAGCAAGTAAAGCAAAATTAATCAGGGTTACAAAATAAAAAGCATCATATGGCTTGCATTTTTCAAAGTTACTGCTCTGATAAGTTTTCATGAAAAAAAAAAAATAGCCAAAGAGCTTAAGATAATTGGATTCCAGCAGTTACCGCTATTGTGATAGGTGCTGCTTTTCTTTAGATTTCCCACAACTCTCATGCATGCAGGGAACAAAGGACACCACATAAGCTTAAGTTATGATAAAAGACTGAAAACATTTCATTGGTTAAGAAATCCGGCAGGGAAAAAAAGGAAAAAAGAATCCCTTCAGTCCAAAAGAAAGCTTATAAAGCATGCATTGAAGGGCCCCTTGCTTTGGAAAACGCCTCCTGGAGCAATGGTTCGAAGGAGACAGATTTGTTTGCTTTGTAGTCTTCAGAATAGAGAATTGAAACAAAACAGGTACTGGAAAAAGAGTTCTCAGCTGAGAAGTGCTTTTTTGGTGGAATAGGTTCATTATAAAATTTATTTGAAACTATTTTGATGTGCTTAAAATACTGTTCAGGTGAATTGCAAGACTGCACTGTAAATGAAGTTTGAAAAGAGGCCTTATTTTGGACATTAAGGCTTCCTATGTGATGCTGGATGCCTGTATTAAAAGAAATTATCTAATTAGACTAAAGCAATCTCAACTTATTCACAGGTTGTTGACTATTCTGAAATAAAGCATTGAAGCATTCACAGGAACCTTTACGATAAACAACCAGATGCTCTGTTTTAACAGCTGGCTAATGTGAAAAACAAGACAATTCTTTTACAACTGGATTCCTTCACCCTATGTTTTTACCTTTTTGATATGAATAATAGACTAAGGAACTAAGCTCCAATTCCCATAACTCCTAAAATATATTACTAGGAAGAGTTGACTGGGGGGGGAGGGGGAACGGCTTCCAAAAACACTCAGATCCATGAAATATTTACCAGGGAAGGAAAAGCGCCTTACAAAAACATCTTAAACTATCTGACTCCTTAAATATAGGAACTGTAATGAAGTTTTCTGAACATGAAGCTCAATATTTTGCTGTGCTGCTTTTGTTTTGTTTTTAAGAGTTGGGGGTTATTGAATATGGGTTCAGGTTTTTTGCTCGTCTTAAACAAAAACAGCCCAACTAAACCAGTCTAGATAGTTACACTATTTCTCTGTATTTAATATGCATATTTATTCTCAATAATAACACATGGTTTTTAAGCTACTGATGGACTTGAAAGCTTTGGAAAAACCCGTCTGTGCTCAGAGACCTACATTAAAAAGCATACTACCATACAGCATCTACATGTGCCATGTATCAAGGAGAACATCACATGGCTCTTTCAGAGAACATTTCCAGCATTTTTCACTCTCAAAGTTTGTTTTTGCCCCTTTTTTTTTTTTGAAATTAAGTTCATCAACAGTGGGAAGCATGTCAAGTTTTCAGGTCAGAAAGCTACATTAAAATTTTCCAGTTGCTCTCTTTTTGTAATTATGGTACAAAAGCATATCAGGATTACTTTTGGTAACCATATTCTAATGTATGTCTGGTACTGCTCCAGGCAACTAGGACACAGAACATAACTTGAGGGAGGACAGAGAGCTGGCAGGTTGCCATACAAGTACAGAAAAGAGGAGAGGATAACATTTGGCTGAACAATAGTGAATAGGCTTTAAGAGCTCTAATGCTTAAATAATGAAAGATTTTTTTCCCCCCACAAACCAATAAACATTTTTTTTTCAATAGCGTAATCAACTAATTAGTATGTATTTGAACAATTATCAATTTGCTGTTCTTATGTAATTCTTTAGATTAAAAATTAATGGAATGTATTAGTACAAGGTCTCAGTCTGCATATATTTATGGCTACACATGATCAGCCAAATACCTGACAATACAATAAATGTGAGCTTGATTCATGAGATTGTCACCACAGCTTTTTTTTTTGCAGGTTACCATCAACCAAAACAATAGCTTTCTTAAAAGAACAAAAATACATTAACAGACCTTATAACTTGCTTAAGCAAAGGGCACCTACATTTGAATGCTTAAAAATATTACCACATTCCCAGTCCATAAACATTAAGTTTACAGAAGAATTTGAAATTTATGCACGATTTGCATCTTTAATTTGTCCTTGCTCTTTTTGTTTGACAAGAAAAGAGAAAGCAGAGAAAAAGAAAGAGCAGGAGAAGCTAAGGTTCAGTGGGTCAGAGTACCTGAGTATCCTTGGTAGGTTCTGCGTCAGAGCTGGCACACCAGTAGAAATAGAAAAGTGCACAAGCAGCAAAACAGAGAGAGATACCAAGATAGCCGAATTAATGACCACCGCCCCGCCAACGAAGCCAAACACAAATAGCAGCATGCATCCAGGATTCATGGCGCTGTGCTGGCATGGTGAAACGCCGGAACCAAGAAGGCTACACAGAGGCCGAGGGTGTATCTTTGTAGGCAAAGTCTGTCATTCAGCCGCTGCCACAAAAACAATGCCATCAGCAGCAGCTTTCCACTCTTCTGCAGCAGCTCCAAAGCAATGACATCACCTCTCCTCCCCCTCGCACCGAGCTGCCGGGCTCCTCGCAGCATCTATGCAGCGACGCAGAGACACAGCCAGCCCAGGAGTTCTTCTCCCCTCCTTCCACGCAGAGTTCATAGGCTAGAAAGCTCAAAATCTGCATAATATATTCACACCGAGCCCTTAGAACAAGTGGGTATCAAGATACACACCACCAACCTGAACACAAAGCAACAGCACGGTATCAATTATTTTGTCACAGCTGCTGACATTTTTTTCCTACCTACCTGAATGTAAACACCAAAAAAAAGCTGAAATTGAGATACACTTTGTACGTTAGCCTTAATGTTTAGCAGTACAACAGCAAAAGCTTTTCTCTACTAGTTTCTATGCTATTCTCTTACTGCATTCCAATCATACAACAAATCTTTCTGATTCAGCCAAATCGTTGTTGTAGGATTAAAGAACAAAGTCTTGCAAACACAAACGAATGGATTTTTCTTTCATTTCAGGGTGAGAGCATAATAAATAGCTTACCTAATTCTACTGTGTGTAGTGGATTCTAACTGTTCACCCCCTGTTAGCTGATGAAGTTTGGTTCTTTCCAAGTGCTCCATATAATTGTGAATCATCTGTTTAAAATGACAGAAACAGTAAAATTAATACTACTTGCTTTTAGTACAGTTGTGTAATTCTTAGCTAATACAATATATTTTTTTCTTGTAATGCTAAAAATAGTAAAAGCATTCAGAAACATTAAATAGATAAAGAAAGAAGTAAAATTATAGTGTGTAAGGCCACAAACCAGCAGAGAATCCCATAATTTTAAAAAAAGAGAACTTGTGAATTCATGCACAGGAAATATCCCAGCATCCAAAGTGCATGTAGTAAATTCAAAACTCTTGTTTATAATAAGTGCCATACTCAAATCCTTTTTAGGTGCTAAAACCTCTAATTATAGTAAATTAGAGTATCTGCTTGACATGACATTTTATTGCCTAACTGCAAAAAATCTGCAAAAGATCTGCATTCTCTTTCTCCCAACATTTAAATAAATTTAACTTCTCTTACAGAGAACACAGAAAGCTTTGGTTTCGAATCACCTAGATGGACTCCTCATAAAAAGGAGGGAGTGCCTGTGATTAGTCCTTGAGAAGAGCTCCGATCGCTTCCTCTCCTTCTGTGAAGAGACAGCCACGGGCCAACATGCTGACTCCTGCAGTCATGACTTATTTAATGAACCCTGATTCCAATCAGCCTAAGGACAATGCTGCTCAGCAGACAACTGATCTGGGTCGTGCATGGAGAGAAGTAGCAGGTATTGCCACATCATTCTAAAAGGCTAATTTGGACATGCATCTTCAGAATGAAAGATAGAAAAGTCTGAAGAGCATTGAAAGCCTGGAGAGAACCCTACATGACTATTTTTAGCATTTCTGTGCTCACATTCAACATTAATAGGGCACTCAGAAAAGGAAAAAAAATCATAGGTATATTGCACAAGAATTCAGTGCAATTTTTTTCCAAACCATATTCAAGCCATGTCAAAGGCTTCTTTCTGGAAATTATACCTATTCCGTAAAACTAGAATTTCTCAGAATCACAGAATATTCCGAGTTGGAAAGGCTCCAACAAGGACCACCATGTCCAACTTTTGTGGACGCATTTTCAGAACACCTTTATTAACAAGTACCTATACAACTAATACTATATAACCTTTTGTTTGTGAGGATATGTTCAAA
The DNA here is from genome assembly GCF_009819795.1 of Aythya fuligula. Lineage (NCBI taxonomy): Eukaryota > Metazoa > Chordata > Aves > Anseriformes > Anatidae > Aythya > Aythya fuligula. Next base: position 8,666,263 of record NC_045576.1, on the reverse strand, counting down.
CATTAGGACTAAATTCAGCAAGACCTGGAAACCTCCACCTACATGTTTCTGTCAAGTCAGGCTTCATGTGTCCAAGGCTACTAAGACAGGAGTTCAATGCAAACACCAGTTGACAGCATCAGCTACATATGGATAAATATTCTTAGGCTAAAATTCTCATATTACGAACAGATTTAAGATATCCTGATTGATAGGCATCATATAAATCAACATTACATGACATACAGATCTTTTCCCTGCATTCAATCGAAATACTTTTTTCTGCTCTGAATTATATTATCTTGCTATTTTTAGAGAAACATTATATAATGTACTTTAACTGCCGTCAAAAGCTTACAAAATTTATCCTCCCAAATGATACAAATGCAGCATTTTACTACAACCACCTCATTTGTTTTCTGAATTATTTTTAAATGCTTGCTTATATGCAGAAGCAATCAAAAAACTGAAAACTCCACTTTCAACTACCCAATGTTTCTTGTTTTTTCTGTTTCCATCAAGGAATCAAAATCAGGTGTTCCAATATTTCCTGAGCAGGGTTGTACATAATAACAAGTCTATAATTCAGAAATCCTAGAGAAAAAACCAATCATGAATTAGTTTGAGATGTATATAAGACCATTCAGTATTGTTTGTATACCCCCCCCCACCATAGAAGGAAATTATTGCACAAAACTCAACCTACCTGGAAAAATGTCAATTTGTAGGGCAGCATTTTTTAAAAAAATAAAGTTTTACACAGAACATCTTGTTTTTCTTTTTTTTTTTTTTTTTTTTTTTTAAAGCCACTGAACAGAAGCTAAGGAACTAATACCTTTCCAAGGAACAGTTACAACATGGGAAAAAAGAGTAGGGTCAGTAAAATCTGTCTAACTTCCGCGTTTTACAAAATATGTTGTTTAACCTACTTTCTTCCCTCCCCTCAGCCTGTTATTCTTTTGTTTACTGGAATGTCTCATCATATTTATTACCCGCATACAGCGGCTAGAGGGCAGGTCAATTTAAAGGACTAAGCAGTTTAGTATTGCTCTGCAGATGAAAATAATGCTGATGGTGAAAGCAGCATATCCATAGATCTCATGCTTCAGCACAAAGCGCATAAGCTATAAGAACACAAAAGTAAGATGAGAAAGGCAAACGTATGCATCTCATGCACGCGCAGTGCAGCACAGCAATTTCCCCACAGATTCAGGGTACAGATGCCTGCAGTGTCCCCACTGTCAGAAAAAACTATGTAAAGCTTACACACTGCCTTGATCCAGGGTCACATGTATGAAACTTGGCAATATTGGAATACCTTCTGCAAGGAGTTGAATTCCTCACCCTCCTTCCCTACACACGGGATGAGGGGCTACACAGCTGGTGCCAGAAATCACGTAACGTGAGACACAGCCCATGGATTCTCAACTTGTAGAAATCAGTATAATTAAAGCCTTGAAATGATAAATGCTGTAATTCATTGAGAAGTTATCTCAAAGTGCTCCTTTGCAACAAAATTTTGAAGACTCCCTCCAAAACCACTGGGATTTGAACTAGACAACATGCAGTGGCCCTTTCAACCGAAATTACTGAGCCTCAGCATATCCTTGAAGTGCACCATCTTCACCCAAATAAATGTCTCATGAAATAACGTGCTAGAAGTCAAAGCACTCAAAATTCAATCAAGAATGTTAAGAATACTCCATTATCTCAAGTTTTAATGTTATTGATAACTTAAGAAACGGAGTATCTACTGTTCTTACAAAGTTATAGAAAAGGACAGATAATAAATAAAAGACCACAGCTACTGTCTTCTTTCACAGAAGTTGCAGTCAATATTCAATCATTCGTAACCTTCTCCTACTGACAGCTCACTTTGCTGCCTCCAAAGGTCACAAGTATTTTGAATATGACCAATTGCTCCAAAGACAACATAATAAATACCAACCACTCTTCATCATTTTTGTGATTAAATACATTGCTCAGTTACCAATAGATGAAGGGATTAAAGAAAGCTCAAAACTTGGAAAAGTTAACTTCCATAGTTAACAGTATTTCAAAACTCCTATTCACTCATTTCAGGGCACATGAAATAGACAACTATAATGAGTGCTTGAACACATTACTGCATCAATACTCAAGTCATTCCCCTTGAACAGCAGCAACAGTCATCCAATGTCTTTCCATCTCAAAAAACACTCAGTTTCGTTAACACATACGGCATGTGACAAGTTCTAGAAGTATGAAATATTACAGGTTTTTCTCCCTCAAACTTCTGTGCTCAGTGAAAGACGAACATCCTGGCACTAGTTTGTATTCCTACCCTTACAAATAATCCCTCAATATACACAAGCCTTTTACTTCTTTTGCCACAAAGGTGTATAAATCCATAACCCCAGTCTGAGCATTTTTCTTTAACCGAGTTGAAAGCATCTCCTTCATGCCTTCCTTTCTCTTCTTGTTCCTTTTCGTGTCAAGGCTTCAGCCCCCTGAGGACAGCAGTTGGCAATTCTCTCACTGTCAGACGAGGCTCTGCACGACAGTGCTCACTGTTCAGTCTGCAGATCCAGCCAGGTTTGGCACAAGCAGCTCTTCCCTTTGGGAACAGGTGACCAACTGTGTATATATAGACATTTCTGTGTCCCACATAATCTAGACCTATTAAGGTAATGGACGTTTTTAGAATCACCTTGATTTAGTACATGAGTCCTAAATGAACTTCCATGTAACTCTTTTACCTTTAAGGGTTTGTGATGAGCTTGTCACCTCGGTAACATTCCCACTGATGAACCAGATGCTTCTTTATCCACATAAAAGACGATGTTGCTGGCAGTTACAATAACATGTAAAGATGCTAAATCTAGGTTTTTACATCAAGGTGCCAATGTTTAGCATAAGGCTTGAGAAAAACAATATGTTGGAACAAATATCCGAAGTATAACCTCAAAGACACCAAGTGTGGTCCCCAGGCTCAGCCAAAGCTGGAAGCATCCCTCTCCATTTAGCCTTCTCTTCCTGTTTCCCCACACTATGACCTGCCCAGGACACTTGTTTATCCAACTGAACCTGACAAAGTGCACACCCAATGCCAGGGATAGGCTCACTGTTCTGTCACATTGTATCAGTGCAAAACAGTGAGAAATTTGCATGGCCCAATTATGCTTCATTAAACTAAGCCCATATTCTCTGTGTCAGGAAGAGCGATATCGAACCATCTTACCCTTGTGTTTCCCAAAAGATAAAAAAGTGCTTGCTTAAGCAGAAGTTTTATTCTGGAAATCTGCGCAGAGAGGTGCTACAGGTGTTAGTCAACTCTCAAGTAAACAGTAAGAAGTGCTTTGCCCTGGTTTCCTGAGCAATGAACATGTAACAATTTTTTAAAGGTTTGTTTGAAGACTAAATGTGCCCTATCAACTACATAGCAAAAGAAAATATGCCCCTTTACATGCTACTTTAGGGGTTTGCTCCGAGTCCCGAGAAGCAGCGCATCACCTCTTTGCAGCACAGGTAAGCAATCTCCAGCAGGTACGTGCAGATAACAGGTCTGCTCTTATACAGGCAATGTAAGGAGTCAATTTTATATTTAACAAAATTGTATTTGAGATAAGTTATAACTGCATACCAGAATTTTTTTCTTTATTCTATAAAAAGAGATTTTTGGATTAGACCGTGTCCAACCCTTTAGCTTTTTAGCATACTGTCATCATGGCTGCGTGATCATTTCCTGCATCTGGCCCTTTACAGCTCTAGGAAGAGGAAAACAATATACATCTCCAGAAGTTAGAATCCAGGAACAAATAAAGCAGCATGCTGCTTTATTGCTCATCCATTCTGAGTGTTAAACCATAGTAATATTGGTGAAAAAACAAAAACCAGCTGTAAGCAACAGAAAGACAAAGGAGCAGAGCACGTTAGCTAAGCAGGGAATCACCACAAGGATGTGAGTACACGTCCAGGCTGCATTCATGCATTCTGTTCTGACTCAACAAGCCAACATCTCAAGTATCTGCTACAAATGCCTAGCTATGCTCCACCTTCAAATGTGCCAACTAAACGCTGAGGTTATCACACCCTAATCCACTTAAAATCAAGCCAGTTAGCTCAAGCACAGGCTTAGAAGGGAAGGAAGCTTACGGAATATATGGCACTCACACCCATTAGCTCACCTCCCAGTGTATGTAGAACTGGGAAGACAGACATAGGCTAATTTGACAGAAGGATGAAGAGGGCTAAAGCCTCTTCTGTGAGCTTTAACAAGTCAGGGCAGTCCTGCTGCCTCTGCAGCTGCACAGATGCCTCACTGCCAGGGCAGGCTGGTGCCCTTGGCTGCAATGCAGAGCACCGTCCCTAGCAGGCTGCACTGCTGAGCACTCCTAGCACTTGACAGCATGGCCACAGAGCCTCAGGGAAGTTCAGAGTTAGAAGAGGAAGCCATCCAAGTCTGAAATATTAAATCGTGATTAAAGAAGCTGGGCAGAGGAGGATGAAAGGAAGCAAATAGCAAAGGCAGGGAGAATAGAGAAAAATTGGTAGAAATTAAGATGGCAGAAAATACAGGCAAGCTGCATCTTTTATGTGACATCTGTCAGAGCAATCACTGCCAACATCTTCACTAAAAAAATCTAATACTCCATTCGTTATCTGGTCAACTGAAAGGAAAACAATTGTCATTTCAGTAAGTACCAAAACCAGATTACTTGCAAAGACAATAGTGAAGCTGATTCAGAAGGAAAAAAGTATTCCTTCCTATAAAAAATAACATACAAAAGGTTTTACAAATATGTATTGTGATCGAAGTATTTAAATCTGTGCACTTGATAACACTGCTTAAAGTAGATTGAGCATTTGCTAAAATACCTTGCATTAGGACCTGCACAGACCTAAAACATGAAGATCTGTCTGTTGGGAGAAGGGGAAGCAGGAAATCACAAAGGGGAAGAGGGAAGAAGGGGACTATTATCAGTCTCTTCCAGTCCTTAAGTCTCAAACACACACCAGAAACCTGCAATAAAATGCTGATCTTCTTGACATACCTCAGACTGTCTCACAAATTCACAGATTACAAAATTGGCAATGGTCTAATTGTAATCAAAAATATAGTTAAGAGCACAGATGAAGAATATCTAGTTACTTCCTGAGGACTGTCACAGCTGTTAAAAAGACCCCTAACCTTCTAAAAACAATCGTACTGCTGGGAGCTTTGTCCTTAGTCCCCACTCCAGAGCTGAGCTTTCTCAGCCTACAAGTTCATTACCCCATCAATTCTCCATGCTTTATCTTTAATATACTGTTGTATTTCAGTAGATGTCAGCTGATGGCCTGAGAGTTTTGTATGCCTTTGTAACATATATACATGTCACCTAAAGACAGAGATCAAAGTCTACATACACAAAAGCAGAAATATCCTATGGCAAGGGTGTTTGTTTTTAGAAACTATGTAAAACATGTTTTTTCTGCATCACCCTGATTTCCTTAGTGTTTTGAATTGTAAGAAGTTGGCTAAACAAAGAAAGAGGTGAAACATGTCAAAATACTAAAACAAGGGAACAAATGAAGAACAAAGGAAGCAAGCATACTGAAAGGAAGCACAGAAAACAAGAGACCTGTTTTTAGGAGCACAGAGATATGGATATGCCATATCACATTACAACTCGTTTCTTTATGAAGGAAGGACATAATCACCTCAGTGACAATAAAACCCAAGACAACCTTCTCCCTACACCAAAGAAAGTGAATGTAAGATGTAAGAGCATTTGATAAATTGGAATCAAACCAGCAAAGGTTGTTGTCCATTTTGGAGCAAAACCTACGTAAAAAGATATTCAGAATGTTTCATTAGCATTTCAGTGAATTACTGGTACCCCACACATTTAGTTAACTCAAACTCTGCAAAAGAAGATTTGATAAAAAAAATTGTGCCATTTCTATTGTGGTAGTAACTCATAGGGTCTAACTGAACTAAACCAAACCTGTGAAGGCACACAGTACTCTGAAGCACTTTCAACTCAAAAGGAAGCAAGCCTACAACTGAGCAGCATTAACCTTTGTCACTTCGTGTTTTACTTAAGTTTCCAGTTTTCAACAGCTGCAGCTTCTAAAGTAACTATTTAGTAACAAATGTGATCTTAAATACATTAAAATTACAGCAAATGCAACATTATAAAAATACGAAAAGCAGAGGTCTTGTCATGCAATACTTGAATGCTATATGCTGGCTGCCATTCCAAATGACTTCCAGCTGTTGTCAGTATTAAAGCAATTTTAAGATGAGTATGCTACGTATTAAAAGGTAACCAAACCCAACACTAATGCTTGCTTCTCCTTCCCTCACATCCTTCAAACTACAAATAGTCAATATCACATTCCCCTCTGTTACTAATGTTCCTAAACCAGCTATCTGATCTTTCAAATAAGAAAGGCAAAGCAATCAGAGTAAGGGGAAGAACGAGAATTGTGCTATTGAGTACTTCAGACTGATCAGAATTATTCAAAGAACATAGGGATTTCCTTACTAAAATAAATATGCTAACTAGGCAGTAAGCATCCCTGCATGGGAAAAACAACCTGCAGTTAAAAATCAAAGCATTGCAAGTCCCTTTATGCTACAGAACGTTCTTTTAGCAGTGTGGCTATTTGTTTTTATTTAACTTAATAGACAAAGTCAAACTTGTGCTGTGTTTATCAGCAATAACTTTTTTTTTTTTTAAAACAGCTATCAATAAGTACGGCAAGGTTTTCTGATCATGATGCTCAGTAGAAGGACAACTTTTTTTTGTTTCTATTTCTTTGAAATCTGCTAGTGTGCTTTCAAAAACTGTCTTTAAAATACAAAAAAGCAAATTCCTTTTTTTTTTTTTTGTATTCTGAAAGTGTGAGAAAGCTACAGAAGGTATAATCAAACTAACATGGAAAAAAACATATCCGGGGATATGAATGAGATGAAAACTAAATCTCAAGTGACACCTGGTTACAACCAACATTAAGAAAACAAATATCCAAGTATCAGAGTATCAGTGAATAGATTAAATACGCAATAATTTTCAGTTGCTCAGGATAGGACGTCTTCCTTAGATATACATTTTTACAGTATCTTGTTATAATGACCTACCTCTGTGTGTCTTGAATGAAGAGCATTGTATTCTTTCTTGAGTTCTGCTTCCCTCTCTTCCAGTCTGCTAACTAGAAGACAAAAATTGAGAAAGGAATTAAATTCATAAACCTAAAAAACTTCTGATCTAGTTGCTTAATCCTGGACAAATCAGAGACAAGAATATTGTTGGCAATGAATAGCAAAGAGCAGAATAGAAAGTACATCAGTTCCTCCTTACACTCTCATCACTTGAGCTTCCTGAACACACCAACAGGAGCACAATGTTACAAACTGCAGTCCCCATAAGAAAGACAGCACTATTTTCCCTGGCTGATGCTAGTTCAATGACAGGATTTTTATGTTCAAGAACAGCTTGTATCAATCCAGATCTTTTCCACACATGAACATAAAAAACCCAAGAGGCAGAAACCACATCATATAGGATGAGAGTTGCAAGCTCCAGCAGAAGTTCTACCTTGCTTTCCTAAAATATGACCAGACATCTCCAGAGGCATTTAACTGGCACAAATATAAACAAGGTATTTTGAAATAGCTTCAAGTCACGCATTGTGGTACAGAAATTAAGGCTTTTATGGTAGCATTCACTCATATTCCACTGAGGTAATAATAATGCAGTAATACAATAAATTCAGTGAAAGAAAATATTCGAATACTTGTGTAGGCATTCCAAATTAAAGATATGTCTAGCAGATTAAAGTAACATTTCAGAAACTACATAATATTAAAGAGGAGACGATCTGGAACAAACTGATTTTTTTTTCCCCCCTTCAGGAAAAAAGTGAAAGAACAACTTTTTTTCCCCCATTAAAACAGAAAACACTTCTTGCTGCCAGTCTTAAATGGGAAAGACATCTTTTTCTTTGGGTATTTTGTGACATGGTATTTATGGGATATAAGGATGAGTCTCAAATTCTGTAACTGCAGTTCCCTTATTCCATTTGCCATGAAGTAGCTTCCCATACTCCATTTGTTTAAATACTCCTGGGAAACTTAGAATTTATAGTTACTCACCTCCAGAGACTCATTGCCAACCACATTATCTGAAGATGAATGCTAGCATTTTCTTTGGTATTTGCACATTTTACCATTGCTGACTGGGTATTCTGAAAGTCAATTCTCATCTCTTTTTAGCTCCATACATCTGTATTTTGGCACAGTGCTTTATTGCAAGTAGGTTCCAATCAAAAAACCTTTGCCAGAGTTAAATGCTGGAACCAAAATACGCAATTGTCTGTTCAACCAAATCTGTATAAACATTCTTAGCTCCTAATCTAATCTCGCTCTTATAAGAACATTAAGTTTCTTGACACAACCTTTTGCACTCTACCTATAAATACCTCACCAAAAGTATCAAATCAAACTTTATTTACATTAATGCAAGATTGAATGCTTCCAATTCTGCACCATTATCAGACTGAACAAAAGCTCTTCGGGTCAAATAACAGGAAGCGATGTAAAAGTGTTTCCATCCTACCATATATTTTACAGCACAATACACACAGCAATACACAGTTTTGAGAGGCAATGCAGGACACAAAAATGATATCTAATGAATGGAAGAATTTAATTTATTATTTTTAGATAGACATTTTAAACCTCCTCATACAGTTAAAGGGAGCCCATGTAAGTGCCTACAGAAACAAGTGTCAAAATGTGTAATTGCAAAGCTTGACATAAAAATTTTACCTGGTATCTTAAAATGGCAGGCATAATAGTCAGAAAAAAAACTACGTTTTGCATGAAATGCCCATGGGAGGCATCCCAGCCATACCCGGGGAGAAGATGCAGGCCGGGCTGCAGCAGCTCTACCTCCCCACGGCCCCAGCAGTGCCTGCAGCTCCTCCTGGCAATGTCCATCTCCGGGCTCTACATTCAAGTCCCCGCTGCCTCTCTGCCCCCCCACAGACCTGGAAGCCTTTCAGCTGCACAAGACCTTGCTTTAGGACAGGCAAACGGCCTGGAAATGATGGAAATGCAAACTGCATTGCTAATTAGCTTCATGTTTTGTGAAACCTGCTCCCTTCCCTAGAAACGGTTTCCAAGTGCCCCGGCACAGGCCCAGGGGCCCTCCACAGCCCCACACCAACTAACACAAGCTCCACGTGGATCCCTGCTGCTTCCTGACAGCAACCAAGGCTGTGATTCAAGGCAACCACAGCAGGGTTTGGTGGAGACAATGGTGGGGCACCCCCAAACCGCTCGATACACTGGCATCTGGGCACCACAACCAACACTGAGTCCTGGAGATGAACTTGAGCTGGAAGATTCTGGGAGAATTACTTTATGCAACGTATTTAGTGGAAATTAAAGTGGTGCTCTAGGTGCTACAAACATGCTTCTTTCTTCACAGCTGTCTGTAACCTTCCTTCATGAAGCCCACAAAAGCACCTCCCATAATTAGCTACACAGCAAACACTTTCACGAAGGTTGCGGTTCCATAATGAAGCACGCTATTTTCTCCTATCATCCAATTTTAATTAGTTCCTGAAATCAAGTAATAGAAAACAGTAGTACATAAATACAGTTACTGAATATTCAAAGAGGAGATCTTCATAAAAATGGTTACTCAAGATCAGGTTTAGTTATGCACGGAAGTTTAAAAATAATATGAACGCCCTAGAAAGTTGCATTTCTCATTCCCAGTTTTCTTCTGGGAGTTGTCTCCAGTTTCTTAATGCTCACATCACACTTCTACAGCTGGCAGTTTCAGCCACAAGCAGATGTACGCTAAGTTTATGTACCTCAGATACCATATTAACAGTCCTCAAAACAAGCTTTTCCAATACCAACAGGACAATAAACACTGGAAACCTATTTGACACAGAACATGTTTCCCCAAAGAGATGATCTAAACCAAACATCAGCCAACAGAGCACACTTCCCTTTTCCAGTTAAACACCATGGAAGAGATCAGATATTCCCTTGGGATCAGAGATCACCACACTCCTAAACACAGAGGGTACCTGCACCTGGTGAAGAACAGCCAGAAGACTTGAGGAAGACCATAAGGTTCTGGCCCCCAAACCTTAGAGGAACTAATAAAGTCACTATTAAATAAACACTCCTGTCAGCAGCAAGAGGAAGTTCACAGCAATGAAATAGGAGACAGAAGAAATGCCTTCCAATGGCACACAGAAGCACATTTAAACTGCATTGTTGTCAGCTCTGTTTTACTCCACCACACAAAAGAGTGGAAGTCTGGAACCGCCCTGATAACATCCACCCGAAGCAGGAACCGTGCCGGCACTGCCTAACACCACTGGGTCCGCAAAGAGCCTGCCAGCCAGGGATCCAAGCAAAGGTCACATTTTTGTTTAAAGTAACAACATTAAAAACACCTCTGACGTTTCCTAAGATGTTGAATTCCTAACGGGTAGCTGATGAAATCAGTTTGATGCTGCACATTGTCCGAATGCTTCAGGGAACAAAGTTAAAAACCCTTTAGCTGCCATCACTGCCATACGTATGAAGTTTCCCACGTGTTTTGCCATGCAAGAGCACAACCTTAGTGCAAAGTATCCACCGCCTCTGTCATAATGGCTTTATAAAGCCATTATATCCTTGTTACATCATGTGAGATACAGTGCAAGTTTATGATGGATACTACAGGGGCAAAATGTAATAAACACTGAAAGAGTGCCACCGCTCATGGCTGCAAGTCTACCTTTCAAAAATGGAAACGTCTTCATATTACGTCACTGTGGGCTTTGTTGACATTCTACAACAAAAAAGACTCAGCTTTAAAAGGAAGAGCACAAAATGCAGGTTCCCTACTATTTTTAGGCCAATGTGAAAGCATCCTACTGGCACACCATCACAAATTCACGCTCAAGGTCTGTCTGCAACCTTCTCCAGCACTATCAATATCCTAACACATTCAATGACCTGAAGCACCAGTCTTAACTGAAGTCCTCTCAAATCAAACCAATTGAACCTAAAAAAAGGAGGTTACACATTAAACTAGACAAGCCTCTGGAGTTTCTACCACTTGACAGCATTACAAAGAATTAGGCAGCACAGCTGCCTACCCTGCCTGTTCAAAAATCAGAGCTTACCTCCCAAGTCTGATGGCTTTTACCAAGTTTGGAACACCCTCCATCTGTATGTTGTCCTCTGCCTCAAACTGCTGATAAGCCTAAGGGGGAGAAAGAGAAACAGACCTGCTAGAACACCAAATCCAACCTGTGTGGCACCTTCAAGAGGAATGGCAAGTTCCTGCTACACAAACCAGGACACAGATCCAGCTCACCGACAAGCCCTTCCTGGCACTGAAGCCATCTGAAAGCTCTCCTTGAACAGTTCTCATCCAGATCTGTTCTTAAATGCAAGTCCCATAGCAAAGTTAACTTACAGACCAAGCACAACCGATTCTATGAGCCAGCAGGACCTCATGATCTAGTAAGTTGCTAAAGGACAGACATCAGACATTGCCTGAAACCAGCACTGAAGCTGTCAAGCAATTATTTAACCCAAAAGTGATAAGACCAGGAAATAATCAACACAGAAAACAAATTTTTAATACAAGTGGCAAATCCAATTCCTTGTCAACCAGCATCTTCGAGTAGCTCTTACTGCTGTGAACTGCAGATCTACTTTGCAGTTCAAAAATAGGGCACTAAATCAGGTAACTTCATTGTCAAGATAATGCTCTACTGATTGCAAATAACACACAAAGCTCCAAGGTCTTGTTGCTGCCATCTCTGGACTGTTCAAGTACCCACTGTATCAAACAAACCTCCAAATCATAGAAATTTATCATCAAAAGCTTGACATAACTTCAAAAACGCTCCTTCAACTTTCTGCTACCACCATTTCATTATATTAATGCAGACAGCTGCACTGCCAGGCTCCCTCACAGAGACTGAAATTGAAATGAACAAGGATATGTACAAGCCAACTTCTATAAAAATCAAATCAAAAATTGGATCTATTACTAACTTCTCCCTTGTTCTCTGGCCAAAATAGTGTTTCACTGAGGAAAGTTTTGAGTGTTTGTTTTGAAAAGTAATATATTTGCTTATACATTTGGCTACTGAAGCAAGTCACTTTTTCCAAAAAAATCCAGAGTCAACATAAATGCAGAAGACAGCAGACTGGACTCGTGTTTAAAGCCAGATAACCCAAACAACTTGGGAACGTAGGAGTCTTAGAGAAAAAGAAAAAAAAAAAAGCTTTTAAAGCTTTTCTCCATTGTTAGAGGAAAAAAAGCAGTTATAACAAAATTCAGCACCCAAACCACTGGCATGCCACTCAATTTAAAAAATAGATTTCCACAAGCAGTTAATTACATGTCAGCAGATTTCAACCTACTCTGACCACTTTTGCTCAGGTATATTAATAGATTAGTTCACAGCAGACCAATCACTGCTCTCATTTTCTACTCCATTTTGGTTTAGCCTCCAGCCTTGTAGCGTGACTTAGTGCAACCTCCCAAGCTAACTGTAGCCTCTGCTCCATCTAGTGGACGACTGATTCCCACAAGGCAGAAACACCAGGTACCACTATAGTTTCTCAACATAAGGCAGCCCACAGATGCCCATAAAAATTAAGCATTGGAAAACTATTTTAAGAAGGTAAAAAGGAACCATAACTGAAGCTGTAATAGCACTGTTGTTGGTCTTCACCTTTTTCACAGCATAAAGAACTAACAGAGGGGGTATAGATGATAATTCCACACTCGCATTCAAGCGGAAAGGTACCAGACACCTTCAGGTCTGAACGCCCCACGGCAGGAGCTGGTTTGTTTCCTAACAGCAGTGCCTTGTCACAGATGCTCTGGCTGAAGTGCAGAGCTGGGAAATAAACATCCCCTTGGTGCAAGAGCAGCCGGAGGTACCCAGGGAGCTCCTGAAACGCCGCCAGGCTCGTCACCTCTCCAAGCAACTGAGAAAGGCTTTAGTCAAAAACAAGTGTTTGTTTCTGGCACACTTTGATGCTCACACTCCTCCTCACAGAACAGTTCTTCAAGTTTAGTAAACGATACCCACAGCACAGTGTAGAAGGAGGGGGAGTATCTGTGCCTTGTCAACAAGCCAATGTAGATGAGCAACGCTGAGGAGAACCCAGCAAACTAAGGTCCAAATTCATTAATCAAGAAATACAAGAACTTGATATGCTCTATTCCTTTTCTGCTGGAAAAGAGCCTGCTTTCAGTCTTCACAAAATACATGGGAATAAAGACCTCCCCTGAACAAGCCTTAGCTTCTCAGCTTGAGGATCTACCAAAAAGGTCTCTTGAACTCCTTAGAAAAACCACTCCTGTTGAGCCGTACCTAGAAATAGCATTACCAACAGCTGTATTTCACACCAGTTGCTGACATTATCACGTGTGCAGATACTCAAGTCACGAGTCACGTCTCAAACCAATGTTAGGTTTCACAGGTGAAAGTTCATATTAAAGTTTCATTGTTAACTACACACGTCTACATCCAATTGCTTCTGCAGTAAGGTGTCAGCAGATCTCTGGCGCTGGGTGCCTTCAGATTGTAGATCAAGATGTCCATCTCTGTGTACGCTGTAATAATGCTGGTATCTGGCAAGTTCAGATGAAAATGAATAGCAAACATCTGCAGAAGATTCACAACAGTAACCAGTCCTGCAATCTCTTGAAGTCAGTAAAAGCAACAGCTCTGTTTAGCATAGGAGGAAAACAAATCTGCATGTTTACATCAGCTGCCAAAACATTTGCCTCATATCCCAAATAAAACCTACGGCCAGCAGTATCAATTGCTGAGTTATGTCACCTGATGTGGGAAATAGTCAACCCAACAGTTGTGGCACAATGTCCCCAGCTCTGAAGACAGAGGTTTAATTTTATATGTAGTTTTTTCCAAATAAAATCTAACAAGCATACTTAGGAAGTTTATGTTTGATAAACTTATGAGGTATGGAAACATATCTGTGCTTCAGTTGTCCTGTCAAATGTGGCAAGGTACCTTGGTTATATTTAAGCACTAGGCAGATCCAGAAAAGAAACCAAATCTCTCAACTCCCAGAGCCTACCATCACTATCAGAAAGCACTTGATCCATCCAGATGACTTTTTTTTCCCCCAATTTCTCTTGGGATTAAACCCGACTATCCTTGTGAATAAGTTAACCTGAAAAATGATTCCTCCAGAAAGCACATCCCAAAGCTGTTCACTTACGCAATAAGCCACAAGATATACTATAGTTGCCTTTCACAAAACAAACAAACCAAGCCACCTGATATTCCCAAAGAGTGATGCAAGGAGGGAAAAGAATAAACTTCTCTAGCTCCCACAGAATTCACTGGGGCACCAGGGGAGCACCGCAAGGCTCACACCCCATTTAGTAACCAGACCAAGCAACACCCACAGCAACACAGCATGTGCAATTGTGGAGCTCAGCTGGACAAGCAAGGTATGCATTTGTACTACAAGTTTTTAAACAGCTCTGTGAGCCTGATTTTCCAGATTCAAGATTGAAATTTGAAACTTCTTAAGGCTGCAAGCTAGTTACAAGCAGAGCTAGTGGCATCGCTACAATCAAGACTTAAAATAATGTGAAACTGTTAGGCAGTTATCTAAAGCTCTTGATAAAGATGTTCAGGGTTATCAAAGACTGGTGTCAGCCTCAGACACTTGTCTGAAGTGTGAGGGATGGGAAGGGGAAGAGAAGAATTGAAGTGTTAAAGCTTCTAATTTGAAACAAGAAACACCAGCACATCCATGCCTGGCACACCCCTGCAATGTTCACAGGTGCCCTCTGCTGTCAAGAAAAAAATCCAGAAGTCTACTCGAGCAATAAAGCCAAAGAGACATCTGCTCTCCGAGTAAAAATTTTTCTTAAGACTGACAGCAAGAGCTTCTGAAACTGCCCGTACTGACATCATCCCAAGACAAGTATCATGAAGATAGATCCTGGAGACTTAATTTGCTTTTACTTCCACTAGCCACAGGGCCAGACTTCCCTGTGCTCCCTGCACAGGTAACAATGACAGCCAAGGCTGCCAATGCAGGGCTGGAGAGGGGCAGACAATGCAAAGTCACAGAGAAAAAGCAGCAGTGCAAAATGAGACGAGTAAATGGATGACAGGCCAAAGAGCCGTGCCACAGCAGCACATTCCTGCACTCAAATAGAAGTCACAAATCCTTACACCTTTGCTCTACTTCAAGCAGTTGTAAAGCTTACCAAAATATCCCAGGATGCAACTTGCCACTTCTATTTTCTGGCAGCAAACTTGACTTCGACAACCACCACAACCCACCAAAACCAAGGATCAGGTGCTTTATATTGTGCAAGTGATAGCCAGACGTGCATCTGCCCCTGCCACACAGGCTTTCACCATCTACAGCAGCTCAGTGCACTCTCAGCGGTGCCACCAGGCCAAGCTGTCCCCCTCTGCCCCTTCCCCATTCCTCC
Source organism: Aythya fuligula (assembly GCF_009819795.1). Lineage (NCBI taxonomy): Eukaryota > Metazoa > Chordata > Aves > Anseriformes > Anatidae > Aythya > Aythya fuligula. The sequence goes on along the minus strand of NC_045576.1, from coordinate 8,650,790 downwards.
GGGAAATGTTTTGTCATGGTAGGTCACTGGTCTAGGCTGCAGCTGACAGCAAACGTTTAAATCAGTAACGTGGTGGGTGGGAAGTGAACCACAATAATGTAGAAACTAGTTGACAAAAACTAAGCTTCCTTTTCCACTTCTTTAATTTCAAATGGCAGACTTATTCCAGCCCAGCTGGTTACATATGTGGCTATGAACGTAATCCCACATGATACTTCAGTTGAAAGAAATATTTTTTTTTAGTGGGAAGATCACTGTGATTAAGTGTTTTCAAAGCAGTTCATTTTATTTGTAAAGCATTTCAATCTCTGTGAGGAGCAACATGTGAACTCTTTAGCAGAAGGGAGTACTATTTATCCTGCTCAAGGTTTGGATACCATCTAGCAGATGAAACTACCTTCAGAGATGCAGCCCCATGTCTTAATTGGGTTTTATTCTAAAAATCAGTCAATTATGAAAATGCCAATAAGCTCTATTGTGAGATTTTACCAACTTGAACTTCAGTGTTATCTGTAACTTACATGTAAGTAAAAGCCTAGATTTTGAGTCAAAATCTTATTGACTTAGGTTACTGACAAAAAAAAAAAACCTTATTTTGAGTCAAAACAAACCCATGACTCATTCTTGCTGTCATTCTTCACCAGGAGGCACAAAGTAAGTCACCCAACATCTGAACTCTTGTATCTGTATTGTATTTTGACAGCAAGAATTAAAATATACAAGGCATAAACCCCTGGGTCTCCATTTAGTTCACAAGACTGGCATTTCCATCTTTGACCAAACCCACACCACTGTTCTCAGATGAAAAACAAAACAGACCTCCCACATACTTTGAGGCAGTTCAACAGCAGCCAAACACCAGCACGGCCACTTGGTGAATTTCTGCAATCTAATATGCACGAAAGTGCTTAAACATAAACCCTAGGTTTGTGCCTGTGGCAAAACTGTAGTGTCTCACAAAGATGTTTGCCAGGCTCAGGAGTGCTTTGATTCTGAGATTGGAAAGTGGATCCCTAAGAAAACGGGATGTAAAAATGGTTAGTCTAGTATCTATCACATTCCACTGATACTAAGTAATCTAGTATATCACATTCCACTGATACTAAGTACGAAGTAATACATGAAGCATTTTCCGATAAACTGATGTCGCTATCTCAGCCTCTGTACTCTGACCCAGAAGGGCCAAGCCAGGTTTCACTAGCTTACTCACCCTGTGCCAGGAACTGGCACGTCCCATTACAGGTGATAACAGCACCACTATTCAGAATGTCGGTGTGGTAACAGCTGGCAATACCACAGACTGATTTAAGTGCACAGACAGTACCAGACGTAGAGAAAAAGAAATATAACTAGATGGTTCATATCTCCATCCAGTGAATTCAAGTGACATACTTGTATTTTTGGTGTCATAGGACGCACAAATTGCCTTGCCTATGGAATAGAAGAGATAATACTGCAAAGTTAGACTTCTTGAAGAATCTGTATACCTGCATCGTTTTCATACCCTAGAAATTTAGATCACTGAAAAATCAGTTCAGTTGCATAATATTCATTAGGTGTTCACAACTGTGTTTACGGCTCCTTTGATCTTACTCTGCATCAGCAGCATTTCAAGTATTTGTAACACTTTCATGTTGTCCTAGACAAGCTACCAAGCCACATCATAAGCCAAACCCAGTGTTCCATACAGCTCTGTTGTTTCTCAAAAGTTATGTTTCTACCCTTACTCATAACACTGAAAACCAAACTTCACAGAAGATTATTATATCTTAGGATGAAAAAAGAAAGCTCTAACTTCTTGCATTACAGACATGGAAGGTGGCTGACAAGAAACAGAGGAGGAAAGAACAGTGGAGAAGAGAGCTACTCGACAAGTGGCAGCTCGCTTTTAGAAGCTGATCTTATCCCAGCCTGATCAGGCTTGATAACACTCCGTCACTGCATTTGTGCATGAGCCAGCAATAAAAGCTGTATATTAACAGCCAGGTATACTCGTCTTAGGTGAACAGAAATGAGCTCAGAAGCACCTCTCATCAGTTTGACAAAAACATCAATTGACATTAATCAACATTTCTATACTGTGCCCAAAAATGTTAAATGAAAACACAAAGATCAGAACCTTCACTGAACACTTAACAGACTCGAAGCAAAAAAAAAAAAAAAAAAAAATGAATCCATGATTAGCAACAGAGCTTTCATTTTCACTTTCAGACTGGGGGTGGAAGAGATGGAATGAGAGAATATTTTTGTGGTTTAGAGGTTTTTTGTTATTTTTTCTTTACCCTTTCCTCAACTAGAGGTAGAAAAACCCACAATGAAGTTTTGATCAACCACTGAATCCACCTGGATAAGAACCAGTCCAACAAAGAGCTACATTACATTCATTTTGTAACTTTCCATATTTCAAACAAACTAAACATTGCTGTGTTTCTCCAAAACTTACACAAATTTTGGTAAATTACACAGAACATCTCAAAGTAGTACACTTCCTCAACTCATTTTCTGTAAATACTAAATGACTTAAAAATAATTCAGCAAAGTTTTATAAATGCTCACTAGAATCAGAAGCAGAGGTATTCTTATCCAGTAACACTTCTAATCCCAAAGACTACATTTATTTTTAGCACAGGCAACAGTTTAATAAGATGCAAATTTATTTGTGGGGAAGAAAGTTAGCTTATTCTCTTGTTACTGATTGCAAAACAAGTTCTAAAAGCTCTTGAAAAAGTTGCTAAAGAAGAAGATAGCACGATTTAAAAGGAAAACAAATACGATAGAAGAAGAATCACATTATAAACCATATGCATGTATCTAATTTTTTTTTTTTGCCTTAATTGTAAGGAAAACAAACTTGCACAGGAATTAAAAGTTATTTGTCAAAATGCACAAATCAGTATAGATATTCAGCACGCATGTTACCATTCTACAGAACAAAATTCTAATACACTATTATCACATTAAACACGGTGCAATATATATTTTACTTACTTTGATCAGCATAGTTTTTTGCTTTTAGTTCAAGCTGTCGAGTTTGTGATTCTAATGCTTCCACTCTGGTCTGCAAGTCCTTTTTCTCTTGTTCTTGAGAATCTTCAAACTCAATGAATTTCTAGACAGGAAAATATAGTCAAATTAGACTTGAGTTCAAAAAACTTTAAAAGGCATGAGCAAATTTCATTTCTATTTCATCAAACTGAAGCAACAGATGCACGATCATTCCTAGATTTAAGTAGAAAGACTTTCACTTCAAGAAGCATGTAGGAAACAATACAGAGCTCTTCACAGCAAAGAAGGATACAACTGGGTTCCCAGAATAACACCTCTACAGCCCACATTCACTCTTGTGTCCACTGGTCAAGTATCCCATCCATCCAGCATGCTTCGCATAATCACCATCATCTAAGTACCGGCTTCTTCAGAGAATCCCGCTCAGTACTAACACAAACATGAATTATTTTATTTTATCCCAGCTTCACACACTGCCTGCCAACCCCACATAGGAATACAGAAGGCCTCAGTATCCTTTGATTTGACTGAACATCTATGAAGCACACCTTCACCAAGAAGCCATGAAATGAAAACACAGCCACTACAGTACACACCTTCCAACTGCCAGCCAAAAATATCACACATTTTCCATCCCCACCCAATTGCTTCTAGTGTCCAACAGATTATAAAACGTTGAGTCTTTATCAACAGCTTAATAACCATCTCCTCCAATCTGTCAACTGCTTAGCCAACCACTTACAGACACTGCAATAGTGCTGGTCACACCACCTTCTGCTACTGTGGTTTACCAAGGAGCAACACTCAACATTCTGGAGCTCACTAACAAGTACCAGCATTTATATTCTGTAACATACAAGTTAACAATTCATCACTATGGAAGTTTTAAAAGCTTTTTTTCCCCCCCTATTTATCTTAACCAAAACCTGAAGAAATTGAGCATGTCCTGGCAGCACAAAGACTACCTCGAACAGCTAAAGATGGATTAGGTCACACAGAGCTCCATTCAGCACTGCAAAAAGGCCAAAGCATGAGGAAAAGCTACTAAGACAGCTAATGACATGAGGAAAAGCGTATCAGAGGCCTTCACCAAGAAGAGCCCAGACAGCAACGGGGTTCAGAAGAAAGCTGCAGCTGGATACCACGTGGAAGCAAAGAAAAGGAGCCCAGATACTAGGGAAGAGCCAGCAAGTTAAAAAAAAAAAAAAAAAAAAAGGATTATTAATTTCACCTTATCATCAGGATTAATGGAAAAAGGACAGTGCCCACTTCCCTCCTTTCCTTCAGTCCTCCCACTGAAGTGGGAAAATCGCCCACTTGATGGGACTGAGCGGAAGGAGGTGTCTAATGGGAAGGATTCCCTTGGAGCAGTCACAAGGTTACGAGCTATCTTCACACTGGGGATCAGTTTAACTGGTAACCTTTAACAACACCCAGAAGAAAAAGCAAAGTGCACAAGCAGAAGGAAAGGCACGTGAGCCTGTTACAAACCAGCTTTTCAAATAGTAATATTACAGGTGATTTGAATATAACCACGTCCTGTGTGTTTCTAGGAAAATTTAGTGGAAAAAATTATTCAGACGCTCACACACCAACTTTTAATAAGCTGGTAAGTTTTAACAAACATATGGACTACAGCTTCTTACCCTATGGAAGGGCTTCAGCTTAGCACAGTCATCAGAAAAGATTTTTATTAAAAATGACTTCAAATGTACAAATGCATCAAAATCTATGCAGAAGAACAAGAGTTCCTTTCAGGCAAGCTCTACATGGCTATCACAGGACTCCGAACGGCGTTCATATGACTGTGCCTGCAGCAAAAGTCATGAAACAATCGAGAAGCAGCTGACACTAACCCAGGTGGGACTGCTTCGGGTTCTGCAATTTAAAAGTTAGTTCTTCCCCCACTTCCAAAAGACAGACGTGAAAGTCTTTGCACAGCACGCCCTCCAAAAACAGTTTAGGAATATTAATTTGACAGCGTATGACCAAAAACCTCAAACTTAAAACTTGTTCAATCTCCCCTTTGCAGCAGATGATATAATAGTTTTGCCCCTTATATTGAAAAATTCAAGTCAAGTCTAGCTTATTCATTCTTTGCAGACTTCCATTTTAAGGAGGGCTTCAAAGTTGGACACAAATTTGGCACCAGGGCTAAATACCACCATGGTCTGGTACATAAAACATGGGAAAACATGAAAGAAGAATTATGAAACAGAACTATAACATCTTTGTTTGGGAAATCATCAGAGAACCAACTAAAGTCAGATGTGTTTCAGAATTTGCAAAAGGCCAGTGACAATTATACTTTTGACTAAGCAGCCGTTCAAAGCCATCAATGCCACTGCTGGTCACAAAACTGTGGACAGAGTCCTTCATTATTTCCTATTTCCTCTCATGTTCTTCAACTGCACGCAAGAGAAGTGGTTTTGCATTAAAATTAAATAAATGATCTGTTAGTTTTTCACTCATTTACCTTCACTTTGTTAGAGTAAGGGTTCAAGTTACATCTCTTCAGAAAACTTTCTGATTCAAGACGGATCTTTTTTTCTCTCCCTCTGCTGAGAACTGTACCAGATCAAGCCACAGACCAAGTCCTTGAGGCTGAGTGTGTCTGTGCTGTTTCATCTCCCCTTCCTGTGACGGGGCAGGCCCAGGCAGAGCCCCGGGAGCTGGTCACCCTGCCTTGACTAAGCCTGTATGACTAGGATGGAAAGACCAGTCAGATAAGCAGTCACTGCAGCCAAGCACATTGACAGCACACTTAAATCCGGCACGCTCTCTGCACTGCTTAAAGTAAATGCAGCAGCACACATAGGAACACACTGGCCACTCGATATATGGATTTCTCATTTCAACCTGAGCTGCTAATTACACAAAATACTCAGGCAGACAGAAAAGCTAGCATTCCTCGTCTCATGCAACTTCCTCCACAGGCCACAAAGCCATATCTTAGCAATCTAATGAGAAGTGAGTTTGGGGGCTTTTTTCCAAATAAAAAAAAAAAAAAAAAAAAAAAAAAAAAAGAGAAGAACAAGTTGAAGGACACCAGTGCATCTTTAAAAGAATGAGTCTGATTACAGAAGACTCTAATCTAAAGGCTCAAACTGTCCTTAGGAGGTCATCCTGTTTCCAGGCTCTTAATCTGCAATGATCAATGCTGGTGTCTGCATCCTAACTTTGATATATAACGATGTGTAAGCACAGGATATGATGCACACTTCCTTCTGCATGTGCCTACCGCTGAAATTCAAGCCTGAGATACCTTCACAAGCTATGTTTGGTAACTCCCATTTAATCCTTCCCATTTTCTCTAGGCGGTATCAACTATGTCACTTCAGACAGGCATTTGTCTGACCTGTTCTTAAAGACTTCCAGTATAAAGTATAAGAGTGCTTTGCAAATAAGTTCCAGAAGTCTTCACACAGATTTAAAATTGATTATATAAAATTTAGAGCAATAATCATTGCAATAAACATGAACTCGGATCACAAACTAAAACAACAAAGCATATACTATACATTCTGAACAGTCTCTCAAGCACATGTCCATTTAGTGACTTGGTAATATAGCTCTAGCAAAATTAAACATTTCTTCCTGTGTGTGTCTTCATCTTCTGTTTCCTTCTATATTAACTTGTTTTCTTGTCACATGATCCAGGTTCAGTACTGAGCACATCTGATTTGAGGGTACCACCTACTTGGCAGCCCTTATTACCCTATGACACAGACTTGAGTAACTTTTATTGCAGTGATGCTAGCTTTTCAGCCAAAGGCATGCTCTTCCTTGAGTATCCTATAGATAGGAACTGTTGAAAACCAGCTCAGCTAGACTTGGTGTAGATAATGTGGAGCTGAAAACAACCAAGTATAGAGCTGATGCTATTTTAGTAAGCTCTGAGACCTGTAACAGAAGTTAGCTATCAAGTTCATGCTATTACTTAAACTAATCTTCATGGTGGTGAGTCCTTTTTCATGACTGTAGAAGTAGCAGCTACATATTGAATATCAGACCTGGAAAGCAGCTTAATCCCACCAACAGCAGAAAAACTGAAAGGGAAGTTAGGCTGCTTGACACTGCTAGACAGTGACGGATTTTGTCTGTTTCCAAGTCCACCTGAAACTCCTGCTAGCAATGCACACCAAAGTACAAAGTGGCATAGTGATTTTGGCTTCCTGCAGAAGTAATGGGTAAGAGAGCAGAACTCCAAACCCTTCCTCCTCTCCCACTTCTGTCGCAGGGCACGCTGCCTCTCGTTTACGAGGTGGGAAGATAAGTTATGCACTACCATAAGCAGAACAGCAGACTAGCGAGTTCCTCTATTTCTCCAGTTCTGCACAAAGCACAACCATGTTAAAAGTCAGGCAAATGACTTTATAGCAATTAACAAGATCTCGACTACTATCTGAAGGACTGAGAAGCAGGTCTGGTATTTCTGAAATCTTCCTTTATTTTAAAGTCACCGCAACAGAAGCGAAAACAGCTTCCAGAACATTTCCTAGCTCTTTTTAAGTTCAAGAATTAAAGGAGGCAAATTAGGACAGCGGTGTAAAGAGATTGCTATTCAAACAGTAAACCATTTATCTTCCCAGAGATATTACCACAAATAAATACTCCTACAGTGGCAAACAGAAAGTAAAAAGAAGGGACGTTACTTCTCCAGGGTAGTCAGAACAGACAGAATGGAACATTGAACTTTGTAGCTCACAGGTCTCCATTTTGCTATCAGAGCACACAAACAACCTCCAAAATGAAAGAAAAGAGAAACACGAAGCCAATAACTTGTTGTCCAAGAAAAACAGCGCTACATTCACGTCCCCTCCCTCTCGTTTCACTGATAGAGCACCCATCGGGTTACCTCAGCATTCAAAAATAAGTCACAATGATCAATCAAGTCTGAATAAAACACACCCCTCATGAACATACCAAGCTTTATGGGACAATTTCACAAACGTATGGCAGAACTGACCCCAGCACATACCAAAAAGATGACCCTGGTGCTCACAATGGAACATACCGTCTTTGATCTAATTGCTCTTTAAAAAGCATCAGTGAGCTGTCTTGCAGCACAAGTAGTAGTTTTTAAGACAGCGTTACCTCTTGTCCCCTTAATTTATCATGACACAAAGAAACGTTGATCACAGTGAGGTACAAATATGTACGTACAGCTTCTGAAGAGCCCAAATAACACAATTTATGCCATATTCTATTTCATCATATTGTTATGGTTTCTGTTCAGCTGCCCAAGGCCTGATTTTTTCAATCTGGAAAGTGCTTCCTGGGTTTCAAGCTTGATTGACTTGCTCATCAACTAGTTCAGAAAAACATCGGTATCTGTCCCTTCTACTGACACTCTTAATAAAAATATATATTTAAATAAAAGCCTTTTACACGCAGCTTGTGTCAGAATTAGTGATTTATGGCAACAGTCTCTCTAGACTGAAGTCCAGAAAGCACTGTAAAATAACTAGATGTCTGATGAGAACAACAAATGGTTCATGGGTACAAGAGTCTGGGGACACTGTTGACAGCACCTTAGTTTGCAGCAAACTACTGAAGCCCTGGAGCAACTTGAAAGACAACATTTCTCGCTCACTTATAGGCATAATGAATGCAAACATCTGCACAGGGCAAACAATGTTTTCCAAATTAACTTTTCCTCATCATGATTGCCTTCACCTTCAGCGTTGTTATTTTTCTAATCTGGAAAAAGGTAAGCACAACCACAGAGACAAGCATGGGGTGTGAGGTCTGGAAATAGACTTATAAGATGACTTGTTCTATTACAGATAATGCTGTCAATCCAATTTCCTACAAGAGTTTGGCAGGACAAAGGGCTGAAAGCAGCTATCCTGCGCAGCTGCCTTCTATTGTATTTCCTTATAACCTAGCAGACAAAAAAAAAATCCAGTTAACAAGTTTACAAGGAGGAAATTCTCTGGCATTTTCACTTCATTTTTTGTAGTCGCATCCAAACTCTGAGCTTGCCATTGAGCAACCCACACCACCTGTTGCCAGCTGCAGCTTTTAGATGCAGACTGCACAGCACCGGTGCAGACAGTGCCTCTTTCCATACATTTTGCAGCGCATCCTTTTCGTCAAACCTTGAGCCCAGAGAGCCCAGCGCTGGCCAGCTCCCGCCAGGCATTAAGCACAGCGGGGAAGAGGCTGTGCTCTCGGTCCCAGGCCTGTGTGAGCTGTGCAGGGCTGAGGCCTCACAGGCTCCTCCTTCAGCACTGGGTTCAGTTTTGGGCCCCTCACTACAAGAAGAGCATCAAGGCTGGAGTGTGTTCAGAGAAGGGCCTGGAACACAACTCCTGTGAGGTGAGGCTGAGGGAACTGGGGGTGTTTGGCCTGGAGAAGAGAAGTCTCAGACCTTATTGCTCACTACAACTACCTGAAAGGAAGGCGTGGGGAGCTGGGGGTTGGCCTCTTCTCGCAGGTAACTAGCGACAGGGCTAGAGGGAACAGCCTCAAGGTGGTAAGGGGAGGTTCAGGTTGGAAATCAGGAGACATTTGTTTTCAGAAGGGGTGGTCAGGCGTTGGGACGGGCTGTCCAGGGAGGTGGCGGAGTCAACATCCCTGGGGGTGCTCAAGGAAGGGCTGGACGTGGCGCTTAGGGACACGGCTTGGTGGGTGGTGGTGCAGTAGGAGATGGTCGGACCAGATCATCTTGGAGGCTTTTTCCAACCTTAACAATTCCAGGATTCTCCTCTAGACTGCTGAGTAAGGCTGGGGGCTCACAGCAGGCACCCACAGCAGCGCAGCCCCAGCCCATCAGGGGCAGGGATCCCCTTGGTTCCCTACCAAACCCCGGTCTCCCCCCAGCCCCCTCAGTCCCCCCCCAGCCCCGGCCGCCCCTCACCTCCTCGGCCTGCTTGCGCAGCGCCTTCTCCCTCTCGTACTGCGTGAGGAGCTGCTCGTTGTCGTCCCGCAGCAGCTCCAGCTCCACGCTGGTCTCCTGGCTGTGGGCGCACACCGAGTCCAGGTTCTCCAGCACGGCCACCACCAGCGGCATCAGCTCGGCCACCACCTCCTCGTCGTAGCGCCCGATCAGCCGCTCGAACTCGCGGTAGATGGAGCCGGCCAGCCCCGACACCCGCTCCGACATCATGGCGGGGCCGGGGCCGCCGGGGTCCTCCTGGTACACCACGCCGTCCGCCAGCTCCATGGCTCGGAGGGGAGCGCCGGGACCGGAGACGGGGCCGGGGAAGGGGCTGGGGGGGGGGGGGGAGTGGAGGCGGCTCCGCGGCGGTGCCTCAGCGGCGGCCGGGAGAGGAGGAGGAGGAGGAGGGGGGGGAGCGGGGCGGGGGGGGGCGGAGAGCAACGGCGGCGGCGCGCGGCACTGACCTCAGCCGCCGCGCCGGGGCGGGGCCGCGCGTCACGTGGGTGGGGGGGTCACGTGGGTGGGGAATGGGCGGGAAGGAGGTGGGGGGGGGTGAAGGGGGGGGGGAGGGGGCCGCGCCCCGCCTGAGGGGAATGGTTGCGGGGGGAGGAGGTGGGGGGTGTGTCAGGAAGTAGGGCGCACAACGGAAGGGTTTGGGGGGATTTAAGCTGCTTTTGGTGGTGTTTTATGCAGTGCCGCTGTCAATAGGGTTCTGTGCTTTTTCTCTCTCTAAGTCCCGACCCTAACCATTGCCCTAATTGTCATCCTGAGCCCGCAGAAGTCTCCCAGGGAGCAGTGCTCGCAACGGAAGCCTTTTGGGAGAACCGAGCGCCCTTTGGGAGCCTTTACGCAGCCCCACACACAACAGCACCCTGCGCTTTCTCTTCAAACCCTAACCCTGTTACCCTAATTATGACCCTAAGCTCACCTCAGTCTCCCTTGGCTGCTCCCAACAGAAGCCTTCTGGTAGACCTGAACTTACTTCGGCAGCCTTTATGCAGCCCCACTCATAACAGCACTCAGAATCACGTAATTATCTAGGTTGGAAGAGACCTCCAAGATCAGCTAGTCCAACCTCTGCGCTTTCTTTCTCTTCAAACCCCAAACCCGAACTCTAACCCTAACCCTAACCTTACCCGTTACCTAATCATGATCCTAACCCCACACTAAGCCCACCCAAGTCTCCCAGGAAACTGTCCTCGCAACGGAAGCCTTTTGGGAGACCTCAGCTTCCTTTGTCAGCATTTACACAGCTCCCCACACACCAGGACTCTGAGCTTCCTCTCTCTCAAACCCAAATCCAAACCCTAATCATGTGGCTCTGGGTGCTGGCGGCCCCTGTGGGCAGGTGGGTGAGGGCACGGGGATTCCTTCTCTTTTAATAGACTTGCAGAAATGCCCTCCAACAGTTCCCGTGAAAACATTATTATTTACTACATGTACAGAGGCATAAATAGATCAAGTGAATGGGTTAGGGATGACTGGCAGAGTTAAAACTATTTTTTTAGGACTTAGCAGCTCTGCAGCAATGCTGAGTTCTCTGTGTTTCTTCATTTCCGACAACAAAAAGACCTCTTGTTTTCAATGCCTGATCGCTTCGTGTCGGAAAACCTGCTCTGTTACTGGGAACATGGTTCGGAAACATGTTGTGCTTGGCAGGAGAGGTTGGTTTTCCTGGGGTTTGGAATGATGATGGTGTGTTTTGTCAGGGGAACAAAGTCGGCTATTTCAGGCACTTACTGTAAATTTGAGAACATCTACATAGATTCAATAAAAAATTAGAGAAGCTTCACATTCTTCATTTTTTATCATACAATTCACGTTTGGGGAAATCACCTTTTTTCATTACGTGAATGTAGTTCATGTGCAATGGAGCTAAGGAACCAGGTGGCCTAGCAGCAGTACAGCAACAGAAATAAAAAAATGCAAAAGCTTGAGAAGTGATGAAACTTCAACTGCAGTGACTGCAGTAATTTCCACTGGAGTGCAGTAGAGGTTTGCACTGTATTTTCCCTCATTTGGGCTGATTCTAAGGCAGTAAATATGCTTAAATTCACATACTGCATTGTGTTTACATACTAAGCTAATGGCTCTGCATAGGAAGAACAAAGATAAAGATTTCAGTCCCCTGTGTTGGGTTTACATGTGAGTTCTGTTCAGACATAACTAATAGTTCATATTTAAACTAAGATAATATTTAATATAACGCAGCCAGGACAGCTAAACTACACATTTGATTGTAAACATGGCAAAAGGAAAGAAAAGTTGTTTGCCTTTGAATTATGACCAAAAAATTAAGTCATTTTAGCTTAAAATAAAATAAAATAAAATAAAATAAAATAAAATAAAATAAAAGTATATTGTCATACAGAAATCATCTCAAGTGAAATTTTCATTTGAATTATTGGAAATGACCCCTATGAAAATATTATTTTGTATTTCTCTTTAGCAGTTGTCCACTCAGAGAAAAACTGCAACTTCCCCATGTTTACCAGCTGTCTGCCATGGATTACTGTCTTTACTTGATGCTGGGGTGTTGAGGGACAATGTCTTTCAGAATTTCTCTCTCCCTTTGTACCACAGTTTCACATTTGCTTCAGTTGTTTGTATTGAGGAAGACACTGAAAGCCTTTGGGTTGGGGGTTGCTGGCTTGTGTTTGTTATTTTTCTTTAAGTGAGCCTGAATAAATCTTGTAGGAAGAGTGCAGATATCCAAAGTAATTCCATTCTGCTCTCAGGACAAGGTTGGTAGGCCATATCCAATTGCAGTGGACTCTCAACCTAGACCTTACTGCATTATTCATGTGTAATACTGCATGACGTGAGGACATCTGTAAACAACTGCAGATGATTATAAGGCCAACAATACTGATCATCTTGACTTGTTGCAAATGCTCTTTTGTCTATATGGTTTTATAGTTATTGTCATCATGCTTGGCAAATTGCACAAATACATTAGCTCAAAAGACTTTCGTTTTGGCAGACAGCAAAAATGGGTCAAGGTGTCCGCTGACAGCCTTTAAGGGAAGGGGTCTCTAAGGATATACTATTTTTATCCTCTTTCTATTAGCAAAATTGATAGATGTGGTTTTCTTTCAAATAGCTGGAGCAAGTCCATCAGTGAATGGGCAGGCTGCTGCTGCTAGGGTTGCAGTCAGACTGAGTACAGGGGGAAGAGAGTTTGTGCTCCATTTGCTCTGTTTGTGCTCCATTGTGCTCCTGTTTTATGTCTAGTAACCTCAAAGTTTTATACCATGGATAAATGAAATATTTAAAAATATGAACATTAGAAAAACTACCCAGGACAAGTTTCAACTGGTGTAAAGATGTATCCTGTGGGCAGTCTTACTATTCTGATCATGTTTTATTATGTGTACCTCACAGTCAGTGTGAGATCAGAAACTCAAGGTTGGATTAAAAATACAAGATAAGAAAGTATATCCTAGCTGCTTGCAGAAAGATTAAGAAACCTCAATGGTCTGTCAATTTAGTATACTGATCATGCATAAGAAATGGCACAAGAGACACAATAGTGTTGTCTGTGTTGCTTGAGAACAGTGACTGTCTGTGGTGACAACTAGAGTAAAATACAATTCATAGACATGGGGAAAGAACTACCTGAGAAACAAAGCAGTTTTCTGGATAATAAAAGTTATATTCTGCATTCCTACAAGTATCAATTTATTTGAAATTAAATTGATTTGTAATTTACCATTAGCCATTGAATCAGTTGGGGATGAGAAGAACTTAACTTGGGCTTTACCCAGAAGAAGAAATTAGTTCTGTAGTCCTTTATGTCTTAAAGCACAACAGAAATTAAGCCAGAAGATAAAGGATCATGGTTACAATAATCAAATGGTAGCAATACGTAGCTAAATGAGGAGTTGCATAGCCAAGAGCAACAAAGCAAGTCAGACTTCCCAGTCTGGTTATGAGCAGCAAGAGGTGCATAGCACAGAACACAAGTCCAGACGAGAACTCACCAGGTGTTTGTTTGGAGCAGTACAGGTACAGGCTTTTATCGGAGATCTTCCTAAAGCTTGGGCCAAAATGTAAAAGCCAAGAGCTATGTTTAAAGTCTCCTGAAGTTTGGAGACATTCACAGTCAGCCTGTTGCCTCAGGCCCATTTAAAAAAATCTCTGCTAGTTTTAAGTAAAGGGTTAAAGGCTTAAGCTCAGTAATGGCGTTTCTCATTCATTCACACTCTACATTGAAGAATGAAGATTTTTTTTTTCTCTTCCCATGATCTCTCCATTTTTAGAAGATTATTTATCTAGACTGTCTCAGACCTCACGTTTTAGGTGAACATATAATTTCAATCTACTCAGTAATTTTGGTAGAATTTCTAACTATAGCAAAAAGATGCTATATTAAACATAACAAATAAGTATACTTCTGTGGTGGTTTATGTACTATATAATGTACAACATGTTCTGCTAATCATGGATTAATCTCAAACGTGACAAAGATGACCCTTATTTAATGAGGTTAAAAGACTTGGCAAAGATCACACGGCAGGCCTACGGTAAAGCTGCAGACAGTTCTTGCCCACCTTACGGCAAGTCCTAAGCTTTAATCGTTAAATAACACAGTTTTAGCAAGGCTATAAATAGGTGTCCTATTGCTGCTTTTGACTAAATATTTTTCTAAACATTCTGTTTCTGGGGACATTTTTCTATTTATAAATACTGCTTTGCCTTTGTGAGGATCATACATTAGGGTTTGTATTAGTAATGTGAAATATCTGAAATAAAGGTGTATTGGAACAATGGAGTATACCTGGTAGAATTTCTGAGTATTCTCCTGATAAAGCTGAACTTACTCCTGGTAAGTGGCAGCTAAGTCCTGCCCAGAAGGAAGGGGAGCCCACATTGATTTGCTTTCAGGAAGATCCAAGGAGTAAAGGCAAGGAAATTCATCCCAGTTTCAGAACCAAGAACAGGACAAGAATGGGTTTCCTCTTGGCAGCACATGCACCGTGAAGACTAGGGCATTGCAGATGTTTTATCCTCACATCTATCAAAGGGCGTAAAACCCTTAAGAAACAGGTAAGTGTTGAAGGGGGGTTTGCCTCTGAGAGCTGATATGTAAAATGTGATGCCTTCTTTAAAGGAGAAACATAAAGAAAAAGAGACACTGCGATAACGAGGCTTATAGAAATAATTCCGTGCATGGTTTGTAATGCAAAAAAACGGAATTGAGCTGCAAAGAATCAATGCTCAACAAAGCATTTCCTTTGCACCCCACTTTAAATAACCCGAAAAGCAGCATGCAGGCAGATGACGGCACCACCCCCTCCCCAAAAACACTCCGGGCTTCGGAGGAACCGCGTGGGGATGTCCGCGGGTGAAGGGTCACGGCGGGCCAGGCCACCGGCGGGGGATGACACGGGAAGGCGGCACCAAATCCCCTGAGCGGATCAGGGCCCGGGGGCAGGCCTAAGGAGGCCCCGGGAAGGGTTAAGGGGCAGCCCGGCAGCGGCGCGGCCCCCGGGGGCGGCTCGGGGCTAAGCCGGGCTCGGCCGGGAGCGGCCGCCGAGGGAGCGCCGGGGCCGGAGCAGGTGGGACGGGGCGGGGGGGACAGGGGTCGAGGGGGATAACGGGGGGCGAAAAGGGAATGAGGGGGGCATGGCCCGGCCGGGAACCCCTCTGCTCACACGGGGACGGGGCGGTGCGAGGGGGCAGCCCGCAGCAGGCTGACCGCCGGCTGGTGTGAGTGTGCACGGGGGGGTGAGTGTGCAAGGGGGTGTGCTTGAGCACTTTGGGGGTGTGCACAAGTGTGCAAGTGCACTTGCGTGTGAGTGCACTTGTGTGTGCATGCGTTGTGAGTGTGCACAGGTGTGTGGCTGCACTTGTGTGTGCACATGCCGTACTTGCAGCAAACCGTGTGCCAAACAAAATAGAGATGTCTATAGATTAAAATGATGTTTATGGATTTATTCAACCTACTTTGTCCTAAATTGCCGGCGGCAGCCCCTCACTGCACCTGCAGTAGAGCTCTTTGCTTTGGTTCCATTTAGAGCTTTTCTGAATTTAATATTTGCTAATTGCTTGGTTCTGTATCTGGCAAACCATTATTGTTTTAAGGTTACATTTGTTGCGCTTGTAAAAACCCTGGTGGGGAGTGATTGATTTATCAAATCAGCGCAGATCACGGGGTGACAGCCTGCAGACACAGCCAATGCAGTCATTACAATAGCATAGCTGATGGCACACACGACTCGGGGCTGGGATCACACTTGCCTGCTGGTCCTGGAATAACAACTCTTGTTCTTCCTTGCTAGGATGATGGCTGCTGTTGCAGAGCGCACCTTCATCGCCATCAAGCCTGACGGGGTCCAGCGGGGACTGGTGGGAGAGATCATCAAGCGGTTTGAGCAGAAAGGATTCAAACTGGTGGCCATGAAACTGATACACGTAAGCTGTCCTTAACTTGCACATCTCCTTTTCATAGAAACGGCAACCTAAAAATAAAGTAGGAGACAATAATGAGAAATTGACCGTTCAGAAAATTTAAACCTGGACCTTTGGTAAGTCTTTGGCTATTTTGGAAAAGTTCCAATTCGCAGCTCTGGCTAAATGCTTTAGACATGCTAAGTATGCTAATTTTAGTAACTTGATGTCCTTAGCCCGAAGAGAATATTCTTTTAGGTGCATCCTATACCTAATAAATATCTCTGGATATCTTCAACAAATACCAGTTCACATACCCGTGTTAGCAACAGATCTTTTTTGAGTTCAGGTGTGGTTAAAACAAACAGCTCAAATTCATGTTTACTATAATTACTTACAGGAAGTTGCTAGAAATGATGAATTTTGAGGTGTAGGCATGTTTTAGGATTGATAGCGCTCTGCAGTTAATCTATCTGATTTCAGTACGCTCTTAAGTTCGTAGAAGAAGCTTTTTGTTTGGTTGTTTTTTAATGCAGGCCTCTGAAGACCTTCTGAGAGAACACTACATTGATCTAAAAGACCGTCCATTCTATGATGGTCTGGTGCAGTACATGCACTCTGGACCTGTTGTAGCTATGGTGAGTTCTTAAAAACAAAGTTTAGCTAAGAAAAATACACTGTTTAGTTGTCTTACCTGTAAATAAGCTCGTGGTACCTAATGAATACTAGTTTACCTTTGAAAGGATTCAAATAATCAAATAATATAGTTTGGAAGATGTACTTCTGACTTGGTTTTTCTATGTATCTTTTTATCACAGTCTTTCTCTCCTTTGATCCTTTGAGTCAGTATGTTGAGGAATAGGGCAGGGGAAAAGGGAGAGCTTAAGCTGAAACTTTGATAAACAGTAAACCTGCACCCAAAAAAACCACCGTGGAATGCCATGTATTAATCAAGCTGAGAAGTGATGATGAAATATTTTTACAATACTCTCACGTTCAAGTAACTTTGAAAATCTTGTTTAGTCTAATTTAATTAGAAGGAATTTTCCTTTTATTTTTTTTTCCCTTTAACAGTGTGTTTGTTGAATAGTTGAGCTGGAGGTTTAGATCTTCAATGAGCAGAGAGCTTTCGAAGGCTGTTTACAGTACTGAGATTTAAAATAGTTCTCTTCCCATCCTTGGGGAGGAAAGGTACATTGCAGATGGGCGGGGAAGGGCAGAACTGCACTAAAGGCTTCAAGAATTTGACAGAGAAATTGGAAATAAAATATGACTCCCTATTAGGAATATAGGGATGGTGACTTGTGTTATGATGAACAGCACTGCATAATTCTGGAAGGTGTTATTAATTCTTGCTACTTTGTCTAGTGCAATATAATCTCAATGGATTTTTTTTTTTTTTTTTTTACTAAGGTGTGGGAAGGTCTTAATGTGGTTAAAACTGGAAGGGTGATGCTGGGGGAAACTAATCCAGTGGATTCAAAACCTGGCACTATTCGTGGTGACCTCTGTGTTCAAGTTGGAAGGTATATTTTGAAAGTACTGATTTAAACTGAAGCCCCTAAAGCTCCAGTGGTATGTCGTGATACACATAGGAAAAGTGCTCCAGCCTTCTTCATTTTATGCGTGGAGCTGCTTTCCCCATTATAATGTGACTGGATCTAAAGGTGGAAGTGGAATTGCAGTCTTCCCTTTGACAAAAATGATGAGCAAAGCTGTCACGGCCCACTCCATGCCTATAACTACTTTACAGTTCCTCACGACTTCTCTCTGTAATGGTGACCACTTAAAAATGAAGTTGACTTTGCTTTGCACTTGACGATTGTATTAATTTTATATCCACCTCTTCTTTTTGTAGGAACATCATTCATGGAAGTGATTCTGTAGAAAGTGCTGAGACAGAGATCAATCTGTGGTTCACTCCTGAAGAACTGGTTGATTACAGAAGCTGTGCTCATGAATGGATCTATGAGTAGAACTGAGCCCATACCTTTTGATATCCTTACTATCTGTAATCAGTTGTTACCAGTTATTTTAAAGTCCTTCATATCAACTAGTATAAACCCGTTTCAGAAACCTGTGGTATTCACTGTTGTGAATATTAAATATAATCAGTGTTTGTTGCTGTTTTGGTTAAAAAGCTATCAATTTATGGATAGGATTGTAGTTTTAAAAACTTTTTAGCTACGTATGGGAGTGAGAGAGGTGAGATTCAAACACAGAGAAGCAAAACATTCCTTGTTAATAATACAGAACATGTATTTTCCTGAAGCACTCCCCAAAGTCAAAGAGGAGGTTTTAGTAAATAGAAGCTAATGCAAATCTCTCAGTGTTAAAGGTGCATCATTTTGTTAAAGTGTTAGTGGTCAACCAGTGGTATGTAAATACATTGTGTGCTCAGATGTTGAGGGTTGAGCTTGATATCAAATCAAGTGAATCCTCATGCCTAAAGGGGGTGCAGAAAAACTCTTATTTCTCCTTCCAAAAGGTGCTGTGCCTGTACACAGAGCACGATAAAATAACTTCTCTACATTGACATGGTTTCATTTTTTTTCTGCATGATTTATTTAGCATTTTAAGGAAGGATTAATAGGCCAGGCTTTTTGAAATGCTCTTTTATGTGAAAAGAAGATTAATGTGAGAATGGATGAGCATGATCCATTTTCAGTCACTGTACTGTAGCAGTCCTCTAACATTGCACAGAGGAACAATGGAGTGATGTTTGCTGTACTGACCACAGAGCTGATAATTTAGCTTCATTTGTACTTCTACATCCATACTTCCTTAATACCTGGAACTCCAAAGCAAGGAGCAAGGTGATTTTGGATTAGATACTTCATAAGTGGCTCCAGCATTATTTATTTATTTATTTAATCGTGTCAACAAATACATTCGTAATAATGCTAAACCTATTTCAGTAGAGGCATCTGCTTCCATCACAGAAAACAGCCTCTTGCTGAAATATTTTGCAACAAACACTCAACAGAGGTTTGGGATGTAGGAACAAAAAGTGCGCTGGAGTCAATGTAATGTATTTATTTCCTTGTAACACTGTATTCATTAAAAGCAGGAGTTTTGTGAAACTACTTGTTCAAACTCCCATATTTTTGCCTACAGTGAGTTGTTGTTTCAAAGAGTAAACTGCAATGAATATTGAATTTGATGCTTATCATACGTTATGAAGGTAACCAACTCCTAATGAGATGCTCCAAAATAAAATATTTGCTGTTTCTTAAGTTAAACAAAAGGTTTGTTCATTATATTGCCTTAGGGCTAATTAATGAGTCTAAGGAGAGGGAACAAATTCCCTACCTACCAAACTGTAGATGATGTTTGTAGCCTCTTTCCTAAAAATAGTCAGTGCTACAGAAGGCAAATAATTAAGTTAAAGGTTGTTAGAACAAAGGGAACACATAACAAACCTGTGCACTGGATGAGTAGTAGTCCTGAGTTCCACTTTTGCCTGAAGGATTAGGTTTCTTTCTCTTGATTGCTTACTACAAAACAGAAATTTGGGAAGAAATGTGGTTTACGTGGAGGTGAGGCGGGTTGTCAGAAAGATACTGATTAGTGTCTAATGCATTTAGACTGAGAGGAGGTGGAAGTTGGCCACCTCTTGGAAGAAATGCAGTATTCCTCTTGCACATCTGAGCTGCCTGACTCAGCGTTTCCAGTTTCACTAATTTAAGTTGCCTGTCAATAGGAGACTGCGTACGTACTGCAGAGGGTATTGCTTTCATGTTACAGCCGCAGTGCTGGTGTTGAATTATAACTAGTTCAGGAAGAAAAAACGTAGCTTGTAAATTATATCAGCTAGTAAGCACTATAAAAACTAATAACATTTTTCTTAATTCTCATTAAGGTGCAGGTTCAGGAACTGTTAAGTTTTACATTTATGTTTTGACACTTCTCAGCTTCACCTTCTGATATCAGCCAAAGAAATATCCCAGGCAACTTCCTCGGCTTCCAGCTGCCACATCTCTCTTCTGGGGGACACAACGCCCAGCCGGCCTGAGGCGTGCTGCTTCTGCTGAGCTAATTCGGCCACCACCTGATAGGAGACAGCGGGGCTATCTATGAAAACAGCAAAGCAAGGCCTCCTAGTAAAGAAAAGATTTAGCACGGCTCCACATCCTTAACCGTCTCACTTTTCACTGTGAAAAACGCGTTTTGATGCCTGACGTTAGCCGCTGTTTACCAAGCGTTCAATTTACAGCCCCGTGCTCGGGTCTGCTCGGTTCTGCACCCCTGTGGGGGGAGAACGAGGGCAGAAGGAGCAGGGAACGGGAGCTTTGAGGGGCTTCGAGGGCAGCTGTGGAGGAGGCCGGGTGCCTCCGAGCTGCCACAGCGAGGCCCCAGCAGCTGCCTCCCTCCCGGGCGGGCCGCCAGGCGCTGAGGCAGCGCGGCCACCGCGAGGCCCGGCGGCTGCCCGGCTTCTCCTCAGCGGCCCGGCCCGGCTTCACCTCAGCGAGCAGGGGCTGGCGGCAGCAGGCGGGAGGCGCAGACGAGCCCCCAGCCCCGCCGGGCCCGCCCCTAAGCGCCGCGGGGCGGCCGTGAGGAGAGGAGGAGCCGCCCGCCCGCCTCCTCCTCCTCTTCCTGCGGCGGCTGCGGAGCGGGAGGCTGCGGCGAGGTAGGCGGTGGCCGGGCCCTCCGGCAGGGGAGGCCGGAGGGGAAGCGGGATGCGCCTCGCCGACACCCGGAGCCTCACGGGGGGATTGGGGGGAGTCGTCTCGCTTCAGCCCCGGTGGCTGCGGAGGGGAAGGGGCTGAGGGACGGGAGCGGGCCCGGCGCCACGTGGGCCCGGGCGGGGCGGGCAGGGCGCCGCCATGGACGTGCGGCTGCCGGCTGCCGGCCGACCTTGAGCCGCCCCTCGGCACGGGGAGCTGTGTGAATACGCGTGTGTGGGGGTGTAAGTGGGGGTGTAAGTGGGGTGTATTCGTGTCCCGCAGCGCCATGGCTGCCAACTGCGAGCGCACCTTCATCGCCATCAAGCCCGACGGCGTCCAGCGGGGGCTGGTGGGGGAGATCATCAAGCGCTTCGAGCAGAAGGGGTTCCGCCTGGTCGCCATGAAGTTTGTGCACGTAAGTCCCCGCGCTGCTGGCTCCCTTCTAAACGCCTTCGTTCAGCTGCCACGATAGGTAAAGGTACCATTTTCCCATGCTATCGTTTTCCTATGCTGCCGTTCTTGTATTACAACGGGAATCTGGACAACAGCTGCACGCCCGTCAGGCCGAGCCTTCTACCAGCCACGAGCACCTGAGCTCTTCCTTCCCTTTCCTAAGGAAAGGGCTCTGCTAGCTTAATGGAGCCCCTGAGACGAAGTGACCTTGACTGAAAGGTTGTAGCCAACAACATGCATCAGACACCTCGTCCATAGCTTGTTGCCCAGGATTACTGTAACACAAAAAAGTAATCTTGCCCACTTGAAACACTGAAGGGTGAAAACACCCTAACTCCCGCCCCCCATCCTGCACTCCTTTAATTTTATAGCAGGAACTCATCTCCTAACACTAGTAACATCTTTTGTGTCATGGTATTTTGACAGCAATATATTTAATGTTACATCTGCTCTTTTAAAGGCTTCTGAAGACCTTCTCAAACAACATTACATTGACCTGAAAGATCGACCATTCTACCCTGGTTTGGTTAAATACATGAACTCTGGACCTATTGTGGCAATGGTATGTAGCTTTTTTTTTTTTTTTTTTTTTTTTATAAACTGCTTTCTTGAGTATATTTGTCCCGTGCTGCAAGTTGTTTTAAAATAGTAAGATGCACTGGTTGTTACAGGAACGCTACAAAACTGTTTAGTTCTGATACTAATACAATTAAGACAGTTTAGTGTGAGTTCTTTATTAAAAAGAAGGAAGATGTGCATGTTTAAAATGCCAATTAAAATACTTGAAGATTCTTGACAGCTTAATTTCTGCCCCAAAGAACCTTCTACTGGGGGGGGGGGGAGGGAGAAGAGAGAGAAGTTTAGTTTACTGCTTTCTTCCATGGATGTTCATCTTCTGTGTCATTCTTTATGCTTTCCTCAGAACAATAAAACCCCTCTAGAAGCATCTCATCTTGTGACTAGAAAACATACATGTAACTACACATTCCTGCAAGTCTTTGGGTTGTTCATTTTCTAACAAAAGAGAAGTGTTTTAAGGTTGGCTTTACATATCAAGTAATTTTAAGGCTTGTTAAGGTATCTCACATAACTGGAATGACAGTGCTGATAAACTGGAATTTCTTATTTAAAAAACAAATTTTCCCTAGATGTTTTTTCCCCCTCTTTAAACAAGCTAAGGAGAGAATCTAGACTTTTTTTTTGAGATAAAACCCTTATTTCTTTACAAAATGTGAATTATTACTAAAGAGTAATCTTTGAAATGTTGTAGAAGCAAGAATTAATAGGTTTGGTTTGTCTTGTCTTTTTCTTGTTTTTTGTCCCTGAAGGTATGGGAAGGCCTCAACGTGGTTAAAACTGGTAGAGTAATGCTAGGGGAAACCAACCCAGCAGACTCAAAGCCTGGTACCATCCGTGGTGACTTCTGCATTCAAGTAGGAAGGTTTGTGTGCTCACTATCAATGTTATTGAGAAACTTAATGGTGGTAGTCTTTTCTTCAAGAAAGTCAAATTATTGATAGATAGCTAGCCTGATTCTTTTTTATTTGCAGGTTGCATTTTGTAACAGATACTTAGGAAAATGGCTTGGTACAAAACACTTTTTTTGAAATACTCATCAGCTACTCATCAGAGCTTCATGTAAGATCAGTCAGTGGCATTGGCTGTTGTAGTCAAATAGCCCTAGTCCCCCCTGCTAGGCTTAATTAGCTCTTACAGTGGGGCTGTTTAAGTACTGTAGTTGACATAGTAGCCCTGTAGCTCTAGGTGCTTCATCCACATTTTCCATTTACTACTAGGTTACTAATTTTTTTTCTCCTTTGAAATGATGTTTGTCTTCTTCCACAGAAACATCATTCATGGCAGTGACTCCGTAGAAAGTGCTCAGAAGGAGATCAATCTGTGGTTTAAACCTACGGAGCTCGTTGACTTCAAGTCTTGTGCACACGACTGGATCTATGAGTGAAATGAGCTTCCACAAGGAATTGTGCCTCTTAACACGTCATCTCATTCCAGCCATTGATCTGGGAGCAATTATCACCACGGTTAGCTTAGTCATTTTTCAGCATTATCAAATAAAAGGATGATACAAACTAACTCCTTGTGGTGCATTTACTATGACAGACTCGTCCTATTGAACTACTCAGTAAAGTGGGATGAATATTTCAGTATTTTCCCTGTGCACAAGGTATAGTGGTGTTAGAATACAGATTTCCCTATACAGGTATTGAAGCATAAAACTTTGCAGTGAATGGTCACTGAAGTTGCTTTGCAGACTACTGAAACACCTTCAGCTGCAGTCCAAAGCCAACTTGCAGAGGGAAGGGGTGGGGGCGCTACTTCAAGCATGGAACTGCACTGAAAAGAGTGACATTATCCCGTGACAAGATTTCTATCCCAATGCACAACTATTTATATCAGCTGTGAAATACAAGGCCAAGTCCAAGTATTAAGCTTGCACTGTATTAAATGCTTACCTAGTGCCCCAATCCCCTTTAAGAAAACAACATACAGGAAGAGATTTTTTAACATTTTTATTTTGTGTAAAAAAAGGCAAATTTAGTGAATTATTTTCATCTTGTACACAAAGTTATAATTTTAATGCTTTTCACATCCATGCTGAAAATCTGCGGTCTCATAAAAATGAAAGGAACATTAATTTCTCCAAAAGCATTTTTTCACTTAGTTATGTACATTGCATGAGAAAGTTTTAAATACTCTCTCATTGACCACACAAATTACCAAGAAAATAAAAGATTAAATTTGTACAGATATTGATTTATATATCAAATACATACAGAAATGATGTAAAAACCCTATCTGTTTAATCTTGATTCCCGCCCCAATGTTTTCCCAGGGGCCAGAGCTGACGCCTTTTGTATAAATGGCTGTGGCTTTTTGTTTTAAATATGAAAATTAAAAGGAAGAAAAATTCAGTTTAAATCACAGTTTTTTTAAAATCCCTTCCCAATAAAGGATTGTTACCAAATATATTAGCACCATCGTACAAATATTGACGGGAGAGGGTATTCACATCACATAAAACAACAATCATAAAAAACAAACAAACACTGAAACCCGTGTTAGTATCCGTAGAACAAAGAATTGATAACTGCTTTAGCTTTCCTCAGATGCAGCAAGGAAAAGGTTAAAGAGTTGTATTTAAAATAACAGATCAGCAGAAAGATTCTGAGCAACAGAAGGGCAGCTGCAAAGGTGCGTAACTTGTGCTACCTTATGGTTAAAAAAAAAATTGCTATGCCAAATAGTGAAGTTTGACCCCATTGAAGATTTCAGATGTCTAACACCGCTCTTCCTTTAGCCAAGTAACATGGCTTAAAGTGAAAACAAAAAAATACCTAGAGCCATGTTACTAACGAATGCTTTACAAATACAGTGAAGCCTGTACTAGGGATACCACAGGCAATCTGTAACCCACTTTTTGGGGAATCCATTCTCAATACCTAGTAGAATTTTGCTCAGCCTTTCCTTAAACCTATCTTGAGCAAATGACTTCAATTAATTCCTCACGTGGTCTACTTAGGACAGATTTCACTATACTTGACAAACAATGTGGGTATATTTTGAATTCAGAAACAGAGGAGAGATTTCATCCGTAAGTCTCAACAAGCAACTCCTAGTGTAGTCACCTGTGTATCTGAGAATGCAAGTCAACTCCTGTACTTTAGTGTTTTAATTAAAAAGTATACCTGTTTTTAAAGAACATTATAAAGACTGACAGACTTCAAATCTGATTCTGTTATCCTTCCAACACAGGAAGTGTGTTCATCTTAAGTGCTATTTTTGCCTCTTCACATTTGAAGACTATAGCTCAAAAGTCAGACATGACTGGGAAACCAAGTTCTGAGTCTGGGCAATATGCAGAAGTCCAAGGTTCCAGGTTTCCTGGCTTTGCAATATACCTTGCTCATTATAGCCCAAGTTTTCACATTATGAAACACAAATTAATGCAAATTTTTCTACTGTATTCAGAAGCTATCGATGAAAGAAGAATGCAAGACTGTGCCAACCTCATTCCAGCTGTGACAATTTGCAAGTTGTCACATTAAAAAATAAAACAATAAAAATAATAATCATAATAAAATGAATATTGATGTACTTACCAAACCAAAACAATGCTTGCAGAACTGGATTTTACAGCAGAATAAATGGAGAGCACAGGAAAATAAAAATCAGGGCTCACCAAAGTGTCATTAACAATGGTCTCTAATCCTACTTCTCCAATCCAGGCTGTTTAAAAGAAATGTCACGTGTGTCAGAATCTGAGAAAACGTATTTGAAGTCTACCAACCGTGATAAAGTCCTTTCACTGTGGCTATTTTAGAGAGCGAAAGTGTCTTTACCACCTGAAGTTACAGAAACGTAATAGTCTGATAACCAGATTCTGTTCATGTAAGAAGCTGTTGTTAAAAGGGGGTCAGTATTAAAGAAATTTCACTAGTAAGGGAGGAGAAAATTCCAGACATTCCTACGCTATACAGGACATTTTTTAATTCCAGTAGTAAATACAAAACTTTACATAATTAACCCCTCTTGCATAGAATGAGGTAAACCTGTGCATATTACCAATACTATGTACCCAAAGTTAGAGCAATATTTTAGAAAATAATCAAATTGCTGGTTTTCAACTTTCTATGCACTTTTTTTTTTTTTTAATTCAAACAACAATATACAAAAAAAATGGTCTCCTGGGGCTCTGTGGGTTGATATCCTTAAAGCATTTCTTAGGCTGTAGGAACAAAAAAATTACTTTTTTTTTTTTTTAAGCCCTAACTTATAGTCAAGAGTCAGATGATCATTGTACTGCTCTGAAGGGGACCTACTAAGACCCAGAAGCACTTATAGAACATATGCAATTAATTCCTGAGAGTTTAGTTAATGAACCTTACTGGTAAAAGCTAAAGCTCTTGATGCACGTTTTTCCAGTCACAGCTCTGCAGGGCTGATAAATAACTTTACTAATCAACTCCATAAATGAAGCCATCTAAATAAACACACAAAGTTTAAAAATATGGAAAGAAAATCCAAATAATTCAGAGTTCATGCAAAAGTACTTCGTATTTTACTATTAGCCATTTTCACCCTTCTGCGTGACTTTTGTCTTTAAAACCGCTGGACAGTTCAACAGGTGGGGTTAAAGGGATACTCGACACAAAGATTCCAGGCAATAAGCAAATCCAGTTTGTGAATTATATGCTAGATTGTATATGATTTATATACTTTCCAAATCTCAACTTCCATATCATACTACTGCAGCAAGAAAGGAACTCTGCAGGCTGTGAACTTTTTTTTTTTTTTTTTTTTTTAATTTGCAATGCTTGGCTCATTTTAGCTCAACTGAAATCACATGGAACATCAGTTTTGAATGTTCAGAAATAAATATTTAAGATGGCAAGGAAACATCTAGGTCTTTCTGAATGGAAAAAAAAATAATCAGAAGAATACTCCGAAGTTCCTTCCCACTCCCAAGGGAAGGCCTGAGTTACTAAGTTTCTTTAGCCTAAATTCAGAGCTAAACTTAATCTTCCAAATGTGGGAATTTTCTGAAGTTCCAGTTTGGCATAGGGCTCTGTAAACAGTTGCTGGAGCATTCCAAGACTACACACATCCACGTACAGACAAGAGCTTTATAGTCCCAATCCAATGCCCACTGCAGTCACTGAAGACAAGGCTACTGATATTAATGGGCACTGATTCAGACCCTAAGGAACTTTTTAAAATTACAAAACGTCTTATATAAAAAAAAAGCATTTAAAACTAAATAAAAACATCTTGAAAAGTTAAAAACCTCCCTCATGTGATGGCTCCAATGCAACTGGGGCTACTCACTGAGTAGAGCTTTACAGGACTATCTTCCACATACAATTTATGCCTCTAAATCAGAGCTTAAATGCCTTATTTTCACCGTAAGAAAACAGAGGCGTGACCAGTGCAGTTCGCAAGAGTCTGTAAGTCTCCCAACTTGTACCAAAAAGGTTCATTTGTCATGACAGTTCATCTGTACTTGCAACTATATCTTCCTCCAACCGCTTCCCACAATCGTGCTAATTAAACTTTAATCTTACCAAAAAAATTAGATTTTCAGTTCTTGTTAACAATGCACAATAAATCTGAACTTGAAAATATTACAAAATTCTTTCAAAAGCTTCAAATACAACACAAAAGTGTCCATTCTTGTTTTTAATAAATTGAAAAATCTTCTTTCACTAAAATAGTTTCCCCGCCCTTCCAAAAAATTCTGAACTGAGTCTAACTCTTCTACAGTTAGCAAAGTGCCCCAGGTACAGTCATCCAAACTGCACCATCAAAGTGGGAACGAGATCAGTCAGTCTTGGAGAAAGGCTCTTTTCCTATCACCAATAATCTGCCCCTCACTTTTCTGAGCTGCTTTATGGTTCTTGTTTAATGTAGTAACTGGCAGATCCGTTGCTTTCCTGATCAGATGCTCCTTGAAGGAAGCTATATTCTTCTCCGTCTAGCAACTCCTCCTTCAGCTGCAATGAAGACACTAAAAACAAAAGACGAACATTAAAGATCTGTAACATTCAAAAGAAGTACAACTTTCTCTTAAATTTACTTTATATAATTTAAATTGGCAACAGCTCCAAGGTTTCCCATTTTCTTACATTCTGCGTTTTAGTGGTTGTTCTTTTAACATGCAATATCCCACAGAACACAGATCCTTTCTGACCTTACACTGAACTTTGAGTTATGCTCTAGTATTAATACATATGAGTGAGCAATTCACAATCATATATGCTCTATATAATTTTTCTTCCAAGATTTTACTATTTTAAAACTCTGGTTTAAGAGGGCAACAAAATGTTGCTAAGAAAAATTCTTTTTTTTTTTTTTTTACTGCTCACTTTTTTGTTTACTGTCTACTTCCAATTTAGTCTTTAGGCTAGTTACAATGAACTAGTTGCCATTTACAATCTCTGAGTCACATTACTTGCCTGATTACTGTAAACAGTCTACACAAGACAAGAAAAAAACATTGATAAAGATTTCTTAATATATCATTAAATTTTTAGGATCCCAGAGGTTTCATTCAAGACATTTTTAGTAGTTGTAATCTTCTCCCCTTTCTTTTGTATAAAGAAGAGAGAAATGAGACCTGAGACATAGAAAGAACGATGTTATGAATAGCAATAATGTCACAATTACTTCTCCAATTTCACTAATGGACAGTGGTAATTATTGAAACATGAGCACAATGAAAAGGACACTGAAAACAAAGTATGCCAGTACTTTCATTAAAGGTGCAGTACCCACATTAAAGGGTTGATTATACAATAATAAATGATTTGCTGTGACCAAATGAATGAGAAAACTACTAAAGTTTATGATTACTTAATATAAAGTTTATATGCACATCAATGTACCTTGAAATGCAGAAATATTATGCAGTGAAACTAAAAATAAATTCCATAACCTATTACTAGTTGTAGCCCTGCTATAACTTACAAGCCATTTGATAATTCTTTTATTATTTTTCTGTCATCTTCCATGTTGGAAACACTCGTGCTAAATAAAAATAAAATTTGAAAATAAAGATATTAAAAAAAAGTCCAGAAGTTGCAACATAACGCAAGCTCTCCCCATTTATTTAACAGAAGCCATCTCACTGGCTACATAGCCCACACTCTCTTGCCTTAAAAACAAACAAAAAACCACTTCTCCCTGCATTATGTCCAGCTCTGATCAAGAGCTCTAGTCTGTGGAGACAACAAAAGTGCTGTCTAAATCGCAAGACACACAATTGTTTACTTGGGTATGCTGCTAGTACCTTAAGCAAAGGCTACACCCAAGATATCAATACAGCACGGAGCGATGGTTTGTATGTAGACAAGAAGTAGGGTGAGTCTCTCAGAGCAGCCTCCTTCTCCAAGACACTGGCTGTTGTCTCTTTTTAAAGTGATGCTGTTCTACAATTGCATTTCAGTGCTTAAGGATCATTTCATATGACTCAAAGATACAAATCTACATCGAAGAAGCAGCACAACTTTGCTAGAGAACAAAAGCACTTTGTATTCCAAATGCTATGAGGCACTACTGAAACCTTCTCCAACATGTGGCAGTAGGAAAGGGGAAAAAGACATTTAGTGAATCTTACCAAGTTCTCTGATAGACAAGAAGTTTTATAGTAGGTATCTGTCTTGTCAGTAATCTTCCACTATTTTCATTCAAAGCCATACAGGTATTTCCTGAAAAGCGCCTACATCCTAGCTATGACTACTAAAACATAAGGCAGTGTTAAATGTTACAGAATAGATACGCAATTTATTAATTATGGTTGACCTCAAATGTGTTGAGCTTACATGTTGTTGGGGTATACTTCCCTCTTCCCTAGACTTAAAAGGTGTGTTTTTTCTGGTTTCTATTTAAACACCTTTGGTCAAGGACAAGGCTACACCACAAAACTAATTTTGTCCCAACACTTCAAAATTCAGAGTTTTGGCATCTGAAAAGTTCCTGAAGATGGTAATGGAAAGCATCAGGTCCCAAAACCCAAAGAACACCAGGGTTTTGTAGGAATTCAGAGATCTAATGACACACAAAACTCAGCCTGTGCACATCTGTGCACTAAATAAACACCTGAGCTGTAGATTTGCAGTCAGAGAAGACAAGTTGTGCAAAAACACAATCCAGAAATCCTCTCTCACCAGGCTTACAGCTTCCTTGGTACAAAAGAGAAAAGAGACATTTCTTTTTACTTCAGTTTGCTACTCGTGTACATCAGTTACCGAGAAACATTGGGGGGTACACAGAAGAGAGTCAGGACAAAGGAACTGTTCTGGATGTCCTCTGCAGTCAATGAAAAGTGGCAACACCGCATCATAATCAGACTAAAGGAAGTTTTAAAAAACATAAATCAAGGAAATTTGAAGCTGTACGTATTAACCTGGCAACTGTCCTGCAGGTAGAGCACAATCTGGTTTGTCTGATGGATTGTACCTCTCCACTTTATCAGTTAGCGATATTTAGTGTATCTGCTATACTTCCATACATAATAGGAAAAGATGAGAGGAAAAACTACCAGATCTTGTATAGTAATCTATACTGAAAAAAAGACTGAATACATTACACAAGCTATCCTTAAATAAGCTCGAAATTATAATATTTTTATGTATTTTAATGTCATAAAAATTTAATAAAATTTTAACATCACTGATGATTTTAGTGTTTTTCTCTGCTCACTCGTATAGTTGCATGATTATACCATTGATACTTAAACAGAACAGATTTTATAGCAAAGAGGGAAAAAGACTCATCTTAAAGGACAAACTAATTTCAAATATAATTTCTACATTAGTAACTCACAAAATGTCAACTAACATCTCCATTCTCCAAGGATGTTTATCTTTTCCCAGATAACTGTCTTTTTTCTGACATAAAGGCAAATATCACTCCTTATCTATTATGTACTGCTATTTTCTCTACAAAAGATGTTGCACACTACCTTCCTGCTGTTAAATATTCCCAAAACACACTGCCAGTCAGTTAGGCTTAACAGAATGCACTTCTGTATTTTAAAACTTCGCAGAGCATCTTTGTCCCCCAATAACCTTCAGCTGTCCTGCTATTAAGTTTTCAAACAATTAGAGTCCTTTTCTACTATAATTAATTCAGTGATGTGGTGCATCGGTGAGAATGAAAAGCTCCCTAAGGGTGGGGTGGGGGAAGTAAAAATAAAAAAAAAAATAAAAAAAGAAAAAGAAAGGAAAAAAAACAGTTGATGAGTCAGCATGTTCCTTGCTAGCCCATGCTCGGTTCCCCACCCTGTCCATCACTTCCCTCTGCAGTAAGCAAGGCTGATGTGTCTAGTTACCTGTTTTGAGGCTGGGACTGAAATCTTGGCTAGTCCTGGGAGGCTGGAAGGCCTCCGGGGCTGTCTGTGCTGGAAGGGTTCGATATGGAGGAGGAGTCAACTCGTCATCACCAGAGAAGCTCCTCCGCACCCCACCTGCCATGGGTAGGCTGGACAAACTGACAGGTTTCTTCCCAACTGGTATCTTCCTCTCTAAACATCAAGTCAAACTACAATAAACGCTTGGGTTAAAGTGCATTAGGTAACTCAGACTGTTCAACTGAGAAATGGCTCTGCTTCGTGTTCACAGATTCTGGAAAACGAGGGCCTTCATATACAATGGTACCATTTCCTTATTAGTGGGAATATTCTTCCATTTCTCAACCACCACATTTTTACTTACTGAATTCTAGAGACTGGATGGTAGGACTCTATGCACATCATGCTATCAATGAAATATAACTGCTGTAAATTCCTACTGCTGCAGCTACACCACACAGTCACTATACAATCCTCTGGTCATACAGTTTGAAACTGTAGTTGTTTCTGTGTGTGTACCTAGCAGAGACAGGAAATGTGGTTCTTGGAAAATAAATCCAGTCGAGACAAGATTTATCCTCTCCTAAAGCCTAGGTTTAAAAATATATACTCATGGTTACTTTAGAATGATGCTTACCATTTTTATAGTGCCTTATGAGCATTGATGAGCCTTTTGGTGTTTAGCAATTTTATTTATTTAATTAAATTTAAATTCCTTTAAATTAGTAAGCATTGCTTTCATGAAAAAACGCTATGAAACCATTTTCCATGCCAGTTGTGAATCTGTTCCTCCTATGTTACCTAGGAGACGCTCTGATTCCGTGACTGAGGAAACCTCTCATTACAATAGCAGGGATGCAAGCACTTTAATACGTCATCTCCACTACTTTGAGCTATATCAAAACCAAAGATTGTAATGCTTAAGTATTCTCAGCACAGTCAGATAAAGACCGTATCATTAACAAAAGCCTAGCCCTTAAAGTAAAAAGGTAATGAGACTATGCATGCGCTCAAGGTATCACACATACATTTTTCTTACTAGAAGGCTTCAGTGTGGGGACCCCAATTAAGCTTTTTAGATAGTAGGAAGTTGGAACAGGCATAACTCAGTTTAGCTTCAGGTCCTACTCAGGTATCTTTTTTTTTTTTTTTCCTGTCCCAGTCTAAGGGCCTCTTCCCTTATAGCTAGATCTGTGATAGAACAAAAATCAGTGGATGCAGCTTATTTCAATACAACACCTACTGGTCAAAGATTTAAAGCTTTGAAATAAGGGAGATTGGTGACAGGTGAGTTTTTATTTTAGCTCAGACAAACGTCTATTTTTTTTTCCTAGTAACCTCAAGATTAATTGATTCCCTGAAAAAAATATTTAATAACTATTCTGATTGAAACCAAATTACTTTAAGATACATAGGCAGCTGTCTATAGACCCACTGTTCCATGTTTTCAATGCTCAGAGGCATTTAGTTCACCTTGTACTTTACAACTGAGTGTTTGAACTGTATGTGAGTTATTTTCCCCCTCACTGCGTTTAAAGCTGTATTTTTACAAAATTTTACCTTACCTTATTTTCCTCTCACACCTATTCTTTACCTACGACCTGTGGCCGAAGGCACTTGATAACCCTTAGAAATCCACCTTTGGAACTCTGATGACAGCAATGGCAGTAACATTGAAATCATCAAAATCCATACTTTGTTAGATAAGACTGGCCAGAAGTTAGAAAGACCTCAAAAGAAAGCAGCTGTACTTCACATATATAGAATAGCATAGTTCAGATTTCAACAGCCTCTGTATTATAAGGTCAGTTTTAAAGGGATGGGGGAAAACTGTTCTGTCTTTCAGACTTCAAATTTTAGTTCTATTCTTGAATGAACTCAAGTCTCATAGCAAAAAAATTCTCTGGAAATAAGCCTAAAGAAGTCAAGATTGGATTCTAATAGTATGAAAAGCCTAACTTTCTTGCTTAGAACAGGATTTTGTACAATGAAACCTCTCCAGATGTTACCTTATGGACTATTAAAGATTTTTAGTTTGGTTTGCTAACTTGCAGGGGAATAAAAAAAAAAACTTGAAACATTACCAAAACTGTTGATTTTATTATTTTCTAGGCTGTCACACTAGAAAATAGCTTGACCAAGAAGCAAGGCCAAATGAAGACAACAGATTATAGACCTTTTCTGTAGCTGATCTGTCCATGTGTTAGCAACATAAAATACTGCACCTTCTTTTCAACACTCCACTCTTTCTAAGAAAACACCAAAAGAATCTGCATAAAGAGCTGATGCTCCAAATACAATAAACATAGTTAGACTGTCCTGAACTAAGCCCCTGACTTCTATCAAACCATTCTGATGTGGTAGAGCTGGTTCTTCTTTCAGGACAGAAAGCAGAGCTGATTTTCAGTCAATGATGGGAGGTCCTCTTGTGACTGGCTATCTCTGCTCCATCTATTTTACTCATACAAAAAAGACTTCCTGCTTAAACAGTTAGTGTCATGGAAATAAATATGGAGGAATGCAAAACGTGCATTTGTGCAAAAGAAACTTCAAATTGGTTGTGATTTTAAAGAAAAATTGATCCTGAGGGAAACAATAACTATGGGAAGAACCTGAATAGTTCTGTTAAAAAGCTCAGATTCTTAAAAATTGTCATTACAATGTTTTACTGTGACAAGAACAGTCACAAATTGCAATGCTATTTATTGTCTCTGAAAGTAGTCACACAAAAGTAGTTTTATTTACATACTGCTTCCCACAGATGTCTCATCAAAAAAGTTGCTTTTTCTTTTCAAAAGGAACCAGCTAGACAGTAATTTCAAATTTCTACATGTAGTTCTTTCAGATTCAAGTAACCTGAATCTTATTTTTACATCTGTTTTACAAAAGCAGAGTCAAAACCATATTAACGGATACCTGAGGATTTTGTATAAGGCACTCTTGCAACTTACTTAACGTATTCTTTACAATAACGTCTGGATTCTGAAAATACTATAACATTTATCCATCTACAATTCACAGATGATTAACAGTATCAATCCTGTTGCAAGTTAAATATAGATATCTATGTTCTTAGTTATTTTAAGAGTTCCTTTTATGGCATACTGCACCTTTAAGCTTAACATCTGTTTTACACACAAACAGCACTTCCAAATAGAAAAGGGACTTAAGGAGAGACCACAAGCTTTTTAAACAATGAGAAAAATGCAAATGCTATTTTGTCACCCACTTTTCTTATGTCCTTTGTACTGTTGCGATTTTGATTTTTTCTTCTGTTTTGATGAACTTGACTGGTTATCTCTTGATGCTGCAAAAAAAATAATTAGGAGTACAAAATTAAAGTTTACTACTTTGAAAAAAATACTTAAAAATGTGTCACAGCTGCTATAGATTTCTCCATAGTGACTGAATGAAGGCAGAACACCTTTATTGAGGAAAAAAAACTCATTAAACTACTAACAGTAACTAATATTACCTTCCCAATAAACCATTAACAGTTCTTGAAACACAATTATCGTTTAACTTGACCTGACAGGCCACATGTTGATGCAGGTAAATGAACTGTAGTCTTCTCACATAAATACTTATGTAAGCGAATAACTATGAACACACTGAGTTCCATTAAATTCAGTATGTAAAGCACATATACTTGCAAACTTCATGTAATATAAATTCTGTCTCCAGACCTTGTAAGTAAATAACATTTTTTTTTCCTAGATTAAATAAGCACTTGGCAGTAAAAATAGAAAAACTTAGCCACAGAAATGCTGAGAAGTACTTTGAAAGTCAATGTGGAAGAGATTAGAACTGTGCACTCCTGTGCATTAACAAGAGTTTGTTCCGTTTTTGTAATGCCTGGTGACCTAACTTGGAAAGGATGCAGTTAGGAAAATCATAACATGTTGATAAGGACCAGTTAACTGTTTTTATTTACACGACAGAACTTACACTGTGGTGCTGGAGGCTGTAGTTGATATCCAGTTAGCTGACACCATCCCACTGGATAGAGGTCTGGGGACTCGCAATCCACCCACTGATCATATTCATCTTCCCACCCATCAAAGTGTATCCTCAACAGACGATGGATAATGCGAGTTACTGTGGCCACACATACCAGGCGAGGTTCCATCAGATCAACAGCCTCCAGTTTCATTCCAACATGAAACCCATGGTTTGGAACTTCCTGGAAAAGTAAGCACGTTGGCAAGTCGAACATCAACAAACACACACGTTACATCACGTTATATCACGTTTACACATGAGTAAAGCACACTCACAAAGCAAATAACATTTATGAAGTTTCATGTTGCCCTGTATTTAACATTTCAGAAATATTCAATCTTAATATACTCAAACAGTTCCTATTTCTAAAGAGTCCCTGTTGCCCTAGTTTTCCCCAATTCTGCTCGAAGAACTGGGTCAATCCCATGGAGTACGCAGACAAATCTAAAGAAAATACTAACTGCACTTCAAATACACATGCATAATACTTATTACCTTATTGAAGAGCTTTACAGGTGCTGCTATTGAGTCAGTTTCCCTGAGGTAGTCAAACCATTTGAAAGGGAGTTTTGCATACCCTGTGAATTTTAAACAACATTTTCATACATCAACTGCAAACTTCACGCATTGAAACATCAACAAGAACAGTATATTGGCACTGTGTTATGGCTAAAAAGACAACAAAGAAGCAAAATATTAACATCAGAAACTTCCACTCTCTGAGCTTTCGTCTAAAGGACAAGACAATCAACCGGACACTGCCCATTTGCAACAAAGATGAATGAACTTCTAGATAATACAGAAAGTGTCATTTGATGTTAAGATTAATCATTCACACTTGAAGCTTTCTGTCCACGTAGATCCTTGATCTCTACAAGCCCCACACAAATGACCCAGAACAGATCATGTAATTAAGCACATCCAGTGTCTTTCCTGTGGGGAAAGAGCTCCACTATTGAAAAATTTGATGCGTTAGGAACAGACTTGTACGAACATGTAGAGATATTTTAAAACTTAAATAATGAGGTTAAAGATAGCAAGAATAGGATAAATTACAGTTTTTTTTTTTTTTTTTCCGAATCTTAAAAGCTATTGTAAAGGTAAGAAAATTTCTTTTATATTCATTAGATGAACAAAAGCTGAATATGCCTAAAAGATGTAGGACTTCTTTGTTTGTTTGGGTTTACTTTGGTTTGTTTGGTTTTCTGTTTGTTTGCAACTCCTACAGCTGCTTAGATTCTCAAATTCTAACTCCTGTAGCAACAACAGCTTGAAAGATTTCTTTGTGGTAGCATGCAATGTTGGACATTCTGAACAACCATGGTGCACTGGGTATAGCATGGGGAGAGAGCTATGGGAAATGCTTTCATCTCATTTGAGTGTGGGTAGAGAGCTCCCACTGAGTCACAGCTCAGTACTGAAGGGCCAGACTCAACAGGTAGCTGCCACTCACGACTCAAAATACAATCTCAGCCTTAGAAGTGTCTAAGCATCTTCAGCTTCTGCTGATTTCAGCAAGGGATCAAGATATTTGGAAGGAATGAGCTTACAAACAAGAAGTCCAGTAACTTCATAGCAACTCATTTAAGTTATCCACATAGCTAACTGTAATTTGAAAAAGGGTGTTCACATCAGGCATGTGGTATCTGCGTGAATAGATGTAGCTGGATAGCTAGCAATTGGTAATGGTAGTAATATATCACTTTTTGCGTGCTAATACTTTTCTCATTTATGTACAGTTCCTCTGGCTAGACCAACATATCTGTATATGAGCCCTTTAATTTACTTCTCACCACACAGAGACACACGCATGTGGTCCGTGTTAAAGTAGTCAGATTTAAGAAACTCCCTTTTCTAGCTCATAATGTCAAGAGTGGAATATACATCATAAGAACTAAAACTCTGGTCATTTCGATCCTATTAAATCAGTAACAAAATGCTTAAGTATATTAATGCATTTTATGGTCTGTATTTTACTCCTAACTCCTCTTTCAAATGACATTTAGATTAATGCATGTGTGATTTTAAATCGTCTCTCAGCAGACGATACAGGACTGTTGTGGAAAACTGCAATAAAAGGGAAAAAATACATGTAGGTAAAAAAGTTGCCACAATACAAAAAAACAGTAGTATGGTAAGGTGTAAATAATACAATTTGCACACTGTGTAAATAATGTTTGAAGTGTAAAAAGGAGGTCATCATAAAAGGGAATGTTTTCTATTCTGTATCATTTAA
Source organism: Aythya fuligula (assembly GCF_009819795.1). Taxonomy (NCBI): domain Eukaryota; kingdom Metazoa; phylum Chordata; class Aves; order Anseriformes; family Anatidae; genus Aythya; species Aythya fuligula. Next base: position 8,613,279 of record NC_045576.1, on the reverse strand, counting down.
TGCATTTATTTCTAAACTAACTGATATTGATACACACACTTTTTCCCCATGCAACAATGATTATTATTGTAAGAGACTCCTGCAGCACATTTTTTGAGGAGTGATCATGCCCATGAATTCCTATGCAATAAATTCACTAAATGAGCTGACTGAAAAACAGTAAATCTGTCTAACTGCAATTTACAAATACTTAAGGAACCCTTTAGTGTGCAGTAATGAAAATGATATGAAATTATTTTCTTCGTGTGTAGTTACCTAGAAAATCATTCAGTAAATATAAATAGAAGCCTGCAAGAAGGAAAATGAAGGAAAAAATCCATAAAAATCATTTGCTGTGACACACCTAATTGCAATCCTCTTTATAAATTGCTAGAGCAAGACAATAAAATGGAAAGATGAAGGCAGTAAGATATTTCTATAGGCACATATGCTAGTGGACAGACAGCTTTTTCCTTACAGTAGGGATTATGAAGCATACAGCTCTAATGGCTACTTCCCTGAAGTTCAAATTTGTGCATATTCCTAGAAATCTCCTGTCATTGTCATCAATTAACCTAAACTTGAGATAATTTAACAATGTTCGTTAATCCTCTGGCAGTCAGGACAACCCAACAATGACATATTATGAACCGCTCAGTGACTAGCATATTTACACTTCCCATTCACTTAATGGTTATACTATTCAAGTGGCTATCCTCAGTTTATGACAGCAAAAGGAGATTTTAGTCAGTGATTTATACAGATGTTCAATTTTACTTTTTCTAAACTAAAGTTTATCTTTGTTTTAAGATTACTTTGAAGTTACGCTGTTGTATTTGTTTCTGACTTGAGTCCTAAAAAGTGACATGAATTTTGTAGACTGAATTAAGAAACAAAGCATATGGCACATACAATATCACTGAAAAAATATTCAAAGTAAAATGTGGTCAGAATGCTATATGTACCTCTGGGTGGAGTTAGTTCAATCATGTTAATTTCACAGAAACCAACAGGGAAAATAGAAGGGGAAGTGGCATGGTAACAAAACCAATCAGACCCATCTGCTGCTTCTGAGCCATCAATCCCAATCATAAGATAGCCATCTGCTAAAACCTTTGTGAAGAAAAACAAAATTTTACATTAAATACCTTTAACTGTGTGATAAGGCTAGAAAGAAAGCATGCCATGTTTCAAGAGTGAAAAAATAACTGAGTAATAATGAAAATACTTAGAAGAACATTCAATTATAATAAAACAAACAAAAAAATCATACCTGTCTCCACGATGGTGTATGCTATTGTCAAATGTACCTTTGTTAACTGCAAAGTTATGAGATGAATATTTCCTTTCACTGAGCTCTATTTTATTTCTCTGTGAACACCACTTCTACTTTTAAAGCTTTATAATTCAGTTTACTCTAACCTGTAAGGATATTCTGCACACTATTAATAAAAAAAAAGATTCAAAATAATTACCACAGTCATTGGTAAGGTTATGCTAGGCTGCTCAGCTACTTTTTAATTTTTTTTTTTTCCCCTTTTAGTAAGTATATCGCATGTATAGGGTCCTTTTCAACTATGCTAGGAAGAAAAGATCATCCTTGAAGTGTCTTCGTAGCCTTCAGCAAGTAAGCAAGATGAGGCTTTTTTTCATTTTGGAACAGAATTGCAAAATTTTTAAGATAGTTAGCAGAAGACTGTCCTGAAAGTAATCTCACAAGCTATTACATCCAAATTAAAGATAAGGCTGAATTTCCAGAGATCAAAAATGAAAAAGTTACATGAATATATTCCTTTTCATAGTACTTGCATATAAACAATTAACGGATGCATTCAATAAACAATTTATTTTTTCTTTGTTTCAAACCTGAATAAAGGTAAATGAAAAACAGACTCCTGTCCATCTTCCCATACACACGTTTGTTTTCTTACCTTTCTAATAGTTGCCACACATATTGCTGAAAGGTTTAAGGGGTCTATAGCTTCCAATTTCATTCCTTCTTTAAACCATTCTCCAGCTGTGTCAACCTCTTTTACCTAAAAAAAAAAAAAAAATAAAAAAAATAAAAAATAAAAAATCAGATAACAGCATCAGAAGCAAAAATCTAATAAGCAAAAATCTAATAATCTAATCTTTGAACAATATAAAACCACACACAGTCAAAAGAACAGATTAAAATACTTGTACTGTCACCTCTGTTTATGTTAAGAAGGTCAAATTAGTTAACTGTGTGAATAAAAAACACCAGTGATTTTGCTCGGCATATTTCCAGGACTTAAACAGAGTAGTTTCAGGTCTATTTTTATAAATACCAGGAACTAAAGGTCCTCAATTGACTCAGAGAAAAGACTGCTCTTGCTAGCAGACTCACCTTCATAAATAAGTGTGCGGGTGCATCAAAATGTGCATCCTGTTTCTTTGTAATATCTACAAGGAATAAGAGTACATGTTAATTGGAGGTTTTGTTAGTAGAGCAAAAAGTATGTTTTTCTCTGAATATGTGAACTACTAGAAAGCAATCACCTTATTAGTGTGGGAGGCCCACAGTTTATGGTAAGATCACCATAAAAACCTAGGGGACATTCTCTACTTTCCTCATTGACTTCTACCTGAAAAACCTCTAACACAACCTCATTTATGGAAAAAGGAAATAAAATCCAATGTTCACAAGACAGCTCAATTACATCACCAAATTGCTACTAATACATAGACGCTTTTGGAAAAAAAAAAAAAAAAAAAAAAAAGGCAAGTTGGCAAGTTAACCTCTCTGAGCTATGTTATGACAGAAAATTACATTTATGTAATTACATATAATTTTGTATACAATTATGTCTAATCATTCTATATACATAACTGATTTTTGCCAGCTGCTGAATCCCTGAAACCCCACTAGAGACATTATATTTAGGAAATAGCACTGTTCTTGATTTCTCTAACTACTCTTATTTATAATGAGTGTCAGTAAAAGTTTAAGTGCTAAAACTGTCCTGAAGGGATGCCTTGTGAACTGTTTTACAGAAATTCTCTTTCAGACAAGGGACACAGTCACAGTGCAACAGGGAAAGATTCAAAAACAGACTTTTTTTTTTTTAAATTTAGAAGCCTTAAATATTTCAAACTACAACCACTTTTGTGTTTTAGATAATAAGGGTCTTAACCACGTATCATCTATTATACTGTTTTATCTTCCCTTCCCAAAAATTTCTAAAACACAAAATCTTTCAAAAAAAAAAAAAAAAAAAAAAAAAAAAAAATAGTCCTTAAACTTGAGTGGGGAAAAAATCATATCCCATAGGATACTTGTTCACATTGTAGTGTGTAACAGACAAACACAGAGAAACTAGTGGAGCAGGACAGTGCAATTCCAGATATCAGCATGAAAAGTGATACTGTGCTTGAATACTGCAGCTCAAGGTTTTCCTGCAGAGACAACTTGTTAACCACTACATAAGACTGAAGCCCTCTAGATATTGATATACTAAACTCTAGATATTGATATACTATACTCAACTAAAACTTATTATGGCTTTTTCAACACTGTAGAAAATGCTAGTTGTACTTTTAGCTGAAAGTCTTGAATGACAGTATAATTGTTAAAAGTCCCTATACCCCATTATATGTACTTTTAAAGATAATTGCTAAAGCTAGTTTTATTAGCTTTATGAAGTAGCAGTGTTGCTTAAGTCAGGTTTCTCCAAGTCAATACTGCCCCCAAAGACACCTCTGAAATCCAAAAGGCTTACCAGATCTTTTGAATCTATGTCCTATACTTCGAGACCAACCAATGTGATGAATGAGTGGACTGTACATATGGCACCAGAAGTCATCAGTTTTGTCTTCACTTTCTTCATATACCAATCTTAACCGTCCCCCAATGACACTCTCTACAACCGCTACCCTTGTTCGACAAAGGTGTGTTTTGTCAACAACTTCTACTCTCATGGAAGTTTTGAACGGATACTGCATACTTTCTGACACCTTAAAATAAGGGGAAAAAAGAAATTATGTAAAAATGTTTCAGCTTAGTCATCTGTCTTCTACTGTTAAAGCACAACATCAAAGCATTTTCCCTTTAATTCAAGTAACTACTTAATCCACCTGGAGAAGTGACACGAATGATTTCTCTTGTATTTCGTTGCCAAAATGTAACATTTTCACAAGACTAATTAGAATATATCCTACAATGGTGTAACTTTTATCAAGTACAGCCTTAACACAGCTCTCATAAAGGTTAAATTAATTCTTTTGACTTAATGAAAGTTCGTTCAGTTAATAACAATGAATAAAATGACCTTGAGTAACAATTTTAACAACATAAAACCCTTTTGCTTTGGCATCTTTAAACACAGAATTAAAATTATTATGAGGCATGAAAAAGAATGTTCAAACATAATAAAAACTGACCACTCACAAACATTTCATCATATACCAAAAAGAAAGGAACAGAATGGAAATAGATGTTATCCTGCCTCAAGACTTTGCCAACTTAATTTGGCTTCCAACAGAGCCTATTTTTAAATACAAATGAACATCTTCAGAAAAAAATGAGGTGGGTGAGGTTATTAGATGCAATGTTAAGACAACAAAACAATACTTCATATATTCCTACTAAAATCTATGTACCATCTCATAATAATTAAGTTAACTTAGAGCATACCATATAGGCAGCTGCCATACAACTTAAAAACAGGAAATCTAATCTAGAGCAGATGAAAAATATTAAAAGCGTCTTTTTTTTGCATCTAGAAATGTGTTATATTAACTAATTTTGCTTAGTTCCTTGTAACAGTGCACAATAAAAACCATTGCTGAATTAGATCAGATTTATTTTTTCTTATATCACAGGGTAGCTTATTAGCACTTTTTTTTTTTTTTTTAAATTGGTGTATTTTAAAATTAAGTAGACTAACTAATTTCTAAAAGAAAAGTACTTCTGTTAGAGGAAACAGTTTTCCCAACAGCATCACATTGACAAGTGTGGGGGTAAACGAAGAATAGAGATTCCCAGGAAAACTGTTTCAAGTGAAGAAACTACTTTATCATCTTCACTACAAAAGGAGATACTGTGCCATTGTAAAATATTTCAGCTCTTCACTCTGTGCTGCAATTTTGTTCACAGTACATCATTGATATTGCATCAGCCTTACCTTCTGAGAAAAGTCAGGAGGAAGTGTTTTGGCACCAGTAAGTCGTTTCACTAGAAAAGCTTTCCAGTTTGTGTATTTGTGTTGGATGGCTGTTGCAAATGAAGGGGACAAAATAAGCCACTGATTTTTAATTGTGTCCGTTAGAGACAATGTTATAGTCTGGAATATGTAAAGAAGAAATCCTAGATGACTGTTAAAAAGCCTGAATGAAAATAATGACAAAAACCTCTTTAGAGAATAAATGCTACCCAAGATTAAATGTATGGGTATGTCAGGGCAAAGTATTTAGTAACAAAATATAGATATAAATCAGTGCATGTTCACATCACTGATTAGCTAACTGCTTTCACCTTGAACTTAAAAACTACGTTGTACCAGAGGGGCTACCACAAGAAACATTTTCACTGCAAGCCAAATCCTTATTTTTCCAATAGATCTAATGATTTATTTCTAACTGTTGAAATCATTATAACGGTAAAAAAAAAAAAAAAAAAAAAAGAAAAAAAAAAAAAGAAACACTTGGATATCAGAACCATAAGCAAATTTATTAAGAAAAGACTTTTCAATTATAGCAATCAGTGAGGCAACTATTTACATACTTCGAGGAGGGACTAGAGGCTTTCCACTGGTAGCACACCAACCAACCGGGTGGATATCAGACCCACAAACGTTGCACCAGAAGTCAAGGCTTGAATCATTTTCAAAGCCTTCATATCTTAGCAGAGCATTGTAGCCTGAAATAAAACAATCATATAAAAAAAAAAAATTAGTATTTCTTTACTCAGTATAAATTACATTGGATTTTCTAGGCTGGAACTTTTTTTAGAACATTATTCTTAAGGCACATTGCTGTATGTTATCATATTTTAAATAAAATTAAAATTATTGTACTATAAACTTTCAGAAATTATATATAGAGAAATAATTGTTTCTTTACCCACAGTCTGTGCTTTTTATATTTTAGCTACACAACCCTCATTTTTTAATTTTACTTTTAAACAAGTTTTTTTTTTTTTTTTTTTTTTTTTAAAGAAGGCTTGCTATCATACAACTGCTTATCCTCTCATCTGGCACTGCTTTTAGTGAATTCCAGCAATATAAAAAACAGATGCTTTCAACTCTCTTTGAAGCTACTGTGAAAGTGTGACAGTGATAGTGCTATAACATGTAACCTAGCAATACAGCACTGACACCCTAACTAGTGCTGATATTCTACTAACCGGGTGACTACTGACTATAGTATCAGCTCCCTTCACAGAACTATTTTGAGTATTTCAATTAAAGTATATTCACCTGCTAATTTTACAATTCCAGCTATCCAGAAGACTTTGGTAGGTAGGCTGCAGTCCGTGTTTGGTACCTCCACTCGTACTCCTTCTGAGATATCACCCCAGCATGTCCCCATAGGTGCCTAACATTTAAGGTAGGGGGGAAAAGTGAACAGTTCACCACTTTATTTATAGCACATGAAAATTATTATTTTTTTTAAGTCATATTAGTATTTTGTGAGTAACTTTCAAATAAAATATGATAATCGATATACATAAGACAAAGATGGTTAGAAAATAATCTATGAAGACCTAATTTGGATATTTATCTAAAGCTTATGTGTAGTTCTACTATACTACAATCACTGTGTATTTCCTACCAGCTTTAGGATTCCAAATTTAAACACCTGTAAAGCACAAGCACACACTGTATATGCTCAGAGGTCAGCTTTGTTCCATTATGTTTCAACTAGGTGCTACCTACTGATTTTAGTGAGAACGATGTAACTCCTCTTCAACTCTATTAGCAGAAAATTATGGCACTTCAAATTCATACTTGTGCCACAGACAGAAAAATCTTTATATTCTGTAAATCCGTAATGTGCATGAAAAATGCTTACAAGTTATTCCTTGAGTCTATTCTGAAGTTTTATTATGGTGGGTTTTTATCACCTATTGGTTCAGATCCTCTCACAAGAACAGGCTTTCATATCATCTGCAAGTAATTATTCTAATAATAAATTAAAATAACAGAAGGCTGAGGTTAACTTTTTAATGAATAATGAAGGGAAACACATACACTGTCCTGAAAGCTTAGGCTAATGTGTTAATAACAAAAAGAAATAGAAACTTGACGAATTCCTAAGGAACCTGGGAAACTGGAAACAAAAACCAACGTTTAGTTTGCTCTGCCAGGAAGAATGTTTTGTTGAACAGAGCATCATGAAAGATAGCCAAAGATGGTACAGCAGAGATACAAGAAATGCATAGTGCTAAAGAATTTAATACCTTAAAAGTTACTCAGCTAAAGTTAACAGTAACAAAATATAAGTTGAGCCAGTCTAAGCTAGAGACCACTAAGAATGGGAAGATTCAGATTTTGGCTATTTTAAAGCAACAGGTATATCAAATGTAATCTATTCTGACAAAAGTAAATTCTGATCAGTTCAGACAATGTCCATATACAGGGACAGTTAAAGGAACCCCTGGTTATGTATTGTATTCTAAGGCTGTGTTTCATTTACAAGGTCAAGGTTCTTTGCAAACGTAGAGAATTTCACAGCTCACTGGGAATAGCCTCTAACTTCACTGATTTTTGGCTGTGAGCCACAGGAGATGAAAACTGGATTAATCCTGCCTAAATTATTGGAAATTCCAATACTGGAATTTTGCTGGCAATCAGCAATGGCCACCTAGTAGCTCTAAAGACTAAAGTTATCTTAAAAGGGGATACCATTCACTTGTAGAAATATTTGAGGCTAGGCATGCAAAACTTAAAACAAGTTTTAACCTATTAAAGTTAGTCCGAGAAAGTATGCAAATTTCTTATTCTTGAAGCCTGGTCTCTTCATGTTCTGCTATGTCCCATCTACACCAGTCTAGACTGGAGAGCTCATTTCTGCCATCTGGCAGACAGAAAGAAAACTTGCAAGCTGATGCTTTATTTTCATGTACAAAGCATGCAGATGCAGCTTCTTAATCAAGTCCTATTGCATATTCACTATCATCTCTAAATTGAGATTTGTAGCTTTTTGAATTGAAATGGGGAAATAAACTTTCAAATTGCATATTTTAGTAAATCTTGTTGCCTTGTATAGAGATACAGATGAGTCCAAACAATCAAAAATAGCAGTGCTGAATAATTTCCTAATCCAGCTGCACTACATTAAAAAATATTTTACTGCCTGCTCATCTATTCAGTTGATTCAGAGGAAAAGTATAGAAAAACACTTCTCCTCCCATCAACCGATAATAGAAATGTCACAAATATTTTTATTTCTAGAACGTGGATTGGTATAGAGGGAAATAGCAGAAAGTTAAATTTGTCCTTGTCTGTGAAAATATTGGTTCTGCTAGTTCTCCTACACCAATCCATGTGGCTCACCCTTTAGAAGGAAGCCATCCTGTGTAGCATCATTACTGAAAAGCCAGATAACATTACTGCCCTGAAGTGACAGTTTACAGTATACCTGGTATACTGCACATCTTTTCCTTTTTCACTCATAATATTCTTACAGGAGGATGACTGGATAAACCAGGGCTATAGCAGCCATCTTCCTTATTGTCTTCTCTGTCTTTGTCCAATTAATTAACATTCGCACAATGCTTTGAAAAATAAAAATCAAAGCACTATGTAAGTGTCAAGTTTGATTTATCTGCTGGCTGGAATGGTAACTCTGAAGTCTGGATTGGCATAATAAGAACTAGCAGAACCATAATTTACAGGTAAGAACAAATTTACCTTTCAGACTCATGACGAAGAGATCCGCTTCACGTTACTCCCAAACAAGGAAGATCTGCTTCATCGCTTCCTGCTCCGGGAGATGACATGGGAGGGTTTATCTGTGAGCGGCAGCTGCCTTTTCTGCAAGGTAAGTTGCAATCAGGAAGGTCCTGTTTGACAGGGTTTGAAAGCAATGCCTGAGCGCTCAGTATCCCCACATGCTTAGCTGAACAAAGAGCTCATAGGTTAAATTATTTGCTTCTAAAGGTTTTGGATGGCATCAATACTGCCATGATTTCAGATTTGAAGCTGGAATCAGGATTTTCATGTCAAAGAAATGCTACCAGTTCCTGAAGCATAAGGATACAATGCTGCTACCATGTGTAAACTCTAACCCCACAAAAGGTAATGCAGAGAAGACAACGTGTACAATGGTTTAAAAGCTAGAAGCAAAGCACTGCCACCTAGTGCAAAATCCTGGAAATGTTCCCAAATAATAATTATTTTTTTTTTTTTTTAGTAACAAAGAAACAAAGAGTAAAAATACTTCATAAAGACCGATAAAACACTTAACTTCAGAAAGTATGTGTCTCACCAGCAGAGTAGGAAAAGAATAATTACTGTTAATGTACAACTTAATGCACCATTAAGTAGTACTGATGCATGATTCAAATCACTATTTGCTTTCAGCTAATAAAAGCAAAAGTATAAAAAAAAGTAGAAACTTTAAGATCATGAAACCAGAATGCAAGTTACCAATGGAGATAGCAAATAGAGCACACTGTATGTTGCTAAATTATAACAAAATAGAGTAAAAATTCAGCAAATAAAAAAGAGGCAAGGTGCACAAACTGTAATTCTGGCTCTGCCACAGTCTTCCTGCACAAAAAACTAACAAACAAAACAGCTTCTCTATTTCAGTTTACTGACCTAGAAAGCAGATACGGCAGTAATATTGCTAGTGAATTTCGTTAGTGTTAGTCAAGGCTGAAATGTCAGGATGTCTGGAATGAAGGTAACAAGGAAGTGCAAAAGCCACATAAAGGGCATCAAAAAAGCCTCTGAAATTAATTCCTCTCATACAGAAAAAGCAATGAAGAGAATTTCAATTATTTTGTGTCTAAAATGTGATAAATGGAAGAATAAATAACTCCCCACATTATACAAGAAAATGGCAAATCTGGGAAAATTACACCAGACCTGAAATACTGAAGTACACTGAGTTATGAAACGAATAAACAAATGAATAAGGGAGTAAGACATGGGATTTTGCTTAAGTTTTCTTTAACATTGATCCCAATGTTCCCTATTAAATATCCAAGCAGATAAATAATCAGGTACACAATTCATCTAATAATAAACTTAGGGGCAGATGCGTCATTATTTTACTGTAGTGTCAATTCTACACCTTTATCTTGGACAGGATAAACTTGATATACTCAGTCTTGTGGACACACACAAAACGTGCATGCCATCTATAATATAAATTGTAAACAAACGTCAATTAATACAAAGTTTTACAAATCAAAGAATCTATCACATTGAAAAAAATAGCAACAAGCTTTCCAGACAGACAAAGGGAATATTTTTTATTTTAATTATCAACAGAGAGAACAGGAGAGAGAGAGAGAGAGAAGGATCTAACAAGAAAAGATGTGTTTTTGGATTTTGACTGGTATAATAAATATGCTTTTCATAGAAATAACTACAGTAAGGGTAAATGTAAATCACACTATTCCAAAGCTAAATAACATCCACCAAAAAAGTAGAAGTTTCAAATGAGACTGCAGCAGTTGCATTTTACTTCTACAAAAAATGAAAAAGTAGGGAGTAAAGAAACACCATTCTGAACATTAGTATTGTACCTGTTCACATTACTGGCGTACTATTCAGGTCAATGAATGAAGCAGTAAGAAAGGAAGTTCTGACTCCTTTTAATATGGAATGTTACAGCTTAATTTACCAATGTATCACTATTGTAGATGTATCCTAATTAAGCATGAAGCATTTGCTGTTATAATTGCACAGGTCACATCATCAAACAACACCTTTTGATATGTACTTATGAAATTACTTGTTACAACACATACATAATTGTGAAAGGAAAGGGCAAACATGCTTGCTTAAGCACATGGAATTTGATACAAATTCATGAATCTATACTAATACAAGGCTCTGTTCTGGGCAGAAGTTAAGGCCTCTAAGCATAAAGGGTACTATTCAGAAAGTGCCAACTGCCAAGAGCCCTCAACTCCTACTGATTTATGAATTGACAGGGCTCAGCATGAATTCCAGAACTGGCCAGAAAATGTGTCTCTCTTCTCCCTTATGAAGGGCTTCTGTGAAGCAAAATGTTTATTTTGACTGAAATTTTCAGCAGATAATCTCGGGCAAAATAAAACTTGTGTAAGAAGCTGAAACACTAGCTTCTGAAATAAAAAAAAAAAAAACACAACAGCACACTGAGAAAAGAGACTGCAAAAGTTTTTACTTAGAGATACTTTTACACTAGAAACTACTAGCAGTATTTTAAACATATAATCAATGGATTTCAACAAACACATTAAAGACAGATGCTGATAAATATTTTCCTAATTCCCCAAGCTACATTCTGTCATGACAAGAATGAATGAGGACCTTTTGTTTGGAATCTTCATAATTATAACACAAAGAAAAGTATGCTTTTTCATTTCAGATTTATGAAGAGGCTCAATTTTCCTTTATTTCTACAGTACCTAGCAGCACAACTGACAGGAAGAATGACTAAAAACCAAGATTAAAAAAATATCAAACCCAAATATGTAATGGAAAGATCAGTTCCTATAGATTGGGGCTTGCTCCAGTATAAGAAGTATTTTATAACATTATCTAGCATTGCATGAAACCTAGTTGGTTTGCTACTCTATAGCGTGATTTTGTGCCCAGAATGTTTGAAAAATAATTTCACAAGTGTTTAAGACCCCTTTTATTTTTTTCTTTGTGAAAGCATGCACGATGGGTGTGACAGAGCATTCAGAATGATTCAAAGAACAAACAGAAACATACATATGTATCTTAAAAAGTGGTCATACTCATACAGTTTACAGGTTGCACACTCCAAGGCTTGGAAACAAGTTTGGATATGCATGTTTTGCAAAAACAAATGCAAGAATTAACGGGGATTCTCTCTCTCATGCATGCACACACATACAAACACACACAAAAGACTAACGCATTGAAAAATACTTACATGTTTAAAACAGGTCACAGGAGCTGCCGTAAAGCTATTGCTATTGATGTAGTTACCCCAGCTGAAGCCTTCCACAGGGACAGCTGTTAAGAGAAAGTTATTTCATTTAGGAAGCTGCTAATGAAACAAAGCTAAAACAAATTCTGAGTGATATAAGATGTTTATGTGCCATTACCTGCTTTAGTCTTTGCCTGGTTTTGTAAAGTTGCTTGGTACTGAGCATATGCTGCTAATTTAGCCACCAATGGTTGTTTTTGTAGAACTTTAGCCTTTTTTGTTGGAGGTTTACCCTAAAACAACAACAAAAAGCTAAGTAAATAAAGCCTTTCCAAACTCCAACCCAAAAATTTCCATAGATCTGTAGCATATTTTGAAAAATGTCACTGTGGGGGAAAAAAAAAAAAAAAAACAAACTTAAGTTTTAAAAATAATTTATCACATATTTTTCACAACATGGTATGGAAGTTGACCAAATACATAAAACTACATATAATATTAATGACATTCAAACACCAACAGCAAAACAACTCCTAAAAGATTACGTTTGTACTAGTATTCCAATTTGAAGAACATATATACTCATTGTTTTACCTGGGAAAAAAAAAAAAAAAAAAAAAGGTATCTTTGGAAAGCAGGTTAGAAGGAAGAATTTTTAAATCTAATTTTATCAATGCACAGTTTCTTGGCCTTTGTTGCATATGCAATGAGCATGAGATAGGATATAATATTTCTCGACATGTCCAGTTCTTTTATTCAATGTTACAGAAATGTTTTCCTGATTATTTGATTAATATTTTAAGTGAACAGTTTAAACCCCATTTTGTAAGACTGTGAAGTTCAGAAAATCCTCAAAAGCAAACACAACAGTGCTAAATAAACCTTTATTCTCTCTAAAGCCTGAAAGTATCTTAGGGATGAGACTCATGGATTTTCAAATCACTACATATATAGACTAATTGTTGATTACATTATATTTTTCTTGCAAATAAAAGTGGGCCACTGCAGCAGAAATGCAATAAGGAGTCAATATTCTGTGTAATTTGCTCTGCTGAGCAAAGCAATTTGCTCATTATTGATATGGTTTTGAATTTCGCCTTAGAAATCATTTATGTGACAATTTTACTGTGTTTAGAAACTTGACTTGGTTGTTTTAAAAACATCATGCAAGTTTTACAAGCGTACACATTTTACAAAGACAGACTATAATAAGTATATAAAGAAAATGGTGTCTGTACCGCTACCTGAAGTCTGGCCAGAATGCTGGCCTTCTTGGAGTTCGATGAATAGCTTCTGGAACACGATACACTGCAGAAGCGTTTCGTTTTAGAGTAAAAAGCGTCACGGACACCAACCATTCCACACATCTCGCATGTAGCTAATCAGAGGGCAGAAAGAACAAAATGTTAGGGGTGTAAAAAAAAGCCACAGTAAAAATTCAGAACAAAGACAGCACGAAAAAGGTCCTGTAGGTGGCACCAAACTGATCCATTTCTACCAAATCCAAAATTCTACCCGGAGAAATCTCTGCTAATCACTAATAATCTTGTCCAAAATATTTTTCCCCATTGGCAAAAGCAATCTTTCCCCTCCTCCCTGTCCTTTTATTTTTCTTGTAAACTGCAGTTCATAGCTAGGTAATAGTGAACAGGGACACACTGGCAGGCTTTATCCAGCAGTGGTAATGAAGTTTTCCTAGTATTAGAAGAAATATTTTTATATATTATATTATATTATATATAATTATATTATAATTATAATATATAATTATATTATATATAATTATATTATATATTATATTTATATTATATTATATATATTTATATATTTAATATTTATATATTGTATATATGAACAAGATAAAGGGTAGATATACTTCCAAGTGTAAGAGAATGACACTTACAGAAGAGCTCAAAGCATGAAAACAATGTGCATGAGAACACATACTTGTGTGAATATTATACACAACACATATTAAAAGGGGGGAAACGTTCATAAACTATTTCTTTCCTGACAGCAAGATTCAAATTCTATCTTATTACAGTTTTGTAAAACCCAAACAATCCACTCCCCTTCAGCTATTTCGGTCAAATTTCAAGGGCAACAAACACTTGGGACTGGACCCTCAGAAATCACAGCATAGGTTGAAAAACAAAGTCTTGGTACTCACGCTCCACTTACTTACCCATGCCAGATTTACCATCTGGATAAGTATAGACCTGTCCATTGTTCTTTATGATTGGGAGACTGGATGGCAAAGGAGCAACCTCTTCTTCACTCTCATCTGAACTGGAGCTGCTGCTGGTGTCCTCACTACAACTATCATAACCGTCAAACATCCCGAATGAATCACGTCTTTTCCTTTCTGTTCGTGAAGTATGTTCTGTCTAAAAATAAATTAAAAAAGAAATAAAACAAATAAAAGCAAACAAAACAAACAATACCAGAGCATTCTGAATACAAAAAAATTAAAAGGCAAACTTAAGAAGTTTCAACGGTCAAAGTCAACCTTTAAATGTAGAACTACTACAAACTGCTCAATCAGCACAGAAATATGAGCCACGTATTGCTAATTGAATTAGTATTAGCAGAGCCCAAACTAGCCAATTTCTGGTATTAGGATAAACAGGAAGAAAAATCTCTCTCGGTCCACTGAGAATACACAGTAGCAGCCCATACATTCCTTTTTCTTGGTATCTTCAGAGTTCATTAATCCTGATGTGCTGATTAATGACAGCCACAGAGATCTTATATGCAAATGACCACCTTCCAGATGGCTGCAGCCAATTTCACCAGAATTCATTCATTTCAGAAAGCTGGGCAGAGAAAAGACAGTTCAATGAGGAGGGCACTATTCCACCGAGCAAGAACGAGGCTCTCTCTGCTACTACTGGCTTGCAGGGTTACAGATAAATCACTCAGCTTCCCTAGGATTCAGTTTCTCATGGGTGAACCAGGAATACTTCTCTACCTCACGGGGATGTTCTGAGGATTAATACATTAACAATTATGAAGAGCTCAGTTACTATGGCAATAGGGTCTGAATAAATACTAAAAGATAGAAAGGTGACTAATTTGCCAGTCATCTACAAAACCCTGTTACATAATAGTTTTGCTATAACCTATAGATCTGAGGTCAAGTGAAAACATACAGATTTGAAGAATGCAAAACAGTTGAGAAATTTCTGAAAACATTAAAACATAAACAACAGATTAACTGATCTTTTTCTGATGCACATCCACTACATGCATTGTAATAGTCACATCTTTCACTCAATCACTATTTTAAACAGCTCTACTGAAACAAGGTTACTGCTACGTAAGTGAGCTGCCCTCATCAAGCTATAAAAAAGAAATTTAAAAGTATTTCCATTACTCTTAACAAGATCTACTAAGATTGAGAGGTATTAATAAATAAAAAAAAGAAAAAAATCTACAATGGAAGCACAGGTTAGGGGAATGAAGTACAGCAAGAAAACAAAAATAAATAAGAAAGTCTTTGCTTCTACTTCCTTCCCACTCCCATCCAAGAGCTAGTTTTATTTAAAAATCACTGTAGACAAAAAGAAACGTGACTTCACTTTCCCTTCTTAAATTGCATTTGGATTCATAGCTTTAAGATTTCATCACAGTAATTCCCCAAATCCCTTTCCTAGAGAGTATATGCCTGAACATCTTTATTGTTGGATTTTATCCAAGCCTTTTTCTGCCCTGCTATTCTTTTATTATAATATTCTCTCTTCTCCTTTTCGATCTAAGTCCTATTATAGAAGGATTTCTTCATATTTAAAAAGGGAAAACTGATTCCCACACTGACTCAATCCTAGTATCCCACTAACAAAAACCCAAAACCCACATCCCGTAAGCATAGAAGATTATACAATAAGATACACAAATCACTTAAAGCAGCTCTGAAACTTAAACAAATTCAATGTAATGTTAACAGTACACACATCCCGCAGCCAACCACTCAAAGTTATATTCAAACCAACCAAAACTTAGGACAGGGCATAACTCTGCATCTCCTTGAAGAAGCTGAGAGCTGCTTGAAGCAGCTAGGACAACAGCTGCAATCAGAGGAAATGCAGGGAGAGGGCAGAACGAACCCTTGTCCTAAGCTGCGCTGGTAGCAAGCCTTACCTGAACACTATCACTGATACTATTACCAGCAAGATGCAAGATCAGTTATTCGTTTGTGTGCACGTGTGCGTAGATTAAGACAGAAGTTGAACACGTTGCCATGGATACAGTGTTCTGCAAAAAGTGGCAGTAATTTACAGATCAGAACATGAAGACTCATTCCCTTCCCCAGAATCTCAAACTCTGTCGTGCCCCAGCTTGGCTTTCCTTGACCATTGCCTGCAGCAGGAAATAAGACACACCACCATCCTGACCATTCACAGCAGTAACACTGCGTTGCATCCTCATTTTTTGGACAGATCTTGGTGGTGTACCAGAGCCCACGGACAGAATATCCAGCCTCAGCAATGCATCCTCTGTCAATCAGCTGACCTGATTTCATTAAGGGACCAGGGCCCTGTCCCACACAAAGGAGGGCTTCGACCCTTTAGTGGAAGCTGCAGCACGGGGTGGTCTCAGCACATCCCTTTTTCTTTTCAAACCTGAGACCTCTGGACGCACGTGGCCGTTCTGTTCACCCAGAGCTTTGCTGCCAGGGCTGTGAAATGCTAGAGCAGCTCAGGAGGAGAAGCACAGCTCTGTTCCCAGCCCCGCAGAGCCAGCACAGCTCCCACTGTGAGAGCAGGAGCAGGAATGGAAAGCTGGAGGCAAGCTGAAGCTCCAGTGGCACAGGAGGAAAGGAAGAAAGGCTGCGGCAGGCAAGCTGAAGCATGGTGCAAGATTGCAATCGCAGATACCACAACAGAACGGTTGGCTCTTTTTAATTTATTTTTTATTTTTGCTATCACATACATTTGGAACCTCAGCATCACTGCCAAGCCCTCTCTGCCAAAACATTCACAGATGAGAAAGAAAACATTTCCAATTTCTCTAGAGAAATTGGGACCTCTAAAAAAAATCGTTCTTCAGCATTACAGAGGTTTCTAAGGAGCAATCATCAAGGGTTAGTTAAGCTTAACTAAAATGCCAAAAGAAGTCTCATATTCCACCTTTCCATTTACTTTATATTCGGTCAAATTGTCTCAGCTCAAGTTATGAGCAACTCTAAACAGTAACTTTACTAGTTGTTTTAAAATAACACTATAGTTTTTATATAACATTTTCATCCAAGCTTTTGCCAGAAAATAAGCATGCTTGCCAGATAATTTGCATAGGACATTCCTAATGTCAATTTATAGTTATTATCTGGATTGTAATTCTTGGGAAATTACTCAAAATACATTTTGTGTAACTTGGAAAGCATACAGTTTTTCAATAGAAAAAATACCAACTACTTTGTTTATAGAAGTAGGTGGAAGCTAGGGAAGAAAATATGCAAATACCTATTCTGGAATTTTGCTAGAGTACATCAAAACACTTCTATTTTGATACTAAACACCTCTAAGGTTCTTTTCAACCCATGTTGAGACAGTATTTGTAGAAACAAATGAATAATGTGTGGATCTCTGATTGCCCTTCTTGCTGAAATGAAAGGTCCTATTCTTTTCCAAGCTTTAATATCCGAAGCAGAAAATAGTTAGGGTACAACTCTGAACTCAAAGGTCAACAATTGCATCCTTACATAAAGGGCAACAGATGTCTCCAACAGAACCATAACTGAGGAAAAAGCATCTGCTTCAGTAACAGCAGCAGCTTGCAACTCCTGCTGTCTTCTTCCAAGTGCTGAGCAGCAGCGTGCCTTACCAGCTGACTAGCCACACCATCTGACAGGGGAGCACTTAGCTGCTACCTGCAGCACCTCTGTGAATGGAAGCCTCAGAGAGAACAGCTTTCACTGTACCAGGTGCTCCCACTGGATTTTGAGACACACTGTCCATGAGAATGCAGTCCTCCACCCAAAAAAGTAGCACGATAGTTACAGTGCTGAAGTGGCCTGTCATAGCCACAAAACTGGGGGTCATCACTGTCAATGGGGGGGAGTGAGCTTACATTATATGTATGTTTACAGGCTTTAATAATCAACATTTAGTAATATTTCTCCTAAAATTCATTTTCCAGCTACTAGAGACAGTAGCAGAAATTGATCCAACCGTAACAAGATCAATCCCCATGTTTCACAATACAGGCATCCAAAGAAAAGAACGTTTCCTACTCTCAGGAGCTGGATTTAGCATGAAAAATTACATTGAGAGGGAAAATTACCTTTCCCTCAAGATTGAAACAGATTAGTGCTCTTCACCTCTAAACGTGAGGGAATGCATCTGCAAAGCTTGCTCTGAGCAGGAGGCCTGGCTTACCATAAAGCTCAGAGCTGTGCAACCGGTCATTAGGCAAAGAGCAGTAGCTGTTGCACTACAGGATAACCCAGTAGGTCAGCGAGCAGAAGCAATGCACATACAGGCCAAACATTTAGGTATACTGGCTAAGCTTATTTTCCTAGTGAGATTACCAGTTCCTCAATAGGAATGGTTTTTAGACACAGCGATACAAGATCTAGGCGAAGCGGGACTGGCAAATCCAAGTCTGCACGAATATTTGCTTGGGGGGGGTTTCTTGCATAGTTCTTACTGAAGGGGTGGGTGGAGAAAGGAGCCCTAAAAAGCTGCTTTCGTATTCTGCCCAACTTCTCATTTTCTTGTTCTTCCTCTCCCCTCTGTGAGTACTTGGCAACGATGTATTTTTAAGAAATACTCTTAATTAACCATTACACAAGGCAAATGGCATGATAAAAGAATATAGTTAAGAAAACCGGTTTCCCTAAAAGCAGGAAGGCAAACTATAAACAAATATGATTAATAACTAGTTTAACTCCTTTAGCATATAGTTACACAGTTGATTTTAGTCAGCACATTATAGCACACGCTTTCGGAGAATAGTAACTACTTTTTCAGCACAAAACGATGGTCACAAAGGGCTCAAACACAGAGTTAAACCAGAAAATAAAACCACATAATGTTAATTAGACATCAAATACTTACTCTGGAAATTGCTTTAGTGTTCTAATGAAAACTATACTCAAGTTTTGGCACAATTTATGGGAGTGTTTTTGAAGGTGAGAAGTTGCTATAGAAATTTTACCCTGTTATTAAGTGACCAAACCCCTTGCCTCCAAGCAAGCACACCCTGGCAAAAGGAGGTTGATACAAAAATCACAGAAAGGTCTCAACCTGCTCAAAAGGATTGTCATTACTTCTGAATCAATTTAGTGCTTGAATTCAGAAAGGCAGCAGTTTAGAAGTGAGTAGGAGAGCTGTAGCTTAACAGAAGCCTGCCAGCACCTACACAGATAGGCATCTCTTTCAGTGCTCAGATCTGACTCCCAGAAACGTGACAGAAGTTGGAGCAGATGGTATTTGAGGCCAAGGTCAACAATGAGGTCACCATAACCTTCAGGCCATGGGTCTGTGATAAGTCACATTTACTTTAATCACATATCCTTAACAGATCATACGTTTCCCATAATGTACTTCGAAGTCAGTATTAAATTTGATGCACAGCTTTTAAATTCATTCATTAATGTTTATGCCACAAGCTCAGTTTTAGCTCCAGATGTCAGCATTAAGGCACCGACACGACAGAACTTATTTGTTACAACTCTTCTGAACTTAAGCTGGCCAGAGCAATTTAGTGCAGTAATACTAGCTCACCGCTGACAGAACTGAAGATCTACTTATGCCTCAGAGCGTGACAAAAACAGAAAATTCAAACAGGACCAATTTAAAGAAAACACACTTTCAGCTTTCATTAAAAATAAACAAGCAAAACACTCCAAAGCTAAACATCTTGGGATTCCTGGAAATCAGAACCAACCAAACTTACTTTTTTTATATAAGCAACTCACCTCTATCTGGAAATGTGCCTTCCACTCTTATAATAAGTAAAATCTCAGCTGGAAAATTACAGAAATGTTTTTCCTGTCTCTTCATTTGCTATGTATGACAGCATTTTGTCTGAAGCCAGTTTCTGCTGTTTGCCAATGGTTTTGTCCATAGCCTCTTCCCCAGGGGGTTTCACACAAGAAGAGGGGAGACTCTTTTACAAAAAAATATATCAAATTAGCAGGCAATTTGGAAGGGGAGGGGTGATGTAAATATGTGAAATATCTGAGTTTTGAAAAAAAATGAAAATCTGTTACAAAATTCATTATGTGTTTACAAAGCTCTTATACACAGGAGTACCCGGAAGAGGCAAAGTCTAGAAGGCAAATACTTTGTTTTAACCATCCTGTTAACATTAAAAAACAAAAACAAACCAAAAACCCAACACCAACCCAAAACCATAGTGTGCTACACCTGAATTCCTTCTATGTGCTCAGAGCTGGATTCAGCAAAACATCACATGGGTCTAATGCGTGCCGACTTACCTGAGAAGTGAAGGTGTGTTGGAGTATGCAGAAGGTATCAAGAACCTTGCAAAATTAAATCACATTTTTGGAAAGTAAGAGAAATGAAAGCTAATGAGGAGGAACTTCTTTTGTAAAGATTATTAACACCGCTAGTGTCATCCAGCTCTTTAGGGAGCAAAAATGAAGATAGTTCTTATTTTCAGGGTACAAGCCTGTTGTATGTGCGCAGATCTCCACGCTCTCAGGAACACCTGAACGTTCTCGTGACAAAAGCAGCGACATCCCCCTAGGGGGGTTTTTACCTCAGCTACGTTCCCCTATAGCGTAGGTTACACAGTTCCTCAAACCGATCCCTCGGCAGAACTAACAAGCAAAAGCAACTGCACACACCGATCAGCTTTGTCGGCTTTTTTAAAGTACACGCTTTTAGTTCCCATTTAACGCTCCAGATCAGTCTCTCCCATGCCCTTTTTGCTCCGCTCCCTGCAAGTCAGGACCGGACTGCAGCGCTGCAACCAGATGTAACGAGCAAACAAACAAACGCGGCTCCTCAAACATGCAAAACACCTGAAACACGGAGAATTGCCCTGCAGCTTCCACATAGCTGACTGGGACTGCAAGTTAAGGATCCCAGCGGCTGCCACAGGGGCTTTGAACTTTTTTATTTTTTTTCCCTTTTGTTGAAGGAGTCGCGTTCCCACACGCGGCCGCTTCTCCCAGGAGCTGACAGAACCCGGGGGAGCCCCTCAGGAACCGGGCTGGAGGCTGACCTGGCCGCACGGGAACAAAGCCACGACAACAACAACACGGCCGCGACTCGCGGGGGATCGCGACAGAGAGCGGGGCGCGACAGAAGAGTGAATCACGAAGTGGTGGGTGCACGGCAAAGGAGGAAATCGCGACAAAGGGGGGTGAATCACGACAGGAGGATGGATCACGATAAAGGGGGGTGTCTCCCCCTCCTCACCCGCTGCTCCCCGCTCTCACAGCCCCCCGCAGCCCCCCTTTACCCCCCAGCCCCGCTCCGCACCCCGCGGGCTCCTCTCCCCCCGCCAGCCCCCGGCGCTCACCAGCTCCTTTGTGTCTTCCATCAGGCCCTGGCGGGCAGCAGGCAGCGGCCGCCGCGGCCCCTTCAGCTGGGCTCGGCCCCCTCAGGGCGCCCCCGCCCGCCCCCCAGCCCAGCCCCTGCCGGGGCCCCGGGGCGGCCCCGCGGAGTTCAGCGCCGCGCCGGGGGAGCGGGGCCCCGCGCCCTGTGCCGGGACGGCAACAACATGAGCGGGCGCGCACTGCGCAGGCGCCGAGCCCCGCCCCCCGCGCGCCCTCATTGGGCGCCCCGCGGGATGGGGCTGCCTCGCTCGCCGTACCCCCCCTCCCCCCTCCGACCTATGGGAGAAACCATTTGGAAGCTGGGGGGGAGAGAGTGAGAAAGAGATGAAAGAGAGGAGAATCCCAGCCTAGAACTGCTTTTATTTTATGATATATAGTGAAGAATGCGGTATCTCTGCTAATCTGATGAGGAAAGCGGCCCGTTTTTACGCCCCGGGGTGCAGCACCCCCCCACGTACGCAGTGGTGCGGCCCGACCGCCCCCGCGTCACGTGGGACGCGGGGCAGGCGGGGCGAAAGGGAGGCAAAGAAAGGAGACCACGTGACCGCGCCTCGCAGCCGGACTCACGTGGGCCGAGCGAGGGGAAGGGGGGGGCGGCGCGGCGGGGGCCTATCGGGGGAGGGAGGCGGGGCGGTCACGTGAGCAGCCAGCGGGGTTTCCGGTTCCGGTCGGTGCGCGAGGCGGCCCCGTGAGGAGCGATGCGGCCGGGGCCGGGGGCGCCCCGCGGGGGGGAGGCCGGGCCGGGGCCGCTGCAGCCCTCGGTGAGGAAAACGCAAATGGGCGGCAGCAGGAAGAAGAAGAAGACGGCGAGGCAGCTCCAGCGGCTCGCGGAGGAGGAGGAGGCGGCGGCGCTGGAGGCGGAGGAAGCGGAGCAGCGCGGCCGGCACCTGCAGGCCCTGTCCGGAGCCACGGGCGCGGAGCGGGAGCTGGAGGAGCTGCTCTTCGGGGACTGCCTCGCCGCCGAGGAGGGCGAGCTGCTGCAGCGCCTGGCCGGCCCGCCGCGGGTAGGGCTCGGGGGCGGGTGGGAGCTGCGGTGGCGGCAGCTTGCTGCGTGCGGGTACCCCCCGAGGGGCGGTGGTCGCCCCGCGGCTGGGCTGAAAGGGGCCGCTCGGTTGTTTTCAGCACGCTGCCGAGGATGGAGGGAGTCTTCTCAGAGACTCCAGCGATTCAGAGGTGGAGAATGAAGCGAAAAGTGCTTTCGTGTCTAAAGCGCCGGCCTGGGTGGATGAGGATGATGAAGCTGAGGAAAAGTAAGTCCAAGCTCGGGCGTAGGAGTGGTTATAAAGGGCTTCAGCGGGAATGATTTTCATGTTCTGTGTGTTTTTGTTCTCTAGGATTGATATGACACATAGGTACAGGAGAGACCTGATGAAAAGCGATGCTGAGAAAATTCTTACCAAGAAAAAGCTGAAAATAAGACTTGAAGAACAGTAAGTACTGTTAATACTTATTTGGCAAGCTTTATTATATTAAGAGTGTGTGGTTTTCCAAGTCCCATTGTGGGCTGATCTCCACGGAAATGTTACCATATTAATGTGAATTGTTTAGAGCTGGTGCTTCTTATGGTGCTTCTGGTATTTTTATATCCAAAAGTAATATTTAAAGTAGTAGTAAATAAAATATGAATTTGGTCTTTCTTCATTAAGTTGTTTTTGTAGAGGTTACTTAATTCTTCTAAGAAATTATACCAAAAACTATTTGTAGTGATCTGTTGTGGTTTAATTAGGGTGATGAAATATCTTAATTTAGTATAAAATATAAGAAAGAATAGCAATAGCATAACAATGTAGAAATTCAGATGGGCTTTGGTTATCTTGGTGTAAGCGTGCATCATTCTGAAGAGCAGTGCCTTAATGTTTGGTATCAATTTTGCTTTAGATTCACATTCTACAAGTTAACAAAATACACTAATAAAGGAAGTTGAATGAAATTTGAGGAGAACTTCACATACCATTTTAAGTGAAAATAATCTTGCAAATTTTCATCTGTGTGTTGCAAGACATAAACGTATCTGATGTGTAGAAAGAAATAATTGGATTAAAAGCTTTTCATCCTTCTCACTCCTCACCATTATCTTGCTAGGTTTCAACGAGCTATGGGAGGAGTTCCTGCCTGGGCTGACAGAGAATACAGGAAGAAATCCAAGCGGACTAGAAGTGATAGTAAAGAAACCTATTACAATTCTAATATGCCTTTCTGTGCTTTCCTATTCAGCTGCATAGAAAATGACTGCTTGATATTTGGTTGATTCCTGTGGTGTGATAATTTGCTGGGTTAATCAGTTTTCTTTAGCATGCTTTTATTTGATTTATTGTTTCTGTATGGAATTTATAGGTTGTGATCAGTGAGTGGGGAATTAACCTTTTCAATATGCTTTGTTTTAATTAGGTGGCAGCGATGATGATGATGATCTGCTGTGCAGAACTGGTAACTTCATAACAACCTCGGAATCCCTGCCAAGAGGTATTTTGGAGGTAAAGGCAAGCCTGGTTTTGCACCTTAGTCTGAGCTATATATACATGCTTTGCTCTTTGGGCAGAGAGATCAGTGACTGCATGAGTTTCTTGTATGTGTCTGTAATGGTAATGTTTCAATATTTACACTTCACACAACTTGATAGGTCACCTTATAAAAGCATGAAACGAATTGAGGTGTATTGTTTGCTGTAGGGATTACTTCATGTATCCTTAAATAACATCTGCTACTGGGATTTCAATCTGTATGGGAAGGATGGAAATCTCCCATACGTTTGAGGTTATTGAAGTGGTCTTTGAAAAGTGAGCCTTAAGATTTTCTTATGCCATCTCATTTACAATTATTTTCTTTTTTATATCATCTCATTTGCAATTATTTTAGGTGAGTGAGAATGTAGATAGTTTTATGTAGGCTTTCTGCTACAACCAATAGTCTAAGTAGCTTTTTATTATTTCTGCCATGTGGAAACAACTTAAGCTTACTGTGTGCGTGAGTTCTGCTTGTATCGGTTGCCTAAATGTCAGCATATAGTTCGAGATGTCTTATAGAACAAAGAATGATTAAGCTGACTGTTCGTCAGCATAAATAAATGCATAAATTTTGTTGTTTTCTCAAACTGCTTGATCTGTTTTCTAGATGAAGAGCTGCTTGCCAGCTAACCAGGAACGTCTTGCTGAAGGAAAACTGTCAACTGTGCAGTTCCATCCATCTGCTCAAGTTGTTATGACTGCTGGACGTGATCGATCCGTGTCACTCTTTCAGGTGAAGAATTTCAATTTACATGATGTAGATGGCCATTAATACCGAATACTCTTTTGTTGAATGTACCTGAAACAGGCTGGGATGATAGACTTGCTTTTTCATTCTTCCTTTGGTGGCATGCGCAGAGTGGTTGTAATGTCTGTGATTAGAAAGTGATTTCAAATGTCTGTGAATTGAAATTTTTTGGAAGATTTCTATGGGAGACTTCAGTCAGCGATTTCATACCAGCTATTTGCAGAGTATAAGTAAATTAGTTTCATCAGGCTTTTTAGTTTATGAGTAACAAGGGCTGGTGAGGTTGTGGTGTTTTTTTTTTTTTAAGTTGTTTGTAAAACCTGTATTGTGAAGAGCAATCCACTTATATTTAGAATTTGTAATACTGCTGAGAAATTAGTTTGGGCATGGAGATGCTGTACTGGAGAAGGAAGTCCTGGGGCACTCCTGTCTTGCTCTTCTGAACACTAAAAACCATAACTGTTAGGAACTTTCTGCGTGGCCCGGCATCAGTGAAATGGTCAAAGACAAAAGTTGAATTTGACCTCCACAAGTCTGCAGGAAAGGAGAATGCAAAGCAAATGTTTCCATTTGGAAAAGTGTGTTAGAAATGACATTTTGAAAAAAGCATGGGCTAGACAGGAAGGGTAAGAGGTAATCCAGGAAGGTTGGGAGTTCCTAGCGTATAGGGTGAGGGGTGAGACATGGGCTATTTGTAAACTTGGAAGAAAGGGAGAGACTTGTTTCCATCTGGTGTAGTTTTACTTTCTCTTATACTGGTGAGTCAATAAGAATTTACTGTAGAACTATGTGGTATGTTCCTTAATATGATGATGTTTCTATTGAAGGTTGATGGTATAAGGAATCCAAAAATACAGAGCATCTATTTAGAGAGTTTTCCGATCTATAAAGCTTGTTTCAGTGCTGATGGAGAACAAGTTATAGCCACTGGTACTCACCATAAAATGTTTTACGTGTACGACATGATGGGTGGAAGCATTATTCCTGTACATCAAGTAAGAGGTATGTTAGACCTTTAAGTGTTTTCAGTATTGTTAAATAGATAAAACTGCCATTTAGAAGGCATATGAATTTATTTAAAAGGAAGTGGAGTGAATTGTTGGAAGTAGTGATACTTATTAGAGTATGTTTAGCTTTAGTTTGTCAAGGATACAACACTAAGTTTGTGTGGCATCTAACTAATGACGTGGTTTATGGGGGCAGTATGTTACAGAAACAAAAAGCTGAATTACAATCAGGTCTTGCTTCTATTCATTGTAGGTGTGAACGTTAAGGAAAAGAATAAATTGTGCCAGCATGACGTTCTAATTCTCTCTTTTTAAAGGCATGGAGGACAAATTTGTCAAAAACTTTGAAGTCTCTCCAGATGGATCATTTATGCTTCTAACTGGAACTTCGGGTTATCTTCATTTGCTGTCAATGAAGGTAGTTTTAGTTTCATTATTCATTTAACTTCCATTTCTTGGTACCCTTTTCCTTTTAAGCCTGCTTGCCATCTAGCTTTTTAGTTAAAACAGGTATAACATACTGTGACAGCCTTTGAGAGTGAGCTATTAACTGTCTATAGTATTAGAAAATGATTTGGGGATGTTTAGAATTTTACAGTGAAGTTGTGTTTGGGACTGATAATGGAATTAAATCCACAGTATCGTGGATTTTTTGTTGTTGTTGTTTTTTTTTTTTAAAAAAAAGTCTTATGTCAGTGACATGTTTCATTTTATTGCATAAACCCTGCTAACAGAAATGAATGGCCTCAGTATGGAGGGTGGATGATACAGGACTTTTTTTTTTTTTTTTTGGAATAGTGCTAGCGTGTGTTGGTGTACCTTTGTCATGAATTGCCCTACCTACTGTGATTCATAATGAATCTAGAACTTTATTTCAAGTACATTTTAAAATGCCATATGATAGCACTTGGGAAGGGCTATATGATAGCAACTTAGAAATAACTAGGAAAAACACCTTTTAAAAATAAAGTTCAGTTCCCTTATGTAATAAGATCCCTCTGAGAGAGCAGAAAAAAAGTGTTGAAATGCCAGATTCATTGTCACCATTGTTAATTTCATCCTACAGACAAAGGAACTGATCAGCACTATGAAGGTAAATGGAAGATCAACTGCATCTGCTTTCACTTCAGACAGCAGTAAAGTATATAGCTATTCAAGTAAGTGTTTTCTCTAATAGTACTAATTGTAATTCCATTTATATTGTTTTTTGTAAATCAACTGTTTTGCTGAGTTAATTGGCAAATTAAGTGATCAGATAAATAAACTGCTTTAGTATATTCTTAGATTAAAAAAAATCCTATATTTGATACTTGTAAATGAGTTAACAGCTGTCTTCTTCTGAAACTTACTTTATCAAGACAGACAAATCAATGTGGTTTCTGTAATCTTCTATTTCATTCTGCAGAGGAAGGTGAAGTTTTCATTTGGGATGTAAGAAGCAGAAAGTGTCTACACAAATTTGAAGACGAAGGCTCTTTGGAAGGAAAGTGTATTGCTGTTTCAAAAAATAACCAATATGTGGCATGCGGGTGAGTAACGTGGATGTTTCAGTTTCTTTATCATTTTGAAGTTCTTCAGTAAGTTTGTTTGGGGCTAGTAGGAGAGTAGGAATGTAGGAATACAGAAAAAGTTCACTTTTAATGAAGCTGTAGTAGAGGTGAATGGATGAACCATTGCCTTTTCTATGATAATCATTTATTTTGTTCCATGTATATATAAAATACCATACACACTGAATACTGGTATCACTCCTAGTGTATTACTATTGCCTTGCAATAGGTCTAGCAGTGTTGTGGTTTAATCTGGCCGGCAGCCAAACACCACACAGCCGTTCTCTCACCCTCCCCCCTCCCTCTCTGGGATGGGGGAGAGAAATGGGAAAGTGAAGCCTGTGAGTTGAGATAAAGACAGTTTATTAAGACAGAAAAATAATAACAATAATGATGATAATAGTACTACTACTACTACTGTGTTCAAAACAAGTGATACGCAATGCAATTGCTCACCACCCGCTGACCGATGCTCAGCCTAACCCTGAGCAATCCAGCCTCCCCCCTGACCCCGGCCAGCCACCCCTATATATTGTTTAGCATGAGGTCAGGTGGTATGGAATACCTGTTTGGGTCAGCTGTCCTGGGTCTGTCCCCTCCCAGCTCTTGCTGCACCCCCAGCCTGCCTGCTAGCAGGACAGAGCGAGAAGCTGAAACATCCTTGGCTTGACGTAAGCGCTGCTCTGCAACAATTATAACATCAGCATGTTATCAGCACTCTTCTCATCCTAATTCAAAACATAACGCCCTACCAGCTACTATGAGGAGAACTAACTCTGTCCTAACTGAAACCAGGACAAGCAGTTAATTTTAAAATCATATGGAGTGAAATTGCATAATCTGTAATATAAATACCAGTCTGGTGCCCCATTTCTTTGACATTTTCTTCTAGTTTACTCTTACACTTCTGATTTGATTGCTGTAAGAGAATGTTATCACTTCAAAAGATGTCTTAACTCAGTTGCAGCAACAGAACTGTAATATTGCTTAAAAGTATTTCTGAAATAAGCTTGCTGAGGTGCAACTTCAGCTAGTGGTATCAATTCATTACAATGAGACTGCAAAATATTTACAATATGCATTTTCTCAGCCCACTGCAGAAGAGGATTTTAAAGTAGACTTGTTCTGTGTGGAGGGTGTTTTTAGGCATATTTTGCATAAAAGCAAACACACAAGAGCTCAATTATTTCTGAATCTTTGATAGTAAGCTCTCACTGCTTTAAATTCATCGTATATAAGAGACCAGTTAACAAAGTATCTCTGGGTAGGTGTCATTGTCACCCCACTCACTCCTTGCAATCCTCCACTAAATACTGTTGCAAACTTTAAAGCAAAATGCAAGCTTCAAACAGAATATTACAAACTGTGCTAAATAGTTAGCAGTGATCTCTTTAAGTTGAATGTTGGCTATGGATAACAAATTAATATGTACTGGAAGTGCTATTTATTGGTATAGTCTTTGTTAATTTCTCTTTTCAGTTCAGTTTCTGGAGTTGTAAACTTGTATACTACTGATGTCTGCCTCAAAGAAAATAATCCTAAACCGGTTAAAGCCATAATGAATCTAGTTACATCTGCTACATCTGTGACCTTCAATCCTACCACGGAAATCTTGGCTGTGGCCTCTAATGAAGCTGATGAGGCTGTCAAATTGGTATGTTCAGCTTCTTGCGTGGTATCTTGGTGGAAAAAATTTCCTGTTGATAAAATAAAACTGATGCTGAGTAGATAAGTATACTGCAGAATTTGCTAGACAGAGCAGATCAGGATGTGTACAAGGGACCGTATATCTAAGAAAATTTTTTTTTTTTTTTTTCTTTGAAGCATGTTCTGAATGTAGCTTAATTCACCTGTTACTACTTTCTTTAAAATGCTTTTTTTTTTTTTTTTTTTTTTTTTAAACAGTGCTGTAAATAAAACAACTTAGCAACAAATCTGATTTTCCAGTATCTGTTAACTGTTACAGTCTTACTGTGTGGTAATAGCTCATTCAGAATTCTGGTCAACAGTAGATCTAATCAATTAATCTGAGGATTTGAAAGCCTCTTTTTACTCCTTAGATGTAATTACTCAAAAATAAGTTAGGTGCAATAAATGATTTCTTAGTGTGTTCCCTGCACCTTGTTTCTTCAGTAGAAAACCTAGAGTGGGGTAGGATAGGAATAGAACTGATCATTTGAAATCAGTGTTGAACTTAAACGTTAAATTTTTACTTTAATGTGATTTTTTTGCTCCTAACTGATGAGTTACCTATTTCTTAATAGATACACATTCCGTCGTATACTGTATTCTCAAACTTCCCAGTGTTCAGAAGAAAACAAATTTATCTTACTCAGTCTATGGACTTTTCTCCTAGAAGTGGATTTTTCTCTATAGCAAACAACAAAGGCAAAGCTTTATTATATAGGTATGTACTAACTTAGGCTGATAAATGCTACGTAGCACACTTACCTTTTCAAGGTGGGGCAGAGGACTGGTAAATGATTAAAAAAAAAAAAAAAAAAAAAAAAATTGGTCTACTTGATCTAAATTTTAATGAAGAGAGTATGATGCTGACTTCCTATCCTGGGGAATGAATCTAGTTGTTTGCAGCAAAATATAGTTTATAATCAGAAATCTATGTCAAAAATTTTGTTGAAATAACTTGCTGAAATAACTAGGAAAGAAAAAGCCAGATACTGGATGTTCTTCCTTTTTTTTTTTATTTAAATTTAAAAAATAATTGGAAGACTAAAACAAGATATGAGTTTCTATACTAGCATCCACATCTGTCATGGTTTGTTCTAGCTGTGAAGGCAGGATGAAGAGCATCCATGGGGGGGGGTGCACTGGCACAGGTTGTCCAGAGAGGTTGTTCAATCTCTATCCTTTGAGATACTCGAAAGCAATTGGAATGTCTGACTAGCTTAAGATAAACTTGATTTTAATGTGAGGTCTGATTTATGAGGTCTGAGAGGGAGAACTTATGGGGAAAAAACAACAACAACAACAAAAAGCAAGAATGTAAAAATGAGAATAAATCTGTTAATGTAATTGTCCTTTATTTAAATCTGAACTGCATGTTGTAATGGCACTTTGGGTAAATCTATTAACCTGATGATTGCTGTCTTTTACTACATACATATTTCAACTATTGAATAGTTGTCATTTCTTATGGTGTTTGCTCAACAAGTTACTGAAGTTTTAAACCTGTCTCAACTTTTTTTTTTTTCAGGCTGAAACATTATTCAGATTTTTAAAAGATAGAGGAGAAAATGGGCTAGTAACTCAGGTAAGAGTAGCACTACAGCTATTGATAGGATTGTCTTGAGGAATCTTTGTTTTGTTTTGCTGTTTCCACTACTTCATAGGTGGCAACAAGAAGTTCTTAGTGTGTAATCTGAAATGGTCTTGTTTGTATTTCGTACACACAGTGGGCTACTTTAGTGGGCAAGATTTATACTTGTTTTATTAATCTCAGCTTTTCTAATAATACTCTTAAAGTCAGTAGGTAGTTTAACGGAACTTGCCTAGTCCTGTTGACAGCAATTTAAAGAAAATCTGACCATATTTAAATCACGCTCCTGGGCAGTGGTGGTAAAAGCAACTGTGGGCTGGCTTAGCTTGATCCTGTTGTGAAGTCATGTTAAGCCTGCATATTTGAAAATTTAGGTTACATAAATAAGCTTGAAGTACAGTTTGTGTGCAGGTATCTTATTGTAGACTTTAATATTGTCCTGGGAAAGGACATGTCCTGTAGTGTTGTCAGTAACATAGTAGTGCTATTTGAACCAAAATGTGATAATGATGGAAAGCTCAGCCCATTCAAATGGGAGGCAGATTAATCTTCTGCATGTTAAGCTTGCGTAAAACTTTGGGATGGCTAAATATTCTGAAAATACTAACAAATGTCTCTGTACTGATCTTTCCACAGGTGTTGTAACCTGGAATTACAAGAATGGAACTACATGATCAAGCAAATTTTTTATATGGAAGTTGAAAAATAATATAACTTGTGGCTTTTGAATGTTTTTACTTAATAAATGTACCTGATAAGTTTTCAGGCATGTTATTCCAACTTTTTTCAATGTTTTGTTTAAGCAAATGACTAAAGACTTTAATGGTTGCTACTCAAGTTAATGTCTTCAAGAAATGCTTGATGTCCTCAGTTATTATGAGAATATAAAGTATTCCACTGTTAACATAAGTATTGGCTTTACATAAAGTGTGAGCTCTGCTTTGTGCATTTGGCTTGAGCTTTGCCACCAGTCAGATCCATTTGTGGCTGGAAACATGGTTTTGCTGACCGGGGGAGCAAAGAAGTAACCTGAAGAACCCTGTTGGTGCAGTGGGCCAGCTGTAGCTTAGGAGGAACACCAGCCACCATCCTTTGTGCTTAATGTCTCATCACCAGATCAACTGTTGTACTGTGGTTTTAATTCTTCAGGAAGACTCCATTCTTACCTTTCTGTGAAAGTAAAGCACCCTGAATAATCCCAAATGTCACTTCATTTGATTTTTCAATCAGTTGTAAAATCCTGATCTCATTACAGCTGCTGTTGCTGGTTCTTTCTGATGTGTCTCAAATCATTGTTTTTCCTGAATTAGCCACATATTTTCAAATACATACAGGAAAAAGTTGGCTAGGAGTCTGCTACAA
Organism: Aythya fuligula; assembly: GCF_009819795.1. Lineage (NCBI taxonomy): Eukaryota > Metazoa > Chordata > Aves > Anseriformes > Anatidae > Aythya > Aythya fuligula. The sequence continues at coordinate 8,581,236 of NC_045576.1, read as the reverse complement.
CATTAGTGAAGTCTCTATTTTGAGAATAAATTGTGACTAATAACATCTGTCCACTTCACAGGAGGGAGCTTTTGGAGCAGTAACATCAAGAGCAAGGTGTTCCAGTAAGCGTTAGTGAAGGTCGATATTAAGCAGTCAGTGAAAGTGTTATTACAAGGAAGGTACTCTGAGCATGAGGAAAGCTAATTCTAGAAACCTGTCAAAGGTATGAGTTTACTGCTAAATACTTGTCATAACTGTTTTCAAAAACAGGATAGTGTTCTCTGAAGTACTGGTTTTTTTAACACAGCTTTACTAATGGTGCATTTTACAAATCATGGAAAAGCAGAATATGCTATGAAGGTGTTAAATAGATTAGAGTATTTAAACTTATTGAAGTGTTAAACCTAAATATCTTTGGAAGAGGAAAAAAAAATAAGCACACTTTACTAAGATGCTTGATACAGGATTTTTCTGTTACAACCAAATTTAGTTAAAATCTAGATGGGACTGAAAATCTGTTAAATTTCAGAAAACTAGAAGCTGAAACTGGTTGATACTTCACTAGAGGGCAGCACTTAATCACTTATTTTGGACATTCAATGGCTTTATGCAATGTATCAGTTCCTCCTGTGACAGCCCTGCTCCTGAGTAGGGTTGTGGTTCTCAACATGACTCAGCTTTTTTTTTTTTTTTTTTTATAATTTCTGTACTTCAGGCTTAGGTTTAAACAGCATGACCTAATCCACAAAACTATTGCATCTTTTTTCAGATAGGTGCCATGACTTCTAAAAAGGTAGGTTTTTAATAAGTTAGATTGACCAATCACATGAAAGTAGCTGTGAAGTATTTTAGTACACTTAATCCACTTGTCTCTCTGCCCCTCTTCTTCCAGTGTGTCTCCATTCTTTCCATGAAGAAATAATTCTGAACTTAGTGTTTCAAAACCATATAGCAAGCCGTTAACAGATCTCAAACTAGGAATTAAGGGATTCCTGGCCTTGTTAAGTTAACAAGTCCAACAGCTTCTAATGCTCTTCCCTGTACATCCTGCAGATTTGTGGTTTAGGTTGAATGGGACAGGAAAGCGAATAGAAAAGGTGTTACATAGTGTGGTGTGGTGCTGTATGCTGTTGTGTCACTGCAAATGCTTCCAAATAATGCCAGAAAGAAAGGAGAGATTAAACATTTTAAACAAATTCTGTGATGTGGTTAGCAAATATGAAGCTTGACAATGAGGAGCACTGGAGAACAAGCAAGTTTAACCTTTGCACTAAATATCTTAGTTCTTGCTGTTGTATTTTGTCTTCTGCAAAACATAGCTTACAGCTCCATTCAACATAGAATAGTGAAGACTTCTGCGTTTTGAGAAATGAAAAAAACCTCAGTGTGTCTGTGGCATTTTGTAATGTGTTTTCAGTAATGACTTTCAGGTAATTACCAGATTTAAAAAGTGGGATGTTGATAAGTATTGCAAGAAGTTGATGTTACTAATGTGTCCAGGATATTTATTTGTGATTAATTTCTAGTTCATTTGTGGATGAATTACCACATTTTAGATAAACATATCACAGTACTCATCTCAAATGAAAAATTCAGCTTTGTCAATTTGCTATGTGTTAATAGTACTTATACTTCTGACCTATTTAAAACCTTTGTGTTTAATTCCTTTTTTTCCTAGCGTGGCTTTTTTTTTTTTTTTTTTTTAGTGGCATTGCTCAGCTGAAGTTCTTTTAATGAATTATTTCTCTGCTTTTTCCTCTTCCATTCTCCTTGGCAAAATAAATTTTATTGATGTAGCCCATTAAATATTTATCACCACAGCCTTTCCCCTTCAGGCTGTGATCTTGTCCAATTTTGCAAGCTAAAGACAATTAGTCTGGTGCTTAGAAAGGAAATCTGAAAGGAAAAAAAGACTGACTAGATGCTGGAGTAACACTGGTTACTTAGATTATTAGGTTTACTACTAAGTCTGTCTTGAAACAGTTTGCTCCTGATTCTGGAACTAGATTTGTGGTGAAATTGAATAGCAAAAATTTAAAGGATCAGAATGATTTTCACCATGTCTAATTCAAGGTCCAAGAGTGCTTCTCTCAAAATTATTTGGAAAGTTAGTTCCATAAATCGCTGTGGAACTGCTTCAACCACTACCTGATTTTCCTAGCTATTTGCTGATTAGGGAGAGCAAGTAAGAATCTCCTCTCTGGATGCAGTGCTATAGATGTGGCAGTTACAGAACACCTTAAAAAGAAGCTGGTTTCTCACCTAACAGTGCTTCTCAAAAGTATTTAAAGGTCTCAAGTAACACCCTAACGTGCACACACACACCCCCCCTCTCTGCCCCTTTTTTTGTTGGTTTTGGCAGGGGGGCTGTGGTTTGTGAGTCCTGGTGGAGGATATGGAGCTCTTCTGAAGGATGTCAGCAGTAAAAGGCTGTACTGGACAAAATGCTCAGGTTACTGCTATCTGATACGTCTAGGCATCCAGCTGGCATTCAGTAGACCACACTGTCACTAAAATCTTGTGTATTTACACTGCATTTTTGAGCAGCAATGCACTAGGCACTTAATGACTTCCTACTGTTGTTTGGCTTTCTGTTGATGAAACTATGGAACAAAGATTACGTTTTCTGGAACAGAACATCTCTTGGGTGCTCAGACATGATATTTGTCCTGTGTCTGTATGGCAGGGAATACAGTCTAACCCATTCTGGGGCACTCATTGAGGCAGTCTGCACCTGTGTATTTTCTTCTGGTGACTAAAACTATTAAGTTACAGATCTTGTCAAATTACTTTGAGCCCCCTTAACCTGAACAAAATCTTATAAGCTGATTATACACTTTGAACTGACTGCAGCCTGATTTGATTTTCATAATATATATTACAATATGTGCCTGAAAACTCAAGATCACTGTACTGAGATGAAGTCTGGAAATGAGTGGAAAAGTCCTTGTTAATAGGAAATTCAAGGTTACATTTAATTGAGAAGACACAAGAAATGTGTGGGTAAATATAGCAGTCACATGGGATTCAAGAATAACAGGCAAATTTGTGTAAGTTAATTTTCTATTTAACAAAGCCCTTTATTGCTTATAAAAATGTTTATATCTATATTAACATAATCCAGCTGTCAGTTCTCAAACCACTTAGTGCTGGTGTATTTCAGCTGTGTATTATACCACATACTGAGCCGAGGCTATAAAGTGATGTATACCAATTAAGATTAATTATTGTAAGATTTAGTATGGACAGATAGCTGGTCAAAATTTAGCAAATCTTCAATTAAAGTGTTTCTCCTTTTTTCTTTCTCAAAGAATGCTGTTTGGCAGAACAATGCTGATTTTCTGTGTCTAAATTTATCTCGACCTATTTTGATTGGATATAACGACTTTAATGTAGTTGTGGAACAGAGAACAGAGGCTGTCCTTGGGATCCCTTGAGGGTACGGGTTTCAGTTGCAGAAAAAGCAAAGTTTAAATGCTGTTTCCAGTTGAATGGAAGACTCTTGAGATTTGTGACTCTTATTCGCGGTTTAAGTGATGTGTTGCATCAGGCCTGATAGCAAGTGGCTTTTCTCTAAAGATACTGAGGAATTCAGAAATACACAGACTATACTAAAGTCAAGGAAAAGTTTTAAAACTGTGTACTTAAGCTTTCCAATCAGAACTGTGTAATTTTGGAGTAAGCATGAGTTGCTGAGGGCTTATGAAAACTTTTTATTCAAATTCAGGACTATAAACAATACGCTTTCCCTTTGTAGGATGGAGATTATAGATCTTATTTTAGATCTAGATCTATAGATCTTATTTTCTTGTAGATTTTTGAAAAAGATGCTGTAGCTTCACTGTGGCAAAGTTGAATTGTGTTTCTAATTTCCCTCAAGGTATTTGAGTAAAAGGCGTGACAGGCATAGAGCAGCAAGGTGCAGATTATTATGGTCAGAAGAGAAACCAGTGTTTTGCTTAAAATTCATCCTATTGTGATTAACATAATAGCAATTTGTACTTGCAGGTACAATGTCCACTTAGTAATCTTAAAGTGGAGGTGCTATATAATTCAAAACAGTGTCTTGAAGCCCAGCAGGGCTAAATTAGGGAAAAATGTTAGTGTCTTCCTTGATTGTAATCATCTGTACTTGCAGCCCATTCAGTTTGAAGATCTAAAAGAGCTTTATTAAGGGATGTAATCATGTATAGTAAGTAATATTAGGTTTGTCTTGGGGGGGAGGGGAAGGGAGAGGTACAGAGGTGAAATAAATGATATGCTGAGTTGGAACTGGGATCTCAAGTTTAGTTGCTTGATTTCCTGTCATTTTTTTCTAAAACATTGGATTAGCTTCTCTCATTGGATTGTTATGCCTTGGCCTGTTTTTGTATATGCACCTGCTATTCCCTTTTTTTACTGATTTGTAGTTCTGGAATGATACTGAAGGTGTTCCTTTCATTCTCCAGTCTGTTTTCCTTCTGCAGATACTTTAAAGTGACTCTGCTGATGAATATGGTGTTTAGATTTTGTGAGGAGTACTAGTTCTCTGGGAACTGATGTTCAGGTCAGAGTATTTCTAACCTGTCAGCTTTGGCAGGTTTCTGCAAAGACAGTCAGTAAAGTTGAAATTGTTGCAGAAAATTAAAACTTGCACAGAAATTCATAGGTTCCCGCGTCTCTTCTGAATATGGATGAAAATACAATCCAGGAAAATGGGAGGGGGGTATGTCATAAAGTTGGCTATAGTCAGGGCCATCTAAAAATAATTACCTTTATTATAAACTTACATAAATATCTTGCTATCTTGTGTGTCTAATAATGCCAGAGCTGCTTTTCCACAGTGAAATTTTACTTGTCTAATTTTCTAAACACTTTGTGACCATCTGTCTTCACTCTGGATATGAGACATTAATTAAAGCCTTTAAGAGATGTGCAGTAAACTTACCCTCAAATCTCTGAGAAGTCAGTTTTTTTACACACAGCTTAAAGGAGACCATTAGCTGTCTGGATTCCTGTCAATAAAACAAACTCTGGTGATGCTAGGGGTAAGTCCAATAATTAGGGGTAGTGACATATTGAACAGCAGAAAAATCCCCAGCAGTTAGCAAAATGTCTGGAAGAATCCAGATGTGGGAGATTCAGTATGATGATTTCTATAGGTTACATCGGTGCACTGCAGAAAATGCAAATGACAAACTAAAAGAAGTGCTCAGTAACACAGTCAGTTGTATTTATTGCTAAAATAATTGCTTGATACTGTTGTGCTGATATAAACTCAGGGTGTCTCTGTAAACAACTGTCTTGTAACAATACATACAGAATTCTGCCCTACATGCAGTGTACTGATGCTTCTACCCAGAAAGAAGCTAACCAAGAAATACCTTTGGAAATTACATTTTTGGGGGCGTACCTTTAAAAAAAAAAATAATGCAGCTGTAATAACTCCCTGAGTTTGTTTGAATATATCCTCCAGCAAATCATGTCTTCACCTCTGAGCAATTAAAACAGTAGAACAGAATTTCACTTGAATGCATTTAATGCTTTTTTCTTGGTTTTGCCATATGCTGATTTCTCCTGGAGGGAGAAAATCTGAGAGTATCATGTAACATTTTTCCAAATAGAATAATAAATGAGTGGGTGTTTGAGATGTGAAAGGATATGAATCTCTGAAGCTGGCTTAGATAATTTGTTTTTTTAGTTGCGCGGAGTAAGTCCAATGTTTTCAGGAGCATTTTCAGCTCAGAAGATTGTGTGCTTATGCAAAACATGGCCAAGAACAGATGAAGGTGAAATATGGTAAATTAACGAATGGGTCAGGTCTCTAGTTTTTCCTGATGAAGGTGAAATATGGTAAATTAATGAATGGGTCAGGTCTCTAGTTTTTCCTGAGTCTGGAAGACTTGACTAACTTCCAACAGCAGTAAAATAGCCAGATCTGCTGAAGGGCTCTGCAAGAACAGGACCCCCCTGCCCCAGCTCTGCACGTCCGAGTGCCTGGCGCTGGGCACAGCTCTGTGGCACAAGCTGCTCTTTTTCTTCTGAGCTTTGTTGTCTTCCTGATCTATCCTCTGGGAACCTCTTCCTTGGTTTTTCAGACAGACTTAGATAAGTCCCCTGGAAAAAAAGAGTGCTCAGCTGGCACTCTTAATCTAAAAATATGAGGCACATAATTGCTGTTAACACTCATAACAGTTTTAAGTTCATGGAAAGTTAGCCAATATTTTTAATGGAGCTACTTCACAGTTAGATTATGTTCCTGATGAGCGTGTCATTGCTTCATTAGGTTTCTCCCCTCATAGTTTTCCTGCATTTTGATAGCAAATGATCCTTTGCTCTCAAGGACATAGCCAGGGCTGATGTTTCTGTGAAACACATGGTGATGCCACCTACAGATGCATTTCATCTTCTAGGTGTCTGTGCCACTTTCAGAGATCAGCCTAGGAAGAAGGGTTAGGGAAGAAAACTTGCAAAAAATGAGTTTATTAAATTTTTATGGTAATGATCTTAAGTGCTTATGTATAGTGGTAGTGAAAATGATGAGACTGATATACTCCAGCTACTAACTTATACTTCATTAACTTTATTAGGCAAAATTACTTAAGACTTCATAAATATCAAATGCTAGTCCCTGCACACAGAGCAGTATCATAACATTTATAAGCATCATTAAGTGCTGGAGTGCACATTCGCACACATGTGTTGTAGCAGAAGTGAGATCACTAAACAACAGAGATGCATTTATTTTCTGGGGAACAATTTCCTGAATTCATGGGAGTTTTAAAACTATTTCAAGGAGTTCTGCATTTCCATAATCAGGTATACAAATGCCTTATTCTGAAGTTTTTACCCAGCAAAATATCAGCTGGGTATGTCAGGTGTTTCTGGGTTGGATGATGATTTATGGGGTCATGGTTCAGATCGTAGCAATCCCTCATTTCTGAGAGGCCGGACACCTGTGCTCTGGCTGAAGCTGGGGAGATGCAGCAGGAGGCACTTGCACTGTGCTGTTATGGGGGCCTGGCATTTGCTCTTCTCTGTGCTCACTGGATGGAGCAGTCATGGGGTTAAACATTGAAGGTCTACTTAGTGTCAGTCATTCATCTCTAAGCCTTCTAAGTGAAGCACAAAGTCCTTTCAAAAAGTAAAAAAGCTTTCATAATGATGAGGCTGTGTCTTGTTCCCACAGAATTCAGAAGGAACAAGTACATATTCTTCCATTTCAGACTTTTTCTTTAATTATAGCCTCAGATTTTTCATCACAGTGGTCAAAAAGCATCTCTTAGTAGTACAAAGAACTATGCCCATCCAAGGTATTTTAGAAACAGCTACGTAAATGGATTTGTCTGAAGATAACGACAGGTTGAGCTTGTTAAAACCAAGTTGACAAGTTAAGTGGAGAAGCCTGTCTTGAAGTGGCATGTGATGGGACACCTGTGCAGGCAGGCAGCTATAGCTGAGTGGAAGCAGAGCAGAGGTTCTTTTTTACGGATGAATTCAGCTTGGGTCAAGGTATGCCTGAGTGTGGGAAGAAAGGTAAGAGTTCCCTTATGGTATAATGCTTTTCTGAATCTTTTTCCTGGGGGGTGAAGCTTTGCTCATCGGTATATTTGTGTGATGGTGGTGAATTTCTCTGCAGCGACCTGGAGCTGGAAGTCCAGACGGTCCTTCTGAGCTGCTGTTTCTCTTCAAGTTTTAGTTTCAGTAGTTTGACAATAGCTGAATTCTGGGAAAGGTATCCCTAAGGGAATCTGAAGTGTGTTTTCTGAAAGCTCTAGGGATAGCTCCGTTAATCTAGATTTAGCGAGTTGTTTGGGATGTAGTACTCTTATTATCACTGTAGAAACTGCCTGTGCAGAGATGGATTGAAACAGGACCACTTTCCTGAGAGATGTTTGCCTTCTCAGACTTATAATAGGAAAGCCGTGGGGATGCAGGCTGAAGGGAATTCCTGCCAGGATGAGCAATTGTGTCTCTTGTGTACCTGGTTCTTGGTATTTTTCCTAATTCCTGGTTTCTTGCTGGTGGTTTTGGCTTCGTGGCCATCCCCATTGAACTGCAGGCTGCTGGTTTACAGAAGAGGGAGCAGTCATGCTCCTTTCTCACCTGGCTGCTCCTCTTGGCTTTCCTCAGTGTAATGTGGTGAAACAGCTCTTTTTTTTTTTTGTGAGTGCGGATTAATGAACAGTTAAAGAACAAAGAAATGAATGTTAACATACTGATGGGACTATCACACTGTATATATGTGACTGAGTAAGCCCTGCCATGCCTGCAGTGTGCTTAACTGCGGGGCTTCTAAAATCAGGAAGGGCTCAGGAGAGACAGGCAGCCGTTGAGGGAGGCAGAAGTGCTGCAGCAGCGCGTGCAGGAGCAGAGATGCATTCCTTATGCCCTCCTCTAAAAGGCTATTGTATAGTTTGCCTTATTAGTATGGAGCCATTTCACTGCTCTTGATGTGTGTAAATGCTACCAGAAGCTCTTGCTGTGTAGTAATTCTTAACCGTGCTAGGTGTGTTTCCCTGAATTATGGTGACGAGGTTGCCTAATGTTGCTTTACAGCGCCTATTGCCTATTTAAGGATACAGCAGGCTGTTTGGGGTATAGCTCTTACAAAGGCAATGATGAGCTGCTGTACAGACTTGTCACTAATACCTGAGTGCATTCTAGGTAATCTGTTCTGCAGTATTTTTTACTGACATGGTCCCTCTAAAGCTAAGAGAGTAACGGGTGATTTGTAAGCCTGAAAAAAAACCCCTCCATTTGTCGGATGGGGGGAAAAATTTGTACTAGGTCTGCAAAGAGGCTTCATAATTTTTACATGTGAGCATCTTGGAAAATTTCAGGGGGGAAAAAAATCAAGCTTTTATTTTAAAAAACAACAAAACCTTCTGGTATGCTTACTCAGAAGAGCCATATGTACCGCAGTCAGTGTGGATAAACCTCCTCAGCTGAACCCTGCTACCCGGGGGAACAGGGTGTTCTTTAAAGTTCAAATCAGAATTTAAATTTTTCATATGCTCTTCTTGTCTAATAGTACGTACAAACACACAGCTCTCATGTAGGGTATTTTTTTTCATCTTTCCATCTCTGCTCAGGCAGAAGGATTCTCATTCTGGTAAATATTAAACTGGATGAAAACCTCGATTAAGGGGGGGAAAAAAAGTTTTAGGGACTGCTCAGCTGGGTTAGGCCTGTACAGGCTGATAGGGAACGAGAGATGCTTGTCTGCTGGGACAGCACTGTGAATCCAGGATCATCTGAGGATCAGGAAATAAGATTTTTGCCACCTAATACTCTGGAGGAGCTCTAGGTCAGGTGGCAGAAATTATTTCCCAATATAGTTTTTGGATCCCTGTGAATGTGGGCAAAACAGCCTGTGGGACTGCGCTGGGCTCTCCTTTCAGACACTGTCCCTGTGGCCATGGCCGTGATCCCATGTGCTGTTCTGGTCGTGGGTTCCATGTCTGGCTGTGGGGTTTCCCTTCCAAAGGGTTCTGGCTCTCCTGCTTCTGATAAAACTCATTTGCAGGCTAAATCCTTCTCACTGTGATAAGTTATTTTTTCTTTTCTGCATCTTTGCCTTCCAACCTCCCTTCTTTCTTTTTAATATAACTAGCACAGGTGGGATAAAGGCAAAGAGCAAGTTGCTGCACCCTAGGTGAAATTTATAGCTTTTGAAAAGCTCCTGTGGCTTGGGATGTTAATCCTAACCTGGGACTGTTGCTTAAAGAAGCAAATGTTTAATAACCTGCCCTAATGCTCTGCTGCTGGCAAGGGGAAAAAGACTGAGCAGTCTTTCCCCAGACATGCCACTGTAATATCTCATTGCAGCAGTTTTAGTAATGGCACAGAGCTTCAATTTTTTTTAAATCTTAAAAGTGGTCCCAAGCACATATATATGTACCAAGCCTGTCTCTGATTTTTCCAGAGTTCATTCAAAATTTAGTTTAATAATAATGAGACAGGTTTGTGCTTCCCCACCTACCCCAAGAGTGCTGTCTGTTGAGGAAGGGGTGGGAGGCCTTAGTGAGATTGCTTGACGAAGGCTGGAAAAGGAGGGCTAAAGGGGTTGCTGTGTGGAAGGTGGCTTCATCCTTTTTGGTTGTTTGGCCTCCTGTCTCTCCCCCTCCCCATCCACTTTCTCCTCAAAACCTATTTCTCCTTTGCCGTGTGTTCCCTTCTCTCTGCACAGGAGTCTTCTTGGCTTTGCCCCAAGCTTGTTTTGTTTGTATTTTTTGTACTGCACTTTAAGATGGAATCTCTAAGTCCAGCCAGAGACCAGAGTCCCCTTGCTCTAGGCACGCACAAAATGCTGTCTTCTGCCCCTGAAAGGTTTTGAAGGTTATATTTTTGCAAAAGTCCAGTTCTGTGGCTTTATTTTTCATTCTGGGGGTGGTAAGTTGATCTAGTCTGCTGTTTAGCCCAGTGTAAAGCTCTGAAGTCACTTGAAGAATGTGGATGAGGGTTTAAGAAAATGTAACCATCTTCTAAAAATTTAAAATGAGCAGGTTCCATGACCCAGCAGATTAATTCAGAGGGAATCAAGTGATACGCGGCAGAGGTAAGACATCTGATGAACAGCTCCAGTACAGGAGGGCAAATGATGTCAGCTTCATTTAAAAGTAATTGTTTTTGTACATGGCTGGCATATAAACTATGATAACCTGACATTACAATAACCTGACACTACAACGTGCTCCTCAGTACAAATGGGTGGTGAAAGCAGATGTTTTATTTTAGTATTCAACCAGCAGCACTTCAGTGGCACCTAATTAGCGTATATATAGATACAGCTATTTGAGACAAAACCATTGTAGAGCAGAAATGTCTCTACAAGTACTGGTCTGCAACTTTTCTGGACTTCCAGTGTGTGAGCTTATTGCTGGACTAGCTTTGCTGAGAAGCAGTAAATAGTTCAAAACCAGCACAAGAGAGAGGTTCTCCAAGACAATTTCTTGTTGGTAAACGCAAAATAATTACCACTTGATGGCTGCTCATTCCAGTCTTCAAAATAAGCTCTTGATCTCATTTTGTTCTTTAGTAGACAGGTATACTCATACAAAAAAGTGATCACCAGAGTTAGTGCTAATTAGCTGCCTTGCTGGCAGTCTTTGCCCAGAGACGTGAGATGTGAGAGGACAGCAGATGTTAAAATATCCTTTTATTCTCAGTATGCTCCTTTTGTCTTGTACTTTGTTGTCACTTACATCTGTGCATTGTGAAGGTTAAAGAATGTGATCCATCATTTTTACGTTTCTGTGGAAATTGCTGTGAATGGCACAAGGTGTAAGGCAGTGCAGGACTGGGCACAGTATTTCTAGAAGGGACGTGGGGAGTTGGCAGCATGTAGAGTTCACATGGCTGCCACTTGTAATATTTTCCTTTTTCTTTCAGTAATGTGACTTTTGCAAACACTAAGTAATGTGTTTTTATGAAGCCTTGTGATCTGCTGGTGCCCAGTGGGCAAAAGTGTTACCAGGCTGATGGCTTGCAGGTGGGACATTTTAGTGAGGTAAACTCATGGGTGTGGATGATTTTTTGCAAGCTCTGTTGAAGTCTGGTATGCAGAAGAACTTTGTGAAAAGAGGCAAATTTGAGGCATCCCTCCAAGATGTTTGTATTTTTCCTATTGTGTATAAACACATTCCACTGGAGGAACTTGGTGTTAGCAAATATGTGGGGAGTGCTGTGAGCATTGGAATGTATCTTCAGCATTCATACAGACCTAAACACAGGTAAATCCCTTGTTCTTTTCAGTCCTTAAAAATGTTTAAGTATTGCAGTCTTGTTTTGGAAGTTTCCCTTTTTCCAAGTTGTTCCAAGTGCTCCTTGCAGATAAGGGTTCTCCAGACAAGTGTATCAGGGAAACATGGGGCCCTGTGTGCTTCTGTTCAATATCACAGGTTTTGAAATCACCTGGATTTAGGTGGTGATGTATTGGTAGCTTAATGCAATCATGTATGCAGGGTGTTGGCTTAGAACACTTTTGAAAGCAAGATATTTTTGTGAATTTTAAAACTCCGCTGACTATTTGAGTGGCTTAATGAAAACCTTGACAGTTCTAACTCGTCTCTTTGTTTTCTGACTGCTAAATGACTTTTATTGTATTTTACTTTATGCCATAGCGTTATCACAGACTGAAATGAATTTATCCCTTTTCTCCTTCCTCAGACAGAAACTGATGAGGTCTCAATTTTCCAAATAGGCTTCATTTACAGGCACAGAAACCTCTGAAAATTCAGGCTGCTTTCATTCCCCCATTTCAAGTTCCAGACAGTAAATAGTGTGCAGCAGTATGGGGAACACAACACAGAGCTTTTCATTTACAAAGCCCTATTTGCAGAGCTGGGGAGAAGTCCTTTGTCTGGCAATGGAACAAGTGCAGTGAGAAGCAATGGCTTTTCATTTTCTTTGATCCAATAATTTACTGACGGTACAGTCCCAAGAATGCCCTTGCAGTGCTTGCATTGTGGTGTGGCATTGCATCAGCTGCTTCTAACCTACAGAGGGAGCAAATGTAAAATGGGGGTGGGAAGGGGTGGGGAAGCACATTTCCTGTTACTATGGGGCATGTATCCGACTTTATGTGGCACTTTAAATATTAAAAAGGAGCTCATTAAGCAATTTCTGCAAATTAGGCTTCTCGTGGCATAGCATGGACTTGCTCTGTTTTCTGTACTGACTGCTACGGCTGTGATTGTGTATCCATGTGTTTCTCTGCTGCTGTTTGGAAGGAGTCATATTTTTACAGCAACATAACCCATTTTCCCTTTATTGTAATTGTTTTGGAATAAGAAGTAATCATCCAGGACTGACCAACTTGCTCTACCAAACGTTCTGTTCTCAATTCTAGTAAATTGCTTTGAGAATTGAACAAAGCGCTGTTCAATCATGCAAGATATCCATTCTGAACAACACCAGGAAAGTAAACCTACTTTAGCCCGTTGCAATCATGTCTTTTTCTACATCTTGAAGATAAAAACTGTAAGAGCATGATACCAAATGTGCAGAACTTATGAATCTCCATTCATTCAATAAGGAACTTAGTTTGATAAAGTAACTCCATGTACCTTGTTCAAATCCCCAGACTTGGCAGGCGTTTAAATTATTACTAATAGAGTAAGACTTCTTTGATAGGAACTTTTATCAGTGGGTATCAGTGTTCTGCAGTTAAGACTGAAGCTATCAGGCTATTTGAAGGGGCCTGCACAGGGCTGGCAGGTATCAGCAAGGCATACCCCCACCTCCTTTAGGATCTCTTTGTGTCTCTGGGTTCCTGCTTTCCTTTCTTTGTCCATACAGGTGTAAACAAGGGTTATCTGCTGGGTGGCTGCTCTCGTGTCCCAGTAATCCTCTGTTTGAGCTTGTGCTTTCAGGATGGCCAGAACCTGAAAACTTTGTATTTCAGTGTGTAATATTAAACTAACATAGATCAAACAAAAGCTTTCAATTATACGTTAGCCAGACTTAGTGATAAATAGTTCTTCGTCTACCTGTTGCAGAACGGTTGATGACTGAACGATCAGTTTGGATTGCCTGTTGGGCTAGAGTCTAAGATCTTTCCAACTTGTTAATCTCTCAGCAGCTGCAGCACGGTGTGCTGTAGGGGTGGTGCATATCAGAGTAGTACAGGGCAGAAGGAATTGGCCTGGAGGTTTTATTGCAGTTTTGTCTGCAGATGCTGTCTGTATCCCCTGTGCTCCATGCTAAACCTCCCAGGGAAAATGCTGTCTGGGGAAAGCCTTGTTTGCTATTCTTGCTGTTAGCGTTAAGCAGATATTTGTATAGATAGGGAAAGATTCCCTGTGATCTTCAGTCTTTCAAACATGGTAGCACGTTACATGAGACTGGGATCAATATCTTTCAACATTTTTCATTTCATTTGTTGGTTTTAGTTGTTTTATGTCATAGTTGGTTAAGTCTGAAATTAAGTGTACAGGCTTCAGTGTCATGTCATATTCTTGCACTGATGCACAGTATGGCCACTGGCACGTGCTCTCCCATATTCTTTGGGTGAGGGGAAAAAATGTAATGGAAGTCTTTATAGGTATAAGAAAAGTGATATTGAAGATGGTTATTGTTCACAGAAACACTACCTTTTCCAGAAACACTGTATGAGGTTTTCCTATACTTCTATTTATATGGAAGATAGGTAGTGACTGCTTGAAAGAAACCAACCGCCTCTTGAGTAAATAATACTTTATAGGCTTTTATAGACTTTCTTTCCTTTTTCTTTAAAAGATTATAAAATGGTAAATATGACAGGAACAGAAAGTTAGGGCTTTGAAATTGCTCGACTGTAACAAGCTAATAGTGATAGAGCCTTTGAAAAGGGCAGCTCACATGGGAAAATGCTGGCATTATCAGGGCAATTGTAAATTCAGGTTAGTAAAACAACTAAATAATGTCATTAATTTTATCACTACAAGTGTCTTCAAACACTGGACAGAGCACTGCTATGTCTTTTAGTTACTTTCTCAAAACAAGTCTTAAGGAGAAATAGCAGCATCTTTCATTTGTAGAAGTAGGCTCTTTCCGTCTTTACCAAAGCAACACTTGTACTGAAAGTCTTTGCACTAGCCCCTTAGTTTTGAATAAAATTATGAAAAATAGATCAGATTTGTTTATGTTAGCCCTTTAAAGATAGGCAGAAATGCATTTATTAAAATTGAATATTTTTAAGGGTTGTCCCTTTCAGATGAGCCTGTAAATAGGAGGTAGGTAGTTAGTGCCTGAGATAACAAGTGCAGTTTGACTTTCAAATTCTAGAAATATTTTCACACATGGGAATGGGACTATATATTCTCTTTATATACTGTTTACATATACAGTACACTTGAATATTGCAAGTAACTATATTGCAAAAAAAAAAACAAAAACAAACACAAACAAACAATAGTAGTTAGTATCATCCTCTTGCCCTCTTCTCTTGTAACTCAGCAGAAGAAATATCCTTCTAGGACAGAATCCCGGAGTTGGTCTATGCATTCTTGTAACACTTGCCAGTGCTTTTTCAGGCTTATGCACCCATGGCATCAACGCACCTGCACAGGTGATTAGCAGTCCTGCCTCATACTGACTACTGGAAGGAGTGTGTTCAGATACAGGTGGCAGCTGCTGCTGCTGGAGCAAGTGCTGTAACCTGCTTCTAGGGGCTCTGTGGGACTGGGAGAAACAGTGCTCCAGAGCAGGCGGGTTGTCCGTGCAAGTTGCAAACAGCTTGCAGCCTGTTGAACACTGGAGCGTGGACCGTGCATGATCTAGGAGCATTGCCTGTAATTGATGTCCTTTTTTCTAAAGCTTTTAAATTTGTATCATGGAGACTCATCTTGCTAGGTTTTAAGTAGTGGCTAGAAGTAGGAGCTGAGGGCAGTCCCATTTTGTGGCCTGGGATCTGGAGTTTACTTGTCAGTTTGGGAGTCAGCATGGCAGAACGAGTCAAACTTCAAGATCATAGAAAGGCTTTGGCTGGAAGGGACTGTAAAGATCTTAGGTAATCTCTGTGTATTAATGATGTCAGCACATATAAATTAGAAGCTGTAAATGAAGTGTAATAATTTCCCTTTGAATAATGGAAAAATAGATCAGAAACAGGTGAACAAGCTTCTCATGCTTTTAACTAATATTTTTCTTGAATCTTGCAATTAAAATTAATTGCTCCAATTTTTCATTTGTGTAGAAAATAGATGGATGAATCATTATATATTTGTTATTGTTGCAGACTTCTGCTACATATTTTATGCTTGCTTGTATACAATACCTTACTGCCTTGAAAGCGTCTTTCAATATTGCATCTTTATGGGATGGTAATTCAGCAGAACTGCACTGATAAAAGAGGGTCTCTAATCTTTAACTGTTATTGAACAGTTTTTCTTTTAGGGAGAGGTGGAATAGTGCCATTCCAAGCTAGCCTTGTTGGGGAATTCCATTAAGGGATTCCATGGATGTAACTGGACTGCTTCATAACCACTGCCTTCAGTATTGCTGTAGTAGAATATAGTAAAGTGAGGGTATTTAAACCTAGTGAAAAGAATAAACCATTAGGCTACGCTGTCAGTAATAGGACAGTGCTTAATCTGGTTAGGCTCTGGCTCAGGTCAGGGAAAAGGGATTACTCAGTGCTATCTATGTATTGACATCTGGAATTTGGGGAAGGGAATGAAATGGTAGTGGTTAATCTACACAAAGTGTTGCAGGGACCATTGGTGTCATGAGATCTAGGTGGACTGTTGCTGTGTTGGGCATCCTTTCACAAAATTGAATCAACAGAACAAATAAAGGAAATACATGTATGGTATTCAAACAGGATGACAATGATGGTACAGGGACAGAAGTCAGAAGTGTTTCTGCATGGCATTGTTCATAGGTAAATTTATGGTTTTTCAACATTTGGTTACAACAGGAATCCAAAGCTTGACCTGCTGCAGCATATTCAGGATTTCTTTTCCTGTTCCTGCTAATCATGTAAATTTGGGAACACAACGTGTGTCTAAGTACTGGCCGTTGCTAATCCTACTTTAGTGTTTATCTTTCTTTGATGGAAGTTATATTATTGCATTTTGAATGTACTTGAGAAAAGCAGCTCATGATTTGTGCTGTCCCCGAAGGGAGTCCTTGTTGTTATCTTGTTTAAACAATGCTCATTGTTTGAGTTGTTAATGTGTTCATCATTTATATATGGTAAATCCTCCAGACACTGTATTGTTACTATTGTAATTGGGCTTAGGGATTTACCCAAGTGTGTTTCTGTTGCATTGCTCTGTTTCTTGCTTCTTGATGCTAGATTGCTAGAAGACTGAGATATAATTGCAAGATTCCCATTTCATGGGGGTAAAGTGACTGTGAGGCTGGAGGGTGGTGTTAGTTCCAATTCCAGCTGTCTGCAGCCTCCAAAGCTTGATTTTTATATTGTAATTATGACTTTCTACTTAGCCCTTGATTTTTCTTGAACCAAGGGGACCTTTCAGAGCAGGGTTTTAATGAAAGATATCTGGTTTATTTGCTCTGCAGTCTGTGTGTTTATATCCCTTTAGGAAGGGTGTGACTGGGCAGCAGAGGGGAAGGTCGTCTTTGCCTTGCCTGGCTGTGCCAGAGGCAAGAGGATATTACAGACCACTTGTAAGAAGTTTATTGTTCTAGGTCACATAAAAGAAAGCTTTAAAGATGGGGGGAAAAAATATTGTGTGGTGCTGTTTTAAGGAATTACTGCAGCAGCAGAAGTAGCTGCTTATACAGAGCTGGGGGCTGAAGGGAGCTACAGCTCCAGGAAAAAAGCCCTGAGCTCCCTCTACTTCCTCATGTGTGTTTGAGGCACAGCCCAGACTGAGCTGGTGCAGAACCGAGTGGCTTTTTTGATTACATTTATTACTAGTTGCTTTTCTTAATACAGCATTTCTTTGCTTTTTTTTTTTTTTCTTTTTTTTTCTTTCTAATGTACTGCAAAGCTTTATTTTCTTTATAATTAGAGATTTTTTTCACAGAGCCAAATTCACTCCTAACATTGTGGAGCATTTTGTCTGTAAAGACTTTTTTTTAAATCTGAAAGTTAGGGAGTATGTGTGGTGTAGGAAAAAGGAGTGCTGACTGGGTGGGTTTGGCTGGGTGTTAAAGCAATATGTGTCTTAAGATGAATACAACGAAGCTTGTATTGCAAGATACTTGAGATGCTCTAATCACACAGCTTGAGGAAACAATGAAAAATGAGACTAAAGGTTTGCATTTCCTTTTTGAGAGCTTCATGTTGCCTGTTCTCTAGATGTGTGTAGGGAACACAAGGTATCTCTGCCCTTTGCTCATCTCAATAGTGAAGAACTCCCGTTGGTGTGTGCAGTCATCACCACTTACCAGCAATAGGCTTAAGAGTAGGTTTTGCTCCCTTGTGGTTAGGAAGCAGGGTGAACCTGAAGAGCCTTGCTTTTTTGTGCTTGGCAGATCAGTGCTGACCTCAGTCAATTAAAAGCAAGCTCTACCTAACGTAGTTTTTAAATAGCTGAGGAAGTTATTTATAATAAATACTTGCATAACTGAGGAAGAGAATACCTGGAAGATACTAAGATGAGAAAGAAATACGGGAAAGTGTCTTGTGGTATTTTGCTATAGCTGCAGTGATGCACAGGGTATGATATGCATGTGACATAATTTATTAGAATAACTGGTCTAGTGGAACAAAACTAGGGTAGCTCTGGAGCACAATGGTAACTGCAGATCTTCAGAGTGCTGAGGAGGAAAGTCTACCAGATAACTCCAACAGAGTTAGGCAAAGCCATTATGCAGTGAATCATTAGGATAACAGCATCTTTTTTAAAAGTGTAATTATTTCTATATAACACCTGCCAATGAACACTAAAATAGAAATAAATCTGTTCTTCCCTGCTCTGTTTTCTTCTCTTTTGGTAAGCTGTGAGGTTTTGTGATGTTTTCCTTTCTCTCATTCTCTGCTCTGCTTTGGCCTCCCTTTTTCTAATGTTGGCCAGTATTCTTGTCTCAGACCCTTCTTTGACCTTCTTTGACCTTCTTTGACCTTCTTTGACCTTCTTTGACCTTCTTTGACCTTCTTTGACCTTCTTTGACCTTCTTTGACCTTCTTTGACCTTCTTTGACCTTCTTTGACCTTCTTTGACCTTCTTTGACCTTCTTTTCTTCCTACACTTCTCCCTTTCTTTTTGTCTGATGTTCTGTTACCTAACCTGCCTGGATTCTTTTGGATCTTCTTGGCATTTTTTTCTCTGCTTGACCTTTTTTTTTCCCTGCATTGTCAGATTTCTTATTCAGACCTCCTCCTTTTCCCTGTGTTCACTTTGCTTTTTTTTTTTTTTTTGGGTCTTCTCTAATCCTTTTTTTCCAGCATATCTATGGCCCATTGTGATGATCTGTGAACCTGGATCTCTCTCTGACCTTTGACCTTCTAAAGGGTGAGGTGTGTGTCCCTAGCTGTGTTTTGTGTCATCAAATGATAATTTTCACGTGTCCTGAAGTTTGTTTCTATTATTAGTATTAATATTATTGTTGTCATTTGCTGTTGGGGGTGCTAAACGAGCTGTATTTTAAAAAAAAGATTTACCCACTACTTGGTAATGAGTGCTGAAGTGGTTCAGACTGTCTAAATGACCTTCTGACAGCCAGTGAGTTGGCAGTAAAAGTAACATGGAAAAGTCTTCAGCAGGCAGGCTGGGCTGGGGTGGGTTACTGAAGATTAGATGATGACAAAAAAAAAAAAAGGAATCAATTTTTTTGTTGTTGTTGCTTCTTTGTTTTGGTGGTTCTAGATCAGGCATTTGTGCAAGGTAGAACAGACTTGATCACTTCTGTGAGTCCTTGATATGAAAGGTGTGAATATAATAAACTAAGGCAGAGTTTCACTTCTGATAATGAACAGAGGCAGTTCCATGCCCCTGGGAAAGTGCAGGCAGCTTCTGCCCCTGCTCCTCTTTTGTTGGAGCCAAGGAGCAGATGTTTGGGAGCAGCTCACCTTAATCCTTTCTTGAACTAATGCTCAGGGCTCATGGGATTTGGTGTCATGTCCTAGTGATAAATTCCGCCCTGATTATTTGATAGCCAGAGCCCTAAACTATCCCTTATTGCTCAAGGAGTAGCGAAAATGTGAATTTTCCAAGATGGATTTGTTTTTGCGCAGTGAACAGCAAGGAAGACAGGTTTATGTGGCCACAAGATGGCAATCACAGAGCAAACTTCAAACTGATGCTCTTTGCAGCATGCATGATGGAAATTAGCACTGTGCTCCTTGAATTACAGATGCCTATAAAACAAAAATAGTGCAGCAGGTGGGGAAAGTTACTGTGCAATGTATACGTAAAGTGCACATGTGTTTCTTTAAATGGTATTTCTTCCTTAAACCCCACAAAAATGTGGTGCTATGTGTAAATATACCTTCCGCTGATTAAGGAAATCACCAGGGGTAGCTCTTCTCAGTTAATCTTGATCGCTTTAGGACTGAGGCAAGTGGAAAGCAAGTGGCATTAAATTAATATATGCGTAATCATTCCAGTATACTGTAGCTGCCTTAAAGCTGCTTAATAGTGGCCTCTTTATTTCAGCTTTTTCACTAGAAGCTGCACAAATTGTCTGGTTACTTTCATACTTCAGTCCTGAGGGGAAAAAAATCGCTGTAAAAATCGGTTTGGAATGTTCCCTGTTAAACTATTTTCATGGGTCAGAGGCATGACATGAAATATTTCTACAGAGAAAATAACAAATTCTGCAGTATGTCACCGCTATAGGCTCCATTTTCACGTTCTGCAAAATAGTTCCTCTCCTTTTTCCCCATTTTTATTGCTGTGAGAATGGAAATAGAAGTATTACCCAAGTTGGCTGAGGTGCTGTGTGCTGATTTTGATGAAACTATTACAGAAACAACAGTGAGCTTTAGCCTCTTCTGTTGGGACTTGAGTAAAGAGCTCCCATGATGTGATCACTGCTTTAAAAGATCTCTCTCCATCTTGCGTCTGCTTCTGTTAATTTGCAAAGGTCAGGTATCACTTCATGTGGCTGTAGAAATGATTGGAGTTCAGGATATTCCTTCAGAGGCTGTTGTCCTCTGAAGCAGAGGTACACTGCGGGGTCGGCAGCTAGGTATTTGTTAGCTTGGTTGGAAAACCTGGTTGCAGTCCCCAGATTGTGCATGTGCAGTCTCTTGGCTACCTCGACATGCACACCTACCTACTTGGATGGCACAGTGCCTACCCACAGGCTTGTTCCCCCTCTGGAGGCAGGATTCAGTGTTTAATAAGCACCTTCTCATGTAACTCCATTCTGCTCGCAGTAGAAGAAGACCCTTGGGTCCCCAAAATAGGGATAACTTAGGATCTGATACTCGGTGGTCTTGTGCTGTTGCTTACTAGAAGAAATGGTTGCAAAATAGCTCTTGGAAAGTGTGGGGCAACAGGGTGTGCTTCTTCCTTTTGTCTTGAATAAAGATAATGGTATGAGAAAGCAACTCCAATAGACTTGGTACCAGATTGCCTTCTGAGTGAAGGGATCCCTCAGAGTCCTGATACAGTTCTGTTTAGTAGCACTGCTGCTAGAACAGCCTTGTAACATACTGACAGGTGGATTTTATTGGGTGACTTCTTAAGCTTGCAAGCTAGCCTGCCTTACCTATGATGCTATTAAAATAAAAAGCTCCGAATAAGATGTCTAGTCTGTTTCTGTCTTCAGCCTGATGTAGGCTGATGTGGTAGGATAGTGAGGGCATGACAAAGAGGATACAAATCTGCAGCTGCTGGGCCAGGCATGTACCAGGCTGCAGCGCTTCACTGCAGGGTCAAAGCAGGGAGTGAGGGGTTTCTCTCTGCTCTCAGACACAATGCCCGTAAGCACGCTCATCATTTTGGTGAATCTGGGAAAACAATTATAGAAATAAACATCAGCCAGAGGAAGTCCAGCTTGTTCCTCTGGTATTTGCATTGGCTTTTCTAACACTTAGCTTGTGGCTTGGTGGAACACCACACAGAGGCTTCCTGACCTCTCCTTTAACTGCTCTCCTGGCATTATTTCAGTTATATTGCTCATATGTAAACTTGTGCCAGACTGAAAGCTGGAAGAATGACATTTTCTGGCTTTATGTGGTGCATGTGCGATACTTGCAGGCTAAAAATAGATATGTGTACTTATCTATATAGATACCATTAGGCAATAACTGGAAAAAAAGGAATCTATTGATGCACTTCTGGGTCTTTTCCTTTCAGTTGACTTCAGCCTCTCCTCTCTGCAGCCCAGAACTTGCAGTTGCCTTCTGCTGTCCTTCCCTGGTTCCACAAGTTGGATGCTCTAATTCATGGGCAGATAGAGAGCACCTGGAAAAATGTGGTGGAATAGGGAGGCAGAGGTGACCTTTTGACAAGGCAGGAGTATAATGAAGAGAGTTAGAAGGAGAAACGAGAATTCAAGAGGTAGGTCTAGGGGAAGTATGGGAAAGAAGCACCAACGGAGATGGGAAGGAAATCTGATTTTAACAATAAATTAGCCATGTACAATAAACAGCAGCCCAAATATGTATTATTTATAAATATTGATATATATTTAAGTAAACATAGTCTGAATTCTACAAAGCCTAAATATGAGTAGTGATAGTGCCAGCATCTCCATTCTATTGACTAATATCTGAAGTTTAACTAATGATGAGTTTATGTAGAATAGGAATCAAGACACAGTAGACATGGTGGTCTTGAAAGAAATAACTTGGTTGGAATGTGACAGGTATGAGAAGATTTAGGTTTTTAAGAACTTGTCTCTTGCTTCATTGTTTTGATTAAAAGAAGGTAGAGTAATAAGGTGTTGCATTGAATCTTCTCCATTGTGTGATCCAAGTTGTAAACAAGGTAGGCAAAGTGAAACATGCAGATCAAAGCTGAGCACAGAACACGCTATCTCGATCTTTCACTGTAGTTGCTATCCAGGGCACATCTCTGTTTTGTTTCAGTTTTGACATTGAATGTAACACGGCTCAGGCTCCCTAATAGAGCTGGCACAATTTCAGGCTGATATGGCTGTCCTGGCAGTGTCAAGTTTAGCTTGAGCCGTCAAGGCACAGTGGCTCGTTACATACTCATTTTTATCATCTCTTGCTTTATTCTATTGGAAGCTTACAGCAGAGGTTAAAAACGTTGTCTGCACTGGGATTCCTCTCCAGCTGCTACGGGCTCATTTTATCCCTGACCCTGTGAGATACTAAAGCCAGGCTGCTTCATCTGTCACTGGCTTGAAAAGAAGCCCGGTCCCTAGACATGCTACATCATTTATTCCATTTTTTTTTCCTGATCCAGTGGACTTGAAATCCATTCTATTTCCCATTAATAAGAGTTCTACCAGATGCACAGGAAGGGTAGAGACCTTCTGACATCAGAGAAGCATCTAACCTCTGCTGGGCTGCTATCACATTTTTTTTTCCATGGTACAACATCAATAAGTTGAAAATAATCTGCAGCTTTGTAATGAGGAAATACGCTACTAGGTGTTCTAAATAACAAAGATGGTTGCTTATTAGTTCTGTTGGTCTGACTTTGTAAAGGGCTACACTGTGAACATTTCGTAATTAGGTCTGCATGCTGTGAGCAGTGTTCTGCATGTACTTTTTTGGGCCAAAGCTGTACTTTATGAATTCCCAGTTTGAAGCTGGTGAGAAGAGAAGCCTGAGGCTCATGCAGTATAGCAAGCTTAGACATTACAATAGGAATGGCAATAAACATGGCTATAAAAGGGACTTTAAATCAGCAGTCCCTTTTTTTTCTTCCCTGAAAGCACTTTAAGTGTTTCCACAGTCTTCTGCCAGTACTGCTGCTTAGGTGCAGTTAAGGACTTCTCCTATTTTGCAGATTGTCCAATTAAAATATAAACATTAAATTTTGAGAGGTCCATTGGAGCTCATTGTTTCACCATAAGGACTTATATTTACGATAACAGTTGTGGTTCTCTTGAGGATCCTTTTAAATAGGAAAATTGGCCCAAATAATTTGAGTTTGTCAGAAATTGCACCTGTTTCTCTGCATCAGCTTAGATGTTGCCTCTCATTGTCTATCATAGAGCCTGGGCTCACATGAGACTGAACTGAGCACAGCTTCCCAAATCTCATCTGCATTGTACTCACCAGAGCCAAGAGTATACAAATGTGCATCAGTTTTAGAAATGCAAGTTTTAGTATCAATGGCAAAGATCTAGTCTGAAGTGAAATAAGATACAAATCTGCACTGAAAAGCAACTGGATTAAATTTCCATGGTTAACTTTTGAAGAGCTGATTTGGTTCCAAAGCATTACTGTCCAGAAGGTGGCCCCCAGTAGTGGATGGGCTCTTGTTTTTTTTTTATCCTGTGTCCTGGGCCACACTATTGCCAAGTAGTTTTTATTTGCATGTGGAGTAAAGTTGAGGAAAAGTGGAGCTCTCTTCAGAAGACACGGGTCCTTCCGTATGTCAAGACTGCCAAACAGGGCTTTTCAACCAGCTTTCTCAAGTCTGGCAACATGGCTAAATTAGCCGTGCCTTCCTCTCACCTTGTGGACTTGGAACTGTTTCATTGGTCAGAAAACTCCACCTTCAGTGCAGAAGTGATTTCTAAACTTTTCCAAAATAATCTTTCTCTGTGTGTGTACAGCAAGCATACATCCCTCAAGCTACAGGTGTTGCAAGTTCAAAAGCAAAAGCTTTTGTATTGGATCCAGTGCTTGGACTCCATCCCCAAGCACCCAGGGTGAACAAATAAACACTTGGCTATAAATACTGAAACTTGTTATAAAGGTATGAAGCCTGTTCAGAAGGTGATATGCCAGCTTTGCTGAGGGACAAATATGACCCAGGGATGGGTTAAGCTGTGTTGGCAGCCTGCTCAGGGCTAGAGATGCTTGCTTTTTGGCAGAAGTGTACCTTTTGCTGTAGGATTACAGTCTACGTGCAGCGAAGTCCATCTTGCTTCCTGCCTTTTGCTTCTGTACAAATGCAGTTTGGTGTTTGGATGTGAAAAATAAATTGCATTGCCTGCAAATCTTCACCAACATACTGGGAGGGGGTGGGAAAAGGCACACTTGAAGGGTGTGCTTCTCACATAGCTTAGGTGGAGTTGGTGCAAGTTAGTTGGTAGGGAATGGCAGCTGGAAGGTGTCATGTGGGGCAGAGCATGGTTCATCCTCAAAGCAGCAAACGGCATCTCATTAAATGCTTGCTGACATCAGAGAACCCAGGAACTCAGCATGACTGATGCTAGAGGGACTTTCTCAGTAACTTAAAATTGAGGTGGATTGAAGGTAAGGCTGGCCCATGTTATCAGCTGTGTACCCAAACATGGGCAGGGTGCATCGCTGCTATACAATGATGAAATCAGTAGTATGTTGTAATGGTTATAGCTAGTATTTTGATTGTGATTTAGGGTGCTTTTGTCTGCACAAATGTACTTATGGAAGATGTAAACTCCCTGCCCATGTTCACCAGGAAGATGATTATAAAAAGCATCCAGTCAACCTGGTCTCAGTGTCCTCCTTAAGCCCTGAACCCCATTTCCTTTTCATCCTACCCAGCAACAAATGTCTGAAGAACGCTTTCAACTCTGGAATGGTAAAGCTGGGAAACGAGTTCATGAACAATCTCAGCTTAAATAATACAGCACTTTAGTGAAGCAGCTTTATGAATTGAGAAAGAATAATAGGATGTTACTAGTTCGTATAATACTGATGAAAATACAGACTTTGCATTTTGACAGTATATTACCTATGTTTCCAATTCAGTAAGATTTTAAAACACTTTACTGATACAAGGTATTCAGTACAACACTAGGAAAATACTTTGTATTAGCTATTTTGCTTCCTTTCTGCAGCAGAGGAAATGACTTTAAACTTAAATTGTGTTAATTGCAGGGAGGATCTTCAGGTACAGAGTGCTGAAAATGATACTGTCTAATGACAGTATTTGTACTGTACAGTATTTATATTTTAAATCAGCATTTAACTCTAAACTTGAAGACAGTTACATTCTGTGAAAATTTTCTGGTAAGCTCAGCTGAGTCTCAGACTCTAAAAAATGTAGATACATTCTGTATCCAATGTCTAAAAGTCTTCAGCTTGTGTTTTAGCTCCCTGTAGGTATAGGGCTACCTCTTGAGACCAGAAATGTTTTACTGTCTCAGCATAAACTGCAGCAAGTTTGAATCCAGAGGAGTATTTTTCCAAGTGATTTCTGTTAATATAAATATCAAAATGTCATATATTTCAAAATAAAAGTAAGCCTAAGAGCTGATTGGATTGTCTGTTTAGATTTTTACTATATATGGTCCCTAAGACATCAATCCATGTATGTATGGCTTGGAAGTGAGCTGTTGTGGTTGTGGCATGTGTATGTGAGCAGTTCCACTAAAGGTTAAGGTTGAGCTCCATTTAATAAGTTTGGAATGTTCCTGTTGGTTTCTAGGAGGAAAACCTAACTTCTCAGTGTAGTATCCGAACTATGACTGAACTGAAATTTAATATTGCTAAATCATGATGTGCTCTTCCAGCAATGCGTGATTTAAGTTATGCTGGGATGATGAAACTAACTGCTCTGCATTATCATAGCAATATTTAATAACATATGTGGTCTGTAAGTGATGCTTTATGGATTAATGGTGGAAGGTGTACAGAAAGATAGGGAAGAGAAATGAAAGGCTGGCTTTGGGAGTGAAACTTTTGGTGCAGCTCTTGTGAAATGGAGTTTCAGCAGATGGTGCTTTTAAAATCTGAGTCAAGTTGACAATTGTATTGCAGGCAACTTAGTATTGGTCACCTCTGCTGTACTGGTGCAGGTCCAAGCCGTTTGTATTACATGTGCGTATCAGTTAGGGTTACACATCTTCATAATATTTCTTCCCATCATCAATGACCTTATTTGAAGCAGTGCCTGATCTAAGATTTGAAGCTTTTGCAGTAATCTCTCCTAGTACAAACATATACCACAATTTGAAAAAAAATAAAATATATATATATTGTAATATGGCTTTATCTTACAGTTATAATCCATGTGTGTTTTTTTCTGGCTAAAAAACGTTTGTTTTTTTCCTTTTAACAAATTTGCTCTAAATCTGATTGTGCCAAGACTGAAGAATGTATTTAGATAGCTTTCTAAAGTATTCTTGTGCTACCTGGAGGAATCATCTCAGTGGTATTAAAGGAATTATTTTATTTAAAGAGTCAAGGTTGAAGTGCAAATGTCAAATAATGTCTACCAGCTATACATCAACTGATAAACTGATGGGCTTTGCTGGTAAAAGGGATTTAACATAATAACCAGTGACAATATTATGTGGTATCTAGTGGGATCCATGCTTGAGTAAAAATATGTATTGATGATTCTGGTCAAAAGCAATGAATTTTAATGTTGCATCTTCTCCCTTTTTCCGTGACTTTTTCTGTACTTCAAAATAATAGTTTTAGAAAGCATACAACTGAATAAACACTGAAGCTCTAATTAGGAGATGAATGTCAGGCACTGGACTGCTGGACAGGGTTATGGAAGAGTAAGATTTGAACTCGGACTCTTTTATTTTTTTTAGTGACCTTGAACATGTCATTTCAACTAGTGGTGCATTACATGGTCTTCAGCACAATGGGGATAACACTTCTCTTTCTTGAAGAAATGAGTGTTAGGTTATATCTGTCAGTACCTAGGAAACACTATTGCTACTTTTACACTGATAGCAGGTAGCCGGCAACCAGCTCAGGACTCAGTGCAATAACTCAACTCAAAAAAAAAAAAAAAAAAAAAAAAAGGTAGCTACAGAAATGAACTTAACTGAACAAAGTAGAAGGAATCTGCGACTGCATCACTTCACATTCCTTGGCAGTTAAGCTGATTGCAGTGGTGGGTGTCTAGCAGTGCTTGCTGTTGTTACTAAAACCCAAGCTCCTGGAACAACAAGAATTTCACTTTTAAATAAAAGAAAAAAAAGCAAACCCTAATCCTTGTGGCTGTGCTCATGGTTTATGAATGTGTGGAGTTGGCTATATTGAATTTGCTGTAGTGATGTGTTCTGATCTCCTGAAAATGTATTAAACAATTTGCTTATCTCTTGCTAACTCTTCTATGTTGTCATAGCATTGTGATTTTTTAAATGTGCATGGACTGAAGTTATTTTGGGGACCTTAAGCTGTGAATTTCTTCTTAAAAGCTGTCAGAAAAATGTAGGCAGTCTTTCTTTGTGTGTTGCCAGCTGTGAAGAATTGTTTTTTTGATAGTTTTGATATTTTGCACAGAAAACTCTCTCTTTGTCATGATGGTATTGGCTTCTCTCAGGGGGTGTGGTGATGGTACAGCAAGGGTTTTAAATACTGTTGGTTTAATCAGACAAATTTCCTCAGTGGTACGTGTGTGCTGGGAACAATCCAAGAAACTCAGTGATTGCCTTTGTATCTCCCAGCTGTTAGAGAGCAGTCACCCTTCCCTTGTTGGCATAGGTTTCCTAAGGGCTTTCATACGTAGAAGAAACCTTTACAGTCAGCTCTGCTCTCCTGCTCCTACCCCTCAGCAACATGGAAAAGAAAAAAGGAAAACAGCTCGGGAGCTCTGTGATGGTGAAGAATGAACCTACTCAGGAGTGCTCGAGGTCTCCTCTCCTTTAGACGCTTAGGGGTACAAACCTAGGATAGACCATGAAAAGGCTGGAAAATGCCTTCCTAACAAGTTCAGCTCAGAACTTGTGTTTTGTGGAGATTTAAGTCCGACTTTGTGGTACTGGAGTACTCCTGATGTTTGGAGAAAGCTCAGTACTGAGTTGCGTAGCTTAAGCAGTTCTCTAGCAAATGTTGTTGTGTTTTAAAAAGAGGAAAAAACAATAGCATTAGACTACAAAGCAAAACGTTTTTTCCCTCCAAAGAGGCTACATTTTAGATGTTTGTGTCTTTATATACAAATTACTTTTTCCTCTCAGACTGTTGGAGAACACCAAATAGCAAGTGACATTGTAAGAAACAAAAAAAAAGCTAGCTATCCTTTTAGATTTAATGGTGGCTGGGTTTCAGCCTGGCATTCTCTACCTGACACTACTTATTTTCTTGAGGCTGTTTTTATAGGAGACGCATCAAACTTACTGAATGTTTCCTTTACTATAGCTCCTGACAAAACCAAAGCGCAGCTTGCAATTTAACCAGGTTATATCAGTCCAGAAGGGTCACAGTATTTCATCTGTAACTGCTTCTAGATAAAGATCAGAACTATTGCCATATATTGGGAGAAAATAATTTTTATATTTTGCTTCCTTTTGTCAGCTTCGTATTTCTTGAAGCCAAACTGTAACAGGAAGTCTTACATGCTTTTATTTTTTTCGGTACCTATAGCAGTGGAATCACGTACTCAAGTTTGTTTTCTGCATTCATAATGTGATTTTTTTTCTGTGGAGGCATACAAAATTTTGAAGCATGTTGATTCAGGTTGTTTTGATTTAAAACAAATATGTGGAACTTGATGAAATATCGTGCAAGGCTTTGTTAAGGAAGCTGCCTTATGTTGTGATAAGTAAAGCACCAGAACTCTGCCAATACAGGACACTGGTGGCAGATTTTTAGCTGGGGGTTTAAAGACAAATCTCTTAGTTTAATAGTGACTGGTGACTAATTTCTGATGCACAAAAAACTTACTGCTTGGTTGCTGAGAGCAGACAAGAGTATCAAGCCATTTGCCATGTCTAGTTAGATTTAGTGCTTTTAAAGCCTAAACCTGCTGGGTCACATTCCTGACAGACATGCTGAGGACAGGGATGCCATTAGATAACTAATCATATAGTTTGCATTTCCTGTGAGTGCCTTAATGGGGATCTTAAAGTACCTTAATTATGCTTTAGCCCCATTGTATTAAGGGTTATCGAGTGTAATCTTCTCCATCACAGGAGTGAGGCACAAAGTGGTGAAGAGATTTGAGCAGTGGTGCACAGCAAACCTACTGAGCCATGAAAGCGATTCTCCAGTTTTTGATCCCATTTCGGTGCCCTAATCCAAAGACCACAATTGAGTTTGGGTTGCAAAAATAACTAGAGCAACCTGTAAGTGAAGAGACCTGCAGCTTCCTTCATGCTTGTCAGTGCTGCTGCTCAGTTCCATCGATAGAAGTGGTGAGAAAAATGTTTTTCTTAACTGCAATAGGTGTGCGTTTTATCAAGGGAGTTAATGCAGCTTCTTATTGTGACCATCTGTTCAATAAATTTAAAGGGAGAATGGTGCATGAAATCTGTACCCTGTAAGCTTTTAATCGTGGGATGTGGGGGTAGAAGCTTTCCCAGAATAAATACGTAAGTGTCCATTGAAACACTTCTTTAAGAGGACTCTAATTCAAGCAGTTTTAATAGCCTGTAGTCTGTAACATACTGTTAGTCACTTAATAAACGATGATCCAAAAGTTAAATGATGTGGCTCAGTTTGTACTGTGCTAGCTGAACAAATTGTAATTGGCTAACATAGTGTAGACTGAATGTACATACTGGAAAACCAAGAAAACCTCACCATACGATGACTCCTCAGTCCTGACCATAGTTCAGTATGTCTAAAATGCAAACTTTGTGCAATGATACCACTCGTGAATTCTCCTAGTGTGGGCTTTGTGCTCACTCCTGCACAACAGGCAGACGTACAAACCCACATGCTTTGCTCTGCTTCTATAGGCTTCACGGCTCATCTCACCTCTGCATCAAACATTTGCGCCATGTTTTGTGGAATTACAGATGCTACATCAAAAAAGAAGGAAATGTATAAGGGAATGGTTTCTTCTGCACATAGATGAAGGAATGAAAACAAAGAAATCCATTTCTCCTCATTAAAAACAGAAGGAAAACACCCTGTCCTGGGCTGGAGGAAGCAGCAGAACTTTTCTCTCTTGTCACACCTCAACATCTCTGTCCTTGTTGCCTGTTCTCAGTCATGTAGTTGAGGCTGGTCATGTAACTTGTGTGAGAGCAATTTCTGCAGCAAAGGCTTTTGAAGAGTGTTAGGAACATAGTTCCCCATCTACATGCTATAGCATCCCTGTGTCTCCTTGCATTCCCCTCACCACTGAGGATTAGCCAAAACTTTATTTTTAATACATACTTTAATATAGAAATAATGTAAGCTGTAACCAATTTTTATAAAACAGTTAGGAAGTATTAGGAGTGGTGGTTCCATTGTTGCATGCTGTGTTGCTAATGTCCCCTGAGCACAACAAATATCAATTTGAAAAATGAAAACTATCCAGCTGAGAATCATCTGCATGACTTCACTCATGAGAGGAATTTATCCCTCACTGTTTGGAAGAGCCTTAATGTGTCCAATTGTGCCAGTGCTGGGCTAACTGTAAAGGAAAACTCCATAATAGATGAACCTTCAGTGTTTGTAATTCATGTAATTAATTTGTTTTGATGAATATGACAATTTAAGCCTTTTTACTATACATAGATTTGAGCTTCTGTAAAGGGGCTATTTTAGTGGTTGTGGTTGTTTAGCTAAGCTTTTATAAAAGGTATCAGGTAATAAAAGCTTTTGAAATACTCAATTTTTATTATACTGGGAAATAGGTTGGCAGGATTTCATGTAATGGTCTTTCATTAGAAGACTGCAGTATAGGAAAAGGATACCTCAAGTATTCGTATGTATTGGTAAGGTCCTGGAAAGATGGTGATGTTAGCACTTGGCCATTAAGATTACCTGGTGCCCTAGTTACTGGCAAGTCCTTAACTAAGCAATTTTCTTACTTGCTTTCATCAGTGATCTTACACGGGGGACTAGGAGGGAACTGATCCACGAGACAGCTGCCCAAGTTCCCGTTTTGTTCCACACACTGCACATCTTTGTGGAGGGAATTGTGTTCATTTGAATTAGGAAGGCAACTAATAACAACACTATGTGTATCCCCAAACACAGTTCTTTTTTTTCTCTTCCAAACTTTTGCACTGATACAAAATCTATCACTTTTATTCTTGCGAGTACTTAATTTTTATTGTAATGTGGGAAAAGAAGAACATGAGGAAACTGCGCAAGCATAGTTGAGTGCTAAGCAATCACCTGTATTAACGAGGCTGAAATGTAGATGCTGTAACACACAGACCTTGCTGTCCTAACTTGTCGTGGCAGATTTCTGAAGTGTACACTGAGGGCTCATAAATGAAAACAATGATGTACCTCTCCATGGAGAAGGTATAACACATTACGAGTAGGCTTTTTTCCTCTGCATGTTGAGCTCCTTCCCAGACTCTGTACTGCTTTGTGGAGTTCTGTATACCCTAGAGAGAGTGTGGTTTTCATCATCTGTGACTTGAAAATACAACTCCTGGACTTTTGTATATTTAAGAAGAAACAACAACAACAACAAAAAAACAGCACCAAAGAAGTCCTGGAATATCTGTTATTCTTGTGAACACTGCTGCTTGTCATTTCTGCATCCTAAATTCTTTCTATTCTTACCATGGTGTCCATTTGCACTAGGTATTACTGTGTATTGGCATGTCATATGCTTTAAGGTACAGAGCTGATTCATAGCATGGTAAAGGTTTTGTTTTACTGGTCATTGGTTTTGATCAAGAGTATGAGCTCAAATTAAAATGGAAGGGTTTTTTATACTCAAAATCTAATGGCAGGAAATAATAAAAAGCTTAAATGAGAATATAGCTCTGGAAATGTGTGTGCAGAACTTGTCTTCTGTATTCATAACCTGTAACTGCCCTGAAGGGATTTATTAAAATTCAATGCATGCTGATCCCAGACTGTTGGATTTCAAACATGAAATTGGGACCTGACTTTGATTTTGTTTATATATTTACATATGTATAAATATATAAAATGTGTATGTGTCTAAATACAAAAACTGAGAATCAAAATGTAGATTGTTCTGTGAAGATGTATTCATTCATACTGCATCTAGTAGAATAACAGACTAGCATTGATACAGGAATCATAAATCTAGAGAACAAGAACCAACCGGTCTTTTAACTTTGATTTTTTTCATAGTTTTAGTGTGAAAAACACGTAGATTATTTTCAATATGTGTAGTTGATTATGATTAGTGGAGCCCTCCTTATCCTGATAGCTGCAAATATTCTGTGAATTGATAGGATTCAACATTTAGCAGCGGTGTTGATTAAGTAATATTACCACCTATCCCACCTATCTGTATATCCAAGAGCCAGATTAGCTTCAAACCTTGAATATAGTCTTCTTTTCTGTAATTAATTCTTCCATATATGCTCAGATCATGTTGGAGGAAGAGGTTTAATCTGAATCAGTTTCTAGTATTAAATGGTGTTGGGGAGTGTTTTAAAAAACTGTATATTGGCCAAATCAGTAAATATGAAATAATGTTAGTGATACTCATTCTGTCTTTTACTGCTGCAGAAGTTACTGTGCTGGCTTAATAAATCATCATCACATACGAAATGCATCTTAAAATTGCAGTTCCTATCTTGGTGCAAATGCGGTTGAAGAGAGCTAGCACTTGATTTCATTCATTTACACTTGGGTCTTTTGTTTATACTTGGCTCTTAATACATTTGAGTTTTTGCTCTCTTTCCATTTGAAATGTGCTGTGTTGAAGGATAGCGATGCTGCAGGAAAAAAGATTTAATGGAATTACATATTCAGGGAAGTGCTGCTAAAAAGTAAGGATGACAAAGTAGTTTTGCCTAATAAATCCATGAGGGCTTAACCAGGGAAGTTCTGTTCATTTCTATTTATTGCATTTATCTTCCCAAGGGAGTTGGCCAAAACAGGAAAATCTGTAGTATTTAAATTTTTCAGGGTATGGGAAAAGTTGGATACCACATCTCTTCTGGCAGAGATGTGTAAAGCTCAGCTCAAGTGAGTCAATTTCTTTACGCTCAGGCTAATGACACTTAATGCTATAATGTTTTTCTTTTTTTAACCTTATGCCAAAATTTAGCTGATTCTGAAGTTCTGACTCTGAATAAGAAACTAAAATGAATTACAGTTTTACAGTTTTCACCTTCATTTGGAAAACGAGAGCAAGAGTCTAGGTGGCCTGGGTTGTACACATTTATATCCTTCTGCGGAGATTTTGCCCCTTAAACATGAGCCATTGCTAACAAGATTTTGGAAAGCATCCAGTTCTTCTAGTCCTAATCTGGTATCTGCTTTTGTTTTCTGCTCTTTTAAATGAAATTTGTGAAGAATCTTTTTGAGATGGGGTTATACAGCTCTTTTTTATGGTAATTGGAAAATATTAGTGAAAAATAGTTTTTGCCAGAGGGATCTGCTCTTTGCAATAGGCTGTACAGATCAAACAAGTTGTTATTAAAAACAGATTCCTGACTGATAATATCCACCATCTGGGAGCAGTGATTGCAGAGACAAAATTGGATTCACCAGGGGAGGTGGCTGTGGTGCTTGATGTTGAAATAGCCTTTGATAGAATAGGAAGAAGAGCTGTTTACTGCAGATAGAATTCTGTGAATTTCTTGCACGAGTCCATTAAAACTCTCCATCTTATCCTGGGGGCAGTGGTGATAAGCCGGTATTTTCCAATATCATTTCAAATCGTGACTGGGGGAGGAAGGTTAGGTAAACAAATATTTTCCTTTCTTATCATCACATTTCCTTGTTTATTATTGAGTCCTAGCAGAGTAGGTTAGAACAACCACCAGATTAATAACACTTAAATGGATTTTTCCTTGTGTACAGAATCTTTTTTTCTTTTAAGTGCTGAATACTTAGAGCTATCAGCAGATGTTGAACACATCTCTGTGACTTATCCTTGTTTTCTAAGGCTACAGAAAG
Source organism: Aythya fuligula (assembly GCF_009819795.1). NCBI lineage: Eukaryota > Metazoa > Chordata > Aves > Anseriformes > Anatidae > Aythya > Aythya fuligula. The sequence goes on along the minus strand of NC_045576.1, from coordinate 8,547,056 downwards.
ATTTTGAGAAAGAAGATGAGAAGTGAGAGGATTTTAGCATTCCAGTGCTCACACTGCTAGCCCTGAAACCATTATCTTTTATCCCACTGGGGGACTATGTTGAATTGCCCTTATGTGCTTGCTTTGCATTTGAATGACAAACATTGTAGGTAGAAAAAATGGCGAACACTTTGGTTTGTGTTTCCTAAGCTGTATTTTTATAATTTGTGCAATTTTGGCCAAGTCAAACTTTTCCAGAGACAAAAGGCTAATAATAAAGGGCTAAAGTAGAGGCAGCAAGCAGAGCATGGACTTGGAGCAAGTCATGCTGCATAGAACTTCCCTTTGTGAAAGAATTCAACAGGTCTTTCCACCTTTACTCTTATAAGTAATACAGTTTTTGAACTTTGTGTAGAAATGGAGTGCATTGCTTCCCTTTGCTAAATCCTAAACTATCATATAATGTTCTAGAGCAAAATTGTGAAAAGCATTCATGTCTTATTGCTGCTTCATGCTAGCAGGGTGCCCACATATCACTTCAACTTGCAAACATTTAATATTGTGAAAACAAAGTTCATTTGTTTTGCCTTCCTCTTGCAGAAACAATCCTCCAGGTGCTCCCTGTCCAACTTGTGACTGTCAGCTTGGCTGTGCACAAGGCATCTGAGAGGCCAGGACTAGGTTGTCTCTGCTCTGGGTCCAGCAGCCCCATGTAGACACAGCAGCTTTAGATGTCAGTCCCAGATGACTCTGGAGACATAATAGGCAAAAACACAAGAGGTGAAAAATGAATACTTTTTAAAAAAAGGAATCCAGTCCAGGTTTGCCAGGATGAGCAACTTCTTGCTTTCTTGCTTAGCCATATCTAATGTCTTTCTAGCTCTAGTTAATCTTTTAAGTAATAACATATTAGTGCATGTCATAGTCCGTGACTTTTGTCTCTTAAAGGATTCTAAGATGTAGAATATTTGGCCAGACTAAACCTTGCACACATGTTTAATGAGTAGACCCCAGTGTTGTTGGGTTGTGAGTTATGTAAAGTTGGATATGAAGAACAAAACTATATTATTATTTCAAGTATTTATCAGGCAATCTAACAGATGTTAGAAGATGGAACTGAAAAGGTGGTGGAGATATCCCTGACCTTTCCATCCCTCAATCTGGTCATAGCTAAAATGTTTATAAGAATGTTATATTTTCTAAAGATCTGATCATCCTGCAGGCAGAATAAGCCTTTAGCTCAAAAAGAACATGGCATAGGGTTATGCCTTCCTTTAATGCTTACAATTTGAAAATTATTACATAGGTGCAAAGTCAAGAGCAGTTTCATCTTTCATTTCTTGCCATAATACTATTTAAGAACATAACGCTTCATTTAATAAAAAAATAACTATAAATTTAAACAGCTGTTTACAAATCTTAAAAATTAAATAATATTTCAGAAAATATTAAAACTTAAAAGGACGTTAAACACAGACACAGAAAGGATTTTTTTTTTAAGATTAGTATTCTGGAAATTTAGCTGGGAAGGTTAAGAGTGGAATTTATATACCTTTGCATTAAGCTGGAGCTGAAGTGGTGACAAGAACCTACACAGACAGCTTTGCTAAAAATAACTATATTCAGGCAGGAAAATAAATGCTGATAAGTAATTAAAACTATATCCTGTTGTCTCTTCAAATACCTTGAAGGATTTGCGAGGAAAAAACAGGCTTGTAACTGAAATTGTTATCAATTTTTTTCATTAAATGTATGGGAATTAATATATTTAATTAAGACTCCTGCCCCTTTGATTTTATTAAGGCTAGGCAATGGGTTAAATCACTTTCAAGGAGTGTTAGACACACGGGTACAGTAATTGTTAAAACCTCATTTCTGTAGGAAATTAGGCTGAAAATAGTATGGAGAAACCTCCAACTGGCAAGCCTTGTGGAGCAGTGGTTTGAATTTTCCGCAACAAGGCCCATTAGAATCAAATTGCATGCATCAGTGATTGTCCTTTCTTAGCAAATAATGGTAAAAATGTACATGTTTCTAACCCTATTATCTTTGTACTTCCCATCTCCGATAAGTATAATGAATTTAGGAGCAACAGAGGATGCAATATTTTAAGCCCGTGATGTTCTGCCATCTTTCTACTTTCTCATTAAAAGCAATGAAGTGGGAGGTGTGTTAGAATTTGCCACAGATGTTTAACCATCACCACACCTGCTCCTTTGTGGGAAGATCTCACATAGTAATATGATAAATCTCCAGAGAGGGAAAATACTTAGCATCTGTATTCAATTAATTGTTTTCACAGATCAGCATCTGTGGTGTGCTTCTTCTCCCTCACCTTTGTTATTAAAAATGTTAATAGTGGAGGACTGTTCTTGTCCAAAAAAAAAAGGAAATACAGATGTCAAGGGGTTTAAAGAATTTCTCATTCAAGAACTTCTCATTCAAACTTTTTTACATATAGCTGAAGTTAAAAAAAAAAAAAAAAAAAAAAAAAGTGATTACTCCACATCTTTGCTTCACCTAAAATGAAGTTTTGTTTACATGAAATTTTATATGAAATAGTAAGAAGAAAGATGGGAGATGTTTTGTGTCCTCTCCCTTTATCTGCAGGTCACACAGCATATTGCATGGTCCTTCAAACATTAAATGTACTGAAATTGTTTGGGGGCTTAGATTCTGCCAGACTTGTACATAACAGAGGTTTGCAGGTTTCATATAAGTTTACTTGCTGAGGCTCACTGAGGTGCCATTTTCTTATATTTTGGAGAGAATTATCCTCTCAGAAATAAGATAAATTAGGTTATGTTATTTCAGTGCAGGCATATAACCTATCCCTGTCACAGAATCATTTACTCAGTTACCCACCAACTAATTTGTGGTAACTCCAGGTCAGTGTTGCTCTAAGATTCAATTTCTGTGAAGTATTTATAAAATCCACTTCCCTGTAGTGTGTGGATGAATTTGTCTTGCTCCAGCTCAGACGGGCTGTGCAAGGGGGCAAAAGGGATACGATGGGCCTGTTGTTGCCCATTCAGTTTTGGAAAAATAACAGCTGGGATATTTCCTCAGATGATTTCAGGTAGGAAGATCTTTTTTTTTGATGCTTTTTGGTGCTTCTCACAGTTAACCTCCACTTGGTAGTCTGACGTACTTGTGTGGGACTGAACCTCTTCCCGCCTTAAAAGGCCCGTGCAGCCACCTGTCAGGCCCAGCGCTGCCTGGGGAAGGGTCGGTCCCCTCACAGCAGAGCAAAACTCATCCTCAGGCCTACCCAAAGCATCACATAGAAGGAGGGGAAACCTGTCAGAATGGAGTAGCTGTTTTTAGAACAAGAAAAGGCATTTTTGAGGACGTGGGTTTCTAGGGTTTTCCCCAGAGGTGCAGGGAGAGGCATTTTGCTTCCCTCACCTCCTCAGGCCCAGCTCCCTGCTTGTCTGCCTCTGAAAGGTAGGTGTGTGCTCGTGTACATATATGCACATAGATTCATGAACATCAGTAATTTGTGGTTAGTTCTTAATATTAAAAGTGGCTTGGTGAAAATGCCCATGTGGCTGTTGTGTGAGTGTGCAAAGCTCAGGTGGAGGCTGTGAGGAGCCATGAGGTAGGGGGAAATTGCCTAGCAACAGCAGCCCCCTCACGGCCAGGCCTACTGCAGCCCCTGGGACCTGTGGATGAGGCCCCAAGTTTGAAGATGTAAATTTAAGGTGTATATGTGTTTCTATATATGTGTGTGTTTATATAGATGTGTATATACATAAACGTATGCATCTGTGTGCATACATATGTTTATATACGTTCTGGGCCACTGTCCTGTAGAAAGTGCTCATTATTCCCTTCCTCTAAAGGAAACTAAGAACTGCTTTTCAAGCTCCCTTTGCTTTATGCAAAAAAAAGCCTCAATACAGGGTAGCTCCTTCTGTCGGGTGCCTGCTGACACGTGGAGGTTTGGCTCTACAGATTGTATTGATATTTTGCACCAGCCTCTGCAGCTGGGCTTGCTAAAAATATCTTTGGAGATAATTCAGCTAGGAAAAACATCTAACTGCATAGAAGGATGTTATTTATTTTTATAGGTCTGGATTGCTGTTAAATTTCATCCCTCTTTCTGTCTCTCAAATATGCATCGAGTGCTCTGTGTAATGCTGATAAACATCTGGATGCTAATGAGTCCTAGACAGCTGTGTGACAGTCACTTCAGACTAGGTGGCATGGTGTACTTGCTGAAGTGGAAGAAAAATCTAAGAAAACGGGCAATTGCCATGGCGAGGATCATAGCTGTCTTGTTAAGAGTTGCAGTATTAGACCTTTCCACATTTCAGCTTTCCTTTGCTGTCTTGCAGGCAGTTACTTTTCAGTGGTCTCCCTACCCTGCTCCAGTGTGAATTCCAGTCCTGTGTCCATCCCTACAGTAAGTAATTAGCAGTAACATCACTCCTGTCAGGAGCTATCCCTCTCTTATGTGTTCTCATTGTCAGCTGCTTAAATGCAGGACATTTCTGCCTCCTAAGAAGCTTTCTTGTGTGGAAGCACAATCATTGCTCTGGGCCAAGATTTATGGGAAGGGGGAAAAAAAAGGAAGGTGTGGTGGGAGTTCTGCTATAGTAGGTTAGGTAAAGTAATGATAGAAGTAGGAGCCTGCCGTACCATGTAAGAACCACCTGGAGCTTGCTGTACCAAATAAGAACCACCTGGAAGACGAGTACATGGAGTATATATTTTTTTATTTTTATTTCTTACTTTTTTTCTGTCTCACAGCTTTTCCTCCACTATTGTCTGTGAAGTTTAGGGAGATTTTCAGTGTAGGATGAATAATCAAGAAAACAACTTACCTGACAGAAGAATTTGTTAAACTTGAAGTACGATATGCAACAGAAACTCTGTGCCTGTGATCTGGATACTTACAACCTCTTCTAAAACAATGCATGCCCACTCACTGTTGAACACTGCATGAAAGTTGGAGGGAAATTGTTTTCCTGTTACTTGGTACTTGTGCTATTTCAAGTGTGCTGACCCTACTGCTTTCCTTACCTGGCAGATCCAAGGTACAGATCTAATGCTGTTGTGCGCAGGCTGTGGACACAGCTCAAACTCCCTCATTCCAAGGAAATTCTTTCATATCAGGATACAAACAACAAATGATTGAGCTTTCCTCATTAAATCCTCTCTTGGTCTATTGCATTGATTTTGTGAAGCTATGAGTCTGCCTGTTTGGTACAATATCTACTTGATTGTGTTTTGATGTTGCAGTATATTGTTGTATCAAATATTCAGCTATTTAATCAAAGACAATGTCTATCCTCATCTGCTTCTTTTTACCAGTCACTGAAGTATGTGAATTATAATTGGATAAAATATGTGGCATGATTGCTTTACCTGAATATCCATCATAAGTCATGAGTAGCCAGTAACTTATTTCCTTTTGTGCATTTGGATGAAATATCCAAATAAATAAATTGCTATCTGAGGAACTGATTTAGAAGTAGGAAGCAAGTAAGAAAGTTGATACTTCTCTTGACTTTTAAGGAGAATTTGTGGTAAAGGAATAAATTAGGGAGGTCTCTCAGGGCATATTGTACTAGTAGAATATAAATGCAGAGAGGATTGTGCATGCAGCAGAAGGAAGACTGTATGCTTATTATGAGAAGCGTATTACTACACAAAGCACCAAGTTTTGCTAGTGTTCTTGGTTAGATTGGGCTGATCTTGTGGTTAATAGGACTCTTGCTGTTGATTTCAGTGGGAGCAGAACTTGACACATGAATTGAGAAGTGATGCTTAAGCTTCTTTTTCAGGTTATGTACTGTTCTCATACAAACATTGTCTCACAAAGGGGGAGTCTAATAGGTCTGATGTTAATTTCTATCTTGCTATGGGACTTCATTTTGTAAATGAGTGAATGTGGCCTAGGAGAGCTGGGGGGGTGGGATGATAAAATCATTTCCTGAAGCTGTTTTGCTGGATAATTTAATAATAATGATTTGCAAATGATCTTCCCAAATAGAAGGGAAAACTTGGATAGTGATCTCAGTGGTATGACTCCAAGCCCTTTTAAATGCAACGCTGTGTTAACATACCTTAATGTTGGTTCTTCTAGGGCCTCAGTGGTTTTGACTGGTGAGGAGGGTCTTCAGTTGGCTGTCTTGTATAAAAGGGGATGAATGAAATTATTTTTCTTACTACTGCACCTGTGCTCTTTTAGTTCTTTTATTTTCCTTCCATAAGATAGTGCTGCTAAATATGCAGCATATACTGTATTAACATAACTTTTCACATTTTATTTGCAAACTGTTGACTGCCTAGGCTTTGTTAATGTCAAACATTTCCTCTTTTGTACTATGATCTCTAAAGCTGCAACTTTCCTATTGCTCTAGAGGTTGTCTAATTAAATGTAAATTACATGTTTATTTCTGCAGATAGTATGTTGTGGGAGCTTCCTTTGGGTACTGTCCTTTTACAGTTGTTCTGTACTAAATTGGCATGGGTGTAACCTATGACAGGCAGCCATGACCTCTAAACTGTTTACCTCTTCCGTCAGATTTGAAGAACTGAAACACTGATATAGATGTACCTTGTTCTGAAAAGGTGTATTTACCCACTTGAATTCTTTGTCCATGAGATAAAGTCACTGTTAACTTAAAAATATGCTTTTGACTCTTCTTGTGCTCCATTGCTACGTCTACTTTATGGTCTCTTTTGTGTGTGGTCACAAGCAGAAACTTTTTTTCCTCCTTCTTTTCTTCTGTATTTATAATCTTGCAATCTTTGTCAAAGGTTCAGTTAGATTTACCGAACTTCAGAGAGCTCAGTTTTGTGTGAAGGTAGAGAGAAGAGTTAATCTGATATTTGCTGTACATAAAGCACTTTATAACTGAAAATGCCTTTTGGACTGCTGCTCTGTCTGTTTTGTTCTTGAAAAGCATAACTATTTTAGGGATTCTCTAAGTTTCTGATCTAATTCCTGGATTTTCATTGTAAATAAGGGATGACCAAAGCAAAAACTAGGTCCTAACTCCGTCTAACTTTGGGAAAATTCAGACCTACATTTGCAGAAGAGTTTTGCTTTATTACGTCAATAATTCCTGCTGATCTGGTACAGGATGTATACCCGTGTCAAGTAGGGTAGAACTGAAGCTCTGAAGCTTTTGAGGTTTCACTTTACTTCAGTGAGTATTCCTTGTGCTCAGCCCACCTAAGATTCAGGCCTTAAATGTCAGATTTTTTTTTTTTTAATCGCATTTATAAAGGTGACTCATTGTGAACGGTTCATTGTATGTTGGGCTGCAAAGGACAGATAATGGAGTTCTGATAACAGAATACCCGAAAGAGATCTCATTATTGCAGGACTTGGGAAGTTAACATATTTATTAAAGTTCTGACAATTGTGACAGTCATCCTTGCCTGTAAATGTCAGTGCATTATAAACTTTCATAGCTTCCTTCTCGTTTCTCAGACTCCTGTCAATCAGTGCAATTATTACATGAAGTGAAAGTCACCACAAACTGTCCTTATTTTTCTGCTGCATTGTCTTTTAGCCTTAATATGTGATGGAAATGGATTATTTTTTTTCCCCAGGACTATGTGACAACCAGTTACTATTAAATAAGGTGTTAATGGCAGCATTGACTTTAAGCCCTGCACACTGCTCTAAACGCCCAGCCACACCGGGGTTGCCAAGCTTTATTGCTGTTACTGCACATGGATTTTGACAAAATATTGTAGTCAGGATAGCACAGAATGTTATGTGGAGAAATCTGTTCTGCATCATGCTCTAATCACATCTTTCTAATCCATAATGCAAAATGATGAACCAGAACTGTATTTTTTTTAATTAGCCACTTCTGCAGCAACATGTTTCAGAATAAATCCTGATGCAGCTGAGTTGAGATGCTGAGGACAAAAAACACTGAGGCTTCCCCAGGAGCTTGCAGGTGTGGAAACAGATATAGTTCTTAAGTTCTTTATTGAAATGTTTACCCACTGAGTGGAGTACTAGCTTGCTTTTTTTTTTTTTTTTTTTTTTCTTTTAAACTGTCCTTAATGCCCCTGTTGAATAGTGCATCTAGAAATCTAAAATGAATGAGTTAAAATAGTTTCCAAATCCTTGATGTTGCATGATTGCAGTCAGTGGAGACTTAGCTATTTACTTCAGTGAATGTAACATCAAACTGTAAGGGAGGCTATTCTGCTGCTGCTGGAACAATTCAGTATGTCATATCTATCTTTCAGAGGTACATATATGTAGATTAGCAGAGTCTAAGCTGTGTTTATAGTTTCTCTATTTTTTATACAATCTGGTGGATGTGCACCAATAGTTCCCAGATTAAAGCTTTACAGTTTTTGTTTGTGTATGGTTTCTAAGCTTCAAAACCGAAATAAACTTTCAGGCCAACAGTTCAGTTACTGTTTCACTTCAATATTTATCTAGAATATGAAAGGTTTGTGTTTTTCAGAGGTTGGTTTCCTGGTAAATTAATTTTTCAGTACTTATTCTGGCAAAAGCCAACTGGCAAAGATTTCTTGAATTGGCACTGTATACTTCTTTTCCAAGCTCTATCTATATTTACATCTAGAAAGGCAACATTAATTGGGTCTTTTAGAAATTAGTTAAGTAAAGGTATAACAGACAAATACTTTCTACTGCTTATTTGGTCTCTCATGAACTTGGTAGTGTGGAATTTCTTGGACCAATTTCACCCTCTGTCTTCATGTAATATTTGTTGCAGTCTGGCTGTTTAAAGTAAATAAAGAAGTCTTACATTTTTTTTGAAATGTCAAACTTCTGTAGCTCCTAATCTTCCTAATTTAAATGTATGTACCAAGGACTAATTTTCATGCAACAGCTTCTTTAAGTGATTAAATAATTTGATTAGGCATACAACTTGATTATGGAAAGCTGAATTTTTTATCATGAGTATGAATTATAAAAAAAAAAAAAAAGATTTGGTTCAAAGCAGTTGTATAGATCTTTAAAAAACAAAATAAAAAAATGACAAACAGGTAGCCTGAATACCTGATATATTGTTGATTTGTTGGCTTTCCCTTTTCATAGGAATTTAATAATTCTTTGGATAAGAATATTTTCTTATCAGCAGGATATTATAGAAAAATCTGTGTATCTAGGAATGCCAACGCCATGTCTAAGAAGAAAGGCATTCTTTCAGTAACTAGCGCTCTGCTTTGAATATCCTATTCCCAACATTTTCCCCTCTTCCCTGGACATCCAGCCTGAGTGGTTCAGAGCAATGATAGTGAGGGGACCACACACTGCTAGCACTGAACCTAGATTTGTTCCTTCCTTGGTGTGAGGCTGCTCAGTCTGAGAGTAGGCGAATCCAGATGCCAATTATCTAAATTAACTCTGCAGTGAAAAATATACCCCCAACAAGCCAAGTTCCTCATGCATGATTAGGTAATTGATATTGTTCCATCGCTATAATTTAAAAGGAGAGCATATTTAAGTCAGCTTCAGAGAAAGTGAGTTGTAATGGGGGACAGGTGGGAAACTGTTGTCTAAAAAAGCTGTTTTCTCTGTCTTGCTACAATGCCTAAGCAGAAATGTGGTGTTCTGGGAAGGTTTCTGTTCAGTATCACTGGTCACAGTTTCCAAAGATGACAAAAAAACAGGTGTCCTCCTGGCCCCATGAGTTTGGTGTGTGCAGGATAAAAACCTATCTAAATTCAGGTAAATAAAATATGAAGCATGTTGTTTCAGTTGCAGAATATTACACAGAATATGATTTAATAGTGAATTTTTATTATGCCAACACATTGTGCTTTTTTTAAAGTGTAATCTGAATCTTATTTGTCTTTCTGGACCTAACCAGCAGCTAGATCTATTGCTTTGTCGTTCACCTGTAAAATAAAATCAATGAATACTGGCAGCTTTTCCTGTCTAGTCATTGGCAATTAACTTAAATCATTTGCTGATGACTTTGTAGACTCAGTCACTCTTACAATACAAGTTTATCTTGTACAAATCAAGAAAATAGTGGGTGAAGACTTTGATGTTCTAATGATAAAATTAGGCAATTTACATATTCTGTGAAAAGGTCTGGATTGTGCTGGCATTACAGGTAGTGTGACAGACATCACAACAGCATTGATACACCACAGTCAGGATGTCACAGTGGTGCAACGTGGTATGATTACAATATATTGTGGCTGATAAGGCTATAATTAATTCCACTTGAATACTGATACAACGTCACAACAAATTTGCCAATGAGCAGGTTCCTCTGAAAGGGTGCCTGCCTAACTCTTCATGCCAGGCTTTACTAATCATTGTTACTGCTTCCCCAGTGTATCGTTTTCTTGCCCATGGTAATTTGCTGTGTTAGAGTAGCATGTCTGAGGGCTGCTGTAGTCTAGGCTCTGCTGGCATTTTCAGTATAGAACCTGTTCCTCATAGGCTATTCTCTTCTGTAAAAAATGAAAATGCTGTAGGAAGACGTCTGACCACTGATTTCTTTGGTCTGTGCATTCTCAACCCAGTCAAGTAAATGGGTTAGAGCCTCGGACTCCCTATGTACCTGTGAAGGTTTGTAGTACATTTAAAGGATTGTCCCTGAAGTATTTGATGGGTGGTTCTGTGACTTCACAAAAATAAAAACTAGAATCAACTGCAACTTAGGACATAACACTCTTCCTTTATGTACCTATTTTCTGGCTTTGGGGAGAAATCCTAGCTGTGAGAAATAACGGGAAGTGAGTCAGAACCATCTACCAGAGAGGGCAGAGTCTTATTTTGACACTGATAGCCATCCGTGTCCTCACAGGTTGTTCTGTTCTCACATGGGTGAATGTGCAGTTGATGGAAACAAACAGTAACTGCCATCCTGATGAAACTATTATTTTTGTTTGCTGAGCAACAACTGACGCAAATGGCAGGAATGTACAAAACCGACTTAGCTGACTTTGAGTTATAAGATACGACTGGAGATTTCATTGGAGTTAGAATATCAGTGGCTGATTGAAGACCTGGGTTTGCCTTATCAAATTTTGCTTGTGCTGCCCCGTTTTACTTGCTGTTCTTCCAGTCTGCCTACAAGCCTGAGTAGATCTGTGATGTCTGTGTTCTTGATGAACCATCTGGAAACTAAAACTTTGATAATCTGGAAGTCTTGGAAGGATTCAGTCTGTAATAGATCATTCTGCTAAGCCTTATGCTACTGTGCCACTGATTAATAATCCTTTGAATTGTTATATAATAATTTGTTATATAACTACAGATTATTTACACCTAAAATAAGAAAATGATGTTTTATGAGGCTCAGGTGAATCTCAGGAAGTGATATCATCTAATTCAGTGTGCCTGACTCACCAGAAATGTCTCATACTGATGCACTAAATGGGCTAAGGGAACACAAATATTCACAAGCGCTACTGAAATAAAACGTAATTATGATTTAGATATATTTTCATGTTGTCTCATACACTCTTATGGACAGTTTTTACAGTTTTTTAGTTTCTATGTTCAGCCTAGTGAATTGAAGTCAGATTTTCTATTTAGAGAGTATCAAGCAATACTGTTCGCAGTCAGTCTTTTCTAAGCCAATACATGTATTTTTCTCTGACTGGGTTATATTTTTCTTCAAGTTAAACAAAATGTTAAGTGCTTTGAGAGGATGATTTAAACAGACCGCTTTGGTAAATGATTCTGACCTTGTCATTTACTTTAAAAACAGGCTGTACATCCAGACCATATTCTTGTTCCATTTCACTGAGGATGTTCTCCACTTAGAGGCTGTGCATATATTTGTTTTAAGATTTTCCACCAAACTGAAAGCTGTATGTAAATAGCTGCCTCTGGAGGAAGGAATTGAAAAGAGGAGGAAAAAAAAGGCATTGAGTAGTTCTGGTAAGGTAGACCAATACTGTAGTTGAGTATAGGAACAGCAGTGGCTTTTTTCTGAAACTTGAGAAGAGTACATTAATGGTTGTGTAGTAAAATTCCACTTTACAACAACAACAAGAACAATTAAAAAAACAGCCACAATGCCTTGAGCCTTGTCCCTCTCCAGTAAAATAACAAATATATGCTTATGTCTTCCTTTTTTGTCTTCTTTTTTTTTTTTTTTTTTTAATTCCTAAACCAGAACTCTTTCTGTACCTTCAGCGATATAAAGGGCACAACAAATCTCAAATATGTATTCTGAAGCCTTAAGAAATTGATGAGAACAAGTAGTCGTGAATGGTAAAAGAGGTAAAAATTATTAAGCCTTGCCATTTGCAACTTTTTCTGTTGCTTCTCATCTGCATCCCAAAATTTGGATTTCAAGGTAAATAGATTGTCAGCCTAATCATGAGCACAATGTAGCTGTTCTTTTATTTTTCTTTAATGAGTAAACATTGTATGAATTTTGGAACCCTTATGAAGAGAGAGAGTTTAATATTTTAAACTGTCTATTTTTCATGTTGATTACTAACCAGAGCTTCGGTTATAATGAATGAGAAATTATTCCTGAACTTAGAACCTAAACTGTCTTTCTCTATCCAGTTTTTGGTAACATTTTGTTCTACAGCTAAATTATAATTTAAGTCCCTATTATAATTAGTGTCACTTGATTTTCAGAATGTTGAACCATTAGAAATGCTCTAACAGCTTAAAAGATTACGTAGTATGTAAGCCAGCTGGCAAAAAAACTAAAAATGGAATATCTGTTGTGATGCTCTTGGAAACAGCTGAGTCCCCTCTTGTATTTGGGTGTTTTTTTTAGGATTCTAATTCCTTCATAATACAGCATATGAGCTGTTTTAATTGAAACACATTTTTACGTTGGGAAATGTTTTTATTTTCCATCTTGACATTTTGAGTATTGGAGATGAGGAAAACTTTCAACGTAGTACGTTGCATTCCCCCCTTTCTTTTCTTCCTGAAGATAACTTTGTGTACCACTGAAGAGTTGTTTGGTGTGTTCTTTCTCTCTCTCTCTCTCTCTCTCTCTCTCTTTTTTTTTTCTTTTTTTTTTTTTTCCTGTTGGACAGACCAGGCAGAGTCTCATTCTCATGAATGAGCCTCACTTGAATTTGTGAATGAGAGGAAGTCTTGTCACAAAAATGAAGTCAAGCTGGGTAGTTGTGTTCAGCTCAGTGGAGGCACTTAGCAAGTACATTCTGCTCCATGGTTCAGATTGTTCAGATTTTATTCATGATCCTGGCCCCTTATTCATAGAAGCAATTCCTCTGAAATCAGTAACATCACTAGTGTGTTTCCGTATCCTGTGAAGAGGTAAATTGCCAGTTCATTCTAAAGCAGAAGTCAAAACTTTGCTTATTTAAGTATGCTAGAGGGTTAGCTTTGTAGCTGTTGTGCACTTAATTTTTCCTCTTGAATTCCTCTGTAAATTATATGTGTGAGTCTGGTTATTTGTTAGTTGTAAGCTGGGCAGGTCATGGGCTGCTTTTGTCTTACAGTCATGTACAATCAATAATACAGCAAGTAACTCCTGACAATTATTAAATGAATTTTGGCATCCTTCTGTTGGCAAATTGCTTGTGAACAGATGGCAAAACTTTAAAATTTAGTAAAACATCAAAGTTTTTCCTACTCTGCCACCTGAAACAATCAGATCTGAAGCCAGTTGGGTAAGTGCAAATTTACTGCCAATGTGTGGTGGAATAATTTATGCTCTTCAGTCTTCTAGATGACTTGCATACATAAATAATATGAACTTTATGGCAAAGGAGGATTTTTATGAGAGTTAGAGATCTCTAGTGGTTAGCTTTGTGGCTGTGTGTTGGTGAGTTCAATCTGTATTTCATGAACTTGGTTTCCCATGCTTTTCATTTACTCAGATCTAACTTCTAATGAATTAACGAGCTACTATCTTCAATGAAAAATGCATTTATTCAAGTCCTTTAATGTGTATACCATTTCTGTGATAGCATACACTGAGCCACACTTCACAAATTCAGTGCTGTGGACAGCAAGAGAGGGGTAATGCATCCTGTACCCTGAAGTCCTGTCATGAGCTGAGGTTCAGATGAGGTTCAATTGATAAACACCTTAAATAGTATTAAAATAACAAATGTATTGATGTAAAATAGATGCTTTACCCTAATTCTTCTGTGAATCACTGCCTGTCAACTTTATTCCGACCCCCTGTCCTGCTTTGCAGTTGTTGTAGTGTAGTACCAAACTGAATAAATCCAGAACTATTTTTTAAATTAAGCACCTAGACAAAATTTGTTTGTGAGCAAAAGTTATGGACAGAACTATTGGCTGTGTAAGTTATGCCTGTGTTTCTTCTTGCATGTATAAATTATTTTTGCCTATGCACTAGGTCAAATGCACCTATGTGTAAGTAGTAAGCTATGAAATGTTAGTTTGGCAAGCTGAAAAGGGAGTGTCATTAGAGAAAGCATATCACTTTTTTGCATAAAAGAACCCCTGGCTATTCTTTTTCAATGTATTTGTAGAGCAACATTATAGACATTCATCTCCACACACAGTCAAAATAGTCCTCACGGATACCAATGATGGAGATGTAAAACCCTCTGCTATGTGTTGTTTTGAGTTTTGAATGGGAAGAGAAGCAGTTCAGACTGAGACACAAAGAAAACACTGCATAGGTGGTGTGTTTCATGAATAAATTGACGGCAGGACCTGCATTCATCCTGAGCAGCTCTTTTATTCCTAGTTTTGCCCAAGAAAACCTGCAGCCAAATTCTTCAGTGAGATAATTTTAATTGTAGAGTATCTTTGATTAATTTTTTTTTAATAGTAGAGGGAGTAGAGACTTCTGGATGAGAGTAAGTGCCATGTATAGTCAAGAGAGAAATCTTTTTTTTTTTTTTTTTAAACAAACAAACAAACAAACAACAGGAGCTTTTTGTGCATTGTGTGCATTTTTTGTATTGATGTGGAATTTTATCAAAGGTGGTTGACTCCATTGCTGATTCATCACTCAGTATGGAACCATCTACAAGATAATCACAAGCTATGGGTAGTCATTTATATGACAGGTGGACTTGGATGAAACTGAACTTGAAACTTAGAGGCTGTGTTGGTAATGTAATACAGATGCTGTTTCAGTGCTGAAAGGAAAGCCAGCATGGCCATGTCAAGTGAGAGTTGCACGAAGCAATTAATGGTGTATATTTCTATTCTTTTTTGTGCTTCTGTGCATTTTGAACAATCTCAGTCTTTTAAAGTTCTAGGATACATCTCTGCATGATAAATTTGTGATTATCTAATCCAATTTCCATGGTAAAAGGGTAATTTCTTTATCCTCTCCATTACAATTCTTATCCATGATTTGGTAACTCCCTGTGGAGGACAGGTTTTTCTTCAGGGTGCTTAAGTCTAATTCTAATCTAATGTAAAACTCTAAAGGAATTAGGAAGTTCATAAGGTAATACTTAAACTAGCCATAGCCATATGGATTGTTTTAAAGCAAATTGTAAACAAATTGCTTCCTGTGACAATGTAATGTAATAAGCATAGCATTAATGATCTTGATAAACTGGAATTTTTCAAGCTGTGGTTGTTGTAATTCAGATGACCAGCGCTGTGCATAGAGAGGGTGTGAGTGTGGATCTGCTGAGTGCATGCACTGCTGCACCCAGGATCACTCATGGGATCTGATTTTCCATGGGAGACTGTGAAATATGGACAGGGTTGGGAAGCTGAAGAAATGAAGATGTGACCTGGCCTTGGGGGTCACCCAAGGGTTGGAGGAGAGGAGGAGGCTGTAAGACGGAGCGAAAGCAGGGCCCACGGTTGTGGGGTGGAGGCTGTGGAACTGGTCTTGTGGAATTGAGGCTGGATTGTTTTGAGAGGCTTGTTAGATTGTGCTTTATTATTATTTTAAAATTAACTATTTTTAGGACTACTTATAGCCCAGTGTCCAAGTCTTGCTTGGAGTGTTAGTCTCTATCACAGATCATGAGTACGATCTCGGTGCACTTCCAGACTGGTATTGGAGCCTCTAGTGACTACTTCACTGTCTAGAAGTGATCACTTTGCTTATGAGCATGTGCTACCAGCTCCAACTTTCCTCCTCCCCTGTCTCTTCAATTATGCCACGTTAGATTGTAGAAGATTTATCTACTTCCTCTGTACTGCAGGATGAAGGCACCTTCAGAGCGGTAGCTGATAATGCAGCATCTGACAAAATCTCTGCCCTGGAAATATATGCGTGTCCTTGTGTGTGTAGAAAAGAAAAGAACGGTAGGCAAGAAAGGAATTAAATTAGTTTTCTATGGGCTTTAGAGGTCATACACAGTCATAGCAGACTACATATAACTGAAATTTTGTGTGCAGGGAGTTTTATAAAGTTCAGAGTATGTGTTTTAAATGTAATCACATAAATGAAACAATAGAGGAAGAAAAAAAAAGTAACACTCGTCGATTCTCAACACTAATTCCAAGTGCATGTTGAAAACTGCAATTCTTTATTGAGACATCCTACCCAACTCCTAAATACTGTAAGGGCTTTCAAAGATGGCATGAATTCTACTGCTGAGTTTCTAATGTATGATGGAAAAAAGTCACTTAATGTTTTAGACCAGTTCATGTTTTCCAGCATTTACAAGTTCTTCTGAAACAGAATGGTGGGGTAGGAAGACAATTGGACTGTAATGATCTTGCAGATATTTCTGCACCATGCCCAGCTGTCATGCCAAATCCCAGTCATTGCTAATATGTTTTTCCTGCCCGGCTGTAACCCCTCATGCCTGTCTGTCCTTCAGCTGTCCATCCAGTACTTGAATGATGATCTGCTCTTAAAATGTGCTGAGTATAGTGGCAGAGTGGTCTTGCTAGTCTATAGTTGAAGCATATTCAGCATATACTGCTCTGTTGTCACACTATTACTGGGTGTATGCTGTAGGGGAATGAAATAACGGAAAAATACTGAAATACAAAACTAGCTAAAATTGCAGGAAAAAGAAAAAAAGTAGTTGCAGGGATAGACCAGCAACTACAGGCTTGCAACAGGGATAGATTGAACTATTGCTGGAAAATGTATGGCTCCATCTTAGGCACTGCTTCAAAATGCTGCAAAAGGTCTTGACTTGCAGTAAAGTTAAGGAAAAATAGGTGACTTTCTGTCTGTGAGAAACTTAGCACTTACATGAAACACTTGATTTGAGAAGTTGAGAGCACCTGACAGATGTTAATAAAATCTCATGACCCTGCTGTGATACAGCTGTATGGCATTCTCCCCATCTAGAAGATGGATGTTCCCTAGTGTAACAAAACCAAGTGCTTGATGCAGTGAACTTCTGAGCACAGCAGGATGACAAACTTGCAAGATGGGATATTCTTTGGAAGTTTTGACACTTTCCAAGAAGTCTCTTGATTTTTCCTTTCATCTATTTTTATTTCCACCACCATTGTGCTCCCTGCTCCCCCCCCAGTATGTTCTAGATGTAGTCATATTTTCCAGTGGTCTTCTGTTAGCAGTAAAAGGTTTCAGTGAAGAATTATGTCACATTTAAAAATGCTGTCACTTCAGTTTGTTTCAGAACTGATACCAGGGTGCTAAAGAAGCACTAAAACATCTCTTGAAGTGTCTTTATTATTTGCTGAAATAAACGTGATGATGCTCTGAAGCATATAATAGATTAGGATTTTATAGAAATCTTTATCTTTTCCTAGCATTTGTTGATCTAAAAGATTCTATCATTGGGGATTCCTTATAGGTATTAAGCATCTTACATTTTATTTAGGTCACATTGCTCAGCCTTTCTTATTTTGCCTGTTTATATCAATGCAAACACTATTGTTATTTCATTCAGAATGAAAAAAAAGGAAAAACCAAATCCTTAGTAGCAGTCCAAAATGAGCATTCTGCCCCACTTAATCTCATCACGCAGTGGTCATAGTTGAACAAACAAGTATATGTACTGTTGCAGTTAAATTACAGAAGCTGTGGTTTCAGGAGCAGTGTAAAATACTGCAGGTGGCACATCTGCTATTTGCTTCTGGGCTCACTTACCCCCTCTCTGCACGAGCAGAGGCGTTTACTTGGGGAGCCAGGTTAAAATTAAATGCATGCATTTGGTGGAGGTATTCTAATTTGGCTTCTTGATCTAGTCCCAATGTGTCACAAATACTCCTAGGTACTAGGGTCTGGGGCAAAGCTGAAAAATATGGGGAGGGAGGAGGCAACTGGAAAAAAAGCTGTGATTGAAGTTGAAAGCTCCTTCTAACTTCAGTGTTGGCTTATGCAGCTTAAGGTCTTTGCAGAATCATTGCTTTGAAACCATGAGCTCAGATGGGCAAGGTCTGTGCTGTAACTACAGTGATGTTTGGGTACAGGAGCAGAGCAAAAAAGATCTAAGTGTTGAAAAGGGAGAAGAAAATAAGCCAAAGGTGCTGTATGTGTAGAGCTATGAAGAGCTACATGGAAGTGCCTTGATGGCTGACGTTAAAGCATGATCAGCCTCTCCCCCTTCAAATCTCTTTTGCTGTGATAAGAAAGCTTAAGCTGCTTAAACTATGAAATAAATGTTTAAATACATTGACTTGAAATCTACATGTTCTTTGTAAAACACCTCTGAAACTTCTTACTGTATACAACAGAAAACTAGACTTTGAATGATTTCTAAACAACTTAAATTCCCCTTTCCAACAATATATTTTTACTTCCCTTGTTGTATAAGATACATTATAAATTAATTGCCTTGTTGAAGTATGCAGGTTTATACAAGTTTATTGCTTTGTACCTGGTTTGCTCATAAACAATTCAAAATACACTGGTAGAGAAACACTGCAGATAACTTATGAAGTATGAATGCAGGTAAGTGTTTTTGTGGGACTTGTTTGGATCATAGCAATGTAGTAGTTTATTTGAATACGTTGCCACGGTGTTATCAAATTCATGCAGGGTTTGTAGGTTTTTCCTGCAGCTCGTGTCGTTTTTTCTTCTTGTATCTGCTAACTGTAACCTCTGGCTATTTAGGATGAATTGAAAATGAGGATGGAAATGTATAAGCATATGTTCCTTAAATGATGATTACAGACAATAGTTTGGCAATCCATTTTCTGTACCAACGCAATTGTTTTGAAGCCAGATGGCTATCAAAAATCCTAGCAAACCATAACACTTAGTGGTTTGCATGATTTACTCTCTAGAAAATGAACGTGATGAATATTTAACAGAAAAGTTGCAGGAAATATTAACTTCTATTTAATTTGAGCCATGTAATATGTTACCTTATGGTGAGTTTTAACATGGCACTCCTGAAACAGATGTAGGCACAATACACCATCCACCTTGGTATGGTAATTTATGCAGGCTTGTGTTGCACTGATTGATGTTCTCCATTCATTTCAGGTACACCACGAGCTCTAGTGTTGCACACCACATGAATATTGGTTTTGTGCTGTCACTGAAATATGTCTTAGGTAGACCTTAGGACACCTAAGTCTTACTTCTGTGATTTTTAGGTACAATGATTTTTTATAAATAACCATGTATAACAAAGTTGCTACAATAAGTTAGTACAAAGGGTTCTTCTTTATTAGCTTTTGGAACAGCTGAATGTCAGATTAATTTGTACCAAGTCATTATTGCTTTGCAGCAAATGAGAGAAAACTTCAAGTCAATTGCTATAGTTACTGCAGGAGGCTGTTTAATTAATAAAATGTGTTGATATATGTGTATTTTTTTTTTGAAATGCTAAAGCAATATCAAACCTCCTTATAGTAAAGAATACATGTAAGAAAACTGCGGAGAGGGACTTAATTCAACAATATTTCTGTTTGAAAACCCTGTAGGACAAATTCTGTGAGTGGCGAGTGAAGCAGGATGATAATGCTGAACTGCAGCAGGGTTCAAAAGTAATATTTATTGTGGTAGACTCCAGATGCACCTGTGAAGTTGAAGGGCTGTTTGCCTTTTTGCTTAGAGACCAGAATTTTTCCATTCTTGTTAGGTAGCTGTTTCTTACAGTGATGAATTCCCTTCTCAAGTAGTTAAGTAATCTTGCATAGTATGAATCACAGTGCACCTCTGACAATTTCTTCTTTCAAATACTAGATACATATATTTCTGTGTAAGATGTATTGGGTTTGATCTTGCTGGCCAATGTGAGTTCTGTAAAATCAGTGAGACATCAAGTGATGCTCCACATGAAATTTTAATTTCTGAGAATGCTTGCTCAGTCATGTATTTGTTCCTCTATATAAATATGGTCGAATACCATGAGGCTAGGAACAGGGATGATATTAAGCATGTTAATTCAAGGGTGTAGCTTGATGTTTACAGTAAAAGTTTTTTTTTTTTTTTTTTTTTTTTTTTTGTAGCCCCTGACATACTAAGCATAACTGCAGTTACTGTTAGCTCTTAAAATATCAAAATTCTAAAGTGGTCACCAAATAGTACTTGATTTTGGCTGCAATAGGGAGAAAAAAAAAAGTATCCTTGTTTACACAGTAGACATTGTTTACCCATCAAAACAACAGTCACCTTCTGTCTCTGTTAGGTCACTCCTCACCTAAACATTCTATAAAAGTTGTGTTTTCTCCTAGAATGTGAAGTATTTGAAAGAACTGCTGTATATCTTTTCCCTTAGATTCTTCTTTCACTAACAGATAAATATTTTAGTTACAACAAAGCAAAGGCTTAAACTTCAATGGGAACTTTGAGGGGATGGCCTCCCCTCTTGCTTCAAAGGAATGAGGACCGCAGGTTCTTGGTGTATGAGAGGCTCCAAGCCATTAAACCAAAGGACGTTTCTATGCCTGTGAAAGAGATCTGATCTTTCATGCTCGGGACAGCTAAGGTGCTCAGCTCTATTCTGAGTGAGTGCGAGGGGAAGCTCTGGGCAGTGCTGTGTTTGCAGCAGGGCATTTGATGTTTTAATGTCATCCAGGTGAGCACCTGAGTGTATGCAGAAGGACATAAAATAGCTGCTGGGGGGGTTGCTTGGTACTTCCAACTTTACTGTGGATTTCCTAGCTAATACAAATGAAGTGATAAACCATGTTGAGCAAGTGATTTATAGCAGGTTGGAGTCCAGCAGGGTGATTATATCTAGCACTTGAGGGAAGCAGAGGGTATGGAAATAAATGTGTCAGAAATATAATTAAATGTTTTGTGCTGCTGCCAATAGATGTATAATTACAAACACCACCAATATCATGTACCTACAGGGAGGAAACAATGAATAAGGCTGCATTTGTCGACTTCTCGCTCCATAGGAATTCCCCAGCTTTTCTCTTACCTTACAATCATGCTGTTCCCTTTTTAATTGAAAGGGAATTATAAAAGGTTTTCTCTAACACAAAGTGGAGTCATTCCAACCTATACGTTTTTTTTTCAAAAGACAGTAACAAATAAAACAACCCTCAAACAAACAAAATCTCACCAACCCAAAAAACAAGCTGTCAGCTGGGGTAAAGATGTAGCTGAACAGACTGCTATTTGCTTTGGGATTGTTTGCCATGGCATTAACCTAAGCAATGAATCTGGATGCTGAACTTGACAAGACATCCTTGCTGAATGCAAATAATACATGATAGTACCCTTCTGAATCCTGAATCAGATGATGAGCAGTACAATAACTTGAAGCTATCATGTACCTGGATGTCCAGTCCTTCAGCTCACACGTACTTAAATGCTCTTTATTCTAAGGTCTCTGCTGTGCTGTCAGTAAAAACATAAAAATGAAAATTGGATATAGTGGTTCAGGCAGAGACATCAACAGTCAAATACGCTCAGAGAAGACAAGGTTTAGGCTTTTTGAAATGACTTTCTGTTTTTCTCTTCACTGTCCATTGTCTGGACTTGCAGTTCATCTGGCCAACCAGTGCTCCTGCAGAATTTTTCTTTTCTTGGTTTGAGTTTCCAAGCAATAGCAGGAATGATGTTCACCTGGAATTCTGGCAAAATGTAAATACAGATTCAGTTTTTGGGTAGTCTAATCCCATTCATACCCAGGATCAATCAGACTTTAAAAATGACTTTTGGGGTGACAGCATACAAGCATAAATACTGTTTTTTGGGGAGTAGCCTTTTGATTAATCAGAGGTGGGATTGTGTTAGCTAGCCATAGCCTCCAGAATAACTAAGAACTGGCTGAATCTTCTGTGCATTTGACTTTGCCATTGCACTTGAATTAAAGGTCCGTGATTATATGTGCTAAATGTTTGAACAAAATGTATGTTTTACACTTTTTTTGTTTCCTTTTAGCTAAATGAGGAATACAGTGCAACTAGGATCTGGTCAATGCTTGTGAAGTTTTAAAAGGAAGTATTCTTCTACTGCTCGTAATTCCCGGTGTAGCTCCTACTTTATTGGAAGTTGGAAAAATCTTTCAAGTATTATTAAATCTAAAATGAATCAAACAGGCTGCATAAATAGCCTTGATATTAGAACAGATTTGTACTGACCACTGACATGACACCTTGAGTTCCACATGAACAATGATTTATTCTATTTTGGATTATGGTTAAATTATCTTGAAGTTAGAGATAAGTATGTAGAGATTCTTTTTGTTAGGTATTTTATGCCATATAGAATTAAATTGGAGATTGAAAGATGAACAGGTCATAAGATCCTATGCTTAAATTTCTCAGTGCGTTGTAATAAAGTAGGAAGGTTTTTGTTCCCTTTGTTTGGACAATTTTTCCAGAAAGTGTGGTTGCCACATTGTTCTGCTCTGAAAAAGAGGGTAGAGGGGATAAATAAGGTGTGTTAGCCAGTGGTGCATTGGTCGTGATATTTATGGTTCATCTGCTGGCTTACCTCTTAGGACACATCATTAGCTCACATTTTAGAGTGATTGTAAAAGGGTGTGCAGGTACCCTAAACTCTCTTTCATCATCTCCCCTTTGAAGAGAAGGAGTAGATCCTTGCAAACTGCAGTTTATTTTCTCCAACAATCATCTGTAGCAGTACTTAGTGCTTTCAACGTATGCTTTTAAGGTGTCAGTTTTGCTGCAACACCTTTTGATTCGCTTTGCAGCTGTATTTACTGAATCCTTCAGTGACGAAGAAATGGCTTCAATATTAATTGTGTTACTGAGCATTACCCTTTGTACTTACTGGTATCTGAGGCATAACTTCAGTATATCATACAGTTGGATAGACGTACTGTAATAAAAAATACATTAAGTTATTGAATGCTTTGGATCTTTTAGTCACAAGAGACATTGCATTTAGAAAGGGAAAATGAATATCCACTGCTCATACCTTATAAACTACATTGCTTTGGGGTCTTAAGATGTGGTAATTATTTTTTGGTAATGTAAGCAACAGTAGAATTTATTATTAACTTTCCTATAATAAAAATATGTTTACAACTTTTAAAATAGTGTTTTTCCATATGGGTTCTATGTCTAAAGGTGCCTTTTGTACTCAGCTGATCTCGGTGTACAGGAATGTACAATCTGAAAAGTATAGTCCTCTTCCTTAGTGAAATATCAAAATTAGCTGTATTAATTAAATCCATCATTTTTTTAGCATTAAAATATTGTTGAGCCAGGAATTGTGTGGTTGCTGAATTAAGGCTGTTCTCAACCCTTCCTTAGGAAAAACAAATGAAAAATGTGTGTTCCACAATATGTTTGTGTATTTAAAGGAGGTAAGATAAATCAGCTTCTTTAGTGAATTTTTTTTTTTTTTTTTTTTTTTTGCTTTTACTCTCTATGTGCCTTTTATGCAGAATGGTGTGGTTGTATTTGTTCTTATAATGAAAGAGTGATTGTAGTTCAGTAATATGAAACTAATTGATAGACTTCAGTCTAGTTTCGAATTGACTTCTGCCTTTGTAACAAAGCATTGTCTTCATGTTTTCAAGAAAGGGGACAAAGACCCAGAGTAGGAAGTGTGCTGGTCTTTTATTCATCCACTGACAAGATGAAGAATTTAGTGTGATATTGTATCTCTTTTGTAGGAGATGAGAACTTCTGTGCTTGTCTTAAATCTGTTTTGTATGTAAGTGAAGGACTCCATTCTTGACTCTTGTTTGACATCGTTACTGGGTACCAAGAGTCAGTATATCTAGCTGTCTTTGCATTGTTACTTTCCACTGATTTCTCTGTTTTGAAAAGAAATTATAAAATGCTCTCATTTAAAGCAAACAAAACCCCATCAAGTGTTTATATTGAAACAAACTGAGAAATGCTACTTTTTATTCTCAAGATTTTTGATGCCGAGGAATCAAAGTTGCATCCCATGGGGTTCAAGCCTTAATGCTAAAAAAAGGTTATGGATATCAGATATGTGGGAGAAGTTGAGGACATGAACTATTCCAAAAGGGAATGCATACAGAATCCTAAGGAGAAGGAGGGGATAAGTGCAGAAAGCAAAGAAGATTGAAGGTCAGCGTGATCATGCTTTTTGTGTGTGTGTTTGGAGAAAAACGTATCAGTGACAAAGATTTGAACTTCTCTGGAGACAAGACTTAAAAGCCTTAATTGAAACGTTTTTTTCCTCTACACTGAGAGCATGAAAATCCTTCTCACATATACATAATGTCATCAAGAAAGGAGAAACTGACACAACAACAGCTTAACTTTAAAGCAATCTTTTCACTTTATTTTTAAAGACACGTTGGGGTTAGCTTAGGCTACAGGGATTTTTAATCAAAAAGAGTTTCTGGCAGATGTTGATCCTAGCAAACTGCCCAGCCCAGACCCTCTTCCCTTTCATAATAGGATCAACCCCTCTTACTTTACTTCCGTGCAATCCACAACATTTTTCTATGCCACAGCTGGCAGGAGATGGAAGCATTTAAGGTGTTTTTTGTTGCATGAGAAAACAGTTTTTGTTTTTAAGCAATGTATTCAATACCTTTGATCAAAATACTCACTTGCTGTTTCTAAGTGTTGTAGTTACTGCCACGTACTGTTTAGCTTAAGCTGTCTTGGTTAGTAGTAATACAGCCAACCTGAAGTCCTTTTTCAGGTAAAGCTAGCATGAAACACGTTTCTGAGATGAAAATAGGGCCCTGGAGTGGTGTCTTGAGGGGAGACATCATTTCAATGTTGAGTTGAGGCAGTGCGTTAACAGAATCATGTCCATTGAATTTAATGCATTTAGTCCAAACTTGCAATAAGGTGTCCATTGTCTTTTTTTTTTTTTTCTAAAAATAAAAATAAAATAAAATCAAGCTATCATCACTGTGGGGCTGTGATGTATTGGAAACTTCTCCATAAATGTTAGCAGCTGTTTATTACAAACATTGCCATCTGTGGTAATATCTGCACTGTGTATGTGTACAAGCCTACAGTGGTTGGTTGTTAAATGGTCAGAAACTACCCACAGTAACTCTACAGATTTTCCTCTTAACACAGACCAGTGATGGCTACCAAAGTTACTATGAAGTGGTAAAGATAAATGTTCTCTAGAGCTGGCACTGCTTTTTTTCATGGTCATTGAAAATTAAAGGTCAAATTTCAGCAAAAAAAGTCTTTTAGGTTGGCTCTTAGGCTGAGAAAAGCTATTCCATGAAAATTTTCATGTCTGAACAAATTACCACATCTTTTTTTTTCAGCAAAAATAAAAAGGGCAGATACAATTACATGTGAAGGCTCATCCCAAATGAGATTTTGTTAACATTGCTAAATCTACTTGATCAGATGTTAAGATTATCAATGAATATAAGTGCTGTGTAGACTTCATGGTTTATTTGGTTTGAACTTGAAAGCTATTTTGTTATGGAATTTTGTTGTTGCTCTTGAAGACTTGTCTGCCTCTTTCTCAGTTCTTCATTTTGCAGTTAGCTCCCCCTGCTACCTGAGCATTATATATTTGAGAGCTCTGGTAACTGTGATACTTTGACTCTGGTTTATATATTGGAATGCTTATTAGCTTAAAGAGGTATTTTGGGGAAATGTCATGTAAATTTCTGTTTACTGGCTGTTGAAAGGGAAGAGGAGTGCCTATTTTTCCTCTAGAAATTCACCTACAGTATTTTTCATTCTGGTGATATAGCGTAGTAATTGTAGCGTAGTAAACTAACAGTGCCAAGGTAAGGTATTTGTAACACAAAATTACAGTTTTGGTATAGCATGGAGATGCATAGGAAGTTATCAAATAAAATAATTCGGTGATCTCTCACCTTTCCAAGTCTTGGATCAGAAAGCTGGATATTATTTGAATGCCAATGATCCATTTAAAAAATACAACTTCATTGGAGAAAAACAGCTAATTGTACTATAACAGAAGTTTAAATGTATTTTCTCCATTGAATTTATTTACACCTTAAAGGATAAATCATCTTTCTCATTATTTGAAAAGCTTTGAATAACTGAGGGAGAGAAAATAAATGTACAAAAGGCGACTTCCTGACAGTCTTGTCAATATACGTGTTTGGAACTGACAACATGAGAAATTATGGTATCAACCTAAAAAATGAAAATCCTCAGGGCTCTGAAAACACAAGATGAAGACAGTCGCATTTGTATGCCAGAGCTATGATATATGAATCCCTCTAACTGTTATAGAAAGATCAGCGACTGCCACATGTATGGTGTGCTCTGTGTGAGTGTGTTTGTAATTCAATAAAATGTTTTCAGGGGAGAACTGGCATCTCTTTATTAACACTAGTTCCTTGGCAAATGAGCACACAGGTGGGTACAAAATTTCAGCATTAAGAGAAATTTGTGGTCAATTTTAACTAGCATAGTGCTGTAAAGCGCAAGATACTGCCTTGATGAGCCTTTTGCAGACTTCATCTTGTCCTTTAGAATGGTGTGTGAGGTTGTGGAAAGAAACAAATTTTCTTTGAAGGAATGAAGAAACAAATTGGAATATACAGGGAGAAGAAAATTTGACATGACACTGATCCAACTTTGTTTTTAGAACTAGACTGTTGGTGGGTTTGTCATAACATAGGCAACTGTGTGGAATTTCATGGTAGCATTCTGTTTCACCTGCTTGCTAGGACATCACATGGATTCTGCAAAGACTGTAGGTGCCTGGGATTTGCCACCCAGGATTGTTTCTAGGGATAAGTGTTGGCTGATTCAGTGGAAGTAGAAGAAAAGGTTCTCCTTAGTTGTAGGTGATGCAACTTGAACTGAGGCTATATTTGTTTCTCATATACACTTGCTTTTGTTTTTTGCCTTTAGTACTTGAACCCATGACCATCTGCTTCACACAACAAAGATTCTTAAAACTGGAGATCTTGCTTTGTTTCCGAACAAACTAGAGAGGAGGATACAAAGTGTTCCCCCCCCTCTGAAAGTTGAGTAGACATGAATATTTCTTAAAAGTATCTTCAAGTAAGATGGATCATTTCACTTACATTAGTCTCCTCCTTAAGCACTCAACTTGCATACTTCTACTTTTTAACCATACATTCTGTCCTCCCCTTATTTTACCAGGATAAAACAGCATCTGGAAAGGAAAGTATTCAATGGTAATAATAGCATTTCTCTTCTCTTACTTGCATTTATCTGAATCATGTGTCATAGGAATAGTTTCTGCTGTTTGTTTTGCAGTTGTTTCATATTACTATTCTTTCTTTATGGTTGAACATAAGCTTTTGCTTTAAAGTATTGTTTTCCTTTTCTCATAGTATTTTGTTTCTTTTGTTTGTGGCTTTTTTGAAAGACTTTTCTGAGCCTTGATGAAACAGACCTTGGTGTGCTTTGATCATTTTTTTTTTTTAAATATCTCTTCTTGCTCAGCAAGCTTTCCATCGTGCTTATCTTTATGATCACTGTGGGGGAGAGAAGAGATGCAGTGAAATGAACTGGAAACGAACCCTTTGGAAGTGCAGCCTGAACGTAGAACTTGTTGTTTGGTTGGAATCAGTTCTTTTGGTCTTCTGTTCTAGCCACTGAAGGCTATCTCGGTTACCTCACGTAGAAAGGTTGGCGTGCCATTTTCAAAGCATATGGAAAATTCACATAATTATGTAAATGCCAACTATTGTTACCTACGTGTTGCTGCTGGCTGTGGTTTGATAGCTCAGCTCTTGCTGCTTGTGTAGGTTGGGCATTTCCTCATAGCATTGGATGGGGATTAGGTTTCTCTCTGTCCTTTTGGAGTCGTGTGTATTTTTTTCCTTTTAAAGAAGTGAGGGGGGGGGTGATAGGAAATACTGCCCTGTTCCAGTCACATATGTGCTGTGAATCTCTGCAAAACTTTATAAGAGCTTTCATTACTGCAGTATCTGAAATATGTGGTTGTTCTTATAACAACCCTTCCCTTTTGTGCTGAGGCTTTTTATCACATTTTTTAGGTGTGAACAGAGACATAAGAGGGGACAGTGATTTGTCACAGGCTGAAAGTGCAGCCTCTGGTGGAACAAACGTCTCGCAAGCCCTGGGCTGTGGGGAAGTCCTAGAAAGCTGATTACTTCTTCTCTTGAATGACCATATTTCCTATTGCTGTGCTGTCAGCTTCTCATTCTGCGCAGTTCATATTATAAATAACTCTCCAAATGTTGAATATTTTAAAAGATGGCTTCTCTTGCTGGGATCTATTCCCATGAAAAATACTGATGTCAATTGAGACAAGTCAGCCCTTTCAGTTCTTTTTTTTTTTTTTTTTTTTAATAGTATGCACTCTGGATTCTTTTTATGGATTTTTTTTTTAAAATCAATATTTTTCTAAAACATTAATCATATTTGATCTTTCCATATCTTTTAGGTTACTTTAAAAGTAAGAGGAAAATTATGAGTGTTTTCATGAATGAGTATCTTTAAGCAATATTCTCCATATTAAAAAGGGAAACAGATCTATGTTAGTGTATTTATCTGTGTTAATATAGTGCCACTGTTTCTAAACATCAGTTAAAAAATATATTTAAAGTGAACCTAATTTCCAGTGACTATGCATAATAAGTAGACAGGCTAAACATAATTACATTTTTTAATGCATTGAAATGCAAGAATGATTTGGGACTTCTAAGTGAAGCTCATTGAAAACTATGGCAACTATGGTAAGTGCCTAGATTTAATTGTACATTAAAGGCAAAAGTGTTTATATTGTAGTAATACAGTCTGCTTTAGGAAGAACTTGCAAAAAGATAACAAGTAACTGTATGCTGTCTGTAACCAGTAATTTTTTCATATATTTTTAAGCAGCAAAGTGAGATCTTCATTCTTATGGCAAATAGAAACATTCCAATAAGATATCATATTTGTTAAGAACTTATTTACTGGAGGCACAATGCAGTTGACATAGCATAGGTCAGATTAAGACTTTCACATAAACAATATACTGAGCTTTTGTTAAAATTGTAGAGAGGATGCTGTTTTCAGAAGAAAAGCTCCATACAGCAAGTACCAGACAATCCTTGTGTGAAGCTAGTGCTTTCAAATCATAAAATATAAAGGAAATGGGTTCTGTTTTCTGAAATAATCAGGTGTAGGGCCTAAATAATAGCCCTAGAAACGCTCTTCAAATTTTTTTCTCACCTCTTTTGCATTGCTAGACTAAGACTGACATTCAGAAATGATACGAAGTGGGCCTGTGTGCTGAGGAAAACCTGGTCAGTGTGGGCTTCTTGTACCTCTGGGTTATGAGGATATCACAGTGCTCCAGGCTACATAGGGTATAATGATCTTCAACATTAGCCTCCAGGGTAGAGGAACTTTAAGCCAAACAAAGCCAATATTTGGTTAAAGTATTTCAAAATATTCTTTTCTATGCATACAGCATGTTTTATGTGCAAGCAGACGTGGAAAGTAGATGTTGCCATCTTTAAATAAACTCTGTAATTTTTAAAGTTGGAAAAAACTAGAAAGCAAAGCAAACAAAAGGGAATTCAACATAATCCTGAATTTCAGTAGTATGCTACTACGTTATAAAAGATGCAACAGGGGCTTGTTTTCTGTGTTACTTCTCTTAGAAACCTATTCAAGGTCATGGTTTGAATAGACAAGTAATTGGATTTGAGGCACCATATGTTATGGGATGCTTATGACATCCCTAATGAATGTTACAGGGTACTATTTCTTCCAAAAAAAATATGTTGACATTAGCATTAAAATGACTGTTGACATGAAAACTTTCATTAAGAGAAACAATGTGAAGTCAACCCCCCTCTGGCCCCTATCATAAGATGCCCACTCTAGCAATGCAGGGGGTTGCTTACCAGCTCTGGCCTGTCACCATCACTCACCAAACTTTACTGCCCTTTCACAATATCTTCTGATTCACAGTGACAAATCCTAGACCATAAAAGCAACTAGAGTCCATCGCTGTGTGTCTCTTGTTAGTCATTTCACAGTATTTATGGAGCTGCTTGCAGAGAACATTATTCCTGTGTTCTATTTTGTAAATAAAACAAGGGTTAATTCTACTAAAAGAAAATGTATTTTAAGCCTGTAAGGTTTGGAGAAGCCTTTGCTTTGTGTTCATCTCTTTCAGTGGTGTTGGCTTTGTAAAGGATGGAGTTGATGTCATTAGGTATGTCACCTTCTTCCCATGTAGTCTAACTTTGAAGAGTCTTTTATGTAAGTAACCTTAATGTCATTTTCATGGGTGTGTTCTTCCCCTAGATGCCCCAAACAAGTGACTTTCTTTTTAAAGTGTGATTTAAAAAAACAAAACACCTGCAAGTAAATAACACATATGAGGAAAAAACTCGATACTATTATTCTGAGGTTAAAATTGGAGAGCTATTTAAAAAAAATAAATAATCACATTAGCCATGCGCATAAATATCATAAAAAAGCACACAGTCTTGATCTAACCCCATTCCTGCCTTTAAGACAGTTGTTTCCTTTCTTATCCCTTATATGTGGGTAGCAGGATCACAGTCCTTTCCGGATCACAGGGCAGCACCAAGTAGATATAAGTAGAGCTCTGTGCTCTATTTTGGCACTACTGAGTGCAGTTACTTAAAGCTGGAACAGAGGTAAGGCAGGCCAGGCTGATTTGCTGGTTCCCAATACCTAAAGTAGTGTGGGCAGTAGCGCAGGCAAGCTGTAACTAGCTTATTTGTTACGCTCCTCAAGATAGCTGAATATTACATGATGGAAGCTTGCATGGGGATACTGAGGCATGGTTTCACAGGGAAGCAGAAGGAATACCTCATATTCCTAGTGTTGTGCCCTGATAATGACCGTCGCTGCAATCTCTGCTTGATTTTTGTGTGTGTGTGTAGCAACATGGGGAATTGTGACAGCATGTCCTTGCATCAGATTTTGATGTTTGTGAGCCACACAGTCAGGCTGCTGGAGACTTGCTTTTCGGCTTGCAGCTTCAGGCACTGGCCTGTGCAGATGAGCCTCCTGTGCGATGTAACTCATAGGAAAGCATAACAATCCTGAGTGGTAGTCACAAGGTCAGCTGGTAGCTTGCCATGTAATGGTGTGAATCCTTGCTCAGAGAATTGAGCTTGCTATTTGCCCTTATCTGGGAGGTACCCGCTGTTTGCCTGTGCAGTGAAAATCCAAACAGTGTTGTAGTTGCTTTTTTTTGAGCCAACCTCTTTTACTTAGTTTGGAATTTTTATTTTTAAAAGATACAGCTAATTACTCTTTAAACATGCTGAGTCATCCCAATAACAGACAGCACTACATGAACATTTCAGTTCAGATCATTTCAATAAATGGTCTCTACAACAACGTTTCTTAGGATAACAACTATGTCCTCTGGTATTTCCCATTCTTACAGAAGATGCATTTCATACAAAGATGGTTATGTCTATTTTTAAGATATGGTACAGATAAGGAGCTGGGGGAAGAGTCTATTCCCAAAATTTGGAGGCTGGAATTAGTCTGTACCTGCTTCATCATATGTGTTCTGAATTATGCAGTGAGGCTGGGATTCATCAAGGCTTTTAAGAGCCAAAGTCCTGTTGGTTTGAGACCTGAAATCATCTAACCTGAAGTTACAAAAGTGGATGTTTAATTGAATTAGTTTACATTCTTTAAGGAGTAGCCACACAGAACAGTTCCTCCTCCCACTGCATTACAGCATGGCTGAGTTTCAATGATTTAATTTTTAATGCAAGAATTCTAGCTGGCCATCTGTGTTGGAGGTATGAGGACTGTGTTTGGGTGAAATATTTGTCAATGGAGCTCTACGTCTGTAAATTTTTCTGAAGCTCATAGAACCCAAATATAAATGTTTAATGAATGGGACCTTTTGTGGCAAAAATTTGGCATGAATTTCTGAAAATATCCCACTTACATTGCTGTCAGTTTTAAAATTATGCCTGAAAGAAGGCAGAAAGCTGAAATCGGCTTGCTGCTGTATTACTGTATCACTAAGGAAGAAATGCAGCACAGGAGCAAGTCTTTTTTTTTCTTTTCTGTCATTGAGATTCTCCACCATTCTATATTTTGCTATTGTGCTTATGACTTTGTGTTGTCTTAATGTACCTGCACAAGACTTTTATCACATTTGAATAGTTAATTCACTGTTTGCCCCATCATTCCTACCTTTTTACTAGGTATAGTTTACAATCACTCATTTTACAAGTTAAATCTGGCAGTTATCCAAGAGTCTTTTAGACCTTAATCTTGAAATGATAGCACTGTAGAAGAGTTCCCTATCAAATGGTTAATTGCTTTTTTTTTTTAAAAAAAAAAAAAAACACCTCTTGTGTAGATGTATACATAAATATGACCTGCTTGTTCTTTTGCTTTTGATCTAGTCATCAATTTTATGCTGATCTGGGTACTGGTGGGAGAATTTCAGGCAGGTTTCTTTCCATTCTGTAACCATTGGATGGGTGAAGTCAATTTTTACTGCTTTCCTGGTACTTCTTTCTTTTATTTTGCTGGGGGCTTGGTCATTCCACAGCCAGGTGTCAGAAATTTCCTGCCACTTTTGGACACATGGACCAAAAATAGTAAATAGTAAGCCCTGGGTCATCTTGAAGTGTTCCAGATCTCTTCACATGTGAGAAAAGTAGGTGAGACAGTACCAGCAACCCTTTTTGTGTGCTCTTACACACAATGCAGGCAAGTCTGGGTGCAACAATCACAGTTAAAATGGTTCATAATTAAGTCATCCTTCACTGTTAGCATTCTGACTGCTCTCTCTTTTCCTCAGCTAATCCTACCATCGGTGAAATGTAAGAGTGAGGTTTGCTTTGCTCTTCAGATGTTAGTTTTGCATGGATTGTGTTCCAAGGAGACTGAACTAAAGCATATGTGTGCAGCGGGAGAGTAAGGGAAGCACAGCATGAGGTATTTCTGGCAGTCTCTGATTTCTTTGCAGAGTGCTAGACGGTTTCACAAAATCACCTGCTATAGCACTGAGGGTGCACATCCAGCATGGAGTAGAGGAATTGGGAGAGACATTCAGAATGTGACTCAGCATTGCTCTTCCCTGATCACATAAATACATTGCCGTCTACATGTATGTTTCAATGTATGCCCTGGGTTTGAATAGTGGAATGCCTAACAAAATGTGATCTGTTTTCCAAATTTCAGTGACTGTCTCCTTGTGCTGGACAACAGCTAGCCAAGGCTGAAGGTCAAAGCCTTGACCTGGGTGACCACAGTATCTTGCAGCTGTACCTTTTTTCCACCTGGATTTGTTTTTGATCCTTGCTCTTTTTTCCTTTAGAGGGTGGGAGCTTCTGTCTAAATTCATAGCCTATGTCAGTTTTTTTCCTCATATTTCTAAGGATTTTTTACTCTATTTAAATGCTAAGGGTTATTTTCCCCTCCTTAGAAGATTTATTATCCTGTTTTTCATTTTCTGCTCTGAGTATGTGTTTGACATGTCTTTAGTTATTAGAATAGAAGCCTGACACTGTGGGAAACAGAAAATGTTTGCCCGCGTTAGGTTTCACATTATAAATGGATCTTGTTCTTTACCATGCAAACAGGCTCCTTGAATAATTTTACAGTATGCTGTTGAGAACTGCGGTAAGCCATTTACTAGTAAATCAGCATTTCTTACAGCAAACTCTGTTTTGTCAGCCATTACATCGAGGGAATAAAATGTAATAAAAATCAAAGTTACAGCTGATCTTCCTGAAAAATTGATACTGTTTTGAGTATAGGAACAAAGCATCTGGGATATTTTGGGCAGTGTCCAGTACTTAAAGCTTTGAGCTGCAATAGAAAACATGCAAAACATCTGCCTTCATGCTACATTGTCAACGTTTGTTAGTTTTCCCTCTTGTTTGTGACCTTGGGGGAAAGCTCAGCTTCTGAAAGGAACTGCTGCATGAGGGATACCCAAAACATTGAAAGGGTTTTATTTGCTTTGAGTCTTGGCTTTCTGGGTGAAATCATATCTGATTTTCTAGCTCTTCTTCACCAGTTAATAGGGGTAGCAGCTCACTTTATTTTTTTTTTAATTATATTTATTTGTTTTGTGGCAGTTCAAATGTACAAGGAAAGCACTTGTTACCAGCAAGAGTAAATATCAAGAAACTTCCCAATTCTTTTATTTCTACGGCAGTATTGTGATTCTGTGGGGAAATGCACCTTCCATGCATTGCTCAGAGCTGCTGATAATTTTAAGGCTTGTGTTGGAAGTAGCCAAGTGTGAAACCTTGGAAGACCAAAATGGGGGCACTAACAGCAGGGTCTGTCAGAAGCAGAAAGATGCTGAAGTATTATCTCAAGTGTGTGGCTCTTTTTTTGTTTTGTTTTAATTAAAAACAAGTGTTTTGAGAAGTCCTATGGTTTGAAACACTGTTGGATGCAAAGTACTTAAAATAACTTCAGCTGCTGGCAGCCCATTTTTCCACCAGGCTCCCCCAGTTTCTCAGGTGCCTGACGAACTAATGTCATCCAAGCAACACTTGTTAAATGACATTTCTTAAGGCCACGGTATGGATCTGTGTATGAATACCCGGAAAGCAGTGCTATTCATTATAACAGAAATTTGCATGATTTTTAAGTTATTCTGATTTTTGTTGGCCAATTTACCTTTTTGTCTGAGTTTCTGGATCCATGTAGGGGAGGACAGCCTTGCACACATCCAAGGGTCATTGTTCCTAGACTTGCTGGGGGCAGCCAGAAGCTTGGTTTTGGGTCTCAGTGTTCAGCACCTTGCCCCATCTTTCAGGGTATATACTTTATAGAAAAGTGAGAGGTTTTAAATGTTGAGAAAGGGTGGCTTTTGATTCAAAGGAGTTTGTTTCATTCTGAAACTTCCAGGCATACCCTTGCTGCTTCAGCTTTCAGCCCCTACTTGCTGCTTCAGCTTTCAAGGCTGGAACAGAATGGCAGGACAGAAATGCACGGTATCTATAGGTACAGTTATACTGAATGATTTTTCCTGCCTTCATTACACAGGTCCTATGTATTTGTTGTTATTTTTTGTATAGAAGTAATTTTTTGTTTTTCAATTAAAGGAACAACTAAGCTTATCAAACTTGGCTAGCTATTACACTTTTTTTTTGAACACTACTTGAAACGGAGGCTTTTTCAGAACTGTAAATTTGAATTTCCTCTTTTTTTTTATTATCTTTAAATAAGTTCTAAGTTTGGTACCTAGCTAGATATTACAGTCTGTGACAGCAGAAGATCAAACTTGAGCATTCCCTCTCAGTGTTATGTTCTTAATGTCACTATCACAGCTTGGCAACGTGGTCCTGCTTGTGGTGGTGGTTGCTTGCACACCCACTGTCAGGTTGATGTTCCTTGTCAGGTTTGTGCCTGCTCTGAGCCTTTTCACAAGTGAGGAATCCTGTTTGTGATCTGAGCAGCTCAGGCAGGGATGGTATGGAGGCCACAACAGCACAAATTCAGTTCTTACCACAAAATACTGAGTTTGGGCTTTGTTTACAGCCAGACTTCTTGTGAGTACCATGGACAGAAAAGACTAAAGTCAGAGGTTGCTACTTGCATGTGCTGCATAGACTGATTACCAGAAGATCGTCTGTGCCTGCTGTTTGTTAATGATGCTTTATCTTTTTGCTTAAAGGCTTTGTGATAGGCTTTGTGTGGCTTCCTTTGGACGCCTGGTGTCTCCTGACACAGAGGAAAGTGCCCAGTTTGAAATGCTGGAAATCAGATGTCTGGATATGAGCACCGCTTAAATGTTTGGGTGTACAATGGGTGTACAAGATGCTTGATTCTAAGCTTTGGTTTGGTCTATTTCTACTGCAATCTGTTACTAGAACAAAAACCCAAACAAATCACACCAAGATGGAGTTTATTGGTTCACAAAATGGACTTGGAAATGTTGACAAACGTATTTGCAGTGTCCTGGTATGATTGCCACGTTTCTCTATTTGCAGGGTTTCTGTATTGCAGCCTCACCTAATCCAAAGCACAGCATGACTCCTTCCTAGGACTAGTCTCTTCTATCATATCTCTCCCTACTCTTAAATCCCTTCAACCAGCTTTCAGTAAAATAGCACATAAGTTTTATTACTTAATAAAAGTTTCATAATGGAGGCCAGGCTTATCTTCCCTACCTTCTGTCACTGACAAACTTGGATCAACAATTGCCAGCTATTTGTCCAGAAAATATAGATTGAGCCATTCTAGACTGTACTCTCAGTAAGTTTGCTCTACTCTTAATAATCCTACAAGCAGCTTTAAAAATAATAATAAAAAAATAATAAAAAATGTTTTGGAAACAATCTGAATACCACAAATTTAAAAATTAAATTCAAGATCACTGTGGCATCTAAAAAATATTAAATGCATGAGACTTGTGATATACTTAGTTTTATTAGCTATGTAAATCTAAGTCAGTAACTTTTGCGTTCTCAGCTGCAGAATTTGGCAGTGTTAACCTGCAGTCTAATGGTTACTGTGTGGCACTTCTGTGGTTGTGTTGTAGATTGTTCAGTTCCCTGCAGTGTTAAGCTGATACATGCAAGCATTTTGAAATGCTCAAACTGAAGAAAGTTAGGGATTGGGTACTATGTATGTGCTAATAGGATCCTGGACCAGGGTCATCAGCCCCAACCCCTGCTACAAATAAGGCATCAGTGTGTCATTTCCCCCTGGGCTGACCACCACCCTTCCAGCAGTAATTCTGCTGCAGCTTTCACTGAGCAATTCAGTTGTTGACAGCTTCAGGTTCCTTACAGGCTTCCCCGTACATCAGTGTGCCTACTTTGGGAGTCCTGTGGCTACCAACCCGTACATGTACTCGCTTTCCTGATATCTCTCCCTTTCATGTCACTCATGAAATCATACAGTTTCCAGCTCACACGCTGCAATCTTTCCAAACTGCTGTCTGCAACAAACTCAGTTTCCAGTCTGATGCTGTCCACGCTGTTCTCTTTGGCCAAAGATGAGATGGTGTGTTTGGGTATGTTAAAGCTGCAACACAGACTGGGCCTCTAAGTTCTTTACAGCTGTCCAGTCCCGTCAAACTTCTCATAGGACGTATTTTTCAATTTTGTACAAATACTTCATAGTCTCTGCTTGGTCCTTTTTAGCTTCATCATCTTTTCTGTGAATTTCTACTGTCATCATGTGTTGCAAAGGGAGTGTTAGGAACTGGATAGCCATGATAGCATGAGGTCTGCCCACTCTCCAGAGAAATAAACAATTCAAAACTTCGTAATGTGCAAGAAGGCCAAACATGCGTTATGTGAACTTGTTAAACACATTTATTGAGTTCTTGACAGTAACCAAACACAGTGAATGACCATTATAAACAAGAAAAAAGGCATTCCCTTTTACTTGGTCAGCTCCTGCTTTATCTGTAAAGAAAATATATTCCTTTCCACTACCAATTTACAGGGTTGAATTTGTCCCAATAATGGACTGAACAGGGAAAATGGCAATTTGAAACTGAGATGTTTCTGCTGCAATCTGCTTCTGAGCCTGGCCTGACTCCTGTTAATGATGGACCATACAGCACAGTCAAAGTAATGCTGGCTTTAACTGCATTTGCGATTGCCATTAACTCACTTTACTTGGCTGCAAACAAATAAATGATTTTTTCTTTTTTTTTTTTAAAGAAAGAAAAACAAAGAATCTCACAAACAGTGCAGCCACAAATATTTAGAGGCTTATTTCAGAAAGAAAATAAACCAAAGCAAGTTTACTAAATTAATTTGTTAAACACATTTATTGAGTTGTAAATAGTAACCAACACAACGTATGACCTGTTGTAAAACAAGAAACAGAAAATGGATCAATTCTGATTTTGGCAAATCCTACTACAGATATGTGACAAAGAGGGAAATATTTCAATTTCCTTTATATTCTGCAGTGATATATTTACAATACTTATCTCTCAAAGTCTGTCCCTTTTTAATTAAATGAACAGAAGGATCATAATCTAGAAATAAGTTTCCTCTACAATCTTCTTGTTCTGTCTTGTCAGTATCCATTAATGATTGTGAAATAATGAGAGCTTTCCAAGGATTACTTGGCACACAGAACACAACTCCACTTTGATGCTGCACCGAGCCACCTTTTTTCTTTTTTTCTTTTATTTTGAGGGAGAGGGGAAAGGAGGAAGAATTTCATATATACAAAGGCTGAAAAGTCTTTTTTTTTTGTTTGTTTGTTTGTGAAGCTAAATTAGTTCAGGAAAACTGTATCAAAATTGTAATCACATTTACTGTAATATTGTCTTTTTACTTTTTTTTTAAAATTACCACCGATCATATGAATGAATTTTTAGTTGAGTTTCCAACATGGCAGCTTTTTTCCTACAGCATGCTTGCACATGCTGCCGCGAACCCAAAGAGAGAGTGAGGTTGGGTGCATTCTAGATTATGTCAATTCACAGTAGTAGCATTCCACTGAGGTTATGGGTTCTGCCTGCTCTGTCTTACTTGAGGAGCCATTCATTTACTGAAAGGAAAGAGAAACAAAAACAGTTATGCTTTAATAAACCCCACATATGAAACTGGCTAGATCTAATGCTCTTCTAGAAATTAAACACATCCAGAAAAAGCCAGGAGACTTGTTTTCCTCCTTTTCTTGGAAAAAGTATTGCATCTGAATGACAGTTTCTTTGTAGCACTGCAACACAGTCACCAGCCTTGCAGTTATTGGCAAGAAGGAACTTTTACACTGCTATTGCAGGTAATAAAAGTGTATGTGCATAGGCTGAAAGATGCATAGGATGCTCAGTTGAGAACCCCCAGCTGTGGCAGCGTAAGGCTTTACCAGCAGGTGACTGAGTTGGTTCATTTATTTAGTGTCCACTGTGTAATAAAAAGGTTTCCAATCTGGGTGCGCATTATGGGGGTGCACCTCCAAAGTGAAATTTATTCTTTTGTGTGGGATCAGTTGGCATCAAGACTAGCTCATTCCCTGTTCTCTTTCCAAGTAGGTAACAGAACAAAATGCTCTTTGTAAGACTTTAAAATGAAGCTAGAAAGCTGAAGGCCTGTCACATCTGCTGTTGAAAAATACCAGATGTCCCCAGCTGCTTTTTGTCATGGCTTTTCCTGGATGTTTCTGGGCAAATTTCCTCTTCAATGTCAAATACGCAATGTTTGACTCATACTGCTACTCCCACAAGATCTGGAGTTTCATTTGTGTTTATCTTTATGCTTTGTTACACACTTGGATTTTGCAAAGAAGAGACCTCAGTGTAATCATAGAAAGGGTTATTCTGGAGGTGGAACGTACCTCTATACTGTAGTTTCTGTGCTCTATTGTTTGGGCAATCTTTTCCCTGTAAACTAAAGTTGATATTGGTTCGGATACATCGATTGTTGAGAGGCTGGACTGGTCTGAAATTGTCGCTCATGCTCAGAAATATCTGTGATGGCTGATTCTGGCTTAGCAGTCGTAAAGAATGCATCTATACAAAATACAAAGCAAGGATTTTTAGTGCTGGTCTTTCCTGTAAGTAAACAACATAAAACACTATTAAATCAGCTACCTAATAAATCCAAGTTAAACAGTTTCACTGATTTGTAATCATAGGTGGGCTGAAAGAGTCAACTCGAAGTAAAACTTCCTTCTGCGGTCCTCTGTTTCTAAGCCCCATTTGAACCAGAAGTGGCTAGTTTTGTGTGGAGTAAATGCAAACGGTGTGAGGTGTCCTTGTCTGAGCAGGAAACAAATGGAGTAGAGTACTGGATGCTATCCTTACTCTGCTATCTGGAGTGCTGCATTGATGAATGACAAGAGAATTTCCTAGAAGTTCAGTAGCTATTAGTGTAGCTTCCAGCTGAGAAGACACAGTTTCAGATGCTGATGCTCAAGAGCTGTATATGGCCATACATCCAGTCAGGATGGAAAGGGTAACTGACAGTTGTATTGCTGAGCTTCTGAAATTAATGATGTTAAAAAACAGATCTTCTCTCCTTTGACAAAAGTGTTTTTTGATAGTCTGTGGGATACGTATACACTTTTTCTAGTTACTTTGGCTTTCTTTTGAGATGGTTTCACAGATCAATAGAGAGGGAATTACTGGATCACCCAGGATTTCCAGGTTGTCCAGCCGTGATAAATGCAAACTACAAGCAGACAGCAATGGTTGTTGTACACATGGTGCAACTGTACCACAAGCATGTTCATTGGTTCAAGTCAAACCCTTTCATGCTTTGTGTAGGACACTAGAAAAAAAAAAATAATTCCCCCTGCAATTTGTTAAAAACAAACAAACAACAACAACAACAAAAAAAAACAACTAAAATATTTTGGTTAAAAAATATTAAATATATTTTCTATATCCATGTGTAGTTTGAATATTTAAGAGGCAGTGAGTTGATGCTTTCCTCTAGCTGGTAACTAAAAAAAACCACAAACACTTAATTTAAGAAATCCAGTAGCTTCATTTTACATACTGATAATCGTTAGTAGCTTGCAGGGAAAACGCGAGCTGTGAATTAGCTTTTCAGTCTGAGTACACAATAATTAGTAAGTATTCCATGAAATCAGTTTGCAGCACTAACGTTGGAGATGTAACTAACCAGTAAGCCATGACAAGGAGCAAGCGTCATGACTGGTGTAGGCTCCCGAAATACTCTGTTTTGTACAGTAATGTAACTAAAAATGTTTCACGTAGGAAATTGTTCAGGTTCCCTGTTGGAAAAGTTCAGAATGCACAGCATGGGTCTGTCTTTGTTTAACCATGTTATTCTTCCAAATTACTCTACTCATTTAGAAAAGAAAGTGCTTTCTCTGCATCTAGACAGAAGTGGGCAGAGAGAATATCATAACGATAAAACATCTCTTGGACTTCATAAAGGCATCTTGTTTACACTGATAATACTTCAAATCTAAAGATATCATAGTTCTTTTATTTTCCCTCACTTCACTTCTCAGGCCAAGTTTCATCCCTTGTGAGCTTGGGACGGGCAGATTGTGGTTCAAGGGTTCCTTTGGGATTCTAGTATGTAAGAGAAACAGACTTAAGCTCAGCTCACTGTTCTGCAGGCAACTCATTGATGGAAGCTCTGGGGCAGCGTGCAATTGGTGTTGATTTGGTGGTTTTCTGATGTTAGGCCCTGGATTGTGAGCAAGTCATACAGAAATGCAGTCTTCATGGCTTTTCCACTGGTGTGTTTCCGCAGCAGTGTAATTTTGACTATGAATTGAATTGTATTCCTTTTGCATAATTTATTTGTCCCCTTTCTGCTAGGGTCGTCAATTTGTCAATCTGGCTTTTCTGCAGATACTCGCAATTTCTATCCTGCTGTCTTATTCTGTAGTAGGAAATACTGGCTGAGGGTTTTTTCTAGACAGCCCCATGTACTGGATCTCTCACATCAACATGCTATTGACATGTGTAAACACAACTGTCACTCATGATTTGGCTGTTTTTTTCTGACCTTAGAATGGTCCGGGTTACCCTTTGTAATGGCAGTTATTTTTGTACAACACTGCTCTAGTTGTTTTAGAATCCTCATGTGTTTATTCACAGAATTGTAACTTATCAGGAGACCATTTGGTTCAAACCCTTGCTGAAAGCAGGGCTCACCTCAAAGTGGGTGCTTGTACAGATATTTAGGTAGCTCTAAATAGTGAAGATTTTTATTTGCCAAAAGACTCTTCCTTGCTTTTGCAATCTGTAGAAGTTGCAAGCAGAGATCCATGCAGCAAAGGGTGGAATCTAATTTTATATATAAAGCCATAGACTTATGTTTAAAATATTCTTTATATCTAGACTAGATTAAGTAATTTTTAAATTAAAATTAAGTAATTTTTACCTGCATCCTTGTTATGTAGACAGGTTTGTTCATTATTATCCAACTTGCTGTTTCATAGCAGGGTGGAATTGTCATTGACCCATCGTATGTAATGAAACTAGAGGTCTCTGGATAAAGTTCCTCAATATTAAGCCCCTGTAGTAAGTATGCATCGTCTGGAGAATAAAGGGAGGAAAATAAAGATATAACAATAGATTTGAGGGGGGAGGAAAAAGTATTTACAGTTCTTACTTCAAAATATCATCATCAGTTTAATGATACATGAAACACAATTCTGAATGCTCTGGAGAGCATTGGACAAGAACAAGTCCCACGAATTCTGTCATCCTGCTTGGGTTGAATCCTACTCTTAGATGCCCAGCACACCCTCTGTGGCACGTCGCACAAGCATTCACAGTGTAACTCTGAACCTCCTTTAGGAACTGGAGTTAAATCCTTCTTGAAGTTATTGATTTAGATGCAGCAGTCTTTGGAGAAGACTCGCCATACTTTGGAGTGCTTTACAATTTTTGTTCAGCAAGGCTTTGGGAAGGCCAAGAGTGTTAAAACTTCATTGCCTTTCTGCCACAGGAGGAAGTTGAGGTTAATGCATGATAATAAAGATGTTCAATGAAGCCTGGTTGCCTTTCGTGTGCGCGGTGGGGGGCGGATGCGGTGCTAGCTCACTCAGAATGCTAAAATCAGGGTGGAAAAGTATGCTGGAAAGCAGCTTACTAGGGTCCCTGCTTCCTTCATATGCCACTCGGGGAATTAATGAGGTATCCCTCTGCAACAGAATTCACTCTGTGGGCATCTACCAAAATATAATGAGATAGGGATATATCTGTTAAATCATCAAAATTCCTCAGTCTTTTTTATGCTACGCACATTATTTCCCTTGTGTAACGCTGGCCTATAATATTTTTGGCAGTGCTATCAAAGCTGGATCTCAGATTTTCCTGCCAAATCTTCATCTGTAGGAGTTCCTTAATAAGAAATACTCGGGGATGAACACGCTTAACTTCTGATATGCTACTGCTACCGTGCCTCTCAGAGAAAGCTGGACTGGTTACAAGTAGTAATGCTGTGCGATCTCTGCATGCTTTCACTTGCATGTAGTGTTCAATATGGCTTATTTGCAGAACAAGCACTGAAATGTGGGCAAGGAAGGCTGCCTTTTTAGGCAGTTCCCCTTTCAAGACACAGGAGAAGCTGGCATT
This sequence comes from Aythya fuligula, assembly GCF_009819795.1. Taxonomy (NCBI): domain Eukaryota; kingdom Metazoa; phylum Chordata; class Aves; order Anseriformes; family Anatidae; genus Aythya; species Aythya fuligula. The sequence goes on along the minus strand of NC_045576.1, from coordinate 8,503,959 downwards.
GATTTTAATTGAAGACAAGGATGTAAAAATGAAGTAGATTACTGCTTAGACTAAAGAGAAATGTTTCAAGTCCATATTTTCAGTCAGTGTCAATAATTTAGGCATTCCTGCTGGATTCACTGGTGTTCTTAATGTGCTAGTCACTGTAGATTTAAACAGTTTTTATTTTTCATTTAAAAAAAAAGCTGATAAACAATTCCTTGGCTATTGGGAAAAGAAGATTGTAAATGGAAGCAAGGAAAGAAATATGATCAAGGAAGCATGTAAGAATGAAAAAGAAAATAGAAATTTAACTGGAATTTAACATATAGATGAAGGACAAAGCTTAGATGAGCAAAATGCTTGTCTCAAACTATCTAATGGAGGAACAAAAAGGACTCTGTACTGCGTTGGGCAAAAGAAAAATCCAAGTACAGAGGCAAAACAAATGTGACTTTTTTATTTTGACATAGTGTCGTTGACATGCTGCAGCCTTACAGGCTATACGTATTTGTGACTACAGCATCAGTTCAAGTGTCAAGGTGAGAGTGTAATATTTGCATCATGTTGGCCAGTGCCTTACAGCTATTTTGTGTTTAAAATGCATTTGTTGTTTTAGGAAAGATACTCTAGGCACGTCATTTCACGTTTATTAGCAGTACAGCCCTCTGCCACCTTCCTGCGCTTCAGGGTAGTTGCCGTGCCATATAGCTGGATGCCCACGTAAAGGGGGAAGTACTGGTTGTATCTTACAGGTGACTGGCACCTTTGTTAATGTGCTTAGCCTTTACTGTTCCATGGCCTTGGTTATCAAGTCTGGTTTTAAATCCCAAATTTTCCAGATGGAAGTACAGAAGTATTGCTATGGTACTGCAGAGCCAAAATGCTCTTACATTTTAACAGCTAGAGATGACTGAATACATCTGTGTCCTATTCATTAAAAACATTATTTGCACTGCAGCAGTAATTTTTCTAGAATTACATGAGAAGAGAATGAATGCTTTTTTTCAAGCCAGTGCCTGTTTTCCATGAGTCATCACGCTTCTTTCCCTTCCCCACACGAACATCCTGTTCATTATTTATGAGGCACGGAGACTGGTGTGTTAACTCCAAATGGCATGGAGTCAGTCTGAATAGATGGTTTCAAACTCTGAGAACCAAATCTGCTTTGTCATATCCATATTGACTTCAGTTGGACTAAAATGATTTAAGTAAGGTACAATTTGCCCTGAAATATTTATATGGGGATGGAAAGCTAACTAAAGATTAATGCATATTGATGATATGTATTTTTGGTGCATGTTACATTCTAGTTGACTAATTTGTATTCAGAAAAGTGCACAGATTATTAGCAATAGGTCTACTTATTGAAAGCAAGGTACAGAAGCAGATTTACTGCTGGCATTAGTGCAGGTAATCATGGGGATTTTGGAGTTGCTTTGCAGAGCATTAATGGAAAATGTAATTGAGTATTTTGATGGGGGCTTCTAACTTTTGCCTGTGGATTTAGTGTGTTTATGATATTCTGAGAATGACTAGCACTCCAGGGTGGAATATGGTAGGTAACAGCATGGGAGCAGTGTGGGGCATGGTGGTCCTGCTCATTCAGGGAAGTCCAATGTATGCCAGTGCCCTGAAGATCAGGAGAGGTGGTTTTCTCTCTTTGCCTTACTGATTTTTGGATTAGCTGCTAGGTTACCTTGTTTGCATGCTGAGGACCTGCAAAATGTACTGTGCTCCTTGTGTTAGCCATCTTCCCCACCAGCTTCCTGCAGTAGAGCTGCATCAAATCTGATTAATTGCCTCTGTGTTCACTTGGAGGGTGTTTAAGGAGAGTCAGTGGATTATACCAGATGTCAAAATCCATCAGGTGAAATTAAAGGGAAACCGAAGAAGAAAGTATCACTTAAGGAAAAAGAAAAATGTCTGTGAATGAAATTAGTTTGGCTAAGTAAAAGTGGTACTCATTCATCCCTGTATGGGGGTTATATTCCCAGCAGAAGTCAGAAATCTCCCTGGGAATGGCCTGAGAAGATTACAGAACAAACATTTGGTTATCGCTTTTCACATGAAGAGCTCTGCTCTTTTCCTTTCCCAACATCTTAATAAAAATTTCCTGTACTGGAACTGAAGCAGAACTGGGGGAGTTGTATTAATACTAGGCTGCAACACTTCAGTGTGTTGTCTTTTTTTTTTTTTTTTTTTTGATATTTCCTGCAAGTTTGTGGTTCAAGATGGTTGAAAACAGTGGGGTGATAGCTTGCCAGTAATAAACCTCCTTTACTAAACCTGCTCAGCCTTTACTAGATTCTCAGCATCATCCCTCTCCACAGCCCACACTGTTTATCTTGATCTGCTTGTGCCTTGGGGTGATTCCTGAACTCATGAACTCTTCTTATACAAACTACATTTCATTAGATTTCAATTTCATTTACATAAAGGCCTCTGACAACTTTCTTAGCAAATAATAGAAATCCTCTTTTATCCCTAGATTTGTAACAGGTGTGTGGGGTTTGCTTTCATAGCAAAAACATGCGTTCTGTTTAAAACACCAGTACTTCTGGGGTTGCTGTCATTCAGTTAATATATTCCCTATTTGATTCCTAAGTTCATAGGATAATTCAGAAAGGGACACTAAATAGAATAAAGGGTAAGGAATGTAGAGATCCGCAGTTATTGAACTCTGCATCAGAGTCTCTCCATTTACCAGCCTGCACAAGTCGCACAGACCCAGGCTGAGAGTAGCAGCGACTGCCTTGAATGTCCAAGGTTGGTCCCCTGGGGCCTGGTTTCAGACAGCTGAGCTTTTACTGCTTGTGACAGGAGCTGTGGGAGCTCAGTCCTTCTGGCAACCCACTGAAACGTGAACCTTGAGAAATTAGGAGTCGTATCTCCAGATATCTGGATCTTAAGCTTTTTCGGAATAATCTGTTAAAATTGGAATACTGTTCACTTGTTATCTATAATGTAGCTAAAGATTGAGTTTGAGGAAATTCAAAATTTTAGAGCTCTTCTGCCTAGCTGGCTATGCGTGAGTATTTTAGTGGAGAAGGATAAGCCCAAATTTCAATGAAGAGTTTGGGGAAGGTAAATTGTTACTGCTTTTCAGCTATGCCCAGTGTTTGCTTACCATTGTTCTGAAAGAACGGTAACTTATCCTCTCCAATATCACACTTGAAGTAGAATATTAAAGCAGGTTTTCTTTGGAGAGATTCATATAGCTTTTGAGCAAAGTCTGTTTGAAAGAATCCTCGTTTCAACTAGTTCAAAGTGGTGTGATCACAGAATAAAATAAGCATTTGAAACCTGCTTAAAAGTTCCTTGGGGTCCACTTTACCTCACTGTAACCATTAATTATCTGAGAGTAGAAATTCCCCTTTCAATCTACATTGCCCATGGAAATTTCATGCAGCATAGACCGTCATGTTTTTGCTGTTATTTTAAAAGAAAAAAAAAATCAGCAAAAACCATGCAACTTTAGTTATGTTATTACCTGTCCTGACTCCAAAGCTATTCTCTGCTTACCATTTTCTCCGCACCCCTATGGAGCCTGCTGCGTATTGCCTTCAGGAGTGCACCCCTAAACCACAACCTAAAAACCTCCAGCTGCTAAAAGCAGAACAGAAATCCTTGCACCGTAAGAAGTAAAATTAGTTTTCAGCAATGATGCTATAATCCATCACACAAGACAACTGCAAAATTACTTTTGATAACACTCTCACGTTCCCAATTTGCACAAAAAAGCTCCCAGTCAATACTTGTTACTACAGTAAGTAACCCAGTGCTCTGCAGAATGGGGTCTCTGTTGTATCCACCTAAGTTTTCCCTTTAAGACACACCTGTTAGTGGTAAGTGGTTAGGAATTAGAGCAGTTCCAGTACACTTGGATTTAGCAATCTGTTACGCATTCATCTCAATGTGAAATTTAGCAAACCAAAATTGTGTGATTGGAATTGCATTTTCTTTTAGAGAGACAAAGCAACCAAGGAAAGCTGTTAGGATGCAACCAGTTCCAGTGTGAAGGTGCGGCTGCTTATAAATGCAGCACAAAAAGAAAATATTTTGCAGTGGAAGAGATGTGCTTGCATGCTTGTGGGGATGATGGTTGCACACTCATTCATGCAGCAAAGGAAAGGTGCTGCTGGTTCCTTCCAGCCCTGTAGGGTGTCATATCCATGCCTGTGGCCTCTCCTCTGCTCTGAACCACCATGAGTTGTCCAGTCTTTGTTCTGCAGGCTAGCTCTTGGAGCATGTGTGGCCCAGGAGCACAAGAAAAGCTGTGGTAACCGTGTAGATGAATGAGATAGGGTTGCTGTGAAGAGAAAGATGAGGCAGGAGCCTTCTCTTGCTCAGTGTGTAAGACCTGGCAGGTCTGTGTGTGTGTACATGGGGAAAGTAGCTTTCTCAGTGGTCCTCTGTCAGATCTTCTGGCTGCTCCACAGGAAAAAGCCAGGAATACATAATTATGTAAGAGCCTTAAAAAGCACTTACAGCCTTGACCATGGTTTTCCCTGTCCCTCCCCGCAGCAGCGCTGTCAGGCAAGAAGCTCTTACAGAACAGTATTAGGGTGTGGTTTTTTTTTTTTTTTGGTAAGAAATCAAGACTGGCAGTCTCAAATCTGGGCTAATCTCCTGCTGCTTCTATGCAGAGAAGAAAACACTTCATGCAGCTACAACAATCTGGAAAAAATGTTCTCAGGAGAATCCTCTGTCACATTCCTTCCTGTAGGTATTGTGGAGAAAAGAGCTTTATCGTAATAGCAGCCTCTTATTTTCAAAAAGACGTACCAAGGTTTGTTAAATGGAAGGCGAAATTGGATACAATTAAATGGGAAGAAGTGCATGTTTATAGTAGAGGGCATGGAACTGCCTGCTTCAGAATGGAGTTAGATTTGCTCCGTTCCTCAAATTCTGTATCATGAGGCAAGATTCAGTCTTTCTGCTGTTCTTTTGCTCAGGAATTAGTGGGTAAAATTCTGAGCTTTCACTCTACATAGGTTTCTAATACATATTTTTTTCTTTACATTGTAGGATTGTAATCTTAGTTTTGCAGGGATTGGAAAAGATAGAGTCCAGGCAAAGAAACCTGACTGCATACTTGAGGGAGGTGTGCAGAAACCTATCCAAACACTTCCATCATACCGAGTTCAGGGACTTTTGTGGAAATTAAATGGAATTTTTTGAGTTCTCTGGAGGTTCAGATATGAAGACGTAAACTGTGTATAGACTGATAGAACTGGGAACTAAATCCTGCAGTCCTGACATCCAGTCTAATTCTAGTTATGAACAACTCTGTCCTACTCTTTGTAGACATGGCGGAGTTTTATAATATTTTTATTTGCTTATTTTGCTGTGTAGTTTTACTGTATCATTTAGCTTATTAACTTAATGGCTGCTTGGAATTCAAGTGAATATTTGACAAAGGGAATAAGGTTTTCAGGAGAAAAGGTTTAATTTGTTCCATTGAGATCTATGTATTTTTCATGACTTTTTCTAAATTACCCTAATTTTCACTGACATTTAAGCTCCAGTTTTCCACATTTAATATACTAACATGGAATTATTGAGCATTATCAGTTGAAGGCTTTCTAAATGTGAATACAACAAATATATATGCTATGTTGATGACCTCTTTATATATCCATTATGTGCAGCAATAGTTAAATAGAGATGACATTTTTCTGAACAAAATGAAAGTGTTAATGAGTATTAAATCCACAGTTGCATGTTAAAATAGGTAATGATGCAGCATCTTGACATAATTTGATTTGAAATAATCCATGTTGCTTTGCATGTTATTTTTGCTGCTAACAGTAAGCAGTTTCTCCTGAGTATTCTGTGAGTATAGTGTGCATATATATTTGTTAAATATAATTTCATTACTTTATTGCTTGTTCAAACATAAAATAGGCTTTGAAGTTCAAAATTCCCTCCATGAACTGATGACCTTGGATTTCTTCAAGTTCCCAAGTTTAACACAGAGTCACTGGTGATACAAGCTTTGTGATTTTTTCCCGTAATGAAGAGTCTCTTACTTCAGTGGATCACTAAATACGATATCTGATACTAAAAGCACAGAGCTGTTAGCTAACGTAAATGAAAAGACTTACTTTTATACGTTATTCTTGTTATAGTGTCTCTGTTAAGCATACGATTTAGAAATGGATTTGATGATTCAGATACCTGCAGAAGAGAAAAATGTACAGTGTCAAAACCTTCAGAGAAACATGCCTTTTCTGCCAATATAGCTGGGCTTTGTCCCTTTCCTCTATCATAGGACCCCAGTCTACTAGGAGATGCTTACTTGTAATTGTATAATTCATGTTTCGTAAAGAATACCGAACTTGTGGAATCAGTAACTTCAGTCAGAGCCACTCAGCTGTTATGAATGATGTTTATGATATTAGTTTTTTTCTTTCAATGTTATCCCTTATACCTTTTCATTTTCCTTACATTACTTTGAAAGTGCTTTTGAGCAGGGATTGTGTGTTCAGTTCCCAGGGTGATGCTGTCTCAGGGTTCTAGATCAGAGCCCCCAGGCACTGCAGTTATTTAATGAGGAGTCCAGGTCCTAGATTTGCAGTTTGTGGGAAAAGTACATTGCCTGCTGTAGGTGTTGATAACGTTAAATACTTACTTTCATAAATATGGAAACTACCACCAACCCATTAGGACTCTTTGCAGCTTCTGTGACATTTGTGTACAGCTCATGGTTGTAGTGGATTAGTTGAACCTAGAAAACAGAGAAGGGAAATATTACAATTAAACAGTAGTAAATCATTCCATACGCTGTTTGCAAATACTCTATGTACACCACTTGGTTTGTATTAGGATCCCATCTACGTTCAGGATATTTTGTAACAGTGCAATTTTTCAGAGATTTGCAGCATGCATGATTTTAATAATTTCAGTTACCATCTGGCTTCAACTGGCACAGCACCAACATGTTTTCTTCTAAATTGCCAGTAAGTGAATTTACCCACATCAAGTTATGAATTGCACTGCAGGGGTTGACATCATTTCCCCATTGCAACAGCACTTGCCATAGGCATCAAGTAATCCGTACTTTTCAGCCTCAAGCCAAACACAGGGGAGTCAGGGGTTGATATATTTGTAGAAACATATGGGATGCAGGGTTGGAACTGTTTAAAGCAGTACTTGCAGAATTCAAAATACTAATATTCATTGGCTCCAGATTCTACAAACTTGGTTACAAAAGCTCCTACAGTTAGGTGCTTACTGTATTATAGTTAACCAGGTTCTCCTTAGCTCCTACAGCTTCCCTTCTGCTTGTTAGCTTTATAATTTGCTGGAATTCATCAGAACATGTATTTTAGTTTATGAAGGTATAGTTCATCTCTCTCTCTGAGTAGAAATACATTACCCAGAACAATGTTATTTTCACTTTTTTCTGAGACCACTGGAAACAGTTACAGTATACATTGCAATTAGTAGGTTTTTTTTTTTTTTTTGAGCTGACCAACTTTAATGAACTCATGTGAGGCAGATAAGTACTTCTAAGAAATTGAAAGACTATTTAGCTTTACTTAGCCTGCAGATACATTATCTAGTTTTGAGATGTCCATTAGAAAAGAAAGGTCATTGTTCTGTTCATTCAGAATCACAGCAGCCTGATGCATGTATTTAAAAACCAGGTACGTTTTCCATCTACTGGTGTAAACCAGATTGTTGGTCCAATGTAATCTGTAGACTCGATTTAAATCTGGTAGTCGATGGCCAAAGACTAATGCTTGTAGCAAAGAAATATTACCATATAGGGCTTTCCATGTTTGTGATGAGGAAGAAACTTCTTCCTCTATACAACCAACTAATCAACAACAACAACAACAACAACAACAACAAAAAAAACACCACAAAATCCAAACCCACTGAACTGTCATCTAGTGACAACACTGGTGATTTTGCCTTTTGGATGAATGTGATATCTGGAGCATCACTACTGTAAAGCAGAATACAACTGCAATGATTTCTCGAGAAGAATGACCTCCCTATATAATCTGCAATGTATGTTCAAATTACAAAGACAAAGCCTTGCTATCCAGATATGTTCACCATCATGTATGCTAGAAGTGATCGGAATGATAACAGCATCCCAAGTTATTTGTAACCTACACCATTATTATCTCAGTCTATGACAAGTTGAGGAAAAAATTATGCCTGCAAACTCTGGGAGTATTCAGACAGTTCTACTTCCTATGCTCTGCCCTGACTGTAAAATGTATTTTTCATATGTTATATGCCAGTTACTCAGAATCAGATCTTATAGGAAGGATTTCCTAATGTAAAAATCCCTCAAGACTTGTTTGCCCCCTATCCCTCAATAATGCAGTTTTAGCACTTGGGCACTGATGCAAAAAGGGCAGTGGAAATTCAGAAAGAAAAGAGAATATTTGTGTTAATAAGATTAGATCTTTGGCACATAGCTTTATTATTTACAACTAATGGCTCACAGACAACAAAAAAAATAATAATAAGGTAAGGGTCAAGATTACTGCTAGCATGTGTTAATTTTGGTTACTTCTGTCCTCATTGGATTGGGAACTGTTGGTTGACCTTTTTACAAATCACACAGTAGGCATTTTTTAAGGCAAACAAACCAAAATGGAACAAAAAAGTAAAAATGTCAAAGTAGCCAATGAAGTCATTACTAAATTCTGACAGCTAGGAAGCAGGACGAATGCAGTAAGTTTTCTAAAGGTCTTGTGAAGAATTACAGCATTTATTGTATAGCACAGAGACATTGCAGACTCTCTTGTGAATTACTGAGGAAATAAGGGATGAAGTCTGCTTTAGACTTGAACTGCTTCTGCACAAAGTTCCGGAATAACAATGGATTAGATAAGCTTGGTTTATCTAACAAACCAAACTGTTTAGTGCAGAAATGGGTAAAAGGAAGGACCACGTTCTTTTTCCGCCCTAAGAAACACTGAGTCAATGTCAAGCTCTCATTTTTACTGGTGGGACTTCTGGAAATACAATGCCTAGCGTATATTTGCCACGTACAGGATGATACCTGTCTCAGACCCATGGCAAGGACTCTAATGCGTGGTGCAGTTCTAGGAGGACACGTGGTGCTGCAGTCAGCAGTATGGGGGTGCAGCAGTGCCCTGGCTCTGGTGGAGACCTCTCTTAACATCAGCAACACACCACTCAGTCTGTGCAAAGCTGGCATGCTGGCTGCAGGCAGTCCATAGGTGGTTGTGGGAATGAGTTAACACACTTGAACTGATTAGAAATTAGAATAGATACTTCCTTTGCAGATCCCACAGTGATCTCTCCACTTTTACAAGGAAAATAGTTATCAGAGAGCTTTGTCATCCTTTACCAGTGCTGCAAGTGGATTTCATACCATTTTTTTCCACTCCTGCAGGTCTGTATGCCTCTGCCCCACTCCACCTGTCCTTATCACAGCTCAGACTGGTTCTGAACAGTTTTGGAGAGTGCATTTGAGAAACCTGATTTCACTACAGTTTGAGGTCTCCCCTCACATTGTTGTTTCTCAAAGCACCTAGTGCTGAATGAAGGCTTTTTTTCTTCCAAGAACTGTCACATGCTTTATGTTAGAGTTGTATCCTTCCTCCCTGCATCTGAATCAATTTTAAAGCTGTTTCCATGGCACCGTGGTTAAGTTCATTAGTTTTTTTAATTAAAAAAAAAGAAAGAATGAAACAAGATTGCCCATGCAAGGAGACAATTTTCAAAGTTTCTCACATGGAGGAACAGACTGCTTTAAACAGGTACAAATGAATAAAAGTATCTTAGATATAGAATACTATATGCAGGATTAAAAATATAATTCCCTATTAAACTCTTTCTTTCCAGAATGATTTCTTCTAAACTGCCTGAAATACCTGTAATCTTGCAGTCTGCATTAAATATTATTAGTTTTTTCTATGAAGGTGAAACCACACAACTAAAATTACTTGTATGTGAAAATCTCCCTTTTCCAAATGATGACATTGGATTAAAAACAAAACACAACAAGAGCAAACTTGTGGTACTGGAAGTCCCCTTTGGTTCTGCCTTGAGTTTCAAGGCTCAAACACAATAAAAAATCTTGTTATAAGCTATTGATTTTCTTTGGAAGATTCCCCCTTTAAGATTAATTTGCCACAGAACAACTTATAGCTCTTTGTTTTCCTCAAGCAATAGAAGTTCTATTTTTCAGGGAGTAGAGAATTAAGATTAATTACTCTCATTTTAGCCGATGAAAATCCAGAGTGTGCCCTTGTTCCATCACCCAAAAATGCGCACTGGACCAGGAGCAGACACAGCACTTTTTTAGACAGCTGATATTGGCAGCGCTGGGAATGTCAGCAGGAGCTGGCTGCAGTACGGTAGGGTTAATTACTGAGCGTGCACTCCTCAGCCCTGTGGGCAGCATCTCTGGGGCAAAGTAACAGAGGCTGATTCTGTGGCTTCTCCTCTGGCTGCTGTGGGGAAAAATCTACCTCCCTTTCTCAACACACATGTATGTGTGTTTGGAAGGGTAATAACCTCTTCTTTGCCTATGCTTTGCTGAAGGTCAGCCCTGGGCTCGTAGTACTCGTATTGTTTGCATGGTACTACTTTTCCTCTGCAATGCATTTGGGTTTTTTGATCCTTCACCCAGGTGAAATGTGCATCTTGGGGCTGAGCTAGCGGCAGGATGTCTTCCATGTGGCATTTGGCCAAGGCTCCATGGCTTAGCAGAAGGAGGCAGATTGCTGTGGTGATGATCATGGGTGCTAAAGATTCCAGGGGTTGTTTTCACCAATCTTTTGGCAATTTTTCCAACTTGACCAAAAAGCTTTTGTAATTACAGAGCTCTGTTCTAGGATGCATGCGTAACACTTCTATGAACGTCACATCACTGCAAGATGCTCTGCTGCAGTGAGGTATGGAGAAATACAAATTTAGGATATCACAGCATCGCTTTTTTTTTTTTTTTTTTTTTTTTTTTTGAAAGTCCTGTTAGGAGTAATAGAAATAGCCTTTATTCTCTCCTGGAAATGTTATAATTGAGTGCATAAACATTTTGATTGGTAAATGACAAAGGTTCTAAACCGGGAAGTGAATGGCAGCAGGGAATGGCTAATCTGTAACTGTAACATTTGTATTATGCTGTGCTACCTGTAAAACTGTTGAGACAACTGATTGAGAGTGAGCACAAAGCACATTTCTAGCACAGTAGGGAGCAAAAGCAAATGAAATTGCTCAGGAAGACGAGTTCAGTGTTTGTTTTGATTCAGTGGCCAAGATCTCATTAAGGAAAATAATTATACGTTTTTGATTATGTAAAGTTAAATAAAAAGAGGAAAGGTTATGTAATTTTAGTGTGGCAGATGTCTACTAACTAAAATAATTTTGGGTAAAAAATGAGTTTAAAACTCATTAATAGTGTTAGATAGTCCCATGTTAAAATATATTTGCCATTACAGCTTTTGTCAAACAATTTGGAAAGAGCAGTATCAGCATATCACCTTAGAGTTATTTAAGGCATTATTTTTGTCAGTCCAATCAGGTGTCAGATCTGAGGTCCTCACTTTGTGAGAGAATCATGAAATTATAGGAGAGGCTTCGTTGGAAGGGACCATTAAAGATCTTAACGGGACATAGTCCAAGCCCCTGCCAGGAGCAAACCAATTCTCTTCAGTGTCCAGATTCTAGGATGTGTAATTTGCGTGGCCAACAAAAATGTCTTTAGATTCGTCTTAATTAAATTAGGTGCACCTCGTGCTTCGTGGAAAGTTATAGCACCATCTGTGAGAACACAAACCAGGCTCCTCAGAACCCATAGTCCTGATTTCTCTTGTTTCGCTGGACCAGTGCCTGGCAGTGCTCCACAAACGTAGTGTTACAGGGCGAATGCTCCCGCGTTTGGCAGGTGCTGGAGAACTTTACAGCAGAACAACAGGGCTAAGTATCTCGTGGACTATTCAAGAAAGAAAGAAGTTCACTGCAGTTTGTTCATGTTTAGGCTTTGGAGATGGATGTTATTGTTGTATCTTCCTGAATTGCTGTAATGCTCAAACCCTGTTTGTTCCCACACACTCCCTCCCATGTGAGGAGAATAGATTAAATGTGTCCATGTTTAATTACTGCATTTTGGTGGTTGCTCTTGGCCTGCTCAAGGCACAAGTCATTGCAACTGAAGTGGAGCAAGAACTTGGACTCTGGGCCAGTTCTCAGTCCCTTTTTGCTTTCAGTTTGCCTGTTCAAACTAACAGCTGGAGAGCTGGGCTGGTAGCAGGCTCAGAAGAATGTTGTTAAAACAGTTTAAGAAGATAAAAATTAAGATTTGTAGTAATTCTTCTTGGGGAAAAAAAAGAACAGACATCTGTTTTCATGCACAAGATACTCTACCAAGAAATGTTGGTACCTGCCAAGTCAGTATTGCCCCATACTTATTAATTAACCCGTAACTGTACCTGTCCTATTTCACGTGTCTGAGCCCACAGCAGTGAGGTGATGTTACGTGGTTGTAAATTGGCAACGTAAATTTAACGTGACCATGTAGACTTCTAGCAGTTCACTCTAGCATTTTTTTTCAGAATACTGTTGTTTGAACATTAAAATCAGTTTAGAAGATTTTAGTTTAAAGCAACTTCGGAAAAGTGCCTGAACCATTTGTTTTAAATAATTTTTTCTCTCTTTTCTATCAAAACTCAAGTTCTTTAGGCTGTTGCTGAGAAATGTTGTTGTTTTTCTGTACTGCTTTTGACAGTCATTTCATGATTTAGAAGAAATGCCTAGAAAATAGTGGTTTAATAGAAAGACTTGTCATCTGCATTTATAGCAATATGCCAGCAATTTTATCCTAGATAAATAAAAAAAAAAAAAAAAAAAAAAAACAATTCTCTTTTCTTTAAAAGACTAAGGCTAAGCACACAAGACAGGAACTCAGTTTTCTCTTGTTTATGAGTAGATAACTGCATAGAAGCACATGCAGAGAGATGCAACAATGCATTCTGCAGTAAAGTGGAAATGCGGTTTCGAATTAACTGTACCTGGCTGTGAAATCTGCTTTCCTAGAAATAATTATATCCTAGGAATTAGCACTTAAACAGCAAATGGTGTCTAACATTTCATTAGACCAGTTGGTAACAAGGATGAGCGTGTAGTACCTCTGTTCAGCAAATGGTACCCGGTGGGACTTAGCCAGGGCTCCGCTGGAAGGAGCTAACGCTGCGTTCTTTTCAGCATACGACTTTTTTTTTTTTTAAAGTAACATCTGCTCCGTTAGGTTTAAAGTAATTATCTCTAGTCGCAGACATACAATTGAAAGGTAAGTAAGAGTCGTGAGGTTTTGGGGGCATCTGTTCAAAGGTGCTCAAGCTGGGTGTTTTATTGTACTTCCAAAAGAGAATGTTGCAAGTCGGATCTGAAGCAGACCAGCCATTTTGGCTGCCGACTTGGTATTTTACAACTATGTGGTTACTAATAGAGAAAAATATACTTATTCCTTCTGCCCTCCAGTTCAGTAGATTGTTTATAAACAAATTGCAGCCAGAAAATAAAATAAAAAATCAACATTGACCTGAACGAAGTGTAGAGGATCTAAAAGTATTTCTTTTTTAAAATCTTTTAGTGTGCTCTTATTTCTTTTGTAAGCCTCACTCTAATGGATTTGTGAACAGGAAAATAAGCTATTTTAGCTGATATTCAAAACATGCTTTTTCTATAGGACTACAGTAAAAAGTACAAATTCACCAGCTTAAGAGGCCAGATGAGCTGTTCATGCCTCAGAATTTATTAGGACTTTTCACCTATTTGCTAACACCAAAAAGTTAAGTAAATGATAGGCTAAAAAAATGATTGCAAAAGGCGACAGATTGCTGCCATCCAAATGCTGCCAGAACTGTTCCAAGTGTCACAATCATTTGCACCCTTTCCCAGAGAGTAGGAAACACAATGAAACAAAAACCCAAGCTGAGCCCCAGAGGTACCTAGAAGTGTCTGATGCTGGTTGCTGTGTGACATCGGGGGAATTTTTGACAGGGCAGTCGTTGCTGAAGCCTTCCACTGCTGATTACTCTTACCACAGGGTATTTTTGGCTGCCCTGCCAGTCCACCACTCTTGTCATTCATTGTTAGCAGATGAGCAAGAGCTCAGTAAACATAAATAAATGGCAGTGTTCTGTGATTCACTTTGTGTGAGGATCAAAATTAAGTCTTAAACTCAAATGTTTAATGTTGATTATGTCTTGGATGGTGTAAAATTTCACTGCAAGCTGTAATTTGGCACTGACCCAATCCGTCATCAACAAAAGCTGCATCTTAAGAGACAATAGAGGTAATGTGGGGGAAAAAAGGCTTAGACGAGCCTGTCATCATTCCTGGATTCGTGCAGGATTTCTGAGTAAATGCTACATTTAAATTGTTTTCTCATTTTAAATACAACAGATGCTCAGACTCCATGATGATGAATTCAGTATAAATGCTCAGTTTGGGAGATTCAGTTATATAACAGAGCTCTGAATTTCTGGGAGAATTCTGTATTTCTTCAGCAATCAGTCCAGAACACAGCAGAAGTTGGTTCCTGCAAGTTAAAAACGTGGCAAAACGGCCATCAGTGCTATTTTTGTTGTTTGCTTTGTTACCCTGGGATAGCGTGTCAAAAGGATGCTTGCACAAAGTCACTGAGTGGTGACAGAGATGCATTAAGTTCAAACCTTCCCTAACAATGTGATACCACCATGGCTCTCAGTCTGCCTTGCCGAAGTGGGTGGCCACAATGGGCAAGAACAGAGAAATGTGACAGTGATGGATAAAAGAAGGAACAAAAATAAGTCAATACAATCTAGGCTAGCGAAAACCCAGTTGTTGTTCTAGGGCTTATCTCTTTTGGCCTTATCTTACAATCCAGGAGGCAAATAATAATAATAATAAAGAGGTCAAGCTTATTATATCCCATATAGCAATGTTCCCAACAATCAAAGAAAAGGTTAGCTTTAGGATTACAAACAGAAGCGGAAACCAAGCAATATATTTATCAATTTCCTGGCTACTCATGAAGTTAAAAGTATATTATTAAACCAAAAATATAATTTTCCAGTGGCAAAAATAAAGCATAGGATTTTGTATATATAAAATGGCAATGAAGTGTACACATGATGAAAGCATCGAATAACACTGAGGGTACATTTTTAAGAAGCTATTGGTGCGATGCGTCTGGGGTCCACTTAAGTCCTCACCCAGCTTGTTTGGGCAGCGGCTCCTGCCTAGGACGGGAGGGGAATTTAGCACAGGGTGTGTGAGAATTGGCTGCTCCTGCAGGGAGGAGGAGAAGGAAGGGAGATGGATCTGCTTGCCTTTTGGGAAGAGAAAGCAGTGTGTAAATGTTGAGAATGGATATGTGCAATTGGGGAGATCAACTTTCAAAATGGAAAGTAACGGTGTTGAAATCATTTGTTTAAATAGTGTATCCTATAGAAGTTAAATGTGAAAGCACACAAATGGTCTTATGGGATCTTTCTGAATGATTTATTGATGTGTGCCTTTTTATTTATTTAAATTTTTAAAAGAGTTTCCTTACCCTTTAGTGATTGGGTTGCTCCCATATAACCTAAGAAATTTAGGTTCAACTCCCTTCTCTGCCCTTAAGGAAATCTTCCTACCATTTCTGTCCAGCTTGGCAACCCTGAAGCAGGAAAGCTCTGGCAGCAATATTGTGAGATGCTCAGATGCAACTTTAATGGCACTGGGAAAAGCATAAAGACTACCAAGACAGATAACGAATGTCATATTATGAAGCTCAATTTTTGTTATTGATCTATGGCTGTATGTAACACATCACCCATAAAAGGTGCAAAAAGGAGCTCACAATAAAGTAGTCTTGGCAGAAAACTGCAGGATACTTGGATTTTCAGCATCTTAAAGAGCAATAACAGAGAAACACAAAGCCTGATAAAAGAGGGAGAAAAAATATGAAATAGATATAATTGTCAGTGATCCTACCATTAAATCTTCTAATGCAAGTTGAAGTTTCAAACACAGAAAAGTTTGAGGCAGCCCTGCTTGACACACAATAGCCAAAAGCATTTCTGGAATGAATGTTTTATTGAATTA
The DNA here is from genome assembly GCF_009819795.1 of Aythya fuligula. Classification (NCBI taxonomy): domain Eukaryota; kingdom Metazoa; phylum Chordata; class Aves; order Anseriformes; family Anatidae; genus Aythya; species Aythya fuligula. The sequence continues at coordinate 8,487,909 of NC_045576.1, read as the reverse complement.
TTGAAGTTCCTTTAGGATATTAATACTGGAGTAGATGAGATGATATACTACAGAGTCAGATTTTTAAACATCATTTGAAGAAATCTCACACCAGGATTTCCTGTTTAAGGTGTAGAATCAGAGATGGAGAGGAGAGATGGCACAGATCTGCCCTGCAGGCAGAAAATAAGTTGTCATTCCGTCCCACCCCCCCAGTATCTTGGAAGCTTCTTTTAAATCTAAGGAAAGTACAACTGGCTTTTGTTGTTTATGTAAATTGCTTAAGAGATTTTCACCTGGTAGTGTAAAAGCCTGAAGTTGAGGAATAATGAGTACAGCCAAAACAAGAGGACATGAATTATCTAAGAAGATGAGGTAATACAGCTTAAGGCAGACAACTATAAAATTATCTTGTTGCTAAATGAATTGAGTGACATTATACTCAGTAGGAAAGTTAACCGGCACTTAGAATTTATGCTCTAAGTCAGTTATCAATTATAAAGTAAGCCTTTCAGCTCTATCTTCAGATTTGGTAAAAGAAAGCAGGATATTGGCAAACTCTACTTCACAAATGCAGTGCAGCATAAATTAAAAGGGCCCAAAATGACACACAGCAGCATTTGTTTAGCATAAGACCACATTCTTCTGGGTACCTTCTAAAGAGTACCGAGAATTACCCCATGGTAAGAGCAGCTCAGTACAGCCACACAACGACAAATTAGTTCCGTTTACAAACAGAGGAAAAAGATGATCACAGAAGCCTTTCCTGCAGCCTTAATTATACTGCAGTTGGGTGAAGTTCAAGGATCTAACAGTGGTTTTCTTTGTTAAAGGTATTTTCTGCCATTTCCTGTTTTATATCATCTCTCAAAGCTGCTTCTCTGCATCCACGACAAATAAATGGCTCAGCTTTGTACAGACAGCAAAAGCTCTCCTCTTCCCTTTGTCTCAAACTTTGTAATGATATATTACAGCACAGCAGTTATGTTTTTCCTAACTCATTGGTAATTGTCACCCAGACTAGCTAAACACCAGTGACCCTTGCTTTGCAGTTTGTCTTGCCTGTATAACACATGTGGTTAGAAACAAGAAGACACCTGAAAATCCCATCTAACACCAGGAAGTAAAGCTGAGAGTTAGCCTCTGTGAATATGCCCTGAACCTACACTTATTCACAAGTTTTAAAATTTAATAAGTGAAGGTCACTGAAAAATAATGAGAACCAATTGCAGCGCTTACAGAAACACGCTGGCTGCTGTGTCTGTTTGTGGGCTGTTTGAGCAGTGAGATGCGAGGGCTAAGCCAACAAAAGGGCGAAGAAAGAAAATCGGTTATGCAGACAGGTTCCTCATGAAGGATTGAAGAGCACTTTAATTAGATATCAGCCCAAGGGCTGAAGGAACACTGAGGGTGAAGCTAGGGTGCAATAGCCCTAACCTTAAAAGCAGATCTGCCTGTTGGGCGTTGAGGTTTGTGGAACGGAAGCTTGCGAGCACAGGCTGCTTTGGGGCTCCTGTGTTTTCATGATATTATCTCTGTTTCATTACAAATCTGGAATCTTTTAACCGGTAATTCATCTCTTCACCGGAAAGGGAGGTGAGCACAGCAAAAGCGCTTCAGATCTGCAACACAAGTGTTTTATGTGCCTTTCTTTAAAACATAGCTGAGTGCAAAGAGTGCTAAGTCGTTTAGAACTCAAAATGTGCCTCGTGGTCATGATGGTGGTGAAAGGGGCAGCGATAAAATCACGCTTATCATTTGTATCAGCAGGCTTTCCACATCAGAGAATAGAAGTCAGAGCTTTTCTTCCTATTAGAAAACACAGTCTGTATTCATTTGCAAGACAATTTATGTAGCTGAAATGCTGAAAATACTGGTATGGGAATACCTGAAAGGCCGGATCGATGTTTTTCCTTAATGAAGGAAAACCAGGGGATGTGCCGTGCTCCAAAATGTAAAACTCCTGCAGAAATCTTCAGTCTGTTGGACTTTCTGCTATTAGAAGAGGTGAATTTGGGTGATGATCCAATTAAAGGCTTTGAAATTTGTTTTGTCCATGCAGTAAACTAGTTCCTGCTGGTGGATAGCCTGGCCTCAGCCATGCTGTGAAAGCAGCTCCTTATGCTTCCTGGCAAAGGGCCTGGCCTTCAGAATGTCCCTGTGAGTCCCATGCCAATAGCCCACGCTGTTTACTTCTTGCCACTTCCAGTTCCCACTGAAAGAGCTGTAGAACCCTGAAACAACATAAATGGGGATCTGCAGAGCCCCTGCCACGGGGAAATCACGTCTGAATGAAGTGAGGGGCTGCGAAAGGAGCAGCTGCAGCTGTGCCGTGACTGGCTTTCAGCGTGCCCCATCCCAGCACTCTTTCCTTTAGCCATGTCACTGATCCTAAGTGAGGAAGAGAGGCAAAGGGCAAATGGTGCCTGTCCCTTCCCCTGCCTTGACAGCAGCCACCCCTACCTGCCAAAGCACCCTGGCATGATAATTGTCTTAAAGAGTGAATCGAGGGTTGTGTTTTCCCAGTATGGCCGGGGGGCTGTGTGCTTGCAGTGTGACTAGTGCTGGGCTGTGGCAAATACCACGGTTAGCTTTGGGCCCTCGCCAATCTCATAAAATCGAGCAGGCACAAATATTTACAACTGTTGGAGCGTGGCAACTGGAATGGTCTTGCTCTTTGTTAGATGTGCAAGAAAAGATCTTTTAATTCTAGCACTATCTCTTGTGGATTTTGTGTTATTTTTACCCCAGGAAATTATTATTTACAAATTTGACCAGCTGTGGTTTTTCCAGTTTGTCCTGACGCTGCACCTGCTGCCTCTTTCTTTATTTAATTTCTTTGTTATGTACGTTATCCTCTAATGTGGCTCTTGCACAGCAAACGAGAACCTTTCTCTTAGTGCATAGATGAAATGGAGCTGAAAATTAGAGCAGATAAAAATCCATCTCTTCGAGCTGTAATGTTAAGAACTCTTCAACCAGGGTTAGACACCTAATTGAAGATAATGTTGACTCTCTCCATGACTTTATTACTTTGTCAAGCTTATATCATTAAGTGTGTATTTGATTTCCTTACCTGCAGTAAACAATTTTGTTCTTGTGATTATATGCTGCTTTGTAATGACTGGAGAAGTTGCATTATGCTTTAAATGTAGATAATGCTGTCTCTAGATTTTGAGTTATGGAGCAACACTGTAATTATCGCATTACCTTGCTAAAACATCAAATTATTTGTCAGTGATGCAAAAAAATAGGAACCTAAATGTGAGAAATTATAATAGGAATCAGTACTTTAACAATATCGTTTTGCTAGGCTCTTCTGAGGAAAATATCCCGTATAAATCCCATATAAATTATAGCAATGGGGACTGTATATCACCAAAATGATACCTAACAAAAGATTGATTTGTGATTTTAATAAGTGTAGTGTAAATGCGTAGTATGAGTTGGGCTTTACAATTCATTTAAATATATATGATTAAATTTTATTGCATAATACGTTTCGAGCTGCTAACGCTATAGCCTTTGTAAAGCCAAGTGCTGCAGGTTTAAAGGGGGAGACAAATAAAAACGAAAAAAGTATTCTTTAAAAAAAAAAGTCGTTGAACTTCGAGCCCAGCTTACACCGAGGATTCTGTCTCCAGTGTTCCCTGATCTCCTCAAGCCAAGAAGTTCCCAAATCCTATTAAAAATCACAGGTTTCTCAGCAAACAGCAGGAGTTTTTTCCTGGGAGAAAGGTTTTAATAATTAAAATTAGCTAATACTGAAGCACAGGAGATTATTTGATCTTGTTTAGAAACTGACACTTTCCAGAAGGAAAAAGAATGCAATCTCTAAAATCATTTTGTGGGAGTCAAGTAGAAGAAATTCACCTCAGAAGAGAAGAGGGCAACTCACCAGGGAAATAGTTCTGCTCAAAATAATTGTGAGCTTGAACATCAAGGTTGAGATTTTTAGGATGTTTCCAGAAGAAAAAGAACAAAACTGTAAGACTCGCAGGATGAGATGTAAAAATGTTTTTGTTACTGCTTCGGGGCATTACAGCTCTCAGACACATCATATGAAGTTGCTGTTGGCTTTTGTGCTTCAGCCCAAATTTCAGTTTGTCTACTTTTGCCCATGTTATTTCAACTAAAACCACCTGTTTTATCAAGGCAGTCTGTATTCCTGCACGGAACTGAAAATGTCCCCATTCCTTTAATAGGCTGAAATTTTGCCCTAGTAGCCCCTGCTGCCTTTGGTTACTGCCAGCACATGAAAATACGACATCAGAAACACGTCAGTGGATGCATGTGCCCAGTAACAGCAGGGTTGCTTTTGGGCCATGCTCTTTCCAGACTTCCCTATAACGCAGGCTGTGTTATTTAAGCCCATGACATACTCCTTGCCCATATTCTGACCCACATATTCCTCTGCTTTTATGAACACCAAACTTGTCCCCTGCCCTCCTCTGTCCTGTTTCTTCCTGTCACTTAAAATCCATCATTCTTCTAATGCTAGCACTGTTATCCAGCTGTGCCAGTCCTCACTGCGCATTTCCCAGAGACGCAAAATGGTCCTCCAATCTATCCTACTTTCCTTTCACAGTGGTGTTAAGAGGTTAGTGAATATATGTCTGAAACCACGCTGCTTCTTTTTCAAGGGACTGTCACAGTGGGAAAGGGCAGCACTGCTGCTCTGCTGTCTACATCATTTGGAGGATGTCACAGGTTGCTCATGCAAATGTTTCTGAAAGCACAGAAAAATAAGTTCTGGGTGCTCTGGCAGGTTACAGCATCACACCTCTTCTTTGTGCTGCCAGACTTTATCTATGCATCATGCTTTTTAGCTTTGATGTTGCGTAGTTAGAGTCATTGAAGGTCAGGAATGGAACAAACAAATAAGAAAACATGTTAATTGTGTTTTTTGAATTATTACTCTCTTTTTATTATAAGAGCAGAGCAACATTAACATACAATCCAAGTGTGTGGTGCTGCAATTCAGAACTAATGCTGTAGGTACAATAAAAAAACCCGCAGTTTTCTTGACCTGTTTGATTACCCCTGTTTGATCTCTTTCCATGGCAGAATAAAGGAAAAATAGATCATCTAAAAAAGTGGAGAGGGAGGCAAAACAAGACTGGATGAGAAAGCAAACTGATGGATGTGCAACCAACTTTTCACATTTCCAAATTTTGGAGCAAAAGCTTTGACAGTCTGTAATATTATAGCTAAGCTAATTGCATTATCTGAAGTGCTACAGCCTACGTATGCTGTTTGTGTTGAATAAGAAAAACAAAACCAAACCAGCAGTGACACAGGACCTGCCTTTACCGTAGAACATAGGCGGGACAGCGTGCACAAGCTAAATTTATTTGTACTCTGAATAATGATGTGAGACTACTGCAGATGTACTTGTGATAAATGACCTCGTGTCCTTATTATCTTTGCTAAAACTCCTAAGGTTTAATTAAGGAACAATGAAACAGAACTCACTTTTTAGCATTTTTCATGCTCTTGCTGTGCTTTGCGAGTGAAACAGTCAGTAACCAGCAGCAGCGGAACATCGTGGAGTTGGGGCATGGCAACTGCCAGCAGACATCAGTCCTCCTGGCAGCGCTGCGAGTTTCATGGATGGCACAGGGGCAAGTTAAGCTTGCTCACAGGTCTGTGTACTTTTATTCACTCCTTATCCTTGCACTATTCTCAACCAAGTGAAAGTCTGGTGAACAAATAATTTCATAATGGATAAAGGTAGATCTACACTGACACTGCCATGCTCTGTAGTTCCTACTACTTGGCAAAGACCCTGATAAAACACTTGTTCCCTTGGCTGAGGTTCAATCACAGGTCACTGTTGCAAAGTAGGTGAGACAATGTTATGTGGTATTGAATTGCTCCCTTGCAAATGACTTCTGTGCTATCTGCTTGGATTTTCCAGGAGTTCTTTTCCCACTAAGTACCTATGACCATTCACTCCCATCTCTGCTGCAAAAATAAGCTCTAATCTCACTACAGGCAAAACTTTTGAACAGTAACAGCAACAAAAAATTAGAATGAGAATGCTGCCATGGCAAACAAATCTTCAATAAATGAGCTAGACAGGTCAGAGACAGCAGTAGCCAGCAGCTGGGCTTCTGTCAGCTTCTCAGACACTAGTGTCCTTGCAGTTCCTCCACTGTTAATAACAAATGGGGAAAATGGTCCAAATAACTAGCAGCAGTAAAAGCAAAGAAGCCTGTAGCAGTTCCATACTACAACCTACTTAAAGCAGGAGCTGCTTCCATTGCTTCAGAATAGGAGGAGGAGGAGGAGGTTTTTCCAGAAGCAAAACACATAAGACATCCTAAGCAAAAATAAATAAATAATAATAATAATAATAATATATATATAAATATATATGTGTATATGTATATATATAGTTTTTTTTTTCCACCTAGCCAACTTCCACCTGGTCCATTCACTCACGGCAGCTCAGCTCAGTGCAATTGCTGCTGTTATTGTCCTGTAAACATACAGCTCGTAGCTGTCGCTGGACTGACCCCTCTAGAAAACTTGGCCCAAATCCCTGAAATCTGATGCATTGCAGCAGGTCACATACTCAGACTTCATATTACTAAGTCACTGTTGGTCTTTCTCAGTCAGTGACAGTTTTACTGGCTGCAGCTGGAGGTGTTCTCAAGGCTTTACATGGCTTTTTTTATTTACATGGTGCCATTGCTGTAAGTTAGATTTCCCATATGAATTAAAATTACGAGGGAAGACTCGTCATTTTGCTGTCACTGCTGTCTTGCAGCTTGTTTTGTAGAAACTGATACGGCTTCACTTTCCACATAGATGATTACTGTAAATAATGTATACAAATGGAATGTGTGCATGTTAAGGAAAACTTGGTTTATTTGCTTCATTTATAGCAATGTGATAAAACAGTTCTTTAGTTACAGACCTACTGATTGGAATCAATCAACATCTCAGAGTTTGAACGCTGTCGAAAAAATTAAATGGTTCAATAAATCTGAGATTATACTTTCAAACAACAATTACTGTGTATTTAGAAATATTTTAATATATTTTAACTCTATCAGCATTTCCTAAACTTTGAAGATGCATCTTCGTGAATTATTCTCACTGCTTCATTGACTTTTAATATCGTCAATGCTTACAAGCCTCCTGCATTTCAAAAGAAAGTACTTTAAGGCTTACTTAGCTTGGCATATTTTCTATGCTACAGACTTCAGTATTTGGCAGGGTTTTTATCTGCCTCTTTTGCTATATTTATATTACAAGTTTGAAGGTCTAAAAAGCACTTGATGTGAGATAGCTGCAGGTATAGATGATAAAAGTTTTTCTGGGTGGCAGAATGTTGTGCATATGTGATGGGAAATTTGTGATTGCCTTTTAATGGATTTGGATGTTGTAGTCTGCACAGGATGGTGTCAATTGGGGTGATTAACTTTTGTTATAGAAATAATTACAAGATCTTCCTCTTCTAGATAACCCATGAATTAATTTTGAGGAAGCAGGTAGGCAACATTTCTGGGACGTTGACTACATCACGACATTTTGTGCTTTGCTCTCTCCACTGTGCCATAGCCTGTTGTCATCGCTGCAGTTGACTCAGCCTCTCTCTCAGCCTACCCATTTGTAAAATCTGCAAAATAATTATACTGCAAGGTAATTGATAGTTAATGGGGAACGTGTTAATGACTGCAAAGCATTTGACAAAAAGCATTACAAGGGATATCATTATTGTCTGCAGTGAGCAGCTATCAGCATTTGTGAATATCCACGGGGAGCACGATGTGACCGCTTCCAAACCCTGGTCATATCTGAATTCGGTTTTTGGTTCAGGCCCAACTCTAAACAAAACAACAAACTAAAAGGAGACAGATGGTCTCTTCCAGCTCTTTGCTGCACTTTTCTTTCCCTCTAACAAACATTAAAGGAGAGATTTTCAGCTGATATAAGATGATAAAACTCAGTAATTCTGTTAGTTTCCTAGACTTTCCCCACTTTTTTATTTTTTATTTTAAACAATGTAGGTCTTTAGATTTAATCACTGGCATTCACTTTGAGTTATAAGCTGCCATTTTTAGAGCACAAAATAAGGAACACAATCTAGAAATGCACTGGTAAAATCGATGCACTTCAAGCTAGCTGAAGATTGTTTGATGATCACAAGCAAAATATTGATGAGTTTACAAGATTATTTGAAAGACGGATGGCATCACAAAACTGATGCGTTCTGGGCTAGCAAAGAATTCTGTTCATTTTAAACAAAGGAATTCATCTAAAAATAAGTAATAGCACGGTCCTCCTCATTTTCTCTTCAAGCAGTGTTTCCATTTTATTTTAGAAATCTTAACATTTTAGGTCATAAGATTGAGCACAAAACAGAAACAAGTTTTCCAAAGTACTGTGAGAAATTATTTGGTAATGTATTATGTATTTGTAGTAAGATTAAATGAATATGAAGTTCATATATAAGATCATAGCGGAGCCAAAACATTTTAAATTTATATGGGTCTAAATATGGATTTAACTATTTTAAATCCTGTTTTCCATCCTGCTTTCCTGGAATTGTGTCCAATTTTGTCATGCTCCCAAAAGCTACAATTGCATCACAAACATGCCCTACTGTACTTTGCGTTTATCAGAATGCCCACAGTTCCACATTTTTTTTAATGGGGCTGATAATGCATAGGAAGATTTATGGGAACAGACCCCAGAAATTTTGCCTGGAAACTCAAAATTCTAACAGAAGATTTCCAACTTTCTTTGAGGCATTTGTCTCCAGCACTGAATATATCTAAAATGTAGGTATGTATTTTCAAATAGGAAAAAGGATACTGAATTTTACTTTTTTTTTTTTTTTTTTTTTTTACCCTGCCTTTTTTCCTTTCATCATTTGCCTGAATTTTTAGAAGAAAATCCTATGAGAATGAAACAGATAGGCATTCATTAGAATCCGAGAGAATAAAGGTGATTATTATTATTATTTTTTTTAATTAGCTGCCCCAGGGAATAGCTCTGCCAGTTCGGATGGAGAAGAGTTCCTCTATTGTGCCTTTTGTGACTTAGGAATAGGAGATAGGGAGGCTCTAAGCTACAAATCAAACAGTGAAAATCCTCTTAACTGAACACACCCTTGGGCTTCACACAGAATAAGGCCTTGGAGTAATCAGAAGTAGAACTAGTTGGGATTTTTTTTTTTAATTTTTTTTGCTGAAACAGTGTTTTTGGTGGAAAATGCTTATGTGTCAAAACCAAAGTACCTTGTGGAGGGAACTTGATTTGAAAGAACTTTTGCTGAAACACAAACAGAGGCTATGGGAAGCCTCCCTGATTTCCTGCAGGCTTGTCTAGTGATTCAACCCAGAGCCTGGGCACCACCCTAGCTTATTTTACAGTAATTTCTTGGTTTGCCTTTGGTGTCCCTCCACTCAGCAGGGCGGTAAGTATGCATAAGGGTTTGTTTGTAGGTACAAGCAGATTGTCAAAGGGATGATCTGGGCACGTACAACATGGGAGCCTTGAGATTTCTGCAGAGAACTTTGCTTTAAAGCCGAACAGGTAGGGAAGCAGGAAGGCACAGGGGCAGGGATGAATTGCACTGTTCAAAACCCCAGCAGCAGCCTTCTCCCTGGCTTGCCCATTAGCCACCTCCCTGGAAGCAACTCACAGCAGCCACTGCTCTAAAGGTAAAAATGGAACAGTATGTGCCAAAACCTGATTTAACTGGAACAATTTTGGTGCAGTAATTTGGTTTTCAGGTAAAACTGGCCCCATAGATCAATGTCACAATACTCTTTAGAGACAATCCACAAACCTCAAAGCCACAAAGTGACTTCACAAGGTGCAGAAGCAGAGCTCTGTCCATCTCTTTGGCTATTTGTTTCTGTGTTTGAAGCATAGGCATGTCCTGATAAAGGAAAGTGGTTTTAAGGGTTTTGAGTGATTTTAGGGTTTTAAAATAGAGGATTTTAAGTTTTACCAATGATGGGTTGTTCTGCAAATGCTTAAGGTATTTTTAATTATGCTTTTATTGGGAGCATATTTTTCTGATATTTTATTAACCTTTCACTGTTTTTTATGTGAAGAGAGCAAGAAATGAACATTAACCTCAAACCACTTGACAGCTGGAGTACACTTAGTTCTAAGAAGCCTTTTATCCTTCTCTGAATCACAATTCCTTATTTCAGACAAGTGCACCAATTCATCGTGTATGCATATTACCATAAGCTTTTTTTCTTTTTTTCTCTCAGATAAAAATGGTAAGGGTTTGTTTCTTGCTTCTTCTGCAGAATCTAGAACCAAATTTGAAAGCCAGACTCCTCTACTACTTGATGTAATGATTTATAGCACAATGAAAAAGTGCTGCAATGAGAGTTTGGTGGATTAGGGCAGGAGGAAGAAACTTCGTGGTATACAGCCTTACCAGGGTGTTTCAGACTTGCATGGTATGATGGAGAAAAGCAGCAGGTAATTGATAACTGGGTGGCTGAACTCTCACAGCCATGGATGCTGTTAGATTAAGTCCTGAATGAATGTGAAAAATAACGGGTCTCTGAAGGCAACGTCCACCTGCTTTGCTTTGGATAGACTTCAAGTTATCTGTCTGGCTTGGAGATAGCGGCTAGGACTGATAGCTAAATCCTCGATTGCTTTGTGATTAGATTGTCAGAGGACCCGAGGAACTAGGAAAGCAATTACTAAAGGTGAAAAGAGCAAAAAATCGTGTAACAAAATATGCCCAGTGTATAACGTTCACATTGAATATGCCTTCTAAATAATAAACCCCCTGGCTTTTATCCATAGGAATTATGTATTTGAGAAAATTTTACAGCTGCTTCTGATCAGACCTGTTCTGAAGGTTAAGCAGATTGACTGTGTTACTGATTCTGTTATTAGCAGAATTTCCTGGGCCTAGATGGCAGTGGCATGTTCATATGTTGATAAGAAAGAGTAAATAAAAACTGAGGTGATGGAAAGAGATGGACAGTAATGGACTTGCCCTTTCTAGCTAAAATCCAGAACTCTCTTTGCCTTTGATGGAACTTCCAGAGTAATAACTTGTGTGTGATGCTTTTCTCTTGTGCCCGTGGCAAACTGTCAGTTAGAAAATGTGTTCAAGGTAGTTAGTGTGGAGAAAAAAAAAAATGGGGGTGGGGGAGAGAAAAACCTACTGTAAAGTAACTTCCTTATTCTGTTAATTTCTGCTGAGTTTTAATCCAGCAAATCTTGGCAGATGTGTGAAATAACGTGTAATAGTTTATCCAGAGATAAGAGTGCAGACAGGTAAAGGTGAGATGTTAAAGATAAATGGAAAGGAAATGGTCTTTGAGAAAAGTTTCAACCTTGTCAATTCTAATTCTCTGTAGAGTTAACGCTGATGTTATTGTGCCCGCTACTGCGTGCTAGTTTAAAGACAGATATGCTTGAGAAACTGGTGTAATAGTAATAACTTTAGAAGGATATGCCTGTAAAACAGTAACTACAACTTCAGTTTACTTCCCTTTATTGTTTGTAAAATATCCTAATCCATTATCTATTGCAATTTTGTCCAAAGAAAAGAGTGTTTTAAACAATTTCCTTCTCAGCCTTTACTGAAAGCATCAATAAACTAGGCGGTTAAAATACCATACTTCAAAGTTAAAGTATTTTGACTTTCCAGGAGGCGGCGTATGCCAGTGTGCTTTTAATTAAGGAGAGGTCTGCAGTGATGGTGGAAGGTCAAGCCAGTATGCTAAATGAGAACGGTAACTCTGCAACAACCTCACAGTGTTTCCTGAACATGTAATAAAAAATCAGCTAGAATCGACATGATTTAGATGGCTTTTTACTAAGGCACTAAAACACCTCTTAAGAAACTATTAAACATAAGGTAAGGGACAAAGACCTAACAAAGGAGGAGCTGAAGCTACAGAAATAAACTGAAGGTTAGAGAGTTAATGGTAAGGCTTCACAGCTGCTACTGTATATTAAAAAAAATAATAATAATAATTACCAGGGAGGAAGGAGACTTCAGGCCCCTCCCTGGAGATAGACTCCTGGGCTCCTTCAGTCCCTGGAGGCTGTGCTCCCTGCCCCATTCAGGTCCCAGGGAGTGAGCAGAGCACCTGGGTGGGATGTGGAAAACCCTGTAACGCTATTTTTGCTCCTTTCTTTGCCTGATTTGGACATGGGTGTGAGCCAGGAATTCCTGCCTTCCCCAAGAAGGCCTGGCCAACAAGCTTAAGGTGTACAGAAATGGGGTCACAGCTGCTGTCTGAAGCGCTTCCATTTGTAAAGAGTAACCTCAAAATTACTGAAGACAGCTTCCAAAGTGAATCCCCGCTCAGCAGGCTGTAAAGACCATTCTTACTCTCTCTGGCCCTTAAGAGCAGCTGCGTTCGACTGCTCTCAGATATGAAACAACTCAGTGCAGTCAAGATATGTGTGGCTGTGTGAGTGCCCAGCACCAAACGTGCAGGTGTCTGAGGAATTTCACTGGGTTTGGTGGTGATGGATCAGTATCTTGAAAGTGTTTTGTGTCATCTGTTACTTGACTTTGGATTCTTCTGTTAGTGGTCTGATTGCCAGCATTCATCCTCCAGCTCACAGGCAGTATCGGGTAAAAGAGACTGGGCTAAAAAAGTTTTATGCTCTTTGCAGTCAGAGGGCAATGGTTAGTATGTACATAACAAATCATACAGTCTTACCCAAGGCAAAACTGCATTGTCTTCATTAGAATTTTGTCTAGGGAAACGATTGCAGTAATTGTTCCCCATTTTTTATTCTTTTGGTAAATTGCAAAGATGATAAAAATTCACATACACTAGCTTTTTATTTTCTTTTGCGGTTGTCCAGGAACATTGCTGCAAGAACTTTTGCATAAGGAATTAGTTTGATTCCTCCTTCTCTGGAACATTACATTAAATGTATTTGTGGAAAAAGTTAAAATTTACAAGTGTAATGGAAAAATCATTACCAAGTAACATAAAACCCACTGCAGAATGAACACAGTTTTTTTGGCTGCAGAGGTAAATTGCTCTTTAATTAAAGAAGAATCACCCCATAGCAAATAAAGTCACCCCAAGCAAATTATAATAATTTGGAATAAGGCAAAATGCATACTTCATAAGTGACAGTGGAGGTTTAGAGGGCTGAATGTTTTAATGTCCCAGTGGTTTAAAAGAGCAAATCCTACAGCTGCTACTCTAAGCAGAAAAACTCCACCTTATTGCTTTATGATGCTGGATTTTGAAATTGAGGCACCAAAGGGATTTAGATTATAGTCTGTGACAGACTGTGCTCTGAGTACATCGACACTCTCTTCCACTTCTCCCTCCCACCCAAAAAAGAGAACAGTTGGTAACTGAAAAGTAAACATGAGCAAAAAAAAAATACTTATTACTAAAGGGATCTGTTTCACTCAGTATCTAAGTGATTCAACTTTTATTATTCCATGCAGAAGATATTTTGTCATGTTGCTACATTAATACAAACTGACATTTTCATAGAGCTTGCAATTTGCTTGGACAGTTCTTACAGTTCTCCTAATGGATGAATAGAATGAATCCATCAGATTCAGAAAAGTAGTTTCCAAAGACGAAAAGTTTTCTGGCAAGGAGCACCTGCATATGTGTAGATAATGAAAAAAGAAATAAAAATGCAACTCTAAAAATCTGCACATAAGTTTCTTAAATTTCAATAAATATCAGACAGTGTCTGTGGAGCCTGTATCACAAAATCTCAAAAAGCAATATACAGAGGCAAAAAATACTGGATGTCAGAAATGGAGCTCCTTGTGCCAAGCCTAGAATATCCTACATGGAATCCAGGAAGAATAACACTGAGAAATATAGGGGATTTGGGATTTGGGTGCTTTCAGAGTTAGGTGATGGAACAGCAAACATTTGCAGAAACATTTCTGGTTCTTGCCAAAACTGACTTGAGAGTAGAAGTCCTATCACACATGAGTAGAAGAGGATTGTAATACCGTGTAGCAGCTGGTACCTTAGCCTCAGCAGCTTTTCATTCATTGCTTTAAGAATAACTCCCTTAAATATCATATATGAAATTTTCAAATACATGCATGTATGCATGTCTAACAATTCCTAGTCACATGCCTTCTATAAATCAGTTAATAATTTAGAGAAATCAGGTGATCTCAGTATTGTTAGTTGTCCGAAATGTTAAGCTATTTCATTATTCCAGAAAGACTTGATGCAATTTATTTGGGGCAAAGTCTAAATAATCAAAATGATGACACACTTATATAAATGTGAGAAGGAGCTTCATTTATTTGATGTGATAATGAACTATAATTTTTCACCCGCACTCCTGGCCCCAAATATCACAGTAATCTGATAAAATGTAAAAGTACAAACCTAAAGTTCAAAATCCTGTCTGAGTACCTGAAATTTAGTCCCAAATTTTATAAGTGGTTAAACACTTGTTCTAAGGCATTCAAACTCGAGATGGCATCTAATGATTGTTTGGGATTATAAAATTAAATGACTTCCTTTCAATTATATGTTATCATTAGTCTTCCTGCTAAAAGAAATAAATATGTAATTTTCCCCACGTATCTTTTCCTTAGTTTGTATCCTACAAAGAGCCATAGCTGCAGCGAGGCCCAGTCCCGAATCCCTGTTTGTGCAATAACTGCGCTTCTGTGGCTTATATACCAAGAGAAACAGGCTATTACAATTTGATTCAAAGAGAAGCATTAAACTTTTCCAGTTTTGTCTGTGCATTCAGACTTAGATGTATGATAGAAACTGTAAATTCTTCCCCTTGCAAAAAAAAAAAAAATCAGTCAAAAAACTCATTTGTATTTCCACTGCTAATCAAGTTTCGGGAAGGTGAAAAATAGCATTAATGGTATTTATGATATCAGAGGCTGATTGCACATGAAGTAAAATTCTTTATTGCTGATATAAAGTTTGAGCATATATAATTTGATTTGGTGTAATTATTTTTTTCCCCAGGGAAGGATAAAACAGGCTATTTCTAGAATCTAATTTTCCTTTAAAAATGGCAGCATGACTACAACAGTCCGAAGTGTAAGGCTGACTGCAGGACAGGCATTGCCAGCAATGCAGCCATTCTGATGAAACAGCTTTACTTGCTGCATTTTTTTTTTCCTTTTTATTTATTTTTCTCTTGATGGTCAGCAATTTATAGTTGCTATACCTCCACTTGATTCTGTAACTTCTCCTGGCTACTGAATATTGGGATTTGTTATTTTATGAGCATATATTACCTTGGAAGATGGCTCTCTATAGCCAGAAGTAGTACAGGAAGGAACATAAGTTAAAATTCAGTGGTTCTACTTCAAAAGTGTTAATGATGAAACTGTTTTTGAAGGTCACCAAGGATTAAGATCTGTTTTTAGCAAGCAGCCGGTGTAGGAAGTACACTGTATTTTATTGTAAAATATGCCATAAAAAATAATTCTGTCCATATTCCTGGAAATTCTGCTTTCTTCTGGATTCCAATAGGGTAAGTTCAAAAGGAGAAGCTTCCTTGATAAGAAATCCTGACTGCATGTTCCATTTTAAATATTGTCCATTTGCTGCTTACAAAATATCTGGATGTCAACACATTATTCTGACTGCTGCTTTAAATTGTTATTACCGCCACGTAGGCATGGATGTTCAGACAGTTCAGTTACTGCCTGGCTTTTCACCCATTTTCAGCTTCTGATTTCAAGGAATCTCTGTCATCTCCTCTCTTCACAATTCGTTCTATAATTCATATAAGTGTATATAAATGAAAACCTGCCACAGCAAAATAACACCAAAATCTAATGGAACATGAAATCAAGTAAATGGAATTTGGTGCAGCAATTAGTTTGCATTTTAATCTGCAGACCTGTTTATTATCCGTCAGCAAAATAACCATTAAATGTGTGTAACTCAGATGCATTGAATTGTTTAAGAAAGAAAAACAGTCAGGAGTCAGAAGAAAATAATATGAGAAATCTGGGAAATAAACCCACCATTGCGATTTGCAGTGCTAGATTTTTCTGGGAAATTCTTTCTGTATCTCATGAACCCTGCAGATATTTTGTAGCTTAGAGTTCCCTTTCTATATTTCCCTTTGTTGCTACTAGGGGGTAAGTTACTTGTTCAATTGGTATGCGCCCCAAACTTTTGTAGCCTTCAGTAGATTATCGTGTATTGTTTCACGTGGTGGTTCTGGAGCAGTATGATCCATACCTGACAGGATCCATACTGTACAGTGAATTGAGTATTACCTTTTATCTTTCCTCTCCATTCATACTGTACCGCTGTCGCCTACTGTGCTATTCCTGGTTTCAGGTGCTGTAAACATCAGCAACTCCTTTGCTTTTGCTTAGCAACTTGCTTTACCACCTCATGTTTTGCTGGGAAGTATTCTGGGAACATTTAAAAATAATTTTGATGATTTTCACTGTATAAAATAGCATAGGTTTCCCATATGCCTCCCTGCAAGTCTTATTGCCTAGATTATCTCGCTGGTCTCTTCCTTGGACTGTGCCTTCCCCCCCACCCATGGACCACATTTTTGGATCTGACAAGATTTCAGGCTATCAAGGGGGGGTTGTGTGTGAGAGCACATAGTGTTAGAGGGGAGGCAGCATGGAGGCACTGCCCTACTAAATCACATCTCTGTTAAAATGCTGAAGTTACTTATAGAGCCAACTGAGAGTGCAAAGGAATTTCCAATGGACAACTGAGAGCTCAGAAACTGGCAGACCACAGCCAGGTGTGAATAACCCTTGTGCTGATATCGTTCAATCCTAATTTGTTATTTTAAACAGCAACCCCCCCAACTGAAAACATGAAATTGATTTGGGTTTAGAAAAACACAATATTTATGCATTAATGAATAAGCGTGTCTTTTGGACTGTAACTCTGCTTTTTATGTGCATAAATATGTTATAAAACTTGTGGTGGAATCCACCTATAATATTTAGGGTGGACAGAGGTGCACTCTTGCACCTAATGCAGGCGTTCGTCTCCCACTGGTTTTGAATTACTCACGTGAATAGCCTCCTTATCCTATGGTAATGACAATACCACCACCTCTTCCTGATTTATATTCTATTCCTCTAGCAATTTAATTCATTATCCTATTGACTTTCTCCTCTGAAGCTGAACATTAATCTGAAGGTTATAGAGATTTTACTAAACCACCCTTCCATTAGACATGTGTTCCCTCATCTGGTACTTTCCTCAGAGGCTTATTTTTCAACATTAATCAGCACGGGAGTACAGTAAACTTGTCTGCTGGCTGAAATACTTAAAAATGACCTGTATCATTTCATAGGCAATTTCCAAAATGTAACACAGATGGCCTGTGGCAACTGACAGATCTGAATTTCAGACTTTTTCTGCAGGTTGTTGGCAGGAGTGCCCGCGGCATGGGGCATAGCAGGGGCAGGCTTGCACCCTGCCTGCTACAGGAAGGCAGCTGTGAAGAAGCTGGAGGCTGCTGTCCTCTGTGCCCAGCCCCAGCAGACCTGGGTGAGGAATCTAAATGTTGGGTAGGGAACTGTGTGGAGAAACATGCTTTTGTGCAGAATAGGCACATAAGTCAACACCTGAGCCAAATTTCACATGGGAGTCACAGCTGAACATTTCCTAGCTGACAAGTTTTGGAAGAAGATGGGGGCTTTATCAAATGAAAGGAGACATGGGTGGTTCGCTTACAGTTTCCTCTGATGTACTAATCAGCCGTGACCCGTTGTGTTTTGCCTACATAACTGAAGTCATAGTTTATATATGGTTACATCCTGTGTGTTTCATAAACGTTCTTCTGTTTGCTATAAGCAGTACCAACAGAAGTAATTTGGGGGAGACTATTTGGAACCGTACAGGCAAATCAAAGTTGTACCAAAGGTCTCAGTGACAAAATCACTGCTGCTGATTTAACAATTGAGACCATTCTAATTCTGCAGCAGGCTGGATTAAATTATTCCATCTGGTCTGATGCTTCTCATAGGCTGTTTATCTGTCAGTCCTGCTTCTAAAAATATCAGAAGTTGGATTTGCAACACTGATCTCTCTGATAAGTAATCCTTTAGTATCATTAGAAGTTCCCTACTCAGGGAAAGTTTGCCTGCTTTCACATAGAAATCAAAGTAGTAGAAGAAGGCTGATGCCATGCTCCTTTTCCCACTCCTGTTTTCTTACGTTTTACTTGGTTTTCTTAGGAGTTTTTAGCAGTAGTAGAAGTAAATCTCTGTTTCAAATGCTGTGCATAGTGTTCACTTATCTAGTTAGTGTTCTGGCTCTCATTTTATTTCTTATCACTGTGTGTTTATAATCTGTCAGTGGGTTTTCAAAAGGTAACTTGGTGGGCAGAGAAGGATGTTTTTTTTTTTTTTATTTAATGTATTCTGAACTATGGCCTCTTGTTTGAGAGTTTCTAGCTATGGAATATGTAAAAAGTGCATAACCCTATATAATTAAGCTCCTTAACTTTCTTTTTAAAGACTACTACTACAATGCATTACCATAAAATGATTGGAGCTCTCCTGCAGCATGCTCATTCATATATATATATTAGGAAACAAAATGGTGTTGACTTGTAAGATTTTGCCACACAGTAATGTTAAAGGGCCCCATTTTCAACATGAACCTTTTGGATGTTCAGATCTATTTAATTTTTATTTTAACAATGTAGACAGAGCTTGAACAGCAGCAGTATTCAGCCATATTTTCTGCTGCCTCTGTCTGAAAGAAGGGTCTTTTGTTAAATGACACAGACTCGGAAGGATTAGAAGCAGTTTTGCATAGAGTTATTAGGCAGCAGACAAGATTGATTCGTGTCCTAGCTGGGGACTTTGCTTGAGCCAAGATTTTCTTTTAATTGTTATAATAAAGTAGGATGCTTATGCAAGGAGTAGAGAATTGAATGCACTCAACTATGTATCTGAGGGACAAGCAAATGCTCAATTTATTTAAATATTCCAAAGCCTTGCATTCTTTCCATGTTAGCAGTGTCAAACATATTGTCGATAATCTGATACACAATTTTAAAGCCCTTATACTCAAGCTATTTAAGCATTAGTTCACTTATTCTGTCTATTAAAGTTATAATTATAGGCTAAAAGGTAACCAGATTATTGTAGAGATCTCTCCTGACAGCCTTTAACACCTAGTTAGATGTTAAAGCCTGGAAATTACAAGTCTCTCAGTATCACTCAGACACAGTACTTCTTGAAGCAAATTGCTATTTCTAGATTGTTTCTCATTCCATGGTACTGCTCCAGTGCTCTCCAGCTTGCTCCGAGTGCCTCTGTACTTGTGGAACATCTTCATTAGGAAAAGAAAAAAAAAGTTCTAACAAACCTCTTGCTTAGCATGCATCTTAGGTTGGATTTCCAGATGTGTAAACACACTGCTCCTAGTTCAAGATGTGCTGGGGCCATCTGACAGCTTCTGCCTTCTCTGATTTGGATTTCACTTGGGGTGTTTGAGGCAGTCTAGCAGTTTGCCAGTGCTGCTGCAGGTGCACTGCTCTTTCGCCCAGCTGCCGCCCAGGGTCCCTTTTCTCTCTCCAAAACACTGACTTTAACATGCACTGGAGAATTCAGCATCAGTGAAAGTGAGGGGACAGAAATGGATGGGAGGAGAGAGGAGGAGGAACAATGAGCTGATTGTGGTCTACTCGAGTGCATCGCACTGCTTGAGTAACTTCATCCCTGGGCATTGTTTCCATGGCAAACTAGAGGTTGCAGTGAACTCCACAGTGATCTTGTCCAACACAAATAAGAGCAGCAGCAACAGAACGGTGTTGTGGGTGTTAGTGTGCAATTAGCAACCAACCAGTGTAATCCTGCAATGATTTTTCTCTGCTTGCCTTCACCTGCTAAAGCTCAGGGTAGCAATTCTTCATTGCTGCGGTTACCTGCACAAATTAAACTAATGCAGTTATGCCGTTATTTTTCTTTATCCCATCTCTTCTGACAGTATCACCCACCACAGAAGTGATAATAATTAGCAGCAGTGAACCTGAAACATGTTACCTTATACCATCATGTACTCTGTAACCATAAAGTCAGGTAACTTGTCTATAGTTTTCTTATTATAGTTGCTGAGAGCTGTAAACATTACAGCTCTCAGTGCTGGGAGCTTATTGAAAATCACTTATTTATACAGACAGCACTTGTATGGATGAATGTATATCCTAAGAACGTTGTCAGCTGCCATCCTTCACTGAAAATTTGTACCCATGCTAGTCAACATGATTGATTTGACTCGGTGCCTGTACTTTGGAAACGGTATTGGTTTATTATTAAAGCTTAACTGTGTGGATGCAGATTCAAATTAGTAATTAATACTTGACCTTACTGGAGCTTACCTGTCTGGCTGCCCACAACAGCTATCTGAACCTTTGAAAAGCACATCCTTGAAGGACAGAATTCATCTCAGCATCTGCAAAGGAGGCATCTAGCCTAAGCTACTTGGCCAGCTGCTTGTCTCTGCTCCGTTGTCAGGGGAGATGCATTTCCACAGGGTGATTTTTCCTGTCCTAAGAGATATGTCTCTGGCTGTCAGGAATGATCATCCTCTGAAGATGCCAATCTCTTTCCATTCACTGCAGGAGGAATTCAGATAACTAGATGAAACCTGCATATGCTGTGGATCCAGCTGTGCGTGACTTACTGATTTACAGTGGTTTCCACTTAGCTGGATTTTATGCTTTTATTAATAAAAACTTGAGGTCTCTGTAAGCAAATAATACCAAATTTTAATAATAACAAAATGTATTCCTGCAATAAGTCAGAAGTAATAGGAAGGCAATGATCCTGGTCTAGAAACTCCTGAGGGAACACTGAGGGTAGTGGAAGCTAATCGTGCTGTCTCACTGCTGATGTTGGCAAACCAAGTTAGGAAGCTGACTTTTCTGCTCAGCCAGTAAATGGGCTGGGCGCTGCCTGGAAAAGATTCAGGGCATTTAAACTGGGGCTCCAGCTGGCAAGTGTGACAACTTAGCTCTGCATCATCTAAGGTTCAAGCTCACTGGTTTCACCGTGGACTGTGCTGTGAACTCCAGCGGCTGTTCACAGGCAGTCAGGCATCCCTCAAATGGGTGGGCAGCTGGGTCAGCAGCTTCTGTAGCTGTCCCAGCCAAACAGCTGCTTTGCCACCCTGCTCTCATCCAGGAAACCATCACATTATCTCCACTTTGAAGTCTCACTGCCTCTTTTGCTATTTTGATGTGAACCTTTTTTAAATCAGTTAGTGATGTTTCAAGCAGAATAGGGCAGTGGCTCAAATATAGCTGTTTAATATCTGGTTGTTTCAGGAATCAAAATTTCCTGTTGCCATGTGAATGTTGTTTAAATTAGTATTATCCTGGCTGCAGGAATAGAGCTGAAGGAGTATTAAAATGTCATAAACTGTCATGTCTAGTCTTCAGAAAAGATAATAAAAGTCTTTCAGTCCAGTGCCAGCTGCATTTATTAATGTTCTTCAAAATTTTTGAAGCCAGAAGTGACTAGCGAAGTTATTAACATTAAATATAGGAAATAAAATAAGTGCTCTACATGTTTACTTTTGTTATAGTCTATGAGTGATGAATTTCTATCTTGTCTACTTCTTTAAAAATACCTGAAACCATACTGATAACATCATACCAAATGCCTGATATGTTTCGACCTGATTTTTGCTTTCTTCAGTTTTCGTTTGGATAGCCTTCTGTAAATCTGTTTAGCAAAGCAAAGACCTTGTTTACTACAACACTACATCCTAACTTTCAGCTCTTAAAGGAGCAATACATTATAAGTCCACTCATCACAGAATTTAAACAACGCAATGGGAAGGCAGTTGCGTAAGGCATGAATAATTTCATGAAAAAGCTGCCACTGGCTATATTAATATATCTACATAGCTTATCAAAGCAAATAATTACCATCAATTACAACATTATTTGACAATTCTGCAGTTAATGTGCTACTCTTAAATAACTGCTGTTGCACGATGCCACAGAAATTGCCATGCGTTAACTGTCTCATCACCAGAACCTATGATAGATAGTGCAGATGGTAATTTGGTTATTCTTCCCTAGCAAAATAAGTTGTTTACTATGACAAACTATTCATTTTGGTCTTCTGAAAGAATGGTAAAAGGTACTTGGAGTATCTTTAAAAATAATCCCTGCAATAATTGACAGTTACTCTGAAGCATTGCCTTATTTGTGGAGCAGAGTTGCACGCCGGTTCACGGTCATGGCATGGGCTGATGGAGGATGGGGTGCTGCAAAACCCTTGAGTCTCTTCTCGTACATATAAAGAGTGAAAAAATTCTGCTTTGCTTATCAGAAAATCTGCAAACTTTCCTATATATCTTCAAAAAGTACTCCAAGGCTAAAACGTTTACCTGACAGAAGTAATGAGCTGTCCTGCAGGTAGTTATCAAGATCATCAAATTACAGTCTTTTCTGGGATAATTACACATATGCATTTAAAAGATAAAGTAAGTACTGATTCTGCTATTGTTTACTTGCGGGGTGTATTTCTTCAGCAGAGCAACAGAGTTCTGTGGAACCATCAGTAAAATTAAGTTTCACCTTATTTCTTACATAAATTGAAGGCAGAACAATGGTCAATGTAAAATGTTACATGCCAGTGAGCAGTAAATTAGCATTTTATTTAATAAAATAGAGCATCTTTAAATGTTACTTCATGGTTAGTCTTGTATTTGCATTTACTCAATTACTTTGTAAGCTATTTGTTTGTGAATATATGGTATCTAGGAGTGCAATTAATACCACAGTTTCATTTTTAGATATGACTCACATGGCAATGCATGGGCCAAAAAAACAACACAGCTGATAACCAAAAAATGAATTTCCCACTGGATAAAGTGGGGATTTTTATGAATACAAATAAGTTCACAAATACCTTCAGGCAGAAAAGGAAAGTGTGCCCTTTCAGGCTGGTTCATTTGTAACTCCACATGTGCTGACATACCTCCCCAGAGAAAGCCTGTCCATTGAGTAGGTGCTCTGATCCCTGGCTGTCTTCACTTCCAAAGTGTAACCGGATTTCCTCAAGGCGGTGGCTGTATGTCATCGGCCCTCCAGAGATGTTGACCAAATGCTCTTTGTCTAATCGTAGAGATACATGTCTCCCTGTATTATACATTGTCCCGCTGACCTAAACAATATTGGAGGAAAAAAAAAAAAAGCATTTTGTCAATATCATTTGTAAATCCTGGAAACCTGTTACATGTACTTCAAGCTGTTGCACCTTACACGCCTTCATTTCAATGTGGCAATGTCTCTTATTGTTGTGAGATGAAATACACAACCTGAGGATATACTTCAAGTTCTGCTTTGAACCTTATACTGTATATTCAAATATTTTGCTAAATCTAGGTGTACATGTTTTATCCAGGGGCATATGGTTAACACAATGAATAGGATTATTATACTTCTAAATAAGTAGGCTTTTAGAATACTTTTTTAAGTGAGATCTGAATAATGACTTCATTACAAAATTTCTCCACTGAAAATGGGTACCTTTCAGCTGGCATAAATTATTTAAGTATACTCGGAACAAATCTGAAATTTAACTCATTTTTTTCTTCTTTTAATATTTATAACAAAGTTATCCAAAAGTAAAGGTGGTGCAAAAGCAGAGATATAATTATTCATAAAATAGGGTGCCCTACTCCTCCTGGTGCTGCAGGTAAAAACTTTCATTGTCCTCCTCTGCAAGACTCTGAATGCTTTATGTTTGCAATTGACAGATATTTTAGACGTAGTGGAACAGAATTAATTATGGTTTGATCATATGTCTCCAGTTCCTACTACACCTCAAGTAGCTGTAATGCTCTTTAAGATTCATCTTTATTTTTAAAAAGACTGAATGCTACGCTTCATTTGAAAACTGATTTACAGTCACTGTAATGAAAAAGAAAATGATTGTAGAAATGTTTCATATGGAATATATTTCTGTCATATTTCCCACTGCCGGGAAAGATTCCTATAGTAAGAAGTTCCTTAACTTATGCCATTAGAAAGTGAAATACGCCAGCTTGGGCTAAAGCAGAATCGTGATTTAAGAACATTCTGCATGGATACAAATGGTACACTTGAATAACATTCATTTACTTTAAGAAGAGGAAGCGCAGCAATAATATGCTTTGTTGCATTTCAATTTAAAATTAAAGACATGACTATTATGTATTATATCCTGTACTACATCAGTGCTATAGTAATTAACATTGCTGCAGTGTCATTTTATCTGTAATACTAATTACGGAGTTTAAATGACGTGTTTTGTTGCACAGTATGTTGTAAAAAGTTACGTTGCACAGACTGTGCAATAGAATTAAATGGATGAGATTAAAACTGCTTTTGATTATCGTAGGTTTTTAAACTTTGATACAGATGTTCTATTTTTTGTTTATTCCAATTGGAAAATAAGGAGGAATATTTTTTTAATGAAAAGCAATAAACACAAATATTCCTACTCATTTCAAATAAAACACAGTGATTTTGTTTGTAAATGCTCCTTAGTTTTCTGCTTGACTTTGCATGCACAATAATTAAATACTAAGTTTAGTTTAATAGGTGAAAGAAGGTCAGTTTATTGAATTCAGTTTCAGTACACTGCATATGAATGACATAAAATTGCGTATCATAAGTAAGACATGTAGTTTAAAAACAAATAAGGGGAAATGGTTTAAAGCCTCTTATTCACATTCGAAAACTCATGCTTCACTGAGCACTCAGTTAAATTTAGCAACTGTGCAAAATATTCAGAATTCATTTTCTTACTTAAATTGCTACAAATATCAAATTAGGTTACCATTATTTTCTCTCTCAAGGTAAAAGTGACCCAAATAACCTCTAATATGAATCAAATAACTCTCTGTAGAGCAGAGAGGGGAAATGATAAGAGACAAATTCATGAACAGGAGTAACATTTGTCTTTCTCATTTTCCCCCTCATAAAAATGTAATGCTTGTAATGAGATTGTATTGACTCTTTTAAAACAGAATTTCCCTACATAAGTGCAGATAAAAAACACCAGTAATGAAACGAAGTATCTGACATGCCTCATTTCTGACCTGCAGTGAGGGATGGACACCTGAAGTCAAACCATAAGAGCTTCCTGCATAGGCATACAAACTTGTCACCAGGAGAGACAAAATTCAAGATCTTCAATATCAAAAATGCAAGGTTTTGTACCTTTTTTCAGCCTTTTCTGGCTTAAATGAAGCACTGGCTTTCTGGTTGTGATTGTGCCCATTGGAATGGGCTGCCCAGGGAGGTGGTTGAGTCACCATCCCTGGAGGTCTTTAAAAGATGTTTAGCTTAGTGATATGGTTTAGTGGAGGACTGGTTAGTGTTAGGTCAGAGGTCGGACGAGGTGATCTTGAAGGTCTCTTCCAACCTAGACGATTCTGTGATTCTGTGAAGAGCAGCCACGTATACCAATCCAGATGCTGGTCCCAGTTGCACTCACCCTGTCCATTTCTTTTCTTAAGAGTGTCAACATCCCCCACCCTTACTAGTGACTTCTGATCGGCAGTTCTGTTAAGGGCGTTTGCTCACTACAAGGAGAACAGAAGTGTCTTACATTTGCCATTTACTTGGATTACATACAGAGAAAAGATGAAAATGTTAAGCTTTTTTTTTTTTTTTTTTTTAAATAAAAAAATCTGGAGACTTTCTGACCTGTAGTGTTTGTATAACGCAGTGCCTGATTATGGGAAGCATTAACATACTGCTGTGTGAAATTCTCTATTGCAGTTCAGGATATTGTCTGGTTTATATACAAGCTCAACATCTGATGACCTTTAAAAGTGTACTTTTTAGTGTAACCACTTAATAGTTGTAAGACATAGTATTGCTTAGTGCAATCACCTACAGAGTCTGCAGATGCATTACAATCAGTAGGAAGGTGTCATGCAAAAAATGACGAAAGAAAGAACGAAGTTTGCCTTGCTTTTTTTTCAGCAGAAAACATTCTATTGGGTTTTAACTATGCACACCTTTGATTGTGGCTGGAGAAGAAGTAGGTTCTGATCTTACTCATTATTTGAAGCTCCTGATAAATAGGGCTTTTCTATATTTTATAGTACTGAGCCTTTAAAGTGATGGTGCATGGTCACTTTCGAACATCAAACTGAGCTGGTCTTGTGGACAGCAAAGTTGCATGTGGTTTTGTAACGGGCCTCAGGCATAGAAATCGGCTCAGTGGTACTCTCTGTATTTAGTATGTTTTCCTATAAAATACACGGTAGGAAGACAGGGGTGTCTTCTGAGAAAGATGTTGACTCAGCCTGATACAGACAACAATACCTACTACTCCACAGAGCATATAATTAAATTTTTATACCTTTCGGTGGATTGGATAAAATGTTATAGGGTAGTTTAAAAAGGTAATATAAAAGATCTGTTAAGATCTGTATAACTATTTCCTTAATTTGTCAAATTAATCTTTGGTGCTAAGACCTTCACAGTCTTGGCCTTTGTGTTGCTCCTTGCTCTGCTAATAACATTTTTGTTTTACCTTTATGTTTGACTTAACGTTTTTTAGTAAAGTTAAATAAATATATTTATGTAAGGATAATTACATAGCAAGCTTAGGATAATTACATAACAAGCTTAGGAAAAAAGAAAGCAGTATTTCCCCCTCCTCATTTTCAAAAGGATCGATATTGACGTTTACTTTATCCACCAGAAATAAGAGTGCAGTAAAGAAAACATATATCAAAGCATCAGTAAAAGTCTGCCTGAGAAAACAGCTGCATCCAACATTTTCAAAGTTAACGATCGTACCACATTCTTAGTTGACCCAATTTTCCTCAAACATTGAGAAGTATTTCCAAACAGGTAATTTTACCTATGGCAAAATCCCCAAGTAGAACAGAGAATGTTGATGGGCTTTAGCCTTAATTGTGGAATGTTTCAACTTTGGTAGGCTTTAATTAAATTATTAACATATTCCTGATGTAGTTATTTTCTATTTAATCTCATTCATTTTAATTCTTGCTTCACAGAGCTTTGTGCACATAATTCCCCAGCAGCATTATTCTCTCTCTTTATCTTGATGCAAGACAGGCATGCTAATACATGTATATTCCATACTACATTTCTAAGGAAGATCTCAATACTCATGTGGTACCTGTGTAACCTGCTAGTCCTACGATCACAAAGAAGTCCAGATTCTGCTGTTTGAAACGTGGAACACAAGTAAGATCAATAGAAGTCCTTAACTAATAAACACAAATTCTTTGATGTGTGTTTATCTTGGAACTGCACAGATCTTTATGACCATTAGAAAAAAAAAATAAATGAAACAATCTTTCCTAATGTTATTCTTCAACCCTGCACTTATGAAAACATTTTGTTGTGTCCTAGTTAACCATCTATCTTGCTCACTTACTCTTTTCTTCCACAACTAGTCCTGAACTACATAATTTTCAGAAGTTCTTTCATGTCCTACATCTTTACATTTTAGTCTATGATTAAACAGCCTTCAAAACCCCGTGCAGGAAAAGTGACAGAAAGAGAAGCCTGTTTGGGAGTGAAGCCATGCTAGGAGCGTAAGCAAGGAGTGCAAGAGGAAAGGCAAAGGAGCAGAGATGGATTCTTTGCCTTTCAGTCCCTTGCTACGACAGCAGCTCACTGTCACCTTTCTTCAGCAGGCTCTCTGCTTCCCAATGGTCTTGACAAAATAGCAAAATAGTCTCTTGGTATTTTGGATTTATTCAGGTATCAGTGGTCTGAAGATCAGTTCCAAGAACATTTTTTAACTTGTATCAGTGCCTGCCAGTGGAGCAGCACTGAATGTAAGGAAGCGAGAAAATCAATTGTGTATGGCTCCCTGCTATGGTGTCCTTGGATCTTATCTGTGGCATTAGACGTTTCTTTCTTTGGGATGAAAATAGATACAGTCAAAGAAGGCCTAGCGCTGGGTAGAGAAGCAAATCACCAAGTATTGAAGAGTGTTATGAAGGTGTTGTAATGCCCCAGTTTTATATCCTGCAATAACCACATTTCTGTTGCCTGCCACCTGGCTTCTGTATTTTCCTCCTGAATGTGATGGTTTATGGAATACGACGGCAGCTCTGCAAGCTCAGAGGGGTGGGCTTTCTGCTCCTTTACCAGCACCTGAGCTGTTAATGCCACTTGCTTTGTCCTGACTTAGCTTTCTACCGTTTGGTGTCAATGTGGCGAGGGCAGCAGGTGACCCAGATCCTACCTAAGGGACACATCTTGTGCCATCAGGTATCTGCTCAACTAGTGGCCCTAGGAGGTTCATGGAGGGACCAGGGCTCCATGGAGACATTAAAATATTAATACTAATATTAACCTGTCCCTAGCATCTGCCATCTAGGGGTCTCAAAGTGCTTCACAAATGCATAAATAAATATACAATTGTCTTCTGTCTCCCAGGGATCAGTAAGCTTTAATGCCAGGCTGTACTGCTTTCTGCCTGGGGATTGTCCCGTGCAACACTTCTGGCTGTAGCTCAGGTCACCCAAGCTTAAGTTTCTAAGTACAGCAGCAAACTGATTAATGTTTTTTTTCTGAGTACTCCAAGCACATTCCTTTCGTTTAATGATTGTTGTTGTTGTTTGTAGTATCTTGACCAGACGCTTTCTGCGATACAAATATTGTTCCCATTGATTTGGATTGATTGTGCTGTGGTAAGCCGCTTGTATCTCTCTTGTGCAAAGCAGAGACTGCTTCAGGGTTGGAAAAGAGTTTCCATAGACTCCAGGGTATGTCTGTGATTTGAAATCTGACTTTAGGACTGTGACTAAGCACCACACCAAAGTAGGAGTTGAGATGTAGTAAAGCACACTGCTTAGTTCTCTGCACAAGGATTACATTCCCTTATTTCAAAGCAGTGCCTGGAGAAGAACATAACTTTTCCTAATGTTGTGCTTATGGCACCCAGTTAGTTTTAGAAGTAGTTTTATGCTGCTGTTGTGATTTTCTAGAAGTTGTTAACAGGGGACTTATGATAGAGAATAAAAGATACTTCAGTGATATTCTTCTAAGGTATTTAACAGTTGTTTAAAACGGCATAATTGTTTCTGAAGTCTTATCTTAAAGAAGAGATTGATACTAAATAGGAGACAACTGTTGTACAGATTTTTTTACAAACTATCATGGAAAATTTGAGAGCTCTGTCCTTGTTCTGCAGTATTTCTGTATGCATGCATAAGGATTGTATTTCTTAACTGTTTGTAAGCAATTGCTTTCTACAGAACATTTAAGTGCATTTGGTATATCTTTGTACATTTGAATATTTATTGTTCATAATGCTTTTTCCCTGCCTTTGTCTTTAAGCTCAACATATGCAACATTATGTAAAGAAACTGTAGAAACGCTGCTCATATAACATCATTTTCAGAATTATTTCCGAATAATTCTGAATTATTTCTGAATTTTTATTCAGTATAATAAAGAACGTACTTTCTTGGACTCGTAAATCATGATATTTTATATATTTGCATGTAGATGTCTCTGGGCCTTAGACATAGATATATTCAAAGTATTTCATGCTTATATTTTGAGGTAGATTCCAGTTGTAATTCCTGCAAACTTTCCCTGCTGCCAGCAGAGAGCACTGTTGACCCATCCCATAGAGCTATCACCTCTATACCATTGGGACTTCCACCGCAAGGAAGAAAATTAAAACTGAAATCATTTGGTTGGTTGGTTGGTTTGGTTTGGTTTGGTTTGGTTTGTGACACGGCTGTAATCCGTGCCTTCGCTTTCAGAAGTGGTGGTTTTGGCTGTGGGACAGAAGTGTGGAGTCTGTTGCATCAGTCAAACAGCTTTCTTCTGGTCTACCCCACTGTGTTTGGAGGCTGCAGGTTCAGCATGTGGCTTGAAGGCCATCAGATAAGTGACATATCCAGAGTGCTTTTTTTCTGGAAAAAATACAGTGTTGTGCTTGAAAAAAAAAAAAAAAAAAGAGAGAGAGAGAGAGAAAAAAAAAAAAGAAAGAAAGTTTTCTGGGTGGGAAGAAAATTAAAGATAAGGAAATCCCAGAGTTTTGATACAGTACCACGTACTGGGAGGGATCTGCAGTGTCAGTGCTGAGCTTTGAAGAACAACAGGCATCATCATCAATATTTGATTAAAAAGGTCTGTATGAAGAAATGTAAAATGTAAGAGAGAAGGGTAAAGATTAAAATAATCTTTTCATCTTGCAAGTTGAAAAGTTTTAAAAAGGAAATGATGTTAATGAGTCCAATTAATCTATTTACCTGCTTAACATAACGTGACATGTTCCAGCATATGGCATGACACACTTTTTTTTTAAAGCACCGTTTTCAGTAAGAATCTCTGCCATTCACTGATCTTCAGTTTTGCCTGTTTACTTCCCTTAAGTGTCTGATCTGTAAAAATCTTGGAGCAAACCTCATAAATTAAATATTCAGGCGTACTGGCTAATGAGCACAATATGTCAATTTTCAGAGATCAAAATAATGTGCTTCAATAATGTATACACCATTCTGTAACAAAAATATAATTTTAATAGAGGACCCGCAGGGTCATGGTTAGCCTGAGACAATTATATGCCACAGGATGTGAAGGAATGAAACTGCTCCTAGGACATTGGTAATACCCCACAGAGTGTATATGCCACATGCTGCCTTTTAGGGATAATAAAGTGCTTTATTATATTTCCGCTACTACATTAATGCAAGGATTTTACCTTGTTAGTAACCATGAAGGCTAAAGCAGATGCAGCAGAATGTATGGTGTCTAGCATTAATAATTGCTGTATGTGTGTTGATGTTTACTTCTCTCCTTAATCTAAAATATTCCAACTGTATTTAAACCAGATGTAGCAGATGAATTAGATCTCAGAACTTTCACTAGATTTTAAAACGAGAATCAAATTAGTGAAATAGATGAGCAGAAAAACTGGCATCTATGACTGGACAGCTTCCACCAGTGCTGGCTGAAGCCTCAGGGACCAGTAAGGCTTTTAAGTGGGGGATATATCTTGATTCTGAGAGCTTCCTGCACATTGGATCCATTATATGCTGTTTGGTGTGAAAAAATAAATCATTAAGAATGTTCGGCTCTGTGAAACCAGGCTGGATCTCAGTGTCCATCATCTTCTGCTCTGTAGTATCCTGAAACCTGCAGCGTGAGTACTTGCATGCAAACTGAAGCATGGGAGAGGAATGTGTGAAAACAAGTTACCTTAAAAGACAGCATAACCTCAGAAGACTTCTTTGCATGCAGCAGAACTGTGCAGTATCAATGTAAACAGCATGCAGTTACTCAGAAGGTAGAGTGAGAATGACCAGGTGTATCTTCAGCCACGTAGAACAGTGAAGGGATTGTGCCGAGTTCAAGTTAAATGTGGTCATACGCAGGATGGAGCAGAGCCTCCATCCTGAGATCGCTGGCAGGGATTTTTAAATAAATACCTGGTTGTGCTTCAACAGCATTCACGGACCTGTCTTTACTATGGTAGACTCTGGAGTGACTTCAGTTTATTAGAAGAGAGCTCAAGTTTGTTGTGAAGTGTCATGCACCTATGTCTTGCTCTGGTGTTTAACAAAAGATGTTTGGGGGCATTCTAAACCAGACACACGATGCCTGTAACTAGATTTAGCGATTCACAGCCCTGTGCTTCTATAGCTGCATTTTACCACAGATGACAAGTCTTATCCTTTGGTGTGACACAGTTACAAGCATTATATGGAAGAGAAAGAGGGAAAAATTACATTTGCATGCTCCTTTTTGTTCATTAACCTTATTTTAGAATTAGGCTAAGTCAATAAGTAATTGAGAGAGTAACTGGGGCTTAGAGAACCCATTACCCTAATTTAGTCTAGCAATCTGTAACAAGATTTTAGTTTGAAGAATCCGCATTAAAAACTGTGTTAGGAATAATTTTTGTCTCTGATGAAAGGATGTCAGAGCTGTCTTTTTTAAACCTGAAGGCTTAAGAACATTTTCCAACTGGTGAGAAATCCAGACAAATGAAAACTCACCCTGTCCATTTTAAAGGGGGGCTTAAAAATTAAAATTGAGTATGTTAAAATCCCGAGGCTCTAATTGAGTCGCTATTTAATGAGTGGTATTAAGATGCACTGACTCCCGGTAGCTGCCTGGATTTCAGAGCTCTTTCTGCAGAGTGCTTTGGTTGAAATGCCAGTGGTTTTCCAATGGAATCCCAATCAGATGGAAATTTATAGCACTTATATTGAAATCAGTGGTTCACTTCCCCTATATTTTTCTGTAGTAAGACAGACTTCAGATAATATCTCAGTTGATTGGGTATTGATAAATGTATCCAGACTTTCTAATATCTTTATTTTGCTTGTATTTTCTCTTCAGTGCTTCCTTTCCTAATAAAACTTTCAGAATTTCCCTGCTGAACAGATGAGGTATAGCTAGTTGATTGATTTAAATTCTTTTTGAAGCTGTTGCTTTATATTCTACTTTACTATTTGTATGTAGCATTAACAAGAAGGCTGCACTAAATTAGTCTGGGAAATATTTTTCAAACTAAGTTGTAAATAACAGTGTAGTAAAGTGTAGATTATTAATACACTCACCACGTTATTTACCTGCATCCATCCATCTATGCACACGTGTATATGCATCTCTCTCTAAGTATGCATTTGTATAGATACATAGATAGAAATAATTTTTTTTTTTTTTTTTTTTTTTTTTTTTTTTTTTACTGACTTCTGTAGATAGAAAGAGAAAGCGAAATGCCTGTCCTCACACCCAGGCCTGGATTAATGAGTTG
This sequence comes from Aythya fuligula, assembly GCF_009819795.1. Classification (NCBI taxonomy): domain Eukaryota; kingdom Metazoa; phylum Chordata; class Aves; order Anseriformes; family Anatidae; genus Aythya; species Aythya fuligula. The sequence goes on along the minus strand of NC_045576.1, from coordinate 8,455,211 downwards.
GCAACACCTTCTTGCTGTGGTGCATCCAGAGCATTAGCTTGCTGTCCGAATGACTGAGAAGCATACAGCTTTCTGAGCAGGGTAAAAGATGTGCATACAAAATTTATCTGTTTTACACCGCAGTCAAAACATACCATTATTAAGTTTAATGATGCAATTTTACAAGAGCCCAAAGACCCCGTTTCTCTAATTCTTTTTGCTGCTAAGAAGCTCTACGTTTCTATGCCTGTTAAGTTTTCATAAATCCTCTAAAATAATGAAGTGACCGCTGCTGCTTTGTGATATCCTCTGACCACTTGTTCTGTTTCTTTGCTGGGATAGAGCTCGTTTTGCTCCCAGTACTGGTGTGGTGCCATGTTTGGGATTTAGGCTGAGAATCACGTTGGTAACACCCTGATGGCTGCTGCTGAGCAGTGCTCACTTGGAGCCAAGGGCTTTGGGCTCCTTGTGCTGCCCTGCCGGCGAGGAGCCTGGGGGTGCCCCAGGAGCTGGGAGGGGACACAGGCGGGCCAGCTGAGCTGGGCTGCTCAGAGGAATGTTCCTCACCAGGGCTCAACCCTAAAACTGGGAGAGCTGGTGGGGGGCTGATGTCTCTTGGGAACAGGTTGGGTGTCTGTGAGCGGGTGCCGAGCAATGTCGTTGTACATCAGAGAAGCCTGGTAATACTTCACTGGTATTGCATGAGATGAAAAGAAGAATTTATACAGCTCAACTTTTTAGCCAGGAAAGGGATAAAAGTATTATTAGCTTTTTTTAGCAGAAGTTTAACAAGTGTTTGAGAGCAGTATATTTCATAAGTTGCTTCCTAAATCACTGCCAAGGAAAAACATAATTATTGCAAAATAATTTCCTGAGCCCTGTATCTCTGGAGGTAAACTAGTATTTAGATAACTTGAAATTTGACCTCAATAAAATTTATTATATGTCAAGGCAAATCCTTTGTGACATGCAAAAATCATGAGCTATTCTGCCTAGTAGCATAGTTTGCTGTTTTTTTTAGTGTTTTTTTTTTTTTTTTTTAATAGAAGGGAGATGTTTTGTTCTAGTTCTTTAAAAAAGGTGAATAACTTAGCTTTTCCAGTAATAAATATTACTGTTTCTGTTTAACAGAGGACTGTTTTACTTTACTCTGTTTTATCTGTCTCCAAAACGTTTGTGTAGTTTTTTTATGTTGAGAAGAAGAGCTGCAGTAGAGGTAGAAATAAAAACAGGCAGATCCCATCCTAAATGTACCTTTGTTTTCCCAACAATGCAAGTTGGGAAAAAAATATTAAAAAACAGATCTCCCTAATGCTGATAGCTATAAATTATATCTTAGCTAGAAGAATCTCCTCTGTGTTTCAGCATGCCTCTAACTCAAGTCTCTGAGAGTCAATGTGCAAGTTGGATGGAAGATGGGGAAGGTTGGTCTGCAGCATGAATTGGAGCTGCAGGCTGACTGGCAGCATGGGGACAGCCCTCACCTCCTTTGGTGGTTCCACACCTGGGGTTACGTGGTTATTTGTCATCATTCCAGTTACTGTAGATGTGAAATTCTTCCAGTCAGAAAGCTTCCTAAGGCTTCACTTATGAGCACTTTTCTGCTAAAAGTTGCTCAAGAGATACTGTGTTAATTCTCCCGCCATTCCACATTACCTGCTGTGCTTTCAGATTGCATGGCTAAGGGGAAAGAGCTGGTTGTTTGATATTCTAATCTTCTGAACATCTCTACACATAGAGGAGTTATGAAAATTAGTATTTTTACAAGTAATCAAAATGACACAATGTCTGGAATTCCAATAATCAATTTTTTACTCTTATATCGTTCCCAAACATATCTTATTTTATGCAGTGAAAGATGCTTTTCCACTAGCTCAAATATAAAGAAATGGTGAGACACTATTCTGAAAAAGGTTATTAGAAAAGCAATTTTTGCATCATGCTAATTTACCATCGGTTTCCCTCTGTTTTGCTTTGTCACTGTGCTTACCAAAAATACAGATTTTTCTCGCTTTGCAAAGGAGTCCGTGGGGAAAAGACAAAAAGGAGTTATGGGATAAAGTTAGCTAGGAATCAGCATAGAACTGAATGCTTTTCCAATAGGGGTACAGTTTAGCTTAGGTAGGATCTTAGCTTTCCAGACATAAAAGGCAAGTTCATTTTTAAGGAACATTTTATCATATATAGTCTAAAGAGAGTTTCAAGAATGTTTAATCTGTTGAAACAAGTTCATTTTTATTATCTTCCCAGGTAGAATCTTTTAAAATAGTGGCTTGTTGTCAGTTATGAATCAGCATTCAATTTATTAGCAATTGCTTTTCCCCTTATTTCTTGCACCTTCTTCCTTCTCTACAGCGTGCAAACCACAGGCTGAGAAAGCTCCTGTATGCTACTGAAGGGGTACCTTCCCCACCTCTGGGTGTTTGCACACACACTGGTGTGTTCACAATCCTATTCCTGATGAATTACAGCCGAGAAGTCGAAAGGTACTTAACGTTTTATTTTCAATGTAAAGACAACCTTGCTCTCTTTATCCTAGATGAAGACATGTTTTAGTGTTCACTCTCATAGATTTGTTCTCCTTGCCTGCAGAAAAGGAAAATAGTTTGTGTGCTTATGTTCTTATGAACTACATAGAACTTAGGTAGAAGTTGGACTGGAGCTTCCAAAAATGAAGTCTTACAGATCAGAGTAAGTATTTCTTACAAGGCATTAGTGAGAATGTTAGCACACTTGGTATTTCTAACAATTTGATATGCGCTTCGATTCTGAATAATGGGTCTGCCCATGAGCAACTGAAATCTGTGAGGGGTACCAGTTTTTAATATGTAATTGGTGACTGATAGTAAAGATAGGAAATACTGGTCTACACTTACAGAAAAATATCCACTTCCTGATGTAATTGAAGGATTTGTAAGTCTATCGTGGCTTATGTCTTATTATTTTCACACCAACTATTTCTAAGTCTAGATGATGCCTAATAAACAACTCCTTTAATCATCTTTAAAATGACAAACCTGTTGATAAATTGAATTTTCTCCAACAAGATATTGCTATATTGATTTTAGTACTCCATTTTTAATAAGCAGAGACTGTTTGGAATTGCTTGCTATGACAGTCTTGAAAGTAGGGCATCAACTGACTTGGCAAATGGCTGAATTTATTGGGGAAGTTTTTGCTAGAACTCTAATCCATTATCCTTTTATTGTTGACATTAATTTGCAATAAGGACACTGGGCCAAATCTGCCGCATATAAAAAATAGACAAGTATGTCTACCTAAAAGTTTCTGCGGTACATTTGCTCTTTTCAGGAATAAATAACATATCCTTCCAACCATGCCTGAAGTCACCAAATTAAATTCTGTGTATAGGCAGCCTTAGTGCCAACTCCCATCTCCAAGTATGGGCACATCACTCACTGAGTAAAGGGCTGCGGCTGCTTAATGCGGCTGCTTTGGTTAGCGTGAGCAGCAGGTGTGCAGGAGTTTCTAGACCCTGGCGCTAGAGGTAACGTAAGACAGCAGTGCTGAAAAAAGGTGATGCTTTTTTTTCATTACTTGGAAGTGCACCACTATGGTTAAGGGAAGGAAGATTCTATTTTCCTTAATTGCAAAGTTTCCAACAACTGATTATTTTCATGAGTAGCAGAATAACTTCAGTGTCTTTACCATATAAAAGGCAGATAAGTTCTTACCTCTGGCCTATATTATTTTGCTAGAGGGTACACAACATACTTTTAAGGTAATGTTATGGCTAATCACATTACTCAGAAAAGGTGATGGAAACCCAGTGGCTGGGTCAACATGTAACATTTAAAATGTTGCTTGTAATTGCAAATGCATTTTTGGAATTTATCTTAGTTTTCCGTGAACATATGAAAGCTCTGGACACATTAAGGAATTTAATGGTGTTTTCAAACATCATATGCTGAGTCTACTTACTGAAAAAGGGTTACTTGCCTTAATGACTCTTTATATTTCTCTTTGGTTAAATTAGCAGAAAATTTATATGAAGATAGCATGTCTGTTACTAAAGCAAACATACAAGATTGAGACAATACAAAATTCTTGCACCCTTTAAGCTAGGATGAAATAAACGTAAAAACAAATGTTCTAAAATGTTTCAGTTTGAGATAGAGAAATATTTTTGATATTCTAACTTCCACCTCAAGAGCGAGTATAGCTGGTACATTAAAACTGTGTTTTTGTATGTGTACAAACCCATTCTGGGACTAAAAGCATATCCATAATTATCCAAATACATAGGTGCCTATTCGCATGTCCAGCCAGTGGTATGTGTGGATTTTATAATGCCTGGTCTTTTACAAAAGCATTGTTTTCTGTTTTTTCCTACAAGCTCATGCTTCCCTAACCAAAAAGAAAAAAAAATGGAGGGGGGATTACTGAACAAAACGTGATATATACAAGTTAACAATTGACAATTTAGTAATGGGTACTAAGTAAAAACCTGAATAAGAATGTCATGGCCAAACCACCTTTAAGGGATTTCAGGTTTCTGGTTAAAATACTGTTGCTTATTGTCTTTTTCATTTATATATTAAAAAAAGATTTAATACTCCTAAATCCCTGCCTCTCATCCCTTGTATGCCCTGTCAAGCAAAACCAAAACAAAATCAAACCAACAACTTCTAGGATAAAAATTCTACCCTCTAGGTCAGTGTTCCTCAAACTCTGAGCTCTGATCCCTTCACACAGAAATGGAGGCACAAAGCAACAAATGTCAGTAACTTATTTCCCCATCAATGCAGGACTGCCAGCTACCTTCACCGGCTGGCAGCAGCCGAGTCCCTGCAAGGCAGTGGTGTCCACTGTGGGACCTGCAGACATGAGAAGACTGAAGAGCCCAAAGTGGTCCACACATGCCGAAAGCCTGAGGAATACTGATCTAGGTCAACTTTTTCCACATTCAGGCACTTTAGCAGACGTGACCTGATTCTCAGAAGTGCTGAGTAAACAGAATTCTATAAATGATAACATTTCAACAAAGAGGGCTGCTTTTCATATACTAGAAAACTCAAAACTCTGAATATGTCCCTTAGGCTATTAGGAAAATGTTAATCCTGATGTTTTCATCTGTAGTTATGTGATTTTTTCCCTTTATCTTTCAGTGATTTGGTTAGTTCAGTCCCCTTTTTACTGTCCTACATACATGTGTAGTCTGCACTGCTATAATTGTGAGGCTGCTTTTCTTATAATAGCTGTTCCTATGTACCTCTGAAACAAGTTAAATACGTGCAGGAAGATCCCTAGGGTTTTCTGTTCTCCTGGGCAAAATCATTGTCCGTTCTGTTTTTCTATTTTTTGTGATGTTTGCAGAAGAATTTCCAAATGTTTTTTGCAGTATGCTGCCTGAAAGATACCTCAATACTGACAAAACATGTAGCACAGGGATGTATGTTTTCTACCCAACTAAAAATGCTCAGTAAATGCCTTTCTTTTTCAAACTGTAGGGCTTCATCCAAGCTAGTGAACGCATTTTTCTCCTGATCAAGGCTGTGCGACAGATTATAAATTCTTGTTTTATCTGAATGTTAATCTGGTAGTGCTGTAAGAGCATATGACATGGGAAAACCTCAAAATATATTCAGTGCTGACCTACCTTTAGTTCTAAGTTTAAAAGGTTGAACATATCCTTCTGTATCTATACCACAGTTACAGCCCTGAGATTCTCTTCCTGAAATCATCAGAAACAAGATCAGGTTATAATTGTCCAGATGTAAATTTGACTAACTCCTTATTAGAAGAAGAAACAAACAAACAAAAAAACAACACAACAAAACCTATCCATGTGGAAAACTCTTATTTAACTGTAGGGAAACCTAGAAGGTTCTATAGGAAGAACTTTAAAAAAGCCCATTGTGATTATTCTCCAGGATTCTGAAGCTATTTTGCTACAGTATTTTATAGAGATAGAATGGTCTAACATAAATAATTCAAACATCCCAAACTGGGAGACTTCAGATTCTGCTACAGAGTATCCGTGGAGGAAGATATTAACAAGTCCAATAGAAAAGATTAATATTTCTCCTGTTAAGAATATAGGGCTCCATCAGTCAGCATGCACTGCTGACTACCTGTCTCGCATCTATATTTTTTATGTTAGTAGGAGAGTGCTATCCATCTATTCTCTGCATTCACATCATAAATTAGAAGACACTGTTCCATTAACTAGTAAAGTAAAAAACATGTTGGTTATATTTGGATAACTAACATGTACTCAGAACAGTTACTTGTGGTATTACTGTTCTCTTCTTCCTGAAATGGGCCTCCTACCCTAGCCACAAGGTATTCAGAAGCCCTTACACCCCCTCGCCCAACCCCAGCATTTCTATGTACAAACCTTTATTCTGGAATAAATGCACAAATAAAGTAGCAGCGGTTACACTAAAAAGATTGAACAAAACCTCATGAAGCACAGAAGAAAGCATGGCTTAAAACCCGGGATGACTGGGTGAAGTCCATACACTCTTAATTAATATTTCAGCTGGATATATCACCCCAGACAGAATAATCCCCCACTATTCCAGCATGCAGCTGCAGTACCAGCTAGCCTACTGACATGCTGTTTCTAGCAAATCAGGGACCTAAGGCTTAATCTACATCATCTAGAAAGCATGTGTGCAGAAAATGTGTAATGCCAGATCTTACTACAAAAAAGAAGATTAAGGCTGAAAAAGGATTAGAAATTAATTAAGGAGCTTCTTCATGTTTCCCAATATCCTTCTGATCTGTTACCAGCCTATCTTCAGAGCCTCTGCTACTGATGCAGTTGTTAGTGAGCGTTCAAACCACAAGCACTACAGAGGATTACCATTATGCTTTAGGACGAGCTGTGGCTTGGGGTTTATTTCCAGTTCCACACTTTCAGATTTTTGGCAGGGATCAGTGGGAGAGCTGCAGAGTCTGAGCTCAGGCAGGGACAAGGCTTTCAGGTCACACACCACCACCAGCAAGCGGCCCTTCTGCAGGTGGATGGGGCTGCTGCATCCCTGTGGGACTGCAGCAGGGAGCTGATGCTCTGAAACAGCCCCAGCTGATGGTGAGGCAAGTGGCCAGGGGGCCAAGTGGTTCAGGACCCTGAACTAATGAAACAACGGGGAGGCACAAGCAGCTCTCTGATCACTGTAGGCTCTTTAATTTTTCAGAGTAAAGCAAAGTTATTCCTGGCCTCAGTTTTGTGAGCATGACAGCTATGGGATTGTTTAGCAACCTACGATACAAGCACAACATACAAGTTAGGTGCTAACATGAAAAGCATCACCTCGTAGTTGCATTCAAACTTTGTGGTGTGCCCTCTGAAAGTTTTCATCCGCGTGTGCTCTACTTATACATTAAGATTATGCACCAGAGAATATTTCACTCTGATTAATATTAATTAGTTCTAGTTAATATTAATCATTTTAAAATTAATTATGGCATTTGCTATGCAGACAGTTTCTCACTTATGACATGGGGTGTTTCTATTTTCTGAAACTTGATTATATTGAAAAATTCAACTTTCACCCCACTGAGGCAGAGCAATCATTATTTTGTTTGAAATTCACAGCTTAACCTGCACACAAATGGAATTAACACCGCATGACTCTATGAGGTATTCTAGAAACAGGGCCCTCAAGCTTGTTTCAGTGAAAAATCAAATGTATTTTATCACCTTTATGAATACACAGCTACGAGCAGGTTCTGAAGTAGAGAGAGAATCATATACACTGACAGCATTTATGAAAGCAGTGGTGATAAAGGAACAGTAAACAATTTTTTGAAGAAGGTGAGAGTTTCGTTTCAAATGAAAACTCTAGAAATGAGCAGGGAAAAGCTGACTTGTCAAGCAGAAAGCCTTTTAGTGATTACATCTATTCTAGCACAAACAAACAGCACCCCCGAAACCTACCCCCAAACTCATGCCATCAATATATTAGACAAACTCAAAAATAAGCAGTGTTAATGATGTCTGCAAATTACTATTGATTATTATTGCAGGATGCAACAAGATTCAACATGAATTGAGACAACATCAAAGCATCCATTTCTTCTTACAAAATTTGAATAAATGAGTAATTCCATATAGCTGTCATGCTCAGCTCTGCGGTACTTAAACATTCCCTTTTCCAGGACAAATTCACAGGAGGAGCCTACCCTCTCTTGCATACATCTCAGGAGTTGCTCAGATTTCCATTTTCAGCTGCAGGTTACCACATTTCCATATTGCTATGGGCTGGTTTAGCAGAGCTGAAAATTTCTTCTATTCTAACTTCTCTGTCACAAAGGGGGATAAAGCAGGACACTTCTGCTTTTCATCCACACCGACACATCCATCAGGTCCCACAAGGCTGTCCTTCTCTCTTCCCTCTGCTTAGCTCACTGTCACAGCTACGTGCAGCCCTCCTCTCCGTCTCTGAAGCAGAACGCTGAAGCCTTCAGGCTGGGTTTCCATAAGACAGCAGTGCTGGACTTACTCTGCTTCCACGAAATAGGGGTATTTCAGAGAAACAGAATCAGATCAATGGAGAGCATGTCCATGCTGCGTGATGGAGCTCACACAGACAACTCGGAGCTGCTGCTAACAGAAGCAGCCCCAGAGCCAGAAACAAAACGAGCCTGCTGGCAGCTAATTGGCCATAGCGAGCTGCTACCAGAAAGCTCTTCGAAAACTGGCTTTGCTGAGACCTGTGCAGCCCTGGATTCATACCGCCTGTGACACGCAACCTGTCTTCAAACTACTGTCAAATTGTGTTATCTTTGATAAGACCCCAATATATAAAATAGCTGTGATCTGTGCAATATGCTGGATTGATAACTAGCAAAGCTCCCTTCTATTGTTTTTGAAGCAAAATCCTATTTACAGAAAAGCCTGTCATTACACAGAATCCACATACTTTTAAAGAGAAAAACATCTGCTTACTACTAAAAATATATGGGAAAGGATAACTTCAGGGAATATTTAACAATACCTGCAAAATACAGAAAGGGATTCAAATCTGTTTCCAGTATCACATTTAAATTCCTATGAACTTATTCATTTTGGAAAATACAGCTAGCAGCTGTTCCTCCTTGTCTTCTGACATTAAATTAGTAATTATTGTGTGTCATGTGTGTGTGCAAATATTTATTTACCATTAGGTTTGTTTCTCTTTTTTTTTTTTTTTTTTTTAAACCACCATAGCTATTCAGCTCCTTTAAGTCTTCTAACAACTATGTAAAGATGCCATTTGGGAACCCTAAATTGTACATTTTCTCCATATGTGGCACACCCAACCTCCTGTTCTCACATATACATATAGATGACTGCATCAACCTATCTTACATTTCACGCAGCTAACCAGTTTCTAAGAATTACCATATAAACATCAGGTGAAATATAGCACTGCTTAAAAGGGCTTCATTAAAATGTATTTACCCAATAACTTCTGTCAGCTGGAATGGACTCTAGAAAGCTTCCTGCCAGTTATTTCCATGGAATCTGGTGTTCTTTTTATTGGTGTCAATGGGAAACTGAGTGGTTCTTCTCGCTTCGTGGATTTACTGTAGTATAAATCCACAGGCTTCAGCATAGCTACTTCTGATTTACACTATTGTGAGAAGAGATTCAGATCTATAGTTTATAGATGAAAATTTTTAAGTGACCATTGAAAAGATAAAGTATTCAATATGCACAGCAAAAGATGCCTTCTGAAGATAAATAGTCATTCTTTATGTATAGTTCACTTGTTTTTCTGCTTTGAATACTCTGTCAATGATCATTTATGGCAGAGTGCATATGAATCAGCCTTATGAGGTATTAGATCACATTGAGGGTAAATTTTCAAGTTATCCTAACTAATATAGCTGACAAATTGTGCGTGTGTTTACTTGTACAAGTCAAGTGGCAACTCTCCCCATGGTGGCATATGCACATGTGAATTTAAGCAAATACATTCGCCTAAAAACTACAGAGGTCATCTGGCAAGTTGGTCCACATAGCTAGCCTTGTATCTGAAATACAACACTTTCTTGTGTCCAAATATATTTTTTTTTCTGTAAGATTCAAAATTCCTTGGTGATATTTTTTTTTTTTTTAGATGAAATAACAAACTGTCTCCTGGCAGCACAGGAGATCTGAGGATTATTGGCAAGCGGGGAGTTTTGCAGACCTGTGCAATGTTTAAAAATTCACAATAGGCTAATTAGCATGCAGGTCAACCCGAAACAAAAAGCCAGGTTTGGATTCAAAAGCATAGCAAGATCAGCTGAAATCAGCCTGTTTCTTCTGGGGAGACGGGCACCACTCTGCCCCCACTTCTTGCGATTTTTTGGGTGCTAAGCACAGCTCGAGATCTCACTTGGTTTTGATAGAAAGACCTCTTACCTTAGGGTGAAATGACATCGTGTCAGCTCCATGACAAAGGGCACAGACAGCAATTAGCAGTGACACGGTGTGCCATCCAATTTGTGGGGAACACGAGTATCAGCAAAGGTCCACAGAAAGCGCTCTTTGTAGAGGATTGCACAGCACAAAGCTGAGCACCCTGCGCATCCCCTGGGTGCGTGCGGTCTGCCACCTGGCTGGTGGGGTCCTGGCAGAGTTAGGGCTGCCTGACAGACCTTTCTGTTTAGGATTTCAGAAAGTAACATACCTATGAATAAATTGTTATGGAAGTTAAGCTGCAGTACGGAGCCATGTAATCTATGGCTCACAGATTAAGATGTGTGATTTTACATAACCCTATGTACAAACAATGCTATGCAGTTAAAGTAGCATCATGCTGGGAGAAATGTGCAGTGAGAGGCAGGGTGCACCAGGTGGGGTAAGGTATTGAAGGGAAGCAGCCCAGGCAGGCATCATCAAATCAAAACTTGGCATAGCAATCTTATTCACAGTTTGATTTCCCTTGGCCTAATGCTCCTCTGCCTGCTGCACCCTGCAATACGATGTGCCCTTAAAAGCACTTTATTTTTTGCTTTGTTTCATGTGGACTCCCACCATCTTCATATTCTAAATATATATATCACATAAATATACCTATAAATGCATTTTTTTAAAATCTGAAATTATGTCTTTATTCTAGAATGTCTTTATCCAGAGACTGTGTAATAGTTTACGTGGGTTTAAGTTTAATGGATAGGAAACCTATGTACAAGGCAGACAGATCATGGCTTTAGAGGGGCTGTATCACTGTTACAAAATGGATTCACTGTTAGGTGAACTGGTACAACCTGAAGTGTAGGCTTGGAGTTCTGCTGGCATCAGCGGGAGCTGAGGAGGATTCAAGCCAAGTCCTTTTCACTCAAATGATGACAGCAGACATCATTTATTTCATTTATCAAGGGAGAATTTAAGAGGCCTGATCACTCAGAAAACGCCGGCCCTTGTCCTCAGCTGTACTGAATAAAATGAGCCTTCACCGAGCTCCTGGAGCATCAGAGTATGGATGGCTGAAGATTCCCCCCACATGACCACAAACCTTTCAAAAGCTGGCAGCTAACAACAGGCTGCTCTCTAAGGCAGAACATTTGCCTTTGGATTCCCACAAGGTTTTCCTATCCCGTCTCTTATTCAGGGTATATTTTGAACTGCTAGGGACTTAAATGCCAGCAATATTCACAAGACAGCAATCTCTACATCAATAGAAATAGTGCAACTGGGCTAGCTTTTCAAGTCCTGAGAGACATCATAACAGCATCCCTGTCTTGCCTTGTTCCAGGCAGCTGAATAGAGAAATACGGCTGAAAAACAGTCAAAGAACCAGAATTTTACTAGCAAGTGAATGGCATCAGTCATTCAGTGCAGCACTGTGTGCTTCTCAGAGATCTTAAGGATCCCAGCCCTGTTCCTAAACACTCAAATGAGGTCAGTAACCTGACTACATAACAAACTGATCTTTAAGTGTAATAATAAGGGAAGGTGACATGCTTCTCCGTATTGAGACAGAGACTCCCTTCCAGCTAATGTGGGGGAAGAATTCAGTAATGATCTGAGTAGTACGTTGTACTTTCTCTAAACATAGGCTGTGGTAGATGGTCTTTGTGCATTTGTTATGCATGTTAATTCTGCTTAGCTTTGTGATATCCACTGTCTGATTAAATTGTGCCCTGAAGTAATACTAGAATAAAGCTGTAAGTAGTTATTATATGCAGCAATGTCTTAATTGAAGAGCAAAACCATTTACTGAGATTTCTACGACTGCAAAATATGTTGATATTACTTGAGAAACAGCTATTTCTAAGCTCCAATTAGGAAATTACATTTATTGATTAAGGGCTGACATTGGATAACTTGCAAAATAGACAGCCAAAGATGCACTGGATCAAATCCCTCCTTGCATTTTCTGATTTCAGTCAATACTTTTTCTCCCACTATGTAGAATTTGGTGATACTGTCACACTGTATTTCACAGTTTTTTTAAACAACTAAAATAATAATTGCAACTCCATTATTTTGGCAATGTTCCTATGGCTAAAAAATCAAATAAACATGTTTAAATCTGCCATGTAGGAATGGCAAGAATGTATGTTATAGTAGCAATGTGGGGCAGAACTAAAGGCTTTTGAGGAAATACATACACTGCTTCTTTGCACAGTGCAGAGGTGAAGTCTGTAAGATCACCCAGAGCCCCGTCTGCAGCTTGTTGGACACAAGTCCTCTCAAGGCTCTGCTGTTGCAGTTCACCACCCAGCCCCTTGCAGGGAAAAGAGGTGGAAGGTGGCTTCTTCTGGAGGAAAACTTCCCTTCTTGCCCATCCCCAGTCCCTGGAGAATGTCTTGCTAATGTGCGCTGGGCTGACAGTAACAGATTAGACCATTAATCATAATTATTTGGATCATTTTCTTCCCCAGCTATAAAATGATAATGTAGAAGAAAAGACATTTGGAGAATTATTTAAAACCAAAACTAAGCTAGTGCTTTTTATAATACTGAACTTGTACAGAATGGTCAGGTACATCTGACAATTTATAAAGATATCATTTTTTGCTTATGTACTCCCTAGGCAACAAATTATAATGATCTAGAAAATGCTCTGGAAGTGTCTAAGCAACAGAAGAAAACTGAAAACATTTACTATATGACTAACTGCATTAGAGTAATTGAATTTCCCTAAATGAAGAGGAAGAATTAAATTAATGGAGCAATAGTTTGACAAGTTTGGCTTCAGTTACTAGACATAAGCAAAATCATTACTTAAGCATATTGTTAATTATGTTCAAATCAAGAACAAATTGAGTGATAGCTGCTAATTAGGCTTGTGTGCACAAGAAAATAAGAGAAGCAATAACATTACAGCAGGCTATAAATATGTACATGTGTTTGCACAATACTGTTATACAGATGAGATGTGGGTGTGGGAGAGGGAGTGCTGGTGGGCGTGCACACATGGAGATGGGAAGCAGGCATCCTGCTTGCTTTGTTTCAGGATGAAGTTGTTTTATTGTTTAATATATATGAATGAACACAGGATGCAATTCTGCCATTGGTTCACTCTGGGCCACTGATTTACCCATTTTTCAGTTAGGCATGCCAGCGAGGCCACGCAGAGCAGCTTCAGGATCTTTATGAAAATGCAGCCTCATGCATGCGGCTTTAGCCAGTGGCACGGATCTGGGTTCCATGGGAGGTGATGGCCTGGTAACTGGTGGGTCAGAAGGCTACAGTCTGCTAAATATTTTGGATGCTTAAATATATAGCATCCTGCAGATGTAGTAAAAGGCCATGTATATGCAGATGACATTAAAGTTTTTGATAAATGGAAAATAATTTGCTGTGAAAAAATACGTATCAGCTTGTATGGAGCATCTCCGTATCCCTGTCTGCTTTTCTAACCCGCAAGTCATGCATTAGTGTACATAAAGAGTCTGGGAAACAAAAGATGAGCTTACATTAAGTGATAGATTCTGTGAAGCACACTGTTATTTGTATATACAGACTTCTTAATTCAGCAGTTTAGCTAAAAGGATGGTAGCAGACACGCAGGCTTGGTGTGCTGCACAAGTAGGGAATGGACATCAGTGTAATCAGGCAGACATCGGCTGACCTAAATCTGCACGGCAGCATCGCTGTACTCGCAGCAACAGGAACAGGACAGCTTTGTAGCAAGCATCATCTGTGAGAAACGTCTTAGGAATTTTGCATTTGACTTCTTGAAATTTCTGTTCCCAGAGTCTGGGCTGACTTGTGATCTGCATGATTCTAATAAAACTAAGGATACAACTAAGTTTCCTTGGGGGGGGGGGGAAACCTGAACGTTAGATGCTTTTGTGCCTTCCTGTGTCCTTTTCCCAAATCCCACTCGGTATATTTTCACTCACTCATTAAGGAATTGTAGTCTTTAGTTGCCAGTTACAAAGATGTCTTCTGATGCTTCCTGTGAGATATTTCTCCAGCAATGTATACTTGGAAAAGTTGGTGTACAATTTGACTGCACCATGTAAAATAAGCCTAAATTCATAAATGGGATGATACTAGCTTCGGAAAAGGTGAATATTCTCTCCTTTGAGTGCACCAAACCACAGCATTAGCCATGCAAATCGAATTGACTGGAACGACCCAGACTTCTTCTTTGCTGTGCCATAAGAAATTACTACACAGGGAAAACTTTATTTGCTGCGGGCTGTGTATGAAGGCTACTTATAAACTGTTTGGTCTTCTAAAAGAAAGCTCAGAAATTTACTGTTGTAAATGTCCCCGCTATTCAGTGGGACATGAAAATCCTTATCGTTTCTAAAAATTACATCATCACTCTAGGGTAGAAGAGATATTACTCCATATAATAATAATAGATTTAGGCATACAAACTGGTGCCAGTGAACAGTGATTGTGGGAAAACAAAATGTTTAAAGACATCACATAACAAAATTCTCAGCCATAATAGTGCACAACTAATTTTTTTACATTCTTCTGATAAAAAGTCCTTCTGGTGTCTGCAATTTTTTTCTTACTACTTTTGTTGCTTCCTATTAAGTTATGAAGGTGGAAGAAAATGAAAGGTTATCATTAAATTGCACGAGTTATAATTTAAATAAAATGTCAGTTAGTGTTAAAATAGTTTAAACGCTGAATAGACATTGATAGCTAAATTATTGCGTGGAAACAAGCTATCTGTGGTGAAAGACAGTTCCTCCTCCCTAGTGTCATTGGGCACATGCTCTGCGTTAGTCAGGAATTCTTTCCTCGTGGTCTCACTGCTGACCTTTCTTTGCCAGGTTCTCAGCGAAGGCAGGGTCAGCGTTTCCATACCTGCAGGACTCCCGTCTGCTTCGGGACAGCTCAGACCTTGGCCTCCTCATCACGCACCTGACAGACACGGTCAGTTTTTGAAATGCAGTTTATTTTATTGTGACTAGTGGCAGCCTGTAACTAATAAATGGGAAGGAGGGAGCAGATTTGAGATGCACCGCTCAGAACTCTTTCACGTGGTAATAGTTCAGGTGCTGTAACTTGCACCTTTGTCTTATTGTCTGCTTCCCTCGTCAACTGCCAGCACAGCGGGTTCACGCTCTTGTTCATGTCTTCTCCAGTATGTGGACAATACTTGTGCTCTGACCAGTTTTGAGAGATATCCAATGAGGGCAAGGTTTTCAGAAGCAATTTGCACCCAGGAACACAAACCGAGAACGGGAAGCTATTGGGGGTTCAAGAGAGTGATGGTTCAGTTACGGTGTTTGTTAACTGGGAACTGAGCTACTTCAAAAATCTGTTCAAAAAAACAGATGTGTATAAAACACCTGTCATAGCCTCTAAAGTATCCTGCTAAACCTAAAGGCCAATTCAAAGTGTTCAAAATTCCCATGAAACATTCTGATAAGACTGTGGCTTAAGAAACATATGGAGCGATTTTTATGTGATTTTTACTGTTTTCATGTCATACTTTCATTTTTATTCCCATATCCATCAGCAAAGAGCACTTCTTTTAAAACAATAAAGGCATTGTTTTGTATATATCCTATCCTTAGACCAAACTGCAGGTCTTAAAACAGTACATCAAATTGGGAAGGCCTGTTACCAGCACTCACTGGAAATCAGCTCTTTCTTTGAGGGAGGGAGCGAAGGAACAAAATTCCAATTTGTATTCCAGATATTACTAGGAAGTGTACCCGTAAAATAATATGTAAATTGAAAATAAACAACTGATAAAAGTTATGAATTATAGCCCATATTATTAAAAGTACAATTTCTGTAGTTGCTAGAAGTAAAGAGAGGCAAAAACATTTAAACCCAAGCACAGTTCCCTTTTTTCTCCATAAGAACCAAGCACAGCTAAACGAAATTAACTACACATTAGAAAAGAAAGAAATATAAAGATTGAAGGAAAAAGTAGTATTAAACTATATAGCTACATGTAAAGTCAAACATAAGGCAACAAAATTTCAACTCTATGAATGTGAATGTCTAAAAATATCAGAAGGAAAGTAAAACCTTGATTACGTATTGTTAGTTAATGATAATTGGCAGCTCTCTTCAGGGGGAAAACAACCTACAGCTAAACAATGAAATTCAATTAGCAGTTATTACCCAAGGTTTATAAATACCATGCTCTCTTGGAAATGCACATTCATGAATTCTGATCCTTATTACCCTAAAGTAAATACAGAGTAAGTCCAAGAAAATTACGTGAACTCAGTGTAGATACAGACTGCCATAACTGGAAGTAGATTGGCTGTAATCTTTTGCTGGTAATTCCCACTGAGTTGATTATGCTGTTTCAAAGGCAGTCAATGATGTGCTAAAAGGAGAGCCCCTATAAAAATGTCAGTGCAAACAAAGGGAAGATTAGGATGATTTCCCCAAAGCTGACGGAGTTCCTGATGCTCCAGATGCTATTTTGCTAAGCAGCCAAGGACTTCTTTCTGTTACCTATAAAGGGATTTCTGAAGAACAAATGTTTTGCTAAAGAAATCACTGAATTGCACAAGATCGAAGGTATTTTGAAGGCACTTCCCAGGGTGGTGTCTCACCCTGGAAAGTCACAGTTTTCCACTTGTTTCAAATCACTCAGCACCTAGGTATAATAACAGTATTTGGAGGAATGTTTCCAATAGACGTGCTAACTGCATACCACTTCTTTGTGCTGCTGCGTGCTGCCTACAGGACGAGCTTATCTGAAGCTCAAAAGGAAAGTGGTTGAAATAATAACAGGCTGAAATTGAGGGCACACTTAAACTACAAACTGTAGTGCTGTGAACAAACATCGCCAAAGTTGGCCAGTGAAAACATTCCAGCCACAGTAGCAAGACTACCCATGTCAGGGTTATTTTTAAATATTGCTTCAGTGTAAATTTTATCTGTAGGATAAACTTGAAATCCAAGGCAAGGCACCAAATGCAACACAAATAAAATGTCAGCAATAGATTTATGTTGGATAACAAGGAGAAATCCAAATATTAAAAAATATGTATTCTGCTCTCTTAGTAAGCCTCTGAAACTTACCTCTAGGCATAGAGTAGCTTTTTCTAACTGCAAGATCTAGGGTGAGAAGATGCGCTGTCCCAGATATCAGATGTTTGGGATTGCTGGAGGGAGGGAGGAGCTTTCTGGCAGAAGCATGTTTTTTCAGATGCATCTTTGAAAGCCTCTGCCTCCTCCTCGCACCCTTGTCCTTGCTGTCTCCCACCCACAAACTGAGATGTAAATTTTTTATTTCTGCTATTTTGTTGGGTGGTTCTGCAGATTTACCGATAATCCTACATCAAAAAATAGTTTGGAACAATTATGTCTGTATTAAAAGGAGCAGGTGTATTGGGCAAGGTGGTGCGTAGAGGGTTAGCCTGGGACAAACCCCAGGCTGGACCCAGGCAGGGAACAGCCAGGTGTGGCTGTGGGGCCCTGGACTTGCTTCTGGAGCAACCAGGTTTTGTTTAGTCCTGAAGGAACCTGGCTTGCATGCTCTGAGAGCACAAGTGATGTAAACTAAGTGTCAGTAAGTGGAGATGAGCAGATTTGCTTCCAAAGCACCCTCTTGAGCTGAACTACAGCTCTACAGTAGATGGGGATTTTAAAAATTCCAGATGACTTTTGTGGGACTGGGCTGTTAAAACAGATACAGTTTTTTGCTGAAGGTATTGACCTGCTGCTTACAGCTATTAGAAAGTCTGGGCAATGCTAGCTTGGCAGCTACAGGTGATTATACAGTTACCAATGGGTTATTAAATCTCCTCCAGATCAATGCCTCTTCTTCCGGAAATGGATTAAAAAAGTCGGGGAGGTACAGAAACACCCAAGGGAATTATACAGAAACCATCCTATATTTTTTAAAAATCTAATTAACTGTAAAGTAATTTCACTCCACAGAGACCATAATAGCACAGACATAAGAGAAGAAGCAGTAATTTGTTTTCCTGCCTATTGATTTCTGGAAGGTAACTGGAAGAGGCAGGTATTTTTAGTCCATCTTAAAAAGATAGTTTATAAGTAAAGCTTTTTCAGTGCCCAGGGAGAAAATCTAAACAACATTTGAATGTCTTGTTTTGCTGCATGCTCTCTTCGGACTTTGAAGTTTCATCAGCAAGCAGGGATACATACTTTAGAGATATAAAAACAGGCTGGTGTGTGCTTTGGCATTTTTTTTTCAGATCCACCAGGAGCATTGACTTTACAGCCCCCCACCCATACCATATAGATGGAAGGTAGCTCTGCAGGCCTACCCGGTCACCTGCAGAGGTGCTCAGGTCTGCGTTTTGCTGCTCGTTGTGCCGTCTTTTCTTTTCAGTTACACTGTCACTGTTTTCCAAAGAACACTGAAAACATCTGCCAGCGTTAATACCGGTGGGAAGGCCTTTCCACCCCGAGCAGCCTCCTGTCTGTTTGACAGGGATGCTCACGCACCCGCTTCACAGCCCGTTAGGAAATTCCAGGAGCGCTGAGGCACATCTTGTGCTGGCCACCACCGCTGCTGCTGAGGGTTGACACCTCCACTCTTGCAGAGAATGGCTGCCAAGGGGTGGCAGCCTGCACTGAATTTTACATGAACCTGTCAATATAGTATTTAACATTACAATTTTGGTGCTCCTCAGAGACTTAAATCACCAAGACATCACCTCATAATTTACTGCAACAGGAATCTTTTGTCTAATATTAACTAAATTCTGCTCTTCTTTATGCCCTGTTGGGTTTGTCTCCGAAACATTTCATGCACGTACAGCAGGAACATTGCTGATGAACCTGATTCTGCTCTCAGTAATAGTGCAGGAATATTGATTTAAACACTGGTGTTCTGGCTTTCTCTCAGTCTAAGGGCACTTGTAAACACAGAAAGTTCAAAGAATGGAGTCCCAGTCTCAAAATAAATACAAAATCCCTATTGATTTCACTCAATGATTTTAAAGCTAGAAGGAAGATGTGCTGATAAAGCATAACATAGAAAAGGGGGTAATTTTAGCCAGCGCATCTTTTTCAAGATTTGAACCAGAAATCTGTCATAGTTTAGGCTTTTCTGGGTCAGGAACCACTCATCTACTCATCTGCCACAAGGACAGTGTGAGCTAGATTTGAATATGTGAAATGTGTGTTGTGCTTCAGATTGCTGTCAAGCACTCACAAAATGCATATTTAAATTTTGAAAGGATAGGAATATCCTTCTTGGTGCTGCCACATCTCTCCCTCCTTGCATGTCTTGGTATCTTCCCCCACTGGTCTTTTAAGGACTCTCTGTTTAGCAACCAGTTTATGCCACTTCCATCGCCCTCAGCTAGGGAAACGATTTCAAACACTGTGAGTCTGTGAGAAAAGAGTTCATCATATCTTGAGTTTTGATATTTCAAATGAATTTCAAAATGCAGCTAGCTACTTGCATACCAGAATTTCTATGCAGGAACACGAGCCGTGACTCCATTGCTCGCAAAAAGGCAGCTGCTTTGTGAAGACAGTGAAAGAATGGGACAAGGTGTTGAACTACTCAGAAGTTGGCAATGGCTTGACTGTACTGGCAGGTCAGGTTTCAGACAAAGTCTCTAACGTTGTGAGAAACATGGTGTTTCTGAAAGGCCACATATTGATGCTTTTAAGCAGATATTTCACAGAAAAATATATTTTGCAGAAAATAGGAAAGTTACTTCTGATCTGAATCAGGATTACAAAAAAAAATAAATGACATTTTGACAATCTTTCTTATGGCTTGTCCACATCTAATATATCAAGTGAGTGTTTTCTCTCTAAACAAAGTGAGCTTTCCAGCTCAGTGTCACAGCATACTTGGTTGTGCTCTAGCCATAATTCCAGAATAAAAATCTGGTTTGATGTTTTAAAAGTCACCTCTCTGTTAAATGAATCTGCCAAAGTCTGACTGCTGCAGTTAAACTCCTTCCCACAACTTACCACCCCCATATCCCCCCAAACACACACACACACACACAAAGCTACTTCAGCTGGCCTATTTCTTGCAAGTAATAGGTTTTCCTTTGCACTTAACTCATTGTTTTAATTTTATTTTACTCTCTTTTGAAACCAGAAGGCTACAGTTTCCCTAACCCTAATTTTTGTTTCATCTGCATCTAAACTTCAGGGTAGATATTCAGTGTTCTGATAAAGTGAAGCACTTAAGGAAAAATTCATATCAAAAGTCGTGTTTCTCAGAAGTAAAAGCTAATATGCACTTTTGGGAGAAACATTGCAGTTGCAATCCTGTGCACATAATGCGACTATTTATCATTGTTTGGCACTTTCGACTGGATGATTCAAGATTTACTTCATAGTTTTGAGACATTTACAAGAAGATAAAGGAGAAAACATTTGGTAAAAGATGATCCCATACGTTATAAATAATGACTTCTGTGGTGTCACCATAAAATATCTCATAATAATGAACCAAGGTGAATAATTCACACAATTTTCTATTGGCTTGAAAAATTAGATTATTTTTCAGGAGCTAAATGAACAATAAATTTCAGTTCCAAACAAGCAGCTTTGCAGATAGTCTCCAACCCTTATGCAAATATCCATGGGTAAGGGAAATAATGGCCAACAGGAGTGCACATTGCTGGATGCTGTTCATGCACAGTATGTCAAAGCAATAGGATCATATAAGTCACGGGTAGGGTGTGCTCCACCAGTTTAATAATTTTTAAGGGCTTTTTAAATAATTTTCATATACTCCTAAAGTGGTCTGTCAGTTCTGTTAGAATTATAATTACTTTTCCAATGACAACTAAAGTATTAAAGCACTGCAATGAATGAGTTTGCTCAAAACTTAGCCTTTATTTTTCCAGAGAGGATTATTTTCCTTGAAGAGTGGTAGTTGCCGTAAGTTGTTCAATAAATGTGAAGATTTGTTACTGCATTCAGTAGCAAATACATTCTTGTAAAATGCACCTAGGTGCAACTAAATAAAGGTAAAGGCTAAAACTCTTCCTTTTATTGTCAGCAAGAATGACAAGGTATATAGAAAGCTCAGAGGTTAATACACTAATAAAAGGAAAGTCAGCCCCAGTGATTTGGTCTGATACATTGTCTGCTAGGTCTGTGTAACTCTATCCAGAAATAAATATCCTATTTGTTAGGAATAATGAGTATTCATATCAGTGTCCTTCTTGAGAATTGTTACATACAGATATGAAACTGCATTTGAATTACAAACTAGGAGACTAAAGAAGGAAATTTCAATTTTTATTTTTTAAATAGCCGCCATTTCTGCAGGTTTAAACTCCAAATATGGAAAGCTAGCCTGTTCATAGTAAAAGGACAGTCTACAAAATTAAAAGAAATCTTAAAAAAATAAATAAATTATTTGTTCAAGAAACTGTTTAAACAATGTTTAGTACTGAAGAAAGACCTAATACTCAATAAGGTGGCATAAAATATATAACTTTGGCTCCCTGTCATGCATCTGTCATCCCCTCCATGTAACCAAAAGTTTCCAGTAATTAAACCTTCCAGCTGCTCGCAGTGCCAAGGCAGCCAGGCACAAGACCGCTAGCTGCTACTGGGACAGGCAGTAGGCTCCTTTACCTTATCTTCTCCCTAACTCAGAAAACAGGAATTTATCCTTCATGTTTAGATGTTTTCCATGTAGCTGCAAAATATACCTACCTGCCTCTTCACATTTGGGGTCTGATTATCTTTGCCTTGCAGATTTGCTGGAGGAGGATTAGAAACAATCAGAATTTCACTCGCGCAACTGAGACACTTGTCTCAGTGCATGTAAACACCCGGCAGCAGCCGAGCTGAGCACAGAGGAGGTACAATACCACACGCGCAGCAGCCTGTGGCAGCAGCGGAGCTTTTCAATGACCAGCATGGAAAGCTTCACACCATCAGCTTTCAAATTCTCATGCTGCCTCTGCATCAGGAAGTCCATCAGTTAGTAGTATTTGGGTTAATAAGAATTTGTTCCAACTGGCCATTGGCTTTTCTCAGATCTGGATGTGAAGCCTTTCTCCATAGGGCCTGCCTATTGCTCAGCCTATACCTATAACTTCATAAATTCTCTTGCTTGTGAAATCATTATTATTAAGATCTGATTTTGACTCATAAAATTACATCCAGGTTTTGATTTTCTGGTTTAAAAAAAAATATGTATATATATATATATATATATATAGTTTCCTTGGCACTAACCAAGAAAAAATCCATTGAAAACTAAAAGGAGAAGTGGTTTGCTTGAGATGAATTCTCTAGATCTTGGCACAGCTACAGAAATAATTCCAGGCAAAGCAGGCATCCACCCTACCCCCACATCTAACAACACTTGACAGTAGGAAAACAATTCAGTGCAAACAGAACCTTTGCAACTGCCAGGAACGAATCCTGGCTTCACTGAAGAAAAAGAGACTTCTGCCATCGATTTCAGTGAAGCCAAGTTTTCTTTCCAGGTCATTTGAATCCATGTCTCACAGCTGGTTGCCCAGGTCTAGAAGCACCACAGAATGTTTTTTGGCAGTCACACACACAGCTAGAATATCCAGTGTCTGCCTGCTACTTTGGCCTGTGGATTTCATCAAGTCAGAGCTGGTGTCGAGCAGAATCAGGCTGCAAGCTGCCAACGCAGAGAAATTTCCCATTCAGAAGAGGGCTTTTTCGGGTTTATGCACACTACCAATCTATAGGCTGTTTGTGTCTGGAGTCCCAGTACAGTGGCAGCTCATTGTGTTGATGAATACAGAATCTGTGTGATGCACAGCTTCTCTGAGTAACCACCAGTTTCTTTTATTTAAATATTAGTAAAGGTAAACAAAAATGCTCGCAGCCCTTATTGTATACTGCCCCTAGGCATAAAAGAATGTCCTCTGTGAACACAGTAGGAGAATACAGCAGGCTTCATATTGAATATTTCTATAATCAGTAGTGATTTTTCATATTTTTTTTTCAGAAAGAGGTAAAGCCTATCTTGTGGTCAGTGTTAACCTCATAAAGTCAGTAAGATGCCTGTTACTTTTAACTTTTTATTATATTAGAACAATTAAGTGGTTATACAGATATTAAACATGAGTTTTTCAGAGGATCCTGAAGAAATTACATGTAATTGAACTTAAGCAGGGACCTCGAAACCAATTTTTAAGAAGATCTTTCTAAAATTTACGCATTTTTGTGCCTCCAAAGGCTTGTGAAATACAGGCATCTGATTTATCCTATAAATAGAATTTTACAATATCCTAGAAGCATCTAATTATCTTGGACCAATGTTCTATAAGCTACAAGGTAGATTCCCTACAGCATTGTATCTTCCACAGTATTTTCTCATTTTGACTTCTTTGCATTTAATTCATATATCTTTTTTCATCCTGAAGCATTTCCCTTCTTCCCAAGAAAACCTAGAACCTTCTGTTCTGTGTACAGGTAATGCCATTATGTACAGCTTTCCAATCACTTACAAATTTTTGTTAGCTTTCTTTCCTTCAACACCTTTGATTGGCATAAAAAATACTATCCTATTATTCTGCAACAAGAAGTAAATTCAGGGTGTTCACACATACACAGATATTATTTGAACAAAATGTTGACCTTGTGATTTCCTGATACAGTGTATGACGGGGAATAAAAATAGTTCCAATAGTCTCTAGTCCAAAACCTTAAATGAGAGTTAAGGAAATGTGTGGGGGTAAGCTGCTAATGCAAGAGTCTGGAATGACTGTGTGTTTTGAGTTTGTATGGATTTTTCGTTGCTAGCTCTCAAGTGAAATGAGCTGTTTCACATTGTAAAGTGTACTCTTTTAATTATGCTAGGACAAGTTATGTGTTTTTTGGAAAACTCTCAGAAAACAGGATTTGGAAAGATTTCAGGAGTTTTCATGTTAGGAGGCTTATCAAAAGGGTATTTTTCTTTATATTATATTCTGTGTGAAAAGTTATTGTGGATGATCTTGCCAAACAAAACATTTCCTGCTCTGTAGTTTAGAACGGAGGTAGCCATTTATTGTAGAAAGAATTTAATGTTTAATGTTGGATTCAGTGCTTCTCTGCTCCTTCCCCTTTTCATTTACTCTTATGCAAACAATTTCTCTGTATGCCTGTCCCATTGACTTAGGAAGCATAAAGAAAAAAGAAAAGCACCGCGTTCAAATCTGAAGTTACGTCTTACAGCCTAGTTTTAGCTGCCAAAAACCTGAGGTGTTGCTGGAGAGTCCCTGAAATCCATTAGGATTTCTGCTACTGTTACTGAGTTCTGATGGTTTAGATGAGTTTAGATGCCAGAGTGATAGGTGGCTGTATAGCTACAAATGGAGTACTGCGCCAGGAGAATTGCTTCTGTTCGTTTAGCCATCATTGACTCAAGATTTGGACATTCAAGGGAGCAAGGTACTCAGCTGCCATTGAATTTCAATTACAAAATGGTGCCCAGCTCCACTAGGGACTTTTGGCCTAACTCAGCCTAAATTGCTAGGACCAAAGCCAAGGAGTGGTCAACTGCTTATCAGCTGCTCTGCACGCTCTGAGCACCTCTCTGAATCCTCGAGTACATTTTAATGTACTCCTTTGCATGGGCCTGTGACAGGGGGAATCAGCTGCCGTTATTTCCTGAGCTCCCCGAAGGAATTTGTGAATGAACTGCATTAAGAAGCTGCTGATACCTTGTGGGAAATCTCTGAAACACATCTTGTTTGAAATCGATTCTGTATGTGGCCTGTAGCATATTTTCGCTATTTCTTTTCTTCTGTGCAGGAATCCTTATGAGAAAAGTTGTTGCCTTTTTGGGGGCAAGATTTCCATTACTGTCTCATCTCTGACTCAATTTCCATGTCTAAGTATATGCTGTTTGAAGCAGCAATTAATGCAAGCTCTATTCCCCAGAAAGAAGAGGTTGGGATTTTGCTCACAGGGAGGAGGAATGGAAAATAAAGGAGACGCCTGCATTAGCTGAAAAATTTGTCAGCTTGTCTGATGAGGGTGCAAGAGAGACCTAGGAGAATGAGGAGCAATTTATTCCCTTCCCTGTATATCCCAGCTAGACATTTTCTAAACAGTTCTTTCAATACTAGTAATGAGCCGAGAGCATTTGAAAGTAAGGCTGCATACTGCAGTACTCAAGTATGACAGTAAAAATGGCATCATTTAATTTTAGTTTTTACAACACGGCATGGCGCAGTAAGTGCATTAGATATTTTGGGATTCTACCTTCTCACATTTCCCTGCTGTTATCTCAATAAAACAATATTTTAATGAGAACCTGCCAAGAATGTTAGATGGGACCCAGGACCCTAACTGAGTTTTTCTTTGTCTGTGTGACTACAAATGCTACAGCTATGCCTGGACAAGCTATGCCTTCAATTACACATAAGAAAATGTCCTTTCTTTAATTATATTTTGAATTACTGCCCCAAAATACCTGTAAGGTGGCAGAGAAACCAGGTGTGCAGACCCTACAGCACTGTTTACATGCCATAACGGCTCAGGGGCATGGGTTTGGCAGTGAGAGGTCTGGCCAGCTCTCCAGAAAGGCTTTCCAGGAAAACTGAACCTTTACATCAATGTACTTAAGTTGATACAGAATCAGTAAGATACACTTAAATCTGGACTAATCCCTCACTAGTTAAATCTACATTTCAGAGGTGAAACACTAAAATGAGTATAGAGGGACATAAGGAACATGATTCCTTAAATTCTTGTTTTTGAGGGCAACATTGACAACTGAACGAAGTAACGGCCATTGCATTACAAAGGTTGAGGTGTGTGTATGTTTCTGATACCGAAATTATAAAGTTGGTGCAAAGTGTTCCCTTGCATGAAATACACAAAGCAATAATGATAATTTCTTAATGATGGAAATTGCATTTTAGGAATAAAATCAGTCCTAAATACAGCTAGATAATGCCAGTGATTTAGGACTGTGTGTAATTAAAAGGAAAAAGATCTTTGCCTTCTCTAAGAGCGATCAAGGCAAATCCTAGTTGGTTGCAAAAGTACCAGCATTTGGGTCTTTGTAACTGAGAAGTCTAATAAAGAACTGCTTTATCCTGCATTTACTACCGAGGTTCATACAGCTGAGCTGAAATCTCTAGTAGCTTTACGTTTGTTCAAAAATACCACTTGATATTTAAAGGTGTGCTACTAGGAGTAAGCTGCTCCTGTTGCCTGATCCTGTGCTATAGCTCCCATCGGAGCCACTATTGAAATGAGATCATCTTCTAAAGTAAATGAATAAAAATGCACAAAAACATTAAAACATATGAAGCTAAACAGTTTCCACCATTGGAGTATTATCTGTAGTGGTGCTCACCCAAGTGGTTGAAGATTTCTCCCTTCATTTGAAGTTGCTCAGTAAGTTACGTGTTCCTGTGTGCTGAATGCCTCAAGCCGCTGGGGGACCCATGTGCGCAGCCACCCAGTGCTACTCACCCCGTCCTGCTTCTGTAGGGAACTTCAGGGCTGGAGGCACATGCTGCTGCCATCGGCTGAGGTACAGCAGTGCCAGGTAAAGAAAACTTGACAAACTATATATGCAGTATCTCTTTTTAGCCAGTGATTTCCATTTCCACTGACTACTCATGCTGAAAATACTTACTTTCAAACCATCACATTGCAACAATTGATAGGACAATTTAGAACTATTCATTTGCAATTAATTCAAGCATTTAATTTCAGGTTTTTGAAAGGTTTATAGGCCCCAATGACCATAAATATTAATTTTATTCATACACATGTATCAGAGCCTTTCCAGAACGTGGCAAGGAGCTCAACACCTCTAAGCAGCACTTCAAAATAGAAACGAGCACTCCATTAGTACTGAGAACGTAGTAATAATTCTTTTTTTTAATAGAAAGATTGATCATAGAAACAAAAAGATGCAGAATGAGTTTAAAGTTTAAAATATTTTGTAAAAAGGGCAGAGGAATTTTCACCTTTGGTTTAAGTGCACAAAGGGGATTGAGTGAAAGAGAGGGAAGAGTGGAAGGAGGCTACCAAAAGCCAAATACATGATGTTTTTTCACTGCTTCGATAAGTGTATCTGACTGTTCTCAGGCACATTCTCATTTAGTCTCTCTTCCTGGTGGTTCCAAACTGAACATACAGTCGAACATAGTAAAGACCAGCATAAGTGCACTAAATCGAGAAAAATTATACCAGAAATTATTTCTGTCCTTTCAGTCTGCTTTTTACTATTTTTTGATGTGATTCATCCTTTTATTTTGTTTTTACATCTTCGTGTATTTTCTTTTTCATGACTGATTTTTCTTCTATTTTAGAAAAATATACTGGCAACATGATTTTTAAAATTACACAAAAGTACACACAGCGAGAAGCCAGAAACATGAGGATAGAAAGAAAACATATTTTAAATTACTATCTTATTTCTGAGTTCTGAATGTTACCTCCAGTCAGAAGCATTTTAAAAGTGAGAAAGAATTGGTGTACACTTTTGAAGTAAGTGTCTTGGAGAAGGTGGAAAAAAGAGAAGCATTACAAGAACGAACCCTTTCACAGAAGAATTGTTTACAATTTTTTTTTTCTGATTATCTATGATAAATGTCTACTGCCTATTATCTTAGCTGGAAACTCCAAGTTACTGTGGCACAATGTAAAATAATATTACAGCTTGCTGACATTAATTTATCTTGATTATTCTAATAATTTTATATTTTTATTGGTGCACTGGAATGCAAAAAAAAATGCAGTATAATTTAATTTTCACTATCATATGTGGGGAAATCACTGGAGGCATTAAAATGATGAAAGAAGAGATATGCTAATACCACAAAAAAGGATGCAAAAATGATTTATGTTACTTTCTTCTCCTATTTGCAGTTCATTAAGTCACTGTCTTCTTGTAATGACCAAGTGAAAATTAAAGTACTTCAGAAAAGAACTTTAGGTTCAAGCATCATTAGAGGAAGAGAAATGGGTTCTTTGATGAACTTGACTGCGGAAATCTATAGAGCACAACTTAATCAGACTGCACATTGATCTTTGATGCTAGAAGGCAGACGTAAGATTGAACAAATCATTTTAATGCATATTTTTCCTTTAAAAAGTAGCATATGATGCATGAGAATGATTTATATTTAATATACTTCAAGTTCATAAGGTTTAATTGTACACTGCGCTTTCTTTTTTACTCACTTCAAACCAAAACCTAGAAAAAATAGGTACTTATAAGGTTATGCATTTCCCTGTGCATTCTGTATTTCAGAGGATCTATGACTTTGGAAAACTGCTTTTTTTTTTTTTTTTAAACTAATAAACTCACAATTCACTTAAAACACATAATTTCCACTCATATGAAACGTGAACCGTGAGTTATACTGTCAGTAGATAACTGTGGATAGTAAAAATACCTTCAACCTATTTGCTTTCTCTTCTCCAAAAAGATTTTTTAACAGCTTAATTAGATGGTAGATTGAATTTCACTCAGGTATTTATAATGCTTCTTACTTTTTAAGGTTATTGCAAACTGAAGTAAGGCTGAAATCTGTAATACACAATAAATGTTTGTTCATTGTCTTTTGTCTTATAAAACAAGGAGTTCCGTTTGAGGAGCAGGAGTTGCAAAAGCTCCCTGCTGAAGTAAGATGTATAATACTTGGCTAGACACTATGAAAATTCTTTTGCTTAATGTAACAAAAAAGAGAACCCCCTCCCCTTCTCTCCTTCTGCATCTCAGTTGCCTCTTTTGTTCAAAGACACTGCTGCAAAGTTCATGTAACCATCTCCTGATAAGTTGTTAAACTAGTGTATCAACATCCTGCATTCCTGTCTTACGCTGGGCCAACATGACCAAATAAAGAAAGAAGTTGAGCCACAACGCGGAGGAAGACTACGGCCTTCATCTTCACGACCACCAGAGGGACAGAGAAGACCCCCTAGCAACAGTGCGCGCAGTCGCAGAATACACCAGGATGTGCTGCGTAATCCCAGAATTACCAAGATAGAAAAAGGGACCCTGGCGGGGGTGAGGTGCGCGCCGTTGGCGGAGCCGAGACTCCCCGGCCGCCCAGCGCTGTTTTGCTTGCTGTTGCTTACTCAATACATTCCTTTCTATTATTAATGCAATGCTCTCTGAAAATTAATTAAGGGGGCAACTTATAACAAAATCCATAGAAGTTGGTCTTCTGGAAAGAATAATACGGGGTTGCCTGCATCACTGTGGTAGGGGGTAACAGCAATTCTGATCCAACAATTAGTGTTCAGGAGGAAAATACTTAACTTCTAAATTACAATAGGAATACAGAAAAGCAGAATATGAATCTGTATGTTTTCATTTTTTTTGCCCTGTTGAAATATGAAAAGTGAATACTTCTTCCTTTTCTAGAAGGAACTCATAACTTTTTGTGGTAATAGGTGAGAACATAAGCCCATACTTAACACGTGGCAGTAACTCACAGGTTTGTATATGCTTTCGTCCTGAAGCATCCCATAGTATTATCCATACCTAATGAAGTGGAGTATAAATATTTCACATATTTCACATCTTCCACTTGTCTGTTCCACTCACTAAAAGAAGATGTGCTAGACCAGCAATAATAGGCTTTGAGATACCTAACATCCTGGGCAGAAGATAGAGTTCAGAGATTAACCATTTTGAAAATTTTGTCACTATTTGACTTTTTTTTATATTAGTTTTTCGTTGGGTGGCAGAATAGATATAGAAGTTGGAGCCAAACGCATTGTTGCTATACATTGCTGTAAAGTAGCTGTACCAGGACAGGATTAAGCTTTCTGAGCTTCTGGTATTTTGTTTCATTATGCTTCATTCTTCAGAATCTTTCCTGAGCTATCATCACAGAGGAAAAGTCCTCCAGTATTTCATATAATTTCTAAAGAACCCTCTTCCTTCCCTCCCAAGAAACTGTGGTTGCTAGTCAGATAAATATATAAGAAATTAAATAATTTCTAAAATTACTACCTCCTTTTTCACTTTCAACTTCTCCAATTCCCCCTATTTTATTTGCTGCTGAACATGCCCATTTGATAGAGAAATCCCTTCTCAGCATAAACCAATACTGTCTTGGCAACAAAGCCGCTCAGTATTAAATACAGGGTGATGGAGATAAATTTTAATCAGGTCAACGTGCTCTAATTACTATAAATTAGATTTTATTTCTGTAAGCAAGCAAACAGTATTATTTAGGTTATTTAAAACAAAAATGCTTTAAACAGTCCAAGTAATTTTGAAAACACAGATTATTTTTAAACAAAATTACATCTTTGTTCTCGATGTGTCAATAACGTTACGCAGAGTAGCATTTTCTGGAGAAAATAAATCTTACAAACCCCTTGAAATTGAATTTAATGCTTGTCGATACCAAACTTCCTAAAATTGTGAAGAAACGAAGATCAGGCACGAACAAATAGCAAAAGTGACCTACCTATATGAAGTGTACAGTTATTAAAACAGTGAGCACTGCCTGTAACATCCTTCTGCATTTTCAGTGGATGAAGTACCATAAGCAGCACTACCACCAATCCTGCAGTTGGATTCGCTTGGCTGTATCTTTGCACCAGTGCAACCTCTTCAGTTTTTCCTGAGTTCAGAAAGTGCGCTCCACAGGACAGATTTTTGTGCCAGGAAAGCCACATTTAATGAGCAAAGGTGTTTATCTAGAATCATCTCAATAGCTGCAATTTCAGACAATGTGAAAACACTTTGCAAGTGGTATTACTGATCTGCCGCTGACACATTTTACACAGCAATATCCTACACTTGGTCTTTTTGCTCCAAATTAGATTCTGATCATAGGTTTTTTTTTTTCTTCACAAAGGTTATCCAGTGTTTTCCCAAATATGAAACTAACTAAGCCTGCCCTTAATTTCAAGCTAGGGAACACAGACACAAAATACCATTCCCATGTGTAATGGAGAAGGTGTAACATGTAACATGTTCCCATGGGTGGCAGAAGGTGTAACAAACACTTGCTCACAGTTTAATACAGATACTCTTACAGTCAAACGATAAGGTTTCATATTTAGATAATGCCAAGTCTTGATTTGTGGCAAACAAGATTTTGTTTTCCTGCAAAAGTAACAATAAGCATGAGTCTTATGGTTCCATTTTTGTAACAACAGCTAAGTACTCTGAAGGCATCGAGAACAGTGTGCCCCAGCACCTTTCCTAACTGTCCAAGACTGCTCTGGACTTACTTATGCAGGCATTGTGTGTTGTTAACCGAACAAATAGGATGAAGCAGAGAAGAATTTAAGGCTCCTACGTAATTTAAAACAAACTTATGTAAAATAAAAGTATGGAGATAGAAACAAAGTGCTTTACAAGAAATTTATGAGCTGAGAAATGATTTAAGTTGCTTAATTTTTGCCCAGATTCTGGTATCAGTAGTATTGTCCTTGTCTTCCATCTTCATCCCTCCTCCCATCTTGGCTTGTGGGAATAAAGTATAGGATGATTTAAAAACCTTTAATTTACAGCAAGTCTGAGTATGTGAAAGCTTAGGAAAACTTTTCCTACACAGAAAAGTTTAGTTTGCTGCCTCAAACTAAATGAGTTTCCAAGTAGCAGAAACAGCAGAGACACCAAAGTGTAGCAGTTGTAGGAGCTCTGCCATTAAGAGGTTCTGTGGATGGTCTTTGCCTTTGATGGATGTTGGTAGCAACAGAGTGGAGACACTGCATTAACTGGCATCACACCGTTCCTGAGGTGAATGCAAGAAGCCCAATTCAGGAGGCCCAAAGAGAAAATCTGGCAAGCTGAGTGTAGGTTTTTACTTTTACTTTGGCAATGCTGCATACAGGAGTACTGGGAACATTTAATAGCCAGGCAGAACAGCAAGTGAAATCAATAAGTCGATTGTAAGGGTATAGCATGGCGCTGTTGTATGTTCTCTATCAAGTACATTTAAATATTAAACCCTTTGCTATCTTCAGATAAGGGGAGCGGTGCCTTACAAGCCCTCTCTGTGATCCTACAATTGTACTTCACTGCTGTGAGTGACAATGACAAAGCTTTCCACTATCCTTCTACCTCCTTCCATCACAGCCTGTTTGTCTCTGTGTATAACACAACTATTTTATTAACAGATTTTCTGAATGTTACTCCACAATCAGCTGAATTTGAAGGAATACAATATTTGTATTGCATAATAAGAGAGGGGATAATTTTTATAGGTTTTATATGTTAGGTAATCAGCTTCAGAGATGATCAAAGATTAACTTTAAATGGATGCTGCTAAGAAAGATCTTCAGTCTTAAATCAGCTTTTCTGCTTTAAACCTTTCTCTTTAATCCTCAGCTTCAAGTAATTTTATAAATAGATAAAATTGGAAAATCTTTTAAACTATAGATGTATAATATAATCAGATGAGCCACAGTGCTACCTTTTCTTTACTCGAGATAACTGTAAGAAAATATAAACAGTTTGTCTTCGTAAACGGTGCACTTTGTATCAGAACAGTGTAAAATTATTAATCAAAACCTGCATCATTTTAAAAAAGCAAACTAAAGCAAACTATGTCCTTTCTCCTAGTTACATAATATTTCTGAGATGCTTCTGTGTCAGGATTTAAAACCAGAGGCTGTACAGTGACACCAGCACCTACCAGCACATGTGTACAGCTCCGGGAGACTTTTCAGCTACAGTGGCCGTGTGCCATGCTGCATTTTGGCCGCGCTGTGTGGATGCTGCTATGGAGGCAACCAGGCAGGCCCAGAGGCTGCAAGGTGCCACAGCAAAGATAGCCCCTGGCAACAATTATCTTGTCTGCAGTCTAAATGCTTCTGCACTTACGTAAATATCTGAAAAATCAAATCCAGAAGTTTTTTTTTTTTGGAGGAAACAGTTTGTCTTTTTTTTTAAAAAAAAAAAAAAAAAAGTTTATTCAGCCATTAGGGCCAAGATTCATCTTGCCTTATTTGCTACTATTCATACCTAGTTATCTTTTAAATAATTGTCTTAGCTACCCGTATACTTATTGGAGAGCGTCAGGTGCCTATCATTCACCTATTTCTGATCATTGTGTTAGAGTAGGATAAATTACTACTGGAAATGCCCCTCTCTCTGCACTGATGCAGCCTGAATGAAACTGGATGGTTGACGTACAGCAGATGAATCCCACTCTAGGAATCAGATCATTAACTCAGTTGCACAAGTATATATCTGGAGTAATTTGAACTCTTGCTGAATCTATGCTTTGTGACCCAAGCCAATCCAAACCTTAGTATGCTTCAATCAACTTGAGATATACAGCTTAATAAGAAAGGTTTAAACACAGTTTGGATATGAAAACATATCCTGAGATCCTTGCCAATCTGTGAAGTTTCATATTCACAATAATGAATAATAAAAGCAATAATGATAAAATGCTTTCCCTACTGCCAAAAAAAATAACATAAAATGAAAGTGATTGTAAGACATGTTGTTAAAGGGGAAAAAAAAAGCCATGATTTGGAAAATATTTTATGCAAATTTTAATTACTTCTAGTGTTACTGATAGCAAGGTAAGTAAAAGGTAAACAGTTTCCAGAATATAACGGGATCTCTAAAACTACAATATTCTTGTATATGGAAGTGGTAGACCTGATTTTACTGACATTTAGATTGGGTTTGCAGTGATACCAGTCCACTCGTTTAAATGCAGTTATTCCTGATGTGTATGAGTGTAAGTGAGAATACAATCCTACGCATTTCTTTGTTTTGACAGTATGCATATTTTTCCATGCAATTTAAATAATCAAATCCCCTTTCCTTCTTACGCACTGGTCACATCTCATGAAGTCAGTGAATACTTCACAACTCCAGTAAACAGTAGAAAAGGCATTTAGAAGACAAACTATACATAATCATTAAAAAGACTAAGCATAAAAAACTACCAGAGCTGCAGGGCAGCAGTAATATTCACAGACAAACTCTACATTTATATTCAGCAATAAAAATAAAGCCAGATAGAAACTGTCACATCCAGTGGTATGTAGGCAAGTCCTACAAAAAACAGACTTGAAAGAAATGCATACAGATGGTTATAAACTGGTTTTGGAATGTCATTAATAAAAAACAAAAGTTGCTCTGAAAAATGTTATAGAGCCCACTTAAGTATTGCACGTTAAAGCATTCAAGATGAGTGCTATGAGACTCATGTTGCTAGGAAGAATGAATAAAGTAGGGTTGAAAAGAAATTTCAGATTGAAAATTAAATGCATTCTGTTGTGTAAAGGGCACCTACATGTACGAGCATGTTCAGGAAGGCCTCTCCTCTTCAGCATGCGTTGATTTGTATACTGAGAGAGCAACTAAATATTTTAACTGGATATTTTTAACCTCATATAATAGCAAAGTAAAGTAGCATCATTCACAAGTAAAGCAAAGGAACAGGGGCTTCCTGTCAAGGCCATTGTGTCTTCTGTATTCTCTCAGAGTGTTTTGAGTACGTCAGGAAAAAAGATCAGTTTGCAGGGCTTCTTCGGCATGGTCCTTACAGAACACTTTGTCCAGCGCCATGTTGAGACTCTCAGGCAAGAAGAGCATCTGCCATTTCGCACGGGAGACTTTCATAGTCCAGTAGCTCTCACTGTTGGAAAGTTTTTCCTGATATTCAGCTTCAATTTTCCATTAATTTCTTCCCATAACTCCAGTTATGTGCCACTTATGGCTCAGCAGTGTAACCCAGGATCACAGTCTTGGTCTTTCCTTTTACAATTTTACTGCCTTTTTATAATTAACAACCTGCAAAATTCTCTGAGGAGATACTCAGGTTACCGATCTGAAAAGACAAGACATTTCAATGCCTTGGGATTGTTACCTGAGGCAAGATAGCATGCTATATATTTCTCTTCTGAGGAAGGGCATACTGACAGACACGGGCTCTGCTATCCTGCCTCTCTAACTCTGCCCATGGGTGGCATGAATTTTTTGTTATAATACACATCTAGGGCTAAATTGCACTCTGGTTTCTCTTTTCAGAGCTGTGGGCGAACATGGTGGAAACCAAGCCACTAAGCAGCAGTACTTAGAGCTGTTGTGATGGTTCAGAGCAGACAAGTAAAATTTTAGTTTGCCTTAAACCTAAATCAGCATTTGAATCAAATGCAAGTGCTCAGAAAGTTTTAAATCCCCCCTGCCCCCCCCACCCCCCGGCCCGTTTTTTAACATTTTTTTCTTTTTCTCTTTATCTTGAATCATCCATCTAGTGTCAACAGATGCAATCCACAGAAACAATAAAGGTGCCATGGCAGCTAGCTTAATTTATTGCTGGTGTTTGCATCTCATCTTGATGGTGTAGAATATGTTGGACTATAAGGAAATACAAACAAAAGCAGAATGGTAGCAATTACTCATTCTGCTGGCAAGGTATATAAGTCAGGCACTAAAAAATGAACAAAGAGCAGTAAAGATTCTTTTGCAAAGCTAATACAATTTTCTGAATTTCTGCATTATCAGGAATACATTTACACTTGCTACTTCCACTGGTGACTAAACAACTCTAAGCCATGGCGCATTTGTCTTGACCCTTTCCATGCTGCTCCCATTTTTATCTTCTCCTTGAACAACAGAGTATTCCTTAATAGACTCACAGGTTAATTATTAATGCTAGTGTTTATATTATAAAATAAAAATTGAAATCATGTCTCCTCTTTTCAGACCTAACATTTTAAGCCTACTACTAAACCCGTGTTACTTTAGCACTTTATTCATTAATGTTTAATATGGTTCCAGTGCGTGTTTCAAACATCCTTTACTCAGCTGTACTAAAAACCATGTAAGAGAACTAAGTTTAAAAAAGTCCCATAAAAATCCAGTTCTTGTTAACCTAAAAGCAAAGGAAAATGTCAGTGAAGATGAGTGATACTTTTGTTTATTAATGCTAGGCAGAGTTTGATTTTGAGCCATTTTGACTTTAGCCCTGTTTGGATTAGACAATTTGAGTTGGGGTCAATTTGAAACTTATGGTAGAAGCCTGCAAGAGAAAAAGCGGTGTGTTCATCTAGATAAAATATTCTCACTCTGCTTTCCAAACTCCTAATCTCTGTGCTTCATCAGCAGTTTACTTCTTACTGAATCTTTTCAACACTGCAGTTATTCTCCACTGTAAAAGTTTATGACCAGATTGAGGATGGCGGCCAAGGAAGCTGAAGCCCCAGGCAGGGCTCCCCTACCACCCTGCGTACTCTCCTACTGATGCAGCTTCTTCCCTCTCCTGTTCCCCCCATGGAAAACCGCTGGCATCAGGCACCAATGCTCTTCAGGGCAATAAACAGCATTATTGCTTTGATGCTTGTATTTTACAGCTCAGTGGAGCAGGTGCAACCTGGAAACAATGCTGCTTTATCTTGGAAAGTCATAGCACTTGCTGGTTTTCAGTTTTGTTATCTCAACTAATTTGCTTCAAAATGCAGGATGAAACAGAAGGAACAGGCAGAGCTGAGAAATGTTTGACTCTATTTTAACCCTCATAAGAAGGTACATTACCTCAGCTTAGGGATTTGTGGGACAGTTTCAAGGTGAGTATTTCAAAAGGTCTTCCTGTCAAAAAACCCTAAAGTTTCGGGTTCAAAAGAGATTGAAGGATATGCCCTGTGCTCGTTACTTGTGAGATGGGTTTGGAAAAATTATGTGAAAATAGTTTTGGATAGCTTTTTCTCAGGTATTTCCCTCTTTTAGCAATGACTACAAAAGAGACAATGTGACCCTTAGATTTTATTCAGCCTTTCCATGATATGTTCAGATTGTTTCCAGACGAGAATCCTCCCAGAATATCAAGCTGAAAGCTTGTAGGTGTCTTTTTGCTTTGTCTTAAGATAAGTTATGGGAGTCAAACCAGGACAAGAAGATGCGAATCAAAGGAGCCTGACTGTGAGTAGCTCTGAAAACTGCCTCAGTATTTCTGTACTTCTGTTAATCTCCAGTATACAATCTTTGAATCTTTTTTTAATTTTTGATGATGTGTTTGTGGTCTCCACAAAGCAACTGCTCACTATTTGTATTTCTGTTGTGTCTAGGGACTGCTAACATAGATTGGGCATCGCTGCTTCTGAGTCAGGCACCATGAAATATGTAAAACTATTTCCCAGAGAGACTGCTTCCATTATCCTTTTTTCAAAACAACTGTTAAAACTCTTCCTGTAGCTGTCTGCCATCTCAGCTCATTCTGGAGATGTATTTCTCAAACTGATGCTTGAGACTGCTTTAAGGACTGCTGACATTGTACAGATGAGCACAAAGAACAGTGGACAAAGACCACTGAATTGAAAATTTTACTTCCACTAGGATACATCAGGAGTGATATTAATGTCTCAGCTGGAGGTACTGATGTGCATATGATGTGACCCTCTAGTGTTTTTGGTACGCAGCTCTGCTCCCCTTTCCTTCTTGAACACATCAGTGCAGAGTCTGACATCAGCAGTACTGCTAATGTGACTACTGTGACTTTACAGCCCTGCAAAAAGTGAGATAATGAGTTCAACTTTATTTTAATGGGTTTTTATTTTGGATGATCTGTGAATATATATAGAAGCTCTACCTATACAAATGCATAGAAGAGCATCCCAGCATAAACATATACGGAAGAAAAACCTTGCTAAGAATGCACTAGCTTTCTGGGGAGGCAGTGATAAAGAAAATACGTATAAATGATGCTATGGTTAAAACACATGGCTAAGTATATGTAGCTTTCAAACCACTCATTAGAAACTCCAGCTCCCTTTGTAAACACCTGCTTGGATACCTGAAGAACCATACCACAAAGAGTCTGAAACAAGTTTAAATGAACCTGGAGGGGCTACAATGTAATGAGAGTTCATATAGGCACCACACATCTAGCTCCATTCAGAAAAAATGATTTGCATAGCAGGCCACTGGATGAATCAGACTGTTGACATTTTCAAGTGCAGAATTCCAATTAATTCTGATGTTCGTGGAGGAAATACTTGCTTTTAAAATGGACAAAAATAAGAATACTCAGCTGATGCCCATCTGTCGTGAACATGGCAAAACCGTGGGTGATAAACCCATGGCTTCAACTCACCAGTACCCCTCCAAACCATGGCAGCTGCTCTTGCATCATTCTAAGATTTTCCAGATCTAGCTGGGAAGTTTTGTGATGCTAATTTTTTTTTTTTTTTTTCCAACCCTCTCTCCAGCTCTGCAAAATTCCCAGCAATCTTGATTTCTCCCTTTCCTTTCTCTCTCTCTTCCCCCCCACCCTCCTTTTTTTTTTTGGTCCATTGTCAACTTTAATGTGGCAGCTGAGTAGTGTGTGCAGTTATGGTTTTGTTTCCTTCGATTTTCCTGTAGGGCTGACAGGACAAATCTGCTGAAGAAGGCAGTGATTTGCCACTTGTGTCTCAGTGGCAGACCCTTGGCTTTTGCATTATTACAGTGATGTCTCCTGTTACCATATAAATAGAAGAAGCTGTATTGGCTTGGCTGGTTGGTTGGATATAAGAATAAGGAGCTGATAATACAGGTAAAAAGAGATCCTTTTCTCAGGACAGCTTTTACAGTTGACTACAATGGGCTCAGCTGCTATGGCAAGATGTCTGAAGTAGTACTTGAGAAGACAGCAGTAGTAAGAAATGCATCTTGAATGTCCATCTATTGAGGTAGAAAATGTGCTATTAGCACTAGACTCTTTTATATTGTGTTACGCTCTCAGATAAGAGACCTGGTAATTTGCTATGTGGACATAGCACTGGACATAGGGACTGAGATCTGGATGTAAGGTTTACAAGTGGGTTATACTCAATAACTTCTTTACTAGTACCTGTGATGGTCTCTCTGTTCTGACAGTAGGAAGTTACAATACCCTCGGGTGGCTGGACATGATTACAGATTAGGAGTTTTATCATCCTGTTCTCAAAAGGAATGGAGATAAGGATAAGCCTTTTATTTGTGAACTGTTGGTGCTGGGTCTGTAAGCTTAAGTGAAAATGGATGGAATTAAGGAGAAAAAAGGACAGGCATTCTGCAGATGGGTTTACCCTTCAGCTTCTTCTGATGTTTCTTCAAAAGGCAGATAAAGATGTGGCCCCAATGCAGCCCGAACAATGCCCCCTTTTCCCAAAAGTCTGTCTGCCACTGTTTTTCCATAATTTCACCTCTATTATTCGTAAGATCTCTTTTATATTTTCCTGCTTTCAAGGTCAGAATTTTGAAAATTGAGTTGCTGATTAGGGAATAGTTTGCCTTTTGCAGATTTGTATTGTGTCTTTAACCTTGATCCAAGATGAAGACAGCAGAAACAGCCCCTGCAGGGAATGTTTAAAGTGAATTTCACCGTACCTGGCATAGAGTCTACACTTTTAAGCGCTGAAGTGATTTTGGATTACATAATGACAACTTGCAGCAAAGGCTGCACACACGTGCAGGTGGAGCAGGACACATACAAAAGGTGTATAGAAGGCTGCTCTGCTAGTCAAGCTCATCTTGACAGACAGTTGCAAATGCACAGAGGACAGCTCTCCACACAACCAGCAAGCCGCTTCCATTAGGCACTCGTTCTTTTCTCAGCCTGCATGGCCACTAAAAATAGCTTTCTGTTATTATCTGAAAAAACACCGTCTTTCCTGGTTCTCTGCATTTTCCTGCACTACATCTGTTCTCAGGATTTCTTTGCAATTGTCCCATATGAAATATAAACACTCCCATGACGTTCTTCTCACCAACTGGGTCACCAATTTTAACTGGAATATTAGGGAGATGTATAAAAAGAGAGAATATTATGTTCTACAAATGCCCATAGTTCCAAGGAGACATGTCTGTAACCTCTCTGATCACCTACTCAGTCAACTGCCTGCCAAAAAGAAGTTGAGCATAACAAAGTCTAGTCAGTGGTAAGATGAACAGAAAAGCGGAACAGGTTCTTATGGGAATTCCCTAAAAACACAGATTTCTGACATTTGAGACAGCTGTGAACAAATAGGTTTAGTCTGTGAATATTCAACAAAGCTGACGTCTGTCAGCTCAGCAACACGACATGCTTAGCCCAAGCGTTTCTAAACACATCTGCAGTGTGAACTTTTTAACGTTATATTAATTCAGTGAACAAAGGAAACTGATAGTGTCATAGTACAGCTCTGAATTTACATCAGTAAATGCCTGTATTTCAGAGATTTAAAAAAGGCTTAACTCATGTTATGGAGTTTTTTTTAATTAGCTATATAAGGCCTATATTTTAAATGGCTCTTCCCTGAATTTTAGACACGTGAAATGGTTCCAACTCATTATGAACCTGAAATATGGTTGGCATACTTTTCTGAATGAAGGATCAGGCAGAAATATCCCACTGTACCTTCTGAAATGCTTATGCTCCCTTGACAGCACAACTATTGATTTCTTAATCCTGTTAAAAAGGGGGTGGTGGCACAAAAGGCATGGTATGTGGAAACACCTTGTTTCATAAGTCAGCAAGGACACTTAATTTGTCTCAGATTAGCTGTGGGTGTACTGCAGCAAAATTTAAGTTCCAGTGAAAATCTGTAGTACTGAGCAAAGGCTTGACGGAATTGTATTCGCAGCTCCCTTGTAAGATGTTTCTGGGCCACATCTTGATATTTCATTCATTTGAATAATTCATTGAAGTAAACATAACAATCTGTATAAGGAATAAAAAGGTGGTTTGGACCTCGCATAATTCAATTAATCTTCTGCAAATCAGAATATGCTAGACTTAATCAGGTTTATATTTCAGGTAGGTCCTTTTCAAGTCTACTCAGGGGAGTAGTTCTAACATGTATTACCAGTGATGTCAAGTAGGGGGGTGAGTCTGTAAGTAAAACAAAACCGAAAATGCAAATATTCTCTAGAAATTTGAAGAGCACCCAAGAATTATTGCCCTGACCATCAAAAGCTGCTAGTTAATTTTATTTCCTAGATGTGTAAATTTACCATTTTCAGAGATGCTTACATTTCAGCCACCTTCACTGTTCTGAAATCATGTGTGTTTAAGAAAGAGTATTTTCCAGTCATTTTCCAAATACAAGGCCCGATCCCAGAAATACTCATGCAGGAAGAAAGACTTATGGAATTATTTATCATACACACAAATTTGGAACAAAGAGCCTCTTCTCCATTGTCCTAATTATTTTTCATAAAATGAAAATCTCATTTTGACAGGTGTACATATTCTTCTCACTGAGGTAGATGTGAAGACCAGGCCCACCAGAGGAAAGCTACTTTGCAGGTAACATACAATAACTGTATTTGAGCGTAATATGTCTCCCTCCTGATAGAATAAGGACTGATGAGACATCCTTGCAAAACTTCCTACAGTCATTTCAATTGCAGTAATGTAAGAAAGTTTCTGTCATTTACCTTGTGCAGGATGCAAATTAAGTCTGAAAGCCACTTGCAGTTACTTAGACTGTGAAGTGAAGAAAGGAGGAAAGATAAAACAGAGGAGGAGAGCAGCCTTGGCTACAGCAGTGAAGCACAAACACTCCTCCAATTAGCTATACACTCTGAATTTCTGTAACAATTCATAAAGCTGCTCTGGGCTTCAGAAAAATTTCTCTGCATTCTCTCAAAGCCCAGGCTGTGTGCTTTAGCGGCACCTTTTAGTTCCTAGCCCTTAGGAAATGAATATGCATGTGCAAAAAATAATAAAAAAAAAAGATAGTATTTTCTGCAACGTGTGATGATGCCATCCATCTTAAACTCTTGCTGAAGGGTGTTGGGTTGTGTGTATAAGCCCTTTCTCACCCACTGCTCTATGTGTGATGCAGGTATTGTCCCTCTGCTGGCACAACCTGCTGCAGAGACGTTTCCAAGCAAGTAAACATGCAGCTGCGTCAATTTTAGCTCGTGTCCTGTGCTCCCATCCCGGCACGCTGCCTTGCGATGTCTGCTGTCACACCAGCATTTGACAACATTTTGACAGTGACAATTGTTCTGTTAAGATGGGGTCTGACATTTATCCGTTGAGGCAGCTTCACAGAAAAGCTATAAAGCCCTCTGGTGAGTTTGAAAATCTATCCACCTACATTGCAAGCAATTAATACTTAATCATTATAATCTGCTTGTGAAATAGGTAAGTACTGTCATTCGCACTTCTCATAATCCAGCCTAAACCACTTCCAGGGCTTTTAGTTGCTAACTGAGCAACTCAGACAAAGCTGTGCTGTGTCTGGAAGAGAGAATCCCTTCCTAGATAAGCAGACAGGTCTTTTTTCACCTTCCACTTGCTGGCTGTGAAGCACTTTGAAATGGATGCTCTCAGGTCAGGGAAGGTACTGAATACAGCCTCTGATGTCTGCTGTGCATGTTCCACGTATTTTCCAAATATCATGTGGGAAAATCTGGGTCAAACGAGATGTAAAACACTTTTCTAAATTAAGCACCACGTAAACAAGTGAAACTCCCACTTGCATCAAAAGCAGTTACGCTCACCTAAGCAAAGCTGTAATTTGGCTCCTCTATCCCCAAATATTCGTATCTTAAGCAGTATCTTTTAAGAGAAAAATACTGGTTTGGAAAGTTGGCAAAATAATAAAAAATGCACAGGGACCTCACGTTCAGTATGAAACATTTGAAAATATTAATTTCTCTCCAGTTCATAATCAGACAGCTTATTTACATCAGAAGTGTAAAATGAGCAATGGACAAATTCAAGTTATATAAAACAGAATAATAATAAATAAATAAATTTAAACCATACAGTGTACTCCTAACCATTTCAAAATCATATAAAGTAGAACTGCATGATGAATCACCACAGAATTCACATTAAAAGAATGGATTTTTTCCATATCTTCCCATGAAACTCTAACTTTATTCCTCTGAAAGTGCT
Source organism: Aythya fuligula (assembly GCF_009819795.1). Lineage (NCBI taxonomy): Eukaryota > Metazoa > Chordata > Aves > Anseriformes > Anatidae > Aythya > Aythya fuligula. The sequence goes on along the minus strand of NC_045576.1, from coordinate 8,412,152 downwards.
TTAATGAACTCTATAAAGTATTTGCTTGGCAGAAAACTATATAAAAAATGAATCACCAGCTATATAGACGGGAAAATTGTAGCATATACAAAATACCAAAATGAAGAGACTTGTAGTTGCTTGGGAAGCATACACAGGAATGGGACAGGGCTTGCTGGTAGCACAGCAGCTCTGGCGGTACTGTGGCTCTGGGAAGCCTTACAAGGACGCTTCTCTAGAGTCACCAATCTGTCTCAAAAGAGGACAGAGCAGACTTGGTGACCCTGTTAATACACTTCTGAGAGACATTACTTAAACATTGAGCTTCTGGGGATATTGCTGGTTGCAATTAGCATGGAAGAGCAGAAACAGTCTGACCAAAGAAGGGCAGGCAATGGAAATTAAACCAAAACAAGTGAGTGCTTTATTAACCCACAGTTGTTGTTTTAAAGGAATTTATTTGAAGATGCAAGTTTCTGAGAAAGTGGAAAATATCCATGGGAAAAAGGCTTGCTTTTCATCGATGACCTTGAATGTCACTGCTGGTTACCCCTAGCAACAGCCAAAGAACAGCTGGGTTTCAATAAAAGGAGAATGCAAGGGAGAGCATGGACCAGTGTTGCCAGTGAGTTTAATTATCCACTTTCATGTTTGTATTAGTAATTGGTTTCTGGGGTGTTGGGCTTTTTTAATGTTTAATCCATATGGATGGTAATACCCTCTGCTACTGCTGTTCCTCACGCATGGGTGAGTGCTTTTGTGGAGACGAAACATGGAACTCCGCAGCCACCCGGAGAGTTTTGGGAACACCTGCCTCCGCACGAGGCAGCCGCCCCCTCCGCGCTGTGCTGTGTGCTGCCTCTACGGGAGGCTGCTGGCTCCACCACGTTGTGATTTGTGGTCTCAGGTAGCAGCCACTGTCTATTCACCAGCACATTTAAGAAAAAAGCAAAACACCTTTTATTTGAGGGAAGACATGCCCGTATACCGGGAAACCAAGGCAATGCAATGGCTGACACCAGGCTTGGTAAGCACAGTGGATGTTTCAAGGTCACCGTAATTGCCTATTGTGCTTTCCTTTTTTGCCCTCAAGAAATAATCAAATTAATGATCCCATTTCCTGGCAAATCCAGAAACTCTATTAATTTTAGTGATTCATCCTAATACAGTGATCACTGCCAAGAATTTATTTCAGTGTTTGGTGTGCAATGAAGCTAATGTAATTTGAAAATTATAACATTGTAAGATATGTAGTGACATAGGATTGATTAAAAACACAATTTAAATGAATCACATGCTTGCTTCCCTGGAAAGATTAGTAATGGCCAGTAGAAGAGAAAGAGATGAGACTGAAAACAGCAAGGGCATAGATTTTAAGCAACCGAGACTCCACGTGTTGGTTTGTCATTGTTAATCCAGCCTATAACACATATGGTGATGCTTTTAAATCACTGTGCATGTTTGGGTGAAGATTTTTTATTTGGATATGAGCAGAATAACATCTAAAGAAGGTGTTCAACCTATTTCTAACAATAATCTCACTCTTCCCATCACTAATTCTACATAGTTACAAGCCCACAAACATCTTGGTGATCTGAAGTCTTAAAATTAATCAGCTTTAAGGAAAGCTGGAATTGTTTGTCCTAAACAATTCAGTCATGTGATTAAAAGGAAACAGGTGTGAGATGCAAGAGTCAGAAAAGAGATTCTACTTTGGGTTTTTGTTTTATCTGAAAAGCCAGCCATCTCATCTGTTGCATTCATTCTCCTTTAGGAAACATTAATCTGCACAGATGGTGAAACCTAGTAATCTCTGCTACCAGCTGCAGAGTGGAATTTTTAATGAAATGGGAATTTGAAGGTTTTCACAGAAAGCACTAGAATCACTCCTATTATTTCCCGTGATGCCCAAATTACTTTGACTGTTATTTGACATCTACTGTACTGTAAATATAACAGCCGCATAGCTTCGGTCACAGCCCAAATACAATCATTTCAGAATGGCCTTTGTTGTTTACAAAAGCCAGATGCTGAAAGCATTTCAGTCAGAGAAATGTCATCCACCATCAGCACATCTACTACAGAAAGCTCGAGAACTTAGAACCTGTTATTTGGAACTTTATTTTGCCTTTCTCTGAGATTTATAATAGTTTTAGCATGTTTGTAAGCCATGAAGCCAGAGATCAGACATAAAATAGGATTTGTAAAGAAAGAAGAGTTCTAGAAAACATACAGTTACTGTCAGTTTTTCAGCCTTGTGATACAAAGGTTTTAGCTAAAGAATGTCTTTCAGCCCTTAGGTTAAAAACAACAAAAAAACAGTCCCGATCCAAGAAGAGAATCATAAAGTAATAATTTGGGGAAGCAATCCTAATCAATAGTTACTAATTCAACCTGTATAATATGTATATTAAAGCTAAGAAGTAAGAGCCATAAAGAGATATAAATTTTATCTTGATACGGTTAACCATATGATTTCTTTACAAACTTATACCTTTAAGAAAAGCAGCAATTTCTATTTAAAAAAATCCTCTAGCATTTAATTTTATAAATAAACATTAGCATTACAGTGCAATTGATCAGGTGCACTGAAGTGAATAGGTATTTTATGCATGTATGCAGGACAGCTGCTAGTCTTTGAAATGAAAGTTTATGAAGTTTCCATTCTAGTTTCCTCTCTGATGTGTATTTCACCACAAGTTCCCCATTAAGCTAGTTTCACTTCAGGGATTGCAGTACTATGCTCTATTGTAGTTACATTTAATATAGCTACAACTGAGCTATATTTGTGACATGCTCACAAATTCTCCTTATTTGTGAGCATGTCAGAACGTGGAGAAAAGGAAACAGATTAATGGAAAGAAGTCATAAAATATACCCAGATTTACTTTTTTTTTTTTTTTTTTTTTCCATAAAAAACATAAACACCTTTTTGAGGAAGAATTTTTATTTAGGCGCCTGAGTAGTTTCTTAAGGGTTTGTAAATGATCAACACAAATTTTGAGTATGGTAGAGTTCTAAGTTGTTCCATATAGAGGAAGGATAGTGCAAAAAGTCTGCCTCTGGGAGCAGAGATTCATGCTCTGTTTCTGCCTTCTCAGCACAGTTACCTCAAGTATTGCAGATAAACCAGCAAGCTTTTGGGAATAAAAATTTATCTTGCCTTTCTGCATCACAAAATTGGCAAATTCAGAGATGGGTGAGAGCCAGTATTGCTCCTTTGACTTCAGCAGGAATGAAGCCATTTCTGCCAGACCTGATTTGTTCCTTTCAGTCTGGAAAAGTGAGAGACAGAGACAAGCACCAAAAGGTGCTTCTGAAGTTAGACAACTTCAGGCCTAAGCTCTGACGCCTTTGCTGCATTATTATGAATACAAGCATATTGTACAGCACTTTAAATAAGACATATAAATTAGTAAGGTATTTACCCCTGGAGACTTGGGACTTGTGTTTTACCCACATTTGCCTGGTTAATTTGGTCAGAACCAAAAGGCCATAAGTTTGCAAAATAACCTAAGGGTAAGATAAATAGTTTAGAAATGAATCAAGTAAATGATTTGTGTTATATGTGTGCACTCTCCATGCCAAAGGTGCTGTCAAAGTGTTGAGTCAAATCAAATCAATCAGTTAAAGTGCTATAAAATATGAATGCGGAAGGAATAGATGAGATCCTGATGTGAATAAAAAAATACTTTATAAACTATCTGAAATAAATCAATCATCCTTTCACGCAGCAAATACAAAATGCAATATACTTCATATTAACTGTGGCTGAAAATGCATTCAGATGAAGATAAAATATTGGACGTCTATTTAATCTAGTGGAGGACAACATTGCCTTAAGTGATCATTTACTTCACAGAAGTCAAAGGGTCAGAATTCAGAAGTAACTCAGTCCTTAAGATACAAATAGGCGCTTGAAGTGATTTTGAAAGACAGACTCATTTTGGCACTAACTTCTCTTAATGAAAATGGGGCTTAGAACATTTGTAAATCCTCATTAGGTATGTATCTACCTTAAAAAAATGGTCCTAGACCTCTTAGGAAGTTTCCTCTGAAACTTTTGTAATGGAAATGGCTATATGCTTCAGAAAAAAAAAAAAGTTTTAATAGAATACCTTTATTTCTCTTGAAAACATTATTTACTGTGATATTCACCCCTATAGTGCAGAAAATAGTCAATAATGTACATGCTTTTTGGAATTCATGTTTTTAATTAAAATGAGCAACAAACATTTTGATGGAAAGCACGATGGGGAAAAGAGCCCTAACAAATTTATTTCAAACAAAAAAGTCCCACTGAAAGCATTTGATTTTTTCAAATCAAAAAAAATCAAATCAAAAATTTTTTCAAAAAAATGTTCCACATGTTATTCTGAGCATAGTTGACAGTATACAATAAATATAAAAAGCTACTTGATATACATGACAGAGATTGATAAAATTACAATAAAAGAACAGAGTTTGAGGATGAACCTTTGTGAGAAAAAATTCAAATCAGTCTGTGAGAGCTTCTTTCCTAAACTGAAATGGGAACAAACAACTCATGTTCCTTTTAGAAGGAAAGGAGATTTCAAAAGGAAAGTCAATATTTTTACTCTCACCATTCTTATTTCCAGTTTTAAATGCTATGGGTGAAATCCCTAGCACATCTTCAGATGACACCCACCTTCCCAGAATATCCACACAAATATCTGCCAGTTATTTTTTTTTTCACATTCAGTGACTTTTATCTCTTTCTGCACTTCATCTTTTCTGCCTTGTGCAGATACAACATGTGCGTGTTTTCCAGAAATGGTACAGCACAATCTGTGGATGAGCAGTTACCTTTGAATGTATTCCAGTGACTGTAGATGAAACACATTTTTCTTGTGTGTGTCTTTTCTTATTATTCAGAGTGTCTGCTCTGAACCTGCCTTCTCAAGGAGTCATCAAAAAACGGGGTATTCATCTGCATTCAGTTCTTACAAATTCCCCAAAGGGGTACCATGATGTAAATGATCTTCCTGGTTCTCAATGAGGCTAAAGACTGTCACGCCTCCATATTTAGACAGAATTTTACTGATTCAGGATCTGGCCTTTCAGCTGAAGTTAACAGGGCACAATGGATAAAGATATTCAATAATAGATCTGTGTTTCAGTAATAGTGGTACAAATCCAGATTTACACTGGATTTGCATTTATCTGAGACAAGAATATAATGTACACAGTTTTTTAAATACTATTAGAATGTTTTTGTATGCATAAATGAGTAAATATTAGTTTCCATAAAAAACACTGCTCTTGTAGAAATGATTAAAGGACAAGATGAAAGACAAAATCCTCAGTCAGCTGCTATTTGGAATTGCTAACCAGATTTTTTTTCTGACTGTCACTTTATCTGATAAATTCCTTTTTGCAGCATATGGCTTCAATCTAAGCTAGTTACCAAAATTCTATTATTCCTTTCATATTTGCCTTTTGTAGAAGATAGAAGGGCAAATTTATAAATGGGAAACACCATGCTGTAATTCACAGCAATAAACAGTAAAAAGGTTGTCTTTGTCACCCACTCCAAAATATTACGTATTCCTTCCTCAGATTGTGAGCTTCCTTCCATTCATATCTGTATGAAATTATAGACCTTTCATGAGAGTTACTGACCTATGACTTACTTTTTTCAGTTATACATTTTGTGCCAGCCGTTAACTATAGTATCACGTAAGTGTTTAACTTGCACAAATAGCCATGGTAATATGTAAGTACTGTGATGTGTGCCAGTAAGCTGGGGCTGAAAAATTGCAAGTGCAGTTAGATTGCAGTTAGAGTATATCAAATGACCTTCTGTTGGAATAATAATAATAATAATATTTTAAAGAAAATACTCTTGATAATCACATGTTTTAGTAAATTTTAATTGCTTAAAATGCTGTTCAGTTTTTGGTAACTCAGCATTACAAAAGCGATGCAATTTGTGTAGCAGAGATTCCCTAGCACTGAAAATATTGCGGCTCATAATAGTCCTGCTTCTAACCACCTCCTTTAAGTGACTAAATGTTTCTGGCTCCAATGTTATTCTTAGGAAATCTTTGAAGTGGTGAGGAAAGTAGAAGTAAAGATAACATTGAAAAAAAAACACAGCCAAACACAAACAAAAACACACAAAACAAAACAACAAAAAAGGAAAGCATGAAAGAGAGACAAAGGGAGTAGCAACAAGAGGGAAAAAAAAAGGAGTTGGGAATAAAGAGGGCCTCTTGTGGGATGGGGAGAGGAGGAAAGGACTATCATCAAGAACCTCCACGGTGATTTGAAGAAAGGCATTTTACTGCTTTTATCCCGAGCAATTACACCGGAACTATCTCCTGTTACACCATATCTGACACAATGAAAGCCACCCATGTTATTAAAAATGAGAAGGAAAGGATCTATTCAGTTACATGAAGGCAGCACTACAAAATTTCCCAGGCCTTGCAAGACAAGGTAAAGAAAAGCTTTTATTTAACATCGTGGCTTGTTGAGCACAGCTTCCCTTTGTGACGTGTAGCCTTGCTTACAATAAACAGCTTTTGGGGTTTTCAAATGCCTCAGCTTTGCTTCAGTGTGTTTAATCACCTGCAAAAGCTGTTTATTGCCTTGTATACTTCCCCCATCGTGAACATTATCCTTTAAGTATAAGGCTTTATGGTGAGTCAGAACAGACCAAATGATGTAAGGGTACAAGGCGGTATCAAAGCTGTGTTCAAGCACAGATGAAATTAATCCGCATGGGGACTACAGACTATGAAAGTAGAAAGATAAGCTACAGTGATGCAGTGAAATTATTTCACAGGCACTCTGCTTATCCTTTAAAATGCACCCTTGTTTTTGAGAGCCATACTGGCAATCTCATATGCAACTATCAAAGAAAGACGTAGGCATTCACGGAAAATTATGATCATGATAGACAAAGAAAGGCTAATAAAGGGCACATATGTGTACTTCTGAAGGCTTCAGTTAAGGTGCTTTAAGACAGATACAAAGATAATAATAAAAAAGCAGAACACTGATTAAGTATTTAAATGAAAAAATGTGGTATTCCATAGAGCACTTCCTTTATCAATAGAGAAGGACTATATATGTTTGTAAAGCACCTTCTGAAAGGATATCAAGACCAGGGACAAATAATCAAAGGCTTTATATAAAAAAGAATAGCTTTTGCTCCTGTGAGAGGCAGAGAGAGATTGTTGAATTAAGTTCAGATATCTTTAAAGTTTTTTTGTGCAGGTACTTTTACTTTTGGTGAAGAAAATAATATCAAAGCATCTAGCAACTGGGTTGCTACTGAGTTTGATAACAGAGGTACAAAATGGTGGCCAGCATAACATCAAAGCAGTGACTGTGACCTACCTCTCTATTTCACAAAAAATATCTAGCATCACTAGAATTTTTGATTTCTGCATGGCCACTGTTTATGGAGAAGAAAAAAAACCAACACAACAACAACATAAATTCAAGTGTATTAAAAATGGGAAGAGAAAACTGACATAAATTGTAAATTGAGAAACATGCTGGGCCAAATGACCTTTCTTGTCTTTACTGTCCTGAAATACTCCCACAGAGAAGGCATTTTATAGCTATTGACAAGCAGTTTGCCAATTCTTACTCAAAAATTATGAATTTACTATTCCTCCGTGTGTGTCTTTATTTTGTTTTGTTTTTTAAATACTAATCATCTCAAGGCACTATTGACTCTTAGAGATGCAGCCAGCATTTCAGTGTCTAATTCTGGTTACTCACCACATGAAGGGACTTGGACTTTTAAATTAAATAGTGCTAGCTCAGCCAGTAAGAGTCAAAGCCATAAACCTTGCAATACATATTTATATTGTGCAATGTTGCAAAAATAATTCAATCATCTTGTTTCTTAAGGAAAAATAAATAAATATATTCATTGTAATTTCACTGTGTGTGTAAGATGATCAGTTGAATTAGTAAGCTAAAAATGATGACATTTGAAATAAGCAGTGTTGCAAATGCTAAACAAGTGGTATAATTGCAAATTCAGCATGGATTTCCATAAATTCCAATCTATTATAAAGAAAATATATTTCCAGTGAATGCTTCATCCTTTCATCTCATCAAATTCACTGAAAATTTGTCTAGCTACCTTTAATTTACAATGCATTTACTCTGAGTTGTCAAATACAGTCTGAACTGCTTTATATTCAAGAAATGAAGAGGAAAATTAGTATTTTTTTTAAATGTAGCCATCTAAAAAGCTAGGTTTTTCTTAGCAAAAAAAAAAAAAAAAGGCAGGCATTTCTACAGGGTATTTTTAGATGTCTGTGTTAAAGCAGAGGAATACTAGTCGATGTTTTGGGAGAGAAACTAGGATTAAAGCAGCTGGAATCAGTTCAACAGACACAGTCTCAGAGCAATGTTGGTTGACAGAGTTTTCTGGCAGTTTCTAGTCCAACCTCCTGCCTGCTCCAAGTGGGACTATTGTCAGTCCTACATCAGGTAATCCATGGCTTCATCTAGCTGAGTCCTTTTGTTGAAAAGGAGAAAGGGAAGAGGGTTCACCTTCTACCAAGTCTATATACAGACATGTCTCTCTGACCTCAGTTTAACAAAGAACAGTCCTCACCTTCCCCCTGTGACTTTCGTACACATTTTTTAAAATATTGCATAGATATGTACATATCTACATGAAGGAAGATGCTAAATTTTTAGTTGTGGCTAATGAAATCCCATAAATAGCTGCAAGTCCTTTGTCCATTCAGTGACTCATCCATGCTCTGAAAACCCCCAAAAGCAAGACCCATGGCAATTCCATTTTACCAAAACAAATTGGAATGCAAATTGTACCCACAAGACTTCATTGTTCATATTACAATGAAGTGAGAGCTTTTGGTTACAACTATAACCGAACTATCTACTTCTGATAGAACATTTTTTTCCTGCATTTCTAAATCCATCAGCAGTGAATGTAGAAAAGCAAACCAACAAGTGCTTGGAGCTAATTCCTACTTGTTGGGTAGCTATATGGAACTTCCCCTCCTTTCTTAGAAGTCATACTGGTAAAGCTGTATTTGTTACTATCTCTTGCTAGCAAATGAATTAAATTTACCACTTATCCAAGCATGAAATTATGTTTTCAATAATAATTCAATAAAAGCTGCATAAGCTGCAAACAATTATATATCTCATTGAAGAATCCGTTATCACCAAGTGTCCATTTTAGTCATTAAATAAAGTGTGATTGCATATCTGTAGTACATTGAGAAAGAAAGCTGATCGCCCACTTAGCTGCAGTGAGACAATGGAGGATGCAGGTAGTAAAGCTTATTAATTGGGCTCAAAATACCATAAAAATGTAATGAAATGTTACTTTCATTTTGCGAAGAATTGCAAAGTGCATCTCTTTAATGTTTGTGGGCTCTTGCTACCATTGCAGATCTTGAGATGAGAACTATCCTTATTCTGGAGCTGCATTTCCCGTTTCCCTTTTCTTTGCAGCTAGTTTCTGCCAGCTCTAATCGGATGCTGGTCCTCATGCACTGCACAGTAGTATCATTGTTTTTCATAATGTTTGATGTGCAGAACTCCTCTCTCTTTTTTGTCTTCTTTCACTATTAAAAAATGATCGCAGCCACACTAACAGTAATATTTATAAAGTTTGTTGTAATAACTTGACAGACCCAATTTTTCATCTAGTACAGTTGATAGGTTAGAAAGATGATGGGAATGACAAAAAAAAAATATTCCAACAACCTGGAAGCTTTTAAAATAAATTTACTGTTTGCATAGATTCAAATTCTACAAGACAATGTAATTTCTTCCTACACAGCTTTAACAATTCTCCCCTTTAAGGTGTCAGGAAGATAAGTGGGTGATAATGTATTGATCCAAAGCTGCTGCCTATAATTTCCCTCTTCTCACAAATGTCATACAAATATTACATTTCCTTTTGTATCACCAATAATGCCACGATAATATTCAGTTCTGCCTGCCGATTCATTTTAGAAGTCTCTAAGGACCAAACTGGTTTTATAATTTGTAATTATGGAGGGCAGTTAAAACCTCTCCTGAACTGCTACCCAAAAGTTTCTGATGCATCCCTGGGAGGAAGCCAGTTTTATCTAAAGAACTGTCTCCAAAGATTATAGTAGAAGATTTGTTGCTAAAACTCCATCATCAAACACTCGAGAACAATCACAGGAAAATCATGTGTGCTATCTGATAAACTGCTTTACCATTGTGCCAGTGTGACTGATTGACACCCTGGTTGGACAGGACAGTCACTCCATCATATCTCAAGAGATCAACCTTCTAAGGAAATCTGGGTTCAGCTGATACATCACTCTTTCATAACACTGGAGATACAGAACTGCTCTCTCTTTCTGCCTCTTTCTTTCTGCCTCCTCACCTATTAAACAGTAATTGCAGCCAGACTAACAGTAATATTTATAAACTTTGTTGTAATAATTTGCCAGACTCAATATTTCATCCAGCACAGCTGTTTTATTCTCCCATTACGTACACCAGATGCTGTAATATTGTTCCTAATTTATGTGTGGAGTGTTCAGTTAAAGGCTGCTGCAGACTTCCACACGGCGCCGCACCGGCTTGCAGCTCAACAGCACGGCTCTTTCTCCAGTAATCACCTCTATGCTGCTCATAGGAAAAGAGTAGTCCCAGGCCTACTAAAGATAACAGATGGTATCTGGTGGAAGCAGGAAGAAAAGTTAAGAGCTGGCATGTATTTTGCACTTCCCAGTAGCTCTTCTCTTTAGGAATCTCTTTAGGAATCTCTTTAGTATATGGCTCACTGCACATCCCTTTATTCACATGATTATTTATGCAGGGCACAATGGTGTATTATATCATTAACACTCCAGGCAGAAATGCATACAGTATGGTAGTCATAGCACAGGAAAGGTTGGTCTTTCATGAAAGTATTATGCCTTCCCTTGCGGTGGCGAGTATTTATCATGAAAGTGGTCTAAGACTTTGCGTGAAATGATTTCTTCTCTTCCTTTGCACTGTTCTGGGAGAGCAGGAACAGGAGGTGATAAAGCAGCTGGACACATATAAACATCTTGATGATATTTGCGGTGAAATTCTAAAGGGAACTGAGCAAACCTTCAAATTCAAATAGCGTTTAAAGAACATGACATTTGGAAAAAAATATCAGTCCATTCAAGTACTCTGAGCTGTTTCGGCAGAAGTTTTCCCCAAACCAAGGAGTCCATGCAGGGATTCCCACCATGGCTGTTGGAGCTTTGGACCAGCTGGGCAGTACGAACTCAGATGCCCAGTTTTCATTATTTGAGCTTATACCTTTGCTTGTTCTTCTCTGAACTAGCCTGGGTACTTCTTAAGGAGATTCTCCTGTAGAGCACCTTTGGCCTGTGATACGTACCACATAACTGTAAGAGGATTTCAGCTGTGACCTTGCTCAGGATGAGTATAGTAGTCTTTACACATTCTTACCACCTTTGCAGTGGTTCCCAGAAAGCTTTGTCATGCTTAGCTCCCTAACTTGAATTTATCACAACAGTAAGAAGACAG